>NC_090447.1:684329165-685781218 GCF_031143425.1 Pleurodeles waltl
TGTCTGCCTTCACCCTGCACTGGAAGCCAAGAAGAAATCTCCTGTGGGTCGACAGAATCTTCCCCCTGCCAACGCAGGCACCAAACTTCTGCATTACCGGTCCTCTGGGTCCCCTTTCATCCTGACGAGCGTGGTCCCTGAGAAACAGGAGCTGGGTCCGAGTGTCTTTGACAGTCCAGTGGCCCTTCTGTCCAAATTTGGTGGAGGTAAGTCCTTGCCTCCCCACGCCAGACAGTAATGCTGTGTATTGCATGAACTGCAGCTGCTCGGGCTCCTGTGCACTTTTGCAAGACTTCCTTTGTGCACAGCACTCCGTCCTGCATTGCCCAACTCGCTGAGTTGGACTCTGACGTCGTGGGACCCTCTTTTGTTGCTCAGAGTCGACTGTCGTCCTCAGATCTTCTCAGTGCCTGTTCAGGTGCTTCTGCGGGTGCTGTCTGCTTTTGCGTGGGCTCTCTGTGTTGCTGAGTGCCTCCTCTGTCTCCTCCTCCAAGGGGCAACCTCCTGGTCCTTCCTGGGCCCTGGCAGCACCCAAAATCCTCAACCGCAGCTGTTGCCGCTAGCAAGGCTTGTTTGCAGTCTTTCTGCGTGGAAACATGTCTGCATCCTCCAGCATGCCGTGGGCCATCTTCTGACCAAAAGAGAAGTTCCTGCCACCTTCCGTTGATGCAGAATCTTTGGCTTCTTCAACCCGGAGGCAGCCTTTTTGCACCTTCGTCCGGAGTTTAGTGGGCTCCTGCCCCCCTGGACACTTGCGTGACTCTTGGACTTTGTCCCCTTCCATTACAGGTCCAGGAATCCGTCTTCAGTGCTTTGCAGCTGGTTGTTGTCCTTGCAGAATCCCCTATCTCGACTTTACTGTCTTTCTGAGGTAGTAGGGTAACTTTACTCCTATGTTTCAGGGTATTGGGCTGGGGTATCTTGGACACCCTTACCCTGTTTTCTTACACTCCCAGCGACCCTCTACACACTACACTAGGCCTGGGGTCCATTCGTGGTTCTCATTCCACTTTTGG
Source organism: Pleurodeles waltl (assembly GCF_031143425.1). Taxonomy (NCBI): domain Eukaryota; kingdom Metazoa; phylum Chordata; class Amphibia; order Caudata; family Salamandridae; genus Pleurodeles; species Pleurodeles waltl. Next base: position 684,330,182 of record NC_090447.1, read on the forward strand.
AGTGTATGGTTTGTGTTGTCCCTAGGCCTATTTCTCCCTATTGCATTCTATGGTGTTCTATAGTGTTTGCACTACTTTTCTAACTCCTACTTACCTGATTTTGGTTTGTGTGTGTATATTTTGTGTATATTACTTACCTCCTAAGGGAGTATATCCTCTGAGATACTTTTGGCATATTGTCACTAAAATAAAGTACCTTTATTTTTAGTAACTCTGAGTATTCTGTTTCTTATGATATAGTGCTAAGTGATATAAGTGGTATAGTAGGAGCTTTGCATGTCTTCTAGTTCAGCCTAAGCTGCTCTGCTATAGCTACCTCTATCAGCCTAAGCTGCTACAACACTTCTAATCTACTAATAAGGGATAACTGGACCGGGCACAAGGTGTAAGTACCACAAGATTCCCACTAAAAGCCAGGCCAGCCTCCTACATTAGTGGTGCAGCAGTGGGCTAAATACTTGCTACTGCTTTACCACTTTGTCATTGGTGCTTTTCATGAGAAAAACATATACCAATACTTCAAGATATACACATTGAACTAAACAGTTGAACTTTCCTTCTCTAAAACCTTCTACAAAGTTTCTGAAAAGTTCTGAAAACTTTTAAAATTCAAAACGTTTGAAAACGTTTTTTTCTCTGTGCTTTCAAAAGTTCTAAAACTTTTTCTCTCTCTGTCCTAAACCTTTCCTATCATGTCTGCAGTAGAGTTTACTCCCAAAGTTGTTCAGGCAACCTATGGGGGTTTAAACTTTAAGAGTTTGAGGGATCTCTGCATCGAAAGAGGTTTAAGCATTGGCAAGAATCCTACCAAAGACTTTCTCTTAGAAGAGGCCAGGCTGAAGCTTAAACAGCAGCAGCTAGCCTTAGACAGGGTATCTCTGGATGTAGAGAGTGTGAGAAGGTAGCCTCTTTCTAGCCTTGTTACCCCCACTTTTGGCCTGTTTGTGAGTGTATGTCAGGGTGTTTGTCACTGTTTTCACTGTCTCACTGGGATCCTGATAGCCAGGCCTCAGTGCTCATAGTGAAAACACTATGTTTTCAGTATGTTTGTTATGTGTCACTGGGATCCTGCTGGTCAGGACCCCAGTGCTCATAGGTTTGTGGCCTATATGTATGTGTCACTGGGACCCTGTCACACAGGGCCCCAGTGCTCATAGGTGTGCATGTATATGTTCCCTGTGTGGTGCCTAACTGTCTCACTGAGGCTCTGCTAACCAGAACCTCAGTGGTTATGCTCTCTCATTACTTTCAAATTGTCACTAACAGGCTAGTGACCAATTTTACCAATTTACATTGGCTTACTGGAACACCCTTATAATTCCCTAGTATATGGTACTGAGGTACCCAGGGTATTGGGGTTCCAGGAGATCCCTATGGGCTGCAGCATTTCTTTTGCCACCCATAGGGAGCTCTGACAATTCTTACACAGGCCTGCCACTGCAGCCTGAGTGAAATAACATCCACGTTATTTCACAGCCATTTTACACTGCACTTAAGTAACTTATAAGTCACCTATATGTCTAACCTTTACCTGGTAAAGGTTAGGTGCAAAGTTACTTAGTGTGAGGGCACCCTGGCACTAGCCAAGGTGCCCCCACATTGTTCAGAGCCAATTCCCTGAACTTTGTGAGTGCGGGACACCATTACATGCGTGCACTACATATAGGTCACTACCTATATGTAGCTTCACCATGGTAACTCCGAATATGGCCATGTAACATGTCTATGATCATGGAATTGCCCCCTCTATACCATCCTGGCATAGTTGGCACAATCCCATGATCCCAGTGGTCTGTAGCACAGACCCTGGTACTGCCAAACTGCCCTTCCTGGGGTTTCACTGCAGCTGCTGCTGCTGCCAACCCCTCAGACAGGCAGCTGCCCTCCTGGGGTCCAGCCAGGCCTGGCCCAGGATGGCAGAACAAAGAACTTCCTCTGAGAGAGGGTGTGACACCCTCTCCCTTTGGAAAATGGTGTGAAGGCAGGGGAGGAGTAGCCTCCCCCAGCCTCTGGAAATGCTTTGTTGGGCACAGATGTGCCCAATTCTGCATAAGCCAGTCTACACCGGTTCAGGGACCCCTTAGCCCCTGCTCTGGCGTGAAACTGGACAAAGGAAAGGGGAGTGACCACTCCCCTGACCTGCACCTCCCCTGGGAGGTGTCCAGAGCTCCTCCAGTGTGCTCCAGACCTCTGCCATCTTGGAAACAGAGGTGCTGCTGGCACACTGGACTGCTCTGAGTGGCCAGTGCCACCAGGTGACGTCAGAGACTCCTGCTGATAGGCTCCTTCAGGTGTTAGTAGCCTTTCCTCTCTCCTAGGTAGCCAAACCCTCTTTTCTGGCTATTTAGGGTCTCTGTCTCTGGGGAAACTTTAGATAACGAATGCATGAGCTCAGCCGAGTTCCTCTGCATCTCCCTCTTCACCTTCTGATAAGGAATCGACCGCTGACCGCGCTGGAAGCCTGCAAACCTGCAACATAGTAGCAAAGACGACTACTGCAACTCTGTAACGCTGATCCTGCCGCCTTCTCGACTGTTTTCCTGCTTGTGCATGCTGTGGGGGTAGTCTGCCTCCTCTCTGCACCAGAAGCTCCGAAGAAATCTCCCGTGGGTCGACGGAATCTTCCCCCTGCAACCGCAGGCACCAAAAAGCTGCATTTCCGGTCCCTTGGGTCTCCTCTCAGCACGACGAGCGAGGTCCCTCGAATCCAGCGACACCGTCCAAGTGACCCCCACAGTCCAGTGACTCTTCAGCCCAAGTTTGGTGGAGGTAAGTCCTTGCCTCACCTCGCTGGGCTGCATTGCTGGGAACCGCGACTTTGCAAGCTTCTCCGGCCCCTGTGCACTTCCGGCGGAAATCCTTCGTGCACAGCCAAGCCTGGGTCCACGGCACTCTAACCTGCATTGCACGACTTTCTAAGTTGGTCTCCGGCGACGTGGGACTCCTTTGTGCAACTTCGGCGAGCACCGTTTCACGCATCCTCGTAGTGCCTGTTTCTGGCACTTCTCCGGGTGCTACCTGCTTCAGTGAGGGCTCTTTGTCTTGCTCGACGTCCCCTCTCTCTGCAGGTCCAATTTTCGACCTCCTGGTCCCTCCTGCTCCCCAGCAGCGTCCAAAAACGCCAAACGCACGATTTGCGTGTAGCAAGGCTTGTTGGCGTCCATCCGGCGGGAAAACACTTCTGCACGACTTTCCAAGGCGTGGGGGATCCATCCTCCAAAGGGGAAGTCTCTAGCCCTTGTCGTTCCTGCAGTATTCACAGTTCTTCAGCCTAGTAAGAGCTTCTTTGCACCAACCGCTGCATTTCTTGGGCATCTGCCCATCTCCGAGCTGCTTGTGACTTTTGGACTTGGTCCCCTTGTTCCACAGGTACCCTCAGTCAGGAAATCCATCGTTGTTGCATTGCTGATTTGTGTTTTCCTTGCATTTTCCCTCTAACACGACTATTTTGTCCTTAGGGGAACTTTGGTGCACTTTGCACTCACTTTTCAGGGTCTTGGGGAGGGTTATTTTTCTAACTCTCACTATTTTCTGATAGTCCCAGCGACCCTCTACAAGGTCACATAGGTTTGGGGTCCATTCGTGGTTCACATTCCACTTTTGGAGTATATGGTTTGTGTTGCCCCTATCCCTATGTTTCCCCTTTGCATCCTATTGTAACTATACTTTGTTTGCACTGTTTTCTAAGACTATACTGCATATTTTTGCTATTGTGTATATATATCTTGTGTATATTTCCTATCCTCTCACTGAGGGTACACTCTAAGATACTTTGGCATATTGTCATAAAAATAAAGTACCTTTATTTTTAGTATAACTGTGTATTGTGTTTTCTTATGATATTGTGCATATGACACTAGGTGGTACTGTAGTAGCTTCACACGTCTCCTAGTTCAGCCTGAGCTGCTTTGCTAAGCTACCATTATCTATCAGCCTAAGCTGCTAGACACCCTATACACTAATAAGGGATAACTGGGCCTGGTGCAAGGTGCAAGTACCCCTTGGTACTCACTACAAGCCAGTCCAGCCTCCTACATTGGTTGTGCAGTGGTGGGATAAGTGCTTGAGACTACTTACCACTCTTGTCATTGTACTTTTCATAAGAGAAAAATATACAAAACAAGGTCAGTGTATATACACATAGCCAAAAAGTTTTGCATTTCATCTTTTCACTCTTTTCTAAGTGCTGAAAAGTACTTCTAAACTTACAAAAAGTTCTTAAAAGTTTAAAAAGTTTTTTCTGTCTTTCCAAAAAGTTCTGAAAACTTTTTTCTCTTTGTCTATCACTTTAACTCTCTCTAAAAATGTCTGGCACAGGCCAAAAAGTTGAACTGTCCAAACTTGCATATGATCATCTTAGCTGGAAAGGAGCAAGGAGTCTCTGCATAGAGAGAGGTTTGAGTGTAGGGAAGAATCCTTCCTTAGAACTGTTAATTAATATGCTTAGAGTACAGGATAAGGCCATAAGTGCCCAATCTGTAGAAAAAGTAGCTAATGGTTCTCAATCTGATCCAGGGACTCCCCCAGGAAAAGGTTCAGGAAAGAAACTTCTCAGCCTGCCCATTACTAGACAGTCTAGCATAGTTGGTACAGAGGTTGAATCACACCATACTGATGGTGTGCTCTCACATTATGCTGGTAGCCAAGCTGTTAGGGTGCCCTCTGTAAGGGACAGGTCTCCTTCTGTTCATTCCCATCATACCTCTGTATCTAGAAATGTCCCTCCCACCCACCCTGATGACAGATTGTTAGAAAGGGAGCTCAATAGATTGAGAGTGGAACAAACCAGACTGAAGCTCAAGAAGCAACAGCTGGATTTGGATAGACAGTCTTTAGAAATAGAGAGGGAAAGACAGAAGTTGGGTTTAGATACCCATGGTGGCAGCAGCAGTATTCCCCATAGTCATCCTGCAAAAGAGCATGATTCCAGGAATCTGCACAAGATAGTTCCCCCTTATAAGGAGGGGGATGACATTAACAAGTGGTTTGCTGCACTTGAGAGGGCCTGTGCTGTACAGGATGTCCCTCAAAAGCAGTGGGCTGCTATCCTATGGCTATCATTTAGTGGAAAGGGTAGGGATAGACTCCTTACTGTGAAAGAAAGTGATGCCAATAATTTTACAGTTCTTAAGAATGCACTCCTGGATGGTTATGGCTTAACCACTGAACAGTACAGGATAAAGTTCAGAGAGACCAAAAAGGAGTCTTCACAAGACTGGGTTGATTTCATTGACCATTCAGTGAAGGCCTTGGAGGGGTGGTTACATGGCAGTAAAGTTACTGATTATGAAAGCCTGTATAACACAATCCTGAGAGAGCATATACTTAATAATTGTGTGTCTGATTTGTTGCACCAGTACCTGGTAGACTCTGATCTGACCTCTCCCCAAGAATTGGGAAAGAAGGCAGACAAATGGGTCAGAACAAGGGTGAACAGAAAAGTTCATACAGGGGGTGACAAAGATGGCAATAAGAAGAAAGATGGTGAAAAATCTCAAGATAAGCATGGGGATAAGGGTAAAACCAAAGATCCCACTTCAAATCTTAAACACTCTTCAGAGGGTGGGGATAAAACAAATTCTTCCTCTTCTTCCCAACCTGCACACATTAAAAAGCCTTGGTGCTTTGTGTGTAAAAACAGAGGCCATAGGCCAGGGGATAAGTCCTGTCCAGGTAAACCTCCTGAGCCTACCACCACTAATACATCAAGCTCTAGTGCCCCTAGCAGTAGTGGTACTAGTGGTGGGACTGCTGGCAACAGTCAAGCAAAGGGTGTAGTTGGGTTCACTTATGGGTCCATAGTGGAAACTGATGTCATCAGTCCCAAGACAGTTTCTGTCACACCTAGTGGCATTGGCCTTGCCACACTGGCTGCTTGTCCCCTTACAATGGATAAGTACAGGCAGACAGTTTCAATAAATGGTGTTGAGGCCTTGGCCTACAGGGACACAGGTGCCAGTTTCACTTTGGTGACTGACAACCTAGTGCACCCTGATCAACACATCATTGGACAACAGTATAAGATTATTGATGTCCATAACTCCACTAAGTTTCTTCCCTTAGCTATAATTCAGTTTAGTTGGGGTGGAGTTACTGGCCCTAAGCAGGTGGTGGTATCGCCTAGCTTACCTGTAGACTGTCTCTTAGGTAATGACCTAGAGGCCTCAGGTTGGGCTGATGTAGAGTTTTATGCCCATGCAGCCATGCTGGGCATCCCTGAGGAATTGTTCCCTCTCATTTCAAGTGAAATGAAAAAGCAAAGGAGAGAAGGCCTGAAAACTCAGGATCCCTCTCCATCAACAGGTAAAAAGGGTATCACAGTATCCCCTAACCACCCTACCATTCAGGATACCATTCCTGTGGTGGGAGAAACCTCTCCTGGGGTGGCACCTGTTCCAAGGGAATCATCAGCTGGCAAAGCTGGACTCCCTGAGGTGGAAGTACCTCTCTGTGGGATAACTAACATTGGTGAGAAAAACAGCACCATTTTAGTTAACATGGAGCATCCCTCCAACCCTCCCAGAGAAACGTTAGTGCAGAAACCCTGCACTACCTCACAACACTTAGGACAGCATCCCTGCCCTAGTGTGGAGCTCATAGGACAGCATCCCTGCCCTGCTTCAACTCAAGAGAAACAGCATCCCTGTTCTCTCTTCCAGCCAAATGGACAAAGTTTTTGCCCAGCTATGGCTTTACTGAGACAGCATCCCTGTCTGGCATTTCCATCATTACAAATAGGTTCAGTGGATAATTCCCACTGCTCTAAACTAAAACTTACTGATAGAAACTCTGAAAATACATCTTCACATTGTTGGTTAGCTAAAAAACTTCAAACAGGGTGGTTTACATCCCCACAGGGAAGTAACCATATAGTGGATGATAAAGGGAGTAACCAGTCTATTGCAGAGCTACTCTCTACTTATCACCACTTAGACAATAAAGTCTCAACTGGCCAAGGTTAGCCTTATTGTCCTTCGTTTGGGGGGGGGTTGTGTGAGAAGGTAGCCTCTTTCTAGCCTTGTTACCCCCACTTTTGGCCTGTTTGTGAGTGTATGTCAGGGTGTTTGTCACTGTTTTCACTGTCTCACTGGGATCCTGATAGCCAGGCCTCAGTGCTCATAGTGAAAACACTATGTTTTCAGTATGTTTGTTATGTGTCACTGGGATCCTGCTGGTCAGGACCCCAGTGCTCATAGGTTTGTGGCCTATATGTATGTGTCACTGGGACCCTGTCACACAGGGCCCCAGTGCTCATAGGTGTGCATGTATATGTTCCCTGTGTGGTGCCTAACTGTCTCACTGAGGCTCTGCTAACCAGAACCTCAGTGGTTATGCTCTCTCATTACTTTCAAATTGTCACTAACAGGCTAGTGACCAATTTTACCAATTTACATTGGCTTACTGGAACACCCTTATAATTCCCTAGTATATGGTACTGAGGTACCCAGGGTATTGGGGTTCCAGGAGATCCCTATGGGCTGCAGCATTTCTTTTGTCACCCATAGGGAGCTCTGACAATTCTTACACAGGCCTGCCACTGCAGCCTGAGTGAAATAACGTCCACGTTATTTCACAGCCATTTTACACTGCACTTAAGTAACTTATAAGTCACCTATATGTCTAACCTTTACCTGGTAAAGGTTAGGTGCAAAGTTACTTAGTGTGAGGGCACCCTGGCACTAGCCAAGGTGCCCCCACATTGTTCAGAGCCAATTCCCTGAACTTTGTGAGTGCGGGGACACCATTACATGCGTGCACTACATATAGGTCACTACCTATATGTAGCTTCACCATGGTAACTCCGAATATGGCCATGTAACATGTCTATGATCATGGAATTGCCCCCTCTATACCATCCTGGCATAGTTGGCACAATCCCATGATCCCAGTGGTCTGTAGCACAGACCCTGGTACTGCCAAACTGCCCTTCCTGGGGTTTCACTGCAGCTGCTGCTGCTGCCAACCCCTCAGACAGGCAGCTGCCCTCCTGGGGTCCAGCCAGGCCTGGCCCAGGATGGCAGAACAAAGAACTTCCTCTGAGAGAGGGTGTGACACCCTCTCCCTTTGGAAAATGGTGTGAAGGCAGGGGAGGAGTAGCCTCCCCCAGCCTCTGGAAATGCTTTGTTGGGCACAGATGTGCCCAATTCTGCATAAGCCAGTCTACACTGGTTCAGGGACCCCTTAGCCCCTGCTCTGGCGTGAAACTGGACAAAGGAAAGGGGAGTGACCACTCCCCTGACCTGCACCTCCCCTGGGAGGTGTCCAGAGCTCCTCCAGTGTGCTCCAGACCTCTGCCATCTTGGAAACAGAGGTGCTGCTGGCACACTGGACTGCTCTGAGTGGCCAGTGCCACCAGGTGACGTCAGAGACTCCTGCTGATAGGCTCCTTCAGGTGTTAGTAGCCTTTCCTCTCTCCTAGGTAGCCAAACCCTCTTTTCTGGCTATTTAGGGTCTCTGTCTCTGGGGAAACTTTAGATAACGAATGCATGAGCTCAGCCGAGTTCCTCTGCATCTCCCTCTTCACCTTCTGATAAGGAATCGACCGCTGACCGCGCTGGAAGCCTGCAAACCTGCAACGTAGTAGCAAAGACGACTACTGCAACTCTGTAACGCTGATCCTGCCGCCTTCTCGACTGTTTTCCTGCTTGTGCATGCTGTGGGGGTAGTCTGCCTCCTCTCTGCACCAGAAGCTCCGAAGAAATCTCCCGTGGGTCGACGGAATCTTCCCCCTGCAACCGCAGGCACCAAAAAGCTGCATTTCCGGTCCCTTGGGTCTCCTCTCAGCACGACGAGCGAGGTCCCTCGAATCCAGCGACACCGTCCAAGTGACCCCCACAGTCCAGTGACTCTTCAGCCCAAGTTTGGTGGAGGTAAGTCCTTGCCTCACCTCGCTGGGCTGCATTGCTGGGAACCGCGACTTTGCAAGCTTCTCCGGCCCCTGTGCACTTCCGGCGGAAATCCTTCGTGCACAGCCAAGCCTGGGTCCACGGCACTCTAACCTGCATTGCACGACTTTCTAAGTTGGTCTCCGGCGACGTGGGACTCCTTTGTGCAACTTCGGCGAGCACCGTTTCACGCATCCTCGTAGTGCCTGTTTCTGGCACTTCTCCGGGTGCTACCTGCTTCAGTGAGGGCTCTTTGTCTTGCTCGACGTCCCCTCTCTCTGCAGGTCCAATTTTCGACCTCCTGGTCCCTCCTGCTCCCCAGCAGCGTCCAAAAACGCCAAACGCACGATTTGCGTGTAGCAAGGCTTGTTGGCGTCCATCCGGCGGGAAAACACTTCTGCACGACTTTCCAAGGCGTGGGGGATCCATCCTCCAAAGGGGAAGTCTCTAGCCCTTGTCGTTCCTGCAGTATTCACAGTTCTTCAGCCTAGTAAGAGCTTCTTTGCACCAACCGCTGGCATTTCTTGGGCATCTGCCCATCTCCGAGCTGCTTGTGACTTTTGGACTTGGTCCCCTTGTTCCACAGGTACCCTCAGTCAGGAATCCATCGTTGTTGCATTGCTGATTTGTGTTTTCCTTGCATTTTCCCTCTAACACGACTATTTTGTCCTTAGGGGAACTTTGGTGCACTTTGCACTCACTTTTCAGGGTCTTGGGGAGGGTTATTTTTCTAACTCTCACTATTTTCTGATAGTCCCAGCGACCCTCTACAAGGTCACATAGGTTTGGGGTCCATTCGTGGTTCACATTCCACTTTTGGAGTATATGGTTTGTGTTGCCCCTATCCCTATGTTTCCCCATTGCATCCTATTGTAACTATACTTTGTTTGCACTGTTTTCTAAGACTATACTGCATATTTTTGCTATTGTGTATATATATCTTGTGTATATTTCCTATCCTCTCACTGAGGGTACACTCTAAGATACTTTGGCATATTGTCATAAAAATAAAGTACCTTTATTTTTAGTATAACTGTGTATTGTGTTTTCTTATGATATTGTGCATATGACACTAGGTGGTACTGTAGTAGCTTCACACGTCTCCTAGTTCAGCCTGAGCTGCTTTGCTAAGCTACCATTATCTATCAGCCTAAGCTGCTAGACACCCTATACACTAATAAGGGATAACTGGGCCTGGTGCAAGGTGCAAGTACCCCTTGGTACTCACTACAAGCCAGTCCAGCCTCCTACAGAGAGGGAAAGGCAGAGATTGGGGTTAGTTTCCAATGGTGGCAGCAGCAGTGTTTTTGATATCAATCCTGTTAGAGAGCAAGATTCCAGAAATCTGCATAAGATAGTCCCCCCTTACAAGGAGGGGGATGACATTAACAAGTGGTTTGGTGCACTTGAGAGGGCCTGTATGATACAGTTTGTCCCTCAAAGGCAGTGGGCTGCTATTTTGTGGCTATCTTTCACTGGAAAAAGTAGGTATAAATCCTCACTGTTAGAGAAAGAGAAGCTAACAACGACACAGTATTGAAGGATGCACTCTTGGATGGATTTGGCTTAACCACTGAACAATACAGGATTAAGTTCAGAGACACCAGAAAAGAGTCCTCTCAAGACTGGACAGATTTTGTGGACTGTTCAGTGAAGGCCTTGGAAGGGTGGTTACATGGCAGTAAGGTATCTGACTATGAAAGCCTGTATAATCTTATTCTGAGAGAGCATATTCTGAACAACTGTGTGTCCGACTTGTTGCACCAATACCTAGTGGACTCGGATCTGACCTCTCCCCAAGAATTGGGAAAGAAGGCAGACAAATGGGTCAGAACAAGGGTGAACAGAAATGTTCATACAGGGGGTGACAAGGATGGCAAGAAGAAGGATGGTAAGTCTTCTGACAAAGGTGGGGACAAAAGTAAACATTTTCAGTCTTCATCAGGCCCACAAAAATCCTCTGGGGGTGGTGGGTCCAAATCCTCTTCCAATAATCAACCTAAAAAGCCTTGGTGTTATTTGTGTGAAGTCAAAGGCCATTGGGCAACTGATTCCAGTTGTCCAAAGAAAAATACCAAACCTCCCACCACCACAACCCCTGCTGCAAATTCTAGTGCCCCTAGTTATAGCAGTGGTGGTGGGAGCAAACCTACTAATAGCCAATCCAAGGGAGTAGCTGGGCTCACTTTTGGTAATTTAGTTGGGGTTGGTCTTGTTAGGGAGACCACAGAGGCTGTTTTAGTCTCTGAAGGTGCCATTGATTTAGCCACCTTGGTTGCTTGTCCTCTTAATATGGATAAGTACAAGCAACTTCCCCTAATCAATGGTGTTGAGGTTAAGGCCTACAGGGACACAGGTGCCAGTGTTACCATGGTAATAGAGAAACTGGTACACCCTGAACAACACCTACTTGGTCACCAGTACCAAGTGACAGACGCTCATAACAACACTCTTAGTCACCCCATAGCTGTTGTGACTCTCAACTGGGAGGGGGGGTTGGGGGGGGGGGGGGGTTACTGGTCCAAAGAAAGTTGTGGTTGCTTCAGATTTACCTGTAGACTGTCTACTAGGAAATTATTTAGAGACATCAGCTTGGGCAGAAGTGGAGTTGAAGGCTCATGCAGCAATGCTGGGCATTCCTGGGCATATTTTTCCTTTGACAAGGGCTCAGGCCACAAAACCAAAAAGGACAGGGTGACTTGGATCCTGGAACAATCGACCAAGTGCTCCCTAAAGCTAGGGTTAGTAAGGGTAAATCCCTACCCACTATCCCTCCCTCTACAGATGATTCAACTTCTGAGGAAGAAGAATTTCCCCCCTGTGCAGAACCTTCACCAGAGGAGCTGGCAGCAGACACTGCTGAGCTTTTGGGTGGAGGGGGGCCTGCCAGGGAGGAGCTGAGTGTGGCACAGCAAACCTGTCCCACATTAGAGGTTCTCAGACAGCAAGCTGTCAAACAGCAAAATGGGGATGTCAGTGACTCATATAGAGTTTACTGGGAGGACAACCTCTTGTACACAGAGGCAAGGGACCCAAAACCTGGAGCAGCCAGGAGATTGGCCATTCCCCTGCAGTACAGAGAGTTCCTCCTAACTCTAGCACACGACATTCCCTTGGCTGGACATTTGGGTCAGATTAAAACATGGGAAAGGCTTGTCCCCCTGTTTCACTGGCCTAGGATGTCAGAGGACACAAAAGACTTTTGTAAGTCCTGAGTGACCTGCCAAGCCAGTGGCAAGACTCCAAAGGCTCCCCTTATTCCACTACCTGTGGTTGGGGTTCCCTTTGAAAGGGTAGGGGTTGACATAGTTGGCCCCCTTGACCCTCCTACTGTTTCAGGCAATGGGTTTATCTTGGTGGTAGTAGACCATGCCACAAGATATCCTGAAGGTATTCTTCTAAGGACCACAACAGCTCCTGCAGTGGCAAAAACCCTCCTGGGAATCTTTTCCAGGGTGGGTTTCCCAAAAGAGGTTGTATCAGACAGGGGTAGCAACTTTATGTCTGCGTACTTGAAGGCCATGTGGAAGGAATGTGGAGTAACATACAAGTTCACCACACCTTATCATCCACAAACAAATGGACTGGTAGAGAGGTTTAATAAAACTCTCAAAGGAATGATAATGGGACTCCCTGAAAAACTCAGGAGGAGATGGGATGTCCCGTTACCTTGCCTCCTTTTTGCTTACAGGGAGGTACCCTAGAAAGGAGTGGGCTTCAGCCCCTTTGAACTCCTATTTGGACACCCTGTAAGAGGTCCCCTAACACTTGTGAAGGAGGGTTAGGAACAACCTTTAAAAGCTCCCAAGCAAGACATAGTGGGCTATGTACTTGGCCTAAGATCCAGAATGGCTGAGGACATGAAAAAGGCCAGTAAAAACCTCCAGGCCAGTCAAGAGCTCAAAAAGCAATGGCATGACCAGAAGGCTGTTCTGATTCAGTACCAACCAGGACAGAAGGTGTGGGTATTGGAGCCTATGGCCCCAAGAGCACTCCAAGACACATGGAGTGGACCCCATCTCATTGTTGAAAAGAAGGGCAAGGTCACCTCCTTGGTTGACCTGGGCACTGCCAGGAGTCCCCTTAGGGTGCTCCATGCCAATCGCCTTAAAATCTACTATGACAGGGCTGATCTCACCCTGCTCATGGCAACAGATGGAGGACAGGAAGAAGAGAGTGACCCTCTCCCTGATCTCTTCTCTTCCACAGAACAGGATGCTCTAGTGGAAGGTGTAGTTTTGGCAGACTGTCTTACTGCTGAGCAGAAAGACAACTGCATAAATCTCCTAGGTCAGTTTTCTGAACTCTTTCCTACTGTGCCAGGCAACACGTCTTGGTGTGAGCACACTATAGATACTGGAGACAGCATGCCTGTCAAAAGTAAGATCTATAGGCAGCCTGACCATGTCAGGGACTGCATAAAACAAGAAGTTTAGAAAATGCTTGAACTGGGAGTGGTTGAACATTCTGAAAGCCCATGGGCCTCTCCTGTGGTGCTTGTACCAAAGCCTCACTCAAAAGATGGGAAAAGAGAGATGAGGTTTTGTGTAAATTACAGAGGTCTCAACCAGGTAAGAAAAACTGATGCTCATCCCATATCCAGGGCAGATGAGCTCATAGATACACTGGCATCTGCCAATTATCTAAGCACCTTTGATTTGACTGCAGGGTATTGGCAGATCAAGTTATCAGAGGATGCTAAAGCAAAAACTGCATTTTCTACTATTGGAGGGTGTAGGAGGCTGGACTGGCTTGTAGTGAGTACCAAGGGGTACTTGCACCTTGCACCAGGCCCAGTTATCCCTTATTAGTGTATAGGGTGTCTAGCAACTTAGGCTGATAGATAATGGTAGCTTAGCAGAGCAGCTTAGGCTGAACTAGGAGACGTGTGAAGCTACTACAGTACCACTTAGTGTCATATGCACAATATCATAAGAAAACACAATACACAGTTATACTAAAAATAAAGGTACTTTATTTTTATGACAATATGCCAAAGTATCTTAGAGTGTACCCTCAGTGAGAGGATAGGAAATATACACAAGATATATATACACAATAGCAAAAATATGCAGTATAGTCTTAGAAAACAGTGCAAACAATGTATAGTTACAATAGGATGCAATGGGGAAACATAGGGATAGGGGCAACACAAACCATATACTCCAGAAGTGGAATGCGAACCACGAATGGACCCCAAACCTATGTGACCTTGTAGAGGGTCGCTGGGACTATTAGAAAATAGTGAAAGTTAGAAAAATAACCCTCCCCAAGACCCTGAAAAGTGAGTGCAAAGTGCACCAAAGTTCCCCTAAGGACAAAATAGTCGTGTTAGAGGGAGAATGCAAGGAAAACACAACTCAGCAATGCAACAACGATGGATTCCTGTCTGAAGGTACCTGTGGAACAAGGGGACCAAGTCCAAAAGTCACAAGCAGCTCGGAGATGGGCAGATGCCCAAGAAATGCCAGCGGTTGGTGCAAAGAAGCTCTTACTAGGCTGAAGAACTGTGAATACTGCAGGAACGACAAGGGCTAGAGACTTCCTCTTTGGAGGATGGATCCCCCACGCCTTGGAGAGTCGTGCAGAAGTGTTTTCCCGCCGGATGGACGCCAACAAGCCTTGCTACACGCAAATCGTGCGTTTGGCGTTTTTGGACGCTGCTGGGGCCCAGGAGGGACCAGGAGGTCGCAAATTGGACCTGCAGAGAGAGGGGACGTCGAGCAAGACAAAGAGCCCTCACTGAAGCAGGTAGCTCCCGGAGAAGTGCCAGAAACAGGCACTACGAGGATGCGTGAAACGGTGCTCGCCGAAGTTGCACAAAGGAGTCCCACGTCGCCGGAGACCAACTTAGAAAGTCGTGCAATGCAGGTTAGAGTGCCGTGGACCCAGGCTTGGCTGTGCACACAGGATTTCCGCCGGAAGTGCACAGGGGCCGGAGAAGCTTGCAAAGTCGCGGTTCCCAGCAATGCAGCCCAGCGAGGTGAGGCAAGGACTTACCTCCACCAAACTTGGGCTGAAGAGTCACTGGACTGTGGGGGTCACTTGGACGGTGTCGCTGGATTCGAGGGACCTCGCTCGTCGTGCTGAGAGGAGACCCAAGGGACCGGAGATGCAGCTTTTTGGTGCCTGCGGTTGCAGGGGGAAGATTCCGTCGACCCACGGGAGATTTCTTCGGAGCTTCTGGTGCAGAGAGGAGGCAGACTACCCCCACAGCATGCACAAGCAGGAAAACAGTCGAGAAGGCGGCAGGATCAGCGTTACAGAGTTGCAGTAGTCGTCTTTGCTACTATGTTGCAGGTTTGCAGGCTTCCAGCGCGGTCAGCGGTCGATTCCTTATCAGAAGGTGAAGAGGGAGATGCAGAGGAACTCGGCTGAGCTCATGCATTCGTTATCTGAAGTTTCCCCAGAGACAGAGACCCTAAATAGCCAGAAAAGAGGGTTTGGCTACCTAGGAGAGAGGAAAGGCTACTAACACCTGAAGGAGCCTATCAGCAGGAGTCTCTGACGTCACCTGGTGGCACTGGCCACTCAGAGCAGTCCAGTGTGCCAGCAGCACCTCTGTTTCCAAGATGGCAGAGGTCTGGAGCACACTGGAGGAGCTCTGGACACCTCCCAGGGGAGGTGCAGGTCAGGGGAGTGGTCACTCCCCTTTCCTTTGTCCAGTTTCGCGCCAGAGCAGGGGCTAAGGGGTCCCTGAACCGGTGTAGACTGGCTTATGCAGAATTGGGCACCTCTGTGCCCAACAAAGCATTTCCAGAGGCTGGGGGAGGCTACTCCTCCCCTGCCTTCACACCATTTTCCAAAGGGAGAGGGTGTCACACCCTCTCTCAGAGGAAGTTCTTTGTTCTGCCATCCTGGGCCAGGCCTGGCTGGACCCCAGGAGGGCAGATGCCTGTCTGAGGGGTTGGCAGCAGCAGCAGCTGCAGTGAAACCCCAGGAAGGGCAGTTTGGCAGTACCAGGGTCTGTGCTACAGACCACTGGGATCATGGAATTGTACCAACAATGCCAGGATGGCATAGAGGGGGCAATTCCATGATCATAGACATGTTACATGGCCATATTCGGAGTTACCATGGTGAAGCTACATATAGGTAGTGACCTATATGTAGTGCACGCGTGTAATGGTGTCCCCGCACTCACAAAGTTCAGGGAATTGGCTCTGAACAATGTGGGGGCACCTTGGCTAGTGCCAGGGTGCCCTCACACTAAGTAACTTTGCACCTAACCTTTACCAGGTAAAGGTTAGACATATAGGTGACTTATAAGTTACTTAAGTGCAGTGTAAAATGGCTGTGAAATAACGTGGACGTTATTTCACTCAGGCTGCAGTGGCAGGCCTGTGTAAGAATTGTCAGAGCTCCCTATGGGTGGCAAAAGAAATGCTGCAGCCCATAGGGTTCTCCTGGAACCCCAATACCCTGGGTACCTCAGTACCATATACTAGGGAATTATAAGGGTGTTCCAGTAAGCCAATGTAAATTGGTAAAAAATGGTCACTAGCCTGTTAGTGACAATTTGAAAGTAATGAGAGAGCATAACCACTGAGATTCTGGTTAGCAGAGCCTCAGTGAGACAGTTAGGCACCACACAGGGAACATATACATGCACACCTATGAGCACTGGGGCCCTGTGTGACAGGGTCCCAGTGACACATACATATAGGCCACAAACCTATGAGCACTGGGGTCCTGACTAGCAGGATCCCAGTGACACATAACAACCATACTGAAAACATGGTGTTTTCACTATGAGCACTGAGGCCTGGCTATCAGGATCCCAGTGAGACAGTGAAAACAGTGACAAACACCCTGACATACACTCACAAACAGGCCAAAAGTGGGGGTAACAAGGCTAGAAAGAGGCTACCTTCTCACACAACCCCCCCCCAAACGAAGGACAATAAGGCTAACCTTGGCCAGTTGAGACTTTATTGTCTAAGTGGTGATAAGTAGAGAGTAGCTCTGCAATAGACTGGTTACTCCCTTTATCATCCACTAAATGGTTACTTCCCTGTGGGGATGTAAACCACCCTGTTTGAAGTTTTTTAGCTAAGCAACAATGTGAAGATGTATTTTCAGAGTTTCTATCAGTAAGTTTTAGTTTAGAGCAGTGGGAATTGTCCACTGAACCTATTTGTAGTGATGGAAATGCCAGACAGGGATGCTGTCTCAGAAAAGCCATAGCTGGGCAAAAACTTTGTCCATATGGCTGGAAGAGAGAACAGGGATGCTGTTTCTCTTGGGTTGGAGCAGGGCAGGGATGCTGTCCTATCAGCTCCACACTAGGGCAGGGATGCTGTCCTAAGTGTTGTGAGGTAGTGCAGGGTTTCTGCACTAAAGTTTCTCTGGGAGGGTTGGAGGGATGCTCCATGTTAACTAAAATGGTGCTGTTTTTCTCACCAATGTTAGTTATCCCACAGAGAGGTACTTCCACCTCAGGGAGTCCAGCTTTGCCAGCTGATGATTCCCTTGGAACAGGTGCCACCCCAGGAGAGGTTTCTCCCACCACAGGAATAGTATCCTGAATGGTAGGGTGGTTAGGGGATACTGTGATACCCTTTTTACCTGTTGATGGAGAGGGATCCTGAGTTTTCAGGCCTTCTCTCCTTTGCTTTTTCATTTCACTTGAAATGAGAGGGAACAATTCCTCAGGGATGCCCAGCATGGCTGCATGGGCATAAAACTCTACATCAGCCCAACCTGAGGCCTCTAGGTCATTACCTAAGAGACAGTCTACAGGTAAGCTAGGTGATACCACCACCTGCTTAGGGCCAGTAACTCCACCCCAACTAAACTGAATTATAGCTAAGGGAAGAAACTTAGTGGAGTTATGGACATCAATAATCTTATACTGTTGTCCGATGATGTGTTGTTCAGGAGGCACTAGGTTTTCAGTCACCAAAGTGAAACTGGCACCTGTGTCCCTGTAGGCCAAGGCCTCAACACCATTTATTGAAACTGTCTGCCTGTACTTATCCATTGTAAGGGGACAAGCAGCCAGTGTGGCAAGGCCAATGCCACTAGGTGTGACAGAAACTGTCTTGGGACTGATTACATCAGTTTCCACTATGGACCCATAAGTGAACCCAACTACACCCTTTGCTTGACTGTTGCCAGCAGTCCCACCACTAGTACCACTACTGCTAGGGGCACTAGAGCTTGATGTATTAGTGGTGGTAGGCTCAGGGGGTTTACCTGGACAGGACTTATCCCCTGGCCTATGGCCTCTGTTTTTACACACAAAGCACCAAGGCTTTTTAATGTGTGCAGGTTGGGAAGAAGAGGAAGAATTTGTTTTATCCCCACCCTCTGAAGAGTGTTTAAGATTTGAAGTGGGATCTTTGGTTTTACCCTTATCCCCATGCTTATCTTGAGATTTTTCACCATCTTTCTTCTTATTGCCATCTTTGTCACCCCCTGTATGAACTTTTCTGTTCACCCTTGTTCTGACCCATTTGTCTGCCTTCTTTCCCAATTCTTGGGGAGAGGTCAGATCAGAGTCTACCAGGTACTGGTGCAACAAATCAGACACACAATTATTAAGTATATGCTCTCTCAGGATTGTGTTATACAGGCTTTCATAATCAGTAACTTTACTGCCATGTAACCACCCCTCCAAGGCCTTCACTGAATGGTCAATGAAATCAACCCAGTCTTGTGAAGACTCCTTTTTGGTCTCTCTGAACTTTATCCTGTACTGTTCAGTGGTTAAGCCATAACCATCCAGGAGTGCATTCTTAAGAACTTGGAAATTGTTAGCATCATTTTCTTTTACAGTAAGGAGCCTATCCCTACCTTTTCCAGTAAATGATAGCCATAGGATAGCAGCCCACTGCTTTTGAGGGACATCCTGTACAGCACAGGCCCTCTCAAGTGCAGCAAACCACTTGTTAATGTCATCCCCCTCCTTATAAGGGGGAACTATCTTGTGCAGATTCCTGGAATCATACTCTTTTGCAGGATGACTATGGGGAATACTGCTGCTGCCACCATGGGTATCTAAACCCAACTTCTGTCTTTCCTTCTCTAATTCTAAAGACTGTCTATCCAAATCCAGCTGTTGCTTCTTGAGCTTCAGTCTGGTTTGTTCCACTCTCAATCTATTGAGCTCCCTTTCTAACAATCTGTCATCAGGGTGGGTGGGAGGGACATTTCTAGATACAGAGGTATGATGGGAATGAACAGAAGGAGACCTGTCCCTTACAGAGGGCACCCTAACAGCTTGGCTACCAGCATAATGTGAGAGCACATCATCAGTATGATGTGATTCAACCTCTGTACCAACTATGCTAGACTGTCTAGTAATGGGCAGGCTGAGAAGTTTCTTTCCTGAACCTTTTCCTGGGGGAGTCCCTGGATCAGATTGAGAACCATTAGCTACTTTTTCTACAGATTGGGCACTTATGGCCTTATCCTGTACTCTAAGCATATTAATTAACAGTTCTAAGGAAGGATTCTTCCCTACACTCAAACCTCTCTCTATGCAGAGACTCCTTGCTCCTTTCCAGCTAAGGTGATCATATGCAAGTTTGGACAGTTTAACATTTTGGCCTGTGCCAGACATTTTTAGAGAGAGTTGAAGTGATAGAAAAAGAGAAAAAAGTTTTCAGAACTTTTTGGAAAGACAGAAAAAAACTTTTTAAACTTTTAAGAACTTTTTGAAAGTTTAGAAGTACTTTTCAGCACTTAGAAAAGAGTGAAAAGAGGAAATGCAAAACTTTTTGGCTATGTGTATATACCCTGACCTTGTTTTGTATATTTTTCTCTTATGAAAAGTACAATGACAAGAGTGGTAAGTAGTCTCAAAGCACTTATCCCACCGCTGCACAACCAATGTAGGAGGCTGGACTGGCTTGTAGTGAGTACCAAGGGGTACTTGCACCTTGCACCAGGCCCAGTTATCCCTTATTAGTGTATAGGGTGTCTAGCAACTTAGGCTGATAGATAATGGTAGCTTAGCAGAGCAGCTTAGGCTGAACTAGGAGACGTGTGAAGCTACTACAGTACCACTTAGTGTCATATGCACAATATCATAAGAAAACACAATACACAGTTATACTAAAAATAAAGGTACTTTATTTTTATGACAATATGCCAAAGTATCTTAGAGTGTACCCTCAGTGAGAGGATAGGAAATATACACAAGATATATATACACAATAGCAAAAATATGCAGTATAGTCTTAGAAAACAGTGCAAACAATGTATAGTTACAATAGGATGCAATGGGGAAACATAGGGATAGGGGCAACACAAACCATATACTCCAGAAGTGGAATGCGAACCACGAATGGACCCCAAACCTATGTGACCTTGTAGAGGGTCGCTGGGACTATTAGAAAATAGTGAAAGTTAGAAAAATAACCCTCCCCAAGACCCTGAAAAGTGAGTGCAAAGTGCACCAAAGTTCCCCTAAGGACAAAATAGTCGTGTTAGAGGGAGAATGCAAGGAAAACACAACTCAGCAATGCAACAACGATGGATTCCTGTCTGAAGGTACCTGTGGAACAAGGGGACCAAGTCCAAAAGTCACAAGCAGCTCGGAGATGGGCAGATGCCCAAGAAATGCCAGCGGTTGGTGCAAAGAAGCTCTTACTAGGCTGAAGAACTGTGAATACTGCAGGAACGACAAGGGCTAGAGACTTCCTCTTTGGAGGATGGATCCCCCACGCCTTGGAGAGTCGTGCAGAAGTGTTTTCCCGCCGGATGGACGCCAACAAGCCTTGCTACACGCAAATCGTGCGTTTGGCGTTTTTGGACGCTGCTGGGGCCCAGGAGGGACCAGGAGGTCGCAAATTGGACCTGCAGAGAGAGGGGACGTCGAGCAAGACAAAGAGCCCTCACTGAAGCAGGTAGCTCCCGGAGAAGTGCCAGAAACAGGCACTACGAGGATGCGTGAAACGGTGCTCGCCGAAGTTGCACAAAGGAGTCCCACGTCGCCGGAGACCAACTTAGAAAGTCGTGCAATGCAGGTTAGAGTGCCGTGGACCCAGGCTTGGCTGTGCACACAGGATTTCCGCCGGAAGTGCACAGGGGCCGGAGAAGCTTGCAAAGTCGCGGTTCCCAGCAATGCAGCCCAGCGAGGTGAGGCAAGGACTTACCTCCACCAAACTTGGGCTGAAGAGTCACTGGACTGTGGGGGTCACTTGGACGGTGTCGCTGGATTCGAGGGACCTCGCTCGTCGTGCTGAGAGGAGACCCAAGGGACCGGAGATGCAGCTTTTTGGTGCCTGCGGTTGCAGGGGGAAGATTCCGTCGACCCACGGGAGATTTCTTCGGAGCTTCTGGTGCAGAGAGGAGGCAGACTACCCCCACAGCATGCACAAGCAGGAAAACAGTCGAGAAGGCGGCAGGATCAGCGTTACAGAGTTGCAGTAGTCGTCTTTGCTACTATGTTGCAGGTTTGCAGGCTTCCAGCGCGGTCAGCGGTCGATTCCTTATCAGAAGGTGAAGAGGGAGATGCAGAGGAACTCGGCTGAGCTCATGCATTCGTTATCTGAAGTTTCCCCAGAGACAGAGACCCTAAATAGCCAGAAAAGAGGGTTTGGCTACCTAGGAGAGAGGAAAGGCTACTAACACCTGAAGGAGCCTATCAGCAGGAGTCTCTGACGTCACCTGGTGGCACTGGCCACTCAGAGCAGTCCAGTGTGCCAGCAGCACCTCTGTTTCCAAGATGGCAGAGGTCTGGAGCACACTGGAGGAGCTCTGGACACCTCCCAGGGGAGGTGCAGGTCAGGGGAGTGGTCACTCCCCTTTCCTTTGTCCAGTTTCGCGCCAGAGCAGGGGCTAAGGGGTCCCTGAACCGGTGTAGACTGGCTTATGCAGAATTGGGCACCTCTGTGCCCAACAAAGCATTTCCAGAGGCTGGGGGAGGCTACTCCTCCCCTGCCTTCACACCATTTTCCAAAGGGAGAGGGTGTCACACCCTCTCTCAGAGGAAGTTCTTTGTTCTGCCATCCTGGGCCAGGCCTGGCTGGACCCCAGGAGGGCAGATGCCTGTCTGAGGGGTTGGCAGCAGCAGCAGCTGCAGTGAAACCCCAGGAAGGGCAGTTTGGCAGTACCAGGGTCTGTGCTACAGACCACTGGGATCATGGAATTGTACCAACAATGCCAGGATGGCATAGAGGGGGCAATTCCATGATCATAGACATGTTACATGGCCATATTCGGAGTTACCATGGTGAAGCTACATATAGGTAGTGACCTATATGTAGTGCACGCGTGTAATGGTGTCCCCGCACTCACAAAGTTCAGGGAATTGGCTCTGAACAATGTGGGGGCACCTTGGCTAGTGCCAGGGTGCCCTCACACTAAGTAACTTTGCACCTAACCTTTACCAGGTAAAGGTTAGACATATAGGTGACTTATAAGTTACTTAAGTGCAGTGTAAAATGGCTGTGAAATAACGTGGACGTTATTTCACTCAGGCTGCAGTGGCAGGCCTGTGTAAGAATTGTCAGAGCTCCCTATGGGTGGCAAAAGAAATGCTGCAGCCCATAGGGTTCTCCTGGAACCCCAATACCCTGGGTACCTCAGTACCATATACTAGGGAATTATAAGGGTGTTCCAGTAAGCCAATGTAAATTGGTAAAAAATGGTCACTAGCCTGTTAGTGACAATTTGAAAGTAATGAGAGAGCATAACCACTGAGATTCTGGTTAGCAGAGCCTCAGTGAGACAGTTAGGCACCACACAGGGAACATATACATGCACACCTATGAGCACTGGGGCCCTGTGTGACAGGGTCCCAGTGACACATACATATAGGCCACAAACCTATGAGCACTGGGGTCCTGACTAGCAGGATCCCAGTGACACATAACAACCATACTGAAAACATGGTGTTTTCACTATGAGCACTGAGGCCTGGCTATCAGGATCCCAGTGAGACAGTGAAAACAGTGACAAACACCCTGACATACACTCACAAACAGGCCAAAAGTGGGGGTAACAAGGCTAGAAAGAGGCTACCTTCTCACAGAGGGCACTACCAATTCACAGTAATGCGCTTTGGTTTGAAAAATGCACCTTCCGCTTTTCAGAGGTTGGTGAATACAGTCCTGCAAGGGTTGGAGGCTTTTAGTGCAGCATATCTGGACGATATAGCTGTCTTTAGCTCCACCTGGGATGATCACGTGGTCCACCTGTGGAAAGTTTTGGAGGCCCTGCAAAAGGCAGGCCTCACTATCAAGGCTTCAAAGTGCCAGATAGGGCAGGGGAAAGTGGTTTATCTGGGACACCTGGTAGGGGGAGAACAGATTGCACCACTTCAGGGGAAAACCCAAACTATCATAGATTGGGTCCCCCCTACAACACAGATCCAGGTGAGAGCCTTCCTAGGCCTCACTGGGTATTACAGGAGATTCATTAAAAACTATGGCTCCATTGCAGCCCCACTTAAGGATCTCACTTCCAGGAAAATGCCTAAAAAGGTATTGTGGACAGCTAGCTGTCAGAAAGCTTTTGAGCAGATGAAACAGGCCATGTGCACTGCACCTGTCCTTAAAAGCCCATGTTACTCCTAGAACTTCATTGTTCAAACTGATGCATCTGAATTAGGGGTAGGGGCAGTCTTATCACAACTCAATTCTGAGGGCCAGGATCAAACTGTTGCTTTTATCAGCAGGAGGTTGACCCCTAGAGAAAAGCGTTGGTCTGCCATAGAGAGGGAGGCCTTTGCTGTGGTCTGGGCACTGAAGAAGTTGAGGCCATACCTGTTTGGCAATCACTTCATTGTTCAGACAGACCACAAACCTCTACTTTGGCTAAAACAAATGAAAGGTGAAAACCCTAAATTGTTGAGGTGGTCCGTATCTCTACAGGGAATGGACTATACAGTGGAACATAGACCTGGGAGTACCCACTCCAATGCAGATGGACTCTCCAGATATTTCCACTTAGACAGTGAAGACTCATCAGGTCATGGCTAGTCTTATTGTCCTTCGTTTGGGGGGGGGGGTGGGTTGTGTAGGAAAGTACCATCTTGCCTGGCATGTTACCCCCATATTTCACTGTATATATGTTGTTTCAGTGTATGTGTCACTGGGACCCTGCCAGCCAGGGCCCCAGTGCTCATAAGTGTGCCCTGTATGTGTTCCCTGTGTGATGACTAACTGTCTCACTGAGGCTCTGCTAACCAGAACCTCAGAGGTTATGCTCTCTCTCCTTTCTAAATTGTCACTAACAGGCTAGTGACCAATTTCACCAATTCACATTGGCATACTGGAACACCCTTATAATTCCCTAGTATATGATACTGAGGTACACAGGGTATTGGGGTTCCAGGAGATCCCTATGGGCTGCAGCATTTCTTTTGCCAGCCATAGGGAACTCTGACAATTCTGACACAGGCCTGCCACTGCAGCCTGAGTGAAATAACATCCACGTTATTTCACAGCCATTTACCACTGCACTTAAGTAACTTATAAGTCACCTATATGTCTAACCTTCACCTGGTGAAGGTTGGGTGCAAAGTTACTTAGTGTGCGGGCACCCTGGCACTTGCCAAGGTGCCCCCACATCATTCAGGGCAAATTCCCTGGACTTTGTGAATGCGGGGACACCATTTCACGCGTGCACTATACATAGGTCACTACCTATGTATAGCGTCACAATGGTAACTCCGAACATGGCCATATAACATGTCTAAGATCATGGAATTGTCACGAGACAATTCCATGATCCCCCGAGTCTCTAGCCCAGACCCGGTTACTGCCAACTGCCTTTCCCGGGGTTTCACTGCAGCTGCTGCTGTCAACCCCTCAGACATGTTTCTGCCCTCCTGGGGTCCAGCCAGGCCTGGCCCAGGAAGGCAGAACACAGGACCTCCTCAGAGAGAGGGTGTTACACCCTCTCCCTTTGGAAAAAGGTGTCAGGGCTGGGGAGGAGTAGCCTCCCCCGGCCTCTGGAAATGCTTAGATGGGCACAGATAGTGCCCATCTCTGCATAATCCAGTCTACACTGGTTCGGGGATCCCCCAGCCCTGTTCTGGTGCGATAAAGGACAAAGGAAAGGGGAGTGACCACTCCCCTGACCTGCACCTCCTAGGGGAGGTGCCCAGAGCTCCTCCAGCGTGCCCCAGACCTCTGCCATCTTGGATTCAGATGTGTGCTGGCACACTGGACTGCTCTGAGTGGCTAGGGCCAGCAGGTGATGTCAGAGACTCCTTCTGATAGGCTCTTACCTGTGTTACTAGCCTATCCTCCTTCCTAGGTAGCTAAGAGAGTTTTGGCAGACTGTCTTACTGCAGAGCAGAAAGACAACTGCATAAACCTCCTAGGTCAGTTTTCTGAACTCTTTTCAACTGTGCCAGGCACCACATCTTGGTGTGAACACACAATTGATATTGGAGACAGCTTGCCTGTCAAACGTAACATCTATAGGCAGCCTTACCATGTCAGGGACTGCATAAAGCAAGAAGTTCAGAAAATGCTTGATCTAGGAGTGGTTGAATATTCTGAAAGCCCATGGGCCTCTCCTGTGGTACTTGTACCAAAGCCTCACTCAAAAGATGGAAAAAGGGAGATGACGTTTTGTGTAGACTACAGAGGTCTCAACCAGGTAACAAAAACTGATGCTCACCCTATACCCAATGCAGATGAGCTCATAGATACACTGGCATCTGCCAAGTATATAAGCACCATTGATTCGACTGCAGGGTATTGGCAGATCAAATTATAAGAGGATGCTAAAGCAAAAACTGAATTTTCGACTATTGGAGGGCACTACCAATTCACAGTAATGCCCTTTGGTTTGAAAAATGCACCTGCCACTTTTCAGAGGTTGGTGAATACAGTCCTGCAAGGGTCGGAGGCTTTTAGTGCAGCATATCTGGACGATATAGCTGTCTTTAGCTCCACCTGGGATGATCTTGTGGTCCACCTGTGGAAAGTTTTGGAGGCCCTGCAAAAGGCAGGCCTCACTATCAAGGCTTCAAAGTGCCAGGTAGGGCAGGGGAAAGTGGTTTATCTAGGACACCTGGTGTAGGAGGCTGGCCTGGCTTGTAGTGGGTACCAAGGGGTACTTACACTCTGTACCAGGTCCAGTTATCCCTTATTAGTGTAGAAGATGTGTTTCTAGCAGCTTAGGCTGATAGAAGGTAGCTATAGCAGAGCAGCTTAGGCTGAACTAGGAGACATGCAAAGCTCCTACTATACCACTGGTGTCATATGCACAATATCATAAGAAAACACAATACACAGATATACTAAAAATAAAGGTACTTTATTTTTATGACAATATGCCAAAAGTATCTCAGTGAGTACCCTCAGTATGAGGGTGCCAAATATACACAAGATATATGTACACAATACCAAAAATATGCAGTAATAGCAAAAGGAAGTAATGCAACCAATGTAAAGTTACAGTAGATTGCAATAGGAGCACATAGGTATAGGGGCAACACAAACCATATACTCCAAAAGTGGAATGCGAACCACGAATGCACCCCAAACCTATGTGAGCTTGTAGAGGGTCACTGGGACTGTAAGAAAACAGTGAGGATTAGAAAAATAGCCCACCCCAAGACCCTGAAAAGTAGTTTTAAAGTGCACCTACAACCCCCAGAGAGCACAGAAGTCGTGATAGGGGGTTTCTGCAAGGAAGACCAACACCAGCAACGCAACAACAGTGGATTTCCGGACCTGAGTACCTGTGAAACAAGGTAACCAAGTCCAAGAGTCGGGAAAATGTCGAGAGTCGGCAGATGCCCAGGAAATGCCAGCTGAGGCTACAAGGAAGCTGCCACCGGATGGAAGATGCTTGGTGTTTTGCAAGGATGAAGAGGACTAGGAACTTCCCCTTTGGAGGATGGATGTCCCACATCGTGAAGAAGATTGCAGAGGTGTTCCCACACAGAAAGACCACAAACAAGCCTTGCTAACTGCAAGGGTCGTGGTTAGGGTTTTTGGATGCTGCTGTAGCCCAGGAGGGACCAGGATGTCGCCACTTGGATGAGGAGACAGAGGGGGCACCCAGCAAGTCAGGGAGCTCTCACAGAAGCAGGCAGCACCCGCAGAAGTACTGGAACAGGCACTTAGAAGAGGAGTGAACCGGAGTCCACCCGAGGACACAAAAGGGAGTCCCACGACACCGGAGGACAACTCAGAAGGTTGTGCACTGCAGGTTAGAGTGTCGGGGACCCAGGCTTGGCTGTGCACGAAGGAAATCCTGGAAGAGTGCACAGGAGCCGTAGTAGCTGCAAATCACGCGGTACCCAGCAATGCAGTCTAGCTTGGGCAGGCAAGGACTTACCTCCACCAACCTTGGACTGAAGAGTCACTGGACTGTGGGAGTCACTTGTACAGAGTTGCTGAGTTCCAGGGACCACGCTCGTCATGCTGAGAGGGGACCCAGAGGACCGGTGATGCAGTCTTTTGTTGCCTGCGGTGGCAGGGGGAAGATTCCGTCGACCCACAGGAGATTTCTTCAGAGCTCCTGGTGCAAGAAGGAGGCAGGCTACCCCCAGAGCATGCACCACCAGGAAACAGACGAGAAAGCCAGCAGGATGAAGCGATACAAGGTTGCAGTAGTTGTCTTTGCTACTTTGTTGCGGTTTTGCATGCGTCCTGAGCAGTCAGCAGTCGATCCTTTGGCACAAGGTGAATAGGGAGATGCAGAGGAACTTTGGTGAGCTCTTGCATTCAGTATCTGAAGAATTCCCCAAAGCAGAGACCCTAAATAGCCAGAAAAGGAGGTTTGGCTACCTAGGAGGGAGGATAGGCTAGTAAGAAAGGTAAGAGCCTATCAGAAGGAGTCTCTAACGTCACCTGCTGGCACTGGCCACTCAGAGCAGTCCAGTGTGCCAGCAACACCTCTGTTTCCAAAATGGCAGAGGTCTGGGGCACACTGGAGGAGCTCTGGGCACCTACCCTGGGAGGTGCAGGTCAGGAGAGTGGTCACTCCCCTTTCCTTTGTCCAATTTTGCGGAAGAGCAGGGCTGGGGGATCCCTAAACCGGTGTAGACTGGCTTATGCAGAGATGGGCAGCATCTGTGCCCATCAAAGGATTTCCAGAGGCTGGGGGAGGCTACTCCTCCCCAGCCCTGACACCTTTTTCCAAAGGGAGAGGGTGTAACACCCTCTCTCTGAGGAAGTCCTTTGTTCTGCCTTCCTGGGCCACGCCTGGCTGGACCCCAGGAGGGCAGAAACCTGTCTGAGGGGTTAGCAGCTGCAGCAGCTGCAGTGAAACCCCGTTAAAGGCAGTTGGCACTACCCGGGTCTGTGCTAGAGACTCGGGGATCATGGAATTGTCTCGTGACAATTCCATGATCTTAGACATGTTAAATGGCCATGTTCAGAGTTACCATTGTGACGCTATACATAGGTAGTGACCTATGTATAGTGCACGCGTGTAATGGTGTCCCCGCACTCACAAAGTCCGGGGAATTTGCCCTGAACAATGTGGGGGCACCTTGGCTAGTGCCAGGGTGCCTACACACTAAGTAACTTTGCACCCAACCTTTACCAGGTGAAGGTTAGACATATAGGTGACTTATAAGTTACTTAAGTGCAGTGGTAAATGGCTGTGAAATAACGTGGAAGTTATTTCACTCAGGCTGCACTGGCAGGCCTGTGTAAGAATTGTCAGATCTCCCTATGGGTGGCAAAAGAAATGCTGCAGCCCATAGGGATCTCCTGGAACCCCAATACCCTGGGTACCTCAGTACCATATACTAGGGAATTATAAGGGTGTTCCAGTATGCCAATGTGAATTGGTGAAATTGGTCACTAGCCTGTTAGTGACAATTTGGAAAGCAGAGAGGGCATAACCAGTGAGGTTCTGGTTAGCAGAGCCTCAGTGAGACAGTTAGTCACCACACAGGGAACACATACAGGGCACACTTATGAGCACTGGGGCCCTGCCTGGCAGGGTCCCAGTGACACATAGACTAAAACAACATATATACAGTGAAATATGGGGGTAACATGCCAGGCAAGATGGTACTTTCCTACACCACCACACCCCGCTCACATGCAGTCACCACCCCCACATCCATTCACTCGTCCCCTGTGTCCTCTCCCAGTGTGTCTGTGACGCCACCTCCCAAGATACACAAACGCAGGCACACACCCACCCAACAGCCATCCACCTCACGACAGCCTCCAGCGCATGCACCTTCACCAAAAGTCACCAAACGAACACCTCCTACAACCACAACCTCTTCCTCCACTCCCAAACCCCCTCCAGCTACCCGTCCCAGTGTTCCCAACAAACTTTTCCTGGCCAACCTTGACCTCTTTCCCTCACCTCCCCCACCCCGTCGCCTCTCCTTGGGCCCGACTCTCCAGGTCCCAACCTAGCACCTCAGCCACAACATCTCAGGGACCAGTGGTGCCTGTAGTCACCGGAATCTGGAGTGCACCGGGCAGCAGGGCATCCAGTATGGCACGGAGCCACTGCACGGACAGTCCCCCAGCTGTCAAGCATCAAAACTTGGCCAGTGCCTGGTGGGAGAGGGGGAAGACTCCAGCCACCAAAGCCACTCCCAGGGGAAGAGGTGGGAGTGTGGAGTGAGCTGCGACACCTTCCAAGGTGGGGAAGGGCCACAAGAAAGTCAGCAAGGCTGGGAAGAGCAGCACGGCGAAGAAGACCACCATCATCCCCGCTGCCCAGGAGGCCACTGCCAGCACCAGCCCTGCTGCCGAGTAGGCCACCGCCATCATCCCCGCTGCCCAGGAGGCCACGCCAGCACCAGCCCTGCTGCCCAGGAGGCCACCGCCAGCACCAGCCCTAGCCCTACTGCCCAGGAGGCCACGCCATCATCCCCGCTGCCCAGGAGGCCACCGCCATCATCCCATCTGCCCAGGAGGCCATTGCCAGCACCAGCCCTGCTGCCCAGGAAAGGACCGGCAGCACCAGCCCCGCTGGCCCAGACAGGTCTGGCAGTTCCAGCCCCGCTGGGCCAGACAGGACCGCCAGCACCAGCCCCGCTGGGCCATAAAGGATCGCCAGCAGTAGCCCCGCTGGGCCAGACAGGACCGCCAGCACCAGCCCCGCTGGGCCAGAGAGGACCGCCAGCAGCTGAGTCACTGCAAAGGACCCCTCCGCCACAAGCACCGCTGAAGAGGGCACCACCGCCACAAGCACCGCTGAACAGGGCACCGCCGCCACAAGCACCGCTGAACAGGGCACCGCCGCAAGAGGCACTGCTGCCAATGACACAGCCACAACAAGCACCGCTGAACAGGGCACCGCCGCCACAAGCACCGCTGAACAGGGCACCGCCGTAACAAGCACTGCTGCCAATGATACCGCCGCAACAATCACCGCTGGCCCATGAGTGCCAAGGGCACTGACGCTACTGAGTCCGTCACAAGCAGGATGAAGCACTCTGGGCACAAAGCCCCCTCCAGAACCAGTGGAGACAAACATCCACTACCTCTGTCCTTGGCAGGATGAAGCACTCTGGGCACAAAGCCCCCTCCAGAACCAGTGGAGTATCACATCCACTACCTCAGTCCTTGGCAGGATGAAGCACTCTGGGCACAAAGCCCCCTCCAGAACCAGTGGAGTATCACATCCACTACCTCTGTCCTTGGCAGGATGAAGCACTCTGGGCACAAAGCCCCCTCCAGAACCATTGGAGACTGTTATCCACTTGAGAGACTGTGGCTTTGCACTCCCCAGGATGGAACAGTGGGCAACCCACCCACTGTAGGGACTTGTGAGACTGTGGCTTTGCACTCCCCAGGATGGAACAGTGGGCAAAACACCCACTATAGAGACTTGATAGACTGTGGATTTGCACTCCCCAGGATAGAACAGTTGGCAAACCACCCACTGTAGAGACTTGAGAAGATGTGGCTTTGCACTCCCTAGGATGGAACAGTGGGCAACCCACCCACTGTAGAAACATGTGAGATTGTGACTTTGCACTCCCCAGGATGGAACAGTGGGCAAACCACCCACTGTAGAGACTTGAGAGACTGTGGCTTTGGACTCCCCAGGATGGAACAGTGGGGAAATCACCCACTGTAGAAACTTGAGAGACTGTGGCTTTGCACTCTCCAGAATGGAACAGTGGGCAAACCACCCACTGTAGAGACTTGAGAGACTGTGGCTTTGCACTCCCCAGGATGAAACAGTGGGCATGTGGCCCCCTCGTGGATTTGGCGTCATGCACTCAGCCGGCTGAGGTGCCCCCCCTTTCCCTTCCCCCTGAGGTGCATGTTTTATTGCTATCTGATGCCCCTGCAGTGTTGTCTCCGTCATTTCGGGGATTGAGTGTGGGCCGCGCTCATATCGTGTGGGCCCAGTGTTACACTGACTTCACTGGAGCACTACCTGGACTACTAATCTTGGTGTATATTTTGTTTATAGTGTAAATATATATTTTTGCGTACTGGAGTTTAATGTATTACAATGGTTTCAATCATTTCCTTTTGTCTTTGCATTCTTCCGGGGGGTTTGGGGGCTGTAACTGTAATGTATCATGCTGTATTAGTGTGTGTGTTGTCGTGGGTGAGGGTGGGAGGGATGTTTGGAGTTGCGTGTGTGTGTCCCTGTTTTTTCCCACCCCCCTCCCCTGTGTAGTAGGTGCAGTACTCACCGTGGTCTTCGCCGCCAGCGTTCGTGCTCCTGGTAGAGGAGCAAGAAGATAAGGGCTGGCAGGATGTGGAGTTCGGGTTCCAAGGAGTCCGGATTCCTTGTGGGGTGTGTAGAGGTGAGCGTTTTCCCTTCGAAGTCCTGTTTCTGCCGTGTTTTTGTCAGCGGTGAATCTGCCCTGAAAAAGGTGGCGGATTTGTAGGCTGTGATACTGTGGGCGGTACATTGTCCTCCGCCTGTCTGTTGGCGGTGACCGACAAGCTGTTTGTGCCACCGTGGCGGTCGGAGTGTTAAAGTGGCTGTCTATGTTGGCGGTTTCCGCCACGGTCGTAATTCCATTTTTTGTACCGCCGGCCTGTTGGCGGTCCTACCGCCGCTTTAACACCGACCGCCAGGGTTGTAATGACCACCGTTATCACTAAAATAAAGCACCTTTATTTTTAGTAACTCTGAGAATTGTGTTTTCTTATGATATAGTGCTAAGTGACATAAGTGGTATAGTAGGATCTTTGCATGCCTCCTAGTTCAGCATAAGCTGCTCTGCTATAGCTACCTCTATCAGCCTAAACTGCTAGAACACTTCTAATCTACTAATAAGGGATAACTGGACCTGGCACAAGGTGTAAGTACCACAAGGTACACACTATAAGCCATGCCAGCCTCCTACATTGGTGGTGCAGCGGTAGGATAAGTACTTGCAACTGCTTTACCACTTTGTCATTTGGTGCTTTTCATAAGAAAATCTTATACCAAATAGTTCAGTATATGTACACTTAACCAAAAAAGTTTACTTTTCTATTCTAAAACTTTTAACAAAGTTTCTGAAAAGTTTTTTGAAAACATCTAAAAGTTTTCCCAAAGTTTGAAAAAGTTTTTCTCTGTGCTTTCTAAAGTTCTAAAACTTTTTCTCTCACAATCCTTAAACCTATACTATCATGTCTGTTGTAGAGCCCGGTCCCAAAACTGTTAATGCAACATATGAGAGTTTGAACTATTAAGGTTTGAGGGGCCTCTGCCTGGATAGAGGTTTGAGTATAGGTAAGAATCCTACAAAAGAGTTTCTCTTTAACATGCTCATTGTAGATGACCAGAACCAGTCTGGCCCATCTCAGGAGAGGTTAGAAAATGGGGAAGCTTCCCAGTCAGACTCAGAGGAGTGCCCTAAAGAAGCTGGGGAGGGTTCTTACAAAGTCCTGCCCCCTAGCAGGGCACCTAGTGACACTGGTAGTGTTAGAGGTTCCCACACTAGTAGGGCATCTTTCACCCCTGGAGGCCAGGTTACTAGGGTCCAGACAGTTAGGGACAGGTCTCCCTCTGAAACTTTCCACATCTCCTCTCTGTCCAAACATTCCCAACCCACCCACCCTGAGGATAACTTGTTAGAAAGGGAACTCAAAATGTTGAGGGTAGAAGAGACCAGACTGAAGCATAAACAGCAGCAGCTGGCCTTGGATAGGGAATCACTAGACATAGAGAAGGAAAGACAGACGTTGGGGTTAGTTCCCCATGGTGGCAGCAGCAGTATTTCTGATAGCAATCCTGTTAAAGAGCAAGATTCCAGGAATCTCCACAAGATAGTCCCCCTTACAAAGAGGGGGATGACATTAATAAGTGGGTTGCTGCACTTGAGAGGGCCTGTATGGTACAGGGGGTCCCTCAAAGGCAGTGGGCTGCTATCCTATGGCTATCTTTAAGTGGAAAGGGTAGGGATAGGCTCCTTACTGTTAGAGAAAGTGATGCCAATAATTTTACAGTTTTGAAGAATGCACTCTTGGATGGATTTGGCTTAACCACTGAAAAATACAGGATCAAGTTCAGAGAAACCAGAAAAGAGTCCTCACAAGACTGGGAAGACTTTGTTGACTATTCAGTGAAGGCCTTGGAGGGGTGGTGGTTACATGGCAGTAAAGTTTCTGACTATGAAAGCCTGTACAATCTAATCCTGAGAGAGCATATTCTGAATAACTGTGTGTCTGATTTGTTACACCAATATCTAGTGGACCCAGATCTGACCTCTCCCCAAGAATTGGGAAAGAAGGCAGACAAATGGGTCAGAACAAGAGTGAACAGAAAAGTTCATACAGGGGGTGACAAGGATGGCAGGAAGAAGGATGGTAAGTCTTCAGAAAAGGGTGGGGACAAATCTAAAAATGAGTCTTCATCAGGCCCATAAAAACACTCTGGTGGGGGTGGTGGGTCCAAATCCTCTTCTAATCAGTAAAAAAAACCATGGTGCTATTTCTGTAAAGTAAAAGGCCATTGGACAACTGATGCCAGTTGTCCAAAGAAAAGCACCAAGCCTCCCACTACCACAACCCCTACTGCAACCTCTAGTGCCCCTAGTAATAGCAGTGGTGGTGGGAGCAAACCTACTAATAGCCAATCCAAGGGAGTAGCTGGGCTCACCTTTGGTAATTTAGTTGGGGCTGGTCTTGTTAGGGAGACCACAGAGGCTGTGCTAGTCTCTGAAGGTGCCATTGATTTGGCCACCTTGGTTGCTTGTCCCCTTAATATGGATAAGTACAACAACTTCCCCTAATCAATGGTGTTGAGGTTCAGGCCTACAGGGACACAGGTGCCAGTGTTACCATGGTAATAGAGAAAATGGTACACCCTGAAGAACACCTACTTGGTCACCAATACCAAGTGACAGACGCTCATAACAACACTCTTAGCCACCCCATGGCTGTTGTGAATCTCAACTGGGAGGGGGGGTTACTGGTCCAAAGAAAGTTGTGGTTGCCTCAGATTTACCTGTAGACTGTCTACTAGGGAATGATTTAGAGACATCAGCTTGGGTAGAAGTGGAGTTGGAGGCTCATGCAGCAATGCTGGGCATTCCTGGGTATATTTTTGCTTTGACAAGGGCTCAGGCCAAAAAGCAAAAAGGACAGGGTGACTTGGATCCTGGAATAATCGACCAAGTACTCCCTAAAGCTAGGGGTAGCAAGGGCAAATCCCTACCCACTGTCCCTCCCTCTACAGATGATTCAACTTCTGAGGAAGAAGAATTTCCCCCCTGTGCAGAACCTTAACCAGAGGAGCTGGCAGCAGACACTACTGAGCTTTTGGGTGGAGGGGGGCCTGCCGGGGAGGAGCTGAGTGTGGCACAGCAATCCTGTCCCACATTAAAAGGTCTCAGACAGCAAGCTGTCAAACAGCAAAATGGGGATGTCAGTGACTCACATAGAGTTTACTGGGAGGACAACCTCTTGTACACAGAGGCAAGGGACCCAAACCTGGAGCAGCCAGGAGATTGGTCTTTTCCCTGCAGTACAGAGAGTTCCTCCTAACTCTGGCACATGACATTCCTTTGGCTGGACATTTGGGTCAGATTAAAACATGGAAAAGGCTTGTCCCCCTGTTTCACTGGCCTAGGATGTCAGAGGACACAAAAGACTTTTGTAAGTCCTGCGTGACCTGCCAAGCCAGTGGCAAGGCTGGTGGCACTCCAAAGGCTCCCCTTATTCCACTACCTGTGGTTGGGGTTCCCTTTGAAAGGGTAGGGGTTGACATAGTTGGCCCCCTTGACCCTCCTACTGCTTCAGGCAATGGGTTTATCTTGGTGGTAGTGGACCACGCCACAAGATATCCTGAAGCTATTCCTCTAAGGACCACAACAGCTCCTGCAGTGGCAAAAACCCTCCTGGGAATCAAGAGGTTGTATCAGATAGGGGTAGCAACTTTATGTCTGCGTACTTGAAGGCCATGTGGAAGGAATGTGGAGTAACATACAAGTTCACCAAACCTTATCATCCACAAACAAATGGACTGGTAGAGAGGTTTAATAAAACTCCCAAAGGAATGATAATGGGACTCCCTGAAAAACTCAGGAGGAGATGGGATGTCCTGTTACCTTGCCTCCTTTTTGCTTACAGGGAGGTACCCTAGAAAGGAGTGGGCTTCAGCCCCTTTGAACTCCTATTTGGACACCCTGTAAGAGGTCCCCTAACACTTGTGATGGAGGGTTGGGAGCAACCTTTAAAAGCTCCCAAGCAAGACATAGGGAGTCATTCTGACCCTGGCGGCCGGTGGCCGCCAGGGCCACCGACCACGGGAGCACCGGCAACAGGCTGGCGGTGCTCCCGAGGGCATTCTGACCGCTGCGGTTCAGCTGCGGTCAGAAAGGGTAAACCGGCGGTCTCCCGCCGGTTTACCACTGCCCGTTGGAATCCTCCAAGGCGGCGCAGCTTGCTGCGCCGCCGAGGGGATTCTGACACCCCCTACCGCCATCCTGTTCCTGGCGGTTCGCCCGCCAGGAACAGGATGGCGGTAGGGGGTGTCGCCGGGCCCCTGGGGGCCCCTGCAGTGCCCATGCCAATGGCATGGGCACTGCAGGGGCCCCTGTAAGAGGGCCCGCTTGTATTTCACTGTCTGCTTAGCAGACAGTGAAATATGCGACGGGTGCAGTAGCACCCGTCGCACCTTCCTACTCCGCCGGCTCGATTACGAGCCGGCTTCATCGTGGGAAGGACGGTTTCCCCTGGGCTGGCGGGCGGCCTTTTGGAGGCCGCCCGCCAGCCCAGGGGAAACCTCAAAATACCCACTGCGGTCTTCCGACCGCGGTACGGAATTTTGGCGGCTCCCGCCGGGCACGCGGTGACCGCGCCCGGCGGGAGTCAGAATGACCCCCATAGTGGGCTATGTACTCGGCCTAAGATCCAGAATGGCTGAGAACATGAAAAAGGCCAGTAAAAACCTTCAGGCCAGCCAAGAGCTCAAAAAGCAATGGCATGACCAGAAGGCTGTTCTGATTCAGTACCAACCAGGACAGAAGGTGTGGGTATTGGAGCCTATGGCCCCAAGAGCACTCCAAGACAAATGGAATGGACCCCATCTCATTGTTGAAAAGAAGGGCAAGGTTACCTCCTTGGTTGAACTGGGCACTGCCAGGAGTCCCCTTAGGGTGCTCCATGTCAATCGCCTTAAAACCTACTATGACAGGGCTGATCTCACCCTTCTCATGGCAACAGATGAAGGACAGGAAGAAGAGAGTGACCCTCTCCCTGATCTCTTCTCTTCCACAGAACAGGATGCTCTAGTGGAAGGTGTAGTATTGGCAGACTGTCTTACGGTTGAGCAGAAAGACAACTGCATAAATCTCCTAGGTCAGTTTTCTGAACTCTTTCCTACTGTGCCAGGCAACACTTCTTGGTGTGAGCACACTATAGATACTGGAGACAGCATGCATGTCAAAAGTAAGATCTATAGGCAGCCTGACCATGTCAGGAACTGCATAAAACAAGAAGTTCAGAAAATGCTTGAACTGGGAGTGGTTGAACATTCTGAAAGCCCATGGGCCTCTCCTGTGGTGCTTGTACCAAAGCCTCACTCAAAAGATGGGAAAAGAGAGATGAGGTTTTGTGTAAATTACAGAGGTCTCAACCAGGTAACAAAAACTGATGCTCACCCTATACCCAGGGCAGATGAGCTCATAGATACACTGGCATCTGCCAAGTATCTAAGCACCTTTGATTTGACTGCAGGGTATTGGCAGATCAAGTTATCAGAGGTTGCTAAAGCAAAAACAGCATTTTCGACTATTGGAGGGCACTACCAATTCACAGTAATGCGCTTTGGTTTGAAAAATGCACCTGCCACTTTTCAGAGGTTGGTGAATACAGTCCTGCAAGGGTTGGAGGCTTTTAGTGCAGCATATCTGGACGATATAGCTGTCTTTAGCTCCACCTGGGATGATCACGTGGTCCACCTGTGGAAAGTTTTGGAGGCCCTGCAAAAGGCAGGCCTCACTATCAAGGCTTCAAAGTGCCAGATAGGGCATGGGAAAGTGGTTTATCTGGGACACCTGGTAGGTGGAGAACAGATTGCACCACTTCAGGGGAAAATCCAAACTATCATAGATTGGGTCCCCCCTACAACACAGACTCAGGTGAGAGCCTTCCTAGGCCTCACTGGGTATTACAGGAGATTCATTAAAAACTATGGCTCCATTGAAACCCCACTTAAGCATCTCACTTCCAGGAAAATGCCTAAAAAGGTATTGTGGACAGCTAGCTGTCAAAAAGCTTTTGAGGAGCTCAAACAGGCCATGTGCACTGCACCTGTCCTTAAAAGCCCATGTTACTCCAAGAACTTCATTGTTCAAACTGATGCATCTGAATTAGGGGTAGGGGCAGTCTTATCACAACTCAATTCTGAGGGCCAGGATCAAACTGTTGCTTTTATCAGCAGGAGGTTGACCCCTAGAGAAAAGCGTTGGTCTGCCATAGAGAGGGAGGCCTTTGCTGTGGTCTGGGCACTGAAGAAGTTGAGGCCATACCTGTTTGGCAATTACTTCATTGTTCAGACAGACCACACACCTCTACTTTGGCTAAAACAAATGAAAGGCGAAAACCCTAAATTGTTGAGGTGGTCCATATCTCTACATGGAATGGACTATACAGTGGAACATTGACCTGGGAGTACCCACTCCAATGCAGATGGACCCCCCAGATATTTCCACTTAGACAGTGAAGACTCATCAGGTCATGGCTAGTCTTATTGTCCTTCGTTTGGGGGGGGGGGGGTTGTGTAGGAAAGTACCATCTTGCCTGGCATGTTACCCCCATATTTCACTGTATATATGTTGGTTTAGTGTATTTGTCACTGGGACCCTGCCAGCCAGGGCTCCAGTGCTCATAAGTGTGCCCTGTATGTGTTCCCTGTGTGATGACTAACTGTCTCACTGAGGCTCTGCTAACCAGAACCTCAGAGGTTATGCTCTCTCTCCTTTCTAAATTGTCACTAACAGGCTACTGACCAATTTCAACAATTCACATTGGCATACTGGAACACCCTTATAATTCCCTAGTATATGATACTGAGGTACACAGGGTATTGGGGTTCCAGGAGATCCCTATGGGCTGCAGCATTTCTTTTGCCAGCCATAGGGAACTCTGACAATTCTGACACAGGCCTGCCACTGCAGCCTGAGTGAAATAACATCCACGTTATTTCACAGCCATTTACCACTGCACTTAAGTAACTTATAAGTCACCTATATGTCTAACCTTCACCTGGTGAAGGTTGGGTGCAAAGTTACTTAGTGTGCGGGCACCCTGGCACTAGCCAAGGTGCCCCCACATCGTTCAGGGCAAATTCCCTGGACTTTGTGAGTGCGGGGACACAATTTCACATGTGCACTATACATAGGTCACTACCTATGTATAGCGTCACAATGGTAACTCCGAACATGGCCATGTAACATGTCTAAGATCATGGAATTGTCACGAGACAATTCCATGATCCACCGAGTCTCTAGCACAGACCCGGGTACTGCCAACTGCCTTTCCCTGGGTTTTACTGCAGCTGCTGCTGCTGCCAACCCCTCAGACATGTTTCTGCCCTCCTGGGGTCCAGCCAGGCCTGGCCCAGGAAGGCAGAACAAAGGATTTCCTCAGAGAGAGGGTGTTACACCCTCTCCCTTTGGAAAAAGGTGTCAGGGCCGGGGAGGAGTAGCCACCCCCAGCCTCTGGAAATGCTTAGATGGGCACACATGGTGCCCATCTCTGCATAAGCCAGTCTACACTGGTTTGGGGATCCCCCAGCCCTGTTCTGGTGCAAAACTGGACAAAGGAAAGGGGAGTGACCACTCCCCTGACCTGCACCTCCTAGGGGAGGTGCCCAGAGCTCCTCCAGCGTGCCCCAGACCTCTGCCATCTTGGATTCAGATGTGTGCTGGCACACTGGACTGCTCTGAGTGGCTAGGGCCAGCAGGTGATGTCAGAGACTCCTTCTGATAGGCTCTTACCTGTGTTACTAGCCTATCCTCCTTCCTAGGTAGCTAAGAGAGTTTTGGCAGACTGTCTTACTGCAGAGCAGAAAGACAACTGCATAAACCTCCTAGGTCAGTTTTCTGAACTCTTTTCAACTGTGCCAGGCACCACATCTTGGTGTGAACACACAATTGATACTGGAGACAGCTTGCCTGTCAAAAGTAACATCTATAGGCAGCCTTACCATGTCAGGGACTGCATAAAGCAAGAAGTTCAGAAAATGCTTGATCTAGGAGTGGTTGAATATTCTGAAAGCCCATGGGCCTCTCCTGTGGTGCTTGTACCAAAGCCTCACTCAAAAGATGGAAAAAGGGAGATGACGTTTTGTGTAGACTACAGAGGTCTCAACCAGGTAACAATAACTGAGGCTCACCCTATACCCAATGCAGATGAGCTCATAGATACACTGGCATCTGCCAAGTATATAAATACCATTGATTTGACTGCAGGGTATTGGCAGATCAAATTATAAGAGGATGCTAAAGCAAAAACTGAATTTTCGACTATTGGAGGGCACTACCAATTCACAGTAATGCCCTTTGGTTTGAAAAATGCACCTGCCACTTCTCAGGGGTTGGTGAATACAGTCCTGCAAGGGTTGGAGGCTTTTAGTGCAGCATATCTGGATGGTATAGCTGTCTTTAGCTCCACCTGGGATGATCTTGTGGTCCACCTGTGGAAAGTTTTGGAGGCCCTGCAAAAGGCAGGCCTCACTATGAAGGCTTCAAAGTGCCAGGTAGGGCAGGGGAAAGTGGTTTATCTAGGACACCTGGTGTAGGACGCTGGCCTGGCTTGTAGTGGGTACCATGGGGTACTTACACTCTGTACCAGGTCCAGTTATCCCTTATTAGTGTAGAAGAGGTGTTTCTAGCAGCTTAGGCCGATAGAAGGTAGCTATAGCAGAGCAGCTTAGGCTGAACTAGGAGACATGCAAAGCTCCTACTATACCACTGGTGTCATATGCACAATATCATAAGAAAACACAATCCACAGATATACTAAAAATAAAGGTACTTTATTTTTATGACAATATGCCAAAAGTATCTCAGTGAGTACCCTCAGTATGAGGATGCCAAATATACACAAGATATATGTACACAATACCAAAAATATGCAGTAATAGCAAATGGAAGTAATGCAACCAATGTAAAGTTACAGTAGATTGCAATGGGGGCACATAGGTATAGGGGCAACACAAACCATATACTCCAAAAGTGGAATGCGAACCACGAATGCACCCCAAACCTATGTGAGCTTGTAAAGGGTCGCTGGGACTGTAAGAAAACAGTGAGGGTTAGAAAAATAGCCCACCCCAAGAACCCGAAAAGTAGGTTTAAAGTGCACCTATAACCCCCAGAGAGCACAGACGTCGTGATAGGGGGTTTCTGCAAGGAAGACCAACACCAGCAACGCAACAACAGTGGATTTCCGGACCTGAGTACCTGTGAAACAAGGGGACCAAGTCCAAGAGTCGGGAAAATGTTGAGAGTGGGCAGATGCCCAGGAAATGCCAGCTGAGGGTGCAAGGAAGCTGCCACCGGATGGAAGTTGCTTGGTGTTTTGCAAGGATGAAGAGGACTAGGAACTTCCCCTTTGGAGAATGGATTTCCGACGTCGTGAAGAAGCTTGCAGAGGTGTTCCCACGCAGAAAGACCACAAACAAGCCTTGCTAACTCTAAGGGTCGTGGTTAGGGTTTTTGGATGCTGCTGTAGCCCAGGAGGGACCAGGATGTCGCCACTTGGATGAGGAGACAGTGGGGGCACCCAGCAAGACAGGAAGCCCTCACAGAAGCAGGCAGCACCCGCAGAAGTACTGGAACAGGCACTTAGAAGAGGAGTGAACCAGAGTCCACACGAAGACAAAAAAGGGAGTCCCACAACGCCGGAGGAAAACTCAGAAGTTTGTGCACTGCAGGTTAGAGTGTCGGGGACCCAGGCTTGGCTGCGCACGAAGGAAATCCTGGAAGAGTGCACAGGAGCCGTAGCAGCTGCAAATCACACGGTACCCAGCAATGCAGTCTAGCGTGGGGAGGCAAGGACTTACCTCCACCAACCTTGGACTGAAGAGTCACTGGACTGTGGGAGTCACTTGTACAGAGCTGCTGAGTTCCAGGGACCACGCTCGTCGTGCTGAGAGAGGATCCAGAGGACCGGTGATGCAGTCTTTTGTTGCCTGCGGTGGAAGGGGGAAGATTCCGTCGACCCACGGGAGATTTCTTCAGAGCTCCTGGTGCAAGAAGGAGGCAGGCTACCCCCAGAGCATGCACCACCAGGAAACAGACGAGAAAGCCGGCAGGATGAAGCGATACAAGGTTGCAGTAGTCGTCTTTGCTACTTTGTTGCGGTTTTGCAGGCGTCCTGAGCAGTCAGCGGTCGATCCTTTGTCAGAAGGTGAAGAGCGAGATGCAGAGGAACTCTGGTGAGCTCTTGCATTTGGTATCTGAAGAATTCCCCAAAGGAGAGACCCTAAATATCCAGAAAAGGAGGTTTGGCTACCTAGGAGGGAGGATAGGCTAGTAAGAAAGGTAAGAGCCTATCGAAAGGAGTCTCTGACGTCAGCTGCTGGCACTGGCCACTCAGAGCAACACCTCTGTTTCCAAGATGGCAGAGGTCTGGGGCACACTGGAGGAGCTCTGGGCACCTCCCCTGGGAGGTGCAGGTCAGGGGAGTGTAGGAAAGTACCATCTTGCCTGGCATGTTACCCCCATTTTCACTGTATGTATGTATGTTTTAGCCCCTGTGTCACTGGGATCCTGCTGGGCAGGACCCCAGTGGTCATTGTATGTTCCCTGTATGT
This sequence comes from Pleurodeles waltl, assembly GCF_031143425.1. Classification (NCBI taxonomy): domain Eukaryota; kingdom Metazoa; phylum Chordata; class Amphibia; order Caudata; family Salamandridae; genus Pleurodeles; species Pleurodeles waltl. Next base: position 684,372,187 of record NC_090447.1, read on the forward strand.
GTTCCCTGTGTGGTTCCTAACTGTATCACTGAGGCTCTGCTAACCAGAACCTCAGTATTTATGCTCTCTCTGCTTTCTAAAATTGTCACTGCAGGCTAGTGACTAAATTTACCAATTCTCATTGGCACACTGGTACAACCATATAATTCCCTTGTATATGGTACTTAGGTACCCAGTGTATTGGCGTTCCAGGAGATCCCTATGGGCTGCAGCATTTCTTTTGCCACCCATAGGGAGCTCAGAAAATTCTTACACAGGCCTGCCACTGCAGCCTGAGTGAAATAACATCCACTTTATTTCACAGCCATTTTTCATTGCACATAAGTAACTTATAAGTCACCTATATGTCTAACCCTCACTTGGTGAAGGTTGGGTGCCAAGTTACTTACTTAGGGCCCTTAGATGTAAAAAGCGTTTCGCATGGCGCAACCTGCAAAAATCGCAGCTTGCGCCATGGAAAACCTGCATCGCGATGCACAATCCCATTTTGCGAGTCGGTACCGGATCGGAAAATGGGAATGCGACTTGCAAATAGGAAGGGGTGTTCCCTTCGTATTGGCGATTCGCACCACGATGCAAAATTGCTTTATGACCGCAAACGCGATTGCAAAGCAATTTGCAGTGCTAACTCATTCGCAAAAGGGAAGGGGTCCCCATGGGACCCCTTCCCCTTTGTGAATGTCGCCATAAATATATTTTCAGAGCAGGCAGTGGTCCCATGGACCACTGCCTACTCTGAAAAAACGAAACCAAATGGTTTCCTTTTTTCTTTTGGATTGCAGCTCGTTTTCCTTTAAGGAAAACGGGCTGCAATACTAAAAAAAAAAAAAAAAAAACTGCTTTATTGAAAAAGCAGTCACAGACCTGGAGGTCTGCTGTCTCCAGCAGGCCACCATCCCTGTGAGTGCAGGGAATCGCAAGGGGGTTGCAAATTGCCACCCACCTCATTAATATTAATGAGGTGGGTCTTTGCAACCCCCTTGCGATTTGCAGAAGGTGTCTGAGAAACCATTCCTCATATGATTTTGCGACTCGAAAATTGCGAGTCACACTGACTCGCAATTTCCGAATCGCAAAATCTATTATTCCCACATCTGGTGCTTAGTGTGTGGGCACCCTGGCACTAGCCAAGGTGCCCCCACATCGTTCAGGGCAATTTCCCTGGACTTTGTGAGTGCGGAGACACCATTACACATGTACGCTATACATAAGTCACTACCTATGTATAGCGTCACAATTGTAACTCAGAACATGGCCATGTAACATGTCTAAGATCATGGAATTGTCACCCCAATACCATTCTGGTATTGGGGAGACAATTCCGTGATCCTCCGGGTCTCTAGCACAGAATCCGGGTAATGCCAAACTGCCTTTCCAGGGTTTACACTGCAGCTGCTGCTGCTGCCAACCCCTCAGCACGATTCTGCCCTCCTGGGGTCTGGGCAGGCCCTGGCCCAGGAAGGCAGAACAAAGGATTTCCTCTGAGAGAGGGTGTTACACCCTCTCCTTTTGGAAATAGGTGTGAAGGGCTGGGGAGGAGTAGCCTCCCACAGCCTCTGGAAATGCTTTGATGGGCACAGATGGTGCCCATCTCTGCATAAGCCAGTCTACACCGGTTCAGGGATCCCCCAGCCCTGCTCTGGCACGAAACTGGACAAAGGAAAGGGGACTGACCACTCCCCTGACCAGTACCTCACAGGGGAGGTGCCCAGAGCTCCTCAGTGTGTCCCAGACCTCTGCCATCTTGGATTCAGAGGTGTTGGGAGCACACTGGACTGCTCTGAGTGGCCAGTGCCAGCAGGTGACATCAGAGACCCCCTCTGAGAGGCTCTTACCTCTCTTGGTGACCAATCCTCCTTTCTTGGTAGCCAAACCTCCTTTTCTGGCTATGTAGGGTCTCTCCTCTAGGGTACTCTTCAAATAACGAAAGTAAGAGCTCACAAGAGTTCCTCTGCACTTCCCTTTTCGACTTCTGCCAAGGATCGACCGCTGACTGCTCCAGGACGCCTGCAAAACCGCAACAAAGTAGCAAGATGACTACCAGCAACATTGTAGCGCCTCATCCTGCCGGCTTTCTCGACTGTTTCCTGGTGGTGCATGCTCTGAGGGCTGTCTGCCTTCACCCTGCACTGGAAGCCAAGAAGAAATCTCTAGTGGGTCGACGGAATCTTCCCCCTGCTAATGCAGGCACCAAAAGACTGCATTACCGGTCCTCTGGGTCCCTTCTCATCCTGACGAGCGTGGTCCCTGGAACACAGGAGCTAGATCCAAGTGACCCCAACAGTCCAGTGATCCTTCAGTCCAAGTTTGGTGGAGGTAAGTCCTTGCCTCCCCACGCTAGACTGCAATCCTGTGTACTGTGTGATTTGCAGCTGCTCTGGCTTCTGTGCACTTCTCCAAGGATTCCTTTGTACACAAGCTAGCCTTGGTCCCCAGCACTCCGTCCTGCAGTGCTCAACCCTCTGAGTTGGACTCCGACGTCGTGGGACCCTCCTTTGTGACTCTGAGTTGACTGCTGTCCTCAGATCTTCCAAGTGCCTGCTCCGGTACCTCTGCGGGTGCTGCCTGCTTCTGTGGGGGCTCTCTGAGTTGCTGAGCACCCCCTCTGTCTCCTCCTCCAAGAGGCAACATCCTGGTCCTTCCTCGTACCCAGCAGCACCCAAAAACCTCTACCGCGACCCTTGCAGCTAGCAAGGCTTGTTTGCGGTATTTCTGCCTGGAAACACATTTGCAACATCCAGCACGCCCTGGGACATCTTCCATCCAAAGGAGAAGTTCCTAGCCCTTTTTGTTGTTGCAGAATCTTCGGCTTCTTCCACCCGGAGGCAGCCTCTTTGCACCTTCATCCGGGCTTTCCTGGGCTCCTGCCCCCCGGACACTATCGCAACTCTTGGACTTGGTCCCCTTGCCTTGCATGTCCTCAGGTCCAGGAATCCGTCTTCAGTGCTTTGCTGGTGTTTGTGGTTCTTCCAGAATCCCCCTATCATGACTATTGTGTCCTTTTGGGGTAGTAGGGGAACTCTACTCCTACTTTTCAGAGTCTTGTGGTGGGGTGTCTTGGACACCCTGACTGTTTTCTTACAGTCCCAGCGACCCTCTACAAGCTCCCGTAAGTCTGGGGTCCATTCGTGATTCGCCTTCCACTTTCGGATTATATGGTTTGTGTTGCCCCTAGACCTATGTTCACCTATTGCATCCTATTGAAATTCTACACTGTTTGCATTACTTTTCTTACTATTACTTACCTGTTTTGGGTTTGTGTACATATAACTTGTCTATATTACTTACCTTCTAACTGAGGGTACTCACTGAGATACTTGTGGCATATTGTCATAAAAATAAAGTACCTTTATTTTTAGTAACTCTGAGTATTGTTTTTTCTTATGATCTTGTGCTACATGATATAAGTGGTATAGTAGGAGCTTTGCATGTCTCCTAGTTCAGCCTGAGCTGCTTTGCCATAGCTACCTTCTATCAGCCTAAGCTGCTAGAAACACCTCTATTCTACTAATAAGGGATAACTGGACCTGGCACACGGTGTACGTACCACAAGGTACCCACTATAAGCCAGGCCAGCCTCGTACACAAGGCATATACTAAGAAGGTGGAATGCAAACCACAAATTCCCCCTAGACCAGTGTAGTGTGCAGAGAATCGCTGGGAGAATAAGAAAACCACAAAGGTGGGTAAAATACCCCACCCCAGAGCCCAGGAAAGTAGGAGTAAAGTACTGAAAGTTTCCTTAGGACACACTACAAGTCGTGATTAGAGTTATTGCAAAACCCAAGCAAGACTGCAAACAACAAATGGTGGATTCCTGGACCTGAAGACCTGCAAAAAGAGGAGACCAAGACCAGAAGTCGGAAGAAGTTCCAGGAAGGACAGGAGCCTCTGCCAACCTAGAAGAGGGTGCAAAAGAAGAGTCCCCAGTTGGGCGAAAACTGCAGAAATGCACCAAAGGAATATGGCTGTGGGCTTCTGCATGATACAATGGATGTCCCACGAAGAGATGTTGAATGCAAGCGAGTTTCGACACTGGATTCGTCCAACAAGCCTTGGTTCAAGCAAAGTCGCATTTTGCATCAAAGTGGCACTGCCCGGACCCAGGAGGGACCTGGGGACCTCAACTTGGACTGAGGAGGCAGAGGGGGCTCCCAACACCGGGGAGAACCCACAGAGGAACCCACAGAGGACCCAGCAGCACCCACGGAGGTCCCAGGACACTGGGACAAATAAGGTGCAAATTGTGGTTGTTTCAGCACTACAAAAGAAAGTCTCATGCCACCGGAGGACAACTCAGCGAGGTGAGTGTCGCAGAAAAGAGTGCTGGGGACCTGGGCTAGGCTGTGCACGAAGGATTTTTGCAAACAGTGCACAGAGGCCTCAGGAGGTGAAGAAGATGTGGTGCACAGGGGTACTGTCGCAAGCGGGGAAGGCAAGCTCTTACATCCTCCAAATTTGGACAGCAGGATCTTAGGATAGCCTGTGTCGAAGGGGTCTACCACCTGTGTTCCAAGGAGCATGCTCCTCGCTAGGAGAGGAGTCCCAGAGAACCGGTCATCGACTTAGAAGGTGCCTGCAAGAGTAGGGAAGTGACTCCGTCACTCCACGGGAGATTCCTTTGGTCCTTCTGGTGCAGTGTGAAGACAGGGAGTCCCCAGAGCGTGCACACCGTGGAAACTGTGAAAAAACAAAGGGTACCCTAAACAACTGATAAGGAGTGGGACTTGGACAAGCTAGCAACAAGAAGAAAAATAACCCACCTCCTAACAAGGTTCAAACAGGAATCCTAAAAAAATATAATCAACGTAGAGCAGAAAAATTAAGTATAAATATACAAACATGAAAAAATACATACAAAGATAATTTTATCATTATTTCTAAAAAAATACATACTAATTAGATATATACATATACATGCACCCTAAAGTCACAATACTGGACAAAAACTCTCTCGGTCGTCATTCATACTCAATTACACCTCACTCATCCATCAGTAAAAAAATAAATAAAAAAGGGGACAAATAGTAAATAATGCACACGTCAACAAATATTAATTAGAAACACTACAGTCCATCAAATAATTTGTATGTATAAATCAATCAATGTTCATCCATGGCTCAAATGCTTCTCCAATTAAAAAATGGTCCTCGAGAAATTCTTTTTACAATTTTAATCCTTATATGCTCCTTTACTTTGTAAATTGTAGGTACACCATAATTCAAATTTGCAATCCAGGAAATTCCAAGTTCCTTCTTGTGAACAAACGCGCTGATGTACTGTAGGAGGCTGGACTGGCTTGTAGTGAGTACCAAGGGGTACTTACACCTTGCACCAGGCCCAGGTATCCCTTATTAGTGTATAGGGTGTCTAGCAGCTTAGGCTGATTGATATTGGTAGCTTAGCAGAGCAGCTTAGGCTGAACTAGGAGACGAGTGAAGCTCCTACAGTACCACTAGTGTCACTTGCACAATATCATAAGAAAACACAATTCACAGATATACTAAAAATAAAGGTACTTTATTTTTATGACAATATGCCAAAGTATCTCAGAGTGTACCCTCAGTATGAGGCTAGCAAATATACACAAGATATATCTACACAATACCAAAAATATGCAGTATAGTCTTAGAAAACAGTGCAAACAATGTATAGTTACAATAGGATGCAATGGGGACACATAGGGATAGGGGCAACACAAACCATATACTCCAAAAGTGGAATGCGAACCACGAATGGACCCCAAACCTATGTGACCTTGTAGGGGGTCGCTGGGACTATTAGAAAATAGTGAGGGTTAGAAAAATAGCCCACCCCAAGACCCTGAAAAGTGAGTGCAAAGTGCACTAAAGTTCCCCAAAGGACATAGAAGTCGTGATAGGGGAATTCTGCAGGAAAGACACAAACCAGCAATGCAACAACGATGGATTTCCAGTTGAGGGTACCTGTGGAACAAGGGGACCAAGTCCAAAAGTCACAAGCAAGTCGGAGATGGGCAGATGCCCAGGAAATGCCAGCTGTGGGTGCAAAGAAGCTGCTACTGGACAGTAGAAGCTGAGGATTCTGCAGGAACGACAGGGGCTAGAGACTTCCCCTTTGGAGGATGGATCTCCCACGCCGTGGAGAGTTGTTTCCTTAAGAAAGACCGCCAACAAGCCTTGCTAGCTGCAAATGGTGCGGTTAGGGTTTTTGTATGCTGCTGTGGCCCAGGAGGGACCAGGATGTTGCCAATTGCGTCTGGGGACAGATGGGGCGTTGAGCAAGACAAGGAGCCCTCTCAGAAGCAGGCAGCACCCGCAGAAGTGCCGGAACAGGCACTATGAAGAAGAGTGGAACGGGGCTCACCCGAAGTTGCACAAAGGAGTCCCACGCCGCCGGAGGACAACTTAGAAAGTCGTGCAATGCAGGTTAGAGTGCCGTGGACCCAGGCTTGGCTGTGCACAAAGGATTTCTGCCGGAAGTGCACAGAGGCCGGAGTAGCTGCAAAAGTCGCGGTTCCCAGCGATGCAGTCTGGCGTGGGGAGGCAAGGACTTACCTACACCAAACTTGGACTGAAGAGTCACTGGACTGTGGAAGTCACTTGGACACAGTTGCTGGATTCAAGGGACCTCGCTCGTTGTGCTGAGACGAGACCCAGGAGACCGGTGATGCAGTTCTTGGGTGCCTGCGGTTGCAGGGGGAAGATTCCGTCGACCCACAGGAGATTTCTTCGGAGCTTCTAGTGCAGAGAGGAGGCAGACTACCCCCACAGCATGCACCACCAGGAAAACAGTCGAGAAGGCGGCAGGATCAGCGTTACAGAGTTGCAGTAGTCGTCTTTGCTACTTTGTTGCAGTTTTGCAGGCTTCCAGCGCGGTCAGCAGTCGATTCCTTGGCAGAAGGTGAAGAGAGAGATGCAGAGGAACTCTGATGAGCTCTTGCATTCATTATCTAAGGAAATCCCCAAAGCAGAGACCCTAAATAGCCAGAAAAGAGGGTTTGGCTACTTAGGAGAGAGGATAGGCTAGCAACACCTGAAGGAGCCTATCAGAAGGAGTCTCTGACATCACCTGCTGGCCCTGGCCACTCAGAGCAGTCCAGTGTGCCAGCAGCACCTCTGTTTCCAAGATGGCAGAGGTCTGGAGCACACTGGAGGAGCTCTGGGCACCTCCCAGGGGAGGTGCAGGTCAGGGGAGTGGTCACTCCCCTTCCCTTTGTCCAGTTTCGCGCCAGAGCAGGGCTGAGGGGTCCCTGAACCGGTGTAGACTGGCTTATGCAGAAATGGGCACCATCTGTGCCCATGAAAGCATTTCCAGAGGCTGGGGGAGGCTACTCCTCCCCTGCCTTAACACCTTTTTCCAAAGGGAGAGGGTGTAACACCCTCTCTCTGTGGAAGTCATTTGTTCTGCCATCCTGGGCCAAGCCTGGCTGGACCCCAGGAGGGCAGAAACCTGTCTGAGGGGTTGGCAGCAGCAGCAGCTGCAGTGAAACCCCTGAAAAGGGAGTTTGGCAGTACCCGGGTCTGAGCTACAGACCTGTGGGATCATGGGATTGTGCCAACTATGCCAGGATGGCATAGAGGGGGCAATTCCATGATCATAGACATGTTACATGGCCATATTCGGAGTTACCATTGTGAAGCTACACATAGGTAGTGACCTATGTGTAGTGCACACGTGTAATGGTGTACCCGCACTCACAAAGTCCGGGGAATTTGCCCTGAACAATGTGGGGGCCCCTTGGCTAGTGCCAGGGTGCCCACACACTAAGTAACTTTGCACCTAACCTTTACCAGGTAAAGGTTAGACATATAGGTGACTTATAAGTTACTTAAGTGCAGTGGTAAATGGCTGTGAAATAACGTGGACGTTATTTCACTCAGGCTGCAGTGGCAGGCCTGTGTAAGAATTGTCAGAGCTCCCTATGGGTGGCAAAAGAAATGCTGCAGCCCATAGGGATCTCCTGGAACCCCAATACCCTGGGTACCTCAGTACCATATACTAGGGAATTATAAGGGTGTTCCAGTATGCCAATGTGAATTGGTGAAATTGGTCACTAGCCTGTTAGTGACAATTTGGAAAGAAATGAGAGAGCATAACAAATGAGGTTCTGGATAGCAGAGCCTCAGTGAGACAGTTAGTCATAACACAGGTAACACATTCAGGCACACTTATGAGCACTGGGGCCCTGGCTGGCAGGGTCCCAGTGACACATACAACTAAAACAACATATATACAGTGAAAAATGTGGGTAACATGCCGGGCAAGATGGTACTTTCCTACACAACCCCCCCCCCCAAACGAAGGACAATAAGACTAGTCATTACCTGATGGGTCTTCATTGTTTAAGTGGAAATATCTGGAGAGTCCATCTGCATTGGAGTGGGTACTCCCAGGTCTATGTTCCACTGTATAGTCCATTCCCTGTAGGGATATGGACCTCCTCAACAATTTAGGATTTTCAACTTTCATTTGTTTTAGCCAAAGTAGAGGTTTGTGGTCTGTCTGAACAATGAAGTGAGTGCCAAACAGGTATGGCCTCAACTTCTTCAGTGCCCAGACCACAGCAAAGGCCTCCCTCTCAATGGCAGACCAATGCTTTTCTCTAGGGGTCAACCTCCTACTAATAAAAGCAACAGGTTGATCCTGGCCCTCAGAATTAAGTAGTGATAGGACTGCCCCTACTCTACTTCAGATGCATCAGTTTTGACATAGAATTTTTTAGAGTAACAAGGGCTTTTCAGGACAGGTGCAGAGCACATGGCCTGCTTCAGCTCCTCAAAAGCTTTCTGACAGTTTGCTGTCCATAATACCTTCTTAGGCATTTTCTTTGAAGTGAGGTCATTAAGAGGGGCTGCTATGGAGCCATAGTTCTTTATGAACCTCCTATAGTACCCAGTGAGGCCTAAAAAGGCTCTCACTTGAGTCTGAATAGTATGGGGAACCCAATCAATAATTGTTTGGATTTTCCCCTGAAGTGGTGCAATCTGTTCTCCACCAACCAGGTGTCCCAGATAAACCACCTTTCCCTGCCCTATCTGGCACTTTGAAGCCTTGATAGTGAGGCCTGCCTTTTGCAGGGCCTCCAAAACTTTCCATAGGTGGACCAGGTGATCATCCCAGCTGGAGCTAAAGACAGCTATATCGTCCAGATATGCTGCACTAAAAGCTTCCAGCCCTTGCAGGACTGTGTTCACCAACCTTTGAAAAGTGTCAGGTGCATTTTTCAACCCAAAAGGCATTACTGTGAATTGGTAATGGCCTCCAATGGTTGAAAATGCAGTTTTAGCTTTAGCATCTTCTGATAATTTGATCTGCCAATACCCTGCAGTCAAATCAAAAGTGCTTAGATACTTTGCAGATGCCAGTGTATCTATGAGCTCATCTGCCCTGGGTATAGGGTGTGCGTCAGTTTTGGTTACCTGGTTGAGACCTCTGTAGTCAACACAAAACCGCATTTCTTTCTTTCCATCCTTGGAATGAGGTTTTGGTACAAGTACCACAGGAGAGGCCCATGGACTTTCAGAGTGCTCAACCACTCCCAGTTCTAACATTTTCTGCACCTCTTGCTTTATGCAGTCCCTGACATGGTCAGGATGCCTATAGATCTTACTTTTGACAGGCAAGCTGTCTCCAGTATCTATAGTGTGCTCACACCAAGATGTGGTACCTGGCACAGTAGAGAAGAGTTCAGAAAACTGACCCAGGAGATTTATGCAGTGGTCTTTCTGCTCAGCAGTAAGACAATCTGCCAGTACAACACCTTCCACTAGAGCATCTTGTTCTGTGGAAGAGAAGAGATCAGGTAGAGGATCACTGTCTTCTTCCTGTCCCTCATCAGTTGCCATGAGCAGGGTGAGATCAGCCCTGTCATAGTAGGGTTTAAGGCGATTGACATGGAGCACCCTAAGAGGACTCCTGGCAGTGCCTATGTCAACTAAGTAGGTGACTTCACCCTTTTTCTCAAAAATTGTGTGTGGTCCACACTATTTATCTTGGAGTGCTCTTGGGGCCACAGGCTCCAAGACCCACACTTTCTGCCCTGGTTGGTACTGAACCAAAACAGCCTTCTGGTCATGCCATTGCTTCTGGAGCTCTTGGCTGGCCTGAAGGTTTTTACTGGCCTTTTTCATGTACTCAGCCATCCTTGATCTGAGGCCAAGTACATAGTCCACTATGTCTTGCTTTGGAGCTTTTAAAGGTTGTTCCCAACCCTCCTTAACAAGTGTTAGAGGACCTCTCACAGGGTGACCAAACAGAAGTTCAAAGGGGCTGAAGCCCACTCCTTTCTGGGGTACCTCCCTGTAAGCAAAAAGGAGGCATGGTAAAAGGATATCCCATCTCCTGCGGAGTTTTTCAAGGAGTCCCATAATCATGCCTTTGAGAGTTTTGTTAAATCTCTCCACCAGTCCATTTGTTTGTGGATGATAGGGTGTGGTGAACTTGTATGTCACCCCACACTCCTTCCACATGGCCTTTAAGTAAGCAGACATGAAATTGCTTCCCCTGTCTAATACCACCTCTTTTGGGAAGCCCACCATGGAAAAGATTCCCAGGAGGGCCTTTGCCACTGCAGGAGCTGTAGTGGTCCTTAGAGGAATTGCTTCAGGATATCTGGTGGCATGGTCCACTACCACCAAGATAAACCTATTGGCTGAAGCTGTAGGAGGGTCAAGGGGGCCAACTATGTCAACCCCTACCCTTTCAAAGGGAACCCCAACCACAGGCAGTGGAATAAGGGGTGCCTTTGGGGTGCCACCTGTCTTGCCACTGGTTTGACAGGTTTCACAGGACTTACAAAAATCTTTTGTGTCCTCAGACATTCTAGGCCAATGAAACAAGGGAACAAGCCTGTCCCAAGTTTTCATTTGCCCTAAATGTCCAGCAAGGGGAATGTCGTGAGCAAGAGTTAGGAGGAACTTTCTGTACTCCTGAGGAATCACCAATCTCCTGGCAGCTCCAGGTTTTGGATCCCTTGCTTCAGTGTACAAGAGGTTGTTCTCCCAGTAAACTCTGTGAGAGTCACTGACATCCCCATTTGCTTGTTTGACAGCTTGCTGTCTTAGACCCTCTAGTGTGGGACAGGTCTGCTGTGCCACACTCAGCTCCTCCCTGGCAGGCCCCCCTTCACCCAAAAGCTCAGCAGTGTCTGCTTCCAGCTCCTCTGGTGTAGGTTCTGCACAGGGAGGAAATTCTTCTTCCTCAGAACAAGAATCCACTGTATAGGGAGGGATAGTAGGTAGTGCTTTACTTCTACTAGCCCTAGCTTTAGGGAGCACTTGGTCCATTGTTCCAGGATCCAAGTCACCCTTTCCTTTTTGCTTTTTGGCCTGAGCCCTGGTTAAATCAAAAATATGCCCTGGGATGCCCAGCATTGCTGCATGGGCCTCCAACTCCACATCTGCCCAAGCTGATGTCTCCAAATCATTTCCTAGTAGACAGTCTACAGGTAAATCTGAGGCTACCACAACTTTCTTTGGACCAGTAACTCCCCCCCAGTTGAGATTTACAACAGCCATGGGGTGGCTAAGTGTGTTTTTGTGAGCATCGGTTACTTGGTACTGGTGACCAAGTAGGTGTTGTTCAGGGTGGACCAGTTTCTCTATTACCATTGTAACACTGGCACCAGTGTCCCTGTAGGCCTGAACCTCAAAACCATTTATTAGGGGTAGTTGCTTGTACTTATCCATGTTAAGGGGACAAGCAACCAAGGTGGCTAAATCAATAGCCCCCTCAGAGACTAACACAGCCTCTGTGGTCTCCCTAATCAGACCAACCCCAACTAAGTTACCAATAGTGAGCCCAGCTACTCCCTTGGATTGGCTATTAGTAGGTTTGCTCCCACCACCACTGCTTTTAGTAGGGACACTAGGTGTAGCAGTAGGGGTTGTAGTGGTAGGAGGCTTGGTGCTTTTCTTTGGACAACTGGGATCTGTTGTCCAATGGCCTTTTAATTTACATAAATAGCACCATGGTTTCTTTTCTTCGTTTTGATTGGAAGAGGATTTGGGCCCACCACCCCCACCAGAGTGTTTTTGTGGGCCTGATGAAGACTCATTTTTAGATTTGTCCCCACCCTTGTCAGAAGACTTACTATCCTTCTTCTTATTGCCATCTTTGTCACCCCCTGTATGAACTTTTCTGTTCACCCTTGTTCTGACCCATTTGTCTGCCTTCTTTCCCAATTCTTGGGGAGAGGTCAGATCATAGTCCACCAAGTACTGGTGAAACAAATCAGACACACAATTATTAAGAATATGCTCTCTCAGGATCAAGTTATACAGGCTTTCATAATCAGTAACTGTAGGAGGCTGGACTGGCTTGTAGTGAGTACCAAGGGGTACTTGCACCTTGCACCAGGCCCAGTTATCCCTTATTAGTGTATAGGGTGTCTAGCAGCTTAGGCTGATAGATAATGGTAGCTTAGCAGAGCAGCTTAGGCTGAACTAGGAGACGTGTGAAGCTACTACAGTACCACTTAGTGTCATATGCACAATATCATAAGAAAACACAATACACAGTTATACTAAAAATAAAGGTACTTTATTTTTATGACAATATGCCAAAGTATCTTAGAGTGTACCCTCAGTGAGAGGATAGGAAATATACACAAGATATATATACACAATAGCAAAAATATGCAGTATAGTCTTAGAAAACAGTGCAAACAATGAATAGTTACAATAGGATGCAATGGGGAAACATAGGGATAGGGGCAACACAAACCATATACTCCAAAAGTGGAATGCGAACCACGAATGGACCCCAAACCTATGTGACCTTGTAGAGGGTCGCTGGGACTATTAGAAAATAGTGAGAGTTAGAAAAATAACCCTCCCCAAGACCCTGAAAAGTGAGTGCAAAGTGCACTAAAGTTCCCCTAAGGACAAAGTAGTCGTGTTAGAGGAATAATGCAGGAAAGACACAAACCAGCAATGCAACAACTGTGGATTTCCAATCTAGGGTACCTGTGGAACAAGGGGACCAAGTCCAAAAGTCACAAGCAAGTCGGAGATGGGCAGATGCCCAGGAAATGCCAGCTGCGGGTGCAAAGAAGCTTCTACTGGACAGAAGAAGCTGAGGTTTCTGCAGGAACAAAAAGGGCTAGAGACTTCCCCTTTGGTGGACGGATCCCTCTCGCCTTGGAGAGTCGTGCAGAAGTATTTTCCCGCCGAAAGGACGCCAACAAGCCTTGCTAGTCGCAAATCGTGCGTTTGGCGTTTTTGGACGCTGCCGGGGCCCAGGAGGTCGCAAATTGGACCTGAAGAGAGAGGGGACGTCGAGCCAGACAAAGAGCCCTCACTGAAGCAGGTAGCACCCGGAGAAGTGCCAGAAACAGGCACTACGAGGATGCGTGAAATGGTGCTCGCCGAAGTTGCACAAAGGAGTCCCACGTCGCCGGAGACCAACTTAGAAAGTCGTGCAATGCAGGTTAGAGTGCCGTGGACCCAGGCTTGGCTGTGCACAAAGGATTTCCGCCGGAAGTGCACAGGGGCCGGAGTAGCTGCAAAGTCGCGGTTCCCAGCGATGCAGCCCAGCGAGGTGAGGCAAGGACTTACCTCCACCAAACTTGGGCTGAAGAGTCACTGGACTGTGGGGGTCACTTGGACAGAGTCGCTGGATTCGAAGGACCTCGCTCGTCGTGCTGAGAGGAGACCCAAGGGACCGGTAATGCAGCTTTTTGGTGCCTGCGGTTGCAGGGGGAAGATTCCGTCGACCCACGGGAGATTTCTTCGGAGCTTCTGGTGCAGAGAGGAGGCAGGCTACCCCCACAGCATGCACAAGCAGGAAAACAGTCGAGAAGGCGGCAGGATCAGCGTTACAGAGTTGCAGTAGTCGTCTTTGCTACTATGTTGCAGGTTTGCAGGCTTCCAGCGCGGTCAGCAGTCGATTCCTTATCAGAAGATGAAGAGAGAGATGCAGAGGAACTCGGATGAGCTCTTGCATTCGTTATCTAAAGTTTCCCCAGAGACAGAGACCCTAAATAGCCAGAAAAGAGGGTTTGGCTACCTAGGAGAGAGGATAGGCTACTAACACCTGAAGGAGCCTATCAGCAGGAGTCTCTGACGTCACCTGGTGGCACTGGCCACTCAGAGCAGTCCAGTGTGCCAGCAGCACCTCTGTTTCCAAGATGGCAGAGGTCTGGAGCACACTGGAGGAGCTCTGGACACCTCCCAGGGGAGGTGCAGGTCAGGGGAGTGGTCACTCCCCTTTCCTTTGTCCAGTTTCGCGCCAGAGCAGGGGCTAAGGGGTCCCTGAACCGGTGTAGACTGGCTTATGCAGAATTGGGCACCTCTGTGCCCAACAAAGCATTTCCAGAGGCTGGGGGAGGCTACTCCTCCCCTGCCTTCACACCATTTTCCAAAGGGAGAGGGTGTCACACCCTCTCTCAGAGGAAGTTCTTTGTTCTGCCATCCTGGGCCAGGCCTGGCTGGACCCCAGGAGGGCAGCTGCCTGTCTGAGGGGTTGGCAGCAGCAGTAGCTGCAGTGAAACCCCAGGAAGGGCAGTTTGGCAGTACCAGGGTCTGTGCTACAGACCACTGGGACCATGGGATTGTGCCAACTATGCCAGGATGGCATAGAGGGGGCAATTCCATGATCATAGACATGTTACATGGCCATATTCGGAGTTACCATTGTGAAGCTACATATAGGTAGTGACCTATATGTAGTGCACGCGTGTAATGGTGTCCCCGCACTCACAAAGTTCAGGGAATTGGCTCTGAACAATGTGGGGGCACCTTGGCTAGTGCCAGGGTGCCCTCACACTAAGTAACTTTGCACCTAACCTTTACCAGGTAAAGGTTAGACATATAGGTGACTTATAAGTTACTTAAGTGCAGTGTAAAATGGCTGTGAAATAACGTGGACGTTATTTCACTCAGGCTGCAGTGGCAGGCCTGTGTAAGAATTGTCAGAGCTCCCTATGGGTGGCAAAAGAAATGCTGCAGCCCATAGGGATCTCCTGGAACCCCAATACCCTGGGTACCTCAGTACCATATACTAGGGAATTATAAGGGTGTTCCACTAAGCCAATGTAAATTGGTAAAAATGGTCACTAGCCTGTCAGTGACAATTTGGAAGTAATGAGAGAGCATAACCACTGAGGTTCTGGTTAGCAGAGCCTCAGTGAGACAGTTAGGCACCACACAGGGAACACATACATGCACACCTATGAGCACTGGGGCCCTGTGTGACAGGGTCCCAGTGACACATACATATAGGCCACAACCTTATGAGCACTGGGGTCCTGACCAGCAGGGTCCCAGTGACACATAACAAACATACTGAAAACATAGTGTTTTCACTATGAGCACTGAGGCCTGGCTATCAGGATCCCAGTGAGACAGTGAAAACAGTGACAAACACCTTGACATACACTCACAAACAGGCCAAAAGTGGGGGTAACAAGGCTAGAAAGAGGCTACCGTCTCACAGTAACTTTACTGCCATGTAACCACCCCTCCAAGGCCTTCACTGAATGGTCAACAAAATCAACCCAGTCTTGTAAAGACTCCTTTTTGGTCTCTCTGAACTTCATCCTGTACTGTTCAGTGGTTAAGCCATAACCATCCAGGAGTGCATTCTTAAGAACTGCAAAATTATTGGCATCACTTTCTTTCACAGTAAGGAGCCTATCCCTACCCTTTCCACTAAATGATAGCCATAGGATAGCAGCCCACTGCCTTTGAGGGACATCCTGTACAACACAGGCCCTCTCAAGTGCAGCAAACCACTTGTTAATGTCAACCCCCTCCTTATAAGGGGGGACTATCTTGTGCAGATTCCTGGAATCATGCTCTTTTGCAGGATGACTATGGGGAATTCTGCTGCTGCCACCATGGGTTTCTAAACCCAATTTCTGTCTTTCTCTCTCCACTTCTAAGCACTGTCTATCCAAATCCAGCTGTTGCTTCTTGAGCTTCAGTCTGGTTTGTTCCACTCTCAATCTATTGAGCTCCCTTTCTAACAATCTGTCATGAGGGTGGGTGGGAGGGACATGCCTTGAAACAAAGGTATGGTGAGAATGGACAGAAGGAGACCCATCCCTTACAGAAGGCATCCTAACAGCTTGGATAACAGAAACATCACTTCTACTGTGGTGAGAAGGAATACTCTTGCTATGATGTGAGACAACACTATCAGTATGGTGTGACTCTACATCAGTACCAACTATGCTAGGCTGTCTAGTAATGGCCAGGCTAGGAAGTTTCTTTCCTGAATCTTTTTCTAGGGGAGTCCCTGGATCAGATTGGCAACCATTAGCTACTTTTTCAACAGAAGGGGCACCTCTGGCCTTATCCTGTTCTATAAGCATGTTAACCAACAGTTCTCTGGGGGATTCTTCCCTACACTCAAACCTCTCTCTATGCAGAGACTCCTTGCTCCTTTCCAGCTAAGGTGATCATATGCAAGTTTGGACAGATCAACAGTGTGGCCTGTGCCAGACATTTTTAGAAAGAGTTAAGTGACAGAAAAAGAGAGAAAAAGTTTTTCAGAACTTTTGAAAGTTTAGAGGTACTTTTCAGCACTTAGAAAAGAGTGAAAAGAGGAAATGCAAAACTTTTTGGTTAGCTGTACATACACTGAACTTGTTTTGTATATTTTTCTCTTATGAAAAGTACAGTGACAAAAGTGGTAAGTAGTTGCAAAGTACTTATCCCACCGCTGCACAACCAATGTAGGAGGCGTGACTGGCTTGTAGTGAGTACCAAGGGGTACTTACACCTTGCACCAGGCCCAGGTATCCCTTATTAGTGTATAGGGTGTCTAGCAGCTTAGGCTGATAGATAATGGTAGCTTAGCAGAGCAGCTTAGGCTGAACTAGGAGACGAGTGAAGCTCTTACAGTACCACTAGTGTCACTTGCACAATATCATAAGAAAACACGATACACAGATATACTAAAAATAAAGGTACTTTATTTTTATGACAATATGCCAAAGTATCTCAGAGTGTACCCTCAGTATGAGGATAGCAAATATACACAAGATATATGTACACAATACCAAAAATATGCATTATAGTCTTAGAAAACAGTGCAAACAATGTATAGTTACAATAGGATGCAATGGGGACACATAGGGATAGGGGCAACACAAACCATATACTCCAAAAGTGAAATGCGCACCACGAATGGACCCCAAACCTATGTGACCTTGTAGGGGGTCGCTGGGACTATTAGAAAATAGTGAGGGTTGGAAAAATAGCCCACCCCAAGACCCTGAAAAGTGAGTGCAAAGTGCACTAAAGTTCCCCAAAGGACATAGAAGTCGTGATAGGGGAATTCTGCAGGAAAGACACAAACCAGCAATGCAACAACGATGGATTTCCAGTCGTGGGTACCTGTGGAACAAGGGGACCAAGTCCAAAAGTCACAAGCAAGTCGGAGATGGGCAGATGCCCAGGAAATGCCAGCTGTGTGTGCAAAGAAGCTGCTACTGGACAGTAGAAGCTGAGGATTCTGCAGGACCGACAAGGGCTAGAGACTTCCCCTTTGGAGGATGGATCCCCCACGCCGTGGAAAGTCGTGCAGAAGTGTTTTCCTGAAGAAAGACTGGCAACAAGCCTTGCTAGCTGCAAATCGTGCGGTTAGGCTTTTTGGATGCTGCTGTGGCCCAGGAGGGACCAGGATGTCGCCAATTGTGTCTGGGGACAGAGGGGGCAACGAGCAAGACAAGGAGCCCTCTCAGCAGCAGGCAGCACCTGCAGAAGTGCCGGAACAGGCACTACAAAGAAGAGTGGAACAGTGCTCACCCGAAGTTGCAGAAAGGAGTCCCACGCCGCCGGAGGACAACTTAGAAAGTCGTGCAATGCAGGTTAGAGTGCCGTGGACCCAGGCTTGGCTGTGCACAAAGGATTTCCGCCGGAAATGCACAGAGGCCGGAGTAGCTGCAAAAGTCGTGGTTCCCAGCAATGCAGTCTGGCGTGGGGAGGCAAGGACTTACCTCCACCAAACTTGGACTGAAGAGTCACTGGACTGTGGGAGTCACTTGGACACAGTTGCTGGATTCAAGGGACCTCTCTCGTTGTGCTGAGAGGAGACCCAGGGGACCGGTGATGCAGTTCTTTGGTGCCTGCGGTTGCAGGGGGAAGATTCCGTCGACCCACAGAAGATTTCTTCGGAGCTTCTAGTGCAGAGAGGAGGCAGACTACCCCCACAGCATGCACCACCAGGAAAACAGTCGAGAAGGCGGCAGGATCAGCTTTACAGAGTTGCAGTAGTCGTCTTTGCTACTTTGTTGCAGTTTTGCAGGCTTCCAGCACGGTCAGCAGTCGATTCCTTGGCAGAAGGTGAAGAGAGAGATGCAGAGGAACTCTGATGAGCTCTTGCATTCGTTATCTAAGGAAATCCCCAAAGCAGAGACCCTAAATAGCCAGAAAAGAGGGTTTGGCTACTTAGGAGAGAGGGTAGGCTAGCAACACCTGAAGGAGCCTATCAGAAGGAGTCTCTGACGTCACCTGCTGGCACTGGCCACTCAGAGCAGTCCAGTGTGCCAGCAGCACCTCTGTTTCCAAGATGGCAGAGGTCTGGAGCACACTGGAGGAGCTCTGGGCACCTCCCAGGGGAGGTGCAGGTCAGGGGAGTGGTCACTCCCCTTCCCTTTGTCCAGTTTCGCGCCAGAGCAGGGCTGAGGGGTCCCTGAACCGGTGTAGACTGGCTTATGCAGAAATGGGCACCATCTGTGCCCATGAAAGCATTTCCAGAGGCTTGGGGAGGCTACTCCTCCCCTGCCTTAACACCTTTTTCCAAAGGGAGAGGGTGTAACACCCTCTCTCTGAGGAAGTCCTTTGTTCTGCCATCCTGGGCCAAGCCTGGCTGGACCCCAGGAGGGCAGAAACCTGTCTGAGGGGTTGGCAGCAGCAGCAGCTGCAGTGAAACCCCTGAAAAGGCAGTTTGGCAGTACCCGGGTCTGAGCTACAGACCCGTGGGATCATGGGATTGTGCCAACTATGCCAGGATGGCATAGAGGGGGCAATTCCATTATCATAGACATGTTACATGGCCATATTCGGAGTTACCATTGTGAAGCTACACATAGGTAGTGACCTATGTGTAGTGCATGCATGTAATAGTGTCCCCGCACTCACAAAGTCCGGGGAATTTGCCCTGAACAATGTGGGGGCACCCTGGCTAGTGCCAGGGTGCCCACACACTAACTTTGCACCTAACCTTTACCAGGTAAAGGTTAGACATATAGGTGACTTATAAGTTACTTAAGTGCAGTTGTAAATGGCTGTGAAATAACGTGGACGTTATTTCACTCAGGCTGCAGTGGGAGGCCTGTGTAAGAATTGTCAGAGCTCCCTATGGGTGGCAAAAGAAATGCTGCAGCCCATAGGGATCTCCTGGGACCCCAATACCCTGGGTACCTCAGTACCATATACTAGGGAATTATAAGGGTGTTCCAGTATGCCAATGTGAATTGGTGAAATTGGTCACTAGCCTGTTAGTGACAATTTGGAAAGAAATGAGAGAGCATAACCACTGAGGTTCTGGATAGCAGAGCCTCAGTGAGACAGTTAGTCATAACACAGGTAACACATTCAGGCACACTTATGAGCACTTGGGCCCTGGCTGGCAGGGTCCAAGTGACACATACAACTAAAACAACATATATACAGTGAAAAATGGGGGTAACATGCCGGGCATGATGGTACTTTCCTACATGTACGTTTCGGTGTAGGGTGGCCAACAGGTCACACACCTTCCTCAGGGCACAAAATTACTGTCCATGATTTATAAAATGTACAGATAAAGTTTCCATCCATATAATCAATATCTAGATAAATTAATAAAAAGACCATGAAATATCTGCTCAATTTAAAATCTAATGTATGCCAAAACATCACACATCAAGTCAAGATAAATAAAATAGACCAAAAAGTTGCCACCACCAAAATATCAAATAGATAATGATAGAATAAAGAAAAAAGAGTATAGGAACAAAAAATAATAATAAACAGAAAGAGAGAAGAAACAAAGAAAGAAAAAGTCCTGAGCAGTGAACAATCACACCGCCTTATAGTGATTCTCTTAAAAAGTCAAAAAATTTGCACAGGAAACTGGGGCCAGATGTACCAAAGGATTTTACCCATTCTGTGTCTATGGGAAAATGCTTTAGTACATATGGCCCATGGTGTAGGGTATACTATCTCAAACATGAAGATAGTAATACAAAAAGAACCCAAAAGACAGGGTCTATGGCAGCTCACCTATCCACGTCCATCCATCTAATAGCTGTTGCTTAGAGTGGCACACAACCTATTACCTTTATCCATTGTATTATGTATATGAAGTACATCAAGCTCTAAGAGAAAAGCCAAGCATAGCATAGACAACCTTTAAGCTGTTATGTATTATTATGCCTCATGCCAATAGCATTATGCTAATACGAAATAATTTAATCCATTCATGACACTCAAGCTCTTAAAAAGGCCTGTCACAGAAAAAGCTCCAAATTACTCATAAATTCCTGTAAAGCCATAGAGGAAGTACTAATGAAAAAGATAATTATGTCCCATTAGCCAATACTAATAATCCGAGCGCTGTCCCAAATACTCATATCCTTAGTTTAACATACAATGCTAAATATACAAACATCAATATGCTCAAGCTATGGAGACCTTCTCTGATATGTTATACTCACCATATTGCCATGTCCCGAAAAGATGAGTCTTTAAAGAGGTCAGAGCGACCATCTAGTATGATTGTGGCATTACAATATGCCTTTCCACGAATCTACGCTATCCATCTTGCTTTCTCGAACACCAGCTCCTGAGGCAAACAAGATCGTATTGCCTCCGGCGACGTATAAATATGTGCAACATGAGGCACCTCATAAACAATGGACAAATGTGATCGGACCGATCCGACAGCTCCAAAAGCGGCCGCCATATTAGAATGGTGCCTGAATGTAGACTTATAATAAGGTAAGGGCGATGAGTCAATAGATGTTAGATCTAAACAAGCACTGACTACTCCAACAAATCAGAAAATGGAAAACCTAACTATAAAAGTAAAATTATGTTGAATACCTGAAAAATAGAAATAATAATGAGAATAAACCCATACCAAACTATGTATAATCCGAACCTAAACTTGCTACCCTAGAGAAAATTCACATCTCGCCCAAACCATTAGAGACGGATAGGTAATAAACTAAACCAGTATATCACTATAGCCTTTGACCAAGAGACTAAAGGTCAAGGAGAGTTCCATAATTTCTAATTGAAAAGGAAACAGTAAACACAGCCGCCATATTATAGAAGTTCCAAAGTAATATAGATGTATATGGAAACTAAAGCACACAACAACTGAAATAGCAAAGTTGAGCTCTTACATTAGTATTTTAAAGTAAAGTGACCTGTTTAAAGTCAAGAAAATGTTATTAAAGGAAAAAGAAAAAGAAAATAATAACCACCATCAATAGGTCACTGTCATCCTGGGCTGCATTACATGAAAACCAGTCACTGATCACAACTTAGTTAGAATGCATTCTCCCATGGATTTCTATCATTCAAGCCTCTCTCAACCGTGTTCAAGAAAAATATCCAGAAAACCTCATGTTACTTTCTATATGTATCTGAATCTATATGATTGGACGAGTCTATTTTCTCCAAAATAATCCATTGAAGATCACTATCTGTATGTTGATGTTCACTACAATGGAAAGCTAGAGGGGTTTGAAATTTAGAAATTCTAATAGCAGATTTATGTTCACTAAATCTAATTCTAAATTCCCTTCCTGTCTCGCCCACATAGCCTAACTTGCAGGAACAAAGAATGCATAGATAACATTGCTACTTTTGCAATTAGTCATAGTACTTAGACTGATATCTCTGTTGTTATATATCAAACGATCAGACACTATAGCCTGTGGACAAGAATGGCATTTTCCACATCTATGATTTCCTAGGATAGGATTTGTTCCAATAATGCTTTTCTGTATATATGTACTCTGTACAACAGGCCTAGCTCTAACCAGTTTGTCTTTTAAATTAGAGTTTCTTTTATATGCAAATAATGGAAGAGGGAGAGGGTCATTTCTTTCATTGCTAATCAATATATTCAATTGTGTGTTAATTATTCCTTTTATTTTATTGTTAATATTAGAATGCTTAATCACACCTACCAGCCTTTGTTGTTCCTTCTTCTGTTTATCTTGGAACATGGTCTCCCGATTGGAATATTTAGCTCTTTTATATGCAGTTCTAATCAGTCTTCTACGGTATCCTCTCTGGAGGAATTTCTCTTTTAGATCATTGGCATGTTTGTCATATTCAATTATGTCACTGCAATTTCTCCTAATCCTCAAAACTGCCTGAAAGGTATACTATGACGTTGATATATCGGATGGTAACTCTCAAAGTGTAGTAAAGTGTTGCAAGCTGTTTGTTTAGTATACAAAGATACCAGAAGACGTCCTTGACCTCCATAAATAAGGATATCCAGAAATTCAAGTTGTTAATCACTTATATCTGGAGTAAATCTCAAATTCTCATCACATAGATTTAACCATTCTATGAATTCCTGTAGAGCATCTCTATCTCTTTCCCTTATAAAGAAAATGTCGTCTATATAACATGACCAGTGTCTAACATTTTCAAAGAAAGGTGCAACTTCATTGTATATGAATCTTTTTTCAAAAAGTCCCATATAGATATTAGCCACATTAGGGGCACATGCTGCTCCCATGCTGACTCTTTTTATTTGTTTGTATGTATTACCATCAAATTCAAAATAATTTTTCCAAAACACCATCTTTAAACAATTTAAAATGAAAGTAATAGGCATTTGGGAGGTAGTTTCTCTAAGTACTTTTTCTACAGCCCTGTAAGCCCCATCTTGTGGTATATTAGTATACAAAGCTTCAATATCTAAAGTGACTAGTAGGTGTTTATTGGGATCAAAGGAAAGACCTTCCACTATGGAAATCATGTGTGCCATGTCTTTGATATACAATGGACACTCTTGAACTAAGGGTTTTAAAAATGTATCAATGTATTTGGATAAAGGCTCAATAGCTGAGCCTATGGTGGACACAATAGGCCTTAAAGGGGGATCTTCAATCTTCTTATGGGTCTTAGGTACCCCATATATAACAGGATGTTTAGAGTTTCCACCTGTAAGGTAATTGAATTCGCTTCTAGTGATGTGGCCATTATGTAGGCCTTCTTCACACAGAGCTAGGATCTCCAAATTTATCTGCAAAGATGGATTCCCTCGAGTCTTGCAATAATGATCCTCAATGGCCAACACAGTATTCATCTTATACTTATTCCTTTCGGTATCCATTACAACTATGCCTCCACCTTAATCACAGGGTTTTATAGTGATTAGCTTATTCTGTTGGAGATCTTTCAAGGGGATCTCTTGCACTGATGTAAGATTAGGAGAAGGAGGGGGAACAAATGTGAAAGATTTGTTGATTTTACTCATAACTACTTTTTTTAAAATAGCACTTCTGGACCAACAAGGTCCAGACCAGGGGTAAAAGTAGACTTAGATCTAAGGCCTGAGCTGTTATCATCCAATTGAAGTTCTCAATTTGAGATTTGAGAAGAATTTATTGAGCCTAATCTTATGAAAAAATACTTGTAGATCTTTAACAAGTTCAAATTTGTTAATCCTCTGACTGGGGACAAATGAAAGACCTTTCTTAAGGAGCTCCACAGTGTGTTGTGTCAAGTTGGTTAGAGACAGATTAAAGATAGATAAGGCTTTAGGGACATCTATCTTTTCCAATACTGATGCCTCCATGTGTGCAGATATTGATGCAAATTATCCGATTGATAATAAGACCTTCCCCTGCCTCTGTTCTGCTGTCTTATCCGGGGGCTGTTCCTGCCTCTTCGATATTTTAAAAAAGAATTAGTATCCTGTCTCGTTTGTGGTCTTACCTCTCTCAGAAGGTCATATCTATTGGATCAACCCTCCCCGTCTGATTTGGAAGTATCCGAAAAAGTAACTCTCCGTGCTCCCTTAAAATTAGTGGTGGAATTAGTCTCTCTAGATATCTCTTCTGCATAAATATCCACTTGAAGATAAGGATATACTCTTTCTTGTGAGAAAATACGGAGATCTTTTTTAAATTTGTCTGCTTTCCTCTTAAGTTAAAATTCATGGTATGTCTCTGTTTGTTCCATGATAGTCTATCATTTTCTCTTTACTTCTTCTATTGTGTCTATTTGTTTGATTTTATCTTCCAATTGACTAATCTCTATTTCCAGAGCAGTGATCATTTCGTTAGCTGTTTCTATAATTAATATCATCCAGTCCCTAGAGCAATGGTTAGCAATGAGAGACCATTTTTCCAAGAATGTACGAATTTCGACAAAAAGCCCTGGGATATTTTTCACTCTTTTATCCCATAGGAATAATTCCAGCTGTTAAATATTCTACCATAGATCTTGCATGTGCCTCCATTCTCTTCACTTTTTTCTTTACCTTCAACAGTTTAATTCCATCTTTATCTTGTTGCTAGCTTGAGTGCCCCCACATCTTGCTTTGCAAGGTGTGGGGGCACTCTGGAGGGCTCTGAGTGGCCAGTGCCAGCAGGTGACATCAGAGACCCTCCTGATAGGTCCATACATGATAATTTTGCCAATCCCCCTCTCAGGGCTATTTTGGGTCTCTCCTGTGGGTTCTCTTCAGATTCTGCTTGCAAGTTTCCTTCACGAATTCTCTGCAACAACTTCAGACTCTTCTGACCTTGGATCAACCGCAGCCTGCTCCAAGAAACACTGTAACTGCAACAAAGTGTCTACAAGAGATACTTTTCTTCAGCAACCTCAGCTCCAAGTCAGCAACTGCAACAGTTTCCATGCTGTGCATGCTCCGAGGACTCCCTGTCTTCATCCTGCATGAGAAGGACCGAAGAAATCTCCCGTGGAGTGACGGAGTCACTCTCCTGCTCCAAGCAGGCACCTTCCAAGGAGACAACCAGTACCCTGGGACTCTTCTCACAACAATGAGCTTGCTCCTAAGGACACAGAGGGTGGACATCATCAACATAGACTGTCCTGAGGTCCTGCTGACGCAATTTAGAGAAGGTAAGACCTTGCCTTCCATGAGAACTACGATACCCCTGTGTATTATTTCTTCTTCGTCTCCTGAGGCCTCTGTACACTCTCTGCAAAATTCCTTCATGCACAGCCTGGCCCAGTTCCCCATCACCCTGCAATGATCAACTTGCTGAGTTGTTCTCCGACGGCGTGGGACCTTCTTCTGTGCTGCATCAACTGTGTTTTGCACCTCCTTTGAACCCAGTTGCTGCAGCTTTTGGGGGTGTTGGCTGGCATCCTGGGGGCTCTCTAAAGTGCTGAGAGCCCCCTCTTCCTCCTCACACAGAGTTGAGGCTCCCAGGTCCCTCCTGGGTCCATCCAGTGCCATTTTGATGAAAAATGCACTTTTGTCGTAGCCAAGGCTTGTTGGCGCTTTTCAACACAAAATCTCATCTGCAACAATCTTCACACCGTGGGACATCTTTTTCATTATGCAGGAACCCGCTGGCATCTTCCTAGGGTACATTTCTGCAGTCTTTGACTAATTGGGACTCTTCTTTTGCACCCTCATCTGGATTGGAAGGGGCTCCTGTCCTTCCTTGAACTTCTTTTGACTTCTGGACTTGGTGCCATTCCTTTGCAGGTCTTCAGGTCCAATAATCCAGCAGTTGTCCTTTGCAGACTTGGTTGGCTGCTGCACAATCCCCAAAACGAGGTGTAGTGTGTCCTAATGAAACCTGCAGTACTTTACTCCTGCTTTTCTGGGCTCTGGGTTGGGGTAATTTACTTACTTTTACTGGATTCTTACTCTGCCGGCGATTCTGCGCACACTACACTTGTCTAGGAGGGAATTTGTGATTTGCATTCCACTGTGTTAGTATATGGTTTGTGTTGCCCCTAGACCTATTTTCTCTCATTGAATTCTATAGGATTTCCTACTGTTTGCATTGTTCTATGACTATTTACTTGTCCAATTTTGGTGTCTAGTGTATATATTGTGTATAATGGTTACCTCCAAAAGGAGTATTGTCTCTAAGATATTCTTGGTACTGTGTCACCCAAATAAATACTTTTATTTTTGTTAACACTGAGTATTGTCTTTACTTGTGTGTAAGTACTGTGGAATTATAAGTGGTATTGTATGTGCTTTGCATGTCTCCTAGTTCAGCCTAAGCTGCTTTGCAATAGCTACCTCTATCATACTAAGCTGCTAGAACACTACCTCTTCACTAATAAGGGATAACTGGACCTGGTATAAGGTATGAATACCCAAGGTACCCACCACAAACCAGGCCTACATAATGGCCACATCACTAGAAGCGAATTCAGTTACCTTACAGGTGGAAACTCTAAACTTCCCGTTATATATGGGGTACCTAAGACCCATAAGAAGATTGAAGATCCCCCTTTAAGGCCTATTGTGTCTACCATAGGCTCAGCTATTGAGCCTGTATCCAAATACATTGATAAATTTTTAAAATCCTTAGTTCAAGAGTTTCCATCGTATATCAAAGACACTGCACACATGCTTTCTATAGTGGAAAGTCTTTCCTTTGATCCCAATAAACACCTACTAGTCACTTTAGATACTGAAGCTTTGTATACTAATATATCACAAGATGGGGCTTACAGGGCTGTTGTTATGTTGCGGCAAGCGCCGCGGGCTCGGGCTCGGGTTGCCGCGCCGCGGCAAGTGCATTCTACCGCGGCCGGCGCCCGGACCGCGGTGGGCGCCGCGGCCAACGTCCGGGTCGCGGGGGTTGCCGCGGCCCAGACAAGAGCCATGGAGGCTCCTGGCAGCCAGTCTAGGGGTCGCGGCGCTCGCCGCTGGCCCTACTTCAAGTTCTGCCGTAAGGGCAGAAGCGGCAGAGCCTGAGACCCCGAAGGGGGTTTCAGGCATGCCCGCAATTAGCGCAGTTTGCGCATAACATCTATCTTTCCTGCATGACTAATACCTGCCAATCACCTACCGATGTTATCAGAAACAAATCGAACCCTTACACTTGGGGAACTTTATACTTGTCTCTTTTCCTCTCAGCATGCTGACCACTTCCTCTCTACCCAGCATGCATTGTTTTACGCATATATCTAATTCACTATTGTTATCTCTTCCCCAATCCAAGATGGCGGTGTTCTACTTCCTGTTTCCTGTTTCCTGTCCAGGGGTATTTAAGGGGATTCCAACTGCCTGTTCATTGCGTTGCAACACTCCTTGGTGGTAGTCACGCTCCGATTGATCTCCTCCTACGAATCCTGTCTATTCCTGTCCTGCCTTGTTTTCCAGTCTTCCTGATCCTTGGTCCTAACGCCCTGGTGTCCTCCTTTCATTTCAGGGAGTTCCTGTGGAGGTTTTTTACCTTACGAGGGTTTTTCCTCTGGGACTCCTACTGGAGGGCACGGACTGTAGTGGTTTGCTCATACCAAACAGCACCGTGGCTACTGGAAGGGGTCGCCCCTACCTCGGCCAGAGCAGAACCAGCCGGAACAAGGGTCGTTCCCCTACGCCTCTCAGCCTCGACAGTAAGACCATTGAAAACCGCGACAGATTGCAACGCCCAAAATTCCCGTTGCAGTCCGGAACTATGGATAACCCAGTGGCAAACTCAGAACCTACTAACCAGGACCTAGTGGCGACGATACAACAACAGGCTCAAGAACTCCAGCAACTGAGAATACTGTTTATCGACAAGCCTTTGCCTCCAGGACCACAGATGTCCCTGCAGTAGCTGCCTCTACGCCTCGATTTTCCGGGGATCCCACCACATTAAAAGAATTTCTGGATGCCTTAACGGTGTACTTTGCCTTTCGCCCCTCGCAATTTGTACAAGACAAGACCAAGGTGGGGTATTTGATTAGTGCCTTATCAGGACCAGCCTTGGCCTGGGCCACACCTTTAGTAACCAGAAACGATCCCTGTCTATCTAATTATTCCACCTTTATCACTACTTTCAAACAGATGTTTGAACGCCCTTGGCTCGAGGCGTCAGCAGAAGAGGCTCTTTGCGAAGTCCAACAAGGGAGTCAAGATGTATTACAATACATCACCCGTTTCAGACAATTAGCTGCAGAAACAACCTGGGTGGAACGTACCTTGGTGACACTCTTCCGTAGAGGTCTAAGAGAGGACATCAAAGATGAACTAGTACATTCTGCCAGGATAGAAAACCTTAAAGGATTGATGGACCAGGCACTAACGATAGAGTATCGGTTGAATGAACGAAGAATGGAGAAAAAGAAGAGTCGTTTGCCTTCTCACTCAGTACCATCTCGTCCCTTCGCCCATCGTTCCGAGGAAGTCCGCCCTGAATCCAAAGGGAATATCGAGGAAGAGCCCATGCAGATTGACACAGCTCGCAGACATCTATCCGCCAGTGAAAGGGAACATAGACGAAGGAAGGGGCTTTGCCTATATTGTGGTGCAGCTGGTCACCTAATTCGCACCTGTCCCATTCGTCCAACCAAGCCCTTGGGAAACGCCAACTCCCGTCCCCAGTAAGAAGGGTGAGGACGGGATATCGTGATATACCTTCTATTTGCTCTTCCAGGGAGGAAGGAACTGCTCTTTTTCTCTTACCAGTTACCCTCCATTTGACTGATGGCCGCGAAGCAAGAACTTTGGCTTTATTGGACTGCGGAGCCAGTGGCCTCTATTTAGATGAAACCTGGGCCAAAGAATGACAGATAACACAAATACCCAAAGAAATACCAGAACAGGTACATACCGTTGATGGGTCGCTCTTGGCCTCTGGGCCTGTACAATACACCACCCCTACTTTTTGTTTACAGTTCGGTAAACATCAGGAAATCCTCTTGTTTGACTTAATCTCATCACCACACCATGTCATGATCCTGGGAATTCCATGGCTTACACGGCACAATCCTTACATCAACTGGGAAACAAAAACCATTTAGTTATCCTCCCACTTTTGTCAACACCATTGCTATCCGGCCGGGGATTATTGGTCCCCAAAAAGTCTCTCAACAGCACCTTCTCAGGTGGGAAGATCCATTAATGTCCTACAGGGAGTTCCCAGACAGTATCAGGACTATATCGATGTATTCCAGAAGCCAGAAAGACCTGAATTGCCACCCCATAGAGAATACGACTGTGCCATTTCTTTAGAGCCAGACACTGTAGTTCCTTTTGGGCGGATGTACTCCCTCACTGAACCAGAGAAACACATTTTGAAGGAATACTTAGATGAGAATCTACAAAGTGGGTTAATAACTCCCTCCTCTTCACCCGCTGGGGCTCCTCTTTTCTTCGTACCAAAGAAAACCAAAGATCTGCGTCCCTGTATCGATTTCAGAGGGTTAAACAGGATCACTATCAAAGACCGGTATCCGTTACCTCTCATCAAGGACATCTTAGAAGCAGTCAGAGGAGCCAAGAGATTCACCAAGCTGGATCTCCGAGGAGCCTATCATCTACTAAGAATCAGAGAAGGTGATGAGTGGAAGACCGCCTTTAGAACACCTTTTGGTCACTTCGAATACAGGGTAATGCCCTTCGGACTCACTAATGCCCCGTCCATCTTTCAAAGATTCATGGATTCTATCTTTTCTGATCTTTTGCAACAAACAGTGGTAGTGTATCTTGACGATATCCTAATTTATTCGGTTCATCCAGAGGAACATTCCAAGCACGTCCGTCAAGTCTTAGAGAGACTCCGACAACATCATTTGTTCTGTAAGCCTGAAAAATGTGAATTTGATCAGATAGAAGTAAAATATTTGGGATACTGTATAGACCAAACTGGAGTTGCCTTGGACTCAGACAAGGTACAGGCAATATTGGATTGGCCATCTCCTTCTTCCATTAAGGAGACTCAATGTTTTCTGGGACTAGCCAACTTCTACCGACAGTTCATAGCAGACTTTGCCCAGAAAACCAGCTTCATTACCCAAACCCTCAAAAAAGAACACCTAAAGAAAGGTTTTTGTTGGACACCAGGCGCCGAGTCAGCTTTTCAGGACTTAAAGAAAGCCTTTATTCAAGCTCCTATTCTTCGACACCCAGACACCAGCAAACAATTCATTGTTGTCACAGACGCCTCAGAAAGAGCCATTGGGGCTGCCTTGTTACAAAGACAAGACGATGATGACCTAGAACACCCTGTATTTTATCTATCACACATTCTATCTGATTCTGAGCGAAACTATTCCGTGCTAGAACGTGAATTACTTGCCTTAAAGGTCGCGTGCACCGAATGGAGACACTTTTTGATGGGATCCAAGGAGCCCTTCGAAGCCCGAACCGATCACAGAAATCTACAGTGCTTAAGAAATTTCCAGTGCCAAAACAGCCGGCAGGCTCGATGGGCCTTCTTCTTCAGCCAATATGATTTCTATATCACCTACATCCCTGGTTCTCAGAACATTCTGGCGGATGCCCTGTCCCGACGTTATCCTGGGTGTGGTGATTCTGCGGTTCAAAACTTATTTGACAACAATAAAATCATAGGGGTAGCACAGACCTTTTTAGATCAAGTCAAATCTGGATATGCCCGTCTACACGAAACAGAACTAAAAAGGTTACGTCCACAGTTGCACATAGATCATGACTACTATTATCATGATAAGGCCCTGTTTTTGCCCACTAAAACAGTACAAATCGAAGCTTTACGCATGTGCCATGATTCCCCCATTGCAGGTCATCAAGGAATGAAAACGACTCAAGATCTTTTGCTTCGCTCTTTCTGGTGGCCAACTCTCAAGGCTGACACTGAGGCATATGTGTTATCCTGTCCTACATGTGCTCAAGCCAAGACACCCCGAACCAGACCTGTGGGGTTACTCCGCCCATTACCTGTTCCCCCAGACCCATGGCATACCATATCCACCGATTTTATGTGCGCATTACCTTCCTCAATGGGAAACCACGTCATAATGGTAACTGTGGACTCCTTCACCAAGATGGCCCACTTCACAGCCTTGAGAAAGTTACCTACGGCAAAAGAGTTAAGTCAGGTCTTTACTCAAGAAATATTCAGGCTACATGGGCTACCCCAAGTTATTATATCGGACAGGGGTCCTCAATATATCTCCCGTTTCTGGAATCAATTCTGCAAGATCTTGGGGATCCAAGTAGCTTTATCATCCGGGTTCCACCCTCAAACCAATGGACAAACGGAACGACTCAATCAGGGTCTCGAACAGTACTTACGTAGCTTCTGTAACGCTACACAAAGTAATTGGGCTCCCTACTTACCGCTTGCAGAATTCTCCTATAATAACTCTCTACACAGTGCCTCTAAACTCTCTCCTTTCTATGGCTCTTATGGTTTCCATCCCAGGGCTTTCCCAACTCCCCTGAGAGACAACTCCAATCTTCCCGCTATCTCCTCCTTCGTTCGACAGCTACGGGGTATACAGCGAATTATCCATTCCAACCTTGTGTCCACTAAGTCCCGCATGAAGAAAATGGCAGATAGGAGACGCTGTGCGGCTCCTCCGTATCAGGTCCATGATAAGGTCTGGCTCTCCTCTAGATTCCTACCTCTCCGACTCACCCAAAACAAATTCAAACCCCGCTTTTATGGTCCCTTTCTCATTCTCAAGAAAATCAACCCAGTATCTATGCGTCTTCGCCTACCTCGGACATGGAAGATCCACCCTGTATTCCATGTCTCGCAACTGAAACCTTACCGTCCTGATCTTTTTCATAGGCAGTTGCCCTGTCCCCCTCCTCTGTTGGTTGACAATGTGCCTGAGTACGAAGTTCAGGAGATCTGTGACTCTCGGTTTTTTCATGGGCACCTCCAATTCCTTATTCATTGGAAGGGATATCCTTTGAGTGAGTGTTCCTGGGAGGATGCCTTGTCAGTCCATGCTCCTCTGTTGCTCCGCCACTTTTTTCGGCTCTTCCCTCACAAACCTGGGGCCTCGGGGGGGGGGCATACTGTTATGTCGCGGCAAGCGCCGCGGCCGCGGGCTCGGGTTGCCGCGCTGCGGCAAGTGCATTCTACCGCGGCCGGCGCCCGGACCGCGGTGGGCGCCGCGGCCAACGTCCGGGTCGCGGGGGTTGCCGCGGCCCAGACAAGAGCCATGGAGGCTCCTGGCAGCCAGTCTAGGGGTCGCGGCGCTCGCCGCTGGCCCTACTTCAAGTTCTGCCGTAAGGGCAGAAGCGGCAGAGCCTGAGACCCCGAAGGGGGTTTCAGGCATGCCCGCAATTAGCGCAGTTTGCGCATAACATCTATCTTTCCTGCATGACTAATACCTGCCAATCACTTACCGATGTTATCAGAAACAAACCGAACCCTTACACTTGGGGAACTTTATACTTGTCTCTTTTCCTCTCAGCATGCTGACCACTTCCTCTCTACCCAGCATGCATTGTTTTACGCATATATCTAATTCACTATTGTTATCTCTTCCCCAGTCCAAGATGGCGGTGTTCTACTTCCTGTTTCCTGTTTCCTGTCCAGGGGTATTTAAGGGGATTCCAACTGCCTGTTCATTGCGTTGCAACACTCCTTGGTGGTAGTCACGCTCCGATTGATCTCCTCCTACGAATCCTGTCTATTCCTGTCCTGCCTTGTTTTCCAGTCTTCCTGATCCTTGGTCCTAACGCCCTGGTGTCCTCCTTTCATTTCAGGGAGTTCCTGTGGAGGTTTTTTACCTTACGAGGGTTTTTCCTCTGGGACTCCTTCTGGAGGGCACGGACTGTAGTGGTTTGCTCATACCAAACAGCACCGTGGCTACTGGAAGGGGTCGCCCCTACCTCGGCCAGAGCAGAACCAGCCGGAACAAGGGTCGTTCCCCTACGCCTCTCAGCCTCGACGTTAAGACCATTGAAAACCGCGACAGCTGTAGAAAAAGTACTTAGAGAACTATCTCCCAAATACCTATTACTTTTATTTTAAATTGTTTAAAGATGGTTTTATGGAAAAATTATTTTGAATTTGATGGTAATGAGAACAAACAAATAAAAGTAGTCAGCATGGGAGCAACATGTGCCCCTAGTGTGGCTAAGATCAATATGGGACTATTTGAAAAACAATTCACAGAAAATGAAGTTGCACCTTTCTTTGAAAATGTTAGACACTGGTCATGTTATAGAAACAACATTTTATTTATATGGGAAGGAGATAGAGATGCTCTACAGGAATTCATAGAATGGTTAAATCTGTGTGATGAGAATTTGGGATTTACTCCCAATATAAGTGATCAACAACTTGAATTTCTGGATATCCTTATTTATGGAGATCAAGAATGTCTTCTGGTATCTTTGTATACTAAACCAACAGCTCGCAACACTTTACTACACTTTGAGAGTTACCATCCGAGATATCAACGTCAAAGTATACCTTTCAGCCAGTTTTTGAGGATTAGGAGAAATTGCAGTGACATAATTGAATATGACAAACATACCAATGATCTAAAAGAGAAATTCCTCCAGAGAGGATACCCTAGAAGACTGATTAGAGTTGCATATAAAAGAGCTAAATATTACAATCGGGAGACCATGTTGTGGTTCTAAAAATTCTGGACCCATGTAATCTGCTTTGCCACAGCAGTACGATTTTAGTATCAAAAGACCGATAATGACTAGTACACTAAGCATGAGCATTTTCGCTCAATTCCAGCAGCGTTTTCACCTCGAAATCGCCATTTTCGTCCTGCACTCGTGTCTCCCATTTTATACACGGCAGCCATTTTAAAAGTTGCCCTCACATAGGCTTATAATACAGCCGGATTTGATTCCAAGGACACGTACACCTTGATTGACTTTTCTCTGACCTGGGCAAGCTGGAACCATTGCCTCAGGCCAAACCTGTTTGGTCAGTCTCTCTCCCAGTGGCCGAATCAGATAGCATCAAGGCACACCATGCCATAAAACCCTTATTATCGCTCACACACCCTGCCTAATCTTGCTCACACTTGCACCTGCTCTTTTCTTCTTCTTACTTTACGAGGGGGAGGTGCCCGTTTTTATTGGGGGTCCACACTTATCTGATGTGAAATACTAGGCCTTGCCGGGTAATTTATTATGGGTTGAATGACATGAAATATGAGGTTTCATCATGACACTGTTTTTTCCTTTGTAGTGAAAACATGTGAATGACCAACCAAAATGTCAAGAATGTTTGCCTGAAGCTTAAAAAACTGTATATAAGGAAACCTGATTTTGCATTGACACACAGTCTCCTGAGAACATACAAATCGTGCTGTTGTACTTCTAGGACGCTTGTCAATTGGTTGCAGCCAATAAATTCGATCTTTGACTTCACCTAGAAGACTCTGAGTTTCTGTAGTCTGAATCAGGAAAGTACCCGAGGTCTTTGGGTGTACCCTGGCACCGCTGGGTTACCGGATCAGTACCGGTTCTGAAAAACCCAGTACCTCAGTTGGCGCCCAACGTGGGGCGATACCAGCGGTACCGGTCCAAGCCTGAGGTTCGTGAGGAGCTTCGTGTGAAAATTCTGGAGGAAGGCCGCCACTTCATCGACCCCTGCATGTCGACGTGGTCCGAAAGTCTTTGCTGCGAGGTTCCCCGCTTCCCGACGGCTACGAAGGACTGCTGCCCTGGCTATCACCCTGATTTGGACCCTTGATTTTTGGTAGAGCGAAACGATAAGACAAGGCTTCTGGTGACGTCATTGATATTTTCAGTTAAGTATAAGTGGAGCGTCTCCCAGTCCTTAGTTGGACACTTGGTTTGGTCCTTAGTTGGACGCTTGGTTTGGTCCTTAGTTGGACACTTGGTTTGGTCCTTAAGTTGGACATTTGGTTTGGTATCCCTTCGGGATCACTTTGATTTGGAACTTGCAAGTACCAAAGCCAAAGGACTCGTGTATTCACGAGACTATCGTGAACGATAATCCTTTGAAGTTTGAAGCTAGACTAGTGAGCGAAGATGCCTGGTTTTAGCAGACTTGGAAATTTGTTTTGTCTTGGTTGTAAAAGGGACTCCCGGTTGGAGGACTCATGTCCGGTTCCTCCGATTGGAACTCCAACTTATGAACTATATGTGAAGCACGGAGTAGGCCCCATCACATATAATGAAGTATGGATCCGTTACACCAGAAAAGATGGTGTTTTAAAATGGCCCCAAAATGGTAGCTTTGACACAGAAATCTTAGATAACCTCGAAGTTAGACTTTTTAAGAAGAAAGCCCGGCCGGCAATGTTTGATTCTTTCCGCTTATGGCGTAAAGAAGCCAAGCAAAAGGAAATTAAATTAGCTAAGAAAAATAAGAGAGAAAAAGGTATTTCGATTATGCAAGCTGCTATACAGTTTAAAGATAACGAAGCAGAACAGTTGAATGAGCAGTTGCATAGGCAACACAAAATGACAGTAGATAAATGCTATCCAGTTTTGTCGCCTCTTCAGCAAGATGCAGCAAAAGACTCTGAAAAAGATCCCCTAATGTCGCATTTGCTAAGTTCGCCACCACCCTATGCGCAGAATGCAACGGCACCTCCGCAACCTCTGGTTGCACAACCAGTGGTTGCATTGCCTCCTGCTCCTCCCCAGCACCCACCAGCTATTCTTCAGTTGGTTCCTATTCCTCCGGTGCAGCCTTCTCAAGGGCCACCGGCTTTGACATCTGCTCTGCCTTTACTTCCTACAACTTTGACTACTATAGCGACTACCACTCCTGGTATTGTTTCTGACACTGCTTCTGTCTCTGCCTTGTCTCATTCTGTTTTTCCTCCTGTTCATTTGTCAACCTCTCCCTCTATCCGTCAGAGAATGACAAACACTGTGACTAGTCTTTTATCCCCTCTCTTTGGGTCATTAGCTACGACCCCAGTTACAGAGCGTAAGCAATTGCGTAGCCAATTGCCTGATGGTATGGAGAAAGAGACACTGAATTATTTGGCGCATAAATGGGTTACTGAACCAGCGAGATATGAACTAGAGTCTGTTATGGATGTCTTCCATCAGTGGGAAGAACCGAAACAGAGATACGTTTTTGAGAAAATGTGTACTTTTCTTTCTGAGGATTTAGAGGAAAATGGTTTGGAGCCCAATCCGCCTAAGTTGTGTCGTGTACGGTTTGATTTTTCGACAGGTTTGATTGTGGGTTCAGATGTCGAGAAAGCAGTTGCGACGTTATTGTCGTTTAGGACTGAAGGTGTTTCCAGGTTATTGTTTAAATATGATTCTTCTGCTAAAAAGAAAGGGAAACAGTACCCCATGAGAGAAGTTCCCCCACAGTGGAGGGAAGGGGACCCAAATGCTAATCCACCTGTCCTGCCTCACTTCCAGCGTGTATGGGTACACGTTCCATGGAAGCGAGCTGAAGTTTTAGCCCTTAAGCAGACATTGCCTGATCCCCGTAAGAATCCTACAGGGTATTACAAGGAATTGTCACAGACTGCGGGGTCTTGCATTATGAATTTAGCGGACATAGACATGTTGTTTGGGAATGTTGTTCCACAGCCTTTATGGGGAAAGATTCGCCATGCAGACCATGCTCAAGAATTAGGTGACACATGGGCTAATATTGCTGCTGCAGATGCCCGACAAATTGGTGGTGCTAAACCTGAGCCTTTAGTGACAGAGCTTCCTGGTAGGATTATTGATTACATGAAAACTATAATGCCTGCGATGCGTGTAAACTGGGATAAATTGTCTGCATGTAAGCAAAAGAAAGAAGAAACGGTATCAGATTTCTTCACCAGGTTTGAAGAAACGTTTGTGGACCACAGTGGTCAAGATATGAGCACGGAAGGTGGTCAACGTTTGTTTGTCGATAAATTTGTGCATAATCTGCTTCCTGAGTTGTGTAAAAAGTTAAAAGACTCAGAAAGTTCTTGGGCAGTTTCCTCTTCAGCACAGATACTGGCTACTGCACAATACTACGAAAATAGAGATAAAGATGAGAGAGATAGAGTAGAGAAGAAAACAAAAGATTTGAAAACGGTTCTGTTACAACAAGCGTACCCGCCACGAGGTGGTCAGAATAGTGGTGCACAGAACAACTATCAGAATAACTATCAGCCCCAACCGTTTCAGAGAAACCCGCAAAGAGCTGAGTATGCTCAACCACGTATCCCAGTAGGTCCCAATCAGTGTTCATATTGCAAGGAAGAGGGTCATTTCAAGTATATTTGCCCTGCTTTGCTACAGCGCTCAAATGATACTTCCGGTTTAAGAGGTCGAGGTGTTCCACAAGCACCTAGAGGAAGAGGACGTGGATATGTTCCCCAGAACGCGCGCCCATTCCTCCCTCAAAACTCAATGAACAGATTTGATCAACAGGTTAATGCATCCGGTAGGACGGCTCAGTACTATACTGATGATTACTATACAGAGGGTGAGCATTTGGACAGTAATGATTGCTAGGACAGCCATAGACAAAGAGAGGGAGTTGTTTCAGTTCCAGTAGATCAGAGTGGGCCTTATGTTAAGGTGATTGCATCAGGTGTGTCAGAACCTTTTCTGTTGGATACTGGTGCTACCAAGAGTTCTACTATGCACTCAAAACTCCCTGGCGCACCTTTGTCTGGCGAAACAAATGTATCAGTAGGTTTTTCCGGCGCCCCAGTTAGAAATCCGATTTCTAACCCTATATCTCTTTCTGTTGGACCTTGTAAATTTGAAACACCCCTTATTTTGACGACAGGTTGTGGCGAGAACTTGTTAGGACTAGATCTGTTAAAGAGATTGTATGCGACATTGTATTGCTCTCCTTCTGGAGTGCAACTCACATTGGGTAAGAAAGTGGTTTCACCAATGTATTTGTCAAAGGACAGATTTCCATCAGAATTTTCGTCTCCTCCTAATACTCTTTGGGCTACTGGACCTAATGATGTAGGTCTTTTGGAAATTCAGCCATATGTGATAACATTAAAAGCCAATGTTAAAATGCCACGTATTCCCCAATACAAGATCTCTAGTGAAGGGGAAAAAGCGTTGTTGGCAATTATTCGTGATCTGATTGAGAAGGATGTAATTGAAGAGACAAGAGGCAACGTTTGCAATAGTCCTGTTTTGCCTGTCTTGAAGCATACTGACCCTACTCAGCCACCTGTTTATAGGTTTGTAATTGATCTTAGAGAGGTGAACAAAATAGTTGTGCCACAGTTTCCAGTCGTCCCCGATATCACTGCATTGTTGACAATGATTCCAGCTTCAGCCACTTGGTTCTCAGTAATAGACCTGAAGAATGCTTTCTTCAGCATCCCTATTGCAGAAGAGAGCAGGGACATTTTTGGCTTCAATTTGGGAGGACGAAGCTTCAGATTTAAGAGAGCTCCTCAAGGCTATTGTGAAAGTCCATCTATCTATAGTCAGGCTTTGAAAGCACAACTTGACACTCTTATGTTACCTGATGGCGCCACTCTCATTCAATATGTCGATGATTTGCTAGTTGCCGCAGATACTAAGGAGATCTGCAAAGAAGCAACATTGTCATTATTGCGTCATTTGTCTGATTTACACCACAAAGTGTCCCTTTCAAAGTTGCAGTATTGTCAAAAAGAAGTGACCTATTTAGGTCATCTCTTTTCGAAGGAGGGAAGGCAACTGACCCCAGAGAGAATCAGAGCTGTTGTAGCAATGAGTGTGCCAAGAACACAAAGGGAAGTGCGTGCTTTCTTGGGTATTACATCATATTGCAGACAATAGATACCTAATTTTTCGTTAATAGCCAAACCCTTGGTGGCATTAACTTGTAAAGATATACCAAATCCCGTCCCATGGTCTGAAGATTGTCAGAAAAGTTTTGTCGAATTACGTGATGCATTATGTTCAGCTCCTGTGTTGGGTACCCCCAACTACAGCAAGCCTTTTACATTGTATGTCCATGAGAAAGAAGGTTGTGCGTTAGCAGTTTTGACGCAACAGTTTGGAGACAGGGAGCGTCCATGCGCCTATTTCTCTTCAACCTTAGACCCAGTAGCTAAGGCACTACCGAGCTGCTTAAGAGCGGCAGCGGCAGCTGCTGTTTCTATCCGACAGTCTGCTGGTTTAGTGATGAATAACACATTAATCGTAATGGTTCCACATGCAGTGGACACGTTGTTAAACAGAACCAAGACACAGCATTTTACTAGTGCTCGATTGTCAGGTTACGAGTTGACATTGTTAGCAAGCCATGTACATATAAAAAGATGCACTACACTTAACCCAGCTACGTTATTGCCAATTGTGACGGAGTTAGATACTTCTGAACAACATGATTGTCTCCGTAGAACAGAAGAGGAAACGAAAGGGAGAATAGACCTTCTGGACACTCCCATTGCAAAGAGTGATGGTACTTTGTGGGTGGATGGTTCATGCTTTAAGCTCCCGAATGGTGACACGACTGCGGCGTATGCTGTGACAACTTTGGGTACGATTGTTGAAGCTGCACGTATCCCACACAATTCAGCCCAAGCAGCTGAGTTAATAGCCCTAACAAGAGCATGTACAGTATCAAAAGGAATGAAAGTGACTATCTATACCGATAGCCAATATGCGTTTGGTGTGGCCCATAATTTTGGGCGTTTGTGGAAGGAACGTGGGTTCCTGACCTCGCATGGAACTAAAATACAGCATGGTCAGTTGGTAAATGAGCTCCTTGATTCACTTACTTTACCGTTGCAAGTTGCGATTGTGAAGTGTAGCGCACATAAAAAGGTGACTGATGATGTTGGTCGTGGGAATGCATTTGCTGACGAGGTCGCAAAAGAAACGGCAAGGAATGTGATGAGCCG
Organism: Pleurodeles waltl; assembly: GCF_031143425.1. Taxonomy (NCBI): domain Eukaryota; kingdom Metazoa; phylum Chordata; class Amphibia; order Caudata; family Salamandridae; genus Pleurodeles; species Pleurodeles waltl. The sequence goes on from NC_090447.1 coordinate 684,411,825, forward strand.
AATGTATGTCGCGGGCCCTGCAAGATGGATTGGTGATGTTGGAATGTGTGAAGACACGATAGAAAGCGTGAAATCGATTCAAGCTGAAGCCACAGAGAGAGAATTGAGTGTGTGGAGAGAAAGTACGGGTAAATTTGATGCGAATGGTTGTTGGGTCGAGTTGTCAGAACATCAAAGATGGTTGCTACCCGATGCGTATGTGCTTGCAGTAGTTACAATGGCTCATGGAATGGCTCACATCAGTGTGAAAGGGATTTGTAAGTTGTTGGCCCCAGTATGGCAAAATACAGGAATTCCCAAGTGCGCAGGAAATGTGGTTAGAAATTGCATGGTATGCCTGAAACACAACCCTGGTAGAGGAACCCCAACTCCAGCTGGTCATTTTGCACCTCCTACGTATCCGTTTGAGGTTTTGCAGCTAGATTTCATCCACATGGAGAGGTGCAACAACTTAAAATATGTACTCGTTGTTGTTTGTGCCTTTTCAAGATGGGTGGAAGCCTATCCCCTAAAAGACAATACTGCGCTATCCACAGCCAAAGCCCTTGTGAAAGAGTTCTTTCCTAGGTTCGGAATGCCGAGAATGATCTGGAGTGACAATGGAAGTGAATTTGTGGGTCAAGTGATGAAGAAAGTATGCGAAGGGCTAGGCATCAACCAAAAGTTTCACGCTGCAAATCACCCCCAATCAGCTGGATTAGTAGAGTGCTATAACGGCACTCTAAAGCTAAAATTGGCCAAGATACAAGCGAGCTCTGGTCTCAAATGGCCTGACGCTCTACCCTTAGCACTCCTATCAACCAGAATGACTGTGCATTCACGAGTGAAACTTAGTCCTTACGAAATAGTCTTTGGCCGCCCGGCCAATATATGGGGAGTGCCTAGGCCCAAGAAGTTCAGCGAGATAGAGCATCCTGTCTTGCTTGACTATCTGTATGAATTGACGGCTAAATTGCGTGTCTTACATCAACAGGTCCACGACACCCTGCCTCCGGTCTCGAAATCTCCAGGTCATCCCATTGAGCCTGGATCCTGGGTTTTAATAAAGAACTTTCAGCGAACCAAAAACTAGCAGCCCAGGTGGACCGGACCGCACCTCGTTCTTCTCTCCACAAGATCAGCTGTTCGAGTAGAAGGGAAGAAACACTGGATCCATGGGACCCATTGCAAAAGGGTACCCCTACCTCTGACATGTGACCGGTGGGTCCAGGAAGGTGTCGCCGACTCAGAGACTGAAACCGTGCCACGTTTTTTGCCTTTCAGCGATGCACGAATAAAAGGAACATTCACTGAGAAAGAAAGTGATGACATTTTACAATCAGCAGTATCACCGTCAGTTCGATTGGACACTACAGAACCTGAACTCCTTTTTCAGGACCACACGATACCTGGGACTAACCGTTATGATCTACGACCAAGAATAAAGGACAAATAAAACAGTTTACTTTTCTTCTCTTTAGCAAAGTTTTCCAATATGGAAAATTATTTTTGAATGACTTTTTGCTTTTTGTATTTTTGAACCTCCATCCGGGTTCAGCTGTAGGATCGTGGCTGAAAAGACTTAGGGGGGTAGCCTGTGGACACAAGGTCTACAGGTCAGGTTTGTTCTAGGGCGGCCTGGAACATTCAGAACACTCCTAAGTGAAGTAAACCAACCGCCACGAGCGGCAACGGTTAGAGGATGGAATCTTTCCAAAATGGAGAACATGTTAAAAGACTGAGTTTCAAGAAGAGAATATGTGAAACGATAACCAGGAAACGGTTTTTGCTGCTGTGCATTTTTATGTTATTTAGTATACTTATGTTTTTTATAGGATATATTTTATTCTGTTTTAACGTGATATTGGCACCCACTACCTCGTCTATACCTCCTCCTTCCACTGTTTCCCCACATTCTTTTCAACTCCTCCCTAAACATGAATCTGCTAGGAGACTAGAGTTCATTAACTCCTTCATCCAGCTTTTGCACCAACACCAACTAGTGATAAATACAACTAACTGTTGGGTGTGTGGCCTTATGCCTCACACAGCAGATAACGGTATCCCTTATCTGATCCTGCCTTTTAGCCACAATGGTTCCGTGTGGGCATTCAGAACGATATTCATCTATGCACACTACCCCCTACGTTTTGCGGAAGACAACCCTAAGAAAAATGCTTTAGTTAAAGGTATCATAGACATGATGAAGGACAATATCTCCTACGAGACTATCCCCAGAGATGAGACAATGGCATATATAGGATGGAACATGACCGGATATGAAGCCACAATGAATGAGAAACAGCAAGCTAAGATATCTTCCCTGATTTGGGTTGTACCCCATCAGGGTCACCTGTGTCTGCAAGGTACTGGCAAGAATCCCAGAGCTCAGCTAGGGGAAAGCGTCTGCACTGAGACATATGTCCTCGCATCTCAGACCTCCCCTCCGCTCTTGGCAGCTAAGGGCACCTATTTCATCTGCCATGATAGAGCCTTTACATGGTTGCCCCCTGACTTTTCGGGCACATGCTTCGTTTCGTTCCTGTTGCCCCCTACCTACACAGCAGCGGCAGATTACCACAAGACAAGGATAGTTAGAGGCGTCTTCAGTGAAGAAGACAAGAATTTGGGGACTTCGTAAAGGGTTTTCTGCCGTTCTGGGGACAAATAAGTAACAGCAGGAGCATAAGGCAATTGGTAAGAGTGGTTGAATCCAACGTGGCTGAAACCGCTGGTGCCCTTGGTAACTTGACTGCTGAGCTCCAGTCGGATCGTCTTATGACCCTTCAGAACAGGGTCGCATTAGATGTCATACTTGCAGACCGGGGTGGAGTATGTACATTGATCCAGTCGAGTTGCTGTGTTTTTGTCCCAGATAACGCCCCAACAGTATACCAGGCCATCTCCAAATTGCATAGGATTTCCGAATCTATTCATTTAGATAAAGGAGATTGGTCATTAATGGGATGGTTCTGGGAACTGATATCAGCATGGGGATGGAAGATTCTGATGGTCATTGGAATGATATTGGCCATTCTTTTCCTGTTCTGTCTATGCGTGCAGTGTGCTCCTGCGATATGTGGTTTCTGTGTTACATCATGCATAAGGACACCTGCACCAAGAGACGAGCTAAATACTAGGATGATGTTACAGCAACATCTCAACGACTTTAGAAACATAGACCTGGACTCAGATTAGCATGAGAATAGGTTTATTGCCTATGTAAGGGCAAAAGGAGGGTTTGTGGTTCTAAAAATTCTGGACCCATGTAATCTGCTTTGCCACAGCAGTACGATTTTAGTATCAAAAGACCGAAAATGACTAGTACACTAAGCATGAGCATTTTCGCTCAATTCCAGCAGCGCTTTCACCTCGAAATCGCCATTTTCGTCCTGCACTCGTGTCTCCCATTTTATACACGGCAGCCATTTTAAAAGTTGCCCTCACATAGGCTTATAATACAGTCGGATTTGATTCCAAGGACACGTACACCTTGATTGACTTTTCTCTGACCTGGGCAAGCTGGAACCATTGCCTCAGGCCAAACCTGTTTGGTCAGTCTCTCTCCCAGTGGCCGAATCAGATAGCATCAAGGCACACCATGCCATAAAACCCTTATTATCGCTCACACACCCTGCCTAATCTTGCTCACACTTGCACCTGCTCTTTTCTTCTTCTTACTTTACGAGGGGGAGGTGCCCGTTTTTATTGGGGGTCCACACTTATCTGATGTGAAATACTAGGCCTTGCCGGGTAATTTATTATGGGTTGAATGACATGAAATATGAGGTTTCATCATGACACTGTTTTTTCCTTTTTAGTGAAAACATGTGAATGACCAACCAAAATGTCAAGAATGTTTGCCTGAAGCTTAAAAAACTGTATATAAGGAAACCTGATTTTGCATTGACACACAGGCCCTCATTCTGACCCTGGCGGTCTTTGACCGCCAGGGCGGAGGACCGCGGGAGCACCGCCGACAAGCCGGCGGTGCTCCAATGGGGATTCCGACCGCGGCGGTAAAGCCGCGGTCGGACCGGCACCACTGGCGGGGTCCCGCCAGTGTACCGCGGCCCCATTGAATCCTCCGCGGCGGCGCAGCTTGCTGCACCGCCGCGGGGATTCTGACCCCCCCTACCGCCATCCAGATCCCGGCGGTCGGACCGCCGAGATCCGGATGGCGGTAGGGGTGGTCGCGGGGCCCCTGGGGGCCCCTGCAGTGCCCATGCCACTGGCATGGGCATTGCAGGGGCCCCCGTAAGAGGGCCCCTACATGTATTTCACTGTCTGCTGCGCAGACAGTGAAATACGCGACGGGTGCAACTGCACCCGTCGCACAGCTTCCACTCCGCCGGCTCGATTCCGAGCCGGCTTCATCGTGGAAGCCTCTTTCCCGCTGGGCTGGCTGGCGGTCTGAAGGAGACCGCCCGCCAGCCCAGCGGGAAAGTCAGAATTACCGCCGCGGTCTTTCGACCGCGGAACGGTAACCTGACGGCGGGACTTTGGCGGGCGGCCTCCGCCGCCCGCCAAGGTCAGAATGAGGGCCACAGTCTCCTGAGAACATACAAATCGTGCTGTTGTACTTCTAGGACGCTTGTCAATTGGTTGCAGCCAATAAATTCGATCTTTGACTTCACCTAGAAGACTCTGAGTTTCTGTAGTCTGAATCAGGAAAGTACCCGAGGTCTTTGGGTGTACCCTGGCACTGCTGGGTTACCGGATCAGTACCAGTTCTGAAAAACCCAGTATCTCAATGTTCCAAGATAAACAGAAGAAGGAACAACAAAGGCTTGTATGTGTGATAAGCATTCTCATATTAACAATAAAATAAGAGGAATAATTAAAACACAATGGAATATATTGAATAGCAATGAAAGAAATGACCCTCTCCCTCTTCCATTATTTACACATAAAAGAAACTCTAATTTAAAAGAGAAACTGGTTAGAGCTAGGCCTGTTGTACAGAATGCATATACACAGAAAAGCATTATTGGAACAAATCCTATCCTAGGAAATCATAGATGTGGACAATGCCATTCTTGTCCACCAGCTATAGTGTCTGATCGTTTGATATATAACAACAGAGATATCAGTCTAAGTACTATGACTAATTGCAAAAGTAGCAATGTTATGTTTTGCATTCTTTGTCCCTGCAAGTTAGGCTATGTAGGCGAGACAGGAAGGGAATTTAGAATTAGATTTAGTGAACATAAATCTGCCATTAGAAATTCTAAATTTCAAGCCCCTCTAGCTTTCCATTGTAGTGAACATCAACATACAGAGAGTGATCTTCAATGGATTATTTTGGAGAAAACAGACTCGTCCAAGCATATAGATTCAGATACATATAGAAAGAAAAGTGAGGTTTTCTGGATGTTTTTCTTGAACACGGTCGAGAGAGGCTTAAATGATAGAAATCCATGGGAGAATGCATTCTAACTAAGTTGTCAGTGACTGGTTTTCATGTAATGCAGCCCAGGATGACAGTGACTTATTGAGGGTGGTTATTATTTTCTTTTTCTTTTCTTTTCTTTTTATTTTGCCTTTAATAGCATTTTCTTGAATTTAAACAGCTCACTTTACTTTAAGATACTAATGTAAGAGTTCAACTTTGCTATTTCAGGTGTTGTGTGCCTTAGTTTACATATACATCTATATTACTTTAGAACTTCTATAATATGGCTGCTGTGTTTACTGTTTCCTTTTCAATTAGAAATTATGGAACTTTCCTTGACCTTTAGTCTCTTGGTCAAGGGCTATAGTGATATACTGGTTTAGTTAATTACTTATTTATCCTTCTCTAATAGTTTGGGCGAGTTGTGAATTATCTCTAGGGTAGCAAGTTTAGATACTGATTATATATAATTTGGTATGGGCTTATTATCATTATTATTTCTATAATTCAGGTATTCAAAATAATTTTATTTTTATCGTTAGGTTTTCCATTTTCTGATTTGTTGGAGTGGTCAGTGCTTGTTTAGATCTAACATCTATTGACTTGTCCTCCTTACCTTATTATAAGTTTACATTCAGGCACCATTCTAATATGGCGGCCACTTTTGAAGCTGTTGGATCGGTCCGATCACATTTGTCCGTTGTTCATGAGGCGCATCATGTTGCACGTATTTAAATGTCGCCGGAGGCAATACGATCTTGTTTGCCTCAGGAGTTGGCATTCGAGAAAGCAAGATGGATAGCGTTGTTTCGCGGCAAGGCATTTTGTAATGCCACAATCATGCTAGATGGTCGTTCTGACCACTTTAACGACTCGTCTTTTCGGGACACGACAATATGGTGAGTACAACATATCAGAGAAGGTCTCCATAGCTTGAGCATATTGATATTTGTATATTTAGCATGTTAAACTAAGGACATGAGTATTTGGGACAGCGCTCGGATTATTAGTATTGACTAATGGGGCATAATGATGTTTTTCTTCAGTACTTCCTCTATGGCTTTATGGGATTTCATGAGTAATTTGGAGCTTTTTCTGTGACAGGCCTTGAATGTCATGAATAGATAAAATTATTTTGTATTAGCATAATGCTATTGACATGAGGCATAATAATACATAACAGCTTAAAGGTTGTCTATGCTATGCTTGGTTTTTCTCTTAGAGCTTGATGTACTTCATATACATAATACAGTGGATAAAGTTAATAGGTTGTGCACCACTCTAAGCGACAGCTATTAGATGGAGGGGCGTGGATAGGTGAGCTGCCATAGTCCCTATCTTTTTTTTATTTTTGTATTACTATCTTCATGTTTGAGATAGTACACACTACACCAGTTTCCTGTGCACATTTTTAGTATTTTTTAAGAGAATCACTTTAAGGTGGTATGATTGTATACTTCTCAAGACTTTTTCTTTCTTTCTTTCTTCTCTCTTTCTGTTTATTATTATGTTTCATTCCTATACTCTTTTTTCTTTACTTTATCATGATCTATTTTATATTTTGGTGGTGGCATCTTTTTGGTCTATTTTAGTTACCTTGACTTGATGTGTGATGTTTTGACATACATTAGATTTTGAATTGAGGAGATTTTTCATGTTTTTTGTTGTTAATTTATCTAGATATTGACTATATGGATGGAAAGTTTCTCTCTCTATACATTTTATAAATCAATTTTGCGCCCTGCAGAAGGTGTGTGACCTGTTGGCCACTCAACACCGAAAAGTACGTCAGCGTGTTTGTTCATAAGGAAGAACTTCGAATTTCCTGGATTGCAAATTTGAAATACAGTATACCTACACTTTACAAAGTAAAGGAGCATATAAGGATTAAAATTGTAAAAAGAATTTCTCAAGGACCATTTTTGAATTGGAGAAGCATTTGGACCCTTGATGAACATTGATTGATTTATACATACAAATTATTTGATGAACTTTAGTGTTTCCTCCTAATTAAGATTTGTTGACGTGTGCATTATTTACTATATGTCCTCTTTTTTATTTAGTTTTTTAACTGATGGATAAGTAAGGTGTAATTGAGAGTGAATGAAGACAGAGAGAGTTGTTGTCTAGTATTGTGACTTTAGAGTGCATGTATATGTATCTATCTAATTAGTAGGTATTTTATTTAGAAATAATAATACAATTATCTTTGTATGTATTTTTTCATGTTTGTAACCTTGTTAGGAGGTGGGTTATTTTTCTTCTTGTTGCCACCGTGGACACTGTTGCAGTTGCTGGCTGGAGCTGAAGCTGCAGAGGAAAAGTAGCCCTTCTGGATACTTTGTTGCTGTTACAGTGGTTCCTGGAGCAGTCTGCGGTCAACCCGAGGTCAGAGGAGGAAGTAGTAGTTGCAGAGGATTCCTGCTGGAAACTTGCAAGTAGAATCTGAAGAGAAACCCACAGGAGAGACCCTAAATAGCCCTGAGAGGGGGATTGGCTACCTTATTAGGTATGGGCCTATCAGGAGGGGTCTCTGATGTCACCTGCTGGCACTGGCCACTCAGAGGCCTCCAGAGTGTCCCCACACCTTGGAAAACAACATGGCTGAAGTCTGGGACACACTGGAGGAGTTGTGGGCACCACCCCTGGGGTGGTGATGGACAGGGGAATGGTCAATCCCCTTTCCTTTGTCCATTTTCACACCAGAGCAGGGACTGGGGGTCCCTAAACTGTTGCAGACTGGCTTATGCAAGGAGGGCACCATCTGTGCCCCTTCAAAGCATTTCCAGGGGCTGGGTGGAGGCTACCCCTCCCAATCCTGTAAAACCTATTTCCAAAGGGAGAGAGTGTAACACCCTGCTCCCAAAGGAAATGCTGTGTTCTGCCTTCCTGGGACTGAGCTGCTCAGAACCCAGGGGGACAGAACCCTGTCTGTGAGGTGGCAGCAGCTGAATGTGCAGTGCAAGCCTTAGAGAGCTGGTTTGGCAGTACTGAGGGTCCATGGTGGAGCCCCCAGGATGCATGGAATTGGCTTCCCAATACCAAATTTGGAATGGGGGACAATTCAATGATCTTAGACACCTTACATGGCCATATTCGGGGTTACCATTGTGAAGCTTCATATAGATATTGACCTATACGTAGTGCACCCATGTAATGGCGCACCCGCACTCACAAAGTCCGGGTAATTGTCCCTGGACTGCATGGGGGCACCTTTGCTAGTGCAAGGGTGCCCTCACACTTAGTAACTTTGCACCTAGCCTTCAGTAAATGAAGGTTGGACATATAGATGACTAATAAGTTACTTAAGTGAAGTGAAAATGGCTGTGAAATAGTGTGTGCACTATTTCACGCAGTCTGCAGTTGCACTCCTGTGAAAGGGTTTGTCTGAGCTCCTTACGGGTGGCAAAAGAAATGCTGCAGCCCATAAGGATCTCCTAGAACCCCAATGCCCTGGGTACCTAGGTACCATACACTATGGACTTCATTCATTCATTTTAACTTTATTTCGGTAAGTAAAAACATACCATAAAAGTACAGTACAAACATCGAAAAAAAAAATTGATTTTTAAAATTGGTAAAACACTAAAAATATGAGCACAACAAAGAATTTAAAAAGATAAAAGGAAGTTAAAATCCAAATAGAATAATCAGAATATATGTCTCCTAAAAATAGAATGTTCCACTCAACAAGGGCCCTATACCCTGCGCCCATAGATGTTCGATAATACAATAAGACAATGGGGGTGATTCTAAGTCTGGCGGCGGCGGAGGCCGCCCGCCAGACTTCCCCCCTCCAGAATACCGCACCGCGGTCGGAAGACCGCTGCGGCTATTCTGTGTTTTACACTGGGCTGGCGGGTGACCGCCAAAAGGCCGCCCGCCAGCCCAGTGTAAAACTACCTTCCCACTAGGACGCCGGCTCAGAATTGAGCCTGCGGAATGGGAAGGTGCGACGGGTGCAGTTGCACCCGTCGCAAATTTCAGTGTCTGCAAAGCAGACACTGAAATTCTTTTTGGGGCCCTCTTACGGGGGCCCCTGCAGTGCCCATGCCATTGGCATGGGCACTGCAGGGGCCCCCAGGGGCCCCGCGACACCCCATACCGCCATCCTGTTCCTGGCGGGAGAACCGCCAGGAACAGGATGGCGGTATGGGGTGTCAGAATCCTCCATGGCGGCGCAGCTTGCTGCGCCGCCATGGAGGATTCATTTGGGCAGCGGAAAACCGTCGGGAGACCGACGGTTTTCCACTTCTGACCGCGGCCGAACCGCCGCGGTCAGAATGCCCTGCGGGGCACCGCCAGCCTGTTGGCAGTGCCCCCGTCATTTTAGCCCTGGCGGTCTTGGACCGCCAGGGTTAGAATGACCCCCAATGTCTTTATACTGAAAATTGAGTACTAAAATCAGACATCAAGAGTCAATAAATATACATACATAGGTCTAAAAATTAGCTACCCAATCTTATTCTTTAGAGTTGCTAATCTAAGGCGCTAGATTGATTCGAGAAACTTTGCCACTAGTAAAACTACCTGGACAGATGAATCAGATTTTAAAATTCTCCCAACATGAAGATAGGACCTGGCGCCTATAGATTTGCAAAGCGGAATGATCCAAAGAGCTCTTTGTTTGTGATATGCATGGTAATGAAAGAGAACATGTGAGATAGACTCTTCACGTTGACAACCCATCGGACAAAACTTGGATCTATTGGTGGAACAAAGCCATTTGTACGTTAAGGAGCACAGAGGGAGGGACCCTATTCTAAATCTAACAAAAAGAGCTCGCGCAAATGGGGGTAGTGCTACATCCACTATGGACTTATAAGGGGGTCCATTGTGCCAATTGAAATTGGTAAATGAAGTCACTAGCCTACAGTGACAAATTTAAAAGCAGAGAGAGCATAAGCACTGAGGTTCTGATTAGCAGAGCCTCAGTGACACACATAAGCACTACTGACAACACACACATTAGGCCACAAACTATGAGCACTGGGGTCCTGGCTAGCAGGATCCCAGTGAGACAGGCAAAACACACTGACATATAGGGTTTTCACTATGAGCGCTGGGGTCCTGGTTAGCAAGATCCCAGTGACACAGTAAAAACACACTGACACACACTCACAAACAGGCCTGCTTTTTACCTGTTGGATAGCAATGCAGGTGCAGCGCTGTGGTGGTTGGAGTACACATACTCACTCCTGCAGAGGTAGCTTCACTTCTTTCGGCCTGCAAAAGGGACCTCACATTAGAATGGAAACTGCTAAAACTGAGTCAGCATGACAGGTCAGTGCAGTGGCATTCATTTTAGACAATGGTGGCCTTCAAAGGTAGTTGCAGGTGGATGTTCCGGTACAGCAGCTGCCTTCTCACAAAGCCTTCACTTAGTTCAGAGTTGAACCATCCAAAGAGACTAGGAGACTACTTCACTTCACCAGTCTTACTTGGCTTCACTTTCTGCCGTAGTCATCTTTCTCTGGGTGTTCCTCAGACTTGACAAAATGCTGGACAGTCTCTCCTTCTGCAGGACCAGGCAAACTCTTCTCCTCTGTCGACAGTAAGATAGGCTTCTAAGCAATAGGTAGATCCTCAGCTCCCCCAGGAGAAAGCACAGACTACGGGTAATATTCCCCCATCTCTAAGAGAGTGGCTGTGAGGCAGACACCAGCTCTGATCACACATCCAAGTACTCTGCAGCTCACTCCATTGTGTGATCAAGAAGAACTTGTCAAATGAACAAACTGGGGTGGGATATATATATTACCCTGATTTACATTTTCCAGACAGGGGATGTGGATTCACTATCTAAGGCTTCAGAATCAATCCAGGTCAGTTCTCTTTAAAATTTAATTTTCTGGCTGCTTCTCAGACATTCTTAGTGCAAAGGCGATGGTGCTCACTGCAAGCAGCATTAGCATTGGCCCCAAGCAGGCATAACCAAAACACAGGCACCATGAAATGTGACATCTGTGCACCTGGCTGTCATTAGCGTTCTTGAAGCAACAATCAGGAACAGATACTAGGGAAGTTTAGAAAGTTCCTCAACTTTAATATCAGAAACTGCATTCCCATGCTTCAATATTACCATCAACCAAATGGAATGCTCAGGAAGAACTGATCAGCAGATTTTTGATACAAGGCCCTGTATCCATTCTCCCTATCTTCATTGTCTGGGTCTCCAAATTCTTCCAGGCAATATAGTTGAGAAGCTATACCCACACTCCATCTTGTAGAATGATAATCCATTCCTACCCCAAAACTTGCCTTTTATTTAAAAAACACAGCTTTTACCAGAGCAGCCACATTTCAGAATACAAAGTAACAATTCACAATGGACAAATGTACATTTCAAATCACAGTACACCACTAATAAACTTCTATCAAGTCGCAAGTGAGGGAAGGCAAACCATTCACTTGTCCTCTCCTTCATTAGGCACATACTGCAGAGGACGGGCAGCAAACAGTCACACAGGGTAAGCTGTCAATAATGGATAGCTTCCACTGCGTATGAGACAGCTGTCAACATCAGGGAGTGCAGGAGATACTAGTCTCTGAACCAATGAATTCAACCTTGGTGGTATTTGAATACCACAAACGGATGATGGAGAGAGTGCTAAATCGTTTCAACACTCACCCCCAGTCGCAGATCCAGGTTGAATCCACCATTTTCTTGCTGCTCACCATGCCACCCCAGTTGGACCCAGCCATATGCAAATCAGTCTTGACCCTGCTTCCCATTGGAACAGTCCAGCCCGAACTGCCACGTTAGATCTTCCCTGAACTGGAAACAAGCATCCTGTGGCTGGTTTCGGGGTACCTCCCCTCATAAGCCAGGCTCGCTTGACCCCAAAGGCACAGCGAGCAAGGGACCCACTTCTTGGCATACCCTGGACACTTTTAGAAACCTCAGCAACACAAAAGGATGATGTGCGGAGTGCTGAAACTTTTCAAACACTCACCACTAGGCACAGATCTGGGCTAAATCCATTGGTTTTTTTGCTCACCTTGCCACCCCAGTTTGGACCCAGCCATTTGCAAATTAGTCTTGATCCTGCCCCCCATGGCAACAGTCCAGCCTGCACTGCCAGGCCAGGCTTTTTTTTAAACCTACCAGCACAAGTTCATTTACATTTTCTATTAGTGAGAAACCTCTTTACAACCCTTTAGCAATACCAACATATAATTGTTTCACGCCCCTTGAAGAAGTTGATTGACTGTTGAACATAGTGTCATGATCGGCTTATACTCTGCAAATTGGTTGATCTGGGGGCATGAATCCCAAATGTAATACTGAAAGGTGGATACTGTCTTAGAATGAGTGTTTGGAGATGATTCCTTTGAGTTCTGACAACAGCGTCAAAGAGATTACAGAACCCTTGATCAAAGAGATGCAGAGTCTAGTTTTCCCAGTGATTGAGCAGACACAGATGACTATTAACAATTCCAGTTCTGTTATGGCTGCCCATTTTGATCTAATTTGAGATACTGCTGCACAACCTATGGAACCTAAATATGATTTTAAATGTGTTTTTTGGCATGTGGCTTGCCTCCCTAGCAACGTAGAGAATGCTTAATGGTTCGAAACAATTAAGATGTTTTTAATATTGTATGTTTGCAAGAGACTTGGGCCTGTCCACATAGATGGGTTTCTTCCTATCCACACCCCAACAGAAACCTCAAGGGGGCATCATGGAGGTGGTTTGCTTACCTTGATTTTAACTACCATGGACAAGGGGATTCAGAAAACATATCTTAAATCTCCCCATTTTCAAATTGTTATCTTCTTGCGTAATTCATGGAAATGCTCATTGTTATTAATTGCTATCATCATAATTTTGTTTCTAGCAATACAGATATAGTAGCATTCCTTGAGCAGTCCCTTAGTAAGATTTTAATTGAACCGAACATGGATTTTATTGTGATCTGAATAGATATTTTGATTATAGGCTGTGCCCAATTTCTAAAGGTTCAGTGTGTGGGGTGCTGGGATGTGACACTGACGATTATTCTCATTTCGAGCAAAGTCCATGTGGAGACATTTGTAACTCCATCTTGAATAAGTATTCCCTTTTTCTTGCTATTGACCTTGCAGTTCACCTGTAATTGGAGATGCCACTTAGAATTAAAGAGGCATGGGCATTCATATTTATTTTGTTGCACTCAGCAATACAAGCGCAACATTGCATGATTGTTTGGGCAATCATTTACCCCCTAGCTATTTCCTTTGATACGGGTAATGAGATGCAGTTTGGTGCATTTGCCACAATGCCAATAGTTATCAAAAGGAACAAGGGTGTTCTATGCAAATGGGCCATGGTGGACTCAGGCCATGCTGAAAGAACTAGTAGAGGGAAGGAGGGAGCATGTAATTATCTGCTTTGATAGCAAATTGGATCCCAGGCATGTGTTGCAGGGTTTTACTGGAATTTGTCACTCTGTCGCTGTCATTCTGACAATTCAGATAGAGGTTAAGTAGCTCAAGCCGCAAAGATGGTTTGATGGAATGTGCTCAAAGGCTCATAGAGTTCTTATCTCTGCTTTAAAGCAGGCCTCTTGGAAAAGGGGGGTGGTGAGACTTTGTAGACAGAATTATGAACAGAAATTGCACACAGGAAAGTTGTTATCAGCTAGAAGCCTATGACAAATTGCACAAAGCTAGTGTAAAGAATGATTCTTACATTTTCTGGAAATGCCCCTTATTTCGGGGAACTTCGCAATATCAATGTCACCGTTCCACCACTTAAATAGGTTGAGTACTTCAATATGATATATGGTAGTGATGTTCAATCAGGTAGTACCCAAGATATTGTATAAACCAAATTCCTCGGTGGCAGGCTGGAGCTAGCACCTCCACCCTGCATGAGATTCGATGCTCAATAGAGCAGAGCAACAGAAATAAGGCCCTCAGTCCCAATGAAGTGCCAGTTGAGCTTTCTATTGATATCCTTGACCTATGGGCACTACTACTTATTAATGTTTTTGGGTGTGCTGTTGTGGCGGGTAGACCAAAATCATGGTCAAACTCTATTAGAGTCCCTATATGCAAAAGGGGTGCGTGAACAGACCCTTGATGTTACTGTCCTATCTCATTAATTGATTTATCAAGTATAGTTATGGGTAGGATTTTACTGAATCGGCTGGAAACTTGGGTGGCTGAGAAGGGTTGCTTTTCTGGAGTGCAGTAAGGATTCAGACATGGCCTTGGAACCATTGCTCAATGTCTCAATGTCCAACTGTGTAGGAAAGTACCATCTTGCCAGGCATGTTACCCCCACTTTTATGTGTATGTCAGTTTGTTTTTGCCTGACTGGGATCCTGCTAGCCAGGACCCCAGTGCTCACAGTTTGTGGACTGAATGTGTACACCTGTGTAGTGACTAACTGTGTCACTGAGGCTCTGCTAATCAGAACCTCAGTGCTTATGCTCCCTCTGCCCTTGCATTTGTCACTATAGGCTAGTGACCACTTCTACCAATTTTAATTGGCACACTGGAACACCCTTATAATTCCCTAGTATATGGTACCTAGGTACCCAGGGTATTGGAGTTCCAGGAAATCCCTATGGGCTGCAGCATTTCTTTTGCCACCCATAGGGAGCTCAGACAAACCTTTACACAGGACTGCCATTGCAGCCCGAGTGAAATAATGTTACCCCCATATTTCACTGTATATATGTTGTTTTAGTGTATGTGTCACTGGGACCCTGCCAGCCAGGGCCCCAGTGCTCATAAGTGTGCCCCGTATGTGTTCCCTGTGTGATGACTAACTGTCTCACTGAGACTCTGCTAACCAGAACCTCGGTGGTTATGCTCTCTCTGCTTTCCAAATTGTCACTAACAGGCTAGTGACCAATTTCACCAATTCACATTGGCATACTGGAACACCCTTATAATTCCCTAGTATATGGTACTGGGGTACCCAGGGTATTGGGGTTCCAAGAGATCCCTATGGGCTGCAGCATTTCTTTTGCCACCCATAGGGAGATCTGACAATTCTTACACAGGCCTGCCGGTGCAGCCTGAGTGAAATAATGCCCACATTATTTCACAGCCATTTTACACTGCACATAAGTAACTTATAAGTCACCTATATGTCTAACCTTCACCTGGTGACGGTTGGGTGCAAAGTTACTTAGTGTGTGGGCACCCTGGCACTAGCCAAGGTGCCCCCACATCGTTCAGGGCAAATTCCCCGGACTTTGTGAGTGCGGGGACACCATTTCACGCGTGCACTATACATAGGTCACTACCTATGTATAGCGTCAAAATGGTAACTGCGAACATGGCCATGTAACATGTCTAAGATCATGGAATGGTCACCCCAATGCCATTCTGGCATTGGGGAGACAATTCCATGATCCCCCGGGTCTCTAGCACAGAACCCGGGTACTGCTAAACTGCTTTTCCCAGGGTTTCACTGCAGCTGCTGCTGCTACCAACCCCTCAGACAGGTTTCTGCCCTCCTGGGGTCCTGCCAAGCCTGGCCCAGGAAGGCAGAACAAAGGACTTCCTCAGAGAGAGGGTGTTACACCCTCTCCCTTTGGAAAAAGGTGTCAGGGCTGGGGAGAAGTAGCCTCCCCCAGCCCCTGGAAATGCTTTGATGGGCACAGATGGTGCCCATCTCTGCATAAGCCAGTCTACACCGGTTCAGGGATCCCCCAGCCCTGCTCTGGCGCGAAACTGGACAAAGGAAAGGGGAGTGACCACTCCTCTGACCTGCACCTCCCAGGGGAGGTGTCCAGAGCTCCTCCAGCGTGCCCCAGACCTCTGCCATCTTGGATTCAGAGGTGTGCTGGCACACTGGACTGCTCTGAGTGGCCAGGGCCAGCAGGTAACGTCAGAGACTCCTTCTGATAGGCTCTTACCTTTCTTACTAGCCTATCCTCCTTCCTAGGTAGCCAAACCTCCTTTTCTGGCTATTTAGGGTCTCTGCTTTGGGGAATTCTTCAGATACCGAATGCAAGAGCTCACCAGAGTTCCTCTGCATCTCCCTCTTCACCTTCTGCCAAAGGATCGACCGCTGACTGCTCAGGACGCCTGCAAAACCACAACAAAGTAGCAAAGACGACTACTGCAACCTTGTATCGCTTCATCCTGCCGGCTTTCTCGACTGCTTCCTGGTGGTGCATGCTCTGGGGGTTGCCTGCCTCCTTCTTGCACCAGGAGCTCTGAAGAAATCTCCTGTGGGTCGACGAAATCTTCCCCCTGCAACCACAGGCAACAAAAGACTGCATCACCAGTCCTCTGGGTCCCCTCTCAGCACGAGCGTGGTCCCTGGAACTCAGCAACTCTGTCCAAGTGAGTCCCACAGTCCAGTGACTCCTCAGTCCAAGTTTGGTGGAGGTAAGTCCTTGCCTCCTCCCCACGCTAGACTGCATTGCTGGGTACCGTGTGATTTGCAGCTGCTCCGGCTCCTGTGCACTCTTCCAGGATTTCCTTTGTGCACAGCCAAGCCTGGGTCCCCAACACTCCTTCCTGCAGTGTGAGAAAGTAGCCTCTTTCTAGCCTTGTTACCCCCACTTTTGGGCTGTTTGTGAGTATATGTCAGGGTGTTTTCACTGTTTCACTGGGATCCTGCTAGCCAGGGCCCAGTGCTCATAGTGAAAACCCTATGTTTTCAGTATGTTTGTTATGTGTCACTGGGACCCTGATAGCCAGGACCCCAGTGCTCAAAAGTTTGTGACCTATATGTATGTGTTCCCTGTGTGATGCCTAACTGTCTCACTGAGGCTCTGCTAACCAGAACCTCAGTGGTTATGCTCTCTCTGCTTTCTAAATTGTCACTAACAGGCTAGTGACCAATTTCACCAATTCACATTGGCATTGGGGAGACAATTCCATGATCCCCCGAGTCTCTAGCACAGACCAGGGTACTGCCAAACTGCCTTTCCCGGGGTTTCACTGCAGCTGCTGCTGCTGCCAACCCCTCAGACAGGTTTCTGCCCTCTTGGGGTCCAGCCAGGCTTGGCCCAGGAAAGCAGAACAAAGGACTTCCTCAGAGTGAGGGTGTTACACCCTCTCCCTTTGGAAAGAGGTGTCAGGGCTGGGGAGGAGTAGCCTCCCCCAGCCTCTGGAAATGCTTTGATGGGCACAGATGGTGCCCATCTCTGCATAAGCCAGTCTACACCAGTTCAGGGATCCCCCAGCCCTGCTCTGGCGCGAAACCGGACAAAGGAAAGGGGAGTGACCACTCCCCTGACCTGCACCTACCAGGGGAGGTGCCCAGAGCTCCTCCAGTGTGCCCCAGACCTCTGCCATCTTGGAAACAGAGGTGCTGCTGGCACACTGGACTGCTCTGAGTGGCCAGTGCCAGCAGGTGACGTCAGAGACTCCTTCTGATAGGCTCACCTGTGTTGCTAGCCTATCCTCCTTCCTAGGTAGCCAAACCTCTTTTTCTGGCTATTTAGGGTCTCTGCTTTGGGGAATTCTTTAGATAACGAATGCAAGAGCTCATAGTTCCTCTGCATCTCTCTCTTCACCTTCTGTCAAAGGATCGACCGCTGACTGCTCAGGACGCCTGCAAAACCACAACAAAGTAGCAAAAACGACTACTGCAACCTTGTATCGCTGATCCTGCCACCTTTTCAACTGTTTTCCTGGTGGTGCATGTTCTGGGGGTAGCCTGCCTCCTCTCTGCACTATGAGCTCTGAAGAAATCTCCCGTGGGTCGACGGAATCTTCCCCCTGCAACCGCAGGCAACAAAAGACTGCATCACCAGTCCTCTGGGTCCCCTCTCAGCACGACGAGCGTGGTCCCTGGAACTCAGCAACTCTGTCCAAGTGACTCCCACAGTCTAGTGACTCTTCAGTCCAAGTTTGGTGGAGGTAGTCCTTGTCTTCCCACGCTAGACTGCATTGCTAGGTACCGCATGATTTGCAGCTGCTCCGGCTCTCTTCCAGGATTTCCTTCGTGCACAGCCAAGCCTGGGTCCCCGACACTCTAACCTGCAGTGCACAACCTCCTGAGTTGTCCTCCGGCGTCATGGGACTCCCTTTTGTGTCTTCAGGTGAGCTCTGGTTCACTCCTCTTCGTAGTGCGGGTGCTGCCTGCTTCTGTGAGGGCTCCCTGACCTGCTGGGCGCCCCCTCTGTCTCCTCATCCAAGTGGCAACATCCTGGTCCCTCCTGGGCCACAGCAGCATCCAAAAACCCTAACCGCGACCCTTGCAGCTAGCAAGGCTTGTTTGCAGTCTTTCTGCGTGGGAACACCTCTGCAAGCTTCTTCACGATGTGGGACATCCATCCTCTAAAGGGGAAGTTCTTAGTCCTCTTCGTTCTTGCAGAATCCACAGCTTCTACCATCCGGTGGCAGCTTCTTTGCACCCTCAGCTGGCATTTCCTGGGCATCTGCCCAATCTCGACTTTGTCGCGACTCTCGGACTTGGTCCCCTTGTTCCACAGGTACTCTCGTCCAGAAATCCACTTTGGTTGCATTGCTGGTGTCGGTCTTCCTTGCAGAATTCCCCTATCAAGACTTCTGTGGTCGCTGGGGAATATAGGTGCACTTTACACCTACTTTTCAGGGTCTTGGGGTGGGCTATTTTTCTAACCCTCACTGTTTTCTTACAGTCCCAGCGACCCTCTACAAGCTCACATAGGTTTGGGGTCCATTCGTGGTTCGCATTCCACTTTTGGAGTATATGGTTTGTGTTGTCCCTATACCTATGTGCTCCTATTGCAATCTATTGTAACTTTATACTGCTTCTGGGTCCATTCGTGGTTCGCATTCCACTTTTGGAGAATATGGTTTGTGTTGCCCCTATACCTATGTGCCCCCATTGCATCCTATTGTAACTATACATTGTTTGCACTGTTTTCTAAGACTATACTGCATATTTTTGGTATTGTGTACATATATCTTGTGTATATTTCCTATCCTCTCACAGAGGGTACACTCTGAGATACTTTGGCATAATGTCGTAAAAATAAAGTACCTTTATTTTTAGTATAACTGTGTATTATGTGCTCCTATTGCAATCTACTGTAACTTTACATTGCTTGCATTACTTCCTTTTGCTATTACTGCATATGTTTGGTATTGTGTACATATATCTTGTGTATATTTGTCATCCTCATACTGAGGGTACTCACTGAGATACTTTTGGCATATTGTCATAAAAATAACGTACCTTTATTTTTAGTATATCTGTGTATTGTGTTTTCTTATTATATTGTGCATATGACACCAGTGGTATAGTAGGAGCTTTGCATGTCTCCTAGTTCAGCCTAAGCTGCTCTGCTATTGCTACCTTCTATCAGCCTAAGCTGCTAGAAACACCTCTTCTACACTAATAAGGGATACCTGGACCTGGTAAAGAATGTAAGTACCCCTTGGTACCCACTAGAAGCCAGGCCAGCCTCCTACATGCAGTGCACAACCTTCTGAGTTGTCCTCCGGCGTTATGGGACTCCCTTTTGTGACTTCGGGTGGACTCCGGTTCACTTTTCTTCTAAGTGCCTGTTCAGGTACTTCTGCGGTTGCTGCCTGCTTCTGTGAGGTCTCCCTACGTTGCTGGGCGCCCCCTCAGTCTCCTCTTCCAAGTGGCGACATCCTGGTCCCTTCTGGGCCACAGCAGCACCCAAAAACCCTAACCGCGATCCTTGCAGCTAGCAAGGCTTGGTTGCGGTCTTTCTGCGAGGGAACACCTCTGCAAGTTTCTTCACGATGTGAGACATCCATCCTCCAAAGGGGACATTCCTAGTCTTCTTCTTTCTTGCAGAACTCCAAGCTTCTTCCAACAGGTGGCAGCTTCCTTGCACCCTCAGAAAGCATTTCCTGGGCTCCTGCCCACTCTCGACACTGTCGTGACTATTGGACTTGGTCCCCTTGTCTTACAGGTACTCAGGTCCGGAAATCCACTGTTGTTGCATTGCTGGTGTTTGATCTTCCTGCAGAATCCCCCTATTACGACTTCTGTGCTCTCTAGGGGTAGTAGGTGCACTTTACACCTACCTTTCAGGGTCTTGGAGTAGTCTATTTTTCTAACCCTCACTGTTTTCTTACAGTCCCAGCGACCCTCTACAAGCTCACATAGGTTTGGGGTCCATTCGTGGTTCGCATTCCACTTTTGGAGTATATGGTTTGTGTTGCCCCTATACCTATGTGCTCCTATTGCAATCTATTGTAACTTTATACTGCTTGCATTACTTTTCTTGCTATTACTTACCAAAGTTTGGTTTGTGTACATTTATCTTGTGTATATAACTTATCCTCCTACTGAGGGTACTCACTGAAATACTTTTGGCATATTGTCATAAAAATAAAGTACCTTTATTTTTAGTACTTCTGTGTATTGTGTTTTCTTATGATATTGTGCATATGACACCAGTGGTATAGTAGGAGCTTTACATGTCTCCTAGTTCAGCCTAAGCTGCTTTGCCATAGCTACCTTCTATCAGCCTAAGCTGCTAGAAACACCTCTTCTACACTAATAAGGGATAAATGGACCTGGCACAAGGTGTAAGTACCTCTGGTACCCACTACAAGCCAGGCCAGCCTCCTACACATACCATCATTTAAAAACATAAAAACACTGAAATTCAACAGTAATAGTTCAGTAAATTAAGTATAATGTGTGACCCACCATGCACTGCTTGTGACTTCACATATCACATAACTCATAACATGTTTTAACGGGAATTGCTAGGGTTTTTTAACACATTAGGCCAACACCACTGTAGGAGGCTGGTCTGGTTTGTAGTGGGTACCTTGGGTAGTTACACCTTTATTTATTTATTTATTCATTCGGTCTAAAGATTTAGACCATTAGAATTCACAACAGTAGCAGTCTTACACAATAGGTTGATACCGTTAGAACTCAAAACAGCAGTCATACATAGTATAAATAAGAGCTGGTGGCCAACAATCAGATAAAAATGTTGCAGTAGAAAACTGGTGCTATAGTCATACTTAAAAATGAAATAAGTTAGACGTACGTACATAAAGAAGAGAAAAAGAAACTTGAATAAAAACTAGTGTCTGTCATACAAGTATATGAGCTATTGCCTTCCGTGGAACTTTTGCACAGTATCTTGATCATTTTATGGCCTAATAGAGTTCATTATCGTATATGGAGTGCTTTAGCGAGTAGATGTTACAAAAGAAGTCCTCAAAACTGATGCTGTGGACGTGCTTAAAATACAATGAATTGGACGTGCATAAGATAAATAGGACTTTCATAAAAACTTGTGGCTATCAAGGAATAGATATACAGCAGTTGCCTAACATAGGGCTAAAACTAAGTATCTTGATAATTTTGTGAGCTGAAGAATTCATTGTCGTATATAAAATGTTTTATCGGGTAACGTGGCAGATTACGAAAGGGAAATCATCTCAATAGACTTGTGGAGGCTCTGATACTCATGTAGGGTGCCACGAATTCCTAGTAAAATTCCTAAAAATACCATATATAAATTAAGGCTGTACACGTCAATAAAAGAATTCTGGCCCCCTCTAAAGGAGAAAAAAAACAGAGCAAAAAAAAGAAAAAAATATCTTGATAAAATCACCTTCTGTGGGCAGGTGCCTAAACGACTCACAGACCCTTGGCTAAAATGAACCTGCGACGGCTGGACCAGGCCTCAGATAAATATTTAGTGACTGAGCTAACCACCAATGTAGATGTATCGTATTTGCATATTCTAGTGGCATTGCTCTATCCTGCAGTGATAGGTTTTTACAGAGGGGGATAATCCACCTCCCTCTTGGTCTCCTGTATAAAGGGCAGAAAATCAGCAAGTGCTCAGTTGTTTCCTTACAATAGTGGCAGAGAATACATTTGTCAGTTAAAGAGTTGCTAGATGTCCAGCAAGCCGTATAGCTGTTGACAGGCAAGATACCATATCTTAACTGGAGGTATAAGGCACGGGCATGTGAAGGAATAGGGAGATTCATAAAGTTCTCAGGCCGGGGTTCATGCTTGAGTAGAAGAAATTCTGTTGTTAGTCTGCCCACACCATTATGGTGGACGAAATCTTCATTGATTTTCTCCCAGTATCTTTTTTTAACAAGTTGCCTTGTGTTGTTGGGGATCAGTTCCCAGTGTTTCCAATATTGGGGAAATCCTATTTCATTCCAGGCAGATTTCATCTCCTTCAGCCAAAGGATTTTTACCGGGCCCAGGGGTGAAACCATGAGATCACTTATCGCCTCCCTGAACGGCTGAAGTTCAATTGTTTTCCATAGGCAGATCCAGTAGGAGAGTGGTCTCAGGCTCGCTATAGCTTTAATGCTGTTTAGACCTAGGTCTAGCCGGAGAGGGATCATTGGTGTGCCCATCCCTAGCCAAGAAATCTGTGTGAGGAATTGTTTTTCCTTAGTTTGTAGGATATCCAATTTTCTGTGCGAACCCCAGAGTTCCGCTCCATACAGGGCTGCCGCACGGAATTGGACATTGTAGATCTCTGCGATTGTATTCAGAGGGGGACTCGGGCCTTTCTGGACCTGCGTACTAGGGCCCCACCTCTTTGGCTTATAATAAGTGCCCCTTTGTCAATAGCTGCCTTCCAATTACCTGTGTTCGAGAGTCTTATGCCTAGGTAATCAAATTCTTCCACTTTCTCCAGCGGGATTAAATTCATTTCTATTCTGGCACTCGGACGTTTCCTTGAAGTGCTAAATATCAAGAGTTTCGTTTTATTTGCATTGACATCCAATCCATAGTCTCTGCAAAAAGCCCAGAATTGGTTGACCAGATTTTGCATTCCCATTGGAGATTTGGCTAACAAGATTGTGTCGTCCGCATAAAGCAGACACGGGATTTTCTTTCCAGCTAATTTGGGCGAGTCGTTTAAGCAATTCTCTAAGTAATGAATGTAGTTGTTTATGTAAAGTAAAAAAAGAGTAGGGGCCAGGACACAACCCTGTCTGGCTCCTCTTTTGATGGCTACAGGATCTGTCAGCTCACCCTGCTTACCACATCTGATTTGAACATGGGTATTATCGTGCAATCGAATAATGAGTTTCAGAAGGCCAGATGGAACCCCCATATTAGAGAGTGTTGACCATAACATATTCCTGGGGATCAAGTCAAATGCGGCTCTGAGGTCTATAAAGACCACATACAGATTTCCCGCCCCACAGGTCCACGCTCTTCCATTTGATTGCCAGAAATCTCAATGCTTGATCTATGGTACTCACAGCTGGTCTGAACCCTGCTTGTAAATTGGCCAGAGCTTCAGTCTCCAGGATCCATTCATCAAGGTGGAACAAAAGATGTTTTGCATAGATTTTTTGAAAATTGTCAAGAAGACATATAGGTCGATAGTTAGCTGAGTTATTAGGGCTGCCTTTTTTGAAGATGGGAACTATCTCGGCCCCTTTCCAAGAAGATGGGGTAGGGGCTCCTGCTGCAATTGCATTGCAGATTAGGTTAAGATAAGGAGCCCATACATCCGGACTTGACTTGTAAAGATCGCCCGGAATCTTGTCTGGACCAGGGGCCTTTCCCCACTCTTGTTTCAGATAGAGTGAATTTAATCAGTGTGGCCCCTAGAAATTTAGGGGTGTCGAGGGTCCTGGGAGATGCTTCAGATGGGGCTTCGTACAATAGACTAAAGTGGTCGACCCATGCTGCAGAGAGAATTGAGGAGCCAGGAGCAGAGGCAGAGTCTCTACAGTCATCAGCTATTAGTTTCCAGAACCTGGAGATATCATTGGATTTAGCAGTCTCTAGGATAGCATCCGATCTAGCCTCTTCCCAGCTTCTACGTGCCATAGAGCATTCCTTCTTATAATCCTTCCTGGCTTTTATTATGAGCTGAGCATGGCCTTCTTTTAAGGCTTTCAGTAGGTTGAGTTGAGCTTCCCTGCATGAGTTGCTGAACCAGCGTGCACGGCACTTTTTTCTTGGAGTTGGAGTTACTGACAAGCTCTTTCGTGAAGAGATGTTTAAGAGAATTAAATTGTGCCGCGTGGACTGCTAAAAGCCTGTCGCCATCACTGGACTCATTGTATCGGAGCATAAGCTCCATTTGGTTGGCTACCAGATTGTATATTGTTGTAAAGTGGTTGGGTGATGAAATAACAGATTCCTATTTTATGCTGCACCTATTGTTTGTTAAGACAAGCTGTTGAGCATAAGCTTTAGAATGGGGTGTTTCAAGCGAAGGAAAGAGGCCTCTGGTCAATAAAATCAACGGATCGTGGTCACTCTCAACATGTTCTTGTACCCTCATATCAGACATATGGCCCCAGAGACGAATGTCGAGGAGTAAATAGTCAATCTGACTCCTATGCCCTCCACGCCTAAAGGTAGGGTGCAAATGAGTATCTGAGCGGGAGCGACCATTGCATGCTCGGAGACCATGCGAAAGTATGATGTCAGCCGCTAGGCGAGCTATTTTATTTAATCTGGGTCTTTTGTTGGAGACTAGTTGAGGGATGCCCCAGTATTTCCTCTTCTTTGTATATCTCCTGGACCAGGGGATTAGGCTCAAATGTAACATTAAGATCCCCTCCAATCAAGATGTAGTGAGATGAATTATTTTTGAGGAAATTGTCCAGCGAGGCCAGGGCATCAGAGTTATAATGGCTTCCCACGCTCCTATTGTAGATATTAATTATTAATAAAGATCTCTCCTCAGAGATCGTTACTGCTAAGGCCTGTAAATCTGGGCAGCCCATGTCAATTGCTTCAGCTTTACACCTAAGAGAACTGGTGCTCATTAATGAATTTACCCCATACCGGGCTCTGCAGTTTGTTTTCTAGCCCTGCAATGTTCCAGCTGAGAACCAAATCGGAGTCCGTGGTTTTAGAAAACCCAGCTTCTGTCAGGGAGTGTATCCTACCGGGAGAGGTGCAGCTAGAGGCCATGCTATTCCCCACAAATGTACAGTGATCTGTGTCTTTCTCACCCTGTAGGTTATTCACATCACCAGGTATTGCATAAGTCATGTTCCTGTCTGGTGAGGTATCCAGGCAGATAGGCCCAGAGTTGCAGGGAGGGATTGTTAGAATCGCTGGAATTACAGATGTTAGGTCACAAAAGACAGAGGGCCTGATTCCAACTTTGGAGGACGGTGTTAAACCGTCCCAAAAGTGGCGGATATACCACCTACCGTATTACGAGTTCCATAGGATATAATGGACTCGTAATACGGTAGGTGGTATATCCGCCACTTTTGGGACGGTTTAACACCGTCCTCCAAAGTTGGAATCAGGCCCAGAATGGCTGATGTGCTCGGTTTCAAGACTACTCAAAGCCACCTCCCAGGGACCGTCCCTTAGTCAGTCTATCTCAGAGAGAGACGCCGAAGAATGTGGAGGGCCAAACTCGGGGGTAGGCTGAATCTGAGTATCGGGGGGAATTCTTTGCAATTGCCTGTTCACAGATGGTAAAGAGGGAGGATAGAACGCTTGTAGTCGGCACAGGGAGACTTTGGGGGTGATTCTAACCCTGGCAGTCGGTGTTAAAGCGGCGGCCAACCCGCCAACAGGCTGGCGGTAAAAAATATGGGATTCTGACCCTGGCGGGAACCGCCAACACAGACAGCCACCTTAACACTCCGACCGCCACGGCGGTACAAACAAACAGCGCGGCGGTCACCGCCAACAGACAGGCGGCAGACAATGTACCGCCCACACTATTCCAACTCACCAATCCGCCACCTTTTCCGGGGCGGGAGCACCGCCGATAAAAACACGGCGGAAACAGACTACGGACGGGAAAACGCTCACCACTACGCACTCCAGGAGGAAGGAGGACAGCATGGAACCCGAATTAAACATCCTACCTGCTCTCGTCTACCTTCTCATCTACCACGAGTACGAAGTCCGGCGCAGACGACAACGGTGAGTACTGCACCTACGACACACGGGAGGGGGAGGACGAAAGGTTACGGGCACACACATATGCGACCCCCCCCAATATGTACTCACCAATGCAGCGCACCAAGTCACAGTGACACCACCCAAACACCCCTGAAAAATGCTAGGACATAATCATATTTTGAATAAATATTTATGTACCAAAAAGCTCCAGAAAATTAGCGTACAACCATGAAAGATATCCACAACAAAACTAATGACACACACATCAGTGTATAACTGAAGTACCAAGTCCTGCACAACCTACGATTTCAGCATGTCCGTGGGCCAAAGTCTTGAGAAACAAGGGCAAAGCCCACACAGGAGACCTGAGTCCTTTGGAGAGAACACTGCAGGGGCATCAGATGTAAAAACTACAGGCACCTCAGGGGGAAGGGAAGGGGGGGGCACCACAGCCACATGAGTCCACGACGCCAGATCCACGAGGAGCCACCATGCCCACGGGACCATCCTGGGGAGTGCAAAGCCACAGTCTCTCAATGTCTCTACAGTGGGTGGGCTGCCCACTGGACCATCCTGGGGAGTGCAAAGCCACAGTCTCTCAATGTCTCTACAGTGGGTGGGCTGCCCACTGGACCATCCTGGGGAGTGCAAAGCCACAGTCTCTCAAGTCTCTGCAGTGGGTGGATTGCCCACTGGACCATCCTGGGGAGTGCAAAGCCACAGTCTCTCAATGTCTCTACAGTGGGTGGGCTGCCCACTGGACCATCCTGGGGAGTGCAAAGCCACAGTCTCTCAATGTCTCTACAGTGGGTGGGCTGCCCACTGGACCATCCTGGGGAGTGCAAAGCCACAGTCCATCAGGTGGATGACAGTCTCCACTGGTCAAGGAGGAGGCATGGTGGGCACAGTGAACCATAAACGGTGCTTGCGACGGCGGTGCCCAGCGGAGCGGTGCTTGAGAGGAAGGGCCCAGCGGAGCGGTGCTTGAGAAGAAGGGCCCAGCGGAGCGGTGCTTGAGACGGCGGGGCCCAGCGGAGCGGTGCTTGAGAGGAAGGGCCCAGCGGAGCGGTGCTTGAGAAGAAGGGCCCAGCGGAGCGGTGCTTGAGAGGAAGGGCCCAGCGGAGCGGTGCTTGAGAAGAAGGGCCCAGCGGAGCGGTGCTTGAGACGGCGGGGCCCAGCGGAGCGGTGCTTGAGAGGAAGGGCCCAGCGGAGCGGTGCTTGAGAAGAAGGGCTCAGCGGAGCGGTGCTTGAGACGGCGGGGCCCAGCGGAGCGGTGCTTGAGAGGAAGGGCCCAGCGGAGCGGTGCTTGAGACGGCGGGGCCCAGCGGAGCGGTGCTTGAGAGGAAGGGCCCAGCGGAGCGGTGCTTGAGAAGAAGGGCCCAGCGGAGCGGTGCTTGAGAGGAAGGGCCCAGCGGAGCGGTGCTTGAGACGGCGGGGCCCAGCGGAGCGGTGCTTGAGAAGAAGGGCCCAGCGGAGCGGTGCTTGAGAGGAAGGGCCCAGCGGAGCGGTGCTTGAGAAGAAGGGCCCAGCGGAGCGGTGCTTGAGACGGCGGGGCCCAGCGGAGCGGTGCTTGAGAGGAAGGGCCCAGCGGAGCGGTGCTTGAGAAGAAGGGCCCAGCGGAGCGGTGCTTGAGACGGCGGGGCCCAGCGGAGCGGTGCTTGAGAGGAAGGGCCCAGCGGAGCGGTGCTTGAGACGGCGGGGCCCAGCGGAGCGGTGCTTGAGAGGAAGGGCCCAGCGGAGCGGTGCTTGAGAAGAAGGGCCCAGCGGAGCGGTGCTTGAGAGGAAGGGCCCAGCGGAGCGGTGCTTGAGACGGCGGGGCCCAGCGGAGCGGTGCTTGAGAAGAAGGGCCCAGCGGAGCGGTGCTTGAGACGGCGGGGCCCAGCGGAGCGGTGCTTGAGAGGAAGGGACCAGCGGAGCGGTGCTTGAGAAGAAGGGCCCAGCGGAGCGGTGCTTGAGACGGCGGGGCCCAGCGGAGCGGTGCTTGAGAGGAAGGGCCCAGCGGAGCGGTGCTTGAGAAGAAGGGCCCAGCGGAGCGGTGCTTGAGAAGAAGGGCCCAGCGGAGCGGTGCTTGAGAGGAAGGGCCCAGCGGAGCGGTGCTTGAGACGGCGGGGCCCAGCGGAGCGGTGCTTGAGACGGCGGTGCCCAGCGGAGCGGTGCTTAAGACGGCGGGGCCCTGTTCAGCGGTGCTCTTCTCCACGGCGGGCCCTGTTCAGCGGTGCTCTTCTGCACCGCGGGCCCTGTTCAGCGGTGCTCTTCTCCACGGCGGGCCCTGTTCAGCTGTGCCTATCTCCACGGCGGGGCCCTGTTCAGCGGTGCTCTTCTGCACCGCGGGCCCTGTTCAGCGGTGCTCTTCTCCACGGCGGGCCCTGTTCAGCGGTGCTCTTCTCCACGGCGGGGCCCTGTTCAGCGGTGCTCTTCTGCACCGCGGGCCCTGTTCAGCGGTGCTCTTCTGCACCGCGGGCCCTGTTCAGCGGTGCTCATCCAGCAGGTCAAGGGAGCCAGACCTGGCCTCGACTCCCTGCTCAGTCGCCCTCGGACCGTGACGTATCTGGACCCTTCGGGGACGGACTCCTGGCCTCCTTAGTGTCCTCCTTCCCAGCTGGGATGTGGCATGTGGGGTCCACCTTCTCCGCGCTCCTGCTGCCCTTCCGCTCCTTTGATGGGGCTCTCGGGCCCTTGCCTCCCCCAGATGGTGTGGGTGGTGAAGTGGCCGCACATTGCTCCTTGGGGGCAGCCCTGTCGGTCCTCGCACGGCGGTCCTTGTTTTTGCGGGTCCTCTTGCCGGGGGGGGGCTGGACGTGTCCTTGCTGCTGATCGATGTGTCACTGCTGGCAAAGGGTGGGCTCCAGAACCCAGGCACAACAGTGACACCCGAAGCTGGGCTGGTGGTGGCTGCGGTGCTCTTGGGACTCTTTGAAGATGGATGGGGGAGGTCATCGGGGGGAAAGAGGTTAAGGTTAGCCAGGAAAAGTTTTTTGGGGCCAAGGTAAAGGGTAGGAGAAGTGGAGATGGAAGTGGAGGTAGAGGATGTGGTTGTAGGAGAGTCAGGTGTGCTGTCATTGGGTGAAGGTGCTGGTGCTGTAGGCTGTCGTGAGGTGGATGGCTGTTGGGTGGGTGGCTGCCTGCGTTTGTGTGTCTTGGAAGAGGGGGTGACAGACACAGTGGGAGAGGACACAGGGGACGTGTACATGGCAGTGGGGGTGGTGACTGCACGAGTGTGGACTGTACTGGAGGGTGAGGTGGTGATGGAAGCACTGGCTGATGTTGGGGTGCATGCAGGTGTGAGTGTAGACGTCACAGGGAGGGAGGAGGGAGACGAGGAGGAGGGGGACACAGGGGTGGCAGTGGCTGTTGGCATGTCTGCATCTGGGTGTTGCTCGGGTGAGTGTTTGCGGGATCTGTGGTGCTTGTGTTTGGATGAGCTGCTCTTGGGTGTTGAGGTGTGTGCAGGCTGGTCTGATGGTGTGGATGGGATAGGCTGAGGAACAGGAGACAGAGACAGGCTGGAGGCAGTCAGAAGAGGGAGGCTGGAAACAGGGACAATGGCTGCCGTCAGTGCTGAGGCCAGAGCAGTGAACGCTCGTTGATGGGCAGCCTGACCCGAATGAATGCCCTCCAGGTACGCATTGCTCTGTTGCACCTCCCTTTGCACACCCTGGATGGCATTCAAAAGGGTCGTCTGCCCAACAATGAGCGTCCTTACCAGGTCAATGAGCTCCGCACTGAGGGCAGCAGGGGCAACAGGGGCAGGGGCTGAGGTGCCTGGGGCGAAGGAGACGCGCGCCTTCCTGGGCGAACCGGCACGGAGCGAAGACTGAGGGGCTGCTGGGAGGGCGGGGCTGGTGCGCTGGGTGGCGGCTGTACCTGTAGAGGCGGGGGGCACGGATGTTGCCGCCACCCCTAGGGAGCTCCCATCCGAGGACGTGTCGCTTTCGCTGCTCTCACCAGCGGTCCCCGTCGTGGTGCTCCCCTCGCCCTCCGGATCACTGGTGCCCTCGGTGTCTGTTCCTGGGCCCACCGGGGCCTTGTGTCCTGCAGCTCCCTCGTGCTCCGATGCCATATCTCCTCCGCCTGATGATGCTAATGCACACATGCACAAGAAGATGAAGAGAAAGGGTGGGGGGAGAAAAAAGAAGACCAGGTTGAGTGCATGCAATGTCAACACCGTTGGCGGAGAGGACAGACACAGGTGCCTAATGCACTAAGCCGCGCATTCGGGGTACACTACTCAGTACTACTGACTAAGACAACAGGCCAAGAGACGTCAAACGCGCACATGGGAGATGCTGGACCTTCAATGGCTGTACTTGTCACCCTACCGAGGTGGGGGCCGGGGGCACAGGGCCATGCCTAAGGGAGAGGACTACACTACAGAAAGCGCCCTGGCCTAATGTCACCCACAGCCCTCCTCCCCCACCCAGACGCCTCCACTGCGCAGAAAGATAGGAGAATGTGCTGATACTCACCCCCTTGTGTCTGCTGTGATGTCTTAAAGCGCCCATCCAATTCAGGGTAGGCCACCGCCAGGATCCGGGACATCAGGGGGGTCATGGTGCGACTGGCACCCCTCCTAGGTTGGGAGGCCATCCCCAGCAGTGTTTCTGCGGTCTTCCTTGTTCCGCGGCGGATGTCCTCCCACCTCTTGCGGCAGTGGGTGCCCCGTCTGTTGTGGACCCCCAAGGTCCGGACTTCCTTGGCGATGGCACGCCAAATGTCGATCTTCTGATGGGCGCTGACCTATTAGACATGTACAGGGTGGAAAGGAGGAAATCATCAATGACCTGCATGTTAGATGTAATTGGCCCCCCCCACCCACTTTGCCATATGGCACATGCTCTCATCTGTCGGGGGTTGCACTCCTCATTCGCCCCCCACCCCACCAACTTACATCCACCCCAATCCACACAGGCATAGCCCATTCCATGTGCACCCGGTGTACTCACTTGTTGGTCTGGAGGACCGTAGAGTAGCGCATACTGGGGGAGGACCCCATCCACGAGCTTCTCCAACTCTTCAGACGTGAAGGCAGGGGCCCTTTCCCCAGTCGCAGCAGCCATTGTATCTTCCAGACCGAGGTCACAGCAGCACTTGCAGTATAGGTCCTCTCCTGTGGATGATCAGGTCTCGAGTGATTAAGCAGATAGAAAATGGCGGTCACATCCGCGGCGGTGCGTACTGCGGCGGTGCGTACCGCGACCGCCGGCGCACTTCATTATTGGCTCCTGAAACCCATAGGCTTCAATGTTAACCAATGCGGCTTTGCGCCGCGGTCTGCGACCGCCTACCGCCACGGTGTGCCCCGCCAGCGCATTGACCTCACATCCCATTGTCCCACTTCACAGGTCAGGCAGCCGCCATTTCAAGGGCCCACATGGCTTAATTTTGACTGCGACACACAGGCCTAGGCCTTGCATTGCCACACATACACGCCTTTCAACCCATTGCCATTCTTTAACTGTGCAAGCTGTCTGTACGTACCTGTGGTTTGGCTGACTCTGTGCTCCATGTTGTCCTTCCTAGGCACCGTCCGCTGGGACTTGCGATGAGAAGGAGGAATCCTCGCGTGTACCGACCGCTGGTGGACCTGTCGACAATGGAAGAACGCCATATAATACTTCGATACAGACTTGACCGTGCCACTATCCATGAACTGTGTGCCCAGCTGGAGCCAGCCCTGATGTCCCCCATCCGCCAACCCACAGGGATTCCCCCTCTGGTGCAGGTTTTGTCAGTCCTCCATTTTTTGGCCAGTGGGTCATTCCAGACCACAGTGGCCATGTCATCTGGAATGTCTCAGCCTATGTTTTCTAAGATTTTGAGTAGAGTGTTGTCTGCCCTGATGAAACTCATGCGGAGCTACATCATTTTCCCCGAGGAGGGTGACTTGCCTACAGTGAAGGGTGATTTCTATGCCCTTGGACATATCCCCAACATCATTGGTGCCATTGATGGGACCCATGTGGCTTTGGTACCCCCAAAAGACGATGAGCAGGTGTACCGAAACAGAAAAAATTATCATTCGATGAATGTCCAGGTGGTCTGTTTGGCTGACCAGTACATCTCCCATGTAAATGCCAAGTTCCCAGGGTCAGTGCATGACGCGTATGTGATGCGAAATAGCAGCATCCCCTATGTGATGGAGCAGCTACAGAGACAACGTGTGTGGCTAATAGGTGACTCTGGTTACCCCAACCTGCCGTGGCTACTGACCCCAGTAAGGAATCCCCGGACAAGGGCAGAGGAACGCTACAATGAGGCCCATGGGCGTACTAGGAGGGTGATTGAGCGAACCTTTGGACTCCTGAAGGCCAGGTTTAGGTGCCTGCATATGACTGGTGGATCCCTAATGTACTCACCAAAGAAGGTGTGCCATATCATCGTGGCCTGCTGTATGCTTCAC
Organism: Pleurodeles waltl; assembly: GCF_031143425.1. NCBI lineage: Eukaryota > Metazoa > Chordata > Amphibia > Caudata > Salamandridae > Pleurodeles > Pleurodeles waltl. The sequence goes on from NC_090447.1 coordinate 684,444,364, forward strand.
AACCTGGCTTTGCGACGCCAGGTGCCTTTCCTGCAGGAGGATGGTCCAGATGGTGGTGTTGTAGAAGCCGTGGAGCCTGTGGAGAGTGAAGAGGAGGAAGACTCAGAGGACGACACAGACAATAGGGATAGAGTGATACAACAGTATTTCCAGTGACACCCAGGTAAGACTCACCCACGCCATTTCCCAATTGCTTCTAGCCTCCTGCATCTGTACTTTCTGTAGTTCCCCACAGATGTTTTTCAGTAATTTTTGCCTTTCCCTTCCCTTCTCAGTGCTGTCTGACTCAGTACCTGACTTCTGCTTGGTTCGCCCATGAAATACAGCGTATTGACATTGGTATGTTGTCATGACTAATTGACAGAACAGAAATTGAACAGTAATATGTAATACATTTGTTAATAAGACAGCATGACTCAAAACAGATTAGTGTTCAAAATGTGATTTATTTACAGTGCTAGATATCGGTACATGTGATTCTAAGGGTGATGGGTGGGGGTAGAGGAATATCCATGGCAGAGTCCAGTTCTCAGTCTCACAGGTGCATTGTTCTTTTGCCTGTGGAAGGATGGAGCATAGGCAGTTCATGGTTGGACAGGGTGGCAATGTGGGACAGTGGGAAGAGTTCAGGGGGTATGTCCTGCTGGCGGGGGTCTTGACATCCTACTCTGTCTTTTTCTTTGGTCTCAGGCTCCTCTTACGGGGTGGTTGTTCTTCAGCAGGAGGTGGGGTTCTGGGGGGCTGTCGAGGTGTTGGGACCTCCTGTCCACTAGCGCCGGCGGAGGTGGTAGGCTGTTCCTGGTCTGGCCTAGTGACAGGGGCCCTGTGTGGTGCACCATGGTCCCGCAACGCGTCCTCTATCCTGTGGAGGGCCAGGACGATGGTCCCCATTGCGGTCCCGATGACTCTCAGCTCCTCCCTGAACCCCATGTAGCGTTCTTCCTGCTGTGCCTGGATCTCAGTGAACCTGGCCAGTACCGTCGCCATTGTTTCTTGGGAGTGGTGGTATGCCCCCATGATGGTGGTGAGGGCCTCTTGGAGAGTGGGTTCCCTGGGCCTCTCCTCCCCCCCCTGTCGCACAGCAGCCCTCCGAGCTGCCCGGTTTCCCCCGGCCTCTGTCCCCTGGCCGGTGTGCCCGCTCCCACTGCCCCCAGGTCCCTGTTGTTGTTGGGGTGTTGGGTTAGCCTGGGTGCCCTGTAGTGGCGGACACACCGCTGATTGAGCTGTCCTAGAGACAGAGGCATGGGCCCGCTGGGTGGGAGCTGTGCTGGTGTCGGCAGAGGGGGTCGGGTCTGGTGTGGCCTGTGGCTGCCTGAGGGGAACCGACTGCCCAGAGGTCCCCGATGTTCCGGGCTGGTCATCAGGTTCACTGTCGACAGAGCTGCTATCCTCAGTGTGGGCCTGTTCCGGTGGTGGGATGGACACTTCTGGACCCTCCTGGCTGGTGTGTTGTCGTTCGGGTCCTGCATGGGGTAAGAGAGTTTGGTTATTGTTTCTGTGTGTGCAATAGCGTGCGTGTTATGGGTGCCCTTGTTCCCCAGTGCAGGCATTCCCTTGAGGGAGGTGTTGTGAGGGTATTTAGTGGGGGGGAGGGGTTAGTGCAGTGGTCATGCATAGGTGATGGGTGCCCATAATTTGTGTTGGCATGCAGGAGTTGGTGTTGGGATGGGTGGGTTGTGCTGGTGAGACATTGTCAGGGAGGATATGTGCTGGGGGGTTGGGGGTGAGGGTGGGGGTGTGGGTTGGCATGCTGGTGGGGTGGGGGGGATATAGTAGTTGAGATGGGACTTACCAGAGTCCATTCCTCCGGCTACTCCAGCGAGGCCCTGAGGATGCAGGATGGTCAAGACCTCTTGCTCCCACGATGTAAATTCGGGAGGGGTGGGTGGGGGTCCGCCGCCAGTCTTCTGGACCGCGATGTTGTGCCTGGAGACCATCGATCGGACCTTCCCCCGTAGGTCGTTCCATCTTTTGCGGATGTCCTCCCTATTCCTGGGATGCTGTCCCACCGCGTTGACCCTGTCCACGATCCGCTGCCATAGCTCCGCCTTCCTGGCTATACTGGTGTGCTGCACCTGCGAGCCGAAGAGCTGGGGTTCCACTCTTAGGATTTCCTCCACCATGACCCGGAGTTCTTGGTCCGAAAAGCGTGGGTGCCTTTGGGGTGCCATGGGTTGGTGTGGGTGAGGTGTGGGGTGGTGTATGTGATGAGGAGTGTGTTGGTGAGTGGTGCTTTGTGCTACTATGTGGTGTGTGTGACGGTGTAGTGTGCCTCAGTGTGTCTTGCTATGGATTGTCTGCTGTGTCTCTCTCTCCTTCTCTCAGTAATTCTGGTCGCAGGGGTTTGTGGGTGATGTGGGTGTGTGTTTTATAGTTGGTTGATTGTGTGTGAGTGGTGTGTGTATGTGTATCAGGTGTGTGTATTTCAAATTGTCCAATGTGGCTGTGTTTTGGTGATGTGTTTGTATTCTGACCGCGGCGGTGTGTACCGCCAATGGAATACCGCGTTTGAATGACCGCCGTGTGGATTCGCGGGTCGTAATGGCATGGGTGTATTTCTGTTGGCGTGACGGTGGAGGTTTGGTCATCTCCAGTTTATCGCTGCCCGCCGATGTGGCGGGCTGCAGTGGAGGACGGATTTTTGGAGGTTTGGCCGTTGTGGGTCAGAATGACCGTGGCGGTTGGCCGCGGCGGTGTTATGGCGGTCTTATGACCGGCGGTAAGGGCATTTTACCGCCGAGGTCAGAATCACCCCCTTTGTCTGCTAAAGGATAGGGTCTGTTAGCGTTGGCAAAAAGCAACTGTACAAGATCAGGGGAATTGAAGTTGATAGCAATACAGTCCCCTGAGCCAGTTTTTTCTAAGGAGACCACCCACCCTACCCTTCTCGCCATCAGTATCAAAGGAATCATGGAGAATGCAAGCCCCGCATTGTTATGCAACCAATGTATAACCTTGTTTTTAAGTTCAGTGAAAGATTCCGGGATTTTGGTTCTAAGTACTGGTACATTAGTAATTAAGAGAACATGTGGGCATGACGCCGGTGGAAGGTGCAATGCTCTCAATCCAGTCGAACCATTGATCTGGGCCCTCCTCTGGGGGCCTATTGGAAAATCGTCATGGGTTGAATTGCAATCGCCGATATTGGTTACTGTGTTATTAGAGGAAACTATACCTTCTAAGAGAGGGGCTGGGACCTGGGGAAGCTTGTTCTTTAAAGTGTTGGCTGTTTCAACAGAACCGGTCCATTCTCGGTTTTTGGGGGGACGAAGGCTATTGCCCATTTGAGCGGATGATCTGCTAACATCGATGTGCTCTTGGTTGAGGTGAGAGTGGAGGGGGTAGGAATGGATATCTACGTTAGGGAGAGGTACTGGCTGTTGGCTGTTAATGAAACCGTCAAGTTTGTCCTCTATCGTTTGGAGGCGGGCTGCGATGGGAAGAAGCAGCTTAGAAAGCTCTTCTCTTATAAGATCCCTGGTATACTCATTCTACTATCGGCCATTGATGTTTTTTGAAGGGGTTAGAGTCATATCCTTGTTAAGGGGCAGGGCCGGATTAGGGGGACTTGAAGTCCTAGAGCCCCTAGAGTCCCATATTTTTAATGATGGGCTCCTTTCGTTTCCTTTTCCCTTTAGTGTTGGGAGCTACAATAATTGGGGGTCCTCCCATGGAGGGGCTCCGATTTGATCTAGATGGCACGGGGAGGTCATTAGATTCTTTAGACAGTGGACCCAAGTGCTCCTGAGGAATTCTAGAGGGATAGGAGGGAGCAGCAAGCGGCACAGTCTGTGGTTCCATTTGCAAAGGGGTCTGTAGGGCATCATCAGCGTGGGCAGGACTGGTGACTGAAGAGGAGGGAGCAGCTAGGTGACGCTCCACCAACTCTATTTCTTTTTCAAGTGCCCCGACGGCCTTTTGTAAAAAGCCATCTAGGGTTTTATTAGACCTGAGCTTTTCTTCAGCCCCCCCCTCGCCGTCTGCCCATCTTGCCTTCTTAGATCCTAGTACCTCCAGTAGGCCCAAGGTACGTGGCGTGTTTGGCCTACGGGCCCCACCTGCTGAAGCACAGTCAGCAAATGGGCAGAGGGGCTTAGCTCCTGCCACCTGCCTCTACGTTCGTCAAGCGCGAGTCCCGCGGCAGCGGGCGCGCGAAAATCCTTTAAAGGGGCCTCTCCCGCCCCCAAGCACAGTCAGCAAATGGGCAGAGGGGCTTGGCTCCTGCCCCCTGCCTCTACGTTCGTCAAGGGCGTCCCCTATACCAGGTCCAGTCATCCATTATTAGTGAAGTAGTAGTGTTAGGTAGCTATAGCAGAGTACCTTAGATTGAACTAGGAGACATGCAAAGCTCATGCAATATCACTTATGGTTACACAGTACTTATACACAAGTAAAGACAATATTCAGTGTTACCAAAAAAATAAAGGTAGTTTATTTGGGTGACACAGTACCAAAAATATCTTAGAGGCAATACTACTTCATGAGGTAAGTATTATACACAATATATACACCAGACACCAAAATAAGGCAAGTAATTAGACATAGGATAGTACAAACAATAGGAAATGCTGTAGAATGCAATGGGAGAAAATAGGTCTAGGGGCAACACAAACCATATACTAAGAAAGTGGAATGCGAATTACGAATTCACCCCTAGACAGGTGTAGTATGTGCAGAATCGCTGGGAGAGTAAGAATACAGTAAAGGTAAGTAAATTACCTCATCCCAAAACCCAGAAAATCAGGAGCTGGATTCCTGGACCTGAAGACCTGCAAAAGAAGGGGACCAAGTCCAAAAGTCGAAATAAGTTCCAGGAAGGACAAGAGCCCCTGCCAACCGAGAACAGGGTGCAAAAGAAAAGTCCCCGGTTGGACGAAGACTGCAGGAATGCACCCTGCGAAGATGCCAGCGGGTTCCTCCATGATGATAAAGGTGCTCCACAACGTGAAGATGGATGCAGATGTGATTTCGTGTTTGAAGTCGTCAACAAGCCTTGGTCACAACAAATGTGCATTTTGCATCAAAATGGCGTTGGCTGGAGGGGGCTCTCAGCACTTTAGAGAGCCCTCAGGATGCTAGACAGCACTCACGGGAGTCCCAGGACACGGGAACAAAAGAGGTGCAAAACGTAATTGGTGCATCACAACAAAAGAAGGTCCCACGCCGCCGGAGAACAACTCGTCGAGTTGAGCGTCGCAGGATAGAGTGCTCGAGACGTGAGCCAGGCTCTGCACAAAGATTTTGAAAATAGTGTACAGAGGCCTCAGGAGGTGAAGAAGACGCAGCACAGAGCGGTACTGTCGCTCTCAGAGAAGGCAAGGTCTTACCTTCTCCAAATTGCATCAGCAGGACCTCAGGACAGTCTATGTCGATGGGGTCCACCCTCTGTTTCCTTAGGAGCAGGTTCGTCGCTGTGAGAGGAGTCCAAGGGTACCGGTCATCGTCTTGGAAGGTGCCTGCGTGAGCAGGGGAGTGACGCTGTCACCCCATGGGAGATTTCTTCAATCCTTCTGGTGCAGGATGAAGACAGGGAGTCCTCAAAGCGTGCACACCATGGAAACTGTTGCAGTTGCTGGCTGGAGCTGAAGTTGCAGATGAAAAGTATCCCTTGTAGATACTTTGTTGCTGTTACAGTGGTTCCTGGAGCAGGCTGCGGTTGATCCGAAGTCAGAGGATGAAGTAGTAGTTGTACAGGATTCCTGCTGGAAACTTGCAAGTAGAATCTGAAGAGAACCCACAGGAGAGACCCTAAATAGGCCTGAGAGGGGGATTGGCTACTTTATCAGGTAAGGACCTATCAGGAGGGGTCCCTGATGTCACCTGCTGCCACTGGCCACTAAGAACCCTCCAGAGTGCCCCCACACCTTGCAAAGCAAGATGGCTGAAGTCTGAGACACACTGGAGGAGTCCTGGGCACCACCCCTAGGGTGGTGATGGACAGGGGAGTGGTCACTCCACTTTACTTTGTACAATTTTATGCCAGAGCAGGGGACACGGAGTCCCTTAACCGGTGTAGACTGGCTTATGCAAGGAGGGCACCATCTGTGCCCTTCAAAGCATTTCCAGGGGCTGGGGAGGCTACCCCTCCCCAGCCTGTAACACCTATTTCCAAAGGGAGAGGGTGTAACACCCTGCTCTCAGAGGAAATGCTTTGTTCTGCCTTCCTGGGAGTGAGCTGCCCAGACCCCAGGAGGGCAGAACCCTGTCTGGCAGGTAGCAGCGGCTGTAGCTACAGTGCAAGCCTCAGAGAGCTGGTTTGGCAGTACTGGGGGTCCATAGAGGAGCTCCCATGATGCATGGAATTGGCTCCCCAATACCAGATTTGGAATGTGGGGGACAATTCCATGATCCTAGACATGTTGCATGGCCAAATTTAGAGTTACCATTGTGAAGGTACATATAGGTATTGACCTATATGTAGTGCACGCGTGTAATGGTGTCCGCGCACTCACAAAGTCCGGAGAAATTGCCCTCACACTTAGTAACTTTGCACCTAACCTTCACTAAGTGAAGGTTAGACATATAGGTGACTTATAAGTTACTTAAGTGCAGTGTAAAATGGCTATGAAATAACGTATGCGTTATTTCACATAGGCTGTAATGGCAGGCCTGTGCAAGGGTTTGTCTGAGCTCCCTATGGGTGGAAAAAGAAATGCTGCAGCCCATATGGATCTCCTGGAACCCCAATGTCCTGGGTATCTAGGTACCATATACTATGGACTTATAAGGGGGTCCATTGTGCCAATTGATATTGGTAAATGAGGTCACTAGTCTACAGTAACAAATATAAAAAGCAGAGCGAGCATAAGCACTGAGGTTCTGATTAGCAGAGCCTCAGTGACACAGTTAAGCACTACACACACATTAGGCCATAAACTATGAGCACTAGGGCCCTGACCAGCAGGATCCCAGTGAGACAGGCAAAAACATACTAACATACAGGTAAAAATGGGGGTAACATGCCAGGGAAAATGGTACTTTCCTACAGTCACCCAAACAAACTTCCTTTATGTTTTTGGTAACACTGAGGCCCTCATTCCGCCGGGTTACACGGAAGCACTGCCAACAGGCTGGCGGTGCTTCCTGGGCTATTCTGACCGCGGCGGTAAAGCCGCGGTCAGAAAAGGGGAACCGGCGGTTTCCCGCCGGTTTTCCCCTGGCCCAGGGAATCCTCCATGGCGGTGCTGCTTGCAGCACCGCCATGGGGATTCCGACCCCCTTCCCGCCAGCCTGTTCCTGGCGGTTTACACCGCCAGGAAGAGGCTGGTGGGAACGGGTGTTGTGGGGCCCCCTAACAGGGCCCCACAAAGATTTTCACTGTCTGCTTAGCAGACAGTGAAAATCGCAACGGGTGCTACTGCATTCCATTCGGAGCCGGCTTCCTCTTTGCAGGGGCTTTCCCGCTGGGCCGGCGGACGATCTTTTGGAGATCGCCCGCCGGCCCAGCGGGAAAGTTGAAATGACCCCCGCGGTCATTTGACCGCAGTGCGGTCTTTGGGCGGTTTCCGCCCGGCGGGCGGCGTCCGCTGCCCGCCGGGGTCGGAATGACCCCCTGAGTGTTGTCTTTACTTGTGTATAAGTACTGTGTAACTATAAGTGGTATTGCATGAGCTTTGTATGTCTCCTAGTTTATCCTAAGCTGCTCTGCAATAGCTACCTCTATCAGCCTAAACTGCTAGAACACTACTACTTCACTAATAAGGGATCCATGGACCTGGTATAAGGTGTAAGTACCCAAGATACCCACTACAAACCAGGCCAGCCTCTTACATTGGTGGTGCAGCGGTGAGATAAATACTTTAAACTGGTTTACCACTTTGGTACTGGTGCTTTTCACATTAAACGCTTACGCCAATACTTATAGCATATATAATATATACCTAAAAGTAATTTTCTAACTTTCTAAAAATTCTTTAAACTTTGAAAAAGTTTTTACAAAGTTCTGAAAAGTTCTGAAAAGTTTTCTCTTTTCTGTAAAAAGTTAGCTCTGGTATTCTACTAACTTTTTACTCACTTTCCTAAACTTTTTTCTCTCAATATGTCTTCTGTAGAAGCTCCCCCTAGAGTTGTGAAGACTACCTATGAGAATCTAAACTGGTCCAGATCAGACAGGGGAAGAGGTAAAGGATGACTCCAACCAGGCGTGCTCAGAGGAGCAAGATCCGGGGGAGGGTCCTTCCACAGACAAATTTGTCAACAAGCCCCGTAGTATAACTGGTAGTGGGAAGGGTTCACAATCAAGTAGGGCTACATTCACCCCTAGAGGCCAGGTGTAGGAGGATGGCCTGGCTTGTAGTGGGTACCAAGGGGTACTTACACTCTGTACAAGGTCCAGTTATCCCGTATTAGTGTAGAAGAGGTGTTTCTAGCAGCTTAGGCTGATAGAAGGTAGCTATAGCAGAGCAGCTTAGGCTGAACTAGAAGACATGCAAAGCTCCTACTATACCACTGGTGTCATATGTACAATATCATAAGAAAACACAATACACAGATATACTAAAAATAAAGGTACTTTATTTTTATGACAATATGAAAAAAGTATCTCAGTGAGTACCCTCAGTATGAGAATGCCAAATATACACAAGATATATGTACACAATACCAAAAATATGCAGTAATAGCAAAAGGAAGTAATGCAAGCAGTGTAATGTTACAGTAGATTGCAGTAGGAGCACATAGGTATAGGGGCAACACAAACCATATACTCCAAAAGTGGAATGCGAACCATGAATGGACCCCAACCCTATGTGAGCTTGTAGAGGGTCGCTGGGACTGTAAGAAAACAGTGAGGGTTAGAAAAATAGCCAACCCCAAGACCCTGAAAGGTAGGTGTAAAGTGCACCTACAACCCCTAGAGAGCATTGAAGTTGTGATAGGGGGATTCTGCAAGGAAAACCAACACCAGCAAAGCAACAACAGTGGATTTCCGGACCTGAGTACCTGTGAAACAAGGGGACCAAGTCCAAGAGTCGCGACAGTGTTGAGAGTGGGCAGATGCCCAGGAAATGCCAGCTGAGGGTGCAAAGGAGCTGCCACTGGATGGAAGAAGATTGGTGTTTTGCAAGAACGAAGAGGACTAGGAACTTCCCCTTTGGAGGATGGATGTCCAACGTCGTGAAGAAGCTTGCAGAGGTGTTCCCACACAGAAAGACTGCAAACAAGCCTTGCTAGCTGCAAGGGTCGCGGTTAGAGTTTTTGGAAGCTGCTGTGGCCCAGGAGGGACCAGGATGTAGCCACTTGGATGAGGAGACAGAGGGGGCACCAGCAAGTCAGGGAGTCCTCACAGAAGCAGGCAGCACCCGCAGAAGTACCAGAAAAGGCACTTAGAAGAGGAGTGAACAGAGTCCACCCGAAGTCAGAAAAGGGAGTCCCATGACGCCGGAGGACAACTCAGAAAGTTGTGCACTGCAGGTTAGAGTGTCAGGGACCCAGGCTTGGCTGTGCATGAAGGAAATCCTGGAAGAGTGCACAGGAGCCGGAGCAGCTGCAAATCACGCGTTACCCAGCAATGCAGTCTAGCGTGGGGAGGCAAGGACTTACCTCCACCAAACTTGGACTGAAGAGTCACTGGACTGTGGGAGTCACTTGGACAGAGTTGCTGAGTTCCAGGGATGACGCTCGTTGTGCTGAGAGGGGACCCAGAGGACCGGTGATGCAGTCTTTTGTTGCCTGCGGTTGCAGGGGGAAGAGTCCGTCAACCCACGGGAGATTTCTTCAGAGCTCCTGGTGCAGAAAGGAGGCAGGCTACCCCCAGAGCATGCACCACCAGGAAACAGTCGAGAAAGCCGGCAGGATGAAGCGATACAAGGTTGCAGTAGTTGTCTTTGCTATTTTGTTGCGGTTTTGCAGGTGTCCTGAGCAGTCAGCGATTGATTCTTTGGCAGAAGGTGAAGAGGGAGATGCAGAGAAACTCTGGTGGGCTCTTGCATTCGGTATCTGAAGAATTCCCCAAAGCAGAGACCCTAAATAGCGAGAAAAGGAGGTTTCGCTACCTAGGAAGGAGGATAGGCTAGTAAGAAAGGTAAGAGCCTATCAGAAGAAGTCTCTGACGTCACCTGCTGGCCCTGGCCACTCAGAGCAGTCCAGTGTGCCAGCACACCTCTGAATCCAAGATGGCAGAGGTCTGGGGCACGCTGGAGGAGCTCTGGGCACCTCCTCTGGGAGGTGCAGGTCAGGGGAGTGGTCACTCCCCTTTCCTTTGCCCAGTTTCGCGCCAGAGCAGAGCTGGGGGATCCCTGAACCGGTGTAGACTGGATTATGCAGAGATGGGCACCATCTGTGCCCATCAAAGCATTTCCAGAGGCTGGGGGAGGCTACTCCTCCCCATCCCTGACACCTCTTTCCAAAGGGAGAGGGTGTAGCACCCTCTCTCTGAGGAAGTCCTTTGTTCTGCCTTCCTGAGCTAGGCCTGGCTGGACCCTAGGAGGGCAGAAACCTGTCTGAGGGGTTGGCAGCAGCTGCAGTGAAACCCCGGCAAAGGCAGTTTGGAAGTACCCGGGTCTGTGCTAGAGACTCAGGGGATCATGGAATTGTCTCCCCAATGCCAGAATGGCATTGGGGTGACAATTCCATGATCTTGGACATGTTACATGGCCATGTTCGGAGTTACCATTGTGACACTATACATAGGTAGTGACCTATGTATAGTGCACGTGTGAAATGGTGTCCCCGCACTCACAAAGTCTGGGGAATTTGCCCTGAGCGATGTGGGGTCACCTTGGCTAGTGCCAGGGTGCCCACACACTAAGTAACTTTGCACCCAAGACATATAGGTGACTTATAAGTTACTGGAGTGCAGTAGTAAATGGCTGTGAAATAACGTGGACGTTATTTCACTCAGGCTGCAGTGGCAGGCCTGTGTAAGAATTGTCAGAGCTCCCTATGGGTGGCAAAAGAAATGCTGCAGCCCATAGGGATCTCCTGGAACCCCAATACCCTGGGTACCTCAGTACCATATACCAGGGAATTATAAGGGTGTTCCAGTATGCCAATGTGAATTGGTGAAATTGGTCACTAGCCTGTTAGTGACAATTTGGAAAGCAGAGAGAGCATAACCACTGAGGTTCTGGTTAGCAGAGCCTCAGTGAGACAGTTAGTCATCACACAGGGAACACATACAGGGCACACTTATGAGCACTGGGGCCCTGGCTGGCAGGGTCCAAGTGACACATACACTGAAACAACAAATATACAGTGAAATATGGGGGTAACATGCCAGGCAAGATGGTACTTTCCTGCACAACCCCCCCCGCCCCCAAACGAAGGACAATAAGACTAGCCATGACCTGATGAGTCTTCATTGTCTAAGTGGAAATATCTGGAGAGTCCATCTGCATTGGAGTGGGTACTCCCAGGTCTATGTTCCACTGTATAGTCCATTCCCTGTAGAGATATGGACCACCTCAACAATATCGGATTTTCACCTTTCATTTGTTTTAGCCAAAGTAGAGGTTTGTGGTCTGTCTGAACAATGAAGTGAGTGCCAAACAGGTATGGCCTCAACTTTTTCAGTGCCCAGACCACAGCAAAGGCCTCCCTCTCTATGGCAGATCAACGCTTTTCTCTAGGGGTCAACCTCCTGCTGATAAAAGCAACAGGTTGATCCTGACCCTCAGAATTGAGTTGTGATAAGACTGCCCCTACCCCTAATTCAGAGGCATCAGTTTCAACAATGAATTTCTTGGAGTAACATGGACTTTTTAGGACAGGTGCAGTGCACATGGCCTGTTTCAGCTCCTCAAAAGCTTTCTGACAGCTAGCTGTCCACAATACCTTTTTAGGCATCTTCTTGGAAGTGAGATCATTAAGTGGGGCTTCAAAGGAGCCATAGTTTTTAATGAATCTCCTGTAATACCCAGAGAGGCCTAGGAAGGCTCTCACCTGGGTCTGAGCTGTAGGGGGAACCCAATCCATGATTGTTTGGATTTTCCCTTGAAGTGGTGCAATCTGTTCTCCAACTACCAGGTGTCCCAGATAAACCACTTTCCCCTGCCCTATCTGGCACTTTGAAGCCTTGATAGTGAGGCCTGCCTTCTGCAGGGGCTCCAAAGCTTTCCACAGGTGGACCAGGTGATCATCCCAGGTGGAGCTAAAGACAGCTATATCGCCCAGATATGCTGCACTAAAAGCCTCCAATCCTTGCAGGACTGTATTCACCAACCTCTGAAAAGTGGCAGGTGCATTTTTCAAACCAAAGGGCATTACTGTGAATTGGTAGTGCCCTCCAATAGTCGAAAATTCAGTTTTTGCTTTAGCATCCTCTGATAACTTGATCTGCCAATACCCTGCAGTCAAATCAAAGGTGCTTAGATACTTGGCAGATGCCAGTGTATCTATGAGCTCATCTGCCCTGGGTATAGGGTGAGTATCAGTTTTTGTTACCTGGTTGAGACCTCTGTAATCTACACAAAACCTCATCTCTCTTTTCCCATCTTTTGAATGAGGCTTTGGTACAAGCACCACAGGAGAGGCCCATGGGCTTTCAGAATGTTCAACCACTCCTAGTTCAAGCATTTTCTGAACTTCTTGTTTTATGCAGTCCCTGACATGGTCAGGCTGCCTATAGATCTTACTTTTGACAGGCATGCTGTCTCCAGTATCTATAGTGTGATCGCACCAAGATGTGGTCCTGGCACAGTAGAAAAGAGTTCAGAAAACTGACCTAGGAGATTTATGCAGTTGTCTTTCTCCTCAGCAGTAAGACAGTCTGCCAAAACTACACCTTCCACTAGAGCATCCTGTTCTGTGGAAGAGAAGAGATCAGGGAAAGGGTCACTCTCTTCTTCCTGTCCCTCACCTGTTGCATGAGCAGGGTGAGATCAGCCCTGTCATAGTAGGGTTTTAGGCGATTCAATCAATCAATCAATCATAGTATTTATAAAGCGCGCTATGTACCCGTCAGGGTTTCGAGGCGCTGAGAGGGGGGGGGGAGCGCTGCTGATTTAGCGGTCGAAGAGCCAGGTCTTGAGGAGCCTTCTGAATGCGAGGAGGTCCTGGGTCTGGCGAAGAGATGTGGGGAGAGAGTTCCAGGTCTTGGCGGCGAGGAAGGAGAAGGATCTGCCGCCGGATGTCTTGCGCTGGATTCGGGGTACGATGGCGAGGGCGAGGTTGGCGGATCGGAGTTGACGTGTTGGAGTGTAGAAGTTAAGTCTGGTGTTGAGGTAGGAGGGTCCGGTGTTGTGAAGTGGCTTGTGAGCGTGGGTCAGGAGTTTAAAGGTGATCCTCTTGTCTACCGGGAGCCAGTGGAGTTCCTTTAGGTGAGGGGAGATGTGACTTCGGCGGGGTATGTCGAGGATCAGTCGGGCGGAGGCATTTTGGATGCGTTGGAGTCGTTTGATGTCTTTGGTTGGGATGCCTGTGTAGAGTGCGTTGCCGTAGTCAAGTCTGCTGCTGACGAGGGCCTGGGTCACCATCTTTCTGGTTTCTGTTGGAATCCACTTGAAGATTCTGCGGAGCATTCGAAGGGTGTTGAAACAGGAGGAGGAGACGGCGCTGACCTGTTTGGACATGGTGAGGGCGGAGTCCAGGATGAAGCCGAGGTTTCTTGCGTGGCTGGCAGGGGTGGGCGGGGGTCCGAGGACGGAGGGCCACCATGAGTCGTTCCAGGCCGAGGGAGTGCGCCCGAGGATGAGGACTTCCGTCTTGTCGGAGTTGAGTTTCAGGCGACTGTTGTTCATCCAATCGGCGATGGATTTTAGTCCCTCGTGGAGGTTTGTTTTGGCGGTGAGCGGGTCTTTGGTCAGGGAGAGGACGAGCTGGGTGTCGTCGGCGTAGGAGATGATGCTGAGATGATGTTGGCGGGCCAGTTGAGCGAGGGGGTCCATGTAGACGTTGAACAACGTAGGGCTGAGGGAGGATCCTTGGGGGACGCCGCAGATGAGGTTGGTGGCTTTGGAGCGGAAAGGGGAGAGACGGACTCTCTGCATTCTGTCGGAGAGGAAGGATGAGATCTAGTGGAGGGCTTTGTCTTGGATGCCGGCTTCCTGGAGGCGGGTCAGTAGGGTGCGGTGACAGACGGTGTCAAAGGCGGCTGATAGGTCGAGGAGGATGAGGGCTGAGGTTTCGCCGTTGTCCATTTGATGTCTGATGTCATCTGTGGTGGCGAGGAGAGCAGTCTCAGTGCTGTGGTTTCGTCTGAATCCGGATTGTGAGGGGTCCAGGATGGAATTGTCTTCGAGGAAGTGGGTGAGCTGAGTGTTGACGATCTTCTCGATGACTTTCGCTGGAAAAGGGAGGAGAGAGATCGGACGGACGTTTTTGCGATCGTTGGGGTCGGCCTTGGGTTTTTTGAGGAGGGGTTGGATTTCTGCGTGTTTCCAGCTGTCCGGGAAGGTGGCAGAAGTGAAGGAGAGGTTGATGATCTTGCGGAGTTCGGGGGCGATGGTGGCGTTGGCTGAGTTGAAAACATGATGGGGGCAGGGGTCCGTGGGGGAGCCTGAGTGGATGGTGTTCATGGTTGTTATGGTTTCTGCCTCGTCCACGTGGGTCCAGGCGGTGAGGCGGTAGTCGCGGGAGGAGACGTCGGGAGTGGGGTCTGGCGGTGGACCGGTGTTGAAGCTGTCGTGGATGGTAGCGATTTTCTGGTGGAAGAAGGTGGAGAGGTCGTCGCAGAGTTTCTGGGAGGGCGGGATGTTGTTGGAGTTGGCTTTTGGATTGGAGAGTTCCTTCACGATGCCGAAGAGTTCTTTGCAGTCGTGGGCGTTGTTGTTGATGCGTTCGGTGAAGTGGGCGCGCTTGGCGATGCGGATCCGTTGGTGGTGTTCGCGGTTGGCGTTTTTGAGGGCGACGAGGTTGTCGGTGTGCGTTCTTGGATCCATTTCTTTTTGAGCTTCTGGCAGATGCTTTTGGAGGTGGTTAGATCGTCTGTGAACCAGGCTGGTTTTTTCTTTCCTTGGATGGCGGTGGGTTTCTTGAGAAGGGCAAGGGTGTTGGCGCAGTCGAGGATCCATTGATGGAGGTTGATGGCGGCTGTGCTAGGGTCGGTTGCGTCGGGTGGAAGGTTGTTGATGAGGGTGCTGGTCAGTTGGTCTTGGGTGACTTTGCCCCAGCGGCGGTGGGGAGGTAGCTGGATGCGGTGTTGCTCTGTGGTTTTCTTATAGGTGAAATGGACGCAGTGATGGTCGGTCCAGTGGAGTTCGGAGGTGTGGCTGAAGGAAACGTGGTTGCTTGAGGTGAAGAGGGGGTCAAGGGTGTGTCCGGCGATGTGGGTGGGCGTGTTGACTAGCTGGCGGAGTCCGAGGTTGAGGAGGTTGGAGGTCAGTGATGCGGTGTTGACGTCGTTGGCATTTTCCAGATGGTAGGTCAGATCTCCCAGGAGGATGTAATCCGGGGAAGCGAGGGCGTGGGTGCTTGCAAGGTCGGCGATGGTGTCGCTGAAGGGGGCTCTTGGTCCTGGAGGGCGGTATATGAGGGTTCCTCTGAGGGTCGTGTTGGGGTCCGTGTGGATCTGGAAGTGGAGGTGTTCGGCTGTCCTGAGGGTGTCGTCCGAGTGGGTGTGGATTTTGAGGGTAGCTTTGTGAGCGATGGCTATTCCGCCGCCGATTCCGTTGGTTCGATCTCTTCTGGTGATTTTGTAGCCGTCCGGTATGGCGATGGCGATGTCCGGAGACGAGGAGTCGTTCCACCAGGTTTCGGTCAGGAAAGCCACGTCAGGAGCAGTGGTGTCGAGCAAATCCCAGAGCTCGATGGCGTGTTTTCGTGCGGAGCGGGTGTTGATGAGGATGCAGTTCAGGTTGTTGGGGTTGAATGTTTCAGTAGTTGGATTGGTCGTTCTGATGCAGGAGAAGTTGCAGGTACGGCAGGAAAAAGGTCCTTTAGTGTGCTTCGGGGATGCCCGGCAGCATTCAGTGGAGGGGCCGGGGTTGAAGGCGCGGAGTTCGTTGATCGAGTAGCGGATGCGGGGGGCGCGAGGGCCAGGGGGTGTGGCGCTGGGTGCGGTCCAGGCGCGGACGGGCGCAGACGGGCTTGCCTCTGGCGCGCCTCCGGCGCACCAGCGGTGCGGACGCGCAGCGCCAGCCATTAAGAAGGGAGGGGGGAGGGAGGAGCAGCTGGGAGGCGGGAGGCGGGAGGGAGCGGCAAATGGGGGGCGCGAGGGGGGCGGGGGCCGCAGGGAGGCAGCGGCAGGGAACGGGGAGCGCACAAGGGGCAAAAAACACTGAAAACGAGCAAAACTACAAGCAGTTACAATGAGAAAATACAATCAGAAATACAATCAGAAATACAATAATGGCACAATACACGATCGGGGAGACAGCAATCAGGGGGGCACAAAGGGGGCAGAAGCGCCGGCGGCGAGGCGCTGAAAAAACGAAAAAGCCAAAAAACACTTACAGGACGGCGGAAGCGGCACACGGGTCAAGTGAGCCCACTAGCCACCAGGGATGAGGCGCAGGAGGATGCCTGCGGGTGGAGGAGGGCCTCGAACACGCAAACGGCAGCGTGCTCGTGGGACAGAGGCAGAAGGCAGCAGGTTGGTGCTGCGGTCGTGGGGGGCGAGCTCAGGACCTGAAGCAGGTCAGAGTTCGCTCACTCGCGACGTGCAGCGCCAGCCATTAAGAAGGGAGGGGGGAGGGAGGAGCAGCTGGGAGGCGGGAGGCGGGAGGGAGCGGCAAATGGGGGCGCGAGGGGGGCGGGGCCGCAGGGAGGCAGCGGCACAAGGGGCAAAAAACACTGAAAACGAGCAAAACTACAAGCAGTTACAATGAGAAAATACAATCAGAAATACAATCAGAAATACAATAATGGCACAATACACGATCGGGGAGACAGCAATCAGGGGGGCACAAAGGGGGCAGAAGCGCCGGCGGCGAGGTGCTGAAAAAACGAAAAAGCCAAAAAACACTTACAGGACGGCGGAAGCGGCACACGGGTCAAGTGAGCCCACTAGCCACCAGGGATGAGGCGCAGGAGGATGCCTGCGGGTGGAGGAGGGCCTCGAACACGCAAACGGCAGCGTGCTCGTGGGACAGAGGCAGAAGGCAGCAGATTGGTGCTGTGGTCGTGGGGGGCGAGCTCAGGACCTGAAACAGGTCAGAGTTCGCTCACTCGCGACGCGCAGCGCCAGCCATTAAGAAGGGAGGGGGGAGGGAGGAGTAGCTGGGAGGCGGGAGGCGGGAGGGAGCGGCAAATGGGGGCACGAGGGGGGCGGGGCCGCAGGGAGGCTGCGGCACAAGGGGCAAAAAACACTGAAAACGAGCAAAACTACAAGCAGTTACAATGAGAAAATACAATCAGAAATACAATCAGAAATACAATAATGGCACAATACACGATCGGGGAGACAGCAATCAGGGGGGCACAAAGGGGGCAGAAGCGCCGGCGGCGAGGCGCTGAAAAAACGAAAAAGCCAAAAAACACTTACAGGACGGCGGAAGCGGCACACGGGTCAAGTGAGCCCACTAGCCACCAGGGATGAGGCGCAGGAGGATGCCTGCGGGTGGAGGAGGGCCTCGAACACGCAAACGGCAGCGTGCTCGTGGGACAGAGGCAGAAGGCAGCAGGTTGGTGCTGTGGTCGTGGGGGGCGAGCTCAGGACCTGAAACAGGTCAGAGTTCGCTCACTCGCGACGCGCAGCGCCAGCCATTAAGAAGGGAGGGGGGAGGGAGGAGTAGCTGGGAGGCGGGAGGCGGGAGGGAGCGGCAAATGGGGGCACGAGGGGGGCGGGGGCCGCAGGGAGGCAGCGGCACAAGGGGCAAAAAACACTGAAAACGAGCAAAACTACAAGCAGTTACAATGAGAAAATACAATCAGAAATACAATCAGAAATACAATAATGGCACAATACACGATCGGGGAGACAGCAATCAGGGGGGCACAAAGGGGGCAGAAGCGCCGGCGGCGAGGTGCTGAAAAAACGAAAAAGCCAAAAAACACTTACAGGACGGCGGAAGCGGCACACGGGTCAAGTGAGCCCACTAGCCACCAGGGATGAGGCGCAGGAGGATGCCTGCGGGTGGAGGAGGGCCTCGAACACGCAAACGGCAGCATGCTCGTGGGACAGAGGCAGAAGGCAGCAGGTTGGTGCTGTGGTCGTGGGGGGCGAGCTCAGGACCTGAAACAGGTCAGAGTTCGCTCACTCGCGACGCGCAGCGCCAGCCATTAAGAAGGGAGGGGGGAGGGAGGAGTAGATGGGAGGCGGGAGGCGGGAGGGAGCGGCAAATGGGGGCACGAGGGGGGCGGGGCCGCAGGGAGGCAGCGGCAGGGAACGGGGAGCGATTGACATGGAGCACCCTAAGGGGAGTCCTGGCAGTGCCCAGGTCAACCAAATAGGTGACCTTTCCCTTCTTTTCAACAATGAGAAGGGGTCCACTCCATTTGTCTTGGAGTGCTCTTGGGGCCACAGGCTCCAATACCCACACCTTCTGTCCTGGTTGGTACTGAATCAGAACAGCCTTCTGATCATGCCATTGCTTTTGGAGCTCTTGGCTGGCCTGAAGGTTTTTACTGGCCTTTTTCATGTATTCAGCCATTCTGGATCTTAGGCCGAGTACATAGTCCACTATGTCTTGCTTGGGAGCTTTTAAAGGTTGTTCCCAACCCTCCTTCACAAGTGTTAGTGGACCTCTTACAGGGTGTCCAAAGAGGAGTTCAAAGGGGCTGAAGCCCACTCCTTTCTGAGGTACCTCCCTGTAAGCAAAAAGGAGGCAAGGTAACAGGACATCCCATCTCCTCCTGTGTTTTTCAGGGAGTCCCATTATCATTCCATTGAGAGTTTTATTAAACCTCTCTACCAGTCCATTTGTTTGTGGATGATAAGGTGTGGTGAATTTGTATGTTACACCACATTCCTTCCAAATGGCCTTCAAGTATGCAGACATAAAGTTGCTACCTCTGTCTGATACGACCTCTTTTGGGAAACCCACCCTGGAAATGATTTCCAGGAGGGCTTTTGCCACTGCAGGTGCTGTAGTGGTCCTTAGAGGAATAGCTTCAAAATATCTTGTGGCATGGTCCACTACCACCAAGATAAACCTATTACCTGAAGCAGTAGGAGGGTCAAGGGGGCCAACTATGTCAAACCCTACCCTTTCAAAGGGAACCCCAACCACAGGTAGTGGAATAAGGGGAGCCATTGGAGTGCCACCAGTCTTGCCACTGGCTTGGCAGGTCACGCAGGACTTACAAAAGTCTTTTGTGTCCTGTGACATCCTAGACCAGTGAAACAGGGGGACAAGCCTTTCCCATGTTTTAATCTGACCCAACGGTCCAGCCAAGGGAATGTTGTGTGCCAGAGTTAGGAGGAACTCTCTGTACTGCAGGGGAATGACCAATCTCCTGGCTGCTCCAGGGTTTGTGTCCCTTGCTCTATGTCCAAGAAGTTGTCCTCCCAGTAAACTCTATGTGAGTCACTGACATCCCCATTTTGCTGTTTGACAGCTTGCTGTCTGAGACCCTCTAATGTGGGACAGGATTGCTGTGCCACACTCAGCTCCTCCCTGGCAGGCCCCCCTCCACCCAAAAGCTCAGCAGTGTCTGCTGCCAGCTCCTCTGGTGAAGGTTCTGCACAGGGAGGAAATTATTCTTCCTCAGAAGTTGAATCATCTGTAGAGGGAGGGATACTGGGTAGGGATTTACCCTTGCTACCCCTAGCTTTAGGGAGCACTTGGTCCATTATTTCAGGATCCAAGTCACCTTGTCCTTTTTGCTTTTTGGCCTGAACCCTTGTCAAAGCAAATATATGCCCAGGAATGCCCAGCATTGCTGCATGAGCCTCCAACTCCACTTCTGCCCAAGCTGATGTCTCTAAATCATTTCCTAGTAGACACTCTACAGGTAAATCTGAAGCAACCACAACTTTCTTTGGACCAGTAACCCCCCCCCCCCCACAGTACAGATTCACAAAAGCCATTGGGTGGCTAAGAGTGTTGTTATGAGCGTCTGTCTCTTTGTACTTCTGACCAAGTAGGTGTTGTTCAGGGTGTACCAGTTTCTCTATTACCATGGTAACACTGGCACCTGTGTCCCTGTAGGCCTGAACCTCAACACCATTGATTAGGGGAAGTTGCTTGTACTTATCCATATTAAGGGGACAAGCAACCAAGGTGGCCAAATCAATGGCACTTTCAGAGATTAGCACAGCATCTGTGGTCTCCCTAACAAGACCAACCCCAACTAAATTACCAAAAGTGAGCCCAGCTACTCCCTTGGATTGGCTATTAGTAGGTTTTCTCCCATCACCACTGCTATTACTAGGGGCAGTAGAGGTTGCAGTAGGGGTTGTGGTAGTGGGAGGCTTGGTGCTTTTCTTTGGACAACTGGCATCAGTTGTCCAGTGGTCTTTTACTTTACATAAATAGCACCATGTTTGTTTTACTTGATTAGAAGAGGATTTGGACCCACCACCCCCACCAGAGTGTTTTTGTGGGTCTGATGAAGACTCATTTTTAGATTTGTCCCCACCCTTGTCTGAAGACTTACCATCCTTCTTCTTGCCATCCTTGTCACCCCCTGTATGAACTTTTCTGTTCACTCTTGTTCTGACCCATTTGTCTGCCTTCTTTCCCAATTCTTGGGGAGAGGTCAGATCTGAGTCCACTATATATTGGTGTAACAAATCAGACACACAGTTATTCAGAATATGCTCTCTCAGGATCAGATTATACAGGCTTTCATAGTCAGAAACTTTACTGCCATGTAACCAGCCCTCCAAGGCCTTCACTGAATGGTCAACAAAGTCTAACCAGTCTTGTGAAGACTCGTTTCTGGTTTCTCTGAACTTAATCCTGTATTATTCAGTGGTTAAGCCAAATCCATCCAAAAGTGCATTCTTCAAAACTGTAAAATTATTAGCATCACTTTCTTTCACAGTAAGGAGCCTATCCCTATCCTTTCCACTGAAAGATAGCCATAGGATAGCAACCCACTGTCTTTGAGGGACCCCCTGTACCATACAGGCCCTCTCAAGTGCAGCAAACCACTTGTTAATGTCATCCCCCTCCTTGTAAGGGGGAACTATCTTGTGTAGATTCCTGGAATCATGCTCTCTAACAGGATTACTATCAGGAATACTGCTGCTGCCACAATGGGGTCCTAACCCCAACCTCTGTCTCTCCTTCTCTAAGTCTAGGGATTCCCTGTCTAGAGCCAGCTGTTGCTGTTTAAGCTTCAGCCTGGTCTCTTCCACTCTCAACTTATTGAGTTCCCTTTCTAACATTTTGTCATCAGGGTGGGTGGGTTGGGAATGTTTTGACAAGGAAGAAATATTGGAATGAGCAGAGGGAGACCTGTCCCTAACAGTTGGCACTCTAACAACCTGGTCTTCAGGAACAAAAACATCCCTACTATGATGGGAGCTTCTATTACTACCAGCAATGCTAGGTGGTCTGCTAAGGGGCAGATTAGGAGGAGAACCCTGTACCACTCTCTCAAGGGGCTCCCCTGAGTCAGAGTGTGAGCTATCTATCAACTTTTCAGATGAGGTGCCACCCTGGGCCTTATCATTCTCAAGAAGCATATTAGACAGAAATTCTCTAGTAGTGTTATTTCGTACCACTAAACCTCTATCAATGCGGAGACTCCTTAGGCTCTTAAAGTGAAGGTGGTCATAAGTTGCATTGACCAAATTAAGAGGAGTTCCTACACCAGACATGATAGAAGAAGGTTTAGAGACAGATAAAAGAGAGAAAAAGTTTCAGGACTTTTTAAAGAACAGAAAAAAAAAGTTTTGAAGTACTTTTCAGCACTTAGCAGATAGTGCAAGAGAAGAAAAGCAAAACATTTTGGTTAGGTGTACATACACTGAACTTGTTTTGTATATTATTCTCTTATGAAAAGTACACTATGACAAAGTGGTAAGTAGTTGCAAGTACTTATCCCACCGCTGCACAACCAATGTAGGAGGCTGGCATGGCTTGTAGTGGGTACCAAGGGGTACTTACACTCTGTACCAGGTCCAGTTATCCCGTATTAGTGTAGAAGAGGTGTTTCTAGCAGCTTAGGCTGATAGAAAAGGTAGCTAAGCAGAGCAGCTTAGGCTGAACTAGGAGACTTGTAAAGCTCCTACTATACCACTGGTGTCACATGCACAATATCATAAGAAAACACAATACACAGATATACTAAAAATAAAGGTACTTTATTTTTATGACAATATGCCAAAAGTATCTCAGTGAGTTCCCTCAGTATGAGGATGCCAAATATACACAAGATATATGTACACAATACCAAAAATATGCAGTAATAGCAAAAGGAAGTAATGCAAGCAGTGTAAAGTTACAGTAGATTGCAATAGGAGCACATAGGTATAGGGGCAACACAAACCTTATACTCCAAAAGTGGAATGCGAACCATGAATGGACCCGAACCCTATGTGAGCTTGTAGAGGGTCGCTGGGACTGTAAGAAAACAGTGAGGGTTAGAAAAATAGCCAACCCCAAGACCCTGAAAGGTAGGTGTAAAGTGTACCTACAACCCCCAGAGAGCGCAGAAGTTGTGATTGGGGGATTCTGCAAGGAAAACCAACACCAGCAAAGCAACAACAGTGGATTTCCGGACCTGAGTACCTGTGAAACAAGGGGACCAAGTCCAAGAGTCGCGACAGTGTCGAGAGTGGGCAGATGCCCAGTAAATGTCAGCTGAGGGTACAAAGGAGCTGCCACCGGATGGAAGAAGCTTGGTGTTTTGCAAGAACGAAGAGGACTAGGAACTTCCCCTTTGGAGGATGGATGTCCCACGTCGTGAAGAAGCTTGCAGAGGTGTTCCCACGCAGAAAGACCGCAAACAAGCCTTGCTAGCTGCAAGGGTCGCAGTTAGGGTTTTTGGATGCTGCTTTGGCCCAGGAGGGACCAGGATGTCGCCACTTGGATGAAGAGACAGAGGGGGTGCCCGGCAAGTCAGGGAGCCCTCACAGAAGCAGGCAGCACCCGCAGAAGTACCAGAACAGGCACTTAGAAGAGGAGTGAACCGCAGTCCACCCGAAGTCAGAAAAGGGAGTCCCACGACGCCGGAGGACAACTCAGAAGGTTGTGCACTGCAGGTTAGAGTGTCGGGGACCCAGGCTTCGCTGTGCACGAAGGAAATCCTGGAAGAGTGCACAGGAGCCGAAGCAGCCGCAAATCACGCGGTACCCAGCAATGCAGTCTAGCGTGGGGAGGCAAGGACTTACCTCCACCAACTTGAACTGAAGAGTCACTGGACTGTGGGAGTCACTTGAACAAAGTTGCTGAGTTCCAGGGACCACGCTTGTCGTGCTGAGAGGGGACCCATAGGACCGGTGATGCAGTCTTTTGTTGCCTGCAGTTGCAGGGGGAAGATTCCGTCGACCCACTGGAGATTTCTTCAGAGCTCCTGGTGCAGAAAGGAGGCAGGTGACCCCCAGAGCATGCACCACCAGGAAACAGTCGAGAAAGCCGGCAGGATGAAGCGATACAAGGTTGCAGTAGTCGTCTATGCTACTTTGTTGCGGTTTTGCAGGCGTCCTGAGCAGTCAGCGGTCGATCCTTTGGCAGAAGGTGAAGAGGGAGATGCAGAGGAACTCTGGTGAGCTCTTGCATTCGGTATCTGAAGAATTCCCCAAAGCAGAGACCCTAAATAGGCAGAAAAGGAGGTTTGGCTACCTAGGAAGGAGGATAGGCTAGTAAGAAAGGTAAGAGCCTATCAGAAGGAGTCTCTGACGTCACCTGCTGGCCCTGGCCACTCAGAGCCGTCCAGTGTGCCAGCACACCTCTAAATCCAAGATGGCAGAGGTCTGGGGCACGCTGGAGGAGCTCTGGGCACCTCCCCTGGGAGGTGCAGGTCAGGGGAGTGGTCACTCCCCTTTCCTTTGTCCAATTTCGCGCCAGAGCAGGGCTGGGGGATCCCTGAACCGGTGTAGACTGGCTTATGCAGAGATGGACACCATCTGTGCCCATCAAAGCATTTCCAGAGGCTGGGGGAGGCTACTCCTCCCCAGCTCTGACACCTCTTTCCAAAGGGAGAGGGTGTAGCACCCTCTCTCTGAGGAAGTCCTTTGTTCTGCCTTCCTCGGCCAGGCCTGGCTGGACCCCAGGAGGGCAGAAACCTGTCTGAGGGGTTGGCAGCAGCAGCAGCTGCAGTGAAACCCCGGGAAAGGCAGTGTGGCAGTACCCGGGTCTGTGCTAGAGACTCGGGGGATCATGGAATTGTCTCCCCAATGCCAGAATGGCATTGGGGTGACAATTCCTTGATCTTAGACATGTTACATGGTTATGTTCGGAGTTACCATTGTGACGCAATACATAGGTAGTGACCTATGTATAGTGCACATGTGAAATGGTGTCCCCGCACTCACAAAGTCCGGGGAATTTGCCCTGAAAAATGTGGCGGCACCTTGGCTAGTGCCAGGGTGCCCACACACTAAGTAACTTTGCACCCAACCTTCACCAGGTGAAGGTTAGACATATAGGTGACTTATAAGTTACTTACGTGCAGTGGTAAATGGCTGTGAAATAACGTGGATGTTATTTCACTCAGGCTGCAGTGGCAGGCCTGTGTAAGAATTGTCAGAGCTCCCTATGGGTGGCAAAAGAAATGCTGCAGCCCATAGGGATCTCCTGGAACCCCAATACCCTGGGTACCTCAGTACCATATACCAGGGAATTATAAGGGTGTTCCAGTATGCCAATGTGAATTGGTGAAATTGGTCACTAGCCTGTTAGTGACAATTTGGAAAGCAGAGAGAGCATAACCACTGAGGTTCTGGTTAACAGAGCCTCAGTGAGACAGTTAGTCATCACACAGGGAACACCTACAGGGCACACTTATGAGCACTGGGGCCCTGGCTGGCAGGGTCCCAGTGACACATACACTAAAACAACATATATACAGTGAAATATGGGGGTAACATGCCAGGCAAGATGGTACTTTCCTACACCAGGTCACGAGAGTGGCCCCTGTTAGAGATAGGTCTGCCTCTGCACACTCTCATGTTACCTCTGTTTCAGGGGTTTCACATACTTCTAAACCTGAGGACCAGTCCCTAGATAAGGAACTCAGAAAGCTGAGGCTAGAAGAGGCCAGACTGAAGCTAATGCAGCAAAAGTTGGCCTTAAAAAGAGAATCCCTGGCTGTGAAGAAAGAGAGGCATGGTTTGGAGTTAGGTCCCCATGGTGGCAGCAGCAGTTTTAGAAATACAAATGTTAGGGAACCTTCATTTGATTCTAGGAATCTGCACAAAGTTGTCCCTCCTTACAAGGATGGTGATGACATCAACAAGTGGTTTGCTGCACCTGAGAGAGCCTGTAAAGTTCAGAGGGTCCCTCGTGTACAGTGGGCTGCTATCCTTTGGTCATTCTTCTCTGGCAAGGGGTGAGACAGACTTCTTATTGTCAGAGAGGATGATGCAGATAATTACCAAATTCTTAAAAATGCACTCTTGGATGGTCTGGGCTTAACGACTGAGCAGTATAGACTTAAGTTCAGGGAGACCAGAAAGGAGTCATCACAGGGCTGGACAGACTTTGTAGACTGTTCTGTGAAGGCCCTAGAAGGTTTGTTATATGGCAGTAAGGTGCCTGATTATAAAAGCCTGTATAACTTGATTCTGAGAGAGCATATCTTGAATAATTTTGTGTCTGACTTGTTGCATCAGTATCTTGTGGACTCAAATCTGAAATCTCCCCAAGAATTGGGAAAGAAGGCAGACAAATGGGTCAGAACAACGGTGAGCAGAAAAGCTCATACAGGGGGTGACAGGGATGGCAGAAGAAGGATGGCAATTCACATGACAAGGGTGGGGACAAAGATAAAAAAAAACATCAGAGTCTTCATCAGGCCCACAAAACTCCTCTGGTGTGGTGGGTCCAAATCTTCTTCTCACAAAGATAAGAAACCTTGGTGTTATTTGTGTAGAGCCAAAGGCCATTGGGCAACTGACAGTCATTGTCCAAAGAAAAAAACACCAAACCTCCCACCACCACAACTGCAACCACTAGTGCCCCTAGTAATTGCAGTGGTGGTGGGAAGAACACTACTAATAGCCAGTCAAAGGGTGTAGCAGGGCTCACCATTGGTAATGTAGTTGGGGTTGGTCTAGTTAGGGAGATCACTGAGGCTGTTTTAGTCTCTGATGGTGGCACTCGCCTCGACACTTTAGTTTCTTGTCCCCTTAATATGGATAAGTACAAGCAGCTACCCCTGATTAATGGTGTTCAGGTTGAGGCCTACAGGGACACAGGTGCCAGTGTCACAATGGTGATGGACAAACTGGTTGCCCCTTAGCAACACCAACTTGGTCACCAGTACCAACTGACAGATGCCCATTAGCAACACTGTCAGCCACCCCATGGTTGTAGTGAATCTCAACTGGGGGGGGTTACTGGTCCAAAGAAACTTATGGTAGCCACTGATTTACCTATAGAATGTCTGCTAGGCAATGATTTGGAGACTTCAGCTTGGGCTGAATTAGAGTTGGAGGCCCATGCAGCAATGCTGGGCATTCCAGGGCACATATTTTCTCTTACAAGGGCTCAGGCCAGAAAGCAAAGAGGACAGGGAAACTTGGATCCTGGAACAATGGACTAAGTGCTCCCAAAAACTAGGGATAGGAAGGGCAAACCCTAGTCCACTATGCCTCTCTCCACAGATGATTCCCCTTATGAGGAAGTGAAATTCTCTCCCTGTGCAGAACCTACACCAGAGGAGCTGGAAGCTGATACAGCTAAGCTTTTGGGTGGAGGGGGTCTGCCAGTGAAGAGCTGAGTGTGGCACAGCAAACCTGTCCCACACTGGAGGGCCTCAGACAGCAAGCTGTCAAGCAGCAAAATGGTGATGTCACTGACACACAGAGTTTAATGGGAGAATAATCTCCTTTATACTGAAGCAAGGGACCCTAAACTTGGTGCTACCAGGAGACTGGTCACCCCTCTTCAGTACAGGGATTTCCTCCTAACTCTGGTTCAAGACATCCCTTTAGCTGGGCATTTAGGCCAGAGTAAAACATGGGACAGACTTGTTCCACATTTTCACTGGCCCCATATGTCAGAAGACACAAAGGAGTTTTGTCGCTCCTGTGTCACCTGCCAAGCCAGTGGCAAGACTGGTGGCACCCCCAAAGGCCCCCTTAATGCCACTACCAGTGTTTGGGTGGCCTTTGAAAGGGTAGGGGTTGACATTGTTGGCCCCCTTGACCCTCCAACAGCTTCTGGAAACAGGTTTATCCTTGTGGTGGTGGACCATCCCACAAGGTACCCAGAAGGTATCCCCTTAAGGACCACTACAGCTCCTGCAGTGGCAAAGGCCCTCCTAGGAATCTTTTTCAGGGTGGGGTTCCCTAAGGAAGTGGTGTCAGACAGAGGTAGTAACTTCATGTCTGGATACCTAAAAGCAATGTGGAAGGAGTGTGGTGTTACATACAAGTTCACCACCCCTCATCACCCACAGACTAATGGACTGGTTGAGAGGTTTAATAAAACTCTCAAAGGCATGATTAAGGGACTCTCTGAAAAACTCAGAAGGAGATGGGATGTCCTATTACCATGCCTCCTTTTTGCCTACAGGGAGGTACCCCAAAAAGGAGTGAGCTACAGCCCCTTTGAACTCCTCTTTGGTCACCCTGTTAGGGGTCCCCTTGCTCTTGTTAAGGAGGGTTGGGAACAACCCTTAAAAGCTCCAAAACAAGAAATAGTGGACTATGTACTTGGCCTGAGAAGTAGAATGGCTGAGTACATGAAAAAAGCCAGCAAAAACCTTCAGGCCAACCAAGAGCTCCAAAAGCAATGATTTTGACCAGAAGGCTGTCCTGACAGAGTACCACCCAGGACAGAAGGTGTGGGTATTGGAGCCTGTTGCCCCAAGAGCACTCTAGGACAAATGGAGTGGACCCCATCTAATTGTAGAGAAAAAAGGTGAGGTCACCTACTTGGTGGACCTGGGCGCTGCCAGAAGCCCCCTTAGGGTGCTTCATGTCGATCGCCTAAAGCCTTACTATGACAGGGCTGACTTAACCCTGCTCATGGCTACGGATGAGGGACAGGAAGAAGAGAGTGACCCTCTCCCTGATCTTGTCTCCACCACTGAAACTGATGTGGAGGGAGTAGTTCTGGCAGACTGCCTTACTGCTGAGCAGAAGGAGGACTGTAGAAATCTCCTTGATCAGTTTTCTGAACTATTCTCCCTCACACCTGGTACAACTACTTAGTGTGAACATACAATTGACACTGGAGACAGTTTACCGGTCAAAAGTAAAATTTACAGGCAACCTGACCATGTCAGATATTGCAGAAAAGCAGAGGTTCAGAAAATGTTAGACCTTGGAGTTATTGAGCCTTCTAATAGCCCCTGGGCCAGCCCAGTGGTGCATTTCACCAAACCACACAGTAAAGAAGGAAAGAGGGAAATGGGGTTTTGTGTGGACTGTAGGGGTCTCAATACAGTAACCAAAACAGATGCTCACCCTATACCCAGGGCAGATGAGCTAATGGATACACTGGCATCTGCCAAGTATCTAAGCACCTTTGACTTGACTGCAGGGTATTGGCAGATCAAAATATCAGAATATGCTAAAACATAAAATTCATTTTCTACCATAGTAGGGCATTATCACTTCACAGTGATGCCATTTGGTTTGGAAAATGCACATGCCACTTTTCAGAGACTGGTGAATACAGTTCTCCAAGGCTTTGAAGCTTTTAATGCAGCATATTTGGACGATATTGCTGTCTTTAGCTCCACCTGGGAGGATCTCCTGCTCCAACTCTGGACAGTTTTGGAGGCCCTGCAAAAGGCAGGCCTAACTATCAAGGCTTCAAAGTGCCAGATAGGGCAGGGAAAAGTGGTTTATCTGGGCTACCTGGTAGGTGGGCAACAGATTGTACCACTTCAGGGGAAGATCCAGACCATTATGGACTGGGCTCCCTCTACAACTCAGACCCAGGTCAGAGCCTTCTTAGGTCTCACTGGGTATTACAGGAGGTTCATTAAGAACTATGGCTCCTTTGCAGTACCTCTTAATGACCTCACCAGTAAGAAAATGCCTAATAAGGTACTGTAAACAGCTAGCTGTCAGAAAGCTTTTGAGGAGCTGAAGCAGGCAATGTGCTCGGCACCTGTCTTAAAGAGCCCAAACTACTCCAAAAAATGTATTGTTCAAACAGATGCTTCTGAATTAGGGATATGGGCTGTACTATCACAACTGAACTCAGAGGGCCAGGATCAACTTGTTGCTTTCATTAGCAGGAGGTTGACCCCTAGAAAAAAGCGTTGGTCTGCCATAGAGAGGGAGGCCTTTGCTGTGGTCTAGGCACTGAAGAAGCTGAGACCCTACTTGTTTGGGACTCACTTTAGTGTTCAGACAGACAACAAACCTCTATTATGGATTGAACAAATGATAGGTGAAAACCCTAAATTGTAGAGGTGGTCCATTTCCCTACAGGGGATCGACTATACAGTACAACATAGACCTGGGAGTGCCCACTCCAATGCAGATGGACTCTCCAGATATTTCCACTTAGACAATGAAGACTCATCTGGGCAAGGTTAGTCTTATTGTCCCTCAGGACACACTACACCTCGTGATTGGAATTTTGCAGCAGCCAACCAAGTCTGCAAAGAACAAATGCTGGATTCCTGGACCTGAAGACCTGCAAAGGAAGGGGACCAAGTCCAGAAGTCGAAAGAAGTTCCAGGAAGGAGAGGAGCCCCTTCCAACCCAGAAGAGGGTGCGAAAGAAGAGTCCATGGTTAGTTGAAGACTGCAGAAATGCACCCTAGGAAGATGCAAGTGGGTTCCTGCATGATGCAAAGGATGTCACACTACATGCAGATTGTTGCAGATGTGATTTTGTGCTGTAAGTCGCCAACAGGTTTTGGCTACGAAAAAAGTGTGTTTTTGTGAAAATGGAGCTGGATGGACCCACGATGGACCTGGGGGCCTCATCTCTGTCTGAGGAAGAAGAGGGGTCTCTCAGCACTTTAGAGAGCCCTCAGAATGCCAGCCAGCACCCCCGGAGGTCCCAGGACAGGGGAACAAAGGGGTTGATGCAGCACATCAAAGAAAGGTGCCACGCCACCGGAGAACAACTCAGCAAGTTGAGCATCGCAGGATGGAGTGCTGGGGACCTGGGCAGGCTGTGCATGAAGGAATTTTGCAAATAGTGCACAGAGGCCTCAGGAGGAGAAGAAGACGCAGTACACAGGGGTACCGTCGCTCTCTGGGAAGGCAAGATCTTACCTCCTCCAGATTGCGTCAGCAGAACCTCAGGACAGTCTATGTCAATGATGTCCACCCTCTGTGTCCTTAGGAGCATGCTTGTCGCTGTGAGAGGAGTCCAAGGGTACCGGTAGTCATCTTGGAAGGTGCCTGCTGGAGCAGGGGAGTAACTCTGTCACTCCATGGGAGATTTCTTCGGTCCTTCTGGTGCAGGATGAAGACAGGGAGTCCTGAGAGCATGCACACCGTGGATACTGTTGCAGTTGCTGACTTGAAGCAGAGGTTGCTGAAGAAAAGTATCTCTTGTGGATACTTTTTTGCAATTACAGCGGTTCTCGGAGCAGGCAGCGGTTGATCCGAGGTCAGAGGATGATGAAGTTGTTGCAGAGGATTTCTGAAGGAAACTTGCAAGCAGAATCTGAAGATAACCCACAGGAGAGACCCTAAATAGCACTGAGAGGGGGATTGGCTACCTTATCAGTTAAGGACCTATCAGGAGGGGTTTCTGATGTCACCTGCTGGCACTGGCCACTCAGAGCCCTCCAGAGTGCCCCCACACTTTACAAAGCAAGATGGCTGAAGCCTGGGACACACTGGAGGAGCTCTGGGCACCATCCCTAGGGTGGTGATGGACAGGGGAGTGGTCACGCCCCTTTCCTTTGTACAGTTTCACGCCAGAGCAGGGGACAAGGGGTCCCTGAACCAGTGTAGACTGGCTTATGCAAAGAGGACACCATCTGTGCCCTTCAAAGCATTTCCAGAGGCTGGGGGGGGCTACCCCTCCCCAGCCTGTAACACCTATTTCCAAAGGAAGAGGGTGTAACACCCTGCTCTCAGAGGAAATGCTGTGTTCTGCCTTCCTGAAACTGAGCTGCCCAGAACCCAGGAGGGCAGAACCCTGTCTGTGAGGTGGCAGCAGCTGTAGCTGCAGTGCAAGCCTCAGAGAGCTGGTTTGGCAGTAGTGGGGGACCATAGTGGAGCCCCCAGGATGCATGGAATTGGCTCCCCAATATCAGATTTAGAATGGGTGGACATTTCTATGATCCTAGACATGTTACATGGCCATATTCGGATTTACCAATGTGAAGCTACATATAGGTATTGACCTATATGTAGTGCACACGTATAATGGCGTCCCGCACTCACAAAGTCCCAGAAAATGGTCCTGAACTATGTGGGGGGCACATTTGCTAGTGCAAGAGTGCCCTCACACTTGGTAACTTTGCACCTAACCTTCGGCAGGTGAAGGTTAGACATATAGGTGACTTATAAGTTACTTAGGTGCAGTGAAAATGGCTGTGAAATAACGTGTGAGGCTGCAATGGCAAACTTGTGCAAGGGTTTGTTTGAGCTCCCTATGGGTGGCTAAAGAAATGCTGCAGCCCAGATGGATCTCCTAGAACCCCAATGCCCTGGGTACCTAGGTACCATAGACTAGGGATTTATAAGGGTGGTCCAGTGTGCCAATTGAAATTGGTAAATTAAGTCACTAGCCTATAGTGAGGCTATTTAATGAGTGGCGACATCCTGGTCCTTCCTGGGCCCGGGCAGCACCCTATTTCTCCAACCACGACTCTTGCAGGTAGCAAGGCTTGTTTGCAGTATTGTGCCAAGGAAACAACTCTGCATCCTCCAGCATGCCTTGAGACATCTTCTGCTGAAAGCTGAACATCCTACCTTCTTTCGTTGTTGCAAAACCAGCAGCTTCTTCCAGCCGGAGGCAGCCATTTTGCACCTTAATCCAGGGTTTAGTGGGCTCCTGCCTGTAGGAAAGTACCATCTTGCCTGGCATGTTACCCCCATTTTTCACTGTATATATGTTGTTTTAGTTGTATGTGTCACTGGGACCCTGTTCTCCAGGGCCCCAGTGCTCATAAGTGTGCCTGAATGTGTTACCTGTGTAGTGACTAACTGTCTCACTGAGGCTCTGCTAATCAGAACCTCAGTGGTTATGCTCTCTCATTTCTTTCAAATTGTCACTAACAGGCTAGTGACCAATTTTACCAATTTACATTGGCTTACTGGAACACCCTTATAATTCCCTAGTATATGATATTAGGGTTCCAGGAGATCCCTATGGGCTGCAGCATTTCTTTTGCCACCCATAGGGAGCTCTGACAATTCTTACACAGGCCTGCCACTGCAGCCTGAGTGAAATAACGTCCACGTTATTTCACAGCCATTTTACACTGCACTTAAGTAACTTATAAGTCACCTATATGTCTAACCTTTACCTGGTAAAGGTTAGGTGCAAAGTTACTTAGTGTGAGGGCACCCTGGCACTAGCCAAGGTGCCCCCACATTGTTCAGGGCCAATTCCCCGGACTTTGTGAGTGTGGGGACACCATTACACGCATGCACTACATATAGGTCACTACCTATATGTAGCTTCACAATGGTAACTCCGAATATGGCCATGTAACATGTCTATGATCATGGAATTGCCCCCTCTATGCCATCCTGGCATAGTTGGCACAATCCCATGATCCCAGTGGTCTGTAGCACAGACCCTGGTACTGCCAAACTGCCTTTCCTGGGGTTTCACTGCAGCTGCTGCTGCTGCCAACCCCTCAGACAGGTTTCTGCCCTCCTGGGGTCAAGCCAGGCTTGTCCCAGGATGGCAGAACAAAGGACTTCCTCTGAGAGAGGGTGTTACACCCTCTCCCTTTGGAAAATGGTGTGAAGGCAGGGGAGGAGTAGCCTCCCCCAGCCTCTGGAAATGCTTTCTTGGGCACAGATGTGCCCAATTCTGCATAAGCCAGTCTACACCGGTTCAGGGGACCCCTTAGCCCTGCTCTGGTGCGAAACTGGACAAAGGAAAGGGGAGTGACCACTCCCCTGACCTGCACCTCCCCTGGGAGGTGTCCAGAGCTCCTCCAGTGTGCTCCAAACCTCTGCCATCTTGGAAACAGAGGTGCTGCAGGCACACTGGACTGCTCTGACTGGCCAGTGCCACCAGGTGACGTCAGAGACTCCTTCTGATAGGCTCCTTCAGGTGTTGCTAGCCTATCCTCTCTCCTAGGTAGCCAAACACTCTTTTCTGGCTATTTAGGGTCTCTGTCTCTGGGGAAACTTTAGATAACGAATGCAAGAGCTCATCAGAGTTCCTCTGCCTCTCTCTCTTCACCTTCTGCCAAGGAATCGACTGCTGACCGCGCTGGAAGCCTGCAAAACTGCAACAAAGTAGCTAAGACGGCTACTGCAACTCTGTAATGCTGATCCTGCCGCCTTCTCGACTGTTTTCCTGGTGGTGCATGCTGTGGGGGTAGTCTGCCTCCTCTCTGCACTAGAAGCTCCGAAGAAATCTCCCGTGGGTCAACGGAATCTTCCCCCTGCAACCGCAGGCACCAAAAGGCTGCATTACCGGTCCCTTGGGTCTCCTCTCAGCACGACGAGCGAGGTCCCTCGAATCCAGCAACTGTGTCCAAGTGACCACCACAGTCCAGTGACTCTTCAGTCCAAGTTTGGTGGAGGTAAGTCCTTGCCTCCCCACGCCAGACTGCATTGCTGGGAACTGCGACTTTTGCAGCTACTCCGGCCCCTGTGCACTTCCGGCGGAAATCCTTTGTGCACAGCCAAGCCTGGGTCCACGGCACTCTAACCTGCATTGCACGACTTTCTAAGTTGGTCTCCGGCGACGTGGGACTCCTTTGTGTAACTTTGGGTGAGCACCGTTTCATGCATCCTCATAGTGCCTGTTTCTGGCACTTCTCTGGGTGCTACCTGCTGCTGAGAGGGCTCCTTGTCTTGCTCGACATCCCCTCTCTCTCCTGAGGCAATTTGCGACATCCTGGTCCCTCCTGAGCCATAGCAGCATCCAAAAATGCTTACTGCACGATTTACAGCTGGCAAGGCTTGTTGGCGTTCTTTCGGCGGGAAAACACTTCTGCACAACTCTCCACGGCAAGGTGGATCCGTCCACCAAAGGGGAAGTCTCTAGCCCTTTTCGTTCCTGCAGAAACCTCAGCTTCTTCTGTCCAGTAGAAGCTTCCTTGCACCCACAGCTGGCACTTCCTGGGCATCTGCCCATCTCCGACTTGCTTGTGACTTTTGGACTCGGTCCCCTTGTTCCACAGGTACCCTCGACTGGAAATCCATAGTTGTTTCATTGCTGGTTTGTGTCTTTCCTGCAGTATTCCTCTATCACGACTTCTATGTCCTTG
The DNA here is from genome assembly GCF_031143425.1 of Pleurodeles waltl. NCBI lineage: Eukaryota > Metazoa > Chordata > Amphibia > Caudata > Salamandridae > Pleurodeles > Pleurodeles waltl. Next base: position 684,478,626 of record NC_090447.1, read on the forward strand.
GGGGAACTTTAGTGCACTTTGCACTCCCTTTTCAGGGTCTTGGGGTGGGCTATTTTTCTAACCCTCACTATTTTCTAATAGTCCCAGCGACCCTCTACAAGGTCACATAGGTTTGGGGTCCATTCGTGGTTCGCATTCCACTTTCGGAGTGTATGGTTTGTGTTGCCCCTATCCCTATGTGCCCCCATTGCATCCTATTGTAACTATACATTGTTTGCACTGTTTTCTAAGACTATACTGCATATTTTTGGTATTGTGTACATATATCTTGTGTATATTTCCTATCCTCTCACTGAGGGTACACTCTGAGATACTTTGGCATATTGTCATCAAAATAAAGTACCTTTATTTTTAGTATAACTGTGTATTGTGTTTTCTTATGATATTGTGCAAGTGACACTAGTGGTACTGTATGAGCTTCACTCGTCTCCTAGTTCAGCCTAAGCTGCTCTGCTAAGCTACCATTATCTATCAGCCTATGCTGCTAGACACCCTATACACTAATAAGGGATAACTGGCCCTGGTGCAAGGTGCAAGTACCCCTTGGTACTCACTACAAGCCAGTCCAGCCTCCTACACTGCCCCCCCGAATACTTTAGCGACTCTTGCACTTGGTCCCCTTCCTTTGCAGGTCTTCAGGTCCAGGAATCCATCTTCAGTGCTTTGCAATCTGTTGTGGTCCTTGCAAAATCCTTTGGGGGAAATAGTGGCATTTTACTCCTACTTGCCAGGGTCTTGGGGTGGGGTCTACTTTACACCCTTAGTGTTTTCTCACACTCCCAGCGACCCTCTACACACTACACTTGCCTAGGGGTGCATTTGTGGTTCGCATTCCACTTTCTTAGTATATGGTTTGTGTTGCCCCCTGCCTATTGCATCCTATTGTGTTTTGCAGTGTTTGCACTACTTTCTGACTGTTTTACTTACCTGATTTGGTTAGCTGTGTATATTTTGTGTATGGTACTTACCTCCTATTTTTGGCACATTGTCACTAAAATAATAAATACATTTAGTAACTATGGGCCAGATGTAGCAAAGGTGTTTACCCTTTCTGTGTCTATGGGAAAAAGTGTTCATACATATGGCCCTATGAGTATTGTCTTTCTTCTGATATAGTACCTATATGATATAAGTGGTATTGCATGAGCTTTGCATGTCTCCTAGTTCAGCCTTGGCTGCTATGCTATAGCTACCTCTATCAGCCTATGCTGCTAGAACACTACTACAATATACTAATAAGGGATAACTGGACCTGGCATAAGGTGTAAGTACTATTGGTACCCACTACAAGCCAGGCTAGCCACCTTCAATGCCCTCCCTCCCCACAGCGTTCTAATAAACAAGCATTAACATTCTGTATATAAGACAATAGTGTGGCACGCCTGAAGTCACCCTGATGGAATAAAAACTGTAAACCCTAAAGCATTTCCTTGAGAAATGAACAAAATAAGTTTTTTTTATTTTTTTTTTATTATGGTTAGTACTCTAGAAAGCTAAAATAAGGACACATTTTCTGAGTTTTCAAGTAGCGACAATGGACTTTTACACTTGATGTATTTTTATGTTTATTTAATCCAAATGATCACTTGTTTGTTGTTGCACAAATTGCTTAAGCATTTTGCTAGCTTCTGTCATTGTACTACATTTGGGTACTAGTCACACTACATGTGGGCTCTTCTTCTCAGGTGGACATCTTGGAGACGTTTCTGTTATCAAGCTCCCTCATTTTGTTCATTAACTGCTGTATGTTCTATAGTAAATGCTTCCAGTTTTATAGGTTTTATTCCATTGAGGTGGTGGCATGGTTTGCCACACTTTTGTCATAAATACAGAATGTAAGCACTCTAGTTGTTCATTAGAATATGTTCATAAAGCTACAGTTAATCGTCAAAGAGTTAAATTGCAGGCTGCTGCTAGTATTGAAAGTACATATTTCAGTTTGTATGTCAGAATGGCTTACTGAAATGGATAAGGAAAATAATGAGAACTCATACAAAATGTGTCCTAATTTTAATTTCTACAGCACTAATTATAATTTCTACAACAGAACTCCCCTCATTATGAGCATTTCTAAAGGAAATGTTTTACTGCTTAAATTCAAATAAAGGTGACTTCAGGTGTGCCACACAATAAGAATGTTAGCACTCTAGTTGTTCATTAGAACACCGAGGGAGGCTACAGTAGAATACTGGGATATCAACTGAAAGACTGCAGCTGCTGCTGTTGGAATTCTACGTCAAGACCAGGGGCTCATATTCTGCAGAACTTTCTTTACTGTTTATTCATGGAAGCCAATAAAGAACATGACCTGCAGTACCCATTAGGCATGTGAAACAAACAAAAAACGTGATACAGAAATGTCCAACCTTAGTCCTGATAACCATATAAATGTTACTGTCACAGCCACTCTCCCTGTTTCTTTGCTTCATGCTCACAGCAGCTGAGATAAGTACCATTTATTCAATTTTGTTCTATCACTAATCCATGACATTGTTTCATAACGTTGTAACTCACAATTGAGTGTTAACTTTGCCGATTTGCTACTGGCTTGCATCTCAACGTTTTTCCTTGCAGTCCACTGTCAGCCAGAGCTCTTTTCATGCTCCTCTCCTTAGATGGTGGCATCCTGTCTGGAGGCAGCATAGTCCTGATACCCTTGTGAGTTCTGAGTGGTCATTCAGGTGGCATGCCTAATGTGCACGCTTTGACAGAGGGACCAATACTCTGTTTGCTTCAGCAGGTTATCAACCGAGGAGGCCATTTTGTTTATGGCTTGACTGTCATGCACTTCAAGCAAGCCCCATATATCAGAGAATGAGATTTTAATGTCCCAACAGGGACTGTGCTTCCTTTCCCTATAGGGTTTTTCCTCATAGAATGGTTAGATAGTGGGTTATCCCTATAATCAAACGGGGTGTAGTTACTGTAGTTAGGTATGTAGCAACACCTCATAATAAAATGGGACATTTTTCAAACACTCAGCCACAGATCTGACTTGAATCCATCATTATTTTTCTCGCCACATCACCCCAGTTTGGACTCAGCCAAATGCAAATCAGTCTTGACCTTGCTCCCCATGGGAACAATCCAGCCCAAACTGCCAAGTCAAGCCCTCCCTGAACCGGAACCAAGCATTCTGGGACTGGTTTCAAGGTATCACACCTCATCAGCCAGACTGTCTTACAATCCAAGTGGCGCAGCGAGCAAAGGACCCACATCTGGACATACCCTAGCCAGTTACGGCGCACCTAACAACACCACAAAATAAAATGATGGATGGAGTGTTGAAACTTTTAAAACACTCACCACCAGTTAGTTAGGTATAACCTGTCCTATTAGCTTATTTGTGATAAACCCAGCATATTATGGCAGAAGATCAGAGCCCGCTGACCTGGCCAATGAGTCCAGGGAACCAGTCGACATCGAGATTGTGTTGGGTTATCTAAACTGTGCCGCCTTAGTTAGATGTCCCAGTTGTATGTAGAACCCAGGGAAATTGCAGGTCCTACTGGGCTCTCATCTACTATACTATACCAAACTATACTTTTTTTCATCCCGGAATGTGACCAGCCAGATGACTGAGGAGATGCAGACTTGTTCACTTCAGATGACTGATCATGAGCCCAAGAGATTAAGGGATTAGCATCTCTCTGGAGGGACTACCAAGAGACCAAACTGGAACAAAGCAAACCCACCAAAGGCCAGGGTCAACACAAGGACCGCTTTGACGCCTAAGATATTAGGCATCCCTACTCCTCAGAGTGGGAACCCTTACCTAAAGTATCTTTCTATTCAAAATATTGGCTTACACAGCCTATGAACAAAGAGATGAGAAATCACTTGAGAACACAATGCCCCAGTGTGGGAGGCTGGCTTGGCTTATAGTGGGTACCTTGTGGTACTTACACCCTGTGCCAGGTCCAGTTATCCCTTATTAGTAGAATAGAGGTGTTTTTAGCAGCTTAGGCTGATAGAAGGTAGCTATGGCAAAGCAGTTTAGGCTGAACTAGGAGACATGCAAAGCTCCTATTATACCACTTATATCATGTAGCACAATATCATAAGAAAACACAATACTCAGAGTTACTAAAAATAAAGGTACTTTGCCAAAAGTATCTCAGAGAATACCCTCACTTAGGAGGTGTAGGAGGCTGGACTGGCTTATAGTGAGTACCAAGGGGTACTTGCACCTTGCACCAGGCCCAGTTATCCCTTATTAGTGTATAGGGTGTCTAGCAGCATAGGCTGATAGATAATGGTAGCTTAGCAGAGCAGCTTAGGCTGAACTAGGAGACGAGTGAAGCTCCTAAAGTACCACTAGTGTAACTTGCACAATATCATGAGAAAACACAATACACAGATATACTAAAAATAAAGGTACTTTATTTTTATGACAATATGCCAAAGTATCTCAGAGTGTACCCTCAGTATGAGGTTAGCAAATATACACAAGATATATGTACACAATACCAAAAATATGCAGTATAGTCTTAGAAAACAGTGCAAACAATGTATAGTTACAATAGGATGCAATGGGGACACATGGGGACAGGGGCAACACAAACCATATACTCCAAAAGTGGAATGCGAACCACGAATGGACCCCAACCCTATGTGACCTTGTAGAGGGTCGCTGGGACTATTAGAAAATAGTGAGGGTTAGAAAAATAGCCCACCCCAAGACCCTGAAAAGTGAGTGCAAAGTGCTCTAAAGTTCCCCAAAGGACATAGAAGTCGTGATAGGGGAATTCTGCAGGAAAGACACAAACCAGCAATGCAACAACGATGGATTTCCAGTCGAGGGTACCTGTGGAACAAGGGGACCAAGTCCAAAAGTCACAAGCAAGTCGGAGATGGGCAGATGCCCAGGAAATGCCAGCTGTGGGTGCAAAGAAGCTGCTACTGGACAGTAGAAGCTGAGGATTCTGCAGGAACGACAAGGGCTAGAGACTTCCCCTTTGGAGGATGGATCCCCCACGCCGTGGAGAGTCGTGCAGAAGTACTTTCCTGCCGAAAGATTGCCAACAAGCCTTGCTAGCTGCAAGTCATGCAGTTAGCGTTTTTGGATGCTGCTGTGGCCCAGGAGGCACCAGGATGTCGCCAATTGCGTCTGGGGACAGAGGGGGCATCAAGCAAGAAAAGAAGCCCTCTCAAAAGCAGGCAGCACCCGCAGAAGTGCCAGAACAGGCACCACGAAGAAGAGTGAAACTGTGCTCACCCGAAGTTGCACAAAGGAGTCCCACGTCGCCAGAGACCAACTTAGAAAGTCGTGCAATGCAGGTTAGAGTGCCGTGGACCCAGGCTTGGCTGTGCACAAAGGATTTCCGCCGGAAGTGCACAGAGGCCGGAGTAGCTGCAAAAGTCGCAGTTCCCAGCAATGCAGTCTGGCGTGGGAAGGCAAGGACTTACCTCCACCAAACTTGGACTGAAGAGTCACTGGACTGTGGGAGTCACTTGGACAGAGTTGCTGGAATCAAGGGACCTCGCTCGTCGTGCTGAGAGGAGACCCAGAGTACCGGTAATGCAGTTCTTTGGTGCCTGCGGTTGCAGGGGGAAGATTCCGTCGACCCACGGGAGATTTCTTCGGAGCTTCTAGTGCAGAGAGGAGGAAGACTACCCCCACAGCATGCACCACCAGGAAAACAGTCGAGAAGGCGGCAGGATCAGCGTTACAGAGTTGCAGTAGTCGTCTTTGCTACTTTGTTGCAGTTTTGCAGGCTTCCAGCGCGGTCAGCAGTCGATTCCTTGGCAGAAGGTGAAGAGAGAGATGCAGAGGAACTCTGATGAGCTCTTGCATTCGTTATCTAAGGAAATCCCCAAAGCAGAGACCCTAAACAGCCAGAAAAGAGGGTTTGGCTACTTAGGAGAGAGGATAGGCTAGCAACACCTGAAGGAGCCTATCAGAAGGAGTCTCTGACGTCACCTGCTGGCCCTGGCTACTCAAAGCAGTCCAGTGTCCCAGCAGCACCTCTGTTTCCAAGATGGCAGAGGTCTGGAGCACACTGGAGGAGCTCTGGAAACCTCCCAGGGGAGGTCCAGTCAGGGGAGTGGTCACTCCCCTTTCCTTTGTCCAGTTTCGTGCCAGAGCAGGGCTAAGGGGTCCCTGAACCGGTGTAGACTGGCATATGCAGAAATGGGCACATCTGTGCCCATGAAAGCATTTCCAGAGGCTGGGGGAGGCTACTCCTCCCCTGTCTTCACACCATTTTCCAAAGGGAGAGGGTGTAACACCCTCTCTCAGAGGAAGTCCTTTGTTCTGTCATCCTGGGACAAGCCTGGCTTGACCCCAGGAGGGCAGAAACCTGTCTGAGGGGTTGGCAGCAGCAGCAGCTGCAGTGAAACCCCTGAAAAGGCAGTTTGGCAGTACCAGGGTCTGTGCTACAGACCACTGGGATCATGGGATTGTGCCAACTATGCCAGGATGGCATAGAGGGGGCAATTCCATGATCACAGACATGTTACATGGCCATATTCGGAGTTACCATTGTGAAGCTACACATAGGTAGTGACCTATGTGTAGTGCACGTGGGTAATGGTGTCCCCGCACTCACAAAGTCCGGGGAATTTGCCCTGAACAATGTGGGGACACCTTGGCTAGTACCAGGGTGCCCTCACACTAAGTAACTTTGCACCTAACCTTTACCAGGTAAAGGTTAGACATATAGGTGACTTATAAGTTACTTAAGTGCAGTGGTAAATGGCTGTGAAATAACGTGAACGTTATTTCACTCAGGCTGCAGTGGCAGGCCTGTGTAAGAATTGTCAGAGCTCCCTATGGGTGGCAAAAGAAATGCTGCAGCCCATAGGGATCTCCTGGAACCCCAATACCCTGGGTACCTCATTACCATATACTAGGGAATTATAAGGGTGTTCCAGTAAGCCAATGTAAATTGGTAAAATTGGTCACTAGCCTGTTAGTGACAATTTGAAAGAAATGAGAGAGCATAACCACTGAGGTTCTGGATAGCAGAGCCTCAGTGAGACAGTTAGTCACTACACAGGTAACACATTCAGGCACACTTATGAGCACTGGGGCCCTGGCTGGCAGGGTCCCAGTGACACATACAACTAAAACAACATATATACAGTGAAAAATGGGGTTAACATGCCAGGCAAGATGGTACTTTCCTACACAACCCCCCCCCCCCCCCAAACGAAGGACAATAAGACTAGTCATTCCCTGATGGGTCTTCATTGTCTAAGTGGAAATATCTGGAGAGTCCATCTGCATTGGAGTGGCTACTCCCAGGTCTATGTTCCACTGTATAGTCCATTCCCTGTAGGGATATGGACCACCTCAACAATTTAGGATTTTCACCTTTCATTTGTTTTAGCCAAAGTAGAGGTTTGTGGTCTGTCTGAACAATGAACTGAGTGCCAAACAGGTATGGCCTCAACTTCTTCAGTACCCAGACCACAGCAAAGGCCTCCCTCTCAATGGCAGACCAAAGCTTTTCTCTAGGGGTCAACCTCCTACTAATAAAAGCAACAGGTTGACCCTGGCCCTCAGAATTAAGTTGGGATAGGACTGCCCCTACTCCTAATTCAGATGCATCAGTTTGGACATAGAATTTTTTAGAGTAACAAGGGCTTTTCAGGACAGGTGCAGAGCACATGGCCTGCTTCAGCTCCTCAAAAGCTTTCTGACAGTTTGCTGTCCATAATACCTTTTTAGGCATTTTCTTGGATGTGAGGTCATTAAGAGGGGCTGCAATGGAGCCATAGTTCTTAATGAACCTCCTGTAATACCCAGTGAGGCCTAGGAAGGCTCTCACCTGAGTCTGAGTAGTGGGGGGAACCCAATCAATAATTGTTTGGATTTTCCCCTGAAGTGGTGCAATCTGTTCCCCACCAACAAGGTGTCCCAGATAAACCACTTTACCCTGCCCTATCTGGCACTTTGAAGCCTTGATAGTGAGGCCTGCCTTTTGCAGGGCCTCTAAAACTTTCCATAGGTGGACCAGGTGATCATCCCAGCTGGAGCTAAAGACAGCTATATCGTCCAAATATGCTGCACTGAAAGCTTCCAGCCCTTGCAGGTCTGTGTTCACCAACCTCTGAAAAGTGGCAGGTGCATTTTTCAATCCAAAAGGCATTCCTGTGAACTGGTAATGGCCTCCAATGGTTGAAAATGCAGTTTTAGGTTTAGCGTCTTCTGATAATTTGATCTGCCAATACCGTGCAGTCAAATCAAAAGTGCTTAGATACTTGGCAGATGCCAGTGTATCTCTGAGCTCATCTGCCCTGGGTATAGGGTGAGCATCAGTTTTGGTTACCTGGTTGAGACCTCTGTAGTCTACACAAAACCGCATTTCCTTCTTTCCATCTTTGGAATGAGGTTTTGGTACAAGTACCACAGGAGAGGCCCATGGACTTTCAGAGTGCTCAACCACTCCCAGTTCTAACATTTTCTGCACCTCTTGCTTTATGCAGTGTAGGAGGCTGGACTGGCTTGTAGTGAGTACCAAGGGGTACTTGCACCTTGCACCAGGCCCAGTTATCCCTTATTAGTGTATAGGGTGTCTAGCAGCTTAGGCTGATAGATAATGGTAGCTTAGCAGAGCAGCTTAGGCTGAACTAGGAGACGTGTGAAGCTATTACAGTACCACTTAGTGACATATGCACAATATCATAAGAAAACACAATACACAGTTATACTAAAAATAAAGGTACTTTATTTTTATGACAATATGCCAAAGTATCTTAGAGTGTACCCTCAGTGAGAGGATAGGAAATATACACAAGATATATATACACAATAGCAAAAATATGCAGTATAGTCTTAGAAAACAGTGCAAACAATGTATAGTTACAATAGGATGCAATGGGGAAACATAGGGATAGGGGCAACACAAACCATATACTCCAAAAGTGGAATGCGAACCACGAATGGACCCCAAACCTATGTGACCTTGTAGAGGGTCGCTGGGACTATTAGAAAATAGTGAGAGTTAGGAAAATAACCCTCCCCAAGACCCTGAAAAGTGAGTGCAAAGTGCACTAAAGTTCCCCTAAGGACAAAAGAGTCGTGTTAGAGGAATAATGCAGGAAAGACACAAACCAGCAATGCAACAACTGTGGATTTCCAATCTAGGGTACCTGTGGAACAAGGGGACCAAGTCCAAAAGTCACAAGCAAGTCGGAGATGGGCAGATGCCCAGGAAATGCCAGCTGCGGGTGCAAGAAGCTTCGACTGGACAGAAGAAGCTGAGGTTTCTGCAGGAACGAAAAGGGCTAGAGACTTCCCCTTTGGTGGACGGATCCCTCTCGCCTTGGAGAGTCGTGCAGAAGTGCTTTCCCGCCGGAAGGACGCCAACAAGCCTTGCTACACGCAAATCGTGCGTTTGGCGTTTTTGGACGCTGCTGGGGCCCAGGAGGGACCAGGAGGTCGCAAATTGGATCTGCAGAGAGAGGGTACGTTGAGCAAGACAAAGAGCCCTCACTGAAGCAGGTAGCTCCCGGAAAAGTGCCAGAAACAGGCACTACGAGGATGCGTGAAACGGTGCTCGCCGAAGTTGCACAAAGGAGGCCCACGTCGCCGGAGACCAACTTAGAAAGTCGTGCAATGCAGGTTAGAGTGCCGTGGACCCAGGCTTGGCTGTGCACAAAGGATTTCTGCCGGAAGTGCACAGGGGCCGGAGTAGCTGCAAAGTCGCCGTTCCCAGCAATGCAGCCCAGCGAGGTGAGGCAAGGACTTACCTCCACCAAACTTGGGCTGAAGAGTCACTGGACTGTGGGGGTCACTTGGACAGAGTCGCTGGATTCGAGGGACCTCGCTCGTCGTGCTGAGAGGAGACCCAAGGGACCGGTGATGCAGCTTTTTGGTGCCTGCGGTTGCAGGGGGAAGATTCCGTCGACCCACAGGAGATTTCTTCAGAGCTTCTGGTGCAGAGAGGAGGCAGGCTACCCCCACAGCATGCACAAGCAGGAAAACAGTTGAGAAGGCGGCAGGATCAGCGTTACAGAGTTGCAGTAGTCGTCTTTGCTACTATGTTGCAGGTTTGCAGGCTTCCAGCGCGGTCAGCGGTCGATTCCTTATCAGAAGGTGAAGAGAGAGATGCAGAGGAACTCGGCTGAGCTCATGCATTCGTTATCTAAAGTTTCCCCAGAGACAGAGACCCTAAATAGCCAGAAAAGAGGGTTTGGCTACTTAGGAGAGAGGATAGGCTACTAACACCTGAAGGAGCCTATCAGCAGGAGTCTCTGACGTCACCTGGTGGCACTGGCCACTCAGAGCAGTCCAGTGTGCCAGCAGCACCTCTGTTTCCAAGATGGCAGAGGTCTGGAGCACACTGGAGGAGCTCTGGACACCTCCCAGGGGAGGTGCAGGTCAGGGGAGTGGTCACTCCCCTTTCCTTTGTCCAGTTTCGCGCCAGAGCAGGGGCTAAGGGGTCCCTGAACCGGTGTAGACTGGCTTATGCAGAATTGGGCACATCTGTGCCCAAGAAAGCATTTCCAGAGGCTGGGGGAGGCTACTCCTCCCCTGCCTTCACACCATTTTCCAAAGGGAGAGGGTGTCACACCCTCTCTCAGAGGAAGTTCTTTGTTCTGCCATCCTGGGCCAGGCCTGGCTGGACCCCAGGAGGGCAGATGCCTGTCTGAGGGGTTGGCAGCAGCAGCAGCTGCAGTGAAACCCCAGGAAGGGCAGTTTGGCAGTACCAGGGTCTGTGCTACAGACCACTGGGATCATGGAATTGTACCAACAATGCCAGGATGGCATAGAGGGGGCAATTCCATGATCATAGACATGTTACATGGCCATATTCGGAGTTACCATGGTGAAGCTACATATAGATAGTGACCTATATGTAGTGCACGCGTGTAATGGTGTCCCCGCACTCACAAAGTTCAGGGAATTGGCTCTGAACAATGTGGGGGCACCTTGGCTAGTGCCAGGGTGCCCTCACACTAAGTAACTTTGCACTTAACCTTTACCAGGTAAAGGTTAGACATATAGGTGACTTATAAGTTACTTAAGTGCAGTGTAAAATGGCTGTGAAATAACGTGGACGTTATTTCACTCAGGCTGCAGTGGCAGGCCTGTGTAAGAATTGTCAGAGCTCCCTATGGGTGGCAAAAGAAATGCTGCAGCCCATAGGGATCTCCTGGAACCCCAATACCCTGGGTACCTCAGTACCATATACTAGGGAATTATAAGGGTGTTCCAGTAAGCCAATGTAAATTGGTAAAAATGGTCACTAGCCTGTTAGTGACAATTTGAAAGTAATGAGAGAGCATAACCACTGAGGTTCTGGTTAGCAGAGCCTCAGTGAGACAGTTAGGCACCACACAGGGAACATATACATGCACACCTATGAGTACTGGGGCCCTGTGTGACAGGGTCCCAGTGACACATACATATAGGCCACAAACCTATGAGCACTGGGGTCCTGACCAGCAGGATCCCAGTGCCACATAACAAACATACTGAAACCATAGTGTTTTCACTATGAGCACTGAGGCCTGGCTATCAGGATCCCAGTGAGACAGTGAAAACAGTGACAAAACACCCTGACATACACTCACAAACAGGCCAAAAGTGGGGGTAACGAGGCTAGAAAGAGGCTACCTTCTCACACAACCCCCCCTCAAACGAAGGACAATAAGGCTAACCTTGGCCAGTTGAGACTTTATTGTCTAAGTGGTGATAAGTAGAGAGTAGCTCTGCAATAAACTGGTTACTCCCTTTATCATCCACTATATGGTTACTTCCCTGTGGGGATGTAAACCACCCTGTTTGAAGTTTTTTAGCTAAGCAACAATGTGAAGATGTATTTTCAGAGTTTCTATCAGTAAGTTTTAGTTTAGAGCAGTGGGAATTGTCCACTGAACCTATTTGTAGTGATGGAAATGCCAGACAGGGATGCTGTCTCAGAAAAGCCATAGCTAGGCAAAAACTTTGTCCATCTGGCTGGAAGAGAGAACAGGGATGCTGTTTCTCTTGAGTTGGAGCAGGGCAGGGATGCTGTCCTATGAGCTCCACACTAGGGCAGGGATGCTGTCCTAAGTGTTGTGAGGTAGTGCAGGGTTTCTGCACTAAAGTTTCTCTGGGAGGGTTGGAGGGATGCTCCATGTTAACTAAAATGGTGCTGTTTTTCTCACCAATGTTAGTTATCCCACAGAGAGGTACTTCCACCTCAGGGAGTTCAGCTTTGCCAGCTGATGATTCCCTTGGAACAGGTGCCACCCCAGGAGAGGTTTCTCCCACCACAGGAATAGTATCCTGAATGGTAGGGTGGTTAGGGGATACTGTGATACCCTTTTTACCTGTTGATGGAGAGGGATCCTGAGTTTTCAGGCCTTCTCGCCTTTGCTTTTTCATTTCACTTGAAATGAGAGGGAACAATTCCTCAGGGATGCCCAGCATGGCTGCATGGGCATAAAACTCTACATCAGCCCAACCTGAGGCCTCTAGGTCATTACCTAAGAGACAGTCTACAGGTAAGCTAGGTGATACCACCACCTGCTTAGGGCCAGTAACTCCACCCCAACTAAACTGAATTATAGCTAAGGGAAGAAACTTAGTGGAGTTATGGACATCAATAATCTTATACTGTTGTCCAATGATGTGTTGTTCAGGAGGCACTAGGTTTTCAGTCACCAAAGTGAAACTGGCACCTGTGTCCCTGTAGGCCAAGGCCTCAACACCATTTATTGAAACTGTCTGCCTGTACTTATCCATTGTAAGGGGACAAGCAGCCAGTGTGGCAAGGCCAATGCCACTAGGTGTGACAGAAACTGTCTTGGGACTGATTACATCATTTTCCACTATGGACCCATAAGTGAACCCAACTACACCCTTTGCTTGACTGTTGCCAGCAGTCCCACCACTAGTACCACTACTGCTAGGGGCACTAGAGCTTGATGTATTAGTGGTGGTAGGCTCAGGGGGTTTACCTGGACAGGACTTATCCCCTGGCCTATGGCCTCTGTTTTTACACACAAAGCACCAAGGCTTTTTAATGTGTGCAGGTTGGGAAGAAGAGGAAGAATTTGTTTTATCCCCACCCTCTGAAGAGTGTATAAGATTTGAAGTGGGATCTTTGGTTTTACCCTTATCCCCATGCTTATCGTGAGATGTTTCACCATCTTTCTTCTTATTGCCATCTTTGTCACCCCCTGTATGAACTTTTCTGTTCACCCTTGTTCTGACCCATTTGTCTGCCTTCTTTCCCAATTCTTAGGGAGAGGTCAGATCAGAGTCTACCAGGTACTGGTGCAACAAATCAGACACACAATTATTAAGTATATGCTCTCTCAGGATTGTGTTATACAGGCTTTCATAATCAGTAACTTTACTGCCATGTAACCACCCCTCCAAGGCCTTCACTGAATGGTCAATGAAATCAACCCAGTCTTGTGAAGACTCCTTTTTGGTCTCTCTGAACTTTATCCTGTACTGTTCAGTGGTTAAGCCATAACCATCCAGGAGTGCATTCTTAAGAACTGTAAAATTATTGGCATCATTTTCTTTCACAGTAAGGAGCCTATCCCTACCTTTTCCACTAAATGATAGCCATAGGATAGCAGCCCACTGCCTTTGAGGGACATCCTGTACAACACAGGCCCTCTCAAGTGCAGCAAACCACTTGTTAATGTCATCCCCCTCCTTGTAAGGGGGAACTATCTTGTGCAGATTCCTGGAATCATGCTCTTTTGCAGGATGACTATGGGGAATACTGCTGCTGCCACCATGGGTATCTAAACCCAACTTCTGTCTTTCCTTCTCTAATTCTAAAGACTGTCTATCCAAATCCAGCTGTTGCTTCTTGAGCTTCAGTCTGGTTTGTTCCACTCTCAATCTATTGAGCTCCCTTTCTAACAATCTGTCATCAGGGTGGGTGGGAGGGACATTTCTAGATACAGAGGTATGATGGGAATGAACAGAAGGAGACCTGTCCCTTACAGAGGGCACCCTAACAGCTTGGCTACCAGTATAATGTGAGAGCACACCATCAGTATGGTGTGATTCAACCTCTGTACCAACTATGCTAGACTGTCTAGTAATGGGCAGGCTGAGAAGTTTCTTTCCTGAACCTTTTCCTGGGGGAGTCCCTGGATCAGATTGAGAACCATTAGCTACTTTTTCACCAGATTGGGCACTTATGGCCTTATCCTGTACTCTAAGCATGTTAATTAACAGTTCTAAGGAAGGATTCTTCCCTACACTCAAACCTCTCTCTATGCAGAGACTCCTTGCTCCTTTCCAGCTAAGGTGATCATATGCAAGTTTGGACAGTTCAACATTTTGGCCTGTGCCAGACATTTTTAGAGAGAGTTAAAGTGATAGAAAAAAAAGAAAAAAAAGTTTTCAGAACTTTTTGGAAAGACAGAAAAACTTTTTAAACTTTTAAGAACTTTTTGAAAGTTTTAGAAGTACTTTTCAGCACTTAGAAAAGAGTGCAAAGAGGAAGTGCAAAACTTTTTGGCTATGTGTATATACACTGACCTTGTTTTGTATATTTTTCTCTTATGAAAAGTACAATGACAAGAGTGGTAAGTAGTCTCAAGCACTTATCCCACCACTGCACAACCAAGGTAGGAGGCTGGACTGGCTTGTAGTGAGTACCAAGGGGTACTTGCACCTTGCACCAGGCCCAGTTATCCCTTATTAGTGTATAGGGTGTCTAGCAGCTTAGGCTGATAGATAATGGTAGCTTAGCAGAGCAGCTTAGGCTGAACTAGGAGACGTGTGAAGCTACTACAGTACCACTTAGTGTCATATGCACAATATCATAAGAAAACACAATACACAGTTATACTAAAAATAAAGGTACTTTATTTTTATGACAATATGCCAAAGTATCTTAGAGTGTACCCTCAGTGAGAGGATAGGAAATATACACAAGATATATATACACAATAGCAAAAATATGCAGTATAGTCTTAGAAAACAGTGCAAACAATGTATAGTTACAATAGGATGCAATGGGGAAACATAGGGATAGGGGCAACACAAACCATATACTCCAAAAGTGGAATGCGAACCACGAATTGACCCCAAACCTATGTGACCTTGTAGAGGGTCGCTGGGACTATTAGAAAAGAGTGAGAGTTAGGAAAATAACCCTCCCCAAGACCCTGAAAAGTGAGTGCATAGTGCACTAAAGTTCCCCTAAGGACAAAAGAGTCGTGTTAGAGGAATAATGCAGGAAAGACACAAACCAGCAATGCAACAACTGTGGATTTCCAATCTAGGGTACCTGTGGAACAAGGGGACCAAGTCCAAAAGTCACAAGCAAGTCGGAGATGGGCAGATGCCCAGGAAATGCCAGCTGCGGGTGCAAGAAGCTTCGACTGGACAGAAGAAGCTGAGGTTTCTGCAGGAACGAAAAGGGCTAGAGACTTTCCCTTTGGTGGACGGATCCCTCTCGCCTTGGAGAGTCGTGCAGAAGTGTTTTCCCCGCCGGAAAGGACGCCAACAAGCCTTGCTACACGCAAATCGTGCGTTTGGCGTTTTTGGACGCTGCTGGGGGCCCAGGAGGAACCAGGAGGTCGCAAATTGGACCTGCAGAGAGAGGGGACGTCGAGTAAGACAAAGAGTCCTCACTGAAGCAGGTAGCACCCGGAAAAAGTGCCAGAAACAGGCACTACGAGGATGCGTGAAACGGTGCTCGCCGAAGTTGCACAAAGGAGTCCCACGTCGCCGGAGACCAACTTAGAAAGTCGTGCAATGCAGGTTAGAGTGCCGTGGACCCAGGCTTGGCTGTGCACAAAGGATTTCCGCCGGAAGTGCACAGGGGCCGGAGTAGCTGCAAAGTCTCCGTTCCCAGCAATGCAGCCCAGCGAGGTGAGGCAAGGACCTTACCTCCACCAAACTTGGGCTGAAGAGTCACTGGACTGTGGGGGTCACTTGGACAGAGTCGCTGGATTCGAGGGACCTCGCTCGTCGTGCTTAGAGGAGACCCAAGGGACCGGTGATGCAGCTTTTTGGTGCCTGCGGTTGCAGGGGGAAGATTCCGTCGACCCCACGGGAGATTTCTTCGGAGCTTCTGGTGCAGAGAGGAGGCAGGCTACCCCCACAGCATGCACAAGCAGGAAAACAGTTGAGAAGGCGGCAGGATCAGCGTTACAGAGTTGCAGTAGTCGTCTTTGCTACTATGTTGCAGGTTTGCAGGCTTCCAGCGCGGTCAGCGGTCGATTCCTTATCAGAAGGTGAAGAGAGAGATGCAGAGGAACTCGGCTGAGCTCATGCATTCGTTATCTAAAGTTTCCCCCAGAGACAGAGACCCTAAATAGCCAGAAAAGAGGGTTTGGCTACTTAGGAGAGAGGATAGGCTACTAACACCTGAAGGAGCCTATCAGCAGGAGTCTCTGACGTCACCTGGTGGCACTGGCCACTCAGAGCAGTCCAGTGTGCCAGCAGCACCTCTGTTTCCAAGATGGCAGAGGTCTGGAGCACACTGGAGGAGCTCTGGACACCTCCCAGGGGAGGTGCAGGTCAGGGGAGTGGTCACTCCCCTTTCCCTTTGTCCAGTTTCGCGCCAGAGCAGGGGCTAAGGGGTCCCTGAACCGGTGTAGACTGGCTTATGCAGAATTGGGCACATCTGTGCCCAAGAAAGCATTTCCAGAGGCTGGGGGGAGGCTACTCCTCCCCTGCCTTCACACCATTTTCCAAAGGGAGAGGGTGTCACACCCCTCTCTCAGAGGAAGTTCTTTGTTCTGCCATCCTGGGCCAGGCCTGGCTGGACCCCAGGAGGGCAGATGCCTGTCTGAGAGGTTGGCAGCAGCAGCAGCTGCAGTGAAACCCCAGGAAGGGCAGTTTGGCAGTACCAGGGTCTGTGCTACAGACCACTGGGATCATGGAATTGTACCAACAATGCCAGGATGGCATAGAGGGGGCAATTCCATGATCATAGACATGTTACATGGCCATATTCGGAGTTACCATGGTGAAGCTACATATAGGTAGTGACCTATATGTAGTGCACGCGTGTAATGGTGTCCCCGCACTCACAAAGTTCAGGGAATTGGCTCTGAACAATGTGGGGGCACCTTGGCTAGTGCCAGGGTGCCCTCACACTAAGTAACTTTGCACTTAACCTTTACCAGGTAAAGGTTAGACATATAGGTGACTTATAAGTTACTTAAGTGCAGTGTAAAATGGCTGTGAAATAACGTGGACCGTTATTTCACTCAGGCTGCAGTGGCAGGCCTGTGTAAGAATTGTCAGAGCTCCCTATGGGTGGCAAAAGAAATGCTGCAGCCCATAGGGATCTCCTGGAACCCCAATACCCTGGGTACCTCAGTACCATATACTAGGGAATTATAAGGGTGTTCCAGTAAGCCAATGTAAATTGGTAAAAATGGTCACTAGCCTGTTAGTGACAATTTGAAAGTAATGAGAGAGCATAACCACTGAGGTTCTGGTTAGCAGAGCCTCAGTGAGACAGTTAGGCACCACACAGGGAACATATACATGCACACCTATGAGCACTGGGGCCCTGTGTGACAGGGTCCCAGTGACACATACATATAGGCCACAAACCTATGAGCACTGGGGTCCTGACCAGCAGGATCCCAGTGCCACATAACAAACATACTGAAACCATAGTGTTTTCACTATGAGCACTGAGGCCTGGCTATCAGGATCCCAGTGAGACAGTGAAAACAGTGACAAAACACCCTGACATACACTCACAAACAGGCCAAAAGTGGGGGTAACGAGGCTAGAAAGAGGCTACCTTCTCACATGCAGTCCCTGACATGGTCAGGCTGCCTATAGATATTACTTTTGACAGGCAAGCTGTCTCCAGTATCTATAGGGTGCTCACACCAAGAAGTGGTACCTGGCACAGTAGAGAAGAGTTCAGAAAACTGACCCAGGAGATTTATGCAATGGTCTTTCTGCTCAGCAGTAAGACAATCAGCCAAAACTACACCTTCCACTAGAGCATCTTGTTCTGTGGAAGAGAAGAGATCAGGTTGAGGATCACTGTCTTCTTCCTGTCCCTCATCAGTTGCCATGAGCAGGGTGAGATCAGCCCTGTCATAGTAGGGTTTTAGGCGATTGACATGGAGCACCCTAAG
This sequence comes from Pleurodeles waltl, assembly GCF_031143425.1. Classification (NCBI taxonomy): domain Eukaryota; kingdom Metazoa; phylum Chordata; class Amphibia; order Caudata; family Salamandridae; genus Pleurodeles; species Pleurodeles waltl. Next base: position 684,496,656 of record NC_090447.1, read on the forward strand.
GGGACTCCTGGCAGTGCCTAAGTCAACTAAGTAGGTGACTTCACCCTTTTTCCCAACAATTGTGTTTATCTTGGAGTGCTCTTGGGGCCACAGGCTCCAAGACCCACACTTTCTGCCCTGGTTATTACTTAACCAAAACAGCCTTCTGATCATGCCATTGCTTCTGGAGCTCTTGGCTGGCCTGAAGGTTTTTACTGGCCTTTTTCATGTACTCAGCCATCCTTGATCTGAGGCCAAGTACATAATCCACAATATCTTGTTTTGGAGCTTTTAAAGGTTGTTCCCAACCCTCCTTGACAAGTGTTAGTGGACCCCTAACAGGGTGTCCAAAGAGGAGTTCAAAGGGGCTGAAGCCCACTCCTTTCTGGGGTACCTCCCTGTAGGCAAAAAGGAGGCATGGTAACAGGATATCCCATCTCCTGCTGAGTTTTTCTGGGAGTCCCATAATCATGCCTTTGAGAGTTTTGTTAAATCTCTCCACCAGTCCATTTGTTTGTGGATGATAGGGTGTGGTGAAGTTGTATGTCACCCCACACTCCTTCCACATGGCCTTCAAGTAAGCAGACATGAAATTGCTTCCTCTGTCTGAAACTACCTCTTTTGGGAACCCCACCCTGGAAAATATTCCCAGGAGGGCCTTTGCCACTGTAGGAGCTGTGGTGGTCCTTAGAGGAATTGCTTCAGGATATCTGGTGGCATGGTCCACTACCACCAAGATAAACCCATTGCCTGAAGCAGTAGGAGGGTCAAGGGGGCCAACTATGTCAACCCCTACCCTTTCAAAGGGGACCCCAACCACAGGCAGTGGAATAAGGGGTGCCTTTGGAGTGCCACCTGTCTTGCCACTGGCTTGACAGGTTTCACAGGACTTACAAAAATCTTTTGTGTCCTCAGACATTCTAGGCCAATGAAACAAGGGAACAAGTCTGTCCCAAGTTTTCATTTGTCCCAGATGTCCAGCTAGGGGAATGTCGTGGGCTAGAGTTAGGAGGAACTTTCTGTACGCCTGAGGAATCACTAACCTCCTGGCAGTTCCAGGTTTAGGATCACTTGCTTCAGTGTACAAGAGGTTGTCCTCCCAGTAAACTCTGTGAGAGTCACTGACATCCCCATTAGCCTGTTTGACAGCTTGCTGTCTGAGACCCTCTAATGTGGGACAGGTTTGCTGTGCCACACTCAGCTCCTCTCTGGCAGGCCCCCCTTCACCCAAAAGCTCAGCAGTGTCTGCTTCCAGCTCCTCTGGTGTAGGTTCTGCAAAGGGTGGAAATTCTCCTTCCTCAGAAGTAGAATCCACTGTAGAGGGAGGGATAGTAGGTAGTGCTTTACTTCTACTAGCCCTAGCTTTAGGGAGCACTTGGTCCATTGTTCCAGGATCCAAGTTTCCCTGTCCTTTTTGCTTTTTGGCCTGAGCCCTGGTTAAAGCAAAAATATGCCCTGGGATGCCCAGCATTGCTGCATGGGCCTCCAACTCCACATCTGACCAAGCTGATGTCTCCAAATCATTTCCTAGTAGACAGTCTACAGGTAAATCTGAGGCTACCACAACTTTCTTTGGACCAGTAACCCCCCCCCCCCAGTTGAGATTTACAACAGCCATGGGGTGGCTAAGTGTGTTGTTGTGAACATTGGTTACTTGGTACTGGTGACCAAGTAGGTGTTGTTCAGGGTGGACCAGTTTCTCTATCACCATTGTGACACTGGCACCTGTGTCCCTGTAGGCCTGAACCTCAACACCATTTATTAGGGGTAGTTGCTTGTACTTATCCATGTTAAGGGGACAAGCAACCAAGGTGGCTAAATCAATAGCCCCCTCAGAGACTAACACAGCCTCTGTGGTCTCCCTAATCAGACCAACCCCAACTAAGTTACCAAAGGTGAGCCCAGCTACTCCCTTGGATTGGCTATTAGTAGGTTTGCTCCCACCACCACTGCTATTAGTAGGGACACTAGGTGTAGCAGTAGGGGTTGTAGTGGTAGGAGGCTTGGTGCTTTTCTTTGGACAACTGGGATCTGTTGTCCAATGGCCTTTTATTTTACATAAATAGCACCATGGTTTCTTTTCTTTGTTTTGATTTGAAGAGGATTTGGACCCCCCCCCCCCCCCAGAGTGTTTTTGGGGGCCTGATGAAGACTAATTTTTTGATTTGTCCCCACCCTTGTCAGAAGCCTTACCATCCTTCTTCTTATTGCCATCTTTGTCACCCCCTGTATGAACTTTTCTGTTCACCCTTGTTCTGACCCATTTGTCTGCCTTCTTTCCCAATTCTTGGGGAGAGGTCAGATCAGAGTCCACCGAGTACTGGTGCAACAAATCAGACACACAATTATTAAGAATATGCTCTCTCAGGATCAAGTTAAACAGGCTGTCATAATCAGTAACTTTACTGCCATTTAACCACCCCTCCAAGGCCTTCACTGAATGGTCAATGAAATCAACCCAGTCTTGTGAAGACTCCTTTTTGGTCTCTCTGAACTTTATCCTGTATTGTTCAGTGGTTAAGCCATAACCATCCAGGAGTGCATTCTTAAGAACTGTAAAATTATTGGCATCACTTTCTTTCACAGTAAGGAGCCTATCCCTACCTTTTCCACTAAATGATAGCCATAGGATAGCAGCCCACTGCCTTTGAGGGACATCCTGTACAACACAGGCCCTCTCAAGTGCAGCAAACCACTTGTTAATGTCATCCCCCTCCTTATAAGGGGGAACTATCTTATGCAGATTCCTGGAATCATGCTCTTTTGCAGGATGACTATGGGGAATACAGCTGCTGCCACCATGGGTTTCTAAACCCAACTTCTGTCTTTCCTTCTCTAGTTCTAAGGACTGTCTATCCAAATCCAGCGGTTGCTTTTTAAGTTTCAGTCTGGTTTGTTCCACTCTCAACTTATTGAGTTCCCTTTCTAACATTCTGTCATCAGGGTTGGTGGGAGGGACATGTCTTGAAACAGAGGTATGATGAGAATGGACAGAAGGAGACCTGTCCCTTACAGAAGGCACCCTAACAGCTTGGTTAACACAAACATCACTTCTACTGTGGTGAGAAGGAATACTCTTGCTATGATGTGAGACTCCACCATCTGTATGGTGTGACTCCACATCAGTACCAACTTGTAAGAAAGTACCATCTTGCCTGGCATGTTACCCCCATTTTTCACTGTATATATGTTGTTTTAGTTGTATGTGTCACTGGGACCCTGGTAACCCAGGGCCCCAGTGCTCATAAGTGTGCCTGAATGTGTTACCTGTGTAGTGACTAACTGTCTCACTGAGGCTCTGCTAATCAGAACCTCAGTGGTTATGCTCTCTCATTTCTTTCCAAATTGTCACTAACAGGCTAGTGACCATTTTTACCAATTTACATTGGCTTACTGGAACACCCTTATAATTCCCTAGTATATGGTACTGAGGTACCCAGGGTATTGGGGTTCCAGGAGATCCCTATGGGCTGCAGCATTTCTTTTGCCACCCATAGGGAGCTCTGACAATTCTTACACAGGCCTGCCACTGCAGCCTGAGTGAAATAACGTCCACGTTATTTCACAGCCATTTTACACTGCACTTAAGTAACTTATAAGTCACCTATATGTCTAACCTTTACCTGGTAAAGGTTAGGTGCAAAGTTACTTAGTGTAAGGGCACCCTGGCACTAGCCAAGGTGCCCCCACATTGTTCAGAGCCAATTCCCTGAACTTTGTGAGTGCGGGGACACCATTACACGTGTGCACTACATATAGGTCACTACCTATATGTAGCTTCACAATGGTAACTCCGAATATGGCCATGTAACATGTCTATGATCATGGAATTGCCCCCTCTATGCCATCCTGGCATAGTTGGCACAATCCCATGATCCCAGTGGTCTGTAGCACAGACCCTGGTACTGCCAAACTGCCCTTCCTGGGGTTTCACTGCAGCTGCTGCTGCTGTCAACCCCTCAGACAGGCATCTGCCCTCCTGGGGTCCAGCCAGGCCTGGCCCAGGATGGCAGAAGAAAGGACTTCCTCTGAGAGAGGGTGTTACACCCTCTCCCTTTGGAAAATGGTGTGAAGGCAGGGGAGGAGTAGCCTCCCCCAGCCTCTGGAAATGCTTTGTTGGGCACAGATGTGCCCAATTCTGCATAAGCCAGTCTACACCGGTTCAGGGGACCCCTTAGCCCTGCTCTGGCGCGAAACTGGACAAAGGAAAGGGGAGTGACCACTCCCCTGACCTGCACCTCCCCTGGGAGGTGTCCAGAGCTCCTCCAGTGTGCTCCAGACCTCTGCCATCTTGGAAACAGAGGTGCTGCTGGCACACTGGACTGCTCTGAGTGGCCAGTGCCACCAGGTGACGTCAGAGACTCCTTCTGATAGGCTCCTTCAGGTGTTGCTAGCCTATCCTCTCTCGTAGGTAGCCAAACCCTCTTTTCTGGCTATTTAGGGTCTCTGTCTCTGGGGAAACTTTAGATAACGAATGCAAGAGCTCATCCGAGTTCCTCTGCATCTCTCTCTTCACCTTCTGCCAAGGAATCGACTGCTGACCGCGCTGGAAGCCTGCAAACCTGCAACATAGTAGCAAAGACGACTACTGCAACTCTGTAACGCTGATCCTGCCGCCTTCTCGACTGTTTTCCTGCTTGTGCATGCTGTGGGGGTAGTCTGCCTCCTCTCTGCACCAGAAGCTCCGAAGAAATCTCCCGTGGGTCGACGGAATCTTCCCCCTGCAACCGCAGGCACCAAAAAGCTGCATTACCGGTCCCTTGGGTCTCCTCTCCGCACGACGAGCGAGGTCCCTTGAATCCAGCGACTCTGTCCAAGTGACCCCCACAGTCCAGTGACTCTTCAGTCCAAGTTTGGTGGAGGTAAGTCCTTGCCTCACCTTGCTGGGCTGCATTGCTGGGAACTGCGACTTTTGCAGCTACTCCGGCCCCTGTGCACTTCCGGCAGAAATCCTTTGTGCACAGCCCAGCCTGGGTCCACGGCACTCTAACCTGCATTGCACGACTTTCTAAGTTGGTCTCCGGCGACGTGGGACTCCTTTGTGCAACTTCGGGTGAGCACCGTTTCACGCATCCTTGTAGTGCCTGTTTCTGGCACTTCTCCGGGTGCTACCTGCTGCTGAGAGGACTCCTTGTCTTGCTCGACGTCCCCTCTCTCTCCTGGTCCAATTTGCGACCTCCTGGTCCCTCCAGGGCCACAGCAGCGTCCAAAAACGCTAACCGCACGATTTGCGTGTAGCAAGGCTTGTTGGCGTTCTTTTGGCGGGAAAACACTTCTGCACGACTCTCCACGGCGAGATAGATCCGTCTACCAAAGGGGAAGTCTCTAGCCCTTTTCGTTCCTGCAGAAACCTCAGCTTCTTCTGTCCAGTAGAAGCTTCTTTGCTCCCGCAGCTGGCATTTCCTGGGCATCTGCCCATGTCCGACTTGCTTGTGACTTTTGGACTTGGTCCCCTTCTTCCACAGATACCCTAGATTGGAAATCCACAGTTGTTGCATTGTTGGTTTGTGTCTTTCCTGCATTATTCCTCTAACACGACTTCTTTGTCCTTAGGGGAACTTTAGTGCACTTTGCACTCACTTTTCAGGGTCTTGGGGAGGGTTATTTTTCTAACTCTCACTATTTTCTAATAGTCCCAGCGACCCTCTACAAGGTCACATAGGTTTGGGGTCCATTCGTGGTTCGCATTCCACTTTTGGAGTATATGGTTTGTGTTGCCCCTATCCCTATGTTTCCCCATTGCATCCTATTGTAACTATACATTGTTTGCACTGTTTTCTAAGACTATACTGCATATTTTTGCTAGTGTGTATATATATCTTGTGTATATTTCCTATCCTCTCACTGAGGGTACACTCTAAGATACTTTGGCATATTGTCATAAAAATAAAGTACCTTTATTTTTAGTATAACTGTGTATTGTGTTTTCTTATGATATTGTGCATATGACACTAGGTGGTACTGTAGTAGCTTCACACGTCTCCTAGTTCAGCCTAAGCTGCTCTGCTAAGCTACCATTATCTATCAGCCTAAGCTGCTAGACACCCTATACACTAATAAGGGATAACTGGGCCTGGTGCAAGGTGCAAGTACCCCTTGGTACTCACTACAAGCCAGTCCAGCCTCCTATATTGGTTGTGCAGTGGTGGGATAAGTGCTTTGAGACTACTTACCACTCTTGTCATTGTACTTTTCATAAGAGAAAAATATACAAAACAAGGTCAGTGTAAATACACATAGCCAAAAAGTTTTGCATTTCCTCTTTTCACTCTTTTCTAAGTGCTGAAAAGTACTTCTAACTTTCTAAAAAGTTCTAAAAAGTTTAAAAAGTTTTTTTTCTCTGTCTTTCTAAAAGCTCTGACAAACTTTTTAACTTTTACTATCACTTTAACTCTCTCTAAAAATGTCTGGCACAGGCCAAAATGTTGATCTGTCCAAACTTGCATATGACCACCTTAGCTGGAAAGGAGCAAGGAGTCTCTGTGTCGAGAGAGGTTTGAGTGTAGGGAAGAATCCTTCCTTGGAACTGTTACTTAACATGCTTAGAGAACAGGATAAGGCTAGAAGTGCCCCATCTGTTGAAAAAGTAGCTAATGGTTCTCAATCTGATCCAGGGACTCCCCCAGGAAAGATTCTGGAAAGAAACTTCCTAGCCTGCCCATTACTAGACAGTCTAGCATAGTTGGTAATGACGATGAGCCACACCATATAAATAGTGTTGTCTCACATCATAGCAAAAGCATTTATTCTCACCATACTGGTAGTGATGTTTCTGTTAGCCAAGCTGTTAGGGTGGCCTCTGTAAGGGACAGGTCTCCTTCTGTCCATTCTCACCGTACTTCTGTTTCAAGGCATGTCCCTCCCACCCACCCTGATGACAGATTGTTAGAAAGGGAGCTCAATAGATTGAGAGTGGAACAAACCAGACTGAAGCTCAAGAAGCAACAGCTGGATTTGGATAGACAGACTTTAGAAGTAGAGAAGGAGAGACAGAAACTGGGTTTAGAAACCCATGGTGGCAGCAGCAGTATTCCCCATAGTCATCCTGCAAAAGAGCATGATTCCAGGAATCTGCACAAGATAGTTCCCCCTTATAAGGAGGGGGATGACATTAACAAGTGGTTTGCTGCACTTGAGAGGGCCTGTGTTGTACAGGATGTCCCTCAAAGGCAGTGGGCTGCTATCCTATGGCTATCATTTAGTGGAAAAGGTAGGGATAGGCTCCTTACTGTGAAAGAAAATGATGCTAATAATTTCCAAGTTCTTAAGAATGCACTCCTGGATGGTTATGGCTTAACCACTGAACAATACAGGATAAAGTTCAGAGAGACCAAAAAGGAGTCTTCACAAGACTGGGTTGATTTCATTGACCATTCAGTGAAGGCCTTGGAGGGGTGATTACATGGCAGTAAAGTTACTGATTATGACAGCCTGTATAACTTGATCCTGAGAGAGCATATTCTTAATAATTGTGTGTCTGATTTGTTGCACCAGTACTTGGTGGACTCTGATCTGACCTCTCCCCAAGAATTGGGAAAGAAGGCAGACAAATGGGTCAGAACAAGGGTGAACAGAAAAGTTCATACAGGGGGTGACAAAGATGGCAACAAAAAGAAGGATGGTAAGTCTTCTGACAAGGGTGGGGACAAATCAAAAAATGAGTCTTCATCAGGCCCACAAAAACACTCTGGTGGGGGTGGTGGGCCCAAATCCTCTTTTAATCAGAACAAGGAAAAGAAACCATGGTGCTATTTATGTAAAATAAAAGGCCATTGGACAACAGATCCCAGTAGTCCAAAGAAAGGCACCAAGCCTCCTACCACTACAACCCCTACTGCTACACCTAGTGTCCCTACTAATAGCAGTGGTGGTGGGAGCAAACCTACTAATAGCCAATCCAAGGGAGTAGCTGGGCTCACTATTGGTAACTTAGTTGGGGTTGGCCTTGTTAGGGAGGCCACAGAGGCTGTGTTAGTCTCTGAGGGGGCTATTGATTTAGCCACCTTAGTTGCTTGTCCCCTTAATATGGATAAGTACAAGCAGCTACCCCTAATAAATGGTGTTGAGGTTCAGGCCTACAGGGACACTGGAGCCAGTGTGACTATGGTCATAGAGAAACTGGTCCACCCTGAACAACACCTACTTGGTCACCAGTACCAAGTAACCGATGCTCACAACAACACACTTAGCCACCCCATGGCTGTTGTAAATCTCAACTGGGGGGGGTTACTGGTCCAAATAAAGTTGTGGTAGCTTCAGATTTACCTGTAGACTGTCTATTAGGGAATGATTTGGAGACATCAGCTTGGTCAGATGTGGAGTTGGAGGCCCATGCAGCAATGCTGGGCATCCCAGGGCATATTTTTGCTTTGACAAGGGCTCAGGCCAAAAAGCAAAAAGGACAGGGAAGCTTGGATCCTGGAACAATGGACCAAGTGCTCCCTAAAGCTAGGGCTAGTAGAAGCAAACCACTTCCTACTATCCCTCCCTCTACAGTGGATTCTACTTCTGAGGAAGAAGAATTCCCTCCCTGTGCAGAACCTACACCAGAGGAGCTGGAAGCAGACACTGCTGAGCTTTTGGGTGAAGGGGGGCCTGCCAGAGAGGAGCTGAGTGTGGCACAGCAAACCTGTCCCACATTAGAGGGTCTCAGACAGCAAGCTGTCAAACAGGCTAATGGGGATGTCAGTGACTCTCACAGAGTTTACTGGGAGGACAACCTCTTGGACACTGAGCATAGGGATCCTAAACCTGGAGCTGCCAGGAGATTAGTGATTCCTCAGGAGTACAGAAAGTTCCTCCTAACCCTGGCACATGACATTCCCCTAGCTGGGCACCTGGGTCAAATGAAAACTTGGGACAGACTGGTTCCATTGTTTCATTGGCCTAGGATGTCTGAGGACACAAAGGAATTTTGTAAGTCCTGTGAAACCTGTCAAGCCAGTGGCAAGACAGGTGGCACCCCAAAGGCACCCCTTATTCCACTGCCTGTGGTTGGGGTTCCCTTTGAAAGGGTAGGGGTTGACATAATTGGCCCCCTTGACCCTCCTACTGCTTCAGGCAATAGATTTATCTTGGTGGTAGTGGACCATGCCACAAGATATCCTGAAGCTATTCCTTTAAGGACAACTACAGCACCTGCAGTGGCAAAGGCCCTCCTGGGAATATTTTCCAGGGTGGGCTTCCCAAAGGAAGTAGTATCAGACAGGGGAAGCAATTTCATGTCTGCATACTTAAAGGCCATGTGGAAGGAGTGTGGTGTAACGTACAAGTTCACAACACCCTATCATCCACAAACAAATGAACTGGTGGAGAGATTTAATAAAACTCTCAAAGGCATGATTATGGGTCTCCCTGAAAAACTCCGCAGGAGATGGGATATCCTTCTACCATGCCTCCTTTTTGCCTACAGGGAGGTACCCCAGAAAGGAGTGGGCTGAGGAAATTCGATTTTTAATACGATCGTATCGACCCGCCATTTTGTGGCCCGCCGCCATTTTATGTTGCCTTCACTCAGGCAGCACAGCGAACGAAGTCCATTCTGCCTTTTCTGCTTATTCTGCAACATGGTGTTCAAAACAGCCTTCTGCCTCTATCTTTACAAGGCTGGTATTAAGGTCTGACCGAGTACACTAATCCCTGTCTGGTTTTCTAATCCTTGTTTCAACTATCTGTAGGCTCACACTATTCTCCGCCGATCTTATCTTATCGTCTGGCCTTCGCTGTCCTTTGCTAGTATTCTCTCATTTCACAACTGTCCTCCAAACGCACACAAACTTATCACACCACATGCAACTTCGTTGTGGATCGGTTAATGAATTAGTTCAAGGGAGGGGTGACAAACACAGCTGGAGGGGAGGCAACCTTAAGTCACTTGATACTTTGTTTTCCAATTCCTTCTATTGGTGCTGTCTTGTTTTCCGACATTTCTATTGGCTCTGTTCTATCTTTACATTATTCTTACTGGCTCCTTTCTATGTGTTCTGGGAGTGTATGTAGTTAATAAATGGTTTTTATACGGTATATAAGATTGTGCGCCACAAAGTAAAGTGGCAGTCTCCTGAGAACATACCTTGTGTACTTCTGGGACAACTGTACTAGCTGCAGCTAATAAAATCTGATCTTTTACGCCTGACAGAGTGTCCCGTGTCTCTGTTAGTTGAGGCAGGTGAATCCAAGGAGATTTCAGGCGTACCCTGCGCCGCCAGGCCCATAAGGTTCTGGTTCTTCAACTGGCGCCCAACGTGGGGCGGCTTCAGCGGTACCGGTTCTGCCTGAAGGTCGTGAGGAACCCCGCAAGAAAATTCTGGAGGAATCGCGAGCCACGTCAAGCGACCCCTGTATGTCGAAGTGGTCCGAAGGTCTTTTTCAGCGCGGTTACTCCTTCCTGACGGCTACTGACGACTGCTGCCCTGACTGCCGCCCTGCCTTGGCCCTTTCTTTGATGATGTATGGTAAAGCGAGACGATAGACGGGCCTCTGTTGGTGTAAGAAGACATCCTTAGTTAAGTATTTGGTGGGTCGCGCCCACAAATTTTGGTCTTTGTTTTGTCCTTAGGTCCTTAGATTTGGCCATTGCAGTGGCCAAAGCCGAGGGGTAAGTGCATTTGTGCTGTGTAAACTGAAAGTTTTACCCCCTTGATGTTTGTGAACAGCCAGTAAAAATCGTGAGATGTCTGGTCTGACTAAGTTTGGAAAACTTTGTTGCTTTGGTTGTAATAGGGACTCCCAGCTTGAGGACTCCTGTCCGATTCCTTCGGTTGGAACTCCCACATATGAGCTCTATTCTAAACATGGTGTTGGTCCTATTGCCTTTAATAAGACATGGACCCGATATACAAAGAAAGATGGTGTTTTAAAATGGCCAGAAAATGGTAGTTTCGAAACTGATGTGCTAGATAATTTAGAAGCAACGTTATTTAAAAGAAAAGCCCGGCCGGCAATGTTTGACTCTTTTCGCCTTTGGCGTAAGGAAGCCAAACAGAGAGAAATTAAACAAGCGAAACGAGATAGGAAAACACAGGGAATGACGATTATACAGGCTGCTCAGCAATTCAAAGATGATGAAATAGATAATGCAATGGAAATTTCAGACCGACAGCATCGAATGGCAATAGATAAATGCTATCCGACGTTGCCTATCTCTTCCCTTGATAAGAGAAAAGATTTTGAGGAAGATTCCTTAATGTCCCACTTATTGAAATTGCCTCCGCCCTATGTACAAGGTGCTAATGCACCCCCGATGTTACAGCCTGTTCAGCCGCCAGTTGTGCTTCCGCCTGCTCCAGCTTTTCCACAATTGCCTCCTCAAGTATTGCCTATGCCAGCTTTGCCTTTAACTCCTTTGCCTTCTGCTCCTTTGGCAATTCCTAATGCTCCTTTAGTTAATTCACCTAATACCTTGTCCCCTATCCTTATGTCAAATTCTCCATCTATGCGTAAGCGATTTGCAGATACTGTCTCTGGTCTCTTATCACCTTTCTTTGAAGCTTTAAATGTGTCTCCAGCTTTTTCTCGAAGACAATCTCGTAGTCAATTCCCAGACTCCGAAGAGCGAGAAAAATTGGACTCACTTGCTTGTAGATGGATCAAGAAGGGTCCCCAATATAGTACGTCTGATATTATGTCCACCTTTCTGCAATGGAATGCACCTACGCAGAGATATGTTTTTAAAGTTATGTGCGATACTCTCGCTAAAGAATGGGAGGATATGAATTTGGGTTCGGTCCCACAGTATCTGTTAGATGTTCAGGCTGACTTTGACAAAGGACTTATTGTGGGTCCTAAGGTTGAAAACGCTGTCAGAACACTTATTTCTTTCAGATCCCTATTGTTCTCACAGACTTTTCCTGATTCTGATCCTTCAGTTAGGACAGCACTGAAAAACTATCCCATGAGAGAGGTTTCTCCAATATGGAAGGAAGAAGTTGCAGCAGCAGGTGCTAATCCAGCTATTCCTGCGCATTTTCAACGCATATGGATACATGTCCCCTGGAAAAGGTCTGAAGTTTTAGCACTTAAACAGTCACTCCCAGATCCACGCAAAAATCCTGCTGGTTACTATAAAGAGTTGTCGCAAACAGTTGATGCATGTACTATGAATCTAGCAGATATTGACATGTTGATGGGAAATGTAGTTCCACAGACAATATGGGCTAAAATTCGTAGAGAGGATCACGCTCAAGAATTAGGCGGCGATTGGAACGCTATTATTGCCGCAGATAGAGGTCAAGTAGGTGGTGCAAAGCCCGACGCTTTGATCTCAGAACTCCCTGGTAGGATTATTACATTAATGAAAACAATGATGCCTGCTTTGAGAGTTAATTGGGATAAGCTAGCAGCATGTAAACAAAAGAAAGATGAAAGTGTTTCCGATTTCTTTACCCGATTCGAGGAGACATTAATTGATCACAGTGGTCAAGATATGGCTACAGAAGGGGGACAGCGATTATTTGTGGATAAGTTCGTATATAACTTGCTTCCTGAACTATCACACAAGCTAAAAGACTCCGAGAGTTCATGGGCAGTTTCTTCTTCCGCCCAGATATTGGCTACTGCACAATATTATGAAAATAGAGACAAAGAAGAAAGGGAAAAACAAGAGAAAAAGACGAAAGAATTAAAAACTAAAGTTCTCTTGCAACAGGCTTATCCTCCTCGTTATGTTCAGCCTCAGTTTCAACAGCCTCCGCAGTTTCAGAGGTTGTATCAAAAGCCTGAACCATTCATTCCAAGACCTTTGCTAGGTCCCAATCAATGTGCTTATTGTAGGGAGGAAGGTCATTTTAAGAACAGTTGTCCGGCATTGTTGCAGCGTAATGGAGCAACATCTGCTTCACGAGGTCGTGGTGGTCTTCAGTCAGCAAATAGAGGTAGAGGTCGAGGTGTGTTAACCCAAGAGCAGCGTTCTTTTGTTCCTCCAAATTCCGGAAATTACTTTGACCAGCAAAATGTTAGGTCTACACAGTATTACAGTGAGGATCAGTATATTGAAGGAGGGAATGAAAGTCTTCATTTTGAATAGGACAGCCATGGACAAAGTAAGGGGGTTACGTCAATTCCAGTGGATCAGAATGGACCTTATGTTAATGTCACTACAATGGGTGTTTCAGAGCCATTTCTTTTAGATACTGGTGCCATGAGAAGCTCTATCATTCATTCTAAACTCCCTGGCGCACCTTTGTCTGGCTTAACGAATGTATCTGTAGGATTTTCTGGCGCCCCTGTTCGCAATCCAGTTTCTTGCCCTTTGCCTGTTTCAATAGGCCCTTATGAATTAGAAGCTCCGCTTCTTCTGACGAATGGTTGTGGTGAAAATCTGTTGGGTTTAGATCTATTAAAAAGAATGCATGCTACGATATATTGTTCACCTTCTGGTGTATACCTCACTCTAGGACAAAAAATGACTAGTCCAATGTACTTATCAAAAGATCAATTCCCACCTGAATTGCTTTCTCTTCCCGAAACGCTTTGGGCTACGGGTCCGAATGACGTTGGTTGTCTTGAGATCCCACCTTATGTTGTTACTCTCAAGCCCAATGCTGAAATGCCACGTATTCCGCAATACAGAATCTCTACTGAAGGTGAGAAAGCACTTCTGGAAATTGTCCATGATTTGATTCAGAAGGGTGTGGTTGAGGAAACGAGAGGAAATACATGTAACAGTCCTGTTCTTCCGGTTCTTAAACGCACTGATCCTTCTCAGCCTCCTGTTTATCGTTTTGTAATTGATCTTCGGGAGGTAAACAAGATTGTCGTACCGCAGTTTCCTGTAGTCCCAGATATCACTGCTCTGTTGACGATGATACCTTCTACAGCGACTTGGTTTTCAGTTATTGATCTAAAGAATGCTTTCTTTAGTATTCCCATCGCCGAAGAGAGTAGAGATATTTTTGGTTTTTCCCTCGGAGGCCGAAGCTTCCGGTTTAAACGCGCACCTCAAGGTTATTGTGAAAGTCCCTCTATTTACAGTCAAGCTCTAAAATGTCATCTTGATGCCTTTTCCTTACCGTCCGGTGCCGCTCTCATTCAGTACATGGATGACTTATTAGTTGCCGCTGATTCAGAGGAGATTTGCAAAAAAGTGACCGTTGCACTGTTACGTCATTTGTTTGATCTGAATCACAAGGTTTCTCCTTCTAAATTACAATATGTCTGTCGCGAGGTGACTTATTTGGGTCATCTCTTGTCAAAGGAAGGACGACGATTGACCCCCGAACGAATTCAGGCAATTGCACAAATGTCAGTGCCATCCACACAAAGAGAGGTACGTGCCTTTTTGGGCATTACTTCTTATTGTAGACAGTGGATTCCGAGTTTCTCTTTATTGGCTAAACCGCTGTTGGCGCTAACTTTAAAAGATACGCCTCAGCCTCTTCCGTGGACTGACGAATGTCAGAAGAGTTTTACTGATTTGCGTATTGCTTTGTGTTCTGCTCCTGTATTGGGTACTCCTGATTACAGTAAGCCCTTTACGCTCTATGTCCACGAAAGAGAGGGTTGTGCATTGTCAGTCTTAACGCAGCGTTTTGGAGATCAACAGCGACCATGCGCATATTTCTCAGCTACGTTAGATCCAGTAGCTAAAGCATTGCCTAGTTGTCTTAAGGCGACAGCGGCAGCAGCAATTTCTATTCGACAGTCTGCTGGAGTAGTGCTAGATAATACTCTCATTGTTATGGTGCCACATGCAGTGGATACTTTACTAAATAGGACAAAAACGCAGCATCTTACGAGTGCTCGGTTGTCCGGATATGAGCTGACGCTTTTGGCTAGTCACATACACATCAAACGATGTAATACCCTGAATCCAGCTACTTTGTTGCCTCTTCCAGAAGAGAGAGATGTCTCTGAACAGCATGATTGTTTTCTCCGTACTGAAGAAGAGACTAAGGGTAGAATTGACCTAAAAGACACGCCATTAGTGAATCCAGATGGAACACTATGGGTAGATGGTTCTTGTTTCAAGCTCCCGAATGGAGATACAGTTTCAGCCTACGCTATTACTACTTTGCATACGATTGTGGAGACAGCACGCATTAGACATAATTCAGCTCAAGCAGCTGAATTGATAGCCTTAACTAGAGCGTGTGTGTTATCCAAAGGAAAAAGAGTAAACGTGTACACTGATAGCCAATACGCTTTTGGTGTAGCGTTTAACTTTGGGCGCTTATGGAAGGAAAGAGGATTCTTTACTTCCCATGGTACTAAGATACAACATGGTCAATTAGTGACTGAACTTCTTGAGTCACTTACAATGCCTACTCAGATAGCGATCGTGAAGTGTAGTGCACACAAAAAGATTGTGGACGATGTTGGTCGAGGAAATGCATTTGCAGATGAGGTAGCGAAAAAGACAGCCAGAGACAACACAAGTCGAATGTATGTTGCAGGTCCCGCAAACTGCGTAAGAGAAAAGGGAATGTGTGAAGATACAGTAGAGAGTGTGAAATCAATTCAAGGAGAGGCTACGGAGAATGAGTTGAGAAAGTGGAAGGAAAGTACAGGAATGTTAGATGAGATGGGATGTTGGGTTGAATTATCAGAACATCAACGTTGGCTGTTACCAGATGCTTATGTACTACCTGTAGTTACTATGGCACATGGTCCAGCTCACCTAAGTGCAAAAGGAATATGTAAGCTTCTGGCTCCAGTGTGGCAAAATGAGGGGATCCCAAAGTGTGCAAATAATGTAGTAAAACATTGTATTGTTTGCTTGATGTACAATCCGGGAAAGGGAACCCCAACTCCAGCAGGTCATTTTGCTCCTCCAACATATCCATTTGAGGTGTTGCAGATCGATTATATTCACATGGAACGATGCAACAACCTCAAATATGTTCTGGTGGTAGTATGTGCTTTTTCTAGATGGGTAGAAGCCTACCCTCTGAAGGACAATACTGCTTTATCAACTGCCAAAATACTTTTGAAAGAATTCTTCCCTAGGTTTGGTTTGCCGCGCATTGTCTGGAGTGACAATGGGAGCGAATTTGTGGGTCAAGTCATGCAAAAAGTTTGTGCAGGTCTTGGCATAAAACAGAAGTTCCACGCGGCGAATCACCCACAGTCGGCTGGTTTAGTAGAATGCTACAATGGAACCTTGAAGCTTAAAATTGCTAAGGTGCAAGCTAGCACAGGACTTAATTGGCCTGATGCTTTACCATTGGCTCTTCTGTCCACCAGAACAGCAGTACACTCTCGTTTGGGGCTTAGCCCTTACGAAGTGATATTTGGTCGCCCAGCTAATGTATGGGGAGTTCCTCGCCCTAAGAAATACTCAGACTTGCCATACCCGATGTTGATTGACTACTTGCATGACCTTACAACTAAATTGCGTGTTCTTCATCAACAGGTTCAGAGTGCTCTACCAGAGGCTTCCACAGACCCAGGTCATTCCATCCGACCAGGTGACTGGGTCTGCACGAAAAATTTCCAACGACAGAGAAATTTGGAGCCCAGATGGAGAGAGCCACGCCTGGTTCTTTTGACCACAAGAACAGCAGTTAAAGTCGAAGGAAAGAAAAACTGGGTGCATGCCGTGCACTGCAAGAAAGTGCCTTTGCCCTTGCCTTTCGATCAGTGGGTCCGTAGAGGCATCAGTGACTCTGAAAGTGAGAAAGTTCCGCAATTTGTACCATTCAGTGATGCGCGTCTAATTGGAACACTTTCTGAGAAAGAGGACGACGACATCCTTCAAGAAGCAATACCATCGCATCGTCGCTTGAACACGACAAATCCAGGAACATTGTTTCAAAACCAGACTGCCTCTGGACAGGAACGCTATAATTTGAGACCAAGACCAAAGAACTTGTAAATTTCTCTCCTATGTAGTACTCTATCCCGGTTGCAGGGTCACGGTAGGAGTCTTAGTTACGACCTGAGTAAGTGGCAATAGGCCTGCAGGACCTCACAATGTCATAGGACGGTAGATAATCGTGACTACAGTGATTGAGGAAGATTGCCGTGAGCATCCACTTAGAAAGATGGAGGCTACATTAGATAAAAGAGAAAGTAAAAATGTAAAGAATAATTGTAAAGAAATATATAGTCGTTGTAGTATTGCTCTATGCGTCATTATATTGTCGTGTATTCTTTTGGCATCTGTAAACTGGATCATTATTACTCTGCAGCAAAAAGTTGTCTCTTCTCCTACCTCTACATCTTCTTCTACTATCTCTCCGCACCTATTTCACACTCTTCCCCAGCATGAACTCATCAGAAGAACTGAATACTTTAACAATTCCTTCGTCCAGTTGTTACATCAACATCAGTTAGTGATCAATACAACTGACTGTTGGGTGTGTGGACTCATACCACATACGGTAGAAAAAGGAATGCCATATTTAGTTCTTCCATTCTCCTATGAAGGTTCCGCTTGGGCTTATTTTGTCATTTTCAATAATGCATATCAAAGTAAAATTAAACAACCTGTCAGTTCACATAGTGTTGGTTCAGATTTCAGTCATAGTTTATTGATAAAGGGAATGGTAGCTATGGCTAAAATCATGGAAAAAAGTGAAGCTTCCATAGATGAAAGAAAAGCATATACCAATTGGAACATAACTAATTACATTTCCAGCCTCAATGATAAGGTTAAGCAAGGAAAATCTCCTCCGATACGGGTCATACCCCAACAAGGAAATTTCTGTCTGCAAATAAATGGTAGAACTCCAAACACCGGACAAAGAGAAAGTTTATGTTCCCATACATATGTTTATTCAGCCCTGAATTCACCGCCGTTAGTACCATCTCAAGGTACATACTTCGTTTGCCACGATAGGGCTTATACATGGTTGCCAGCTGATTTCTCTGGTACTTGTTATATAGCCTTTCTTCTTCCCCCTACATACACCGCTCCTGCGAACCATCATAAAAATAGATATGGCAGAGGGATTGTGGATTCGAAAGACACAGCAGGACAAGAGGGAGGAGATTTCCTCAAAGGATTTCTTCCCTTCTGGGGTCCAATGGCCAACAGCAGAAATATAAGGCAATTGGTTCGTGTCGTAGAAACCACCATAGACATCACTGTAGGAGCTTTAAGTAACATTACAGCTGAACTACAGGCTGATCGCCTTATGACCTTGCAGAACCGTGTTGCCTTAGACTTTGTTCTTGCGGACCGTGGTGGAGTATGCAAATTGATCGGATCAAGTTGCTGTATTTTCATACCTAATGACGCTCCGACAGTATACCAAGCTATCTCTAAGTTACACATAATCTCCGAGTCGATTCATCAGGACGAAGGAGATTGGTCCTTTTCAGAGTGGTTTTGGGGATTACTGTCCAAATGGGGTTGGAAGGTATTGACATTCTTTGGAGTAATTTTAGCTTTTATATTCTCTTGTTGTCTTTGTATGCACTGCGGTCCTGCCATCTGCAACCTATGTGCTACTGCATGTATTCCCAAACCCAAGTCACAAAGAGCAGAGAATATCAAAATGATGGTACAGCAACAGCTTGATGACCTCATGGCCATAGACATCGACTCAGATTAACATGAGTTTGTGTATCTTGCCTGAGTTCTGGCAAAAGGAGGGTCTGAGGAAATTCGATTTTTAATACGATCGTATCGACCCGCCATTTTGTGGCCCGCCGCCATTTTATGTTGCCTTCACTCAGGCAGCACAGCGAACGAAGTCCATTCTGCCTTTTCTGCTTATTCTGCAACATGGTGTTCAAAACAGCCTTCTGCCTCTATCTTTACAAGGCTGGTATTAAGGTCTGACCGAGTACACTAATCCCTGTCTGGTTTTCTAATCCTTGTTTCAACTATCTGTAGGCTCACACTATTCTCCGCCGATCTTATCTTATCGTCTGGCCTTCGCTGTCCTTTGCTAGTATTCTCTCATTTCACAACTGTCCTCCAAACGCACACAAACTTATCACACCACATGCAACTTCGTTGTGGATCGGTTAATGAATTAGTTCAAGGGAGGGGTGACAAACACAGCTGGAGGGGAGGCAACCTTAAGTCACTTGATACTTTGTTTTCCAATTCCTTCTATTGGTGCTGTCTTGTTTTCCGACATTTCTATTGGCTCTGTTCTATCTTTACATTATTCTTACTGGCTCCTTTCTATGTGTTCTGGGAGTGTATGTAGTTAATAAATGGTTTTTATACGGTATATAAGATTGTGCGCCACAAAGTAAAGTGGCAGTCTCCTGAGAACATACCTTGTGTACTTCTGGGACAACTGTACTAGCTGCAGCTAATAAAATCTGATCTTTTACGCCTGACAGAGTGTCCCGTGTCTCTGTTAGTTGAGGCAGGTGAATCCAAGGAGATTTCAGGCGTACCCTGCGCCGCCAGGCCCATAAGGTTCTGGTTCTTCAGGGCTTCAGCCCCTTTGAACTTCTTTTTGGAGACCCTGTTAGGGGTCCACTCACACTAGTAAAGGAGGGTTGGGAACAACCTTTAAAAGCTCCTAAGCAGGATATTGTGGACTATGTACTTGGCCTCAGATCAAGGATGACTGAGTACATGAAAAAGGCCAGTAAAAACCTTCAGGCCAGCCAAGAGCTCCAGAAGCAATGGCATGATCAGAAGGCTGTTTTGGTTCAGTACCAACCAGGGCAGAAAGTGTGGGTCTTGGAGCCTGTGGCCCCAAGAGCACTCCAAGATAAATGGAGTGGTCCCCACACAATTGTTGAAAAGAAGGGAGAAGTCACCTATTTAGTTGACTTAGGCACTGCCAGGAGTCCCCTTAGGGTGCTCCATGTCAACCGCCTGAAACCCTACTATGACAGGGCTGATCTCACCCTGCTCATGGCAACAGATGAGGGACAGGAAGAAGACAGTGATCCTCTACCTGATCTCTTCTCTTCCACAGAACAAGATGCTCTGGTGGAAGGTGTAGTTTTGGCTGATTGCCTTACTGCTGAGCAGAAAGACAATTGCATAAATCTCCTAGATCAATTCTCTGAACTCTTCTCCACTGTGCCAGGTACCACTTCTTGGTGTGAGCACACTATAGATACTGGAGACAGCTTGCCTCTCAAAAGTAAGATCTATAGGCAGCCTGACCATGTCAGGGACTGCATAAAGCAAGAGGTCCAGAAAATATTAGAACTAGGAGTGGTTGAGCACTCTGACAGTCCATGGGCTTCTCCTGTGGTACTGGTACCAAAACCCAATTCCAAAGATGGAAAGAAGGAAATGCGGTTTTGTGTAGACTATAGAGGTCTCAACTTAGTAACCAAAACTGATGCTCACCCTATACCCAGGGCAGATGAGCTCATAGATACACTGGCATCTACCAAGTATCTAAGCACTTTTGACTTGACTGCAGGGTATTGGCAGATCAAATTGTCAGAAGATGCTAAACCTAAGACTGCATTTTCAACCATTGCAGGACATTACCAGTTTACTGTAATGCCTTTTGGTTTGAAAAATGCACCTGCCACTTTTCAAAGGTTGGTGAACACAGTCCTGCAAGGGCTGGAAGCTTTCAGTGCAGCATATTTGGACGATATAGCTGTCTTTAGCTCCAGCTGGGATGATCACCTGGTCCACCTATGGAAAGTTTTGGAGGCCCTGCAAAAGGCAGGCCTCACTATCAAGGCTTCAAAGTGCCAGATAGGGCAGGGTAAGGTGGTTTATCTGGGACACCTTGTTGGTGGGGAACAGATTGCACCACTACATGGGAAAATCCAAACAATTATTGATTGGGTTCCCCCTACCACTCAGACTCAGGTGAGAGCCTTCCTAGGCCTCACTGGGTATTACAGGAGGTTCATTAAGAACTATGGCTCCATTGCAGCCCCTCTTAATGACCTCACTTCCAAAAAGATGCCTAAAAAGGTATTATGGACAGCAAACTGTCAGAAAGCTTTTGAGGAGCTGAAGCAGGCCATGTGCTCTGCACCTGTCCTGAAAAGCCCTTGTTACTCTAAAAAATTCTATGTCCAAACTGATGCATCTGAATTAGGAGTAGGGGCAGTCCTATCACAACTTAATTCTGAGGGCCAGGATCAACCTGTTGCTTTTATTAGTAGGAGGTTGACCCCTAGAGAAAAGCGTTGGTCTGCCATTGAGAGGGAGGCCTTTGCTGTGGTCTGGGCACTGAAGAAGTTGAGGCCATACCTGTTCGGCACTCACTTCATTGTTCAGACAGACCACAAACCTCTACTTTGGCTAAAACAAATGAAAGGTGAAAATCCAAAATTTTGAGGTGGTCCATATCCCTACAGGGAATGGACTATACAGTGGAACATAGACCTGGGAGTAGCCACTCCAATGCAGATGGACTCTCCAGATATTTCCACTTAGACAATGAAGACTCATCAGGTCATGGCTAGTCTTATTGTCCTTCGTTTGGGGGGGGTTGTGTAGGAAAGTACCATCTTGCCTGGCATGTTACCCCCATTTTTCACTGTATATATGTTGTTTTAGTTGTATGTGTCACTGGGACCCTGTTCTCCAGGGCCCCAGTGCTCATAAGTGTGCCTGAATGTGTTACCTGTGTAGTGACTAACTGTCTCACTGAGGCTCTGCTAATCAGAACCTCAGTGGTTATGCTCTCTCATTTCTTTCCAAATTGTCACTAACAGGCTAGTGACCATTTTTACCAATTTACATTGGCTTACTGGAACACCCTTATAATTCCCTAGTATATGGTACTGAGGTACCCAGGGTATTGGGGTTCCAGGAGATCCCTATGGGCTGCAGCATTTCTTTTGCCACCCATAGGGAGCTCTGACAATTCTTACACAGGCCTGCCACTGCAGCCTGAGTGAAATAACGTCCACGTTATTTCACAGCCATTTTACACTGCACTTAAGTAACTTATAAGTCACCTATATGTCTAACCTTTATCTGGTAAAGGTTAGGTGCAAAGTTACTTAGTGTGAGGGCACCCTGGCACTAACCAAGGTGCCCCCACATTGTTCAGAGCCAATTCCCTGAACTTTGTGAGTGCGGGGACACCATTACACATGTGCACTACATATAGGTCACTACCTATATGTAGCTTCACAATGGTAACTCCGAATATGGCCATGTAACATGTCTATGATCATGGAATTGCCCCCTCTATGCCATCCTGGCATAGTTGGCACAATCCCATGATCCCAGTGGTCTGTTGCACAGACCCTGGTACTGCCAAACTGCCCTTCCTGGGGTTTCACTGCAGCTGCTGCTGCTGCCAACCCCTCAGACAGGCATCTGCCCTCCTGGGGTCCAGCCAGGCCTGGCCCAGGATGGCAGAACAAAGGACTTCCTCTGAGAGAGGGTGTTACACCCTCTCCCTTTGGAAAATGGTGTGAAGGCAGGGGAGGAGTAGCCTCCCCCAGCCTCTGGAAATGCTTTGTTGGGCACAGATGTGCCCAATTCTGCATAAGCCAGTCTACACCGGTTCAGGGGACCCCTTAGCCCTGCTCCGGCGCGAAACTGGACAAAGGAAAGGGGAGTGACCACTCCCCTTTCCTTTGTCCAGATTCACGCCAGAGCTGCCTGGACCCCAGGAGGGCAGAAGCCTCACTGAGGGGTTGACGGCAGCAGCAGCTGCAGTGGAGACCCCGGAAAGGCAGTTTGGCAGTACCCGGGTTCTGTGCTGGAGACCCGGGGGATCATGGAATTGTCCCCCCAATGCCAGAATGGCATTGGAGTGACAATTCCATGATCTTAGACATGTTACATGGCCATGTTCGGAGTTACCATTGTGACGCTGTACATAGGTAGTGACCTCTGTATAGTGCACACGTGTAATGGTGTCCCCGCACTCACAAAGCCCGGGGCATTTGCCCTGAACGATGTGGGGGCACCTTGGCTAGTGCCAGGGTGCCCACAGACTAAGTAACTTTGCACCCAACCTTTACCAGGTGAAGGTTAGACATATAGGTGACTTTATAAGCTACTTAAGTGCAGTGGTAAATGGCTGTGAAATAACATGGACGTTATTTCACTCAGGCTGAGGTGGCAGGCCTGTGTAAGAATTGTCAGAGCTCCCTATGGGTGGCAAAAGAAATGCTGCAGCCCATAGGGATCTTCTGGAACCCCAATACCCTGGGTACCTCAGTACCATATACTAGGGAATTATATGGGTGTACCAGTATGCCAATGTGAATTGGTAAATTTAGTCACTAGCCTGTTAGTGACAAATTTGGAAAGCAGAGAGAGCATAACCACTGAGGTTCTGGTTAGCAGAGCCTCAGTGAGACAGTTAAGCATGACACAGGGAACACATACAGGGCACATACTTATGAGCACTGGGGCCCTGCCTGGCAGGGGCCCAGTGACTCATAGACTAAAACAACATGTATACAGTGAAATATGGGGGTAACATGCCAGGCAAGATGGTACTTCCCTACACAACCCCTGCCAAACGAAGGACAATAGGACTAGCCATGGCCTGATGAGTCTTCATTGCCTAAGTGGAAATATCTGGAGAGTCCATCTGCATTGGAGTGGGTACTCCCAGGTCTAGGTTCCACTGTATGGTCCATTCCCTGTAGAGATATGGGCCACCTCAACAATTTAAGATTTTCACCTTTCATTTGTTTTAGCCTAAGTAGAGGTTTGTGGTCTGTCTGAACAATGAAGTGAGTGCCAAACAGGTATGGCCTCAACTTATTCAGTGCCCAGACCACAGCAAGGGCCTCCCTCTCAATGGCAGACCAATGCTTTTCTCTAGGGGTCAACCTTCTGCTGATAAAAGCAATTGGTTGATCTTGGCCCTCAGAATTCCGTTGTGATAAGACTGCTCCTACCACTAATTCAGATGCATCAGTTTGAACAATGAATTTCTTGGAGTAACATGGGCTTTTTAGGACAGGTGCAGAGCACATGGCCTGTTTGAGCTCCTCAAAAGCTTTCTGACAGCTAGCTGTCCACAATACCTTTTTAGGCATCTTCTTACTAGTGAGTTCATTAAGAGGGGCTGCTATGGAGCCATAGTTTTTAATGAGTCTCCTGTAATACCCAGTGACACCTAAGAAGGCTCTCACTTGGGTCTGTGTTGTAGGGGGAACCCAATCCATGATTGTCTGGATTTACCCCTGCAGTGGTGCAATCTGTTCTCCTCCTACCAGGTGTCCCAGATAAACCACCTTTCCCTGCCCTATCTGGCACTTTGAGGCCTTGATAGTGAGGCCTGCCTTTTACAGGGCCTCCAAAACTTTCCAAAGGTGGACCAGGTGCTCATCCCAGGTGGAGCTAAAGACAGCTATATCATCTAGATATGCTGCACTAAAAGCCTCCAACCCTTGCAGGACTGTGTTCACCAACCTCTGAAAAGTGGCAGGTGCATTCTTCAAACCAAAGGGCATCACTGTAAATCGGTAGTGCCCTCCTATAGCTGAAAATGCAGTTTTAGGTTTAGCATCCTCAGCCAATTTGATCTGCCAATACCCTGCAGTCAAATCAAAGGTGTTTAGATACTTGGCAGATGCCAGTATATCTATGAGCTCATCTGCCCTGGGTATAGGGTGAGCGTCAGTTTTTGTTACCTGATTAAGACCTCTGTAGTCTACACAAAACCTCATATCCCTTTTTCCATCTTTTGAGTGAGGCTTTGGTACAAGCACCACAGGGCTCGCCCATGGGCTTTCAGAAGGTTCAACCACTCCTAGATCAAGCATTTGCTGAACCTCGTGTTTTTTGCAGTCCCTGACATGGTCAGGCTGCCTATAGATTTTACTTTTCACAGACATGCTGTCTCCAGTATCAATTGTGTGTTCACACCAAGATGTGGTGCCTGGCACAGTTGAAAAGAGTTCAGAAAATTGTCCAAGGAGATTTATGCAGTTGTCTTTCTGTTCTGCAGTCAGACAATCTGCTAAAACTACTCCCTCCACTAAAGCATCTTCTTCAGTGGAGGAGAAGAGATCAGGGAGAGGGTCACTCTCTTCTTCCTGTCCCTCATCTGTTGCCATGAGCAGGGTGAGATCAGCCCTGTCATAGTAGGGTTTTAGGCGGTTGACATGAATCACCCTAAGGGGAGTCCTGCCAGTGCCCAGGTCTACCAGATAGGTAACCTCACCCTTTTTTTCAACAATTAGATGAGGTCCACTCCATTTGTCCTGGAGTGCTCTTGGGGCCACAGGCTCCAATACCCACACCTTCTGTCCTGGTTGGTACTGAATCAGAACAGCCTTCTGGTCATGCCATTGCTTCTGGAGCTCTTGGCTGGCCTGAAGGTTTTTACTGGCCTTTTTCATGTACTCGGCCATTCTGGATCTTAGGCCAAGTACATAGTCCACTATGTCCTGTTTGGGAGCTTTTAAAGGTTGTTCCCAACCCTACTTCACAAGTGTTAGTGGACCTCTTACAGGGTTTCCAAATAGGAGTTAAAAGGGGCTGAAGCCCACTGCTTTCTAGGGTTCCTCCCTGTAAGCAAAAAAGAGGCAAGGTAACAGGACATCCCATCTCCTCCTGAGTTTTTCAGGGAGTCCCATTATCATACCTTTGAGAGTTTTATTAAACCTCTCTACCAGTCCATTAGTCTGTGGATGATAAGGAGTGGTGAATTTGTATGTTACACCACATTCCTTCCACATAGCTTTCAAGTATGCAGACATAAAGTTGCTACCCCTGTCTGATACAACCTCTTTTGGGAAACAAACCCTGGAAAAGATTCCCAGGAGGGCTTTTGCCACTGCAGGTGCTGTAGTGGTCCTTATAGGAATTGCTTCAGGATATCTGGTAGCATGGTCCACTACCACCAAGATAAACCTATTGCCTGAAGCAGTAGGATGGTCAAGGGGGCCAACTATGTCAACCCCTAACCATTCAAAGGGGACCCCAACCACAGGTAGTGGAATAAGGGGAGCCTTTGGTGTGCCACCAGTCTTGCCACTGGCTTGGCAGGTCACACAAGACTTACAAAAATATTTTGTGTCCTCTGACATCCTAGGCCAGTGAAACAGGGGGACAAGCCTTTTCCATGTTTTGATCTGGCCCAAATGCCCAGCCAAAGGAATGTCATGTGCCAGAGTTAGGAGGAACTCTCTGTACTGCAGGGGAATGACCAATCTCCTGGCTGCTCCAGGTTTTGTGTCCCTTGCCTCTGTGTACAAGAGGTTGTCTTCCCAGTGTACTCTTTAACTGTCACAGACATCCCCATTTTGCTGCTTGACAGCTTGTTGTCTGAAACCCTCTAATGTGGGACAGGATTGTTGTGCCACACTCAGCTCTTCCCTGGCAGGCCCCCCTCCACCCAAAAGCTCAGCAGTGTCTGCTGCCAGCTCATCTGGTAAAGGTTCTGCATAGGTGGGAAATTCTTCTTCCTCAGAAGGAGAATCATCTGTAGAGGGAGGGATAGTGGGTAGGGATTTACCCTTGCTACCCCTAGCTTTAGGGAGCACTTGGTACATTGTTCCAGGATCCAAGTTACCCTGTCCTTTTTGCTTTTTGGCCTGAGCCATTGTTAAAGCAAAAATATGCCCAGGAATGCCCAGCATTGCTGCATGAGCCTCCAACTCCACTTCTGCCCAAGCTGATGCCTCTAAATCGTTCCCTAGTAGACAGTCTACAGGTAAATCTGAGGCAAGCACAACTTTCTTTGGACCAGTAACTCCCCCCCCCCCCAGTTGAGATTCACAACAGCCATGGGGTGGCTAAGAGTGTTGTTATGAGCGTCTGTCACTTGGTACTGGTGACCATGTAGGTGTTGTTCAGGGTGTACCAGTTTCTCTATCACCACGGTAACACTGGCACCTGTGTCCCTGTAGGACTGAACCTCAACACCATTTATTAGGGGAAGTTCCTTGTACTTATCCATATTAAGGGGACAAGCAACCAAGGTGGCCAAATCAATGGCACCTTCAGAGACTAACACAGCCTCTGTGGTCTCCCTAACAAGACCAACCCCAACTAAATTACCAAAGGTGAGCCCAGCTACTGTGAGAAAGTAGCCTCTTTCTAGCCTTGTTACCCCCACTTTTGGCCTGTTTGTGAGTGTATGTCAGGATGTTTGTCACTGTTTTCACTGTCTCACTGGGATCCTGATGGCTAGGCCCCAGTGCTCATAGTGAAAACACTATGTTTTCAGTATGTTTGTTATGTGTCACTGGGACACTGATAGTCAGGGCCCCAGTGCTCATAAGGTTGTGGCCTATATGTATGTGTCACTGGGACCCTGTCACACAGGGCCCCAGTGCTCATAGGTGTGCATGTATATGTTCCCTGTGTGGTGCCTAACTGTCTCACTGAGGCTCTGCTAACCAGAACCTCAGTGGTTATGCTCTCTCATTACTTTCAAATTGTCACTAACAGGCTAGTGACCAATTTTACCAATTTACATTGGCTTACTGGAACACTCTTATAATTCCCTAGTATATGGTACTGAGGTACCCAAGGTATTGGGGTTCCAGGAGATCCCTATGGGCTGCAGCATTTCTTTTGCCACCCATAGGGAGCTCTGACAATTCTTACACAGGCCTGCCACTGCAGCCTGAGTGAAATAACGTCCACGTTATTTCACAGCCATTTTACACTGCACTTAAGTAACTTATAAGTCACCTATATGTCTAACCTTTACCTGGTAATGGTTAGGTGCAAAGTTACTTAGTGTGAGGGCACCCTGGCACTAGCCAAGGTGCCCCCACATTGTTCAGAGCCAATTCCCTGAACTTTGTGAGTGCGGGGACACCATTACACGCGTGCACTACATATAGGTCACTACCTATATGTAGCTTCACCATGGTAACTCCGAATATGGCCATGTAACATGTCTATGATCATGGAATTGCCCCCTCTATACCATCCTGGCATAGTTGGCACAATCCCATGATCCCAGTGGTCTGTAGCACAGACCCTGGTACTGCCACACTGCCCTTCCAGGGGTTTCACTGCAGCTGCTGCTGCTGCCAACCCCTCAGACAGGCAGCTGCCCTCCTGGGGTCCAGCCAGGCCTGGCCCAGGATGGCAGAACAAAGAACTTCCTCTGAGAGAGGGTGTGACACCCTCTCCCTTTGGAAAATGGTGTGAAGGCAGGGGAGGAGTAGCCTCCCCCAGCCTCTGGAAATGCTTTGTTGGGCACAGATGTGCCCAATTCTGCATAAGCCAGTCTACACCGGTTCAGGGACCCCTTAGCCCCTGCTCTGGCGCGAAACTGGACAAAGGAAAGGGGAGTGACCACTCCCCTGACCTGCACCTCCCCTGGGAGGTGTCCAGAGCTCCTCCAGTGTGCTCCAGACCTCTGCCATCTTGGAAACAGAGGTGCTGCTGGCACACTGGACTGCTCTGAGTGGTCAGTGCCACCAGGTGACGTCAGAGACTCCTTGTGATAGGCTCCTTCAGGTGTTAGTAGCCTTTCCTCTCTCCTAGGTAGCCAAACCCTCTTTTCTGGCTATTTAGGGTCTCTGTCTCTGGGGAAACTTTAGATAACGAATGCATGAGCTCAGCCGAGTTCCTCTGCATCTCCCTCTTCACCTTCTGATAAGGAAACGACCGCTGACCGCGCTGGAAGCCTGCAAACCTGCAACATAGTAGCAAAGACGACTACTGCAACTCTGTAACGCTGATCCTGCCGCCTTCTCGACTGTTTTCCTGCTTGTGCATGCTGTGGGGGTAGCCTGCCTCCTCTCTGCACCAGAAGCTCCGAAGAAATCTCCCGTGGGTCGACGGAATCTTCCCCCTGCAACCGCAGGCACCAAAAAGCTGCATTACCGGTCCCTTGGGTCTCCTCTCAGCACGACGAGCGAGGTCCCTCGAATCCAGCGACGCTGTCCAAGTGACCCCCACAGTCCAGTGACTCTTCAGCCCAAGTTTGGTGGAGGTAAGTCCTTGCCTCACCTCGCTGGGCTGCATTGCTGGGAACCGCGACTTTGCAGCTACTCCGGCCCCTGTGCACTTCCGGCGGAAATCCTTTGTGCACAGCCAAGCCTGGGTCCACGGCACTCTAACCTGCATTGCACGACTTTCTAAGTTGGTCTCCGGCGACGTGGGACTCCTTTGTGCAACTTCGGCGAGCACCGTTTCATGCATCCTTGTAGTGCCTGTTTCTGGCACTTCTCTGGGTGCTACCTGCTTTAGTGAGGGCTCTTTGTCTTGCTCGACGTCCCTTCTCTCTTCAGGTCCAATTTGCGATCTCCTGGTCCCTCCTGGGCCCCAGCAGCGTCCAAAAACGCCAAACGCTCGTTTTGCGTGTAGCAAGGCTTGTTGGCGTCCTTCCGGCGGGAAAACACTTCTGCACGACTCTCCAAGGCGAGAGGGATCCGTCCACCAAAGGGAAAGTCTCTAGCCTTTTTTGTTCCTGCAGAAACCTCAGCTTCTTCTGTCCAGTCGAAGCTTCTTTGCACCCGCAGCTGGCATTTCCTGGGCATCTGCCCATCTACGACTTGCTTGTGACTTTTGGACTTGGTCCCCTTGTTCCACAGGTACCCTAGATTGGAAATCCACAGTTGTTGCATTGCTGGTTTGTGTCTTTCCTGCATTATTCCTCTAACACGACTATTTTGTCCTTAGGGGAACTTTAGTGCACTTTGCACTCACTTTTCAGGGTCTTGGGGAGGGTTATTTTTCTAACTCTCACTATTTTCTAATAGTCCCAGCGACCCTCTACAAGGTCACATAGGTTTGGGGTCCATTCGTGGTTCGCATTCCACTTTTGGAGTATATGGTTTGTGTTGCCCCTATCCCTATGTTTCCCCTTTGCATCCTATTGTAACTATACATTGTTTGCACTGTTTTCTAAGACTATACTGCATATTTTTGCTATTGTG
The DNA here is from genome assembly GCF_031143425.1 of Pleurodeles waltl. Lineage (NCBI taxonomy): Eukaryota > Metazoa > Chordata > Amphibia > Caudata > Salamandridae > Pleurodeles > Pleurodeles waltl. Next base: position 684,526,299 of record NC_090447.1, read on the forward strand.
TATATATATCTTGTGTATATTTCCTATCCTCTCACTGAGGGTACACTCTAAGATACTTTGGCATATTGTCATAAAAATAAAGTACCTTTATTTTTAGTATAACTGTGTATTGTGTTTTCTTATGATATTGTGCATATGACACTAGGTGGTACTGTAGTAGCTTCACACGTCTCCTAGTTCAGCCTAAGCTGCTCTGCTAAGCTACCATTATCTATCAGCCTAAGCTGCTAGACACCCTATACACTAATAAGGGATAACTGGGCCTGGTGCAAGGTGCAAGTACCCTTTGGTACTCACTACAAGCCAGTCCAGCCTCCTACATTGGTTGTGCAGTGGTGGGATAAGTGCTTGAGACTACTTACCACTCTTGTCATTGTACTTTTCATAAGAGAAAAATATACAAAACAAGGTCAGTGTATATACACATAGCCAAAAAGTTTTGCATTTCCTCTTTTCACTCTTTTCTAAGTGCTGAAAAGTACTCCTAAACTTTCAAAAAGTTCTTAAAAGTTTAAAAAGTTTTTTTTCTGTCTTTCCAAAAAGTTCTGAAAACTTTTGTCTCTTTCTCTATCACTTTAACTCTCTCTAAAAAATGTCTGGCACAGGCCAAAGTGTTGATCTGTCCAAACTTGCATATGACAACCTTAGCTGGAAGAGAGCAAGGAGTCTCTGTATAGAGAGAGGTTTGAGTGTAGGGAAGAATCCTGCCTTGGAACTGTTAATTAACATGCTTAGAGAACAGGATAAGGCCAGAGGTGGCCCATCTGTTGAAAAAGTACCTAATAGTTCCCAATCTGATTCAGGGACTCCCCCAGGAAAAGATTCAGGAAAGAAACTTTCTAGCCTGCCCATTACTAGACAATCTAGCATAGATGGTAATGATGATGAGCCACACCAAACAAATAGTGTTGTCTCACTGTAGGAAGTTGGCTCTGTATGTGCTATTTCAAAGTAAGGAATAGCATGCACAGAGTCCAAGGGTTCCCCTTAGAGGTAAAATAGTGGTAAAAAGAGATAATACTAATGCTCTATTTTGTGGTAGTGTGGTCGAGCAGTAGGCTTATCCAAGGAGTAGTGTTAAGCATTTGTTGTACATACACATAGACAATAAATGAGGTACACACACTCAGAGACAAATCCAGCCAATAGGTTTTTATATAGAAAAATATCTTTTCTTAGTTTATTTTAAGAACCACAGGTTCAAATTCTACATGTAATATCTCATTCGAAAGGTATTGCAGGTAAGTACTTTAGGAACTTCAAATCATAAAAACTGCATGTATACTTTTCAAGTTATTGACAAATAGCTGTTTTAAAAGTGGACACTTAGTGCAATTTTCACAGTTCCTAGGGGAGGTAAGTATTTGTTAGGTTAACCAGGTAAGTAAGACACTTACAGGGCTTAGTTCTTGGTCCAAGGTAGCCCACCGTTGGGGGTTCAGAGCAACCCCAAAGTCACCACACCAGCAGCTCAGGGCCGGTCAGGTGCAGAGTTCAAAGTGGTGCCCAAAACACATAGGCTAGAATGGAGAGAAGGGGGTGCCCCGGTTCCGGTCTGCTTGCAGGTAAGTACCCGCGTCTTCGGAGGGCAGACCAGGGGGGTTTTGTAGGGCACCGGGGGGGACACAAGTCCACACAGAAATTTCACCCTCAGCGGCGCGGGGGCGGCCGGGTGCAGTGTAGAAACAAGCGTCGGGTTCGCAATGTTAGTCTATGAGAGATCTCGGGATCTCTTCAGCGCTGCAGGCAGGCAAGGGGGGGGTTCCTCGGGGAAACCTCCACTTGGGCCAGGGAGAGGGACTCCTGGGGGTCACTTCTCCAGTGAAAGTCCGGTCCTTCAGGTCCTGGGGGCTGCGGGTGCAGGGTCTCTCCCAGGCGTCGGGACTTTAGGTTCAAAGAGTCGCGGTCAGGGGAAGCCTCGGGATTCCCTCTGCAGGCGGCGCTGTGGGGGCTCAGGGGGGACAGGTTTTGGTACTCACAGTATCAGAGTAGTCCTGGGGTCCCTCCTGAGGTGTTGGATCGCCACCAGCCGAGTCGGGGTCGCCGGGTGCAGTGTTGCAAGTCTCACGCTTCTTGCGGGGAGCTTGCAGGGATCTTTAAAGTTGCTGGAAACAAAGTTGCAGCTTTTCTTGGAGCAGGTCCGCTGTCCTCGGGAGTTTCTTGTCTTTTCGAAGCAGGGACAGTCCTCAGAGGATGTCGAGGTCGCTGGTCCCTTTTGAAGGCGTCGCTGGAGCAGGATCTTTGGAAGGCAGGAGACAGGCCGGTGAGTTTCTGGAGCCAAGGCAGTTGTCGTCTTCTGGTCTTCCTCTGCAGGGGTTTTTCAGCTAGGCAGTCCTTCTTCTTTTAGTTGCAGGAATCTAATTTTCTAGGGTTCAGGATAGCCCTTAAATACTAAATTTAAGGGCGTGTTTAGGTCTGGGGGGTTAGTAGCCAATGGCTACTAGCCCTGAGGGTGGGTACACCCTCTTTGTGCCTCCTCCCAAGGGGAGGGGGTCACAATCCTAACCCTATTGGGGGAATCCTCCATCTGCAAGATGGAGGATTTCTAAAAGTTAGAGTCACTTCAGCTCAGGACACCTTAGGGGCTGTCCTGACTGGCCAGTGACTCCTCCTTGTTTTTCTCATTATTTTCTCCGGCCTTGCCGCCAAAAGTGGGGCCTGGCCGGAGGGGGCGGGCAACTCCACTAGCTGGAGTGTCCTGCTGGGTTGGCACAAAGGAGGTGAGCCTTTGAGGCTCACCGCCAGGTGTGACAATTCCTGCCTGGGGGAGGTGTTAGCATCTCCACCCAGTGCAGGCTTTGTTACTGGCCTCAGAGTGACAAAGGCACTCTCCCCATGGGGCCAGCAACATGTCTCGGTTTGTGGCAGGCTGCTAAAACTAGTCAGCCTACACAGATAGTCGGTTAAGTTTCAGGGGGCACCTCTAAGGTGCCCTCTGGGGTGTATTTTACAATAAAATGTACACTGGCATCAGTGTGCATTTATTGTGCTGAGAAGTTTGATACCAAACTTCCCAGTTTTCAGTGTAGCCATTATGGTGCTGTGGAGTTCGTGTTTGACAGACTCCCAGACCATATACTCTTATGGCTACCCTGCACTTACAATGTCTAAGGTTTTGTTTAGACACTGTAGGGGTACCATGCTCATGCACTGGTACCCTCACCTGTGGTATAGTGCACCCTGCCTTAGGGCTGTAAGGCCTGCTAGAGGGGTGTCTTACCTATACTGCATAGGCAGTGAGAGGCTGGCATGGCACCCTGAGGGGAGTGCCATGTCGACTTACTCGTTTTGTCCTCACTAGCACACACAAGCTGGCAAGCAGTGTGTCTGTGCTGAGTGAGAGGTCTCCAGGGTGGCATAAGACATGCTGCAGCCCTTAGAGACCTTCCTTGGCATCAGGGCCCTTGGTACTAGAAGTACCAGTTACAAGGGACTTATCTGGATGCCAGGGTGTGCCAATTGTGGATACAATGGTACATTTTAGGTGAAGGAACACTGGTGCTGGGGCCTGGTTAGCAGGGTCCCAGCACACTTCTCAGTCAAGTCAGCATCAGTATCAGGCAAAAAGTGGGGGGTAACTGCAACAGGGAGCCATTTCTTTACACAAGCCCCCCCCAGCCCACAGGCCAGGAGACTCAGCCCAAGCTGGGAGAGTCTTCCTAGTCTGTTAGGCGAGGAAGAGTAGGAGAAATAGGCTGGTTAGGTGCAGGGCCTACTCTGCCTTACATCCTTCTGTTCAGGTCATTCCCTTTGGGGAACTGACCCACTTCCACAGTGATAGGACCTAGTCTGAATTGCCTCTTGTCTGCTTCTTCAATGTCTCCACCCATTCTTTTTATTTTGGGTTTAGAGGTATCCACCTCTGCTAATCTTATCTTAGCCAGGGTCATCCCTAGCTTACCCAAAGAGGTTACCCAGAGCTGGAGTAACCCCACCATGACCAACAGGGTCAGGGGGCCTAACTTGCTATTTGGCATGGGGTCTGACCACCATGCCAAGGATAGTGCAGCCACAAAGGCTAACACCCAGCAGAGGCCACTGACAGCTGTCAGTGCCCAGAACCACACCTTTAGCTCTTCACCTAAAAGGGAAGGGGCTAAGTGACAGGCTTCTTTGGGTTCAGGTTGCCTGTCTGCTGTATTGGAGTGGGGGGTTACCACATCTTGTAGTAAACACCCTTCTTCCGCTCTTTCTTCTGTTAGCTGAGGAGCCACCCACTCAGGTTTAACAGTTGCCTGACTAGCCAGGACTTCTTGTGGGTCAGGTTGGACTTTATCAGGGCCATTTTTGGAGTTCTCCCCTACTGGAGCAGAATCTCCTTGGCTTGCTGTAACCTTGGCTAAAGGTTGTCCACCCTTCCTACTCGGTTTTCTTTTCTTCTTCTTCTGGGGCCTGCTTGCATTTACTGCAGAGGCAGGACTTCCAGAATCCTTGGGAGAGGACTGGCACTGGACCAGTTCCTCTCTTGGGCTCTGACTAACCTCTGGGTAGTCATTTCCAAGGAGACAATCAAGGGGGAGGTCTGTACTGACTACTACCCTTCTCCAGCTAAGAGTGCCACCCACTTCTATGGGTACTAAAGCCACAGGCCTCTTAGTGACCCTGTCTAGGCTAACTCTTACCCTGGCAGTCTCACCTGGGATGTACTGGTTTGAGAGCACCAGCCTGTCATGCACAATAGTGTGACTGGCACAAGTGTCTCTCAGGGCAGTGGTTGGGATTCCATTCACCAGTAGGTGGTGGAAGTGTCTACTTCCCTCTGGAATCTCCAACTCACCTGTTGGGCCCTGTTTCCAGTTGAAGGCTATGAAGACCTCCTCATCTGAGGAGTCATCTCCCATGGCTACACTGGTTACCCCTGGAATCTTGTTCTGGGGTTTGTTTTTGGGACAAGAAGTGTCCTTGGTGTGGTGCCCAGACTGTTTACAGTTGTGGCACCATGCCTTAGTGGCATCCCAGTTCTTACCCTGGTACCCACCTTTGTTTTGGGTTGTGTCTTGGGGCCCACCCACCTGTTCTGGTTTTTGGGGGCCTACAGAGGACTCTTTTTCTTTGTTTCTAGTGTCACCCACTTTCTCCTGGGGAGTTTTTGTAACCCCTTTCTTTTGGTCACCCCCAGTGGAAGTTTTGGTTACCCTAGTCTTGACCCAGTGGTCTGCCTTCTTTCCCAATTCTTGGGGAGAAATGGGACCTAGGTCTACCAGATACTGATGCAACTTTTCATTGAAGCAGTTACTTAAAATGTGTTCTTTCATAAACAAATTATAAAGCCCAACATAGTCACACACTTCATTTCCAGTTAACCAACCATCTAGTGTTTTTACTGAGTAGTCTACAAAATCAACCCAGGTCTGGCTCGAGGATTTTTGAGCCCCCCTGAATCTAATTCTATACTCCTCAGTGGAGAATCCAAAGCCCTCAATCAGGGTACCCTTCATGAGGTCATAAGATTCTGCATCTTGTCCAGAGAGTGTGAGGAGTCTATCCCTACACTTTCCTGTGAACATTTCCCAAAGGAGAGCACCCCAGTGAGATCTGTTCACTTTTCTGGTTACACAAGCCCTCTCAAAAGCTGTGAACCATTTGGTGATGTCATCACCATCTTCATATTTAGTTACAATCCCTTTAGGGATTTTCAACATGTCAGGAGAATCTCTGACCCTATTTATGTTGCTGCCACCATTGATGGGTCCTAGGCCCATCTCTTGTCTTTCCCTCTCTATGGCTAGGATCTGTCTTTCCAAAGCCAATCTTTTGGCCATCCTGGCTAACTGGATGTCCTCTTCACTGGAGTTATCCTCAGTGATTTCAGAGTTGTTGGTCCCTCCTGTGAGGGAACCAGCATCTCTGACTATTATTTGTGGAGTCAGGGCTTGAGAAGCCCTGCTCTCCCTAAGTAGGACTGGAGGGGGGGAATTTCCCTCCAAGTCACTATCTTCATCCTCTGAGTTGCCATCCTCAGAGGGGTTGGCCTTTTCAAACTCTGCCAAAAGCTCCTGGAGCTGTACTTTGGTAGGTTTGGGGCCCATTGCTATTTTCTTTAGTTTACAGAGTGACCTTAGCTCTCTCATCTGTAGATGGAGGTAAGGTGTGGTGTCGAGTTCCACCACATTCACATCTGTGCTAGACATTATGCTTCTAAAAGTTGGAATACTTTTTAAGAAACTAAAACTGGTTCTAGAATCTAATTCAAACTTTTACAAACTTTTAAACTCTAAAAGAAATGCTAAACAGGATCTAACACAAGGCCCTAGCAGGTCTTTTAAGAATTTAGAAAACTTTTCAAATTGCAAAAATCAATTTCTAATGACAATTTTGGAATTTGTCGTGTGATCAGGTATTGGCTGAGTAGTCCAGCAAATGCAAAGTCTTGTACCCCACCGCTGATCCACCAATGTAGGAAGTTGGCTCTGTATGTGCTATTTCAAAGTAAGGAATAGCATGCACAGAGTCCAAGGGTTCCCCTTAGAGGTAAAATAGTGGTAAAAAGAGATAATACTAATGCTCTATTTTGTGGTAGTGTGGTCGAGCAGTAGGCTTATCCAAGGAGTAGTGTTAAGCATTTGTTGTACATACACATAGACAATAAATGAGGTACACACACTCAGAGACAAATCCAGCCAATAGGTTTTTATATAGAAAAATATCTTTTCTTAGTTTATTTTAAGAACCACAGGTTCAAATTCTACATGTAATATCTCATTCGAAAGGTATTGCAGGTAAGTACTTTAGGAACTTCAAATCATAAAAACTGCATGTATACTTTTCAAGTTATTGACAAATAGCTGTTTTAAAAGTGGACACAGTGCAATTTTCACAGTTCCTAGGGGAGGTAAGTATTTGTTAGGTTAACCAGGTAAGTAAGACACTTACAGGGCTTAGTTCTTGGTCCAAGGTAGCCCACCGTTGGGGGTTCAGAGCAACCCCAAAGTCACCACACCAGCAGCTCAGGGCCGGTCAGGTGCAGAGTTCAAAGTGGTGCCCAAAACACATAGGCTAGAATGGAGAGAAGGGGGTGCCCCGGTTCCGGTCTGCTTGCAGGTAAGTACCCGCGTCTTCGGAGGGCAGACCAGGGGGGTTTTGTAGGGCACCGGGGGGGACACAAGTCCACACAGAAATTTCACCCTCAGCGGCGCGGGGGCGGCCGGGTGCAGTGTAGAAACAAGCGTCGGGTTCGCAATGTTAGTCTATGAGAGATCTCGGGATCTCTTCAGCGCTGCAGGCAGGCAAGGGGGGGGTTCCTCGGGGAAACCTCCACTTGGGCCAGGGAGAGGGACTCCTGGGGGTCACTTCTCCAGTGAAAGTCCGGTCCTTCAGGTCCTGGGGGCTGCGGGTGCAGGGTCTCTCCCAGGCGTCGGGACTTTAGGTTCAAAGAGTCGCGGTCAGGGGAAGCCTCGGGATTCCCTCTGCAGGCGGCGCTGTGGGGGCTCAGGGGGGACAGGTTTTGGTACTCACAGTATCAGAGTAGTCCTGGGGTCCCTCCTGAGGTGTTGGATCGCCACCAGCCGAGTCGGGGTCGCCGGGTGCAGTGTTGCAAGTCTCACGCTTCTTGCGGGGAGCTTGCAGGGATCTTTAAAGTTGCTGGAAACAAAGTTGCAGCTTTTCTTGGAGCAGGTCCGCTGTCCTCGGGAGTTTCTTGTCTTTTCGAAGCAGGGACAGTCCTCAGAGGATGTCGAGGTCGCTGGTCCCTTTTGAAGGCGTCGCTGGAGCAGGATCTTTGGAAGGCAGGAGACAGGCCGGTGAGTTTCTGGAGCCAAGGCAGTTGTCGTCTTCTGGTCTTCCTCTGCAGGGGTTTTTCAGCTAGGCAGTCCTTCTTCTTGTAGTTGCAGGAATCTAATTTTCTAGGGTTCAGGATAGCCCTTAAATACTAAATTTAAGGGCGTGTTTAGGTCTGGGGGGTTAGTAGCCAATGGCTACTAGCCCTGAGGGTGGGTACACCCTCTTTGTGCCTCCTCCCAAGGGGAGGGGGTCACAATCCTAACCCTATTGGGGGAATCCTCCATCTGCAAGATGGAGGATTTCTAAAAGTTAGAGTCACTTCAGCTCAGGACACCTTAGGGGCTGTCCTGACTGGCCAGTGACTCCTCCTTGTTTTTCTCATTATTTTCTCCGGCCTTGCCGCCAAAAGTGGGGCCTGGCCGGAGGGGGCGGGCAACTCCACTAGCTGGAGTGTCCTGCTGGGTTGGCACAAAGGAGGTGAGCCTTTGAGGCTCACCGCCAGGTGTGACAATTCCTGCCTGGGGGAGGTGTTAGCATCTCCACCCAGTGCAGGCTTTGTTACTGGCCTCAGAGTGACAAAGGCACTCTCCCCATGGGGCCAGCAACATGTCTCGGTTTGTGGCAGGCTGCTAAAACTAGTCAGCCTACACAGATAGTCGGTTAAGTTTCAGGGGGCACCTCTAAGGTGCCCTCTGGGGTGTATTTTACAATAAAATGTACACTGGCATCAGTGTGCATTTATTGTGCTGAGAAGTTTGATACCAAACTTCCCAGTTTTCAGTGTAGCCATTATGGTGCTGTGGAGTTCGTGTTTGACAGACTCCCAGACCATATACTCTTATGGCTACCCTGCTCTTACAATGTCTAAGGTTTTGTTTAGACACTGTAGGGGTACCATGCTCATGCACTGGTACCCTCACCTGTGGTATAGTGCACCCTGCCTTAGGGCTGTAAGGCCTGCTAGAGGGGTGTCTTACCTATACTGCATAGGCAGTGAGAGGCTGGCATGGCACCCTGAGGGGAGTGCCATGTCGACTTACTCGTTTTGTCCTCACTAGCACACACAAGCTGGCAAGCAGTGTGTCTGTGCTGAGTGAGAGGTCTCCAGGGTGGCATAAGACATGCTGCAGCCCTTAGAGACCTTCCTTGGCATCAGGGCCCTTGGTACTAGAAGTACCAGTTACAAGGGACTTATCTGGATGCCAGGGTGTGCCAATTGTGGATACAATGGTACATTTTAGGTGAAGGAACACTGGTGCTGGGGCCTGGTTAGCAGGGTCCCAGCACACTTCTCAGTCAAGTCAGCATCAGTATCAGGCAAAAAGTGGGGGGTAACTGCAACAGGGAGCCATTTCTTTACACTCACATCATAGCAAAAGCATTTATTCTCACCATACTGCTAGTAATGTTTCTGTAAACCAAGCTGTTAAGTTGGCTTCTGTAAGGGACAGGTCTCCTTCTGTTCATTCCCATCATAGCTCTGTTTCTAGAAATGTCCCCCCCACCAACCCTGATGACAGAATGTTAGAGAGGGAACTCAATAAGTTGAGGGTGGAACAAACCAGACTGAAGCTTAAAAAGCAACAGCTGGATTTGGATAGACAGTCTTTTGAATTAGAGAAGGAAAGACAGAAGTTGGGTTTAGATACCCATGGTGGCAGCAGCAGTATTCCCCATAGTCATCCTGCAAAAGAGCATGATTCCAGGAATCTGCACTAGATAGTTCCCCCTTATAAGGAGGGGGATGACATTAACAAGTGGTTTGCTGCACTTGAGAGGGCCTGTGTTGTACAGGATGTCCCTCAAAGGCAGTGGGCTGCTATCCTATGGCTATCATTTAGTGGAAAAGGTAGGGATAGGCTCCTTACAGTGAAAGAAAATGATGCCAATAATTTCCAAGTTCTTAAGAATGCACTCCTGGATGGTTATGGCTTAACCACTGAACAGTACAGGATAAAGTTCAGAGAGACCAAAAAGGAGTCTTAACAAGACTGGGTTGATTTCATTGACCATTCAGTGAAGGCCTTGGAGGGGTGGTTACATGGCAGTAAAGTTACTGATTATGACAGCCTGTATAACTTAATCCTGAGAGAGCATATTCTTAATAATTGTGTGTCTGATTTGTTGCACCAGTACCTGGTAGACTCTGATCTGACCTCTCCCCAAGAATTGGGAAAGAAGGCAGACAAATGGGTCAGAACAAGGGTGAACAGAAAAGTTCATACAGGGGGTGACAAAGATGGCAATAAGAAGAAAGATGGTGAAAAATCTCAAGATAAGCATGGGGATAAGGGTAAAACCAAAGATCCCACTTCAAATCTTAAACACTCTTCAGAGGGTGGGGATAAAACAAATTCTTCCTCTTCTTCCCAACCTGCACACATTAAAAAGCCTTGGTGCTTTGTGTGTAAAAATAGAGGCCATAGGCCAGGGGATAAGTCCTGTCCAGGTAAACCCCCTGAGCCTACCACCACTAATACATCAAGCTCTAGTGCCCCTAGCAGTAGTGGTACTAGTGGTGGGACTGCTGGCAACAGTCAAGCAAAGGGTGTAGTTGGGTTCACTTATGGGTCCATAGTGGAAACTGATGTCATCAGTCCCAAGACAGTTTCTGTCACACCTAGTGGCATTGGCCTTGCCACACTGGCTGCTTGTCCCCTTACAATGGAGAAGTACAGGCAGACAGTTTCATTAAATGGTGTTGAGGCCTTGGCCTACAGGGACACAGGTGCCAGTTTCACTTTGGTGACTGAAAACCTAGTGCACCCTGATCAACACATCATTGGACAACAGTATAAGATTATTGATGTCCATAACTCCACTAAGTTTCTTCCCTTAGCTATAATTCAGTTTAGTTGGGGTGGAGTTACTGGCCCTAAGCAGGTGGTGGTATCACCTAGCTTACCTGTAGACTGTCTCTTAGGTAATGACCTAGAGGCCTCAGGTTGGGCTGATGTAGAGTTTTATGCCCATGCAGCCATGCTGGGCATCCCTGAGGAATTGTTCCCTCTCATTTCAAGTGAAATGAAAAAGCAAAGGCGAGAAGGCCTGAAAACTCAGGATCCCTCTCCATCAACAGGTAAAAAGGGTATCACAGTATCCCCTAACCACCCTACCATTCAGGATACTATTCCTGTGGTGGGAGAAACCTCTCCTGGGGTGGCACCTGTTCCAAGGGAATCATCAGCTGGCAAAGCTGGACTCCCTGAGGTGGAAGTACCTCTCTGTGGGATAACTAACATTGGTGAGAAAAAGAGCACCATTTTAGTTAACATGGAGCATCCCTCCAACCCTCCCAGAGAAACTTTAGTGCAGAAACCCTGCACTACCTCACAACACTTAGGACAGCATCCCTGCCCTAGTGTGGAGCTCATAGGACAGCATCCCTGCCCTGCTCCAACTCAAGAGAAACAGCATCCCTGTTCTCTCTTCCAGCCAGATGGACAAAGTTTTTGCCCAGCTATGGCTTTTCTGAGACAGCATCCCTGTCTGGCATTTCCATCACTACAAATAGGTTCAGTGGACAATTCCCACTGCTCTAAACTAAAACTTACTGATAGAAACTCTGAAAATACATCTTCACATTGTTGCTTAGCTAAAAAAGTTCAAACAGGGTGGTTTACATCCCCACAGGGAAGTAACCATATAGTGGATGATAAAGGGAGTAACCAGTCTATTGCAGAGCTACTCTCTACTTATCACCACTTAGACAATAAAGTCTCAACTGGCCAAGGTTAGCCTTATTGTCCTTCATTTGGGGGGGGTTGTGTGAGAAAGTAGCCTCTTTCTAGCCTTGTTACCCCCACTTTTGGCCTGTTTGTGAGTGTATGTCAGGATGTTTGTCACTGTTTTCACTGTCTCACTGGGATCCTGATGGCTAGGCCCCAGTGCTCATAGTGAAAACACTATGTTTTCAGTATGTTTGTTATGTGTCACTGGGACACTGATAGTCAGGGCCCCAGTGCTCATAAGGTTGTGGCCTATATGTATGTGTCACTGGGACCCTGTCACACAGGGCCCCAGTGCTCATAGGTGTGCATGTATATGTTCCCTGTGTGGTGCCTAACTGTCTCACTGAGGCTCTGCTAACCAGAACCTCAGTGGTTATGCTCTCTCATTACTTTCAAATTGTCACTAACAGGCTAGTGACCAATTTTACCAATTTACATTGGCTTACTGGAACACCCTTATAATTCCCTAGTATATGGTACTGAGGTACCCAGGGTATTGGGGTTCCAGGAGATCCCTATGGGCTGCAGCATTTCTTTTGCCACCCATAGGGAGCTCTGACAATTCTTACACAGGCCTGCCACTGCAGCCTGAGTGAAATAACGTCCACGTTATTTCACAGCCATTTTACACTGCACTTAAGTAACTTATAAGTCACCTATATGTCTAACCTTTACCTGGTAAAGGTTAGGTGCAAAGTTACTTAGTGTGAGGGCACCCTGGCACTAGCCAAGGTGCCCCCACATTGTTCAGAGCCAATTCCCTGAACTTTGTGAGTGCGGGGACACCATTACACGCGTGCACTACTTATAGGTCACTACCTATATGTAGCTTCACCATGGTAACTCCGAATATGGCCATGTAACATGTCTATGATCATGGAATTGCCCCCTCTATACCATCCTGGCATAGTTGGCACAATCCCATGATCCCAGTGGTCTGTAGCACAGACCCTGGTACTGCCACACTGCCCTTCCTGGGGTTTCACTGCAGCTGCTGCTGCTGCCAACCCCTCAGACAGGCAGCTGCCCTCCTGGGGTCCAGCCAGGCCTGGCCCAGGATGGCAGAACAAAGAACTTCCTCTGAGAGAGGGTGTGACACCCTCTCCCTTTGGAAAATGGTGTGAAGGCAGGGGAGGAGTAGCCTCCCCCAGCCTCTGGAAATGCTTTGTTGGGCACAGATGTGCCCAATTCTGCATAAGCCAGTCTACACCGGTTCAGGGACCCCTTAGCCCCTGCTCTGGCGCGAAACTGGACAAAGGAAAGGGGAGTGACCACTCCCCTGACCTGCACCTCCCCTGGGAGGTGTCCAGAGCTCCTCCAGTGTGCTCCAGACCTCTGCCATCTTGGAAACAGAGGTGCTGCTGGCACACTGGACTGCTCTGAGTGGTCAGTGCCACCAGGTGACGTCAGAGACTCCTTGTGATAGGCTCCTTCAGGTGTTAGTAGCCTTTCCTCTCTCCTAGGTAGCCAAACCCTCTTTTCTGGCTATTTAGGGTCTCTGTCTCTGGGGAAACTTTAGATAACGAATGCATGAGCTCAGCCGAGTTCCTCTGCATCTCCCTCTTCACCTTCTGATAAGGAAACGACCGCTGACCACGCTGGAAGCCTGCAAACCTGCAACATAGTAGCAAAGACGACTACTGCAACTCTGTAACGCTGATCCTGCCGCCTTCTCGACTGTTTTCCTGCTTGTGCATGCTGTGGGGGTAGCCTGCCTCCTCTCTGCACCAGAAGCTCCGAAGAAATCTCCCGTGGGTCGACGGAATCTTCCCCCTGCAACCGCAGGCACCAAAAAGCTGCATTACCGGTCCCTTGGGTCTCCTCTCAGCACGACGAGCGAGGTCCCTCGAATCCAGCGACACTGTCCAAGTGACCCCCACAGTCCAGTGACTCTTCAGCCCAAGTTTGGTGGAGGTAAGTCCTTGCCTCACCTCGCTGGGCTGCATTGCTGGGAACCGCGACTTTGCAGCTACTCCGGCCCCTGTGCACTTCCGGCGGAAATCCTTTGTGCACAGCCAAGCCTGGGTCCATGGCACTCTAACCTGCATTGCACGACTTTCTAAGTTGGTCTCCGGCGACGTGAGACTCCTTTGTGCAACTTCGGCGAGCACCGTTTCATGCATCGTTGTAGTGCCTGTTTCTGGCACTTCTCTGGGTGCTACCTGCTTTAGTGAGGGCTCTTTGTCTTGCTCGACGTCCCTTCTCTCTTCAGGTCCAATTTGCGATCTCCTGGTCCCTCCTGGGCCCCAGCAGCGTCCAAAAACGCCAAACGCTCGTTTTGCGTGTAGCAAGGCTTGTTGGCGTCCTTCCGGCGGGAAAACACTTCTGCACAACTCTCCAAGGCGAGAGGGATCCGTCCACCAAAGGGAAAGTCTCTAGCCTTTTTTGTTCCTGCAGAAACCTCAGCTTCTTCTGTCCAGTCGAAGCTTCTTTGCACCCGCAGCTGGCATTTCCTGGGCATCTGCCCATCTACGACTTGCTTGTGACTTTTGGACTTGGTCCCCTTGTTCCACAGGTACCCTAGATTGGAAATCCACAGTTGTTGCATTGCTGGTTTGTGTCTTTCCTGCATTATTCCTCTAACACGACTATTTTGTCCTTAGGGGAACTTTAGTGCACTTTGCACTCACTTTTCAGGGTCTTGGGGAGGGTTATTTTTCTAACTCTCACTATTTTCTAATAGTCCCAGCGACCCTCTACAAGGTCACATAGGTTTGGGGTCCATTCGTGGTTCGCATTCCACTTTTGGAGTATATGGTTTGTGTTGCCCCTATCCCTATGTTTCCCCATTGCATCCTATTGTAACTATACATTGTTTGCACTGTTTTCTAAGACTATACTGCATATTTTTGCTATTGTGTATATATATCTTGTGTATATTTCCTATCCTCTCACTGAGGGTACACTCTAAGATACTTTGGCATATTGTCATAAAAATAAAGTACCTTTATTTTTAGTATAACTGTGTATTGTGTTTTCTTATGATATTGTGCATATGACACTAGGTGGTACTGTAGTAGCTTCACACGTCTCCTAGTTCAGCCTAAGCTGCTCTGCTAAGCTACCATTATCTATCAGCCTAAGCTGCTAGACACCCTATACACTAATAAGGGATAACTGGGCCTGGTGCAAGGTGCAAGTACCCCTTGGTACTCACTACAAGCCAGTCCAGCCTCCTACAGCTACTCCCTTGGATTGGCTATTAGTAGGTTTGCTCCCACCACCACTACTATTACTAGGGGCACTAGAATTTGCAGTAGGGGTTGTGGTAGTGGGAGGTTTGGTGTTTTTCTTTGGACAACTGGCATCAGTTGTCCAATGGCCTTTGACTTTACACAAATAACACCAAGGCTTTTTAACTTGATTTGAAGAGGATTTGGACCCACCACCCCCACCAGAGGATTTTTGTGGGCCTGATGAAGACTCAGTTTTACTTTTGTCCCCACCCTTGTCAGAAGACTTACCATCCTTCTTCTTGCCATCCTTGTCACCCCCTGTATGAACTTTTCTGTTCACTCTTGTTCCGACCCATTTGTCTGCCTTCTTTCCCAATTCTTGGGGAGAGGTCAGATCTGAGTCCACTAGATATTGGTGCAACAAGTCAGACACACAGTTATTCAGAATATGCTCTTTCAGAATAAGATTATACAGGCTTTCATGGTCAGAAACTTTACTGCCATGTAACCACCCTTCCAAGGCCTTCACTGATCAGTCAACAAAGTCTATCCAGTCTTGTGAGGACTCTTTTCTGGTGTCTTTGAACTTAATCCTGTATTGTTCAGTGGTTAACCCAAATCCATCCAAGAGTGCATCCTTCAAAACTGCAAAATTGTTAGCATCAGTTTCTCTAACAGTAAGGAGCCTATCCCTACCCTTTCCATTGAAAGATAGCCACAATATAGCAGCCCACTGCCTTTGAGGGACCCCCTGTACCATACAGGCCCTCTCAAGTGCAGCAAACCACTTGTTGATGTCATCCCCCTCCTTGTAAGGGGGGACTATCTTCTGCAGATTCCTGGAATCATGCTCTCTAACAGGATTACTATCAGGAATACTGCTGTTGCTGCCACCATGGGGTCCAAACCCCAATCTCTGTCTCTCCTTCTCCAGGTCTAGGGATTTCCTATCTAAGGCCAGCTGTTGCTGTTTAAGCTTCAGTCTGATCTCTTCCACTCTCAACTTTTTGAGTTCCCTTTCTAACATGTTGTCTTAAGGGTGGGTGGGTTGGGAATGCTTGGACACAGAAGATAAATTGGAAACAACAGAGGGAGATCTATCCCTAACTGACTGGACTCTAATAACCTGGCCTCCAGGAATAAAGACACCCCTACTATGATGGGAGCCTCCATTACTACCAGCATTACTAGGTGGCCTGCTAGGGGGCAGATATGAAACAGAACCCTCCCCACCTCCCTCAAGGAGATCCCCTGAGTCAGAATGGGAGCCATCTATTAACCTCTCATTTGAAGTGCGTCCTAGGGACTCATCATTCACTATAAGCATGTTATATAGAAACTCTTTTGTGGGATTCTTTCCTATCACTAAACCTCTATCTAAGCAGAGACTCCTTAGGCTCTTGTAATTCAAATTGTCATAAGTAGTATTGACCATTTTAAGAGCACACTCTACATCAGACATGATAGAAGAAGATTTAGAGACAGTGAGAAGAAAGAAAAAGTTTCAGAACTTTTTAAAGAACAGAGAAAAAAACTTTTTCTAACTTTTTAGAATCTTTTAGAAGTTTTGAGAAACTTTTCAGAACTTTGTAGAAAGTTTAAGAGGAGAAAAGCTAAACTTTTTGGTTAGGTGTACATACACTGAACTTGTTTTGTATATTATTCTCTTATGAAAAGTACACAATGACAAAGTGGTAAGTAGTTACAAGTACTTATCCCACCACTGCACCACCAATGTAGGAGGCTGGCCTGGCTTGTAGTGGGAACCAGAGGTACTTACACCTTGTGCCAGATCCAGTTATCACTTATTAGTGTAGAAGAGGTGTTTCTAGCAGCTTAGACTGATAGAAGGTAGCTATGGCAAAGCAGCTTAGGCTGAACTAGGAGACATGTAAAGCTCCTACTATACCACTGGTGTCATATGCACAATATCATAAGAAAACACAATACACAGAAGTACTCAAAATAAAGGTACTTTATTTTTATGACAATATGCCAAAAGTATCTCAGTGAGTACCCTCAGTATGAGGATAGGATATATACACAAGATATATGTACACAAACCAAAATTATTTAGGTAATAGTAAGAAAAGTAATGCAAGCAGTGTAAAGTTACAATAGATTACAATAGGAGCACATAGGTATAGGGGCAACACAAACCATATACTCCAAAAGTGGAATGTGAACCACGAATGGACCCCAAACCTATGTGAGCTTCTAGAGGGTCGCTGGGACTGTAAGAAAACACTGAGGGTTAGAAAAATAGCCCCCCCCAAGACCCTGAAAGGTAGTTGTAAAGTGCACCTACTACCCCCAGAGAGCACAGAAGTCGTGATAGGGGGATTCTGGAGGAAGAACAACCACCATCAATGCAACAACAGTGGATTTCAGGACCTGAGTACATGTAAGACAAGAGGACCAAGTCCAATAGTCGCGACAGTGTCGAGAGTGGGCAGGAGCCCAGGAAATGCCAGTTGAGGGTGCAAGGAAGCTGCCACCTGTTGGAAGAAGCTTGGAGTTCTGCAAGAAAGGAGAGGACTTAGAACTTCCCCTTTGGAGGATGGATGTTGCACGTCGCGATGAAGCTTGCAGAGGTGTTCCCACACAGCAAGACCGCAAACAAGCCTTGCTAGCTGCAAGGGTTGCTGTTAGGGTTTTTGGGTGCTGCTGTGGCCCAGGAGAGACAAGGATGTCGCCACTTGTAAGAGGAGACAGAGGGGGTGCCCAGCATCTCAGTGAGCCCTCACAGAAGCAGGCAGCACCTGCAGAAGTACCTTAACAGGCACTTGGAAGAAAAGTGAACTGGAGTCCACCCGAAGTCACAAAGGGGAGTCCCACGACGCCGGAGGACAACTCAGAAGGTTGTGCACTGCAGGAAGTAGTGTCGGGAACCCAGGCTTGGCTGTGCACAAAGGAAATCCTGAGTTCCAGGGACCACGCTCGTCGTGCTGAGAGGGGACCCAGAGGACCAGTGATGCAGTCTTTTGGTGCCTGCGGTTGCAGGGGGAAGATTCCATCGACCCACAGGAGATTTCTTCAGAGCTCCTGGTGAAGAGAGGAGGCAGGCTACCCCCAGAGCATGCACCACCTGGAGACAGTCGAGAAAGCCGGCAGGATGAAGCGATACAAGGTTGCTAGTAATTGTCTTGCTACTTTGTTGCGGTTATGCAGGCGTCCTGAGCAGTCAGCGGTCGATCCTTTGGCAGAAGGTGAAGAGGGAGATGCAGAGGAACTCTGATGAGCTCTTGCATTCGTTATCTGAAGAATTCCCCAAAGCAGAGACCCTAAATAGCCAGAAAAGGAGGTTTGGCTACCAAGGAAGAAGGATTGGCTACCAAGAGAGGTAAGAGGCTATCAGAAGGAGCCTCTGACGTCACCTGCTGGCACTGGCCACTCAGAGCAGTCCAGTGTGCCACAGACACCTCTGTTTCCATGATAGCTAAGGTCTGGGACACACTGGAGGAGCTCTGGGCACCTCCCCTGGGAGGTGCAGGTCAGGGGAGTGGTCACTCCCCTTTCCTTTGTTCAGTTTTGCGCCAGAGCAGAGCTGGGGGATCCCTGAACCGGCGTAGACTGGCTTATGCATAGATGGGCACCATCTGTGCCCATCAAAGCATTTCCAGAGGCTGGGGGAGGCTACTCCTCCCCAGCCTTCACACCTATTTCCAAAGGGAGAGGGTGTTACACCCTCTCTCAGAGGAAATCCTTTGTTCTGCCTTCCTGGGCCAGGGCTGCCTGGACCCCAGGAGGGCAGAAACCTGTCTGAGGGGTTGGCAGCAGCTGCAGTGGAGACCCCGGAAAGGCAGTTTGGAAGTATCCGGGTAATGTGCTAGAGACCCGGGGGATCATGGAATTGTCCCCCCAATGCCAGAACGGCATTGGGGTGACAATTCCATGATCTTAGACATGTTACATGGTCATGTTCGGAGTTACCATTGTGACGCTGTACATAGGTAATGACCTATGTACAGTGCGCGCGTGTAATGGTGTCCCCGCACTCACAAAGTCCGGGGAATTTGCCCTGAACGATGTGGGGGCACCTTGGCTAGTGCCAGGGTGCCCACACACTAAGTAACTTTGCACCCAACCTTCACCAGGTGAAGGTTAGACATATAGGTGACTTATAAGTTACTTAAGTGCAGTGGTAAATGGCTGTGAAATAACGTGGACGTTATTTCACTCAGGCTGCAGTGGCAGGCCTGTGTAAGAATTGTCAGATCTCCCTATGGGTGGCAAAAGAAATGCTGCAGCCCATAGGGATCTCCTGGAACCCCAATACCCTGGGTACCTCAGTACCATATACAAGGGAAATATATGGGTGTACCATTATGCCAATGTGAATTGGTGAAATTAGTCACTAGCCTGTTAGTGACAATGTGGAAAGCAGAGAGAGCATAACCACTGACGTTCTGGTTAGCAGAGCCTCAGTGAGACAGTTAGGCATCACACAGGGAACACATACAGGGCACATACTTACGATCACTGGGGCCCTGCCTGGCAGGGTCCCAGTGACACATAGACTAAAACAACATACATACAGTGAAATATGGGGGTAACATGTTAGGCAAGATGGTACTTTCCTACACCTATGTGCAGTGCATGCGTGTAATTGTGTCCCTGCACTCACAAAATTCGGGGAATTTACCCTGAACAATGTGGGGGCACCTTGGCTAGTGTCAGGGTGCCCACACACTAAGTAACTTGGCACCTAACCTTCACCAAGTGAGGGTTAGACATATAGGTGACTTATAAGTTACTTGTGTGAAGTGAAAAATGGCTGTGAAATAACGTGGACGTTATTTCACTCAGGCTGCAGTGGCAGTCCTGTGTAAGAATTGTCTGAGCTCCCTATGGGTGCCAAAAGAAATGCTGCAGCCCATAGGGATCTCCTGGAACCCAATACCCTGGGTACCTAAGTACCATATACAACGGAATTATATGGGTGTACCGGTGTGCCAATGAGAATTGGTAAAATTAGTCACTAGCCTGCAGTGACAATTTTAAAAAAGTAGAGAGAGCATAAACACTGAGGTTCTGGTTAGCAGAGCCTCAGTGATACATTTAGGCACCACACAGGAAACACATACAGGGCATACATTATGAGCACTTGGGTCCTGTCTGGCAGGATCCCAGTGACACAAGCGCAAAAACAAACATACATACAGTGAAAATGGGGGTAACATGCCAGGCAAGATGGTACTTTCCTACACCCAGTGCAGCCCCTCACAAAAATCATGGAGCTTTGGAGGTGGCCAAAGAATCTGGGGAGCCGGTCGACCTAGAGATTCTGTTGGTGTAAGAGGCTGGCCTGGTTTGTAGTGGGTACCCTGGGTACTTACACCTTATACCAGGTCTAATTATCCCTTATTAGTGAAGTAGTAGTGTTCTAGCAGCTTAGGCTGATAGAGGTATCTCTAGCAGAGCAGCTTAGGCTGAACTAGGAGACATGAAAAGCTCTTGCAATACCACTTATAGTTACACAGTACTTATATACAAGTAAAGTCATTACTCAGTGTTACCAAAAATAAAGGTAGTTTTTTTGGGTGGCACAGTACCATAAATATCTTTGAGGCAATACTCCTTCTGGAGTTAAGAATTATACACAATACATACACTAGACACCAAAATAACGGAAGTAATTATACATAGGATAGTGCAAACAATCGGAAATGCTATAGAATGCGATGGGAGAAAATAGGTCTAGGGGCAACACAAACCATATACTAAGAAAGTGGAATGTGAATCACAAATTCCCCCCTAGACAAGTGTAGTAATTGCTGGGAGAGTGAGAATACAGTAAAGGTAAGTAAATGACCCCACCCCAGAGCCCAGAAAAGCAGGAGTAAAGTTCTGCAAGTTTCCTTAGTACAGACCACACCTCACGATTGGATTATTGAGGTAATCAACCAAGTCTGCAAACAACAACTGCTGGATTCCTGGACCTGAAGATCTGCAAAAAATGGGGACCAAGTCCAGAAGTCGAAAGAAGTTCCAGGAAGGACAGGAGCCCCTGCCAACCCAGAAGAGGGTGCAAAAGAAGAGTCCCCGGTTGGACAAAGACTGCAGAAATGCAACCTAAGAAGATGACAGCGGGTTCTTGTATGATGCAGAAGATGCCCCACGACGAGAAGATGGATGCAGATGTGATTTTGTATTCGAAGTCGCCAACAAGCCTTGGTTACAACAAATATGCATTTTGCATCAAAATGGCGCTGGCTTGACCCAGGAGGGACCTGGGGGCCTCAACTTGGTGTGGGAAGGAAGAGGGGGCTCTCAGTACTTTAGAGAGTCCTCAGGATGCCAGGCAGCACACGGGGACAAAGGAAGTACAAATCGCGGTTGGTGCAGCACAACAAAGGAAGGTCCCACGCCGTCGGAGAAAAACTCAGCGAGTTGAGCGTCGCAGGATGGAGTGCAGGGGACACGTGCCAGGCTGTGCACAAAGGAATTTTGCAAATAGTGCACAGAGGCATCAGGAGGTGAAGAAGACGCAGTACACAGGTGTACTGTCGCTCTCAGGGAAGGCAAGGTCTTAGGTCCTCCAAATTGCGTCGGCAGGATCTCAGGACAGTCTATGTCGATGGGGTTCACCCTCAGTGTCCTTAGCAGCATGCTCGTTGCTGAGAGAGGAGTCCAAGGGTACTGGTCATCATCTTTGGAAGGTGCCTGTGTGAGCAGGGAAGTGACTCTGTTACCCCACGGGAGATTTCTTCGGTCCTTCTGGTGCAGGATGAAGAAATGGAGTCCTCAGAGCATGCACAGCATGGAAACTGTTGCAGTTGCTGGCTGGAGCTGAAGTTGCAGAGGAAAAGTATCCCTTGTGGATACTTTGTTGCTGTTACAGCGGTTCCTGGAGCAGGTTGCAGTTGATCCAAGGTCAGAGGATGAAGTAGTAATTGCAGAGGATTCCTGCTGGAAACTTGTAAGTAGAATCTGAAGAGAACCCACAGGAGAGACCCTATATAGCCCTAAAGGGGGATTGGCTACCTCATCAGGTAAGGACCTATCAGGAGGGGTCTCTGACGTCACCTGCTGGCACTGGCCACTCAGAGCCCTCCAGAGTGCCCCCACACCTTGCAAAGCAAGATGGCTGAAGTCTGGGACACACTTCAGGAGCTCTGGGCACCACCCCTAGGGTGGTGATGGACATGGGAGTGGCCACTCCCCTTTCCTTTGTTCAGTTTCGCACCAGAGCAGGGTGACAAGGGGTCCCTGAACCAGTGTAGACTGGCTTATGCAAGGAGGGCACCATCTGTGCCCTTCAAAGCATTTACAGAGGCTGGGGGTGCTACCCCTCCCCAGCCTGTAACACGTATTTCCAAAGGGAGAGGGTGTAACACCCTGCTCTCAGAGGAAATGCTTTGTTCTGCCTTCCTGGGACTGGTCTGCCCCGACCCTAGGAGGGCAGAACCCTGTATGTGAGGTGGCAGCAGCTGTAGCTGCAGTGCAAGCCTCAGAGAGCTGGTTTGGCAGTACTGGAGGTACATAGTGGAGCCCCCAGGATGCATGGAATTGGCTCCCCAATACCAGATTTGGAATGGGGGGACAATTCCATGATCTTATACATGTTACATGGCCATATTCGAAGTTACCATTGTGAAGCTACATATAGGTATTGACCTGTATGTAGTGCACGCGTGTAATGGCGTACCTGTAGGAAAGTACCATCTTGCCTGGCATGTTACCCCCATATTTCACTGTATATATGTTGTTTTAGTCTATGTGTCACTGGGACCATGCGAGCGTGGTCCCTGGAACTCAGCAACTCTGTCCAAGTGACTCCCACAGTCCAGTGACTCTTCAGTCCAGGTTTGGTGGAGGTAAGTCCTTGCCTCCCCACGCTAGACTGCATTGCTGTGTGTCGCATGATTTGCAGCTGTTCCGGCTCCTGTGCACTGTGAGAAAGTAGCCTCTTTCTAGCCTTGTTACCCCCACTTTAGGCCTGTTTGTGAGTGTATGTCAGGATGTTTTCACTGTCTCACTGGGATCCTGACAGCCAGGGCCCAGTGCTCATAGTGAAAACCCTATGTTTTCAGTATGTTTGTTATGTGTCACTGGGACCCTGCTAGTCAGGACCCCAGTGCTCATAAGTTTGTGGCCTATATGTGTGTGTTCCCAGTGTAGTGCCTAACTGTCTCACTGAGGCTCTGCTAATCAGAACCTCAATGGTTATGCTCTCTCATTTCATACAAATTGTCACTAACAGGCTAGTGACCAATTTTACCAATTTACATTGGCTTACTGGAACACCCTTATAATTCCCTAGTATATGGTACTAAGGTACCCAGGGTATTGGGGTTCCAGGAGATCCCTATGGGCTGCAGCATTTCTTTTGCCACCCACAGGGAGCTCTGACAATTCTTACACAGGCCTGCCACTGCAGCCTGAATGAAATAACATCCACGTTATTTCAACGCCATTTGACACTGCACTTAAGTAACTTATAAGTCACCTATATGTCTAACCTTTACCTGGTAAAGGTTAGGTGCAAAGTTACTTAGTGTGAGGGCACCCTGGCACTAGCCAAGGTGCCCCCACATTGTTCAGGGCCAATTCCCCGGACTTTGTGAGTGTGGGGACACCATTACACGCGTGCACTACATATAGGTCACTACCTATATGTAGCTTCACAATGGTAACTCCGAATATGGCCATGTAACATGTCTATGATCATGGAATTGCCCCCTCTCTGCCATCTTGGCATAGTTGGCACAATCCCATGATCCCAGTGGTCTGTAGCACAGACCCTGGTACTGCCAAACTGCCTTTCCTGGGGTTTCACTGCAGCTGCTGCTGCTGCCAACCCCTCAGACAGGTTTCTGCCCTCCTGGGGTCCAGCCAGGCTTGTCCCAGGATGGCAGAACAAAGGACTTCCTCTGAGAGAGGGTGTTACACCCTCTCCCTTTGGAAAATGGTGTGAAGGCAGGGGAGGAGTAGCCTCCCCCAGCCTCTGGAAATGCTTTCATGGGCACATTTGGTACCCATTTCTGCATAAGCCAGTCTACACCGGTTCAGGGACCCCTTAGCCCTGCTCTGGCGCGAAACTGGACAAAGGAAAGGGGAGTGACCACTCCCCTGACCTGCACCTCCCCTGGGAGGTGTCCAGAGCTCCTCCAGTGTGCTCCAGACCTCTGCCATCTTGGAAACAGAGGTGCTGCTGGCACACTGGACTGCTCTGAGTGGCCAGTGCCACCAGGTGACGTCAGAGACTCCTTCTGATAGGCTCCCTCAGGTGTTGCTAGCCTATCCTCTGTCCTAGGTAGCCAAACCCTCTTTTCTGGCTATTTAGGGTCTCTGGGGAAACTTTAGATAACGAATGCAAGAGCTCATCAGAGTTCCTCTGCATCTCTCTCTTCACCTTCTGCCAAGGAATCGACTGCTGACCGCGCTGGAAGCCTGCAAAACTGCAACATAGTAGCAAAGACGACTACTGCAACTCTGTAACGCTGATCCTGCCGCCTTCTCGACTGTTTTCCTGGTGGTGCATGCTGTGGGGGTAGCCTGCCTCCTCTCTGTACTAGAAGCACCGAAGAAATCTCCCGTGGGTCGACGGAATCTTCAGGGACCGCTTAGCCCTGCTCTGGCACGAAACTGGACAAAGGAAAGGGGAGTGACCACTCCCCTGACCTGCACCTCCCAGGGGAGGTGCCCAGAGCACCTCCAGTGTGTCCCAGACCTCTGCCATCTTGGAAACAGAGGTGTTTGTGGCACACTGGACTGCTCTGAGTGGCCAGTGCCAGCAGGTGACATCAGAGGCTCCTTCTGATAGGCTCTTAACTCTCTTGGTAGCCAATCCTCCTTCCTATGTAGCCAAACCTCCTTTTCTGACTATTTAGGGTCTCTGCTTTGGGGACCTCACCAGATAACGAATGCAAGAGCTCACCAGAGTTCCTCTGCATCTCCCTCTTCACCTTCTGCCAAAGGATCGACCGCTGACTGCTCAGGACGCCTGCAAAACCGCAACAAAGTAGCAAGATGACTACTAGCAACCTTGTAGCGCTTCATCCTGCCGGCTTTCTCGACTGTTTCCAGGTGGTGCACACTCTGGGAGTAGCGTGCCTCCTCTCTGCATCAGGAGCTCTGAAGAAATCTCCTGTGGGTCGACGGAATCTTCCCCCTGCAACCGCAGGCAACAAAAGACTGTATCACCTGTCCTCTGGGTCCCCTCTCAGCACGATGAGCATGGGCCCTGGAACTCAGCAACTCTGTCCAAGGGACTCCCACAGTCCAGTGACTCTTCAGTCCAAGTTTGGTTGAGGTAAGTCCTTGCCTCCCCACACTAGACTGCATTGCTGGGCACCGCGTGATTTGCAGCTGCTCCGGCTCCTGTACACTCTTCCAGGATTTCCTTCATGCACAGCCAAGCCTGCATCCCCGACACTCCAACCTGCAGTGCACAACCTTCTGAGTTGTCCTCCGGCGTCGTGGGACTCCCTTTTGTGACTTCAGGTGGACTCCGGTTCACTTTTCTTCTAAGTGCCTGTTCAGGTACTTCTGCGGGTGCTGCATGCTTCTGTGAGGTCTCCCTGACTTGCTGGGCGCCCCCTCTGTCTTCTCATCCAAGTGGCGACATCCTGGTCCCTCCTGGGCCACAGCAGCATCCACAAACCCTAACTGCAACCCTTGCAGCTAGCAAGGCTTGTTTGTGGTCTTTCTGCGTGGGAACACATCTGAAAGCTTCTTCACGATGTGGGACATCCATCCTCCAAAGGGGAAGTTCCTAGTCCTCTTTGTTCTTGCAGAACATCAAGCTTCTTCCAACAGGTGGCAGTTTCCTTGCACCCTCAGCTGGCATTTCCTTGGCTCCTGCCCACTCTCGACACTGTCGCGACTATTGGACTTGGTCCCCTTGTCTTACAGGTACTCAGGTCCAGAAATCCACTGTTGTTGCATTGCTGGTGTTTGTTCTTCCTTCAGAATCCCCCTATCACTACTTCTGTGCTCTCTGGGGGTAGTAGGTGCACTTTACACCTATCTTTCAGGGTCCTGGGGTGGGCTATTTTTCTAACACTCGCTGTTTTCTTACAGTCCCAGTGACCTTCTACAAGCTCACATAGGTTTGGGGTCCATTCGTGGTTCGCATTCCACTTTTGGAGTATATGGTTTGTGTTGCCCCTATACCTATGTGCTCCTATTGCAATCTACTGTAACTTTACATTGCTTGCATTACTTCCTTTTGCTATTATCTGCATAATTTTGGTTTGTGTATATATATCTTGTGTATATTTCTTATCCTCATACTGAGGGTACTCACTGAGATACTTTTGGCATATTGTCATAAAAATAAAGTACCTTTATTTTTAGTATATCTGTTTATTGTGTTTTCTTATGATATTGTGCATATGACCCCAGTGGTATAGTAGGAGCTTTACATGTCTCCTAGTTCAGCCTAAGCTGTTTTGCCATAGCTACCTTCTATCAGCCTAAGCTGCTAGAAACACCTCTTCTACACTAATAAGGGATAACTGGACCTGGCACAAGGTGCCCACTACAAGCCAGGCCAGCCTCCCACAATAAGTGTGGCCTACATATATGTGTTGCAGAAATTGTGCATGTTTGCCATAAGGAGAGGATAGCAATGTGACGCACATATGTACAATACCTAAATGCCTTTGGCTCAAAGTGTGTGCTTTGGCAACATATGTGTTTGTTGACCAAGTGTGTGTGTATCACATGAAGCATATTTGTACATATGCTTGTATGAATGTGACGTCCATGTGTCCAATCCTGAGATGCAAGTCATTGTGGAAATGAGAGAGGGCATGTGTTAGTCATACATTTAACAACACCTGTGAAGTGGACTTCCAAGATTTAGGGTCACGTGGACACCACATGTGACATAGCATGCACTAGATGGATGGCAGACGCTTGTTCATGTCAATGGTCCACATTTTCTACATCCTATGTCCTAGAGTATTGGTAAGAGCTTCCTAGACACTAGTTGGTGAATCTCACAGTGAGTCATACATATTTATTGAGGAAGTGGGTACCATGTTGTTTGCACAGACAGACACGGGTGAATCTCAAATGTATGATGGCACCACAGTTGAGGCCTTAGAAGTGAGCCCCAACTATCAAGTGGCTGTGGTGGACCAGCAGACAAGGCAGCACGTGTCCACATATTTCCAGTGAACAATTGCACATAGGTGTCTTGTTCATGTGTGTGGTCCAATGATGATCCTGTATATTGTTTGGGGTGTAATTTGTCACAGTTCGGTCAAGGACTCATCATGAGTCCGTGGCAGCTATTCCTGTATTTACTGAGTATCCTTGGTTGATCAGTGTGAATATAGTGGATGTGGACATGTGAACCAACATGTGGATGGTCCCACCCTGTCACAAAAGACGTGTAATGAGACAGTCAACAGGGCAACCTTGGTGTGCTGAGTGAGATAATGTCTCAGGTGTCATGTTCCAGCAGGTGTCATTACAACATTTGTACACAGGTTAGCCTCTGCAATTCCCACTGCATCTGGGAACATCATAGCCTCTGTGATGATTATTCTCGCAGCTATTAACCACACACGGCCCATCACTATGTTGTGAGCACTGTGATTCTGTGAGTGAACTGTCATGGTCCTGACATTTGTGTATTTTTCATGGACATTATCAGAGGTTGCTGGTTGTGCTGAAAGCCCATACCCAATCCCTGCCTACGGCCCTGGGACACTGTCACACTTTGTCATTCATGCATAAATGCAACCCAGACAAGGGATGGGCCATGAAGTTTGCTTTTCCAAGAGGATGTAACTCAAATGGTACAGTTAAAAGGCAGATGATGCTATACAATGTATTTGTGTATGCATAGAAGAAGCCCATGCCCAATACCATCTGATGAATGAGAGGTTTGCTAACGCAAGTTTGGTACCTATGTAGACACAGGGATACTTTAGTGTGACGCACAGACAGTTGCCAGTCAGGCTGACAGAATGCAAGGTGATTCAGGATCCAGCTACTTGACAAGTTACATAATCAGTGGTCTGACTAAGACTGTTTGGAGGACAAACTAGAGAGCTGACATGTCAAACTGTGTTTTTGAAGGTGACAAAGGAACCTAGTGGCTGTGTTACTCGGCTTAATTAGTATCAATGCTTAACAGTGTATTTGACATGATGGCAACTCCTATGCTGTTCCAGGCATCAGCAGGGGCAGTGCTTTTTGAAATGGGTGTTGTGCATGGAGGTGATCACAGGTGTGGGCTGCATCTGTTTCTCACCAGTCCTGTAGGTGAGACTTGCATTCTAAGGGCCAACCGACACTTTCACACGGGAAGCAATCTACAGGTGCTAACAGGGCTTTGAAACTAGAAGACAGTGTATAAATTAACCTGACGTCCATGCAGTCAGATGTTCTATGACAATGGCATACCATAGGAAAGGGTGTAGCACACTGGTTTGCTAATGTTGGTCTGTGTGTGTGGAGGAGGGAATATCAGGGTACACATCTTAGTATTCCAGAGACCTCTTCCGACAGGTGGGTTGTGACCAGGTGCATGGGTGTGTCAGGAGTTAGGAAATGGGCTGACATGTCCATGGAATGTCATGTGTGCAATGCTGCTCACATGTGTGGCACTTGTGCTGTCTATGTTCTGCTTCTATGGGACTCTGGTCACAGATAGTCCTTGCAAATATTGGATGCAGTTGGACTTACTGCTGTCGGGGGTCTGGTCAGGCATTCCTGTTAATGATGCCAAAGCACATTGACTGCCTCATGTATGAGGCTTGTTTTCCCCTTTTTGAGTGGTGGTGTCTTAGTTGTGTGCCATATGCTGCATTGGACCTTGATTTCAACATGCATGTGTGAAATAGTTGTGGTCCTCTGCTATTGGCCTTCAAAGGAGAAATGTTCATGATATATGTCATTAACAGTGTGTGTGTATGTGACCATTGTATGTTAGGCATCACATTAGCTTTGGGATGTTCAGTGTCCTACTCAGTATATCAGCAATGCTCCATGAGACAACACTCTTATTCTGATAAGTAGAGATGAAAGTGTGCAAAAAGGAATAGCCAGACCATTATATGGTGATTATAATAGGTGTTTATTTAAATTTGTTAACTAAAGTGGTGAAGGTGATCATATTCAAAAGAAATTGTTGACGATCTGTTGCCGCCTGCGTATACCAGCGGCCGTGTTCTGTAGTTCCCCCTCACGTTGTAGGCCAGCATCCTCCTCTTCCTCCTCTTCAGGCATGTGTGGCTCTGCTTCCAGGAGGGGAATGTTCCTTTTGATGCAAATGTTGTGCAATAGTGCACATGTTAGGATGATCCTACAGACCATCTCCGGAGAATATAGGAGGCTACCACCAGTGATGTCGAGGCACCGAAACCTTGACTTGAGGATGCCAAAGGTCCTCTCGACAATGCTGCGTGTCCTCCTATGTGCGTCGTTGTAGGCATGCTCTGCAGCAGTACTTGGGTTGCCAAATGGTGTCATAATCCATGGCTGGATGCCATATCCCTGATCAGCTGCAAGAGAAAATGATTGGGATCATGTTGATGTAGCTGGCCCCTTTGAAATGACCTTTCATGGCAGTAGTTGTCTTGTGTTGTCTGTGACTCTTTTGTGTAATAATGTAGCATCCTAGGCTTGAAGATGTACCATCTGTATTGTGTTGTTTCCTTGGCTGAACGAGTGTTTGTCTGCTAACCGTTTGTCAGCAGTATGTTTTGGGATTTGCAGTACAGTGTGCCCTCCCTAGCATTGTGACTTGTGATACAGGTGTCCGTGTGTCTTCACTGGGGGTGAGATGATAGTTCCATACACAGTTAAAATTGACAGTGTTGTTAACACGTTCATATCAATGTACCCTGGACATCCCATACCTTTAGACTTAGGCAATGGATTAATGTAAAGATCATTGGGACACTTACATTTTGCAATGTGACATTTGGGCAACCCCCTCCACACGTTGTGATCTTTGACGTCTTAACATTAGGCTGTACAGTAATTTCCAATGTGTGACAGGTTCAATGGTGACCTTAGAAACATGGCTAGCGATGTCACGACCTCAGTATGTTCCTGTTCACATGTTGCTGTTGTGGTGTATGTGTTGTGTGTCCTAGAGGGTTGCTGTGCAGTGTGTATATAAATAGGTTTTTTTACTTACCAACAAGTAGTCCATTGCCATACCGTCCATCCTGGAAGTGTTCATTGATGGTGCAGTGACGGAAGATGTATGAGTCATGGACACTCCCAGGATATTTAGCCACGATGTTGGTGATCAATCCTTGGTGATCGACTATGGCCTGCAAGTTGATGGAATGTGTGTGCTTTCTGTTGCGGTAGAGGTGTTCAGTTGCAGCAGGTGGCACAAGGCGTACATGTGTGCAGTCGATTGCACCAAGGACGTGTGGGAAGCCACTGATGAGGTAGAACCCCCTGTTTTGTTTCCTGCTGCTTCTGCAGTGTGTTAGGGAAGCAGATGTAGCGGGGTGTCAGTCCATTGATGGCATCCAGTACTTTGGGCAAAAAGGTGGAGAATGATGGTTGTGATTTTCTGCCAACCAGGGCACCAGTTGTTTGGAAAGAGCCACATGCCAGCATATGAAGTACAGCAAGCAGCTTGGTTTCTATTGGGATGGTGCGGGTGTCAGCAAAGTGGGGGCCAACTGCGGTTCAATGTTGCGCAGCAGCTGCTGAATGGCCTGCCAGTTCAACCGGTGCCTCTGGATGATGTCGTGTTCCCTGAGGCCCTGAAGGGTGGTTCTGGGGCGGAATATCCTCTCCTGCCTTCTCCGCTGCCTTTGGGGTCCCTGCTGGTGTTGTTGTAGCTGCTGTTGTTGCTGCTGGGCTCTGCGTCTACGTGCACGCTGGATTAGAATCACCTCCATGGCTCCCTGTTGCTGCTCTGCTGTTTGTTCTGTGTACTCTGATTAAATACAGGTGTGTTTGCCCCATTTTAAAGCCTGCCCTGACCCAGGTGTTAATTTTTGACGCAAATCGGGCTATGCATAATTTTCTGGGTCCTCCTCCCGGCCGTGCGTCATTTTTGCCCGAAAGAATAAATACGACGCACGGCCGTTTAAGCCATTTTTTGGACGGGAACGCCTACCTTGCATATGATTAACGCAAGGCGGGTTTCTGCATCCAAAACATGACAGTGGAATTTTGTCGTCCGCTGGCTCGGGCGTCAAAGTTTAAATACGGGGAAACGTTTGCTCTGAATGGGCTTCAACATTTTTGACGCACAATCGGCGCAGAATGAGTATAAATATGCCCCTTAATTACCCTGTTTTATAGACCCCCTCAGGAAGAAACGACAAGCGCAATTTATGTGGTGTGTAACACCTCAGAGCGGGAGTTGGGAGAACCAGTAGAAGACGCTGATTGGGCTATGGTCCTGTCGCTGGTGCGCACGGTCTCATGCAATAATAGATTTAAGCTCATACATTTCTATTTTCTACACCGTACTTATCTTACACCCTTTCGTCTCAATAAAATCGACCCAACAAGAGGAGCCAGGTATAGGAAAGTACCATCTTGCATGGCATGTTACCCCCATTTTTCACTGCATGTATGTTGTTTTAGCCCTTGTGTCACTGCTAGGCAGGACCCCAGTGCTCATAGTATGTGCCCTGTATGTGTTCCCTGTGTGGTGCCCAACTGTATCACTGAGGCTCTGCTAACCAGAACCTCAGTGTTTATGCTCTCTCTGCTTTTAAAATTGTCACTGCAGGCTAGTGACTAATTTTACCAATTCTGAATGGCACACTGGAACACCCTTATAATTCCCTAGTATATGATACCCAGGAACCCAGGGTATTGGGGTTCCAGGAGATACCTATGGGCTGCAGCATTTCTTTTGTCACCCATAGGGAGCTCAGGCAATTCTTACACAGGCCTGCCACTGCAGTCTGAGTGAAATAACGTCCACGTTATTTCACAGCCATTTTTCACTGCACATAAGTAACTTATAAGTCACCTATATGTCTAACCCTCACTTGGTGAAGGTTGGGTGCCAAGTTGCTTAGTGTGTGGGCACCCTGGCACTAGCCAAGGTGCCCCCACATCGTTCAGGGCAAATTCCCCGGACTTTGTGAGTGTGGGGATACCATTACACGCGTGCACTATACATAGGTCACTACCTATGTATAGCGTCACAATGGTAACTCCGAATATGGCCATGTAACATGTCTAAGATCATGGAATTGTCACCCCAATACCATTCAGGTATTGGGGGGACAATTCCATGATCGCCCTGGTCTCTAGCACAGAACCCGGGTACTGCCAAACTGCCTTTCCGGGGTTTCCACTGCAGCTGCTGCTGCTGCCAACCCCTCAGACAGGATTCTGCCCTCCTGGGGTCTGGGCAGCCCCAGCCCAGGAAGGCATAACAAAGAATTTCCTCTGAGAGAGGGTGTTACACCCTCTCCCTTTGGAAATAGGTGTGAAGGGCTGGGGAGGAGTAGCCTCCCCCAGCCTCTGGAAATGCCTTGATGGGCACAGATGGTGCCCATCTCTGCATAAGCCAGTCTACACCGGTTCAGGGCTCCCCCAGCCCTGCTCTTGCGTGAAACTGGACAAAGGAAAGGGGAGTGACCACTCCCCTGACCAGTACCTCCCAGGGGAGGTGCCCAGAGCTCCTCCTGTGTGTCTCAGACCTCTGCCATCTTGGAAACACAGGTGTTGGGGGCACACTGGACTGCTCTAAGTGGCCAGTGCCCGCAGTTGACGTCAGAGACCCCCTCTGATAGGCTCTTACCTTTCTTGGTAGCCAATCCTCCTTTTTTGGTAGCCAATCCTCCATTTCTGGCTATTTAGGGTCTCTCCTCTGGGTTATTCTTCAGATAACGAATGCAAGAGCTCACCAGAGTTCCTCTGCCCTTCCCTCTTCAACTTCTGCCAAGGATCGACCGCTGACTGCTCCAGGACGCCTGCAAAACCGCAACAAAGTAGCAAGACGACTACCAGCAACATTGTAGCGCCTCATCCTGACGGCTTTCTCGACTTTTTCCTGGTGGTGCATGCTCTGGGGGCTGTCTGCCTTCTCCCTGCACTGGAAGCCAAGAAGAAATCTCCTGTGGGTCGACGGAATCTTCCCCCTGCTAACGCAGGCACCAAAAGACTGCATCACTGGTCCTCTGGGTCCCCTCTCATCATGATGAACAGAGTAAAACAACTTTTTCTAACTTTTTAGACATTTTTTGAAGTTTTAGAATACTTTTCAGTACTTTGTCAAAAGTTTAAGAGTAGAAAAGCAAAGCTTTTTGGTTAGGGGTACATACACTGAACTTGTTTTGTATATTATTCTCTTATGAAAAGTACACAATGACAAAGTGGTAAGTAGTTACAAGTACTTATCCCACCGCTGCACAACCAATGTAGGAGGCTGGCCTGGCTTGTAGTGGGTACCAGAGGTACTTACACCTTGTGCTAGGTCCAGTTTTCCCTTATTAGTGTAGAAGAGGTGTTTCTAGTAGCTTAGGCTGATAGAAGGCAGCTATGGCAAAGCAGCTTAGGCTGAACTAGGAGACATGCAAAGCTCCTACTACACCACTTATCTCATATGTACAATATCATAAGAAAACACAATACACAGAGTTACTAAAAATAAAGGTACTTTATTTTTATGACAATATGCCACAAGTCTCTCAGTGAGTACCCTCAATAAGATGGGAAGTAATTTACACAAGTTATATGTACACAAACCACAAATAGGTAAGTAAGAGTCAGAAAAGTAATGCAAACAGTGTAGAATTACAATAGCTTGCAATAGACAAGCATAGGTCTAGGGGCAACACAAACCATATACTCCAAAAGTGGAATGCGAATCACAAATGGACCCCAGACCTATGGGAGCTTGTAGAGGGTCGCTGGGACTGTAAGAAAACAGTCAGGGTGTCCAAGATACCCCACCCCAAGACCCTGAAAAGTAGGAATAAATTACACCTACTACCCCAAGAGAGCACAATAGTTGTGATAGGGGGATTCTGCAAGAACAATAAACACCAGCAGTACACTGACAACAGATTTCCAGACCTGAGGACCTGCAAGGCAAGGGGACCAAGTCCAATAGTCGCGACAGTGTCCGGGGGTGGCGGGAGCCCAGGAAACCCCGGATGAAGGTGCAAGGAAGCTGCCTCCGGATGGAAGAAGCTGAGAATTCTGCAAGAACCAAGAGGACTAGGAACTTCTCCTTTGGAAGACCAATGTCCCACGTCACAATGAAGGTTGCAGAAGTGTTCCCACACAGAAATACTGCAAACAGGCCTTGCTAGCTGCAAGGTTTTAGGTAGAGGTTTTTGGGTGCCGCTGAGGACCAGGAAGGACCAGGATGTCGCTCCTTGGAGGAGGAGACAGAGGGGGCGCTCAGCAACTCAGATGAACGAGATTGAGCATCAGCCTCATACTCTTCTTTGATATAAGGATATACTTTTCCTCGATCAAACCTCCTAAAATCTTTTTGCAATTTGGAGATTTTCTGTTGAGTGAGAAATTCTTTTGTCTCATTGAGTTCCGAATTGATCTCGAGGAGGCGGCTCTTAAAGTATGATAACATGACTGTTGTTTTTATGGTACTCTTAATACAATTGATTTGCACCGTAACTGATTCAGCTAAACGTTTTGAGGTGTTGATGATCAGAACTAACCAATCTCTGGTGCACTTCCATGCAAACTGGGCCCAATCTTTTCTGAACGCCAGATTGTGTAGGAAAATCCTGGGCATGTTGGAAACCAGGAGACCATTAGGAGCAATATTTGCTCTAAGGTATTCCGTCATTATAGTGCCATGCATTATGGTCTTAATCAGTTCACGTTTTAGAGTGGAAAGTTTATCCCATTCTTCTTTGAGACTGCCCGTAGGATTAGAGCCATCATTGTTAAGAATCGAGGGAGCTTGTAGGATTGCGGACACTATCTCGCCATCATAACTGAGACCTTGGAAATTCTCCATGGTCAATGGTCAATGGGGATAGAAATGGAAAAATGAAGAAAGGTTCCCAATTGGAACCAGGATAAGTCCCACAGCCAACCTGCTGTTCCAAACCATTAAATACAAAAAGAGGGACAGGGAGATTACTGGTCCAGTGTACAGTCTCCCAAGATTAACTGTTATATATAAAAGTACAGGCATGCGGGGGTGAAGTGAGTCAGAGATATCGTTGATATCAGGAGAGCCCTCAAGCACCCAATAGGGTGACAAGTTTCATCATTGAGCTGTCTCCTCGTTAGACCAGTGCTGCAATGTCTGGCGGACCACCCCGGCAACTGGGATGATGCGGAACCGAAGGCAATTTGCCAGGTAGGGGTCTGCAACGAATACTGACTGAGAGGATAGAAAAGTGTGCATGAGTGTAGGAGAGTATGAGGAGGTTAAAATTGGCTCTGAGCCTAAAACATCACTTTAATGAATCAGGAGAGAGGTTCAGGCCAAGATTAAAAATCATCCAGAGTGTTAGCAGGAATAATGTCCTGCTATACTCTACAAAGGAAGAAAGGTAGTGTGCCTAATCCTGTCAAATTATGGTCAACATGTTTCGCGTCTTTGATGGTCAATAAATGATCCTTCATCAGGACCCAGAATACTACTTCTCCTATTCAAAAAAATATACAAGGAAGTTTTGGAATGTCACTTACAAACTGAAGACAAGTTGTCAATGTCAGTTGGTCAATTATTCGCCCTGCATAAAAGTGAAAGAAAAATAACTATTAGTGCAAAGGTGCAAATAAACGCAGTGTGGTGCAGTCACAGGAAACACAACCCGAGTGTGCCACAAATAAAAATGGTATAAAGGCTTACCATCCCACATTCGAGAATGAGCTTCCTAGGACCGCGCTAGCCTCAACCAAGGAGGTATTACTAGGCATGGAAACAACATAGTAACAAACGAATGCGCGTTAATATATGTTAAATTTACAGATCATGGAGGAAGCGCCAAATACATCATTATAAAATAAGTCATATAACTTATGAAATAGGATTTGCAATGTCAAAAGATCAAACATCAGTAAATTAAAACCAAGGCCTTAATGAAAGGACTAGTTACTGTGTGAGCTCAATCTCAAATTCAAAGATGCTGGGTCCTGAGTCCAAGCATGGGGCCCTGAACACACAGGAGAACTCACTCAAAACTAAATGTAAATGACAGTACACAGTAGTCATGTAAAAGTGTGAAGCCTGAGTCCGTCAGGTCAAGCGTAAGCAGTGAAAAGAAGTAGCATGTACATTTGTACGAAGACATAAAACATTGCAAAAACATGACTTTCATGAAAGGGGACAAATATTCAAGGCCCCGTGTCTTTTGGCAAACTTATTCTCTCCCCTGTCAAGCAGAAAACCTGCCCTCTGCCGCGCGCCTGAAGACGCTCGTGCGGCGCGAAGGGGCTGTTTAAATGTAGCTGTAAGGACGCGTTTGATCACGTCTTGATCCGGAAGCAACCGGCTGGTTGCGGCGGATCATAAAAATAGAAAACAGACACACATCTTGCCCGGCGGCCATCTTTAAGGTATTGAATCCATCAGCTCGGTGGCATGGAAACCATATAAACAACACAACGAGGAAAGGACTGTTACTACTAAGCCTAGTCTGCGTCCAAAAAGCTCACTTCAGCACATGGATGCTTTTAAGGAAGGACGGAAAAATCGTCTTGTTGCTCAACAGGGGGGTAGATCATTGCAGCTTGGTTCGGGCTGATAGGCATAGAAATAGAAGATGGACAATGAGTATAATAAGATGGAGGCCATTTTACTAAGGGTGATATGCCCCAAAACAGAGTCATCTGCAATACCAAGAAAATCTTGGAGATCAGGCGCAAACAGTTAAAGTGCAACCAACCTGCCAAACTTAGGGGCTCGCAACTACACTCAGAAAACTGAATGTAAGGATCGCCTCCAGGGAAGGGAAATCAGAGTCCACAAGTTAGAATTTCTCCACAGAGACTAAGGAAACCTGGCCCCCACCTGATGCAAAAATTCAGGTTTTTCAATCAATCCATGGGTCATAAGAAAAAATCATGGGTCATAAGGAAAACAATTGTTTGGATCAAGAGGAAGCAACATTTTTTCCATTTAAATTGAAGTGACATACTAGGGTGTCAAAGAATTCCAGGGAATCTCGTCATTTAGACCTTCACTATAAGTTTTGAGTCTGAACACCCAACGTTGTTCAATTTTAAATAAAAGATTGGGATCGTTGCTATTGTATCTCGGTACCTGTAACACAATCCACCACATATCATCAGGGCCATGATTGGCTTCTAAAAAGTGTGAACTTAGTTTAGTTGTAATACGGGAGCATCTAATGTTGCTCCGATGTTCATTAATTCTCTGTTTTACCGGATGGGTTGTCATCCCAATATACTTCAAATTGCAAGGACAGGAAATCAAGTAGATACACTGTTGTGTGTTGCAATTGGTATGTTTATTCAAATGCCAAATACCAAAATGATTCAAGTCCAATCTGTCAATGCACTTAGTGAGTGGGCAGACATTGCAGGAGCCGCATGGGTGATGTCCAGTGACCGGAGGCAAGTTCCATAAAGTAGATTGTTTAACTGAGTCTAGTTGTGAGCGTGGACGAGTGTGGACAATTAAATCTCGTGTATTGGGAGATCTTTTGAAAGCAAAAAGGGGCCTCGGGATCTGAATGCCGCCACTCTGTAGGATATTCCAACGTTTATTGATGAGTTTTTTTACAGAGTTGGACAAAGGGGTGTACGTGGAAACACACGTCAATCGATTTTCCGGTTCCCTAAGCACGGGTGCCAGTAGAGCATCTCTGTGATTATTACGAGCCCTTTTTTAAGCAGGATTGATGATCTTTTTAGGATACTGTCAATTGGTTAGTTTCTGTTTGTCGTATAGTATGTCTTGTCACTCAGGAGACGGAGGCACTCATGCCTATAGTCTGAGGTATTCATGAGTACAATTGCACCTCCCTTGTCCGCTGGTTTAATCACTATTGACTGGTCTAAAGATAGCTCTTTCAGGGCCTTCCTCTCTGTGGACGGTAAATTCATAAATGGCCTCTTGGGGCGGACTAAATCAAGGTCCGCCATAACAGTTTTTAAAATGCCAGGACCTCAACTGGGAGAGAGTGTGATGGAGGAACAAAAGTGGATGGTTTTCTTAAACCAGTGTCATCACTCCCAGGGGGCAAAGGATGATCCAGAAAGAAAAAATGAAGTCGTATTTTCCTAAAGAACTGGGAAAGTTCACAGTTCAAACGGAAAGGATCCTCAGAGGGTGTAGGGACAAAACCTAAGCCTTTACTCAAGGCTTCTGATTCGTATGTTGAAAGTCGTCTGTCAGGTAAGTTGACCACTAGGTCCTCGGTGGGGGGTTCTTGCCCTGACTCCGAGTGATCATTTGTGGTTCTTCTCTGCTCCAATGGACCCGTCTGCCTCTGCCTCTCCTTCTGCCTCTTCCTCTGCCCTGGACGCGGCCTAAAAAAGGCACATAAGGTAACATAGGGCGAGGTTGAAAGAATGAATATGGAGGTTGCCAGAAAAAAGGCTGGTTAGGAGGGTTAGGAGGTGGTTGATTATAAAGGGGTTGTTGTATACTATCGTAAGTGCTCCATCCATCCGATGAAGAACTGCTGCTGTAATTGCAAGTTTTTTTGTTGGACATGATAGATAGATACAATAGCAATGATCCCAATCAAGTATTTAAAATTTAACAACGTTGGGTGTTTAGACTCAAAACTTATAGTGAAGGTCTAAATGACGAGATCCCCTGGAATTCTTTGACACCCTAGTATGTCACTTCAGTTTAAATGGAAAAAAGTTTGCTTCCTCATGATCCAAACAATTGTTTTCCTTATGACCCATGATTTTTACTTATGACCCATGGATTGATTAAAAAACCTGAATTTTTGTATCAGGTGGGGGCTGGGCTTCCTTAGTCTCTGTGGAGAAATTCTAACTTGTGGACTCTGATTCCCCTTCCCTGGAGGCGATCCTTACATTCAGTTTTTTGAGTGTAGTTGCGAGCCCTAAGTTTGGCAGGTTGGTTGCACTTTAACTGTTTGCTCCTGAACCCAACAGGCACTTAGAAAATTAGTGAACCGGAGTCCATGTGAAGTTACAAAGGAGGGTTCCACGATGTCGGAGGCCAACTCTGCAACCTCCTGCTCGCCGTGGGACATCTTCCATCCAAAGGAGACGTTCCCAGCTCTCTTCGTTGTGCAGAATCCTAAGCTTCTTCCATCCAGAGGCAGCCTTCTTGCACCTTCATCCGGGGTTTCCTGGGCTCCTGCCCCCCCCGGACACTATCTCAACTCTTGGACTTTATACCCTTGCCTTGCAGTTCCTCAGGTCCAGGAATCCGTCTTCAGTGCTTTGCTGGTGTTTATGGTTCTTGCTGAATCCACCTATCACGACTATTGTGTCCTATTGGGGTAGCAGGTGTACTTTACTCCTACTTTTCAGGGTCTTGGGCTGGGGTATCTTGGACACCCTGACTGTTTTCTTACAGTCCCAACGACCCTCTGCAAGCTGCCATAGGTCTAGGGTCCATTCGTGATTCGCATTTCACTTTTTGAGTATATGGTTTGTGTTGCCCCTAGACCTATGTTCACCTATTGCATCCTATTGTAATTCTACACTGTTTGCATTACTTTTCTTACTATTGCTTACCTGTTTTGGGTTTGTGTAC
Source organism: Pleurodeles waltl (assembly GCF_031143425.1). Classification (NCBI taxonomy): domain Eukaryota; kingdom Metazoa; phylum Chordata; class Amphibia; order Caudata; family Salamandridae; genus Pleurodeles; species Pleurodeles waltl. The sequence goes on from NC_090447.1 coordinate 684,565,526, forward strand.
ATATAACTTGTGTATATTACTTACCTTCTAACTGAGGGTATTCACTGAGATACTTGTGGCAGATTGTCATAAAAAAAAAGCACCTTTATTTTTAGTAACTCTGAGTATTGTGTTTTCTTATGATATTGTGCATATGACACCAGTGGTATAGTAGGAGCTCTGCATGTCTCCTAGTTCAGCCTAAGCTGCTTTGGCATAGCTACCTTCTATCAGCCTAAGCTGCTAGAAATACCGCTATTCTACTAATAAGGGATAACTGAACCTGGCTCATGGTGTAAATACCACAAGGTACCCACTATAAGCCAGGCCAGCCTCCTACATTGGTGGTGCAGCGGTGGGTTAAGTACTTGCAACTGCTTTACCACTTTGTCAGGTACTTTTCATAAGAGAATCATATACCAAATAGTTCAGTGTATGTACACTTAACCAAAAAACGTTACTTTTCTATTCTAAAACTTTTAACAAAGTTCTGAAAAGTTTTTGAAAACTTCTAAAAATTTTCCCAAAGTTTGAAAAAGTTTTTTATCTCTGCTTTCTAAAGTTCTAAAACTTTTTTTTTCTCACTATCCTTAAACCTATACTATCATGTCTGTTGTAGAGCCCACTCCCAAAACTTTTAATACAACATATGAGAGTTTAAACTATAAAAGTTTGAGGGGACTCTGCCTGGATAGAGGTTTGAGTATAGGAAAGAATCCTACAAAAGAGTTTCTCTTTAACATGCTCATTGTAGATGACCAGAACCAGTCTGTCCCATCTCAGCAGAGGTTAGAAAATGGGGACGCTTCACAGTCTGACTCAGGGGAGCTGATTGAGAAAGCTGGGGAGGGTTCTTATCAGGTCCTGCCCCCTAGCAGGGCACCTAGTGATGCTGGTAGTGATAGAGGCTCCCACAACAGTAGGGCATCCTTCATCCCTAGAGGCCAGGTTACTAGGGTCCAGACAGTTAGGGACAGGTCTCCCTCTGAAACTTCCCACATTCCTCTGTGTCAAAGCATTCCCAACCCACCCACCATGAGGATAACTTGTTAGAAAGGGAACTCAAAAAGTTGAGGGTTTAAGAGACCAGACTGAAGCTGAAACAGAAGCTGCTGGCCTTAGATAGGGAATCCCTAGACATAGAGAGGGAAAGACAGAGGTTGGGATTAGTTCCCCGTGGTGGCAGCAGCAGTATTCCTGATAGCAATCCTGTTAGAGTGCAAGATTCCAGGAATCCACACAAGATAGTCCCCCATTACAAGGAAGGGGATGACATTAATAAGTAGTTTGCTGCACTTGAGAGGGCCTGTATGGTACAGTTGGTCCCTCAAATGCAGTGGGCTGCTATTTTGTGGCTATCTTTCACTGGGAAGGGTAGAGATAGTCTCCTTACTCTCAGAGAAAGTGAAGCCATTAACTACAATGTTTTGAAAGATGCACTATTGGATGGATGTGGCTTAACCACTGAACAATACAGGATTACGTTCAGAGACACCAGAAAAGAGACTTCTCAAGACTGGACAGATTTTGTGGACTGTTGAGTGAAGGCCTTGGAAGGGTGGTTGCATGGCATTAAAGTTGCTGACTATGAAAGCCTGCATAATCTTATTCTGACAGATCATATTCTTAATAATTGCGTGTCTGACTCGTTGCACCAATACCTAGTGGACTCTGATCTGACCTCTGCCCAAGAATTGGGAAAGAAGGCAGACAAATGGGTCAGAACAAGGGTGAACAGAAATGTTCATACAGGGGGTGACAAGGATGGCAAGAAGAAGGATGGGAAGTCTTCTGAGAAGGGTGGGGACAAAAGTAAGCATTCTGAGTCTTCATCAGGCCCACAAAAATCCTCTGGGGGAGGTGGGTCCAAATCCTCTTCTAATAACCAACCTAAAAAGCCTTGGTGTAATTTGTGTAAAGTCAAATGCCATTGGGCAAGTGATTCCACTTGTCCAAAGAAAAACACCAAACCTCCCACCACCACAACCCCTGCTGCAAATTCTAGTGCCCCTAGTAATAGCAGTGGTAGTGGGAAATCTACTACTAATAGACAATCCAAGGGTGTAGCTGGGCTCACTATTGCCAATGTAGTTGGCGCTGGTCTTGTTAGGGAGACCACAGAAGCTGTTTTAGTCTCTGATGGTGGCATTGATTTTGCCACCTTGGTTGCTTGTCCCCTTAATATGGATAAGTACAAGCAACTTCCCCTAATCAATGGTGTTGAGGTTCAGGCCTACAGGGACACAGGAGCCAGTATAACTATGGCGATAGAAAAACTGGTCCATCCTGATCAACACCTACTTGGTCAACAGTATCAAGTAACAGACGCTCATAACAACACTCTTAGCCACCCCATGGCTGTTGTGAATCTCAACTGGGGGGGGGGGGGTTATTTTTCCAAAGAAAGTTGTGGTAGCTACAGATTTACCTGTAGACTTTCTACTAGGAAATGATTTGGAAACATCAGCGTAGGCGGAAGTGGAGTTGGAAGCCCATGCAGCAATGCTGGGCATTCCTGGGCATATTTTTGATTTAACTCGGGCTCAGGCCAAAAAGCAAAAAGGACAGGGTGACTTGGATCCTGGAACAATGGACCAAGTGCTCCCTAAAGCTAAGGGTAAGAAGGGTAAATCCCTACCCACTATCCCTCCCTCTACAGATGATTCCCCTTCTGAGGAAGAGGAATTTCCTCCCTGTGCAGAACCTGCACCAGAGGAGCTGGCAGCAGACACTGCTGAGCTTTTAGGTGGATGGGGGCCTACCAGGGAAGAGCTGAGTGTGTCACAGCAAACCTGTCCCACATTAGAGGGTCTCAGACAGCAAGCTGTCAAGCAGCAAAATGGGGATGTCAGTGACAGTCATAGGGTGTACTGGGAAGACAACCTCTTGTACACAGAGTTAATGGACCCAAAACCTGGAGCTACCAGGAGATTGGTCATTCCCCTGCAGTACAGAGAGTTTCTTCTCACCCTAGCACATGACATTCCTTTGGCTGGGCATTTGGGCCAGACGAACACTTGGGAAAGACTTGTCCCCTTGTTTCAATGGCCTTATATGTCAGAGGACACCAAAGACTTGTATAAATCCTGTGTGACCTGCCAAGCCAGTGGCAAGACTGGTGGCACTCCAAAGGACCCTCTAATTCCACTTCCAGTGGTTGGGGTGCCCTTTGAAAGGGTAGGGGTTGACATAGTTGGCCCCCTTGACCCTCCTACAGCTTCAGGCAATAGATTTATCTTGGTGGTAGTGGACCATCCCACAAGATATCCTGAAGCCATACCTTTAAGGACAACTACAGCTCATGCAGTGGCGGAGACCCTCCTGGGAATCTTTTCCAGGGTGGGTTTTCCTAAAGAGGTGGTGTCAGACAAAGGTAGCAACTTCATATCTGCATACCTAAAAGCAATGTGGAAGGAGTGTGGTGTTACCCACAAGTTCACCACCCCTTACCATCCACAAACAAATGGTCTGGTTGAGAGGCTCAATACAACTCTCAAAGGTATGATAATGGGACTCCCTGAAAAACTCAGGAGGAGATGGGATGTCCTGTTACCTTGCCTCCTTTTTCCTTACAGGGAGGTACCCCAGAAAGGAGTGGGCTTCAGCCCCTTTGAACGCCTCTTTGGGCACCTTGTAAGAGGTCCACTCACTCTTGTGAAGGAGGGTTGGGAACAACCTTTAAAAGCTCCTAAACAGGACATAGTGGATTATGTACTTGGCCTAAGATCTAGAATGGCTGAGTACATGAGAAAGGTCAGTAAAAACCTTCAGGCCAGCAATGAGCTGCAAAAGCAATGGCATGACCAGAAGGCTGTTCTGATCCAGTACCAAACAGGACAGAAGGTGTGGGTACTGGAGCCTGTGGCCTCAAGAGCACTCCAGGACAAATAGAGTGGACCCCATCTAATTGTTGAGAAAAAGGGTGAGGTTACCTATTTCGTAGACCTGGGCACTGCCAGGAGTCCCCTTAGGGTGATTCATGTCAACCGCCTAAAACCCTACTATGACAGGGCTGATCTCACCCTGCTCATGGCAACAGATGAGGGACAGGAAGAAGAGAGTGACCCTCTCCCTGATCTCTTCTCCACCACTGAAGCAGATGCCTTAGTGGAGGGAGTAGTTTTGGCAGATTGTCTGACTGCAGAACAGAAAGACAACTGCATCAATCTCCTTGTACAATTTTCTAACCTCTTTTCAATTGTGCCAGGTACAACATCCTGGTGTGAACACACAATTGATACTGGAGACAGCCTGTCTGTCAAAAGTAAGATTTATAGGCAGCCTGACCATGTCAGAGACTGCATTAAACAAGAGGTGCAAAAAATGTTGGATCTGGGAGTGATTGAGCCTTCTGAAAGCCCATCGGCTAGCCCAGTGGTGCTTGTACCAAAGCCTCACCCAAAAGATGGAAAAAGGGAGATGAGGTTTTGTGTAGACTACAGAGGTCTCAATAGGTAACAAAACTGATGCTCACCCTATACCCAGGGCAGATGAACTCAGTGATACATTGGCATCTGCCAAGTATCTTAGCACTGTTGATTTGACTGCAGGATATTGGCAGATCAAATTGGCAGAAGATGCTAAACCCAAGACTGCATTTTCAAATGTAGGAGGGCACTACCAATTCACAGTAATGCCCTTTGATTTGAAAAATGCACCTGCCACTTTTCAGAGGATGCTGAATACAGTCCTGCAAGGGTTGGAGGCTTTCAGTGCAGCATATCTAGATGATATTGCTGTCTTTAGCTCAACCTGGGATGAGCACCTGGTCCACCTATAGAATGTTGTGGAGGCCCTGCAAAAGGCAGGCCTCACTATCAAGGCCTGAAAGTGCCAGATAGGGCAGGGGAAAGTGGTTTATCTGGGCCACCTGGTTGGTGGAAAAAAGATTGCACCACTACAGGGGAAAATCCAAACTATAATGGATTGGGTTCCCCCTACAACTCAGACACAGGTGAGAGCCTTTTTAGGCCTCACATGGTACTACAGGAGATTCATCAAGAATTATGGCTCCACAGCAGCCCCTCTTAATGATCTCACTAGCAAGAAAATGCTAAAAAGGTATTATGGACAGCTAGGTGTCAGAAAGCTTTTGAGGAGCTCAAACAGGCCATGTGCTCTGCACCTGTCCTAAAAATCCAATGTTAGTCCAAGAAATTCATTGTTCAAACTGATGCATCTGAATTAGGGGTAGGGGCAGTACTATCACAACTGAATTCTGAGGGCCAGGATCAACCAGTTGCTTTTATCAGCAGAAGGTTGACCCCTAGAGAAAAGCGTTGGTCTGCCATAGAGAGGGAGGCCTTTGCTGTGGTCTTGGCACTGAAGAAGTTGAGGCCATACCTGTTTGGCACTCACTTCATTGTTCAGACAGACCACAAACCTCTACTTTGGCTAATACAAATGAAAGGTGAAAATCCTAAATTGTTGAGGTGGTCCATATCCCTACAGAGAATGGACTATACAGTGGAACATAGAGCTGGGAGTACCCACTCCAATGCAGATGGACTCTCCAGATATTTCCACCTAGACAATGAAGACTCATCAGGTCATGGCTAGTCTTATTGTCCTTCGTTTGGGGGGGGGGGGGGGGTTGTGTAGGAAAGTACCATCTTGCCTGGCATGTAAACCCCATATTTTACTGTATATATGTTGTTTTAGTTGTATGTGTCACTGGGACCCTGCCGGCCAGGGCCCCAGTGCTCATAAGTGTGCCCTGTATGTGTTACCTGTGTTATGACTAACTGTCTCACTGAGGCTCTGCTATTCAGAACCTCAGTGGTTATGCTCTCTCATTTTCTTTCCAAATTGTCACTAACAGGCTAGTGACCAACTTCACCAATTTACATTGGCATACTGGAACACCCTTATAATTCCCTAGTATATGGTACTGAGATACCCAGGGTATTGTTGGGGCTTCAGGAGATCCCTATGGGCTGCAGCATTTCTTTTGCCACCCACAGGGAGCTCTGACAATTCTTACACAGGCCTGCCCTTGCAGCCTGAGTGAAATAACGTCCACGTTATTTCACAGCCATTTACCACTGCAATTAAGTAACTTATAAGTCACCTATATGTCTAACCTTTACCTGGTAAAGGTTGGGTGCTAAGTTACTTAGTGTGTGGGCACCCTGGCACTAGCCAAGGTGCTCCCACATTGTTCAGGGCAAATTCCCCAGACTTTGTGAGTGCGGGGACACCATTACACGCGTGCACTATACATATGTCACGACATATGTATAGCGTCACAATGGTAACTCCGAACATGGCCATGTAACATGTCTAAGATCATGGAATTGTCACCCCAATGCCATTCTGGCATTGGGGAGACAATTCCATGATCCCCCGAGTCTCTAGCTCAGACCCGGGTACTGCCAAACTACCTTTCCCGGGGTTTCACTGCAGCTGCTGCTAATGCCAACCCCTCAGATAGGTTTCTGCCCTCCTGGGGTCCAACCAGGCTTGGCCCAGGAAGGCAGAACAAAGGACTTCCTCAGAGAGAGGGTGTTACAGCCTCTCCCTTTGGAAAAAGGTGTCAGGGCTGGGGAGGAGTAGCCTCCCCCAGCCTCTGGAAATGCTTTGATGGGCACAGATGGTGCCCATCTCTGCATAAGCCAGTCTACACCGGTTCAGGGATCCCCCAGCCCTGCTCTGGCGTGAAACTGGACAAAGGAAAGGGGAGTGACCACTCCCCTGACCTGCACCTCCCCTGGGAGGTGCCAAGAGCTCCTCCAGTGTGCTACAGACCTCTGCCATCTTGGAAACAGAGGTGCTGCAGGCACACTGGACTGCTCTGACTGGCCAGTGCCAACAGGTGACGTCAGAGACTCCTTCTGATAGGCTCCTTCAGGTGTTGCTAGCCTATCCTCTCTCCTAGGTAGACAAACCTCCTTTTCTGCCTATTTAGGGTCTCTGCTTTGGAGAATTCCTTAGATAACGAATGTAAGAGCTCATCAGAGTTCCTCTGCATCTCTCGCTTCACCTTCTGCCAAGGAATCGACTGCTGACCGCGCTGGAATCCTGCAAAACTGCAACAAAGTAGCAAAGACGACTACTGCGACCTTGTAACGCTGATCCTGCCGCTTTCTCGACTGTTGTTCTGGTGGTGCATGCTGTGGGGGTAGTCTGCCTCTTCTCTGCACTAGAAACTCCGAAGAAATCTCCAGTGGGTCGACGGAATCTTCCCCCTGCAACCGCAGGCACCAAAGAACTGCATCACCGGTCCTCTGGGTCTCCTCTCAGCACGACGAGCGAGGTCCCTTGAACTCAGCAACTCTGTCCAAGTGACTCCCACAGTCCAATGACTCTTCAGTCCAAGTTTGGTGGAGGTAAGTCCGTGCCTCCCCACGCTAGACTGCATTGCTGGGAACCGCATGTTTTGCAGCTACTCCGGCTCCTGTGCACTCTTCCAGGATTTCCTTTGTGCACAGCCAAGCCTGGGTCCCCGGCACTCTAACCTGCAGTGCACGACCTCCTGAGTTGTCCTCCGGCGTTGTGGGACCCTCTTTCGTGACTTCGGGTGAGCTCCGGTTCACTCCACTTCGTAGTGCCTGTTTCGGCACTTCTGCGGGTGCTGCTTGCTTCTGAGTGGGCTCTTTGTCTTGCTGGACACCCCCCTCTGTCTCCTCACGCAATTGGCGACATCCTGATCCACAGCAGCCTCCAAAAACCTTAACCGCAAACTTTGCAGCTAGCAAGGCTTGTTTGCGGTCTTTCTGCACTGAAACACATCTGCACGACTCTTCACGACGTGGGACATCCATCCTCCTAAGGGGAAGTTTCTAGCCCTTGTCGTTCTTGCAGAATCCACAGCTTCTACCATCCGGTGGCAGCTTCTTTGCACCCACAGCTGGCATTTCCTGGGCATCTGCCCACTCCCAACTTGATCGTGACTCTTGGACTTGGTCCCCTTGTTCCACAGGTACTCTCGTCAGGAAATCCATTGTTGTTGCATTGCTGGTGTTGGTCTTCCTTGCAGAATTCCCCTATCACGACTTCTGTGCTCTTTGGGGAACGTAGGTGCACTTTGCACCCACTTTTCAGGGTTTTGGGGTGGGCTATTTTTCTAACCCTCACTGTTTTCTTACAGTCCCAGCGACCCTCTACAAGGTCACATAGGTTTGGGGTCCATTCGTGGTTCGCATTCCACTTCTAGAGTATATGGTTTGTGTTGCCCCTATCCCTATGTGCCCCCATTGCATTCTATTGTGACTATACATTGTTTGCACTGTTTTCTATGGCTATTACTGCATATTTTGGTATTGTGTACATATATCTTGTGTATATTTGCTATCCTCATACTGAGGGTACTCACTGAGATACTTTGGCATATTGTAATAAAAATAAAGTACCTTTATTTTTAGTATATCTGTGTATTGTGTTTTCTTATGATATTGTGCATATGACACTAGTGGTACTGTAGGAGCTTCACTAGTCTCCTAGTTCAGCCTAAGCTGCTCTGCTAAGCTACCTTTTCTATCAGCCTATGCTGCTAGACACCCCTCTACACTAATAAGGGATACCTGGGCCTGGTGCAAGGTGTAAGTACCTCTTGGTACCCACTACAAGCCAGTCTAGCCTCCTACAATAAGTAACTTATAAGTAACCTACATGTCTAACCCTCACTTGGTGAAGGTTGGGTGCGAAGTTACTTAGTGTTTGGGCACCCCGGCACTAGCCAAGGTGCCCCCACATCGTTCAAGGCAAATTCCCCAGACTTTGTGAGTGCGGGACACCATTACACGTGTGCACTGTACATAGGTCACTACCTATGTATAGCCTCACAATGGTAACTCCGAACATGGCCACGTAACATGTCTAAGATCATGGAATGGGGGGACAATTCCATGATCCCCTGGGTCTCTAGCACAGAACCCGGGTACTGCCAAACTGCCCGTGGTTTCCACTGCAGCTGCTGCTGCTGCCAACCCCTCAGACACGATTCTGCCCTCCTGGGGTCTGGGCAGCCCCAGCCCAGGAAGGCAGAACAAAGGATTTCCTCTGAAAGAGGTGTTACCCCCCTCTCCCTTTGAAAATAGGTGTGAAGGGCTGGGGAGGAGTAGCCTCCCCCAGCCTCTGGAAATGCTTTGATGTGCAAAGATGGTGCCCATCTCTGCATAAGCCAGTCTACACCAGTTCAGGGATGCCCCAGCCCTGCTCTGGCGCAAAACTGAACAAAGGAAAGGGGAGTGACCACTCCCCTGACCAGTACCTCCCAGGGAAGGTGCCCAGAGCTCCTCCTGTGTGTCCCAGACCTCTGCCATCTTGGAAACAGAGGTGTTGGGGGCACACTGGACTGCTCTGAGTGGCCAGTGCCAGCAGGTGACATCAGATACCCCCTCTGATAGGCTCTTACCTTTCTTGGTAGCCAATCCTTCTTTCTTGGTAGCCAAACCTCCTTTTCTGCCTATTTAGGGTCTCTCCTCTGGGGTATTCTTCATATAACGAATGCAAGAGCTCGCCAGAGTTCGTCTGCACTTCCCTCTTCGACTTCTGCCAAGGATCGACCGCTGACTGCTCCAGGACGCCTGCAAAACAGCAACAAAGTAGCAAGACAACTACCAGCAACATTGTAGCACCTCATCCTGACGGCTTTCTCGACTTTTTCTGGTGGTGCATGCTCTGGGGGCTGTCTGTCTTCACCCTGCACTGGAAGCCAAGAAGAAATCTCCCGTGGGTCGACGGAAGCTTCCCCCTGCTAACGCGAGCACCAAAAGACTGCATCACCAGTCCTCTGGGTCCCCTCTCATCCTGACGAGCGTGGTCCCTGGAACACAGGAACTCTATCCAAGTGACTCCCACAGGCCGGTGATCCTTCAGTCCACGTTTGGTGGAGGTAAGTCCTTGCCTCCCCACGCTAGACTGCAAACCTGTGTACTGCGTGATTTGCAGGTGCTCCGGCTTCTGTGCACTTCTCCAAGGATTCCTTTGTGCACAGCCTAGCCTGCGTCCCCAGCACTCCATCCTGCAGTGCTCAACCCTCTGAGTTGGACTCCGACGTCGTGGGACCCTCCTTTGTGACTCTGAGCCACCTCCGGTTCACAAATCTTCTAAGTGCCTGCTCTGGATACATCTGCGGGTGCTGCCTGCTTCTGTGGGGGCTCTCTGAGTTGCTGAGTGCCCCCTCTGTCTCCTCCTCCAAGGGGCGACAACCTGGTCCTTCCTAGTCCCAAGAAGTACCCAAAAACCTCTACCGCAACCCTTGCAGCTAGCAAGGCTTGTTTGTAGTAATTCTGTGTGGAAACACTTCTGCAGCCTCCAGCATGCCGTGGGACATCTTCCATCAAAAGGAGAAGTTCCTAGCTCTCTTTGTTGTTGCAGAATCCTAAGCTTTTTCCATCCAGAGGCAGCCTTCTTACACCTTCATCAGGGGTTTCCTGGGCTCCTGACCCCTGGACACTATTGCGACTCTTGGACTTGATCCCCTTGCCTTGCAGGTCCTCAGTTCCAGGAATCCGTCTTCAGTGCTTTGCTGGTGTTTATGGTTCTTGCAGAATCCCCCGATCACGACTATTGTGTCCTATTGGGGTAGTAGGTGTACTTTACTCCTACTTTTCAGGGTCTTGGGCTGGGGTATCTTGGACACCCTGACTGTTATCTTACAGTCCCAGCGACCCTTTACAAGCTCACATAGGTCTGGGGTCCATTCGTGATTCGCATTCCACTTTTGGAGTATATGGTTTGTGTTGCCCCTAGACCTATGTTCACCTATTGCATCCTATTGTAATTCTACACTGTTTGCATTACTTTTCTTACTATTACTTACCTGTTTTGGGTTTGTGTACATATGACTTGTGTATATTACTTACCTTCTAACTGAGGGTACTCACTGAGATACTTGTGGCATATTGTCATAAAAATAATGTACCTTTATTTTTAGTAACTCTGAGTATTGTGTTTTCTTATGATATTGTGCTATATGATATAAGTGGTATAGTAGGAGCTTTGCATGTCTCCTAATTCACCCTAAACTGCTTTGCCCTAGCTACCTTCTATCAGCCTAAGCTGCTAGAAACAGCTCTATTTTACTAATAAGGGATAACTGGACCTGCCACAGGGTGTAAGTACCACAAGGTACCCACGATAAGCCAGGCCAGCCTCCTACACCAGGTGTCCCCATTGTGGTGAGGTTAACGCTTCCTTCCTACATCTGGCTTGGTCCTGTAGGGAGGTGCAGCAGTACTGGAGGGAGGTGTTTGTCAAGGTTGCAGAGGCTACTGGTCTGAATATAGCAATGAAACATTGACATGTCTGTTGGGGGTGGTGACGAAGCCCAAGGGGTGGAAAGTCCCTCACAAACTGACACAGCTGGCTCTAGTGCTGGCCAAACTTAGGGTGGCCATAGGTTGGATGAGCGTTAGAAGCCCATCAGTTGAATTCTGGTTGCAGGATATATTGGAGTGGGGAGTGACAGAGGAACAACATATGAGGATGGCGCAAAGGGATAAGGGTGCACTTACGGATCTGATAGCATGGGGGCACTTTCTGGGGCGCTTCATTGCAACTGGTAGGTCAAATTCCGGGAGGAGTACTGACACTGAGGATTAACTAAGGGGGTTCATGCATGAATGTAATAACGGTGACAACCAACTATGGTATGCATAATTTGTAGATGAATTGGTTTCTATATGGTACTACCACGCATTTTGGACTGATTGGTGGCACTACTGGCTCAGCAAATTATATATATTACTGACTGTATAAACTATTTTTCATGTGAGAAAAGATGTTTGAGGGGTCTCATGAGACGTGCACTGCATTATGTTTGTCTAGTTCTGTACATACAAAATCAATAAAAAGAGTTCATTAAAAATAAGGAAGGCCAGAAAGAGGCAGACAGAATATAGTGAAAAAGCAGGAAAAAACATCTACCCAATAATTACCAAGTTAGCTGGCAAGCATGACACAAAGAACGTTGAAAAGGATGCTGACGTCCAAGCACCTTATAGTGTCCTGGATTTGACAGAAACATCTTCCACTGCTTCAATGCCAGCTGTCGCATCACAACCTGATTCCTATGGCACAGCACAGTATCAAATCCAGAAGTCCAGGCAGTCTTAAGCGGCGCACAAGGCATCTCTCCCAACAAGGTAGGAAATCAAAGGGTTAATCAATTATACAAAGCACCTGCTGACTCTCGATGGGACTGCTTCCTCCGTCCAATGGCCCACATAAGGCATGAGCAGAGTCCTCACATAAGGCTAGTCTAAAACAGGAACTCCTAAGGCTCTTATCTTGGAATGTTGCTGGTTCAAAATCATTACTGGAAAATGGTATTCCAACCAAAGGTTGACAACACATGGATATACTCGCCCTTCAGGAAACTTGGTCACAGCATAATCACTCGTTGTTGGCTTCACATGTTCTCATATCAAAGCAGCATGGTAGACCTAGCGGGGGACTAGCAGTCTACTTCTCATTGCACCTAAGGATAGCCACGGAGGAGATACCACAAGTGGACTCGAACTTCTAACCAGTAAAACTAAGTAACTGGGCTTCAAGTGAGATCGAATCACCCCCTTTCTTAAATATCGAGAACGCTGAGGATGTACAGATCACCAACTGTAGAGATATATTAAGTGTGTTGGCAGAGCATTCGCAAACAGTGTCAAGGGCAGGTCCTCAGATGATGGATGAATTGCTGAGGGGATTTTTGTGAGACATGAAGCTACCACTGTTGGACCCTCAGTGTAGGAAAGAATTGGATAATGAGATTACTGTGGAGGAGCAGGGTGTGGCAGTGGCAGCGCTGTCTAAATGTAAGGCCCTGGGGGGGGAGGTTGAAATGGGCTGCCATTGAGGTTTACCAGACATACTTCTCCCTATTGGGAGAAGTATTTCAGGAAGCCCGCTAGTGGTGCATTTTGCCAGAGTCGCTGCAGCAAGGTATTGTTTGTCTTATGCTTAAGCCTGGGAGTGATTTGAGCTACCCCTCCTCCTGCAGACCACTCACAATGTTAAAGAGTGATGTAAAGATCCTTTGATCCTTTGTAAGATACTGGCTACTAGATTGTTTTATCTGGCAGTACTGCAGGAAATGGGGTTCGGCCCCAAATTCTGTGCTTGGGTTCACTTGCTTTATACTGAGCCTATTGTATCAGTCCGGGTGGGAGGGGAGCTCTCGGAATCATGGGTGGTTGGCAGGGGAACCGGAGTCCTTTTTTGCTGCTCCTTTTTGCCCTTGTGGTGAAGCAGTTGGCAGTGTTACCGCGCAGGGAGCTGGCCCCTTGGGGAATTTGGGTGGGACTTGCCACTCACATCATTTCTTTATATGCTGATGATGCACTGGTGTATCTTGGGTCACTGGAGATCTTGGTTCCTCGATTGAGCAGTTGTTGGGGGAGTTTGTGGCCCAATCGTGACTCTGAGTGAATATGCATAAGTTGCTCCTGTTCCTGTTGGATTGGTCTTCGCTGGGAGTTGGAGAGCTCCAGGTATTTGGGCATATGGGTCACTCATGCAGCAGCAGCACATGAGACACATAAAGTAGAAAGAGTGGTGTAAGGTTTGGAGCGCTCAGTATTGTTCTGGAATAAACTGCCACTCTCTGTGATGAGCAGAGCACATATCACGAAGATGGTGATTCTTCCGCGCTGTCTGTATCTCGTACAAAATTAATTGTTTCCATTGACCCCTCGGTTACTCACTCGGTTGGATAGCTTGTTAGTTTCGCTGATCTGGGCAGGACGCTGAAGTAAACTGTCCCTGTCCACATTCCAAAAGGATTTGGAGGACGTGGTTGGCAATTCGTAATATTGGGTTGTATTACTCTGCTGTGCATTTGCAGCATGCCGCAAAATGGCTCATTGAGATGAATGGCTGGGAGAAGCGACTTTTTGAGGGGCTGCTGGGCACGGATATGCTAGCGCACATCCTGATGACAGGTGGACGGGCTGAGACCACTGTCCCTTAGCTGGTTCAGCATATTGTACGGATTTGGGAGCAAGTCTTTAAAAATGTGCTCCGCCGTGCCCCATTTGACAGGGAACTCAAGGTGTGGGACTTTGCTCCCTTCCGTGATATTAATAATATACACATCTATGGACTTGTGGAGAGTGGAGAGTTGTACTGTTGCAGGGTACATATTCCCCAGTGAGGTGTTGCTATCCTTTCAGGAGGCGCAGAATACATTCAGTTTGGGTCCAGGTCATTTCCTGCACTATTCCAAGATTGAAGGTGTGGTGTAGAAGAGATCTGGCGTGAGGTACCAGCTGCCCACCGTCCTCAAGGGTATTGAATGGGCTGCTAAAATGGGCTGCTAAATTTGGGAGATGGGAAACACTTAATTACCCTGTTTTGTAGACCCCCTCGGGAGGACACGACGAGTGCAATTTATGTGGTGTGTAACACCTCAGAGTGGGAGTTGGGAGAACCACTAGAAGATGCTGATTGGGCTATGGTCCTGTCACTGGTGTGCACGGTCTCATGCAATGATAGATTTAGGCTCATACATTTCTATTTTGTACACCGTACTTATGTTACACCCTTTTGTCTCAATAAAATTGACCCAAACAAGGGGAGCTAGGTGCCCCCATTGTGGTCAGGTTAACGCTTCCTTCCTACATCTGGCTTGGTCCTGTAGGGAGGTGCAGCAGTACTGGAGGGAGGTGTTTGTCAAGGTTGCAGAGGCTACTGGTCTGGATGTAGCAATGAAACCATTGACATGTCTGTTGGGGGTGTTGACGAAGCCCAAGGGGTGGAAAGTCCCTCACAAACTGACACAGCTGGCTCTAGTGCTGGCCAAACCTAGGGTGGCCATAGGTTGGATGAGCGTTAGAAGCCCATCAGTTGAAGTCTGGTTTCAGGATAAATTGGAGTGGGGAGTGGCCGAGGAATAACATATGAGGATGGCGCAAAGGGATAAGGGTGCACTCACTGATTTGATAGCAAGGGGTCACTTTCTGGAGCGCTTCATTGCAACTGATAGGTCAAATTCCGGGAGGAGTTCTGACACCGAGGATTAACTAAGGGGGTTCACGCATGAATGTAATAATGGTGACAACCAAATATGGTATGCATAATTTGTAGATTAATTGGTTTCTATATGGTACTACCACGCATTTTGAACTGACTGGTGGCACTACTGGCTCAGCAAATGATATATATTCCTGACTGTGTAAGCAATTTTTCATGTGAGAAAAGATGTTTGAGGGGTCTCATGAGACGTGCACTGCATTATGTTCGTCTAGTTCTGTATATACAAAATCAATAAAAAGAGTTCATTAAAAAAAAGGAAGGCCAGAAAGAGGCAGACAGAATATAGTGAAAAAGCAGGAAAAAAATCTACCCATTAATTACCAAGTTAGCTGGCAAGCATGACACAAAGAACATTGAAAAGGATGCTGACGTCCAGGCACCTTATAATGTCTTAGACTTGACAGAAACATCTTCCACTGCTTCAATGCCAGCTGTCGCATCACAACCTGATTCCTATGGCACAGCACAGTATCAAATCCAGAAGTCCAGGCAGTCTTAAGCGGCGCACAAGACATCTCTCCCAATAAGCTAGGAAATCAAAGGGTTAATCAATTATACAAAGCACCTGCTGACTATCGATGGAACTGCTTCCTCCGTCCAATGGCCCACATAAGGCATGAGCAGAGTCCTCACATAAGGATTGTCTAAAACAGGAACTCCTAAGGCTCTTATCTTGGAATGTTGCTGGTGCAAAATCATTACTGGAAAATGGTATTCCAACCAAAGGTTGACAACACATGGATATACTCGCCCTTCAGGAAACTTGGTCACAGCATGATCTCTCGTTGTTGGCTTCACATGTTATCAAATCAAAGCAGCATGGTAGACCTAGCGGGGGACTAGCGGTCTACTTCTCATTACACCTAAGGATAGCCATGGAGGAGATACCGCAAGTGGACTTGAACTTCTAACTAGTAAAATTAAGTAACTGGGCCTCAAGTGAGATCGAATCACCCCCTTTCTTACATATCCGGAACGCTGAGGGTGTACAGATCACCAACTGTAGAGATATATCAAGTGTGTTGGCAGAGCATTTGCAAACGGTGTCAAGGGCTGGTCCTCAGGTGACGGATGAATTCCTGAGGGGTTTTTGCAACACATGAAGCTACGACAGTTGGACCCTGAGTGTAGGAGAGAATTGGATAATGAGATTACTGTGGAGGAGCAGGGTGTGGCAGTGGCAGATTTGTCTAAATGTAAGGCCCTTGAGGGGGGAGGGCTTGGAATGGGCTACCATTGAGCTTTACCAGACAAACTTCTCCCTACTGGGAGAAGTATTTCAGGAAGCCCGCTAGTGGTGCATTTTGCCAGAGTCGCTGCGGCAAGGTATTGTTTGTCTTATGCTTCAGCCTGGAAGTGATTTGAGCAACTCCTCCTCCTACAGACCACTCACAATGTTGAATAGTGATGTAAAGATCCTTTGTAAGATACTAGCTACTAGATTGCTTTATCTGGCAGTACTGCAGGAAATGCGGTTTGGCCCCAAATTCTGTTCTTGGGTTCACTTGCTTTATACTGAACCTATTGTATGAGTCCGGGTGGGAGGGGAGCTCTCGGAATCGTGGGTGGTTGGCAGGGGAACCAGACAGGGGTCTCCTTTTTTGCCGCTCCTTTTTGCCCTTGTGGTGAAGCCGTTGGCAGTGTTACTGCGCAGGGAGCTGGCCCCTTGGGGAATTTGGGTGGGACTTGCCACTCACATAATTTCTTTATATGCTGATGATGCACTGGTGTATCTTGGGTCACTGGAGATCTTGGTTCCTCGATTGAGCAGTTGTTGGGGGAGTTTGCGGCCCAATCGTGACTCTGAGTGAATATGCATAAGTCGCTCCTGTTTCTGCTGGGTTGGTCTCCGGTGGGAGTTGGAGAGCTCCAGATATTTGGGCATATGGGTTACTCATACTGCAGCACCACACGAGACACATAACGTGGAAAGAGTGGTGTCAGGATTGGAGCGCTCAGTATTCTTCTGGAATAAACTGCCACTCTCTGTGATGAGGAGAGCAGCTATCACTAAGATGGTGATTCTTCCGTGCTGTCTGTATCTCGTACAAAATTAATTGTTTCCATTGACCCCTCGGTTACTCACTCGGTTGGATAGCTTGTTAGTTTCGCTGGACTGGGCAGGACGCCAAAGTAAACTGTCCCTGTCCACATTCCAAAAGGATTTGGAGGACGGGGTTGGCAATTCCGAATATTAGGTTGTAGTACTATGCTGCGCATTTGCAGCATGCTGCAAAATGGCTCTTTGAGGTGAATGGCTGGGAGAAGCGACTTTTTGAGGGGCTGCTGGGCACTGATATGCTAGCGCGCATCCTGATGACAGGTGGACGGGCTGAGACCCTTGTCCCTTAGCTGGTTCAGCATATTGTACGGATTTGGGAGCAAGTCTTTAAAAATGTGCTCCGCCGTGCCCCATTTGACAGGGAACTCAAGGTGTGGGACTTTGCTCCCTTCCGTGATACTAATAATATACACGTCTATGGACTGCTGGAGAGTGGGGAGTTGTATTGTTGCAGGGTACTTATTCCCCAGTGAGGTGTTGATATCCTTTCAGGAGGCGCAGAATACATTCAGTTTGGGTCCAGGTCATTTCCTGCACTATTGCAAGATTGAAGGTGTGGTGCAGAAGAGATCTGGCGTGAGATACCAGCTGCCCACCGTCCTCAAGGGTATTGAATGGGCTGCTAAAATGGGCTGCTAAATTGGGGAGATGGGAGACACTTAATTACCCTGTTTTATAGACCCCCCTCTGGAGGACACGACGAGCGCAATTTATGTGGTGTGTAACACCTCAGAGCGGGAGTTGGGAGAACCAGTAGAAGATGCTGATTGGGCTATGGTCCTGTCACTGGTGTGCACGGTTTCATGCAATGATAGATTTAAGCTCATACATTTCTATTTTGTACACCATACTTATGTTACACCCTTTCGTCTCAATAAAATTGACCCAACAAGGGGAGCCAGATGCCCCCATTGTGGTGAGGTTAACGCTTCCTTCCTACATTTGGCTTGGTCCTGTAGGGAGGTGCAGCAGTACTGGAGGGAGGTGCTTGTCAAGGTTGCAGAGGCTACTGGTCTGGGTATAGCAATGATACCATTGACATGTCTGTTGGGGGTGGTGACGAAGCCCCATGGGTGGAAAGTACATCACAAACTGACACTCCTGGCTCTAGTGCTGGCCAAACCTAGGGTGGCCATAGGTTGGATGAGCGTTAGAAGCCCATCAGTTGAAGTCTGGTTCAGGACATATTGGAGTGGGGAGTGGCAGAGGAACAACATATGAGGATGGCCAGAAAGAGGCAGACAGAGTATAGTGAAAAAGCAGGAAAAAACATCTACCCAATAATTACCAAGTTAGCTGGCAAGCATGACACAAAGAACGTTGAAAAGGATGCTGACGTCCAAGCACCTTGTAGTGCCTTGGAATTGACAGAAACATCTTCCTCTGCTTCAATGCCAGCTGTCGCATCACAACCTGATTCCTATGGCACAGCACAGTATCAAATCCAGAAGTCCAGGAAGTCTTAAGCGGCGCACAAGGCATCTCTCCCAACAAGCTAGGAAATCAAAGGGTTAATCAATTATACAAAGCACCTGCTGACTCTCTATGGGACTGCTTCCTCCGTCCAATGGCCCACATAAGGCATGAGCAGGGTCCTCACATGAGGCTTGTCTAAAACAGGAACTCCAAAGGCTCTTATCTTGGAGTGTTGCTGGTGCAAAATCATTATTGGAAAATGGTATTCCAACCAAAGGTTGACAACACATGGATATACTCGCCCTTCAGGAAACTTGGTCACAGTATGATCACTTGTTGTTGGCTTCACATGTTATCAAATCAAAGCAGCATGGTAGACCTAGCGGGGGACTAGCGGTCTACTTCTCATTACACCTAAGGATAGCCACGGAGGAGATACCACAAGTGGACTCGAACTTCTAACTAGTAAAACTAAGTAACTGGGCCTCAAGTGAGATCAAATCACCCCCTTTCTTACATATCCAGAACGCTGAGGGTGTACATATCACCAACTGTAGAGATATATTAAGTGTGTTGGCGGAGCATTTGCAAACGGTGTCAAGGGCTGGTCCTCAGGTGACGGATGAATTGCTAAGGGGATTTTTGCGAGACATGAAGCTACAACGGTTGGACCCTGAGTGTAGGAGAGAATTGGATAATGAGATTACTGTGGAGGAGCAGGGTGTGGCAGTGGCAGCCCTGTCTAAATGTAAGGCCCTGGGGGGGGGGGAAGGGGGGTTGGGATGGGCTACCATTGAGCTTTACCAGACATCAGGAAGCCCGCTAGTGGTGCATTTTGCCAGAGTCGCTGCGGCAAGGTATTGTTTGTCTTATGCTTAAGCCTGGGAGTGATTTGAGCAACCCCTCCTCCTACAGACCACTCACAGTGTTAAATAGTGATGTAAAGATCCTTTGATCCTTTGTAAGATACTGTAGGAGGCTGGCCTGGCTTGTAGTGGGTACCAAGGGGTACTTACACTCTGTACCAGGTCCAGTTATCCCTTATTAGTGTAGAAGAGGTGTTTCTAGCAGCTGATAGAAGGTAGCTATAGCAGAGCAGCTTAGGCTGAACTAGGAGACATGCAAACCTCGTACTGTACCACTGGTGTCATATGCACAATATCATTAGAAAACACAATACACAGATATACTAAAAATAAAGGTACTTTATTTTTATGACAATATGCCAAAAGTATCTCAGTGAGTTCCCTCAGTATGAGGATGCCAAATATACACAAGATATATGTACACAATACCAAAAATATGCAGTAATAGCAAAAGGAAGTAATGCAAGCAATGTAAAGTTACAGTAGATTGCAATAGGAGCACATAGGTATAGGGGCAACACAAACCATATACTCCAAAAGTGGAATGCGAACCACAAATGGACCCCAAACCTATGTGAGCTTGTAGAGGGTCGCTGGGACTGTAAGAAAACAGTGAGGGTTAGAAAAATAGCCCACCCCAAGACCCTGAAAAGTAGGTGTAAAGTGCACCTATATTCCCCACAGAGCACAGAAGACGTGATAGGGGAATTCGGCAAGGAAGACCAACACCAGCAAAGCAACCAAAGTGGATTTCCGGACGAGAGTACCTGTGGAACAAGGGGACCAAGTCCAAGAATCGCGACAAAGTCGAGAGTGGGCAGATACCCAGGAAATGCCAACTGAGGGTGCAAAGAAGCTGCCACGGGATGGAAGAAGCTTTGGTTTCTGCAAAAACGAAGAGGACTAGGAACTTCCCCTTTGGAGGATGTATGTCCCACGTTGTGAAGAAGCTTGCAGAGGTGTTCCCACGCAGAAAGACCGTAAACAAGCCTTGCTAGCTGCAAGGATCGCGTTTAGGTTTTTTTGGATGCTGCTGTGGCCCAAGAGGGACCAGGATGTCGCCACTTAGTTGAGGAGACAGAGGGGGCACCCAGTAAGTCAGGGGGCCCTCACAGAAGCAGGCAGCCCCCGCAGAAGTACTGGAACAGGCACTTGGAAGAGGAGTGAACCGGAGTACACCCGAAGTCAGAAAAGGTAGTCCCACGACACCGGAGGACAACTCAGAAGGTTGTGCACTGCAGATTAGACTGTCGGGGACCCAGGCTTGGCTGCGCACAAAGGAAATCCTGGAAAAGTACACAGGAGCCGGAGCAGCTGCAAATCACGTGGTACCCAACAATGCAGTCTAGCGTGAAGAGGCAAGGACTTACCTCAACCAAACTTGGACTGAAGAGTCACTGGACTGTGGGAGTCACTTGGACAGAGTTGCTAAGTTCCAGGGACCACGCTCGTCGTACTGAGAGGGGACCCATAGGACCGGTGATGCAGTCTTTTGTTGCCTGCGGTTGCAGGGGGAAGATTCCGTCGTCCCACTGGAGATTTCTTCAGAGCTCCTGGTGCAAGAAGGAGGCAAGCTACACCCAGAGCATGCACCACCAGGAAACAGGCAAGAAAGCCAGCAGGATGAAGCGATACAAGGTTGCAGTAGACGTCTTTGCTACTTTGTTGCGGTTTTGCAGGCGTCCTGAGCAGTCAGAGGTCGATCTTTTGGCAGAAGGTGAAGAGAGAAGTGCAGAGGAACTCTGGTGAGCTCTTGCATTCGGTATCTGAAGAATTCCCCAAAGCAGAGACCCTAAATAGCCAGAAAAGGAGGTTTGGCTACCTAGGAAGGAGGATAGGCTAGTAACACAGGTAAGAGCCTATCAAAAGGAGTCTCTGACGTCACCTGCTGGCCCTGGCCACTCAGAGCAGTCCAGTGTGCTAGCACACCTCTGAATCCAAGATGGCAGAGGTCTGGGGCACGCTGGAGGAGCTCTGGGCACCTCCCCTGGGAGGTGCAGGTCAGGGGAGTGGTCACTCCCCTTTCCTTTGTCCAGTTTCGCATCATAGCAGGGCTGGGGGATCCCTGAACCGGTGTAGACTGGCTTATGCAGAGATGGGCACCATCTGTGCCCATCAAAGCATTTCCAGAGGCTGGGGGAGGCTACTCCTCCCCAGCCCTGACACCTTTTTCCAAAGGGAGAGGGTGTAACACCCTCTCTCTGAGGAAGTCCTTTGTTCTGCCTTCCTGGGCCAAGCCTGGCTGGACCCCAGGAGGGCAGAACCCTGTCTGAGGGGTTGGCAGCAGCAGCAGCTGCAGTGAAACCCCGGGAAAGGTAATTTGGCAGTACCCGGGTGTGTGCTAGAGACTCGGGGGATCATGGAATTGTCTCCCCAATGCCAGAATGGCATTAGGGTGACAATTCTATGATCTTAGACATGTTACATTGCCATGTTTGGAGTTACCATTGTGATGCTATACATAGGTAGTGACCTATGTATAGTGCACGCGTGTAATGGTGTCCCCGCACTCACAAAGTCCGGGGAATTTGCCCTGAACGATGTGGGGGCACCTTGGCTAGTGCCAGGGTGCCCACACACTAAGTAACTTGGCACCCAACCTTTACCAGGTAAAGGTTAGACATATAGGTGACTTATAAGTTACTTAAGTGCAGTGATAAATGGCTGTGAAATAATGTGGGCATTATTTCATTCAGGCTGCAGTGGCAGGCCTGTGTAAGAATTGTCAGAGGTCCCTATGGGTGGCAAAAGAAATGCTGCAGCCCATAGAGATCTCCTGGAACCCCAATACCCTGGGTACCTCAGTACCATATAATAGGGAATTATAAGGGTGTTCCAGTATGCCAATGTGAATTGGTGAAATTGGTCACTAGCCTGTTAGTGACAATTTGGAAAGCAGAGAGAGCATAACCACTGAGGTTCTGGTTAGCAGAGCCTCAGTGAGACAGTTAGTCATCACACAGGGAACACATACAGGGCACACTTATGAGCACTGGGGCCCTGGCTGGCAGGGTCCCAGTGACACAGACACTAAAACAACATATATACAGTGAAACATGGGTGTAACATGCCAGGCAAGATGGTACTTTCCTACAGATACTGGCTACTAGATTGCTTTACCTGGCAGTACTGCAGGAAATGGGGTTCGGCCCCAAATTCTGTGCTTGGGTTCACTTACTTTATACTGAACCTATTGTATGAATCCGGGTGGGAGGGGAGCTCTCGGAATCGTAGGTAGTTGGCAGGGACACCAGACAGGGGTGTCCTTTTTTGCTGCTCTTTTTTGCCCTTGTGGTGAAGCAGTTGGCAGTGTTACCGCGCAGGGAGCTGGCCCCTTGGGGAATTTGGGTGGGACTTGACACTCACATAATTTCTTTATATGCTGATGATCCACTGGTGTATCTTGGGTCACTGGAGATCTTGGTTCCTCGATTGAGCAGTTGTTGGGGGAGTTTGTGGCCCAATTCTGACTCTGAGTGAATATGCATAAGTCGCTCCTGTTTCTGTTGGATTGGTCTCCCCTGGGAGTTGGAGAGCTCCAGGTATTTTGGCATATAGATTACTCATACTGCAGCAGCACATGAGACACATAACGTGGAAAGAGTGGTGTCAGGTTTGGAGCGCTCAGTATTGTTCTGGAATAAACTGCCACTCTCTGTGATGAGGAGAGCAGCTATCACGAAGATGGTGATTCTTCCGCGCTGTCTGTATCTCGTACAAAATTAATTGTTTCCATTGACCCCTCAGTTACTTACTCGGTTGGATAGGTTGTTAGTTTCGCTGGTCTGGGCAGGACGCCGAAGTAAACTGTCTCTGTCCACATTCCAAAAGGATTTGGAGGACGGGGTTGGCAATTCCTAATATTAGGTTGTATTACTATGCTGCGCATTTGCAGCATGCTGCATGTAGGAAAGTACCATCTTGCCTGGCATGTTACCCCCATATTTCACTGTGTATATGTTGTTTTAGTGTATGTGTCATTGGGACCCTGCCAGCCAGGGCCCCAGTGCTCATAAGTGTGCCCTGTATGTGTTCCCTGTGTGATGACTAACTGTCTCACTGAGGCTCTGCTAACCAGAACCTCAGTGGTTTTGCTCTCTCTGCATTCCAAATTGTCACTAACAGGCTAGTGACCAATTTCACCAATTCACATTGGCATACTGGAACACCTTATAACTCCCTAGTATATGGTACTGAGGGACCCAGGGTATTGGGGTTCCAAGAGATCCCTATGGGCTGCAGCATTTCTTTTGCCACCCATAGGGAGATCTGACAATTCTTACACAGGCCTGCCAGTGCAGCCTGAGTGAAATAACGTCCACATTATTTCACAGCCATTTACCACTGCACTTAATTAACTTAGAAAGTCACCTATATGTCTAACCTTCACCTGGTGAAGGTTGGGTGCATAGTTACTTAGTGTGTGCACCCTGGCACTAGCCAAGGTGCCCCCACATTCTTCAGGGCAAATTCCCCGGACTTTGTGAGTGCGGGGACACCATTTCACGCGTGCACTATACATAGGTCACTACCTATGTATAGCATCACAATGGTAACTCCGAACATGGCCATGTAACATGTCTAAGATCATGGAATTGTCACCCCAATGCCATTCTGGCATTGGGGAGACAATTCCATGATCCCCCAGGTCTCTAGCACAGAACCCGGGTACTGCCAAACTGCCTTTCCGGGGTCTCCACTGCAGCTGCTGCTGCTGCCAACCCCTCAGACAGGTTTCTGCCCTCCTGGGGTCCAGGCAGCCCTGGCTCAGGAAGGCAGAACAAAGGATTTCCTCTGAGAGGCTGTATCAGAC
The DNA here is from genome assembly GCF_031143425.1 of Pleurodeles waltl. Lineage (NCBI taxonomy): Eukaryota > Metazoa > Chordata > Amphibia > Caudata > Salamandridae > Pleurodeles > Pleurodeles waltl. The sequence continues at coordinate 684,589,638 of NC_090447.1, forward strand.
AGGGGTAGCAACTTTATGTCTGCATACTTGAAGGCTATGTGGAAGGAATGTGGTGTAACATACAAATTCACCACACCTTATCATCCACAAACAAATGGACTGGTAGAGAGGTTTAATAAAACTCTCAAAGGAATGATAATGGGACTCCCTGAAAAACTCAGGAGGAGATGGGATGTCCTGTTACCTTGCCTCCTTTTTGCTTACAGGGAGGAACCCCAGAAAGGAGTGGGCTTCAGCCCCTTTGAACTCCTATTTGGGCACCCTGTAAGTGGTCCTCTAACACTTGTGAAGGAAGGTTGGGAACAAACTTTAAAAGCTCCTAAGCAAGATATAGTGGACTATGTACTTGGCCAAAGATCCAGAAAGGCGGAGTACATGAAAAAGGCCAGAAAAAACCTTCAGGCCTGCCAGGAGCTCCAGAAGTAATGGCATGACCAGAAGGCTGTTCAGAGTCAGTACCAACCAGGACAGAAGGTGTTGGTATTGGAGCCTGTGGTACCAAGAGCACTCCGAGACAAATGGAGTGGACCCCATCTCCTTGTTGAAGAAGGGCGAGGTCACCTACTTGGTTGACCTAGGCACTGCCAGGAGTCCCCTTAGGGTGATTCATGTCAAACGCCTAAAACCCTACTATGACAGGGCTGATCTCACCCTGCTCATGGCAACAGATGAGGGACAGGAAGAAGAGAGTGACCCTCTCCCTGATCTCTTCTCTTCCACAGAAGAGGATGCTCTAGTGGAAGGTGTAGTTTTGGCAGACTGTCTTACTGCTGAGCAGAAAGACAACTGCATAAATCTCTTAGGTCAGTTTTCAGAACTCTTTTCAACTGTGCCAGGCACCACATCTTGGTGTGAACACACAATTGATACTGGAGACAGCATGCCTGTCAAGAGTAAAATCTATAGGCAGCCTGACCATGTCAGAGACTGACTAAAGCAAGAAGTTCAGAAAATGCTTGACTTAGGAGTGGTTGAACATTCTGAAAGCCCATGGGCCTCTCCTGTGGTGCTTGTACCAAAGCCTCACTCAAAAGATGGAAAAGGGAGATGAGGTCTTGTGTAGATTACAGAGGTCTCAACCAGGTAACAAAAACTGATGCTCACCCTAAACCCAGGGCAGATGAGCTCATATATACACTGGCATCTGCCAAGTATCTAAGCACCTTTGATTTGACTGCAGGGTATTGGCAGATCAAATTATCAAAGGATGCTAAAGCAAAAACTGCATTTTCTACTATTGGAGGGCACTACCAATTCACAGTAATGCCCTTTGGTTTGAAAAATGCACCTGCCACTTTTCAGAGGTTGGTGAATACAGTCCTGCAAGGGTTGGAGGCATTTAGTGCAGCATATCTGGACGAAATAGCTGTCTTTAGCTCCACCTGGGATGATCACCTGGTCCACCTGTAGAAAATTTTAGAGGCCCTGCAAAAGGCAGGACTCACTATCAAGGCTTCAAAGTGCCAGATAGGGCAGGGAAAGTGGTTTATCTGGGACACCTGATAGGTGGAGAACAGATTGCACCACTTCAGGGGAAAATCCAGACAATCATGGATTGGGTTCCCCCTACAACTCAGACCCAGGTGAGAGCCTTCCTAGGCCTCACTGGGTATTACAGGAGATTCATTAAAAACTATGGCTCCATTGCAGCCCCACTTAATGATCTCACTAGCAAGAAGATGCCTAAAACGGTATTATGGACAGCTAGCTGTCAGAAAGCTTTTGAGGAGCTGAAACAGGCCATGTGCACTGCACCTGTCCTAAAAAGCCCATGTTACTCCAAGACATTCATTGTTCAAACTGATGCATTTGAATTAGGGGTAGGGTAGTCTTATCACAACTCAATTCTGAGGGCCAGGATCAACCTGTTGCTTTTATCAGCAGGAGGTTGACCCTTAGAGAAAAGGGTTGGTCTGCCATAGAGAGGGAGGCCTTTGCTGTGGTCCGGGCACTGAAGAAGTTGAGGCCATGCCTGTTTGGCACTCACTTCATTGTTCAGACAGACCACAAACCTCTACTTTAGCTAAAACAATTGAAATGTGAAAACCCTAAATTTTTCAGGTGGTCCATATCTCTACAGGGAATGGACTATACAGTGGAACATAGACCTGGGAGTGCCCACTCCAATGCAGATGGACTCTCCAGATATTTCCACTTAGACAATGAAGACTCATCAGGTCATGGCTAGTCTTATTGTCCTTCGTTTGGGAGGGGGTTGTGTAGGAAAGTACCATCTTGCCTGGCATCTTACCCCCATATTTCACTGTATATATGTTGTTTTACTCTATGTGTCACTGGGACCCTGCCAGCCAGGGCCCCAGTGCTCATAAGTGTGCCCTGTATTTGTTCCCTGTGTGATGACTAACTGTCTCACTGAGGCTCTGCTAACCAGAACCTCAGTGGTTATGCTCTCTCTGCTTTCCAAATTGTCACTAACAGGCTAGTGACCAATTTCACCAATTCACATTGGCATACTGGAACACCCTGATAATTCCATAGTATATGGTACTGAGGTACCCAGGGTATTGGGGTTCCAGGAGATCCCTATGAGCAGCAGCATTTCTTTTGCCACCCAGATCTGACAACTCTTACACAGGCCTGCAAGTGCAGCCTGAGTGAAATAACGTCCACGTTATTTCACAGCCATTTACCACTGCACTTAAGTAACTTATAAGTCACCTATATGTCTAACCTTCACCTGGTGAAGGTTGGGTGCAAAGTTACTTAGTGTGTGGGCACCCTGGCACTAGCCAAGGTGCCCCCACATTGTTCAGGGCACATTCCCCGGACTTTGTGAGTGTGGGACACCATTACACGTGTGCACTATACATAGGTCACTACCTATGTATAGCGTCACAATGGTATCTCTGAACATGGCCATGTAACATGTCTAAGATCATGGAATTGTCACCCCAATGCCATTCTGGCATTGGGGAGACAATTCCATGATCCCCCGGGCCTCTAGCACAGAACCCGGGTACTGTCAAACTGCCTTTCCGGGGTCTCCACTGCACCTGCTGCTGCTGTCAACCCCTCAGACAGGTTTCTGCCCTCCTGGGGTCCAGGCAGCCCTGGCTCAGGAAGGCAGAACAAAGGATTTCCTCTGAGAGAGGTTGTAACACCCTCTCCCTTTGGAAATAGGTGTGAAGGCTGGGGAGGAGTAGCCTCCCCCAGCCTCTGGAAATGCTTTGATGGGCACAGATGCTGCCCATCTCTGCATAAGCCAGTCTACACCAGTTTAGGAATCCCCCATTCCTGCTCTGGCGCGAAACTGGACAAAGGAAAGGGGAGTGACCAGTCCCCTCACCTGCACCTCCCAGGGGAGGTACCCAGAGCTCCTCCAGTGTGCCCCAGACCTCTGCCATCTTGGAAACAGAGGTGTTGCTGGCACACTGGACTGCTCTGAGTGGCCAGTGCCAGCATGTGACGTCAGAGACTCCTTCTGATAGGCTCTTACCTTTCTTACTAGCCTATCCTCCTTCCTAGGTAGAAAACCTCCTTTTCTGGCTATTTAGGGTCTCTGCTTTGGGGAATTCTTCAGATACTGAATGCAAGAGCTCACCAGAGTTCCTCTGCATCTCCCTCTTCATCTTCTGCCAAAGGATCGACAGCTGACTGCTCAGGACACCTGCAAAACCACAACAAAGTAGCAAAGACGACTACTGCAACCTTGTATCGCTTCATCCTGCCGACTTTCTCACCTGTTTCCTGGTGGTGCATGCTCTGGGGGTAGCCTGCCTCCTTTCTCCACCAGGAGCTCTGAAGAAATCTCCTGTGGGTCGACGGAATCTTCCCCCTGCAACCGCAGGCAACAAAAGACTGCATCACCGGTCCTCTGGGTCCTCTCTCAGCACGACGAGCGTGGTCCCTGGAACTCAGCAACTCTGTCCAAGTGACTCCCACAGTCCAGTGACTCTTCAGTCCAAGTTTGGTGGAGGTAAGTCCTTGCCTCTTCACGCTAGACTGCATTGCTGGGTGCCGCGTGATTTGCAGCTGCTCCGGCTCCTGTGCACTCCTCCAGGATTTCCTATGTGCACAGCCAAGCCTGGGTCTCTGACACTCTAACCTGCAGTGCACAACCTTTTGAGTTGTCCTCTGGCGTCGTGGGACTCCTTTTTGTGACTTCGGGTGGACTCCGGTTCACTCCTCTTCCAAGTGCCTGTTCTGGTACTTCTGCGGGTGCTGCCTGCTTCTGTGAGGGCTCGCTGACTTGCTGGGCGCCCCCACTGTCTCCTCATCCAAGTGGCGACATCCTGGTCCCTCCTGGGCCACAACAGCATCCAAAAACCCTAACCGCGACCCTTGCAGCTAGTAAGGCTTGTTTGTGGTATTTCTGCGTGGGAACACCTCTGCAAGCTTCTTCACAACGTGGGTCATCTATGCTCCAAATGGGTGGTTCCTAGTCCTCTTCGTTCTTGCAAAACACCAAGCTTCTTCCATCTGGTGGCAGCTTCCTTGCACCCTCAGCTGGCATTTCCTGGGCTCCTGCCCACTCTCGACACTGTCGTGACTCTTGGACTTGGTCCCCTTGTCTTACAGGTACTCAGGTCCAGAAATCCACTGTTGTTGCTTTGCTGGTTTTCCTTGCAGAATCCCCCTATCACAACTTCTGTGTTCTCTGGGGTTGTAGGTGCACTTTACAGCTACCTTACAGGGTCTTGGGGTGGGCTATTTTTCTAATTCTCACTGTTTTCTTACAGTCCCAGCGACCCTCTACAAGCTCACATAGGTTTGGGGTCCATTCGTGGTTCGCATTCCACTTTTGGAGTATATGGTTTGTGTTGCCCCTATACCTATCTGCTCCTATTGCAATCTATTGTAACTTTACACTGCTTGCATTACTTCCTTTTGCTATTACTGCATAATTTTGGTATTGTGTACATATATCTTGTGTATATATCTTATCCTCATACTGAGGGTACTCACTGGGATACTTTTGGCATATTGTCATAAAAATAAAGTACCTTTATTTTTAGTATATCTGTGTATTGTGTTTTCTTATGATATTGTGCATATGACACCAGTGGTATAGTAGGAGCTTTGCATGTCTCCTAGTTCAGCCTAAGCTGCTCTACTATAGCTACCTTCTATCAGCCTAAGCTGCTAGAAGCACCTCTTCTACACTAATAAGGGATAACTAGACCTGGTACAAGGTGTAAGTACCTCTGGTACCCACTACAAGCCAGGCCAGCATCCTACACTGCAAAATGGCTCATTGAGATGAATGGCTGGGAGAAGCGACTTTTTGAGGGGCTGCTGGGCACTGATATGGTAGAGCACATCCTGATGAGAGGTGGACGGTCTGAGACCACTGTCCCTTAGCTGGCTCAGCATATTGTACGGATTTGGGAGCAAGTCTTTAAAAAGGTGCTCTGCCGTGCCCCATTTGACAGGGAACTCAAGGTGTGGGACTTTGCTCCCTTCTGTGATATTAATAATATACACGTCTATGGACTGCTGGAGAGTGGGGAGTTGTATTGTTACAGGGTACTTATTCCCCAGTGAGGTGTTGATATCCTTTCAGGAGGTGCAGAATAAGTTTGGTTTGGGTCCAGGTCATTTCCTGCACTATTCCAAGATTGAAGGTGTGGTGCAGAAGAGATCTGGCGTGAGATACCAGCTGCCCACCATCCTCAAGGGTATTGAATGGGCTGCTAAAATGGGCTGCTAAATTGGGGAGATGGGAGGCACTTAATTACCCTGTTTTATAGACCCCCTCGGGAGGACACGACGAGCGCAATTTATGTGGTGTATAACACCTCAGAGCAGGAGTTGGGAGAACCAATAGAAGACGCTGATTGGGCTATGGTCCTGCGCTGGTGCGCACGGTCTCATGCAATAATAGATTTAAGCTCATACATTTCTATTTTGTACACCGTACTTATGTTACACCCTTTCGTCTCAATAAAATTGACCCAACAAGGGGAGCCAGATGCCCCCATTGTGGTGAGGTTAACGCTTCCTTCCTACATCTGGCTTGGTCCGGTAGGGAGGTGCAGCAGTACTGGAGGGAGGTGCTTGTCAAGGTTGCAGAGGCTACTGGTCTGGGTATAGCAATGATACCATTGACATGTCTGTTGGGGGTGGTGACGAAGCCCAAGGGGTGGAAAGTACCTCACAAACTGACACACCTGGCTCTAGTGCTGGCCAAACCTAGGGTGGCCATAGGTTAGATGAGCGTTAGAAGCCCATCAGTTGAATTCTGGTTGCAGGATATATTGGAGTGGCAGAGGAACAACATATGAGGATGGCGCGAAGGGATAAGGGTGCACTTACTGATCTGATAGCATGGGGGCACTTTCTGGAGCGCTTCATTGCAACTGATAGGTCAAATTCCGGGAGGAGTACTGACACTGAGGATTAACTAAGAGAGTTCACGCATGAATGTAATTATGGTGACAACCAACCATGGTATGCATAATTTGTAGATGAATTGGTTTCTATAAGGTACTACCATGCATTTTGGACTGACTGGTGGCACTACTGGGTCAGCAAATGTTGATTTATATTCCTGACTGTCTAAGCAATATTTCATGTGAGAAAAGATGCTTGAGGGGTCTCATGAGACGTGCACTGCATTATGTTTGTCTAGTTCTGTACATACAAAATCAATAAAAAGAGTTCATAAAAAAAAGGAAGGCCAGAAAGAGGCAGACAGAATATTGTGAAAAAGCAGGAAAAAACATCTACCCAATAATTACCAAGTTAGAACGTTGAAAAGGATGCTGACGTCCAAGCACCTTATAGTGTCTTGGACTTGACAGAAGCGTCTCCCACTGCTTCAATGCCAGCTGTCGCATCAGAACCTGATTCCTATGGCACAGCAGAGTATCAAATCCAGAAGTCCAGGCAGTCTTAAGTGGCACACAAGGCATCTCTCCCAACAAGCTAGAAAATCAAAGGGTTAATCAATTATACAAAGCACCTGCTGACTCTCGATGGGACTGCTTCCTCCGTCCAATGGCCCACATAAGGCATGAGCAGAGTCCTCACATAAGGCTTGTCTAAAACAGGAACTCCTAAGGCTCTTATCTTGGAATGTTGCTGGTGCAAAATCATTACTGGAAAATGGTATTCCAACCAAAGGTTGACAACACATGGATATACTCGCCCTTCAGGAAACTTGGTCACAGCATGATGTTGTTGGCTTCACATGTTATCAAATCAAAGCAGCACGGTAGACCTAGCGGGGGACTAGCGGTCTACTTTTCAGTACACCTAAGGATAGCCACGGAGGAGGTACTGCAAGTGGACTTGAACGTCTAACTAGTAAAACTAAGTAACTGGGCCTCATGTGACAGACCACCGCTGCTGTTGGTTAATTCATATATTCTTCCTAGTTCTCTTTGTAAGAAAGCCACAATAGATAGGTTATTGAAAACCTTACCAATGTCCGTTAGCTCCATCCAGATTGGGATATCATTTTGACTGGTGATTTTATCTCAAATGTAATCAGTACGCAAGAGGATGATGAAATTCTTAACATTGATAATTCATGTTGGAATGCCCCGACAAAGGTGACATTGAACACAAGATCGGCAGGGGTAGCAGCTAGTAACTTCATTGGAATATTTAGGACTGCGGGTCCTAAATGGGAGATTTTCAGGTGACTCTCCTTCACGCTACACATACCATGGTCCTAAGTCCCGGTACATTATTGATTACACTCTAGACACCTTACCTCTGATCCCTATGGTACAGAAATTAAAAAAAAAATATAGCACATGCAGCGATCATTCATGTCAAATACTAACTTTAGGGTTTTCCACCCCAGTTCACACTCAAGGTACTGCACATTTGGGTGTTATTAAATCAACAAATTTAAAGCAACTGAGGTGGTCATTGGACAAAATAGCAGATTTAGCATCAGCTGCTAAATTGATCATGTTGGAAAGTTTAAACACCAAAATCCATGTGTTGGAAGCCTGGGAATTCTTCTGGAAGAAATTGTTAGATCTTTATTCTAAGCCAATTTCATCCACGCCTCTCAACCATTTTAGTCAAGCTGGCTCTGATTGTCTTTCAAAATTAAGTAAATCTCTCAAAAAGGACCAAAAGAGGCTGGAAAGGAGTCTGAAGAAGAGTCCAGGCAATCTTCACCTTTGGCAACTTTTGAAGAATTCCAAAAAAATATATAAAAGGCAAATAAACGAAAACACTGAAGCAAATGAGCTCTTCTGGTCAAAGATAATATACACAGCTAAGGAGAAAACCCCCAGAAAATTCTGGGAAATCAATAATCACCTGAGTGTCAGAGGAAATCCGATTAATAATTCAAATATTGCAGAGAATGACTGGGCGAATTACCTCAAGACTACCTTTTCGATAATTCATCAAACCAGTGAAATTAGTATTCCAGCAACTTTGCGACCAGAAACTCCGGGAAAAACTACCCGCAGTCCGGTACTGTTGAAGAGGTTGGTGACGGCAGTCTGACTCCTGTTACTAAACACAAAGTTCTCAGAAAGGCCCACCAGGAAGGGGTTCCTGGCCCAAACGGCTTACCACCCATTTTAAAGGATGAAGCAGTCTTTTGGTCCGAGATGTTAAGCTCTCTATGTCGGTGGTTCAAGTCCCGAGAGCTGGCGTGGTTCCATAATTAATCTGATACATAAGGGTGGGTATAGGGCTAACCCGGCCAATTACAGGTTAATTGCCCTCCTTGACTCCGAGGCAAAATGCTACACTTCTTTACTTCTTTCAGATCTAACGGCCTGGTCAGCGAGATATAATATCATCCCCCCAAATCAAACAGGCTTCAGGAAAGGGGCAGGCACCATGACGAAAATATTAGTGACCGCCTGTCTAGCAGAGGAAAGTAGTCAACAACATAGAAAGCTACACCTTGGTTTCATCTACTTCAAGGTCACCTTCAATCGGGTGAATAGACAGCTGCTTTGGAGTAAGCTGCCGCTTTGGGGCCTGCCAAATCCACTATTAAATGCAATAATTCCACTATACTCTGATACGTGGGTGCGAATAAAAATTAGAGATGGCACAAGGCTCTCAAGGAAAATCTCCACATTTTCTTGCCTGAAACAAGGCTGTGTGTTGGCTCCGCATTTATTTAATCTATTTATGGCAGACCTCTCCCTGGCCTTGGACGCAGCAAATCTGCATCCTTCCCGCCTGGGAGGGCTTCCACTAACCCATCTTCTAAATGCAGGCAATCTGGTCTTGTTCAGTCATACGAAGGTTGGCCTCCAAAGATCTCTAAATATATTGACTAATTATGTTATCTTCAACCAACAAGAAATTAATGTGGCAAAATCTAAAATAATGTTGATCAGTCCAGGACAGATGCCCCTATTAGGATGGCCTTAAACAACGTTTTGCTGGAATCGGTGCTACACTATAAATATCTGGGAGTATACTTAGATGTTCAAGGTACCTTCCTCCAGCAGAAACAATACATTGAGAAAAAAGCTGCAGCTCTAATTTATGATTTCCCCCCTTAGGCAAAACAGTTAGATGGTGTCTCGTTTCATCCGTTGCTAACAGTCATTTCGTATAGGCTGCTCCCCACAATCACCTATGCCAGAGTGGCAATGCGCGGCCTGGAAGCAACACATATATTCAAAATCTAGTTCAATGTCTATAGGCGAGTGTTTCGATTACCACAATCTGCCTCTCCTGTGCATCTCCGCTTGGAATTTAGGCTAATTCGGCAAGCTCTGGCGGCAAACATTGTGGCAGTAAAGGCTTGGTATAAAATCAGTCACTCAGAAGATAACTTAAATAGTGCCCTCTAGTTAGCTTTACAAACTGACCGACAGTCCTCCTACAATAAATATTTACTGTCCTCCACCAGTCAATTGCATCTGCAGGAATTGTGGGGTGCCACGCCCTTATATGACTCATTCAAAAGGGATGCCAACAAGGCCATCAAGCTTTTGTCTTTTGCTGAAAACAAAACTAAGTTTAGTGCCCGCTCTGATGCATGGATGGTCATAAGGTGTTACATCACCTGGTTCCGACCGCGTGTCTTTCGAAACCATTCTCACCACCAATTAAACATCAGCTAATGATGATGCGTCTGGGCAATTTACCAACTACGGACAATATTCTAGTGTGCAGGAACTTAAGCTTGGTGCTATGCAGTCATTGTAAACTTCACAAGGAAGATCTAATCCACATAATTTGTGTCTGCTCATGTCTGTATGAACTCCGGTGGAGGCTCTGAAAAACGCAGCCATAGGATTGTGTGTTAATCCACATGATCCACAGTTAAATGGCAAATTTGTCAGATTTATAGCTTTAGTACTAAGGTACAATTATTTCAGGCTGTATTGATATCCTTGTAATAGGCTGTATAATTATTTCTAGGTCTGTCGGAATAGTCGGTAAAACAATTGCACAGCATACACTGTGTATTACCCAACAGTTTTTACATCACACTAGCTGTCTGTGCTAGTAATTGCGCATCCTAGTTAAATTGCTCTTAATATTGCTCAAAACAATTGCACATTTTATAGTTTTTATTATTGAGATGAATGTGATGTAATTAATGATAATGCACCTGCACTTTAGGCATCCGTACCGTCGTTGGGCGAACAAGCATAGCATAAGCACTTTAGGCTGTTTTAAAGTCTAGGATTTTTATGTATGTGGTGTTATTATTCCACAATTGCACTGTAGGCCGTCTGTCCCCAGGGGGCATTGCTGCTGCTGGGAACCCAATTGGTTGATACAACATTGGTATGGATGGTTTTGGTGCGCCCAAAAAGGTAAATCTAACTGTGCAGCTTTAGCAAGGTAATTAGGAGTGTAAAGCACCACTCAAGGCTCCGTTCAAGGAGGTATCATCGTGGCTGTGCACGCAAGCACTTTCTGGGCTGATTCAAGTTCCAGGGTTTTAATGAATGTGATGTTATTATAGTTCTGGACTTGCACTTTAGGCCGTATGTGCCCAGGAGGTTTGTTGCTGCTACCCACGCAAGTTTTTGAAATACGATTGGAATGGATGATTGTAGTGTGTTTATAAATGGTAAATCTAATTGTGCAGCTTTGACAAGGTTATTTGCAGTGCACAGCACGCTTTAACAACATGGAGACATGAAAAGCTTTACTTACCTCCTTTTGGTTCTACGGATGTATAACTAGCGATTCATAAGGTGTATCTTTTAATTTTACAAAATGTATTTATGGAATGTGAAGGGTGTATAATTGTTAGGGTTTTAACTAACTGAAACAATAAACTGAACTGATGTTGAAGACCCTATACGTGCTCCGGCACCAATCCCAAATGGCAGTTTTTCTACTGGAGGACATGGGGTTTCTCATAAACATGGAGAAGTCAGATCTGATCCCTAGCAACACATGGATTTTCTGAGGTTCATGATAGACTCCAAGTCTACCATCTAGGAACTTCTGAACAACAAGATCTGTGGCATCAAAAGGGAGCTGCACACACTCATTGTGAGGCAAACAGTACCCCTGCATGCAATTGCCAGGATGGTGGGACTTCTGACCTCCTTGATACAAGCAATCGTTCTGAAGCTGCTACACTACTACACCCTGTAATGTCTCCAGACACCCCTATTCTAAAAGGGAGTATCTTACACAGAGAAGGTCCCTCCGTCTCAGGATACCAGAACAGAGATCCCATGGTGGCTGGACCACATGGAGGTGTGGAACAGCAGAGCTATCTTCAGATCGGGGCTAAACATAGTCATCCAATCTAATGCCAGCCGCTGGGGCTAGATAGCACATTGAAGAAATATTTCCATGGGAAGAGAACAGTCACAAGATGAGCTGTCTATGCACATCAACTGCTTGGAACTCCTTGCAGGTGTGTTTGCCATCAGGAGTTTGGAAAAAGAACAAGTTTGGATGCTCGGTTCTCCTGAAACTGGACAATGTGCTGGCAGTCCAGTAGGTCAACTAGCTGGGAAGCACCAGATCAAAGCGATTTATGGAGATCGCCAGGCATTTTTGGAATTATTGCCTGCAGCAAGAAATAAAACACAGCTGCACACCTTCCATGTCAATCCAACATATTGGATTGGGTGGACTGGAATTCCAGATTCCTGAAAGATTCCAGGGACTGGCATCTTCATCCACAAGGATTCCGGCAATTGTGCCTCAAGTGGACATCCCGGTCAGTGACTTGTTTGCATCCAGGCTGACTGTGCAGATGCCACTATTGTTCAGATGAAGGCCAGACTTATAAGCAGTGCTGTGAGAAATGAGGTTGTTGGTCCATACCCTCCGTTTGGGAGTGGTACCTCTAGAAGCCTGAGCTTGCAGAGTACCTTGGGTGGCCACTACCCATCTCTTCCACTACCGATGCCAACTCACTCCCCAGAACACAGTCCATTTGCATCTGGGTACTAACTATGACCCTACCCTGGGTCACTTCCTCACCCCATTCCAGGGATACCTGAACCATGCGGCTGAAAAGGTTACCCCACACACCTGCCCAGAGTACTGTCCTGGGGAAACTAATACTTCCACCACCATGGTCTGATTGGCACTTGTATCCCTCAGGGCACTGACAGGAATCTCATTAGCTATGATCTGATGGAAGTTACCTCTCCATCCCTGAAGCCTACTCTCTGAATCTAATTCTGAACCTAGAAACACTAGGGCATGTTCTACCACTTGCCCCTGGGGACTAGTTCCCCTAAGGCCACATTGGCCACCCCTGTAAACCTACCACAGGTGGGTGTTTCTTTAGAACAGGTAGATTCCCCCTGCTTGTGTCCTAACTTGTACACTCAAAGCAACAGGCTTGGAAATGGGGCGTCCAGGGCCACTGCCCACCAGAACCTCTTCCCTGTTTCTCAGGAGGGGCATGGGAACCCCTTCACACTCTTTACTCTGGGACCTGTCTGTGTCTCACAGGACTGCCCTTTCACCCAGCCACCCTTCATGGGGGGGCATTCCCAGGTACCTTCTTAGGGACTGTGATTCTGAGCCTTTGGTCTGCCTCCTTAGCCTTGCTCCCTGGAACCAGTAAGCTTTCTATCCACTAGGTGTTGGTACAGCAATGGCTAAGCATTTGATCCCTATAAAATAAAATGTACAGCCCTTGGTAATCCTTCACATCACTACCTTTCACCCAACCATCCACTGCCTTACAAAAGTAATCCACATAATCTACTCAAAACTGCTGCAGCAACTACTAGCTGCCCCTAAACATTTGCCTATACTTCTCTGGAATGAGACCATATTTCCTGGTATGTGTCCTTCATGATGGCATACCTCATCCTGTCCCCTTTGCCTAGGATAAACAGTGTATCTTTGCCTTCACTGGGAATGTCTCTCCAGAGGCTGGCTCCCCAAACCTCCTGTGTATCGGTAAGGCAACCTAACAGGCCTCAACCAATGTTTCTAGATCATCTCCCACAACAATGTTAGGCACCAGGTGCTTGAGAATGTGAACCCTCCTGACTCCTTCTGGCTCAGGGATATCAATGTCACCATTGCTGCTGGACTCTGAGGCTATTCTTGCTTTGAGGTCCAGCTTCTTCCTGTTCACCTCTGAGCCTTAGCATTATTCCTTGCCAAGGCTCCTTCTGGCTCAGCCCTTTCTCCTCTGCCTACAATTTTAACTTGGCCAGCCACTGTTTGAGTTCCCTCCTATCCTTTCATCTCCTATTGAGACAGACCAAGAGACGACTACGCTGTTCTCTGCCCTAGCAATGAGCTCGGCTCTATTGGCCGTTGTTAGACCTGACAGCCTTAGGATGATAATCCCCCAACTTTTTGCCTGCCTCCCTCCACTTTTCTGACACTGTTTCTGTTGGTTATAGGACTCTGCACACTTTACCAGAGCTAACCAGTGCTAAAGTGCATATGCTCTCTCCCTTAAACACGGTAACATTGGTTATTCCCCAATTGGCATATTTGAGTTACTCATAAGTCACTAATAAAGTGCACTACTTTTGCCCAGGGCCTGTAAATGTAATGCTATTAGTGGGCCTGCAGCACCGATTGTGCCACCTACATAAGTAGCCACTTAACCATGTCTCAGGCCTGCCATTGCAAGGCCTGTGTGTGCAGTTTCACTGCCACTTCGACTTGCCATTTAAATTCACTTGCCAAGCCTTAAACCCCCTTTTTCTACATATAAGTCAACCCTAAGGTAGGCCCTTGGTAGCCCACAGGGGACGGTGCTATGTAGGTAAAAGGCAGGACATGTACATATGTGTTTTATATGTCCTGTTAGTGAAAAACTCCTAAATATGTTTCCCACTACTGTGAACAGTGCTCCTTTCATACCCTAAGATTAGGACTTCTCTCATATACTTTCCGAGTGGTCTGATCTGAAAGAGGTAACTGGGTCATATTTAGTGTGGCCAGAATGGTAATAGGAAATCCTGCCTATTGGTGAGGTTGTATTTAATATTTCTATTTTAGAAATGCCACTTTTAGGAAGTGAGCATTTCTCTGCATTTAAAACCATCTATGCCTGTCTCTAATCAACATCTGGTGTGTGCTGGTTGACAGCTCCCTTGTGTATTTTCCCCACACAACCACAAACACAGGACACTCAGTCCCATCTGCATTAATCTGCATACTGAATGGGTCTTCCTGGGCTGGAAGGGTGGAAGGTCTGACACTTACATTTCAAAGGCTAGTGGTCTGGCCTCACACAAAGGACTGATAACCCCCCACTGGGACCCTGACAGACAGGACTGGACTGAAAGGGGAACTTGTGCACTTTTTAAAGTCTCTCCAACTTCAAAGGCATTTTTGGGTATATAAACTGGATCCCTGACCGCACCAACTCAAACACTTCTGGACCTGAACTCTGTCAGAAGGCCTGCCTGGGTGCCCAAAGGACTCTCTGGACTGCTTTGCTAAGAAGGGCTGCTGCCCTGCTGTTGCCCTGCTGCCCTGCTGGCCTCTAACTGTGCTGGAAGGACTCTTCCTTCCCCAAAAAGTGCTGTCCAAGTGCTTGGATTGAGCTTGCCTCCTGTTGTGAAGTCTCAGGGACAGCAAAGACTTCAACTGCTGGCTTTTTGCTAGTACTCGACTCCAGCGACTCTGGAACGACTTCAGCAATGTCACCGATGCCACAGCCTGATCCCACTCCATGGACCTCGCTGCATGCAACCACCACCACCTGCAACGCAGGTATGACAGTGCCGCGACTCCGCTTACGTCACTCAGGGTCATCGCGACACTGCGAAGTTGACACATCACGTCCTGACTGACCGGAACCAGGGACCCCGCCGGGTCACAAGGAAGTGACACATCGCGGACGACGATGCATCATCTCCCCCTGCATCCGGATGGATTTGATGCCTCACCTCCACCTGCTTTGCAGCACAGAACCAACGTGTAGGAAGGTAGCCTCTTTCTAGCCTTGTTGCCCCCACTTTTGCCCTGTTTGTGAGTATATGTCAGGGAGTTTTTACTGTCTCATTGGGATCCTGCTAGCCAGGGCCCAGTGCTCATAGTGAAAACCCTATGTTGTCAGTGTGTTTGATATGTGTCACTGGGATCCTGCTAGCCAGGACCCCAGTGCCCAAAAGTTTGTGGCCTATATGTGTTCCCTGTGTGGTGCCTAACTGTATCACTGAGGCTCTGCTAACCAGAACCTCAGTGTTTAGGCTCTCTCTCTGCTTTAAAATTGTCACTGCAGGCTAGTGACTAATCTTACCAATTCTCATTGACACACTGGAACACCCTTATAATTCCCTTGTATATGGTACCTAGGCACCCAGGGTTTTGGGATTTCAAGAGATCCCTATGGGCTGCAGCATTTCTTTTGCCACCCATAGGGAGCTCAGACAGTTCTTACACAGGACTGCCACTGCAGCCTGAGTGAAATAACGTCCACGTTATTTCACAGCCATTTTTCACTGCTTATAAGTCACCTATATGTCTAACCCTCACCAGGTGAAGGTTTGGTGCCAAGTTACTTAGTGTGTGGGCACCCTGGCACTAGCCAAGGTGCCCCCACATCGTTCAGGGCAAATTCCGTGAACTTTGTGAGTGCGGGGACACCATCACACGCGTGCACTGCACATAGGTCACTACCTATGTATAGCGTCACCATGGTAACTCCGAACATGGCCATGTAACATGATCCCCCGGGTCTCTGGCACAGAACCCGGGTACTGCCAAACTGCCTTCACGGGGTTTCCACTGCAGCTGCTGCCAACCCCTCAGACAGGATTCTGCCCTCCTGGGGTCTGGGCCGCCCCGGCCCAGGAAGGCAGAGCAAAGGATTTCCTCTGAGAGAGGGTGTTACACCCTCTCCCTTTGGAAATAGGTGAGAAGGGCTGGGGAAGGAGTAGCCTCCCCCAGCCTCTGGAAATGCTTTGATGGGCACAAATGGTGCCCATCTCTGGAAAAGCCAGTCGACACCGGTTCAGGGATCCCCCAGCCCTGCTCTGGCGCAAAACTGGACAAAGGAAAGGGGAGTGACCACTCCCCTGACCAGTACCTCCCAGGGGAGGTGCCCAGAGCTCCTCCAGTGTGTCCTAGACATCTGCCATCTTGGATTCAGAGATGATGGGGGCACACTGGACTGCTCTGAGTGGCCAGTGCCAGCAGGTGACGTCAGAGACCCCTTTTGATAGGCTTTTACCTCTCTTGGTAGCCAAACCTCCTATCTTTGTCGCCAAACCTCCTTTTCTGGCTATTTAGGGTCTCTCCTCTGGGGTATTCTGGAGATAACGAATACAAGAGCTCACCAGAGTTCCTCTGCACTTCCCTCTTCGACTTCTGCCAAGGATCGACCGCTGACTGCTCCAGGACGCCTGCAAAACCGCAACAAAGTAGCAAGACGACCACCAGCAACATTGTAGCGCCTCATCCTACCGTTTTTCTCGACTGTTTCCTGGTGATGCATGCCCTGAGAGCTGTCTGCCTTCACCCTGCAATGGAAGCCAAGAAGAAATCTGTGGGTCAACGTAATCTTCCCACTGCTAACGCAGGCACCAAAAGACTGCATCACCGGTCCTCTGGGTCCCCTCTCATCGTGACGAGCGTGGTCCCTGGAACACAGGAGCTGGATCCAAGTGACCCCCACAGTCCAGTGATCCTTCAGTCCAAGTTTGGTGGAGGTAAGTCCTTGCCTGCCCACACCAGACAGCAAACCTTTGTTCTGCGTGATTTGCAGCTGCTCCGGCTTTTGTGCACTTCTCCAAGGATTCCTTTGTGCACAGCCTAGCCTGGGTCCCCAGCACTACGTCCTGGGGTGCTCAACCCGCTGAGTTGGACTCCGACGTCGTGGGACCCTCCTTTTGTGACTCTGAGTTCACAGATCTTCTAAGTGCCTGTTCCGGTACTTCTGCAGGTGCTGCCTGCTTCTGCGTCTCCTCCTCCAAGGGGCACCATCCTGGTCCTTCCTGGTCCCCAGTAGCTCCCAAAAACCTCCACCGTGACCCTTGCAGCTAGCAAGGCTTGTTAGCGGTATTTCTGCCTGGAAACACTTCTCCAACATCCAGCACGCCGTGGGACATCTTCCATCCAAAGGAGAAGTTCCTAGCCCTTTTCGTTGTTGCAGAATCTTTGGTTTCTTCCACCCGGAGGCAGCCCTTTTGCACCTTGATCCAGGGTTTCCTGGGATCCTGCCCCCCCTGGACATTATTGCGACTCTTGGACTTGGTCCCCTTGCCTTGCAGGTCCTCATGTCCAGGAATCCGTCTTCAGTGTTTTGCTGGTGCTTGTGGCTCTTGCAGAATCCCCCTATCACAACTATTGTGTCTTTCTGGGGCAGTAGGGTGACTTTACTCCTACTTTTCTGGGTCTTGGGGTGGGGTATTTTGGACACCCTTACTGTTTTCTTACAGTCCCAGCAACCCTCTACAAGTTCCCATAGGTCTGGGGTCCATTCGTGATTCGCATTCCAATTTTGGAGTATATGGTTTGTGTTGCCCCTAGACCTATGTTTGCCTATCGCATCCTATTGTGATTCTACATTGTTTGCACTACGTTTCTTACTGTTACTTACCTGTTTTGGGTTTGTGTACATACAACTTGTGTATATTACTTACCTCCTAAGTGAGGGTATTCTCTGAGATACTTTTGGCATATTGTCATAAAAATAAAGTACATTTATTTTTAGTAACTCTGAGTATTGTGTTTTCTTAACATATTGTGCTATATGATATAAGTGGTACAGTAGGAGCTTTGCATGTCTCCTAGTTCAGCCTAAGCTTCTTTGCCATAGCTACCTTCTATCAGCTTAAGCTGCTAGAAAAACCTCTATTCTACTAATAAGGGATAACTGGACCTGGCGCAGGGTGTAAGTACCACAAGGTACCCACTATAAGCCAGACCAGCCTCCTACATTGGTGGTGCAGCAGAGGGATAAGTACTTGTAACTGCTTTACCACTTTGTCATTTGGTGCTTTTCATAAGAAAATCATATACCAAATACTTCAGTATATGTACACTTAACCAAAACTGTTTACTTTTCTACTCTAAAACTTTAAACAAAGTTTCGGAAAAGTTTTGAAAACTTCTAAAAGTTTTTCCAAAGTTTGAAAACGTTTTTTCTCTGTGCCTTCTAAACTTCTAAAACTTTTTCTCTCACTATCCACAAACCTTTTTCTATCATGTATACAGTAGAGGCTACTTCCAAGGTTGTGCAGGCAACTTATGAAAGTCTAAACTACAAGAGTTTGAGGGGTCTCTGCCTGGATAGAGGTTTGAGTATAGGTAAGAATCCTACAAAAGAGTTTCCTTTTAACATGCTCATTGTAGACGACTGTGAGAAAGTAGCCTCTTTCTAGCCTTGTTACCCCCACTTTTGGCCTGTTTGTGAGTGTATGTCAGGGTGTTTTCACTGTCTCACTGGGATCCTGCTAGCCAGGGCCCGGTGCTCATAGTGAAAACCCTATGTTTTCAGTATGTTTGTTATGTGTCACTGGGACCCTGCTAGTCAGGACCCCAGTGCTCATAAGTTTGTGGCCTATATGTATGTGTTCCCTGTGTGGTGCCTAACTGTCTCACTGAGGCTCTGCTAACCAGAACTTCAGTGGTTATGCTCTCTCTGTACAAATTGTCACTAACAGGCTAGTGATCAATTTCACCAATTTACATTGGCATACTGGAACACCCTTATAATTCCCTAGTATATGGTACTGAGGTACCCAGGGTATTGGGGTTCCAGGAGATCCCTATGGGCTGCAGCATTTCTTTTGCCACCCATAGGGAGCTCTGACAATTCTTACACAGGCCTGCCACTGCAGCCTGAGTGAAATAATGCACACATTATTTCACAGCCATTTTCACTGCACTTAAGTAACTTATAAGTCACCTATATGTCTAACCTTTACCTGGTAGAGGTTAGGTGCAAAGTTACTTAGTGTGAGGGCACCCTGGCACTAGCCAAGGTGCCCCCACATTGTTCAGGGCCAATTCCCCGGACTTTGTGAGTGCGGGGACACCATTACACGCGTGCACTACATATAGGTCACTACCTATATGTAGCTTCACAATGGTAACTCCGAATATGGCCATGTAACATGTCTATGATCATGGAATTGCCCCCTCTATGCCATCCTGGCATAGTTGGCACAATCCCATGATCCCAGTGGTCTGTAGCACAGACCCTGGTACTGCCAAACTGCCTTTCCTGGGGTTTCACTGCAGCTGCTGCTGCTGCCAACCCCTCAGACAGGTTTCTGCCCTCCTGGGGTCAAGCCAGGCTTGTCCCAGGATGGCAGAACAAAGGACTTCCTCTGAGAGAGGGTGTTACACCCTCTCCCTTTGGAAAATGGTGTGAAGGCAGAGGAGGAGTAGCCTCCCCCAGCCTCTGGAAATGCTTTCTTGGGCACAGATGTGTCCAATTCTGCATAAGCCAGTCTACACTGGTTCAGGGACCCCTTAGCCCTGCTCTGGCGTGAAACTGGACAAAGGAAAGGGGAGTGACCACTCCCCTGACCTGCACCTCCCCTGGGAGGTGTCCAGAGCTCCTCCAGTGTGCTCCAGACCTCTGCCATCTTGGAAACAGAGGTGCTGCTGGCACACTGGACTGCTCTGAGTGGCCAGTGCCACCAGGTGACGTCAGAGACTCCTTCTGATAGGCTCTTACCTCTCTTGGTAGCCAATCCTCCTTTCTTGGTAGCCAAACCTCCTTTTCTGGCTATTTAGGGTCTCTCCTCTGGGGAGTTCTTCAGATAACGAATGCAAGAGCTCACCAGAGTTCCTCTGCACTTCCCGCTTTGACTTCTACCAAGGATCGACCGCTGACTGCTCCAGGACGCCTGCAAAACATTTGCATGTGCATTGTAGCACCTAATCCTGCCAGCGTTCTCGACTGTTTCCTGGTGCTGCATGCTCTGGGGATCACCTGCGTTCACCCTGAACTGGAAGCCAAGAAGAAATCTCCTGTGGGTCAACAGAATCTTCCCCCTGCTAATGCAGGCACCAAAAGACTGCATCACCGGCCCTCTGCGTCCCCTCTCATCATGACGAGCGTGATCCCTGGAACACAGGAACTCTATCCAAGTGACTTCCACAGTCCAGTGATCCTTCAGTCCAAGTTTGGTGGAGGTAAGTCCTTGCCTCCCCACGCTAGACTGCAAACCTGTGTACTGTGTGATTTGCAGCTGCTCTGGCTCCTGTGCACTCTTCCAGGATTTCCTTTGTGCACAGCCTAGCCTGGGTCCCCAGCACTCCGTCCTGGAGTGCTCAAACCTCTGAGTTGGACTCCGACGTCGTGGGACCCTCCTTTGTGACTCTGAGCCAGCTCTGGTTCACAAATCTTCCAAGTGCCTGTTCGGGTACTTCTGCGGGCGCTGCCTGCTTCTGTGGAGGCTCTCTGAGTTGCTGAGCGCCCCCTCTGTCTCCTCTAAAGGGCGACATCCTGGTCCTTCCTGGTTCCCAGCAGCACCCAAAAAAATCTACCACAACCCTTGCAGCTAGCAAGGCTTGTTTGCAGTATTTCTGCATGGGCACACATCTGTAACCTTCAGCACGCCGTGGGACATCTTCCTTCCAAAGGAGAAGTTTCTAGCTCTCTTTGTTGTTGCAGAATTCCAAGCTTCTTCCATCCAGAGGCAGCTTTCTTGCACCTTCATCCGGGGTTTCCTGGGCTCCTGCCCCCCTGGACGCTATTGCGACTCTTGGACTTGGTCTCCTTACCTTGCAGGTCCTCAGGTCCAGGAATCCATCTTCAGTGCTTTGCTGGTGTTTGTGGTTCCCTATCACAACTATTGTGTCCTTCGGGGGTAGTAGGTGTACTTACTCCTACTTTTCAGGGTCTTGGGTTGGGGTATCTTGGACACCCTGACTGTTTTCTTACAGTCCCAGTGACCCTTTACAAGCTCCCACAGGTCTTCGGTCCATTTGTGATTTGCATTCCAATTTTGGAGTATATGGTTTCTGTTGCCCCTAGACCTATGTTTGCCTAATGCAACCTATTGTAATTCTAAACTGTTTGCATTACTTTTTGGGTTTGTGTACATATAACTTGTGTATATTACTTACCTTCTTACCGAGGGTACTCACTGAGATACTTGTGGCATATTGTCATAAAAATAAAGTACCTTTATTTTTAGTAACTCTGAGTATTGTGTTTTCTTATGATATTGTGCATATGATATGAGTAGTATAGTAGGAGCTTTGCATGTCTCCTAGTTCAGCCTAAGCTGCTTTGCCATAGCTACATTCTATCAGCCTAAGCTGCTAGAAACACCTCTATTCTACTAATAAGGGATAACTGGACCTGCATAGGGTGTAAGTACCACAGGGTACCCACTATAAGCCAGGCCAGCCTCCTACATTGGTGGTGCAGCGGTGGGATAAGTACTTGCAACTGTTTTACCACTTTGTCATTTTGTACTTTTCATAAGAGAATCATATACCAAACAGTTCAGTATATATGCACTTAACCAAAAAAGTTTACTTTTCTATTCTAGAACTTTTTTCAAAGTTCTGAAAGGTTTCTTAAAACTTCTAAAAGGTTTTCTCAAATTTAGAAAAAAGTTTTTCTGTGCTTTCTAAAGTTCTAAAACTTTTTCTTTCTCACTATCCTTAAACCTTTACATCATGTCTGTTGTAGAGTCCACTCTCAAAACTGTTAATGCAACATATGAGAGTCTAAACTATAAGAGTTTGAGGAGTCTCTGTCTGGATAAAGGTTTGAGTACAGGAAAGAACCCTACAAAAGAGTTTTTCTTTAAAATGCTTGTTGTAGATGACCAGAACCAGTCTGGACCATCAAATGAGAGGTTAGAAAAGGGAGAAGCTACCCAGTCTGAATCAGAAAAGTCCCCTGGAGAAGCTGGGGAGGGTTCTGTCAAGGGTCTGCCCCCTAGCAGGGCACCTAGTGATGCTGGTAGTGATAGAGGTTCCCATAACAGTAGGGCATCCTTTATCCCCAGAGGCCAGGTTACCAGGGTCCAGACAGTTAGGGACAGGTCCCCCTCTGAAACTTCCCATATTTCATCTGTGTCAAAGCATTCCCAACCCACCCACCCTGAGGATAACTTGTTAGAAAGGGAATTCAAAAAGTTGAGGGTTGAAGAGAACAGACTGAAGCATAAACACCAGCAGCTGGCCTTAGATAGGGACTCCCTAGACATAGAGAAGGAAAGACAGAGGTTGGGGTTAGTTCCCCATGGTGACAGAAGCAGTATTCCTGATAGCAATCATTTTAGAGAGCAAGATTCCAGGAATCTGCACAAGATAGCCCCCCGTACAAGGAGGGGGATGACATTAATAAGTGGTTTGCTTCACTTGAGAGGGCCTGTATGGTACAGTTGGTCCCTCAAAGGCAGTTGTAGGAGGCTGGCCTGGCTTGTAGTGGGTACCAGAGGTACTTACACCTTGTGCCAGGTCCAGTTATCCCTTATTAGTGTAGAAGAGGTGTTTCTAGCAGCTTAGGCTGATAGAAGGTAGCAATAGCAGAGCAGCTTAGACTGAACTAGGAGACATGCAAAGCTCCTACTATACCACTGCGTTCATATGCACAATATCATAAGAAAACACAATACACAGATATACTAAAAATAAAGGTACTTTATTTTTATGACAATATGCCAAAAGTATCTCAGTGAGTACCCTCAGTATGAGGATGCCAAATATACACAAGATATATGTACACAATACCAAAAATATGCAGTAATAGCAAAAGGAAGTAATGCAAGCAATGTAAAGTTACAGTAGATTGCAATAGGAGCACATAGGTATAGGGGCAACACAAACCATATACTCCAAAAGTGGAATGCGAACCACGAATGGACCCCAAACCTATGTGAGCTTGTAGAGGGTCGCTGGGACTGTAAGAAAACAGTGAGGGTTAGAAAAATAGCCCACCCAAAGACCCTGAAAAGTAGGTGTAAAGTGCACCTACAACCCCCAGAGAGCACAGAAGTCGTGATAGGGGGATTCTGCAAGGAAAACCGACACCAGCAATGCAACAACAGTGGATTTCCGGACCTGAATACCTGTAAGACAAGGGGACCAAGTCCAAGAGTCGCAACAGTGTCGAGAGTGGGCAGAAGCACAGGAAATGCCAGCTGAGGGTGCAAAGAAGTACCTTTATTTTTAGTATATCTGTGTATTGTGTTTTCTTATGATATTGTGCATATGACACCAGTGGTATAGTAGGAGCTTTGCATGTCTCCTAGTTCAGCCTAAGCTGCTCTGCTAAGCTACCTTTTCTATCAGCCTAAGCTGCTAGAACACCTCTTCTACACTAATAAGGGATACCTGGACCTGGTGCAGAGTGTAAGTACCCCTTGGTACCCACTACATACCAGGCCAGCCTCCTACATTGGTTGTGCAGCGGTGGGATAAGTACTTGCAACTACTTACCACTTTGTCATTTTGTACTTCTTATAAGAGAAAAATATACAAAACAATTTCAGTGTATGTACACCTAACTAAAAAGTTTTGCTTTTCTTCTCTTACTCTATTGCTAAGTGCTGAAAAGTACCTCTAAACTTTCAAAAAGTTTCTCAAAAAATTGAAAAAGTTTTTTCTTTTTCCTTAAAAAGTTCTGAAACTTTTTCTTTCTTTTTCTGTCCCTTAAACTCTTTTCTGTCATGTCTGGTACAGGTCTTACTCTTGATCTGGCCAGCACAGCTTATGACCACCTTAACTGGAAAGGTGTAAGGAGTCTCTGCATTGATGGAGGTTTAGGAGTGGGGAAGAATCCCTCCAGAGAATTGTTAGTTAACATGCTCATTGAAAATGATAAGGCCTTAGCTGGCACATGTGGTGAGAAGTTAGCAGATGGTTCACATTCTGACTCTGGGGCAGCCCCAGCAAGAATGTTAGATGGCATACTTTCCAACCTGCCCCTTAGCAGGCCACCTAGCATGGCTGGTACTAATGTGAGCTCTCATCACAGTAGGGATGTCATTCCTTTAGGCCAGGTTGTTAGAGTGCCAATTGTAAGGGACAGGTCTCCCTCTGTTCATTCACATCATTCTTCTGTGTCAAAGCATGCCCAACCCACCCACCCTGATGACAGAATGTTAGAAAGGGAACTCAAAAGATTGAGAGTGGAAGAGTCCAGACTGAAGCTTAAACAGCAACAGCTGGCTCTAGACAGGGAAACGTTAGACTTAGAAAAAGAAAGGCAGAGGTTGGGGTTAGGACCCCATGGTGACAGCATCAGTATTACAGATAGTAATCCTGTAAAAGAGCATGATTCTAGGAATCTGCACAAGATAGTTCCCCCTTACAAGGAGGGGGATGACATTAACAAGTGGTTTGCTGCACTTGAGAGGGCCTGTGTTGTACAGGGGGTCCCTCAAAGGCAGTGGGCTGCTATCCTATGGCTATCTTTCAGTGGAAAGGGTAGGGATAGGCTCCTTACTGTGAAGGAAAGTGGTGCCAATAATTTTACAGTTTTAAAGAATGCACTCCTGGATGGTTATGGCTTAACCACTGAACAATAGAGGATTAAGTTCAGAGAAACCAAAAAGGAGTCTTCACAAGACTGGGTAGACTTTGTTGACCATTCAGTGAAGGCCTTGGAGGGGTGGTTACATGGCAGTAAAGTTTCTGACTATGAAAGCCTGTATAACTTGATCTTGAGAGAGCATATTCTTAATAACTGTGTGTCTGATTTGTTACACCAATATCTAGTGGACTCAGATCTGACCTCTCCCCAAGACTTGGGAAAGAAGGCAGACAAATGGGTCAGAACAAGAGTGAACAGAAAAGTTCATACAGGGGGTGACAAGGATGGCAAGAAGAAGGATGGTAAGTCTTCAGACAAGGGTGGGGACAAATCTAAAAATGAGTCTTCATCAGGCCCACAAAAACACTCTGGTGGGGGTGGTGGGTCCAAATCCTATTCTAATCAAGTAAAGAAACCATGGTGCTATTTATGTAAAGTAAAAGGCCATTGGACAACTGATGCCAGTTGTCCAAAGAAAAGCACCAAGCCTCCCACTACCACAACCCCTACTGCTACACCTAGTGCCCCCAGTAATAGCAGTGGTGGTGGGAGCAAACCTACTAATAGCCAATCCAAGGGAGTAGCTGGGCTCACTTTTGGAAATTTAGTTGGGGATGGTCTTGTTAGGGAGACCACAGAGGCTGTGTTAGTCTCTGAAGGTGCCATTGATTTGGCCACCTTTGTTGCTTGTCCCCTTAATATGGATAAGTACAAGCAACTTCCCCTAATAAATGGTGTTGAGGTTCAGGCCTACAGGGACACAGGTGCCAGTGTTACCATGGTAATAGAGAAACTGGTCCACCCTGAACAACACCTACTTGGTCACCAGTACCAAGTGACTGATGCTAATAACAACACTCTTAGCCACCCCATGGCTGTTGTGAATCTCAACTGGGGGGGGGGGGGGTTACTGGTCCAAAGAAAGTTGTGGTTGCCTCAGATTTACCTGTAGACTGTCTACTAGGGAACGATTTAGAGACATCAGCTTGGGCAGAAGTGGAGTTGGAGGCTCATGCAGCAATGCTGGGCATTCCTGGGCATATTTTTGCTTTGACAAGGACTCAGGCCAAAAAGCAAAAAGGACAGGGTGACTTGGATCCTGGAACAATGGACCAAGTGCTCCCTAAAGCTAGGGTTAGTAAAGGTAAATCACTATCTACTATCCCTCCCTCTACAGTAGATTCAACTTCTGAGGAAGAAGAATTTCCCCCCTATGCAGAACCTTCACCAGAGGAGCTGGAAGCAGACACTGCTGAGCTTTTGGGAGGAGGGGGGCCTGCCAGGGAGGAGCTAAGTGTGGCACAGCAGACCTGTCACACACTAGAGGGTCTAAGACAGCAAGCTGTCAAACAGCAACATGGGGATGTCAGTGACTCTCACAGAGTTTACTGGGAGGACAACCTCTTGTATACAGAGGCAAGGGACCCAAAACCTGGAGCAGCCAGGAGATTGGTTATCCCCCTGCAATACAGAGAGTTCCTCCTAACTCTAGCCCACGACATTCCCTTGGCTGGACATTTGGGGCAGATGAAAACATGGGATAGGCTTTTCCCCCTGTTTCATTGGCCTAGAATGTCAGAGGACACAAAAGATTTTTGTAACTCCTATGTCACCTGTCAAGCCAGTGGCAAAACAGGTGGCACCCCAAAGGCTCCCCTTATTCCACTGCCTGTGGTTGGGGTTCCCTTTGAAAGGGTAGGGGTTGACATAGTTGGCCCCCTTGACCCTCCTACTGCTTCAGGCAATAGGTTTATCTTGGTGGTAGTGGACCATGCCACAAGATATCCTGAAGCAATTCCTCTAAGGACCACTACAGCTCCTGCAGTGGCAAAGGCCCTCCAGGGAATCTTTTCCAGGGTGGGTTTCCCAACAGAGGTGGTATCAGACAGGGGTAGCAACTTTATGTCTGCATACTTAAAGGCCATGTGGAAGGAATGTGGTGTAACATGCAAATTCACCACACCTTATCATCCACAAACAAATGGACTGGTTGAGAGGTTTAACAAAACTCTCAAATGAATGATAATGGGACTCCCTAAAAAACTCAGGAGGAGATGGGATGTCCTGTTACCTTGCCTCCTTTTTGCTTACAGGGAGGTACCCCAGAAAGGAGTGGGCTTCAGCCCCTTTGAACTCCTATTTGGGCACTGTGTAAGAGGTCCTCTAACACTTGTAAAGGAGGTTTGGGAACAACCTTTAAAAGCTCCTAAGCAAGACATAGTGGACTATGTACTTGGCCTAGGATCCAGAATGGCTGAGTATATGAAAAAGGAAAGGAAAAACCTTCAGGCCAGCCAAGAGCTCCAAAAGCAATGGCATGACCAGAAGGCTGTTCTGATTCAGTACCAACCAGGACAGAAGGCGTGGGTCTTGGAGCCTGTGGACCCAAGAGCACTCCAAGACAAATGGAGTGGTCCCCACATTATTGTTGAGGAAAAAGGGAGAAGTCACCTACTTGGTTGACTTGGGCACTGCCAGGAGTCCCCTTAGGGTACTCCATGTCAATCGCCTAAAACCCTACTATGACAGGGCTGATCTCACCCTGCTCATGGCAACAGATGAAGGACAGGAAGAAGAAAGTGACCCTCTCCCTGATCTCTTCTCTTCCACAGAACAAGATGCTCTAGTGGAAGGTGTAGTTTTGGCAGATTGTCTTACTGCTGAACAGAAAGACCACTCATAAATCTCATGGGTCAGTTTTCTGAACTCTTTTCTACTATGCCAGGCTCCACTTCTTGGTGTGAGCACACTATAGATACTGGAGACAGCATGCCTGTCAAAAGTAAGATCTATAGGCAGCCTGACCATGTCAGGGACTGCATAAAACAAGAAGTTCAGAAAATGCTTGAACTGGGAGTGGTTGAGCACTCTGAAAGTCCATGGGCCTCTCCTATGGTACTTGTACCAAAACCTCATTCCAAAGATGGGAAAAAGGAAATTAGATTTTGTGTGGATTACAGAGGTCTCAACCAGGTAACTAAAACTGATGCTCACCCTATACCCAGGGCAGATGAGCTAATAGATACACTGGCATCTGCCAAGTATCTAAGCACCTTTGATTTGAATGCAGGGTATTGGCAGATCAAGTTATCAGAGGATGCTAAAGCAAAAACTGTATTTTTGACTATTGGAGGGTGTAGGAGGCTGGACTGGCTTGTAGTGAGTACCAAGGGGTACTTGCACCTTGCACCAGGCCCAGTTATCCCTTATTAGTGTATAGGGTGTCTAGCAGCTTAGGCTGATAGATAATGGTAGCTTAGCAGAGCAGCTTAGGCTGAACTAGGAGACGTGTGAAGCTACTACAGTACCACTTAGTGTCATATGCACAATATCATAAGAAAACACAATACACAGTTATACTAAAAATAAAGGTACTTTATTTTTATGACAATATGCCAAAGTATCTTAGAGTGTACCCTCAGTGAGAGGATAGGAAATATACACAAGATATATATACACAATAGCAAAAATATGCAGTATAGTCTTAGAAAACAGTGCAAACAATGTATAGTTACAATAGGATGCAATGGGGAAACATAGGGATAGGGGCAACACAAACCATATACTCCAAAAGTGGAATGCGAACCACGAATGGACCCCAAACCTATGTGACCTTGTAGAGGGTCGCTGGGACTATTAGAAAATAGTGAGGGTTAGAAAAATAACCCTCCCCAAGACCCTGAAAAGTGAGTGCAAAGTGCACTAAAGTTCCCCTAAGGACAAAGAAGTCGTGTTAGAGGAATAATGCAGGAAAGACACAAACCAGCAATGCAACAACTGTGGATTTCCAATCTAGGGTACCTGTGGAACAAGGGGACCAAGTCCAAAAGTCACAAGCAAGTCGGAGATGGGCAGATGCCCAGGAAATGCCAGCTGTAGGTGCAAAGAAGCTTCGACTGGACAGAAGAAGCTGAGGTTTCTGCAGGAACAAAAAGGGCTAGAGACTTCCCCTTTGGTGGACGGATCCCTCTCGCCTTGGAAAGTTGTGCAGAAGTCTTTTCCCGCCGGAAGGATGCTAACAAGCCTTGCTAGCTGCAAATTGTGCGGTTAGCGTTTTTGGACGCTGCTGGGGCCCAGGAGGTCGCAAATTGGACCTGAAGAGAGAGGGGACATCGAGCAAGACAAAGAGCCCTCACTGAAGCAGGTAGCACCCGGAGAAGTGCCAGAAACAGGCACTATGAGGATGCGTGAAACGGTGCTTGCCGAAGTTGCACAAAGGAGTCCCACGTCGCCGGAGACCAACTTAGAAAGTCGTGCAATGCAGGTTAGAGTGCCGTGGACCCAGGCTTGGCTGTGCACAAAGGATTTCCGCCGAAAGTGCACAGGGGCCGGAGTAGCTGCAAAGTCGCGGTTCCCAGCAATGCAGCCCAGCGAGGTGAGGCAAGGACTTACCTCCACCAAACTGGGGCTGAAGAGTCACTGGACTGTGGGGGTCACTTGGACAGAGTCGCTGGATTCGAGGGACCTCGCTCATCGTGCTGAGAGGAGACCCAAGGGACCGGTGATGCAGCTTTTTGGTGCCTGCGGTTGCAGGGGGAAGATTCCGTCGACCCACGGGAGATTTCTTCGGAGCTTCTGGTGCAGAGAGGAGGCAGGCTACCCCCACAGCATGCACAAGCAGGAAACCAGTCGAGAAGGCGGCAGGATCAGCGTTACAGAGTTGCAGTAGTCGTCTTTGCTACTATGTTGCAGGTTTGCAGGCTTCCAGCGCGGTCAGCAGTCGTTTCCTTATCAGAAGGTGAAGAGAGAGATGCAGAGGAACTCGGATGAGCTCTTGCATTCGTTATCTAAAGTTTCCCCAGAGACAGAGACCCTAAATAGCCAGAAAAGAGGGTTTGGCTACCTAGGAGAGAGGAAAGGCTACTAACACCTGAAGGATCCTATCAGCAGGAGTCTCTGACGTCACCTGGTGCCACTGGCCACTCAGAGCAGTCCAGTGTGCCAGCAGCACCTCTGTTTCCAAGATGGCAGAGGTCTGGAGCACACTGGAGGAGCTCTGGACACCTCCCAGGGGAGGTGCAGGTCAGGGGAGTGGTCACTCCCCTTTCCTTTGTCCAGTTTCGCGCCAGAGCAGGGGCTAAGGGGTCCCTGAACCGGTGTAGACTGGCTTATGCAGAATTGGGCACCTCTGTGCCCAACAAAGCATTTCCAGAGGCTGGGGGAGGCTACTCCTCCCCTGCCTTCACACCATTTTCCAAAGGGAGAGGGTGTCACACCCTCTCTCAGAGGAAGTTCTTTGTTCTGCCATCCTGGGCCAGGCCTGGCTGGACCCCAGGAGGGCAGCTGCCTGTCTGAGGGGTTGGCAGCAGCAGCAGCTGCAGTGAAACCCCAGGAAGGGCAGTTTGGCAGTACCAGGGTCTGTGCTACAGACCACTGGGATCATGGGATTGTGCCAACTATGCCAGGATGGCATAGAGGGGGCAATTCCATGATCATAGACATGTTACATGGCCATATTCGGAGTTACCATGGTGAAGCTACATATAGGTAGTGACCTATATGTAGTGCACGCGTGTAATGGTGTCCCCGCACTCACAAAGTTCAGGGAATTGGCTCTGAACAATCTGGGGGCACCTTGGCTAGTGCCCTCACACTAAGTAACTTTGCACCTAACCTTTACCAGGTAAAGGTTAGACATATAGGTGATTAAAAGTTACTTAAGTGCAGTGTAAAATGGCTGTGAAATAACGTGGACGTTATTTCACTCAGGCTGCAGTGGCAGGCCTGCGTAAGAATTGTCAGAGCTCCCTATGGGTGGCAAAAGAAATGCTGCAGCCCATAGGGATCTCCTGGAACCCCAATACCCTGGGTACCTCAGTACCATATACTAGGGAATTATAAGGGTGTTCCAGTAAGCCAATGTAAATTGGTAAAAATGGTCACTAGCCTGTCAGTGACAATTTGGAAAGAAATGAGAGAGCATAACCACTGAGGTTCTGATTAGCAGAGCCTCAGTGAGACAGTTAGTCACTACACAGGTAACACATTCAGGCACACTTATGAGCACTGGGGCCCTGGGTTACCAGGGTCCCAGTGACACATACAACTAAAACAACATATATACAGTGAAAAATGGGGGTAACATGCCAGGCAAGATGGTACTTTCCTACACAACCCCCCCCAAACGAAGGACAATAAGACTAGCCATGACCTGATGAGTCTTCATTGTCTAAGTGGAAATATCTGGAGAGTCCATCTGCATTGGAGTGGCTACTCCCAGGTCTATGTTCCACTGTATAGTCCATTCCCTGTAGGGATATGGACCACCTCAACAATTTAGGATTTTCACCTTTCATTTGTTTTAGCCAAAGTAGAGGTTTGTGGTCTGTCTGAACAATGAAGTGAGTGCCAAACAGGTATGGCCTCAACTTCTTCAGAGCCCAGACCACAGCAAAGGCCTCCCTCTCAATGGCAGACCAATGCTTTTCTCTAGGGGTCAACCTTCTACTAATAAAAGCAACAGGTTGATCCTGGCCCTCAGAATTAAGTTGTGATAGGACTGCCCCTACTCCTAATTCAGATGCATCAGTTTGGACATAGAATTTTTTAGAGTAACAAGGGCTTTTCAGGACAGGTGCAGAGCACATGGCCTGCTTCAGCTCCTCAAAAGCTTTCTGGCAGCTTGCTGTCCATAATACCTTTTTAGGCATTTTCTTGGATGTGAGGTCATTAAGAGGGGCTGCAATGGAGCCATAGTTCTTAATGAACCTCCTGTAATACCCAGTGAGGCCTAGGAAGGCTCTCACCTGAGTCTGAGTGGTAGGGGGAACCCAATCAATAATAGTTTGGATTTTCCCCTGAAGTGGTGCAATCTGTTCCCCACCAACAAGGTGTCCCAGATAAACCACCTTACCCTGCCCTATCTGGCACTTTGAAGCCTTGATAGTGAGGCCTGCCTTTTGCAGGGCCTCCAAAACTTTCCATAGGTGGACCAGGTGATCATCCCAGCTGGAGCTAAAGACAGCTATATCGTCCAAATATGCTGCACTGAAAGCTTCCAGCCCTTGCAGGACTGTGTTCACCAACCTCTGAAAAGTGGCAGGTGCATTTTTCAAACCAAAAGGCATTACAGTAAACTGGTAATGTCCTCCAATGGTAGAAAATGCAGTCTTAGGTTTAGCATCTTCTGACAATTTGATCTGCCAATACCCTGCAGTCAAATCAAAAGTGCTTAGATACTTGGCAGATGCCAGTGTATCTATGAGCTCATCTGCCCTGGGTATAGGGTGAGCATCAGTTTTGGTTACCAAGTTGAGACCTCTATAGTCTACACAAAACCGCATTTCCTTCTTTCCATCTTTAGAATTGGGTTTTGGTACCAGTACCACAGGAGAAGCCCATGGACTGTCAGAGTGCTCAACCACTCCTAGTTCCAACATTTTCTGAACTTCTTGCTTTATGCAGTCCCTGACATGGTCAGGCTGTCTATAGATCTTACTTTTGACAGGTAAACTGTCTCCAGTATCTATAGTGTGCTCACACGAAGAAGTGGTGCCTGGCACAGTAGAGAAGAGTTCTGAAAATTGTCCTAGGAGATTTATGCAATTATCTTTCTGCTCAGCAGTAAGACAATCAGCCAAAACTACACCTTCCACAAGAGCATCTTGTTCTGTGGAAGAGAAGAGATCAGGTAGAGGATGACTGTCTTCTTCCTGTCCCTCATCTGTTGCCATGAGCAGGGTGAGATCAGCCCTGTCATAGTAGGGTTTCAGGCGGTTGACATGGAGCACCCTAAGGGGACTGCTGGCAGTGCCTAAGTCAACTAAATAGGTGACTTCTCCCTTCTTTTCAACAATTGTGTGGGGACCACTCCATTTATCTTGGAGTGCTCTTGGGGCCACAGGCTCCAAGACCCACACTTTCTGCCCTGGTTGGTACTGCACCAAAACAGCCTTCTGATCATGCCATTGCTTCTGGAGCTCTTGGCTGGCCTGAAGGTTTTTACTGGCCTTTTTCATGTACTCAGCCATCCTTGATCTGAGGCCAAGTACATAATCCACAATATCCTGCTTAGGAGCTTTTAAAGGTTGTTCCCAACCCTCCTTTACAAGTGTGAGTGGACCCCTAACAGGGTGTCCAATAAGAAGTTCAAAGGGGCTGAAGCCCACTCCTTTCTCGGGTACCTCCCTGTAGGCAAAAAGGAGGCATGGTAGAAGGATATCCCATCTCCTGCGGAGTTTTTCAGGGAGTCCCATAATCATGCCTTTGAGAGTTTTATTAAATCTCTCCACCAGTCCATTTGTTTGTGGATGATAGGGTGTTGTGAACTTGTACGTTACACCACACTCCTTCCACATGGCCTTTAAGTATGCAGACATGAAATTGCTTCCTCTGTCTGATACTACTTCCTTTGGGAAGCCCACCCTGGAAAATATTCCCAGGAGGGCCTTTGCCACTGCAGGTGCTGTAGTGGTCCTTAAAGGAATAGCTTCAGGATATCTTGTGGCATGGTCCACTACCACCAAGATAAACCTATTGCCTGAAGCAGTAGGAGGGTCAAGGGGGCCAACTATGTCAACCCCTACCCTTTCAAAGGGAACCCCAACCACAGGCAGTGGGATAAGGGGTGCCTTTGGGGTGCCACCTGTCTTGCCACTGGCTTGACAGGTTTCACAGGACTTACAAAATTCCTTTGTGTCCTCAGACATCCTAGGCCAATGAAACAATGGAACCAATCTGTCCCAAGTTTTCATTTGACCCAGGTGCCCAGCTAGGGGAATGTCATGTGCCAGTGTTAGGAGGAACTTTCTGTACTCCTGAGGAATCACTAATCTCCTGGCAGCTCCAGGTTTAGGATCCCTATGCTCAGTGTACAAGAGGTTGTCCTCCCAGTAAACTCTGTGAGAGTCACTGACATCCCCATTAGCCTGTTTGACAGCTTGCTGTCTGAGACCCTCTAATGTGGGACAGGTTTGCTGTGCCACACTCAGCTCCTCTCTGGCAGGCCCCCCTTCACCCAAAAGCTCAGCAGTGTCTGCTTCCAGCTCCTCTGGTGTAGGTTCTGCACAGGGAGGGAATTCTTCTTCCCCAGAAGTAGAATCCACTGTAGAGGGAGGGATAGTAGGAAGTGGTTTGCTTCTACTAGCCCTAGCTTTAGGGAGCACTTGGTCCATTGTTCCAGGATCCAAGCTTCCCTGTCCTTTTTGCTTTTTGGCCTGAGCCCTTGTCAAAGCAAAAATATGCCCTGGGATGCCCAGCATTGCTGCATGGGCCTCCAACTCCACATCTGACCAAGCTGATGTCTCCAAATCATTCCCTAATAGACAGTCTACAGGTAAATCTGAAGCTACCACAACTTTCTTTGGACCAGTTACCCCCCCCCAGTTGAGATTTACAACAGCCATGGGGTGGCTTTGTGTTATGTTGTGAGCATCGGTTACTTGGTACTGGTGTCCAAGTATGTGTTGTTCAGGGTGCACCAGTTTCTCAATCACCATTGTGACACTGGCACCTGTGTCCCTGTAGGCCTGGACCTCAACACCATTTATTAGGGTTAGTTGCTTGTACTTCTCCAAGTTATGGGGGCAAGCAACCAAAGTGGCTAAATCAATAGCCCCTTCAGAGACTAAAGTAGCCTCTGTGGTCTCCCTAATCAGACCAACCCCAACTAAATTACCAAAAGTGAGCCCAGCTACTCCCTTGGATTGGCTATTAGTAGGTTTGCTCCCACCACCACTGCTATTAGTAGGGACACTAGGTGTAGCAGTAGGGGTTGTAGTGGTAGGAGCTGTGGTGCCTTTCTTTGGACAACTGGGATCTGTTGTCCAATGGCCTTTTATTTTACATAAATAGCACCATGGTTTCTTTTCCTTGTTCTGATTAAAGGAGGATTTGGACCCACCACCCCCACCAGAGTGTTTTTGTGGGCCTGATGAAGACTCATTTTTAGATTTGTCCCCACCCTTGTCAGAAGACTTACCATCCTTCTTTTTGTTGCCATCTTTGTCACCCCCTGTATGAACTTTTCTGTTCACTCTTGTTCTGACCCATTTGTCTGCCTTCTTTCCCAATTCTTGGGGAGAGGTCAGATCAGAGTCCACCAAGTACTGGTGCAACAAATCAGACACACAATTATTAAGAATATGCTCTCTCAGGATCAAGTTATACAGGCTGTCATAATCAGTAACTTTACTGCCATGTAACCACCCCTCCAAGGCCTTCACTGAATGGTCAATAAAATCAACCCAGTCTTGTGAAGACTCCTTTTTGGTCTCTCTGAACTTTATCCTGTACTGTTCAGTGGTTAAGCCATAACCATCCAGGAGTGCATTCTTAAGAACTTGGAAATTATTAGCATCATTTTCTTTCACAGTAAGGAGCCTATCCCTACCTTTTCCACTAAATGATAGCCATAGGATAGCAGCCCACTGCCTTTGAGGGACATCCTGTATAACACAGGCCCTCTCAAGTGCAGCAAACCACTTGTTAATGTCATCCCCCTCCTTATAAGGGGGAACTATCTTGTGCAGATTCCTGGAATCATGCTCTTTTGCAGGATGACTATGGGGAATACTGCTGCTGCCACCATGGGTATCTAAACCCAACTTCTGTCTTTCCTTCTCTAATTCAAAAGACTGTCTATCCAAATCCAGCTGTTGCTTTTTAAGCTTCAGTCTGGTTTGTTCCACCCTCAACTTATTGAGTTCCCTCTCTAACATTCTGTCATCAGGGTTGGTGGGAGGGACATTTCTAGAAACAGAGCTATGATGGGAATGAACAGAAGGAGACCTGTCCCTTACAGAAGCCAACTTAACAGCTTGGTTTACAGAAACATTACTACCAGTATGGTGAGAATAAATGCTTTTGCTATGATGTGAGACAACACTATTTATTTGGTGTGGCTCATCATCATTACCATCTATGCTAGATTGTCTAGTAATGGGCAGGCTAGGAAGTTTCTTTCCTGAATCTTTTCCTGGGGGAGTCCCTGAATCAGATTGGGAACTATTAGGTACTTTTTCAACAGATGGGGCACCTATGGCCTTATCCTGTTCTCTAAGCATGTTAAGTAACAGTTCCAAGGAAGGATTCTTCCCTACACTCAAACCTCTCTCTATACAGAGACTCCTTGCTCTTTTCCAGCTAAGGTTGTCATATGCAAGTTTGGACAGATCAACACTTTGGCCTGTGCCAGACATTTTTTAGAGAGAGTTAAAGTGATAGAAAAAGAGAAAAAAGTTTTCAGAACTTTTTGGAAAGACAGAAAAAAACTTTTTAAACTTTTAAGAACTTTTTGAAAGTTTAGGAGTACTTTTCAGCACTTAGAAAAGAGTGAAAAGAGGAAATGCAAAACTTTTTGGCTATGTGTATATACACTGACCTTGTTTTGTATATTTTTCTCTTATGAAAAGTACAATGACAAGAGTGGTAAGTAGTCTCAAGCACTTATCCCACCACTGCACAACCAATGTAGGAGGCTGGACTGGCTTGTAGTGAGTACCAAGGGGTACTTGCACCTTGCACCAGGCCCAGTTATCCCTTATTAGTGTATAGGGTGTCTAGCAGCTTAGGCTGATAGATAATGGTAGCTTAGCAGAGCAGCTTAGGCTGAACTAGGAGACGTGTGAAGCTACTACAGTACCACTTAGTGTCATATGCACAATATCATAAGAAAACACAATACACAGTTATACTAAAAATAAAGGTACTTTATTTTTATGACAATATGCCAAAGTATCTTAGAGTGTACCCTCAGTGAGAGGATAGAAAATATACACAAGATATATATACACAATAGCAAAAATATGCAGTATAGTCTTAGAAAACAGTGCAAACAATGTATAGTTACAATAGGATGCAATGGGGAAACATAGGGATAGGGGCAACACAAACCATATACTCCAAAAGTGGAATGCGAACCACGAATGGACCCCAAACCTATGTGACCTTGTAGAGGGTCGCTGGGACTATTAGAAAATAGTGAGAGTTAGAAAAATAACCCTCCCCAAGACCCTGAAAAGTGAGTGCAAAGTGCACTAAAGTTCCCCTAAGGACAAAGAAGTCGTGTTAGAGGAATAATGCAGGAAAGACACAAACCAGCAATGCAACAACTGTGGATTTCCAATCTAGGGTACCTGTGGAACAAGGGGACCAAGTCCAAAAGTCACAAGCAAGTCGGAGATGGGCAGATGCCCAGGAAATGCCAGCTGCGGGTGCAAAGAAGCTTCGACTGGACAGAAGAAGCTGAGGTTTCTGCAGGAACGAAAAGGGCTAGAGACTTCCCCTTTGGTGGACAGATCTCTCTCGCCTTGGAGAGTCGTACAGAAGTGTTTTCCCGCCGGAAGGACACTAACAAGCCTTGCTAGCTGCAAATCGTGCGGTTAGCGTTTTTGGACGCTGCTGGGGCCCAGGAGGGACCAGGAGGTCGCAAATTGGACCTGAAGAGAGAGGGGACGTCGAGCAAGACAAAGAGCCCTCACTAAAGCAGGTAGCACCCGGAGAAGTGCCAGAAACAGGCACTATGAGGATGCGTGAAACGGTGCTTGCCGAAGTTGCACAAAGGAGTCCCACGTCGCCGGAGACCAACTTAGAAAGTCGTGCAATGCAGGTTAGAGTGCCGTGGACCCAGGCTTGGCTGTGCACAAAGGATTTCCGCCGGAAGTGCACAGGGGCCGGAGTAGCTGCAAAGTCGCGGTTCCCAGCAATGCAGCCCAGCGAGGTGAGGCAAGGACTTACCTCCACCAAACTGGGGCTGAAGAGTCACTGGACTGTGTGGGTCACTTGGACAGAGTCGCTGGATTCAAGGGACCTCGCTCGTCGTGCTGAGAGGAGACCCAAGGGACCTGTGATGCAGCTTTTTGGTGCCTGCGGTTGCAGGGGGAAGATTCCGTCGACCCACGGGAGATTTCTTCGGAGCTTCTGGTGCAGAGAGGAGGCAGGCTACCCCCACAGCATGCACAAGCAGGAAAACAGTCGAGAAGGCGGCAGGATCAGCGTTACAGAGTTGCAGTAGTCGTCTTTGCTACTATGTTGCAGGTTTGCAGGCTTCCAGCGCGGTCAGCAGTCGTTTCCTTATCAGAAGGTGAAGAGAGAGATGCAGAGGAACTCGGATGAGCTCTTGCATTCGTTATCTAAAGTTTCCCCAGAGACAGAGACCCTAAATAGCCAGAAAAGAGGGTTTGGCTACCTAGGAGAGAGGAAAGGCTACTAACACCTGAAGGAGCCTATCAGCAGGAGTCTCTGACGTCACCTGGTGGCACTGGCCACTCAGAGCAGTCCAGTGTGCCAGCAGCACCTCTGTTTCCAAGATGGCAGAGGTCTGGAGCACACTGGAGGAGCTCTGGACACCTCCCAGGGGAGGTGCAGGTCAGGGGAGTGGTCACTCCCCTTTCCTTTATCCAGTTTCGCGCCAGAGCAGGGGCTAAGGGGTCCCTGAAACGGTGTAGACTGGCTTATGCAGAATTGGGCACCTCTGTGCCCAACAAAGCATTTCCAGAGGCTGGGGGAGGCTACTCCTCCCCTGCCTTCACACCATTTTCCAAAGGGAGAGGGTGTCACACCCTCTCTCAGAGGAAGTTCTTAGTTCTGCCATCCTGGGCCAGGCCTGGCTGGACCCCAGGAGGGCAGATGCCTGTCTGAGGGGTTGGCAGCAGCAGCAGCTGCAGTGAAACCCCAGGAAGGGCAGTTTGGCAGTACCAGGGTCTGTGCTACAGACCACTGGGATCATGGGATTGTGCCAACTATGCCAGGATGGCATAGAGGGGGCAATTCCATGATCATAGACATGTTACATGGCCATATTCGGAGTTACCATGGTGAAGCTACATATAGGTAGTGACCTATATGTAGTGCACGCGTGTAATGGTGTCCCCGCACTCACAAAGTTCAGGGAATTGGCTCTGAACAATGTGGGGGCACCTTGGCTAGTGCCAGGGGGCCCTCACACTAAGTAACTTTGCACCTAACCTTTACCAGGTAAAGGTTAGACATATAGGTGACTT
This sequence comes from Pleurodeles waltl, assembly GCF_031143425.1. Classification (NCBI taxonomy): domain Eukaryota; kingdom Metazoa; phylum Chordata; class Amphibia; order Caudata; family Salamandridae; genus Pleurodeles; species Pleurodeles waltl. The sequence goes on from NC_090447.1 coordinate 684,628,404, forward strand.
ATAAGTTACTTAAGTGCAGTGTAAAATGGCTGTGAAATAACGTGGACGTTATTTCACTCAGGCTGCAGTGGCAGGCCTGTGTAAGAATTGTCAGAGCTCCCTATGGGTGGCAAAAGAAATGCTGCAGCCCATAGGAATCTCCTGGAACCCCAATACCCTGGGTACCTCAGTACCATATACTAGGGAATTATAAGGGTGTTCCAGTAAGCCAATGTAAATTGGTAAAAATGGTCACTAGCCTGTCAGTGACAATTTGGAAAGAAATGAGAGAGCATAACCACTGAGGTTCTGATTAGCAGAGCCTCAGTTAGACAGTTAGTCACTACACAGGTAACACATTCAGGCACACTTATGAGCACTGGGGCCCTGGGTTACCAGGGTCCCAGTGACACATACAACTAAAACAACATATATACAGTGAAAAATGGGGGTAACATGCCAGGCAAGATGGTACTTTCCTACAGAGGGCACTACCAATTCACAGTAATGCTCTTTGGTTAGAAAAATGCACCTGCCACTTTTCAGAGGTTGGTGAATACAGTCCTGCAAGGGTTGTAGGCTTTTATTGCAGCATATCTAGATGATATAGCTGTCTTTAGCTCCACCTGGGATGATCACCTGGTCCACCTATGGAAAGTTTTGGAGGCCCTGCAAAAGGCAGGCCTCACTATCAAGGCTTCAAAGTGCCAGATAGGGCAGGGGAAATTGGTTCATCTGGGATACCTTGTAGGTGGAGAACAGATTGCACCACTTCAGGGGGAAATCCAAACTATTATAGATTGGGTTCCCCCTACAACTCAGACCAAGGTGAGAGCCTTCTTAGGCCTCACTGGGTACTACAGGAGGTTCATAAAGAACTATGGCTCCATAGCAGCCCCTCTTAATGAATTCTCTTCTAAGAAAATGCCTAAAAAGGTATTATGGACAACTACCTGTCAGAAAGCTTTTGTGGAGCTGAAATAGGCCATGTGCTCTGCACCTGTCCTAAAAAGCCCATGTTACTCCAAGAAATTCATTGTTCAAACTGATGTATCTGAATTAGGGGTAGGGACAGTCTTATCACAACTCAATTCTGAGGGCCAGGATCAACCTGTTGCTTTTATCAGCAGGAGGTTGAACCCTAGAGAAAAGCGTTGGTCTGCCATAGAGAGGGAGGCCTTTGCTGTGGTCTGGGCACTGAAGAAGTTGAGGCCATACCTGTTTGGCACTCACTACATTGTTCAGACAGACCACAAACCTCTACTTTGGCTAAAACAAATGAAAGGTGAAAACCCTAAATTGTTGAGGTGGTCCATATCTCTACAGGGAATGGACTATACAGTGGAACATAGACCTGGGAGTACCCACTCCAATGCAGATGGACTCTCCAGATTTTTCCACTTAGACAATGAAGACTCATCAGGTCATGGCTAGTCTTATTGTCCTTCGTTTGGGGGGGGGGTGTATGAAAGTACCATTTTTCCTGGCATGTTACCCCCATATTTCACTCTATAAATGTTGTTTTAGTCTATGTGTCACTGGGACCCTGCCAGGTAGGGCCCCAGTGCTCATAAGTATGTGCCCTGTATGTGTTTCCTGTGTGATGCCTAACTGTCTCACTGAGGCTCTGCTAACCAGAACCTCAGTGGTTATGCTCTCTCTGCTTTCCAAATTGTCACTAACAGGCTAGTGACCAATTTCACCAATTCACATTGGCATACAGGAACACCCTTATAATTCCATAGTATATGGTACTGAGGTACCCAGGGTATTGGGGTTCCAGGAGATCCCTATGGGCTGCAGCATTTCTTTTGCCACCCATAGGGAGCTCTGACAATTCTTACACAGGCCTGCCACTGCAGCCTGAGTGAAATAACGTCCACTTTATTTCACAGCCATTTACCACTTCACTTAAGTAACTTATAAGTCACCTGTATTTCTAACCTTCACCTGGTGAAGGTTGCGTGCAAATTTACTTAATGTGTGGGCACCCTGGCACTAGCCAGGGTGCCCCCACATTGTTCAGGGCAAATTCCCCGGACTTTGTGAGTGCGGGGACACCATTACACGCGTGCACTGTACATAGGTCGCTACCTATGTACAGCGTCACAATGGTAACTCCGAACATGGCCATGTAACATGTCTAAGATCATGGAATTGTCACCCCAATGCCATTCTGGCATTGGGGAGACAATTCCATGATCCCCCGAGTCTCTAGCACAGACCCGGGTACTGCCAAACTGCCTTTCCCGGGGTTTCACTGCAGCTGCTGCTGCTGCCAACCCCTCAGACAGGTATCTGCCTTCCTGGGGTCCAGCCAGGATTGGCCGAGGAAGGCAGAACAAAGGACTTCCTCAGAGAGAGGGTGTTACACCCTCTCCCTTTGGAAAAAGGTGTCAGGGCTGGGGAGGAGTTGCCTCCCCCAGCCTCTGGAAATGCTTTGATGGGCACAGATGGTGCCCATCTCTGCATAAGCCAGTCTACACCGGTTCAGGGATCCCCCAGCCCTGCTCTGGTGCGAAACTGGACAAAGGAAAGGGGGAGTGACCACTTCCCTGACCTGCACCTCCCAGGGGAGGTGACCAGAGCTCCTCCAGTGTGCTCCAGACCTCTGCCATCTTGGAAACAGAGGTGCTGCTGGCACACTGGCCTGCTCCGAGTGGCCAGGGCCAGCAGGTGACGTCAGAGACTCCTCCTGATAGGCTCCTACCTGTGTTATTAGCCTATCCTCCTTCCTAGGTAGCCAAACCTCCTTTTCTGGCTATTTAGGGTCTCTGCTTTGGGGAATTCTTTAGATAACGAATGCAAGAGATCATCAGAGTTCCTCTGCATCTCTCTCTTCACCTTCTGCCAAAGGATCGACCGCTGACTGCTCAGGACGCCTGCAAAACCGCAACAAAGTAGCAAAGATGGCGACTGCAACCTTGTATCGCTGATCCTGCTGCCTTCTCGACTGTTTTCCTGGTGGTGCATGCTCTGGGGGTAGCCTGCCTCCTTCTTGCACCAGGAGCTCTGAAGAAATCTCCCGTGCGACGACAGAATCCTCCCCCTGCAACCGCAGGCAACAAAAGACAGCAACACCGGTCCTCTGCGTCCCCTCTCAGCACGACAAGCGTGGTCCCTGGAACTCAGCAACTCTGTCAAAGTGACACAGGAACTCTATCCGAATGACTCCCACAGTACAGTGATCCTTCAGTCCAAGTTTGGTGGAGGTAAGTCCTTGCCTCCCCACGCTAGACTGCAAACCTGTGTACTGCGTGATTTGCAGCTGCTCCAGCTCCTGTGCACTCTTCCAGGATTTCCTTCGTGCACAGCCTAGCCTGGGTCCCCAGCACTTGGTCCTACAGTTCTCAACCCTCTGAGTTGGCCTCCGGCATCGTGGGACCCTACTTTGTGACTCTGAGCCAGCTCCGGTTCACAAATCTTCTAAGTGCCTGTTTAGGTACTTCTGCGGGTGCAGCCTGCTTCTGTTGGGGCTCTCTGAGTTGCTGAGCGCCCCCTCTGTCTCCTCCTCCAAGGGGCGACATCCTGGTCCTTCCTGGTCCCCAGCAGCACCCAAAAACTAGCTGTCCACAATACCTTTTTAGGCAATATTCTTAGAAGTGAGGTCATTAAGAGGGGTTGCTATGGAGCCATAGTTCTTTATGAACCTCCTGTAATACCCAGTGAGGCCTAAGAAGGCTCTCACCTGGGTCTGAGTTGTAGGGGGAACCCAATCTATGATAGTTTGGACTTTTCCCTGAAGTGGTGCAATCTGTTCTCCACCTACAAGGTTTCCCAAGTGAGACCTTAGCTCTACCTCCTTACAGGTAGTGTACTCAAGATAATTGCCTAACAGACAACTACAGGCATGGCAGGACTCATAGCTACTTTCAGAGTACCAGAGACCCCCCCCCACTCAAGGGGAACCAGAGCTACCAGTTGGTGGCTCTTACGATCGTCAGCGACTATGACTTGGTGGAATGTGCTCGGATGGACCTGCTTGGCTGATACCAGCTGACTGTGCAAGCAGCGACTCCACTTGTTGCCCATTAATGGTGACCCACTGCCTATAATTGGAAGTATTGGCAGGCATGTGGGTTTTGGCACCATTTCTGTGTCCCCAAGGGACACTAGGGTTACCTCTGCCTGTTCCCCAAAACTCACTGCGACTACCTCCTCGCTGAGCGCTATACTAGCCAACCCAGGTGTCTGCCCTCCAGTGGGGGGCTGTGACCTCTTTGGATATCTGTAGTCGCCCTTAGAGGGACCATACTTCGAGCACTCTATGCACTGGGATACAAACCTCCCTGTCTTATGGTCAAATAACCCTTTCTTTTTAGAATCAGACTGGGAATGGTTACCGCTATCCCCTTAAGAATTATTTTGGGGGCCCTTTGAGAACTCCTTAGTTTTTCTCCCCCCTCTTTCTTCTGTTGAGGACTCTGACCACCTTTGTAGGTGTCCCCCCAGATACCTTTTTGGACACTCTGGTGCTAGCCCAGTGGTCCACCTCCACAGCAAACTTTCTGGGATCAGTCAGCTTACTGTCAACTAGGTGCTGGCGCAACTCTGTAAAGTAAATTTTGACCATATGCTCTCTCAGGATCAAACTGTACAAACCCAAGTAATCATTTACTTTACTGTCCTGCCCTCAGCTATTCAGTGCCTTACTGGAAAAATCAAGAAATTCTCCCCAGGTTTGGTTGGAAAGCTTGTTACTGTCCCTTAATATTTGCCAATACTGTCCAGGGGTTAGCCTAAATTAGGCAATTAAAATGGCTTTCATAGTGGTATACTTGGTTTGGTCCCCAACCTCTAATGTGAGAAATGTGTCCCTCTCAAGTGTTGGCGTGTGCTTCCACAAGCCAACCCCCCCATTGCTCTTCAGGGACCCCATGAGCCTTTAGTGCAACTTCATAAGCAGAAAACCACTTGTCAATGTCATCTCCCACCACATAACTTGGCATCATATCCTTGGGTATACAAATCTTCTTATCTCCAGCAGGTCCTGTATGTATGCTGCCACCATCACTGCTGGACTCAGACTGCCTAGACTTATGCTCCAGCCCTTTCAGACTCAGTTTGTGAGCCAAGATCAGTTTCTTTTCTGCCAAGGCTCTCTCAGCCTCAGCTCTCCTCTCCTCTGCCTCTATTTTTTATCTTGCCAACTGTAGTTGAAATTCTCTTTCCTCCCTCCTTTCCTCTGTGGTTGGATCATGATGGAAGACACTGCTTCCAAGTCTCACAGGAGGACCAAAATCAGGGGTGTCACCCCCAACTACTGCTGGTGAATCTTCTGGAGAGCCAGCCACTGGCACTCCCAGCTCAGCATGCTCTTGTGAGCAGGCCTCTGTCCAGGCCTGCAGCACCTTTTGGTACTCCTTCTTGGAGGCTCCACAGGTAGGAACCCCCATCCCTGTGCAGAAACCCTTCAGCTGGTCGACGGTATATGTCTCCAGCTTGGCTAGGTCAAACTCTCCAGCTCCACTTGGGGACCCAGCCAGAGACATGTTGTATAGGATTAGATTAGAAAATGTCAAGCAGGGAAATTTGTAGCACAAAGAAACAAATAAAATGCTCTCTTGACTGTGTGTGAGTAGTGTAACACATAGATATTGTATTGCACTTCACAAACACAAGTCTTATCCTCGTCTCTGATCACCAATGTTAGAAATGGGGTCTCTAGCTGGCAGAGGTGTACACCCTAGTCCAAGTAGGGACCAGAATCCTAGTCAGGGTAACTCATAACACGATCCAAATTATCCTGTGCCCACGCTCAGGTAGCTTGGAACTGAGCAGTCAGGCTTAACTTAGAAGGCAATGTGTAACGTATTTGTGCAATAAATCATACAGTAACAAAGGGAAAACACCAGAAAAATACACCACACAGGTTTAGAAAAATAGATAATATTTATCTGAATAAAATACTGTTGAAACAATGAAAATTCAAAGTACACGAGCACATTTATGAACTTTTAAAGATTAAATCCAACTAAAGTGCCTAGAAAACACAATAGCTCCAACTCGGGATATCAAAGTGTCGTTGATGGAGTCGTTTCCAATAATCCAACACCACCGGTGCCGGTCACAAAGTCACATGGACCCCCAGGTACAGCACCTTTTGAAAACGAAGAACAAGGACGTCGCACAGAGTCAGAAAAAGGCATTTTTGGAGTTGATGCAGCATCAGTCCCTTACGGCTTCCGAGGATAGAGGCGTTGTGTAGGAGGCTGGCCTGGCTTATAGTGGGTACCTTGTGGTACTTACACCCTGTGCCAGGTCCAGTTATCCCTTATTAGTAGAATAGAGGTGTTTCTAGCAGCTTAGGCTGATAGAAGGTAGCTATGGCAAAGCAGCTTAGGCTGAACTAGGATACATGCAAAGCTCCTACTATGCCACTTTTATCATATGCACAATATCATAAGAAAACACAATACTCAGAGTTACTAAAAATAAAGGTACTTTATTTTTATGATAATATGCCAAACATATCTCAGAGAATACCCTCACTTAGGAGGATAAGTTATATACACAAGATATATGTACACAAACCAAAATTATGCAGGTAATAGCACGAAAAGTAATGCAAGCAGTGTAGAATTACAGTAGATTGCAATAGGAGCACATAGGTATAGGGGCAACAAAAACCATATACTCCAAAAGTGGAATGCGAACCACAAATGGACCCCAAACCTATGTGAGCTTGTAGAGGGTCGCTGGGACTGTAAGCAAACAGTGAGGGTTAGAAAAATAGCCCACCCCAAGACCCTGAAAGGTAGGTGTAAAGTGCACCTACTACCCCCAGAGAGCACAGAAGCCGTGATAGAGGGATTCTGCAGGAATGACAAACACCAGCAATGCAACAACAGTGGATTTTCGGACCTGAGTACCTGTAAGACAAGGGGACCAAGTCCAATAGTTGCGACAGTGTCGAGAGTGGGCAGGAGTCCAGGAAATGCCAACTGAGGGTGCAAGGAAGCTGCCACCTGTTGGAAGAAGCTTGGAGTTCTGCAAGAAAGAAGAGGACTAGGAACTTCTCCTTTGGAGGATGGATGTCCCACGTCGCGATGAAGCTTGCAGAAGTGTTCCTACGCAGAAAGACCGCAAACAAGCCTTGCTAGCTGCAAGGGTTGCAGCAGAGGTTTTTGGGTGCCGCTGTGGCCCAGGAGGGACCAGGATGTCGCCACTTGGAGGAGGAGACAGAAGGGGCGCCCAGCAACGTAGGGAGCCCTCACAGAAGCAGGCAGCACCTGCAGAAGTACCTGAACAGTCACTTAGAAGAAAAGGGAACCGGAGTCCACCCAAAGTCACAAAAGGGAGTTCCACGATGCCGGAGGACAACTCAGAAGGTTGTACACTGCAGGAAAGTGTGTCGGGGACCGAAGGAAATCCAGGAAGAGTGCACAGGAGCCGGAGCAGCTGCAAATCACGCGGTACCCAGCAATGCAGTCTAGCGTGGGGAGGCAAGGACTTACCTCCACCAACCTTGGACTAAAGAGTCACTGGACTGTGGGAGTCACTTAAACAGAGTTGCTAAGTTCCAGGGACCACGCTCGTCATGCTGAAAGGGGACCCAGAGGACCAGTGATGCAGTTTTTTGGTGCCTGCGTTAGCAGGGGGAAGATTCCATCGACTCACTGGAGATTTCTTAGGAGCTCCTGGTGCAGAGAGGAGGCAGGCTACCCCCAGAGCATGTACCACCTGGAAACAGTTGAGAAAGCCGGCAGGATGAAGCGATACAAGGTTGCTAGTAGTCGTCTTGCTACTTTGTTGTGGTTTTGCAGACGTCCTGAGCAGTCAGCAGTCGATCCTTTGGCAGAAGGTGAAGAGGGAGATGCAGTGGAACTCTGGTGAGCTCTTGCATTCGTTATCTGGTGAGATCCCCAAAGCAGAGACCCTAAATAGCCAGAAAAGGAGGTTTGGCTACCTAGGAAGGAAGATTGGCTACCAAGAGAGGTAAGAGCCTGTCAGAAGGAGGCTCTGATGTCACCTGATGGCTCTGGAGGGCACCAACCTGTTTGAGGGGTTGACAGCAGCAGCAGCTGCAGTGGGGACCCCGGAAAGGCAGTTTGGCAATACCCGGGTTCTGTGGTAGAGACCCGGGGGATCATGGAATTGTCCCCCCAATGCCAGAATGGCATTGGGGGGACAATTCCATGATCTTAGACATGTTACATGGCCATGTTCGGAGTTACCATTGTGACGCTGTACATAGGTAGGGACCTATGTACAGTGCAGGCGTGTAATGGTGTCCCCGCACTCACAAAGTCCGGGGAATTTGCCCTGAACGATGTGGTGGCACCCTGGTTAGTGCCAGGGTGCCCACACACTAAGTAACTTTGCACCCAACCTTCACCAGGTGAAGGTTAGACATATAGCTGACTTATAAGTTACTTAAGTGCATTGGTAAATGGCTGTGAAATAACGTGGACGTTATTTCACGCAGGCTGCAGTGGCAGGCCTGTGTAAGAATTGTCAGAGCTCCCTATGGGTGGCAAAAGAAATGCTGCAGCCCATAGGGATCTCCTGGAACCCCAATACCCTGGGTACCTCAGTACCATCTACTAGGGAATTATATGGGTGTACCAGTATGCCAATGTGAATTGGTAAAACAACATATATACAGTGAAATATGGGGGTAACATGCCAGGCAAGATGGTACGTTCCTACACCGGGTCATATTTAGTATGGACAGAATGGTAAAAGAAATCCTGCTTATTGGTGAGGTTGGATTTAATATTACTATTTTAGAAATGCCACTTTTAGAAAGTGAGAATTTCTCTGCGCTTAAAACCACCTGTGCCTTACAGCCTGTCTCCAATCAACGTCTGGTCTGTGCTGGTTGACAGCTCCCTTGTGCATTTAATTCAGACAACCACAAACACAGGACACTCAGTCACATCTGCATTCATCCGCATACTGAATGGGTCTTCCTGGGCTGGAAGGATGGAGGGCCTCACACTTAGGACTGATAATCCCCCCCACTTGAACCCTGGCAGACAGGACTGGGCTGAAAGAGGAACTTGTGCACTTCAAAACCACTCTTGGAAGTCTCCCCTACTTCAAAGGCATTTTTGGGTATATAAACTGGGTCTCTGACCCCACCACCTCTGACACTTCTGGACCTGCACCTGAACTCTGTCAGAAGACCTGCCTGGCTGCCCAAACGACTCTCTGGACTGCTTTGCTAAGAAGGACTGCTGCCCTGCTGTTGCCCTGCTGGCCTCTGACTGTGCTGAAAGGACTCTGCCTTCCTCCACAAGTGCTCTCCGAGAGCTTGGCTTGAGCTTGCCTCCTGTGCTGAAGTCTCAGGGACAGCAAAGACTTCAACTGCTAGCTGTTTGCTACTACCCAGCTCCAGTGACTCCGAAACTACTTCAGCAACGCTATCTATGCCGCAGCCTGCTCCCACTCTGTGGGCCTCGCTGCACACAACGACTGTAGGAGGCTGGACTGGCTTGTAGTGAGTACCAAGGGGTACTTGCACCTTGCACCAGGCCCAGTTATCCCTTATTAGTGTATAGGGTGTCTAGCAGCTTAGGCTGATAGATAATGGTAGCTTAGCAGAGCAGCTTAGGCTGAACTAGGAGACGTGTGAAGCTACTACAGTACCACCTAGTGTCATATGCACAATATCACAAGAAAACACAATACACAGTTATACTAAAAATAAAGGTACTTTATTTTTATGACAATATGCCAAAGTATCTTAGAGTGTACCCTCAGTGAGAGGATAGGAAATATACACAAGATATATATACACAATAGCAAAAATATGCAGTATAGTCTTAGAAAACAGTGCAAACAATGTATAGTTACAATAGGATGCAATGGGGAAACATAGGGATAGGGGCAACACAAACCATATACTCCAAAAGTGGAATGCGAACCACGAATGGACCCCAAACCTATGTGACCTTGTAGAGGGTCGCTGGGACTATTAGAAAATAGTGAGAGTTAGAAAAATAACCCTCCCCAAGACCCTGAAAAGTGAGTGCAAAGTGCACTAAAGTTCCCCCAAGGACAAAGAAGTCGTGTTAGAGGAATAATGCAGGAAAGACACAAACCAACAATGCAACAACTGTGGATTTCCAATCTAGGGTACCTGTGGAACAAGGGGACCAAGTCCAAAAGTCACAAGCAAGTCGGAGATGGGCAGATGCCCAGGAAATGCCAGCTGCGGGTGCAAAGAAGCTTCTACTGGACAGAAGAAGCTGAGGTATCTGCAGGAACGAAAAGGGCTAGAGAATTCCCCTTTGGTGGACTGATCCCTCTCGCCGTGGAGAGTCGTGCAGAAGTGTTTTCCCGCCGAAAGAATGCTAACAAGCCTTGCTAGCTGCAAATCATGCAGTTAGCGTTTTTGGACGCTGCTGTGGCCCAGGAGGGACCAGGAGGTCGCAAATTGGACCTGAAGAGAGGGGACGTCGAGCAAGACAAGGAGCCCTCTCTGAAGCAGGTAGCACCCGGAGAAGTGCCAGAAACAGGCACTACGAGGATGCGTGAAACAGTGCTCACCCGAAGTCGCACAAAGGAGTCCCACGTCGCCGGAGACCAACTTAGAAAGTCGTGCAATGCAGGTTAGAGTGCCGTGGACCCAGGCTTGGCTGTGCACAAAGGATTTCCGCCGGAAGTGCACAGGGGCCGGAGTAGCTGCAAAAGTCGCGGTTCCCAGCAATGCAGCCCAGCGAGGTGAGGCAAGGACTTACCTCCACCAAACTTGGACTGAAGAGTCACTGGACTGTGGGGGTCACTTGGACAGAGTCGCTGGATTCGAGGGACCTCGCTCGTCGTGCTGAGAGGAGACCCAAGGGACCGGTAATGCAGCTTTTTGGTGCCTGCGGTTGCAGGGGGAAGATTCCGTCGACCCACAGGAGATTTCTTCGGAGCTTCTGGTGCAGAGAGGAGGCAGACTACCCCCACAGCATGCACAAGCAGGAAAACAGTCGAGAAGGCGGCAGGATCAGCGTTACAGAGTTGCAGTAGTCGTCTTTGCTACTATGTTGCAGGTTTGCAGGCTTCCAGCGCGGTCAGCAGTCGATTCCTTGGCAGAAGGTGAAGAGAGAGATGCAGAGGAACTCGGATGAGCTCTTGCATTCGTTATCTAAAGTTTCCCCAGAGACAGAGACCCTAAATAGCCAGAAAAGAGGGTTTGGCTACCTAGGAGAGAGGATAGGCTACTAACACCTGAAGGAGCCTATCAGAAGGAGTCTCTGACGTCACCTGGTGGCACTGGCCACTCAGAGCAGTCCAGTGTGCCAGCAGCACCTCTGTTTCCAAGATGGCAGAGGTCTGGAGCACACTGGAGGAGCTCTGGACACCTCCCAGGGGAGGTGCAGGTCAGGGGAGTGGTCACTCCCCTTTCCTTTGTCCAGTTTCGCGCCAGAGCAGGGCTAAGGGGTCCCCTGAACCGGTGTAGACTGGCTTATGCAGAATTGGGCACCTCTGGGCCCAACAAAGCATTTCCAGAGGCTGGGGGAGGCTACTCCTCCCCTGCCTTCACACCATTTTCCAAAGGGAGAGGGTGTCACACCCTCTCTCAGAGGAAGTTCTTTGTTCTGCCATCCTGGGCCAGGCCTGGCTGGACCCCAGGAGGGCAGATGCCTGTCTGAGGGGTTGGCAGCAGCAGCAGCTGCAGTGAAACCCCAGGAAGGGCAGTTTGGCAGTACCAGGGTCTGTGCTACAGACCACTGGGATCATGGGATTGTGCCAACTATGCCAGGATGGCATAGAGGGGGCAATTCCATGATCATAGGCATGTTACATGGCCATATTCGGAGTTACCATTGTGAAGCTACATATAGGTAGTGACCTATATGTAGTGCACGCGTGTAATGGTGTCCCCGCACTCACAAAGTTCAGGGAATTGGCTCTGAACAATGTGGGGGCACCTTGGCTAGTGCCAGGGTGCCCACACACTAAGTAACTTTGCACCTAACCTTTACCAGGTAAAGGTTAGACATATAGGTGACTTATAAGTTACTTAAGTGCAGTGTAAAATGGCTGTGAAATAACGTGGACGTTATTTCACTCAGGCTGCAGTGGCAGGCCTGTGTAAGAATTGTCAGAGCTCCCTATGGGTGGCAAAAGAAATGCTGCAGCCCATAGGGATCTCCTGGAACCCCAATACCCTGGGTACCTCAGTACCATATACTAGGGAATTATAAGGGTGTTCCAGTAAGCCAATGTAAATTGGTAAAAATGGTCACTAGCCTGTTAGTGACAATTTGGAAAGAAATGAGAGAGCATAACCACTGAGGTTCTGATTAGCAGAGCCTCAGTGAGACAGTTAGTCACTACACAGGTAACACATTCAGGCACACTTATGAGCACTGGGGCCCTGGGTTACCAGGGTCCCAGTGACACATACAACTAAAACAACATGTATACAGTGAAAAATGGGGGTAACATGCCAGGCAAGATGGTACTTTCCTACAACGACCACGGCCTGCAACGAATGTCTGACATTGCCGCAACTCCGCTGATGTCACTAAGGGTCATCGTGACACTGTGAAGTCGACACATCATGTCCTGACTGACAGGAAACAGCAACTTAACCGGGTCACAAGGAATCAATGCATTGGGGATGACAATGCATCCTCTCCCCCTGAATCCAGACGTAACCCACGCCTCACCTCCATCTGCTTTGCAGCGCGGAACCAACACCACCCTCTTGGAAAGCCGTAAGGGACTGACGCCGCACCGACTCCAGCAGCACCTCATTCAGACTCCATGCGACGTCCTTGTTCTTTGATTTCAAAAGGTTCTGTACCTAGGGGTCCGTGTGACTCCATGACCGGCACCGATGGTGTGAGATTATTAGGAACTACTATGTCAACAATGCCATGATAGCCCCAGTCGGAGCTATTGTGTTTTCTAGGCGCTTTATGTGGATTTAATCTTTAAAAGTTCATAAATTTGCTTGTGTACATTGGATTTTCATTGTTTCAACAATATTTTATGCAGATAAATATTATCTATTTTTCTAAACCTATGTGGGGTATTTTTGTGGGGTTTTCCCTTTGTTACTGTATGATTTATTTCATAAATACTTCACACATTGCCTTTTAATTTAAGCCTGACTGCTCAGTTCCAAGCAACCAGAGGTAGGCACATGATAATTTGGATTGTGTTGTGACTTACCCTGACTAGGACTGATGTCCCTACTTAGACAAGGGTGTATACCTCTGCCAACTAGAGACCCCATTTCTAACAGACATGAGTTGTCATCCTCCTCTGGTTGCTGCAGCACAGGACCTGTGCCCAAGTTTATTCTTGCACCATATACTCTCTTCCTTAACCTCTGATGTGCCCAACAACTGGTGAACCTCCTCATAGGCCCTGAGAGCCTTCTTGAGGATCGTTGTAGCTGGAAGATGCTACTTTTTACAGAATCTTCTGAGCTCAGCTGCAGTGTAGCTCTCTAGGTTGCTGAGCTCAAACTCCATTCTTGCAGGCAAGGTCACAGGCAGACAGTCATGTAGAATGGGAGTGAGTTTGGAAAAAGCAAAGTAGCCAATCAAGAATTTAAAAGGGTGGTAGAATCTGCTATCAAATATTCATATGTGAATTTTGTGTTACACAAATCAAATTATGTCACTGCACAAACACAATTACTGGATACGACCACCAAGTACCAATGTTAGAAACTGAGTTGTTGGTTGAGGGGGTGAAATCCTATCCAAGCAACAACCACGATCGTTGTCAAGGTGAACCGCAAAAAGTTAATAAATGAACCTGTTCTTAATGCTCTGATAGCTCAGCACAAAAGCAGTCCGGCTTAACTTAGAGGCAATGTGTAAAGTATTTATGCAGCACATAAACAGTAATAAAGTGAAAACACAACACAAGACAAATTCCACACCAATTTAGAAAAATAGAGTACATTTTGTTAAAGTGTTTGGCATCAAAACAACAGAAATGCAGTAGAGCCAGAGATATGCAATTTTAAGGGTATAAGTAAAAATAGTACTTAAAAGCACAAATCTACAACTGTGGTATCTGGTTGTACTGGACCAGGACAAAGTCACAAGTTCAAGCCAACTGCAATGGAGCATAGGCTAGATACAAGGACCAGGTTAGGCCTGCTGAGCATTGTATCTTATGTCCTTGAAGCTGGGCATTGCACCACATAGTGACGTTTCAGCGTAGCAGTGTCCTGAGTTGAAATGCATTGTGCAGTGTTGGTTCTGAAGAAGGATGCAGTGCCCTGCATAGAGTTGTGTCGCACTGCATTGGTTCTGATGAGACACTGCAATGGCTGTGAGGGGAGGTCTGCGTCGATTTGTGTTATGCTGCATCGGTTCCGATAAAGAGTTGCAAGGGCTGTGATGCGAGGTTCACATAGAGTTGTGTCGGTACTGATGAGAAGTTGTGAGGGCTGCATCAGGTTACATACAGGACTGAGGATGCACCACTTGGGGAATTAGGACTCATAGATGGCAGAGGCCTGGCACAAGGTTCAAGGGTGTTGGAGCTTGTTGGAGCTTGTTGTGCCCCTGTAGCTTAGAACAGGAAGCCAGCCATCTAGCCCTTGGAGTCACTATAGTGGTCCTGGATTCGTGATACAGGTTCAATCCTTCTTTCTCAGGTAGCAGGGCAGCAGGGCACTCCCTCTTTTATGCAGGGCAGCAGGGCAGCATAGCAGCTGGGCAATCGTTCTTGCAGCAGAGCAGCAGAGTCATGGACAGTCCTTCTTCTGAGTCCTTCACAGATCCATACGTTTTCTGAAGAGTGGTCTGAGGTTCCTATTTTTATACACTTTGAAATGGGAGAAACTTATGGATTTCCTGCTTCCCTACCATGGTCCCAATCTCTCTTGGGGCACAATAGCAAAGGCACTAGCCCAGCTCACACACAAAAGACCTTTGTGTGTGAGCTGGGCTAGTGCCTTTGTTGTTTAAGTGTGGTAGGTGGCAGATCCTCCCCCGCATCAAGCTTGAGATGGCTCATCCAGGCACATCTGGTCCCTTTATTGTGTGTGTCTGGGAGGAATACATAAAGGCCAAGTGGCAAGTATATTTAATCATGTGACCCAGGACCATTACATGAAAATAAAGAGATGTGGGGGCTGCATGGACACCGTCCTTGAGCCTTCTTAGGTGAGGAGGGTTGCACGTCCCCCCTCCAAGTCTTGGTAGGTCCTAGGACCCCCAGACTCCAAAGTCATTACTAAAAATAAAAGGGAGGGGCCTGCACGGCTCTCTTCGGAGCCTCTAAAGACCCTGTGGAACCCACCCCTGGGGATGAAATTTTGTAAAATTGGTAGGGGGTGCACAACCTTAATCCCTGAGCATTTATAGGTCCTGGGGTTCCCCTGCAGCCCTAGCTGGCTCCCTGCATACTAATGCTGCTCCTTCCAGGCAGGAGCAATATTTTGATCTGTTTCAGTGCCCACATCAGTGCAGGCAGAGAAACAGATCAAAATTCCACTCCCAATGGCCGAAGGATTTTAAAGCTCACGCCCGCTGGGAGCTGACTTGGTGTTTGGTCCCACTTGGCAAGAACTGAAAAAATGCTCCCGACAAGATAGAGCAAACACAGGTTTCCCTGCCTGTGTTGCTGCAAGCAGGGAAACCCCTATGTCCCGAGGTAGGCTCCCTGAGACATAGCTACTGAGCCAGCCTGGGGGTGGGGTCTCCAGGGCCATTATTGTCTCAGGGGCAAGGCCACCAGGTCCTCCTCCCGTAAAGCAATCTTCCCCCGGGGTGGGCTCCACTGGGTCTTTTGAGGCTGTGGGAGGGGAGCTGGCATAGCCCCATCCCCATTTTGTTAACTTTCCATCCCAGGGGTGGGCTCCTCTGTCCTTAATAGGCTCAGAGAAGGGCCCCCCTCCCCATATAAAGTAATTTCAGCCCTGGGCTGGGCTCCCTGGGGTTTCTGGAGGCTCGGGGGGGCAAGCAGCCCTCTCTCCTTCATAAATGTAGCCCCGGGGTGGGCTCCCAGTGGATGGCATTGTGCTAATCCTATGCTTATAAACTTTTCTAGAAAAGCAGACATTTGAGGTGAGCAAATTTACAGTGTCACTGGTATTGTAGGGTGCTCAATACTAGAGCTGCTCTCCAACTAAACTAGGAACTACCCAAAAGTCTCTCTTCTCTTTAGCATAATTTATGCACCACTCTATGCCTGAAAGGGTATTCTTTTGTCGTATACTGGGTCTTTCCTTGTGACTGGACAAAGCTAAACCTCTCTTAAATGCTATAATAATAGCAAAATGTGCTAGGGATTTATTTTGCTCATTCCAGGTTGGCCTGGATGGCATTTTACCCATTCAAAGCTGCAATACTGCCCCTGGAGTATTGAAATTTTTTTCGTCATTCATAGCTCAGAAAAGATGGCACTATGCTAATCCTATGCTTAAAGACTTTGCTATATAAGTGGCAGAATTCTTTAGGGCATATTAACAAGCACCTTGCTGCACTCCCCTGTGCCACAGTGAAAGGGAGAAAAGCGACTGGAGGAGTGTCAGAGTATTAGTGACGGGACTTGCATTGAGCAAAATGGAGGTACTAGCAGGGGTATCCAGGCCGTGAGTGATGACTAATGGAAGCTGCTCACCTAGCTACCTGTTTGTTACAGACGCGAGAAGTTGAAGTACACAACTCGGGAGACTGCTCACAAAAGACAGAAGTGCAGAAGCAAAGAGAAGGCTGAGTCATCTGGGTGGTGGCCCAGGAGCACAATGGAAGGAGCTCACCTGAGTGCTGTGTGCTACGTGCTGTGGGAGATGAGGGGGCCATAGGAGACAGCGGGAGGCTGAAGGTGGACGGAGGCTGACCGAAGCCGACCGAAGGATAGCGGGGGCAGGAGTAAGAGCAGAAAGAAAGAACAGCCGACAAAACCAATACATCGGATGGGTCAGGGGCAGGTGCGGAAGAAAATCAGTGGAACGCCAGAGCCAGCACCTGCACGAGCACCATCCCCTGCCTAAAACAAATCAACTAAGATCAACTTAGCCCAGCAGCCAGCAGCCTGCAGCCTGTGTTCTACTCTGCTAATCTACGCTGTGCACCACGCTCTGTGCAATCACACACCACCAGCCTCCTTCCACTTCAGCCGCTCACCTTTTCAGTCTCTCTGCAAACCAGCCCTTGCAGCAAACCAGCAATCCAGTAAGACAACAGCACCCAGGAGCGGGCAAGTGCTGTGGCTTTGGTAAGCTGCTGGGAGCACGTTCCCCACCTTCTGCGGAAGCGGCTCATGTAGTACTGAGTGCGACTTGCAGGGGGGCTTGGTGAGCCCCACTCGTCCGGTCCCCAAAAGACTCTCATCGCAACTGACTGCAAACCAGAAGTAAAGGCAGCAAAGTTAGAAAAGGCAGATAAAGAGGCCAAAAAAAGCCAAATTGACCCAAGGCTGTTCAGTGTGTCCCTGTCCCATTAGAGGACACAGGGGATCAGGGCACAACTCAGGGAACTAGGTACAAGGCTCAAAGGCACTGGTACCCGCACTAAACTGGTATTGGCACAGGTACGTCAGTGCCCCTACAATTCATCATTAGACAGCTCTGACAGCACATACAAGAAGCAGGCAAGTGGCCAAATAGGTCAATACGAGAAGGCTCAGGCGCGATTACAGTGCAGTCACTTCTGTCAGAACTTCTGTCCACCAGAAGCCTCAGAAACTCAGCAAAAGCAACTCCTCAACAGTTCTTAAAAAAAAAGATGAATAGTTGGCAAATGTCATAGACGGTCGAAATTAGGTCAGGGAGGTCTCAACAGCAGAACAGCAAACGGAGGACGCTGCGCCTCAGTGACTTACCTCTGATGGAGATTCAAGTCCCTGGCGCTCAAAAGGGTCCTACAGCTGGTATAACCAGGGTTGCTGGCCAACCTAAAATAACAACCATGTTTCAGTTCTTGAAGGATGGAGGAGCTGTCATCTACTCAGCAATTGCTCAGTCTCTGGCCTTCCTGTTCCGCTAACACCTGTGGTGGTCTTTAAACTGAAGTTGCAATCCTCATCTCAATCCCAAAATTGCAACCCCAAAACACAACTCTTTTCATTCAACGACACAGAGGGTCACTTCAAACAGGCTTCTCATACATGAAGCCACACATGAAGCCAGTCGAGAGGGGGACTATTTGAGAAGAGTTAAAATTCTGGTCACAAAGGTCAGTGATGACCACAGCAAGCCAGGAGTCATTGCGAAAGGAAGAGACCCAAACAATAGGTCAGACGAAATACCTTCATCTCCAACAGGGCACAGTGACAGGGTCAAAGTTGATCTGCTCATCTTAAACCCCCAAGTGATGGACATAGCCCCCGGGAGGGCGAGACCTGGGAGTCCAGCCAGGCATATCTCAAACCCAGCCAGGGTGGAAATTCAGCAGAATCAGACAACCAGGGGGAACGCACCACTGTCCTTTAAAAACAAACCACATGGGGCAAAGACAGCCCTTAACGCTACAGAATGCTGCTACTTGCCTGAAAACCCAGAGCAACTCTAGACCGAAGCCAAATCGAGATTAGCACAGTCCAGTGACTCTTCAGTCCAAGTTTGGTGGAGGTAAGTCCTTGCCTCCCCACGCTAGACTGCATTGCGGGGTACCGCATGATTTGCAGCTGCTCCGTTTCTTGTGCACTCTTTCAGGATTTCTTTCGTGCACAGCCAAGCCTGGGTCCCTGACACTCTAACCTGCAGTGCACAACCTTCTGAGTTGTCCTCCGGCGTCTTGGGACTCCCTTTTGTGACTTCGCATGGACTCCGGTTCAGCAAAGATGGACGTTATAGGAAAGTATCATCTTGCCTGGCATGTTACCCCCATATTTCACTGTATATATGTTGTTTTAGTCTATGTGTCACTGGCACCCTGCCAGGCAGGGCCCCAGTGCTCATAAGTGTGTTCCCTGTATGTGTTCCCTGTGTGATGACTAACTGTCTCACTGAGGCTCTGCTAACCAGAACCTCAGTGGTTATGCTCTCTCTGCTTTCCAAATTGTCACTAACAGGCTAGTGACCAATTTCACCAATTTACATTGGCATACTGGAAAACCCTTATAATTCCCTCGTATTGGGGTTCCAGGAGATCCCTATGGGCTGCAGCATTTCTTTTTCCACCCATAGGGAGATCTGACAAATCTTACACAGGCCTGCCAGTGCAGCCTGAGTGAAATAACGTCCACGTTATTTCACAGCCATTTACCACTGCACTTAAGTAACTTATAAGTCACCTATATGTCTAACCTTCACCTGGTGAAGGTTGGGTGCAAAGTTACTTAGTGTGTTGGCACCCTGGCACTAGCCAAGGTGCCCCCACATCGTTCAGGGCAAATTCCCCAGACTTTGTGAGTGCGGGGACACCATTACATGCATGCACTATACATAGGTCACTACCTATGTATAGCGTCACAATGGTAACTCCGAACATGGCCATGTAACATGTCTAAGATCATGGAATTGTCACCCCAATGCCATTCTGGCATTGGGGAGACAATTCCATGATCCCCCGGGTCTCTAGCATAGAACCCGGGTACTGCCAAACTGCCTTTCCGGGGTCTCCACTGCAGCTGCTGCTGCTGCCAACCCCTCAGACAGGTTTCTGCCCTCCTGGGGTCCAGGCAGCCCTGGCCCAGGAAGGCAGAACAAAGGATTTCCTCTGAGAGACGGTGTGACACCCTCTCCCTTTGGAAATAGGTGTGATGGTTGGGGTGGAGTAGCCTCTGGAAATGCTTTGATGGGCACAGATGCTGCCCATCTCTGCATAAGCCAGTCTACACCGGTTTAGGGATCCCTCAGCCCTGCTCTGGCGCGAAACTGGACAAAGGAAAGGGGAGTGACCACTCCCCTGACCTGCACCTCCCAGGGGAGGTGCCCAGAGCTCCTGCAGTGTGCCCCAGACCTCTGCCATCTTGGAAACAGAGGTGTTGCTGGCACAATGGACTGCTCTGAGCGGCCAGTGCCAGCAGGTGACATCAGAGACTCCTTCTGATAGGCTCTTACCTCTCTTAGTAGCCAATCCTCCTTCCTAGGTAGCCAAACCTCATTTTCTGGCTATTTAGGGTCTCTGCTTTGGGAAATTCTTCAGATACCGAATGCAAGAGCTCACCAGAGTTCCTCTGCATCTCCCTCTTCACCTTCTGCCAAAGGATCGACCGCTGACTGCTCAGGACGCCTGCAAAACCGCAACAAAGTAGCAAGATGACTACTAGCAACCTTGTATCGCTTCATCCTGCTGGCTTTCTCGACTGTTTCCAGGTGGTGCATGCTCTGGGGGTAGCCTGCCTCCTCTCTGCACCAGAAGCTCTGAAGAAATCTATTGTGGGTCGACGGAATCATCCCCCTGCAACCGCAGGCAACAAAAGACTGCATCACCGGTCCTCTGGGTCCCCTCTCAGCATGACAAGAGTGGTCCCTGGAACTCCACAACTCTGTCCAAGTGACTCCCACAGTCCAGTGACTCTTCAGTCCAAGTTTGGTGGAGGTAAGTCCTTGCCTCCCCACGCTAGACTGCATTGCGGGGTTCCGCATGATTTGCAGCTGCTCCGTTTCCTGTGCACTCTTTCAGGATTTCCTTCGTGCACAGCCAAGCCTGGGTCCCTGACACTCTAACCTGCAGTGCACAACCTTCTGAGTTGTCCTCCGGCGTCTTGGGACTCCCTTTTGTGACTTCGCATGGACTCCGGTTCACTCCTCTTCTAAGTGCCTGTTCCAGTACTTCTGCGGGTGCTGCCTGCTTCTGTGAGGGCTCCCTGACTTGCTGGGCGTCCCCTCTGTCTCCTCATCCAAGTGGCAACATCCTGGTCCCTCCTCGGCCACAGCAGCATCCCAAAACCCTAACTGCAACCCTTGCAGCTAGCAAGGCTTGTTTGCGGTCTTTCTGCGTGGGAACACCTCTGCAAGCTTCTTCGTGACGTGGGACATCCATCCTCCAAAGAGGAAGTTCCTAGTCCTCTTCGTTCTTGCAAAACACCAAGCTTCTTCCATCCGGTGGCAGCTTCCTTGCACCCTCAGCTGGCATTTCCTGGGCTCCTGCCCACTCTCGACACTGTCACGACTCTTGGACTTGGTCCCCTTGTCTTACAGGTACTCAGGTCTGGAAATCCACTGTTGTTGCATTGCTGATGTTCGTTTTCCTTGCAGAATCCCCCTATCACGACTTCTGTGCTCTCTGGGGTTGTAGGTGCACTTTACACCTACCTTACGGGGTCTTGGGGTGGGCTATTTTTCCAACCCTCACTGTTTTCTTACAGTCCCAGCGACCCTTTACAAGCTCACATAGGTTTGGGGTCCATTTGTGGTTCGCATTCCACTTTTGGAATATATGGTTTGTGTTGCCCCTATACCTATGTGCTCCTATTGCTATCTATTGTAACTTTACACTGCTTGCATTACTTCCTTTTGCTATTACTGCATAATTTTGGTATTGTGTACATATATCTTGTGTATATTTGGCATCCTCATACTGAGGGTACTCACTGAGATACTTTTGGCATATTGTCATAAAAATAAAGTACCTTTATTTTTAGTATATCTGTGTATTGTGTTTTCTTATGATATTGTACATATGACACCAGTGGTACAGTAGGAGCTTTGCATGTCCCCTAGTTCAGCCTAAGCTGCTCTGCTATAGCTACCTTCTATCAGCCTAAGCTGCTAGAAACACCTCTTCTACACTAATAAGGGATAACTGTACCTGGCACAAGGTGTAAGTACCTCTGGTACCCACTACAAGCCAGGCCAGCCTCCAACAGACGTGCAAGTCAAGATCTTCAGCACACTGGCAGCCTATGTCGCTGGTATCGACAAGTACATTGTAGAATTTAACAACCTTATTAACAGAGCACAAGAAGACGCTAGCGACTTTGCTCCAAGATGCTTCTGTTTGGCAGTTCTGGACAAATTGAGCCAACTACCGAATGTACTGGAGGATGACAGAAGAGCTGAAAGCATGCAGGGACTCTCCCGTTAGCTCTGTGCATGTACAAGGAGTTAGGAAAGGAGTATTATGCACAAAGCAAGACAGACACTCTGATCCAAGGAGTATTGCAGCTGGAGATGCGGCCATGAACAGTCAGAACCTGTCTCCTCCTGCTAGTCATTTTAGCACTCCTGGGCAGAGGGTGACGTACTGGTGCCTGAACCGCAACAACTCCCAAGCAAGGGCCAGAAGTGTAAGGGCAGCGCCCCAGCCCAAATAGTTCAAAAAGGCAATAAGGTAAAGTCCAAAATATCACAGAAGAGGAAATCACACAACAAAAAGTTCCCAAAAACAATGTGGCTGCAATCCAATGTCACCCTTGCCCAAACTGGTCATGAAACCAAGACCATTCACAATGATCTACCTTCTAGTGATGGAGCAGCCCCAGATTTGACCCAGCCGACAGACCAAGGCCAGCGGTCGCCCTCAGCCAACTGCACCGAAGTCAAGCAATCCAAGGGGGTGAAATGCTATTCAGTGCAAACCATCAAGCAGGCAAGGGATGTTTGCCCCCGATGCTAGCACCAAGGAGCTACACCCCCCTGAACCTAAGGGGCAGGGCAAGTTGGTCATAAGTAGCTGCTCACCCCAGCTGTGGGAAGCTGGCAGTTCTTAGGCAATTAAAAGCAACACAAGATAATCCATGTCAGGGAGGGACACAATTGCCTGTCCCCCACACGCATGGGGTGCCACAAGCCCTCAAGCCTGTACAACTGAACTTGGAGTGAGTTGTGGGGCAGATTAGTTGTGCCCCCCTCTTTCCAGAACTGATTTCCTTGGTCGGGCCGGCAACAAGGCCAAGCTTCACTGCAAGCACTCTCAATAACTTTGCTAAAAATCATCTTACATGGCCCTCCCCCAACACTGATGAGGGGATGGCCAGAAGAAAGCTACACCAAGACTAATCTCGGGCAAGGCCCATGTTGCACAATTTTACTCCACCCAAAATATTGATCGCTCAGAATCAAGAACACTCTCAATGGCGTAAATATACTTAAACTCTTTGGGCAGATTCCAGCCCTAACTGAGATTACCTCAGAAATTACCAACACAGTGGAATTCACAGACCGTGCTCCAGGATATGCCAATGAATCGACCAGAGTCACCTGGTGGTCCACAAAAACAGCCAAGTCAGTCCTCAAAGAAAGCAAACATTTTAGGAAATGGGGAATCATCCTGGAAGTGGTTATAGAGCTAGGATACCTGTACCCCCTGAAGCCACGTAAGACTGCTCTTGATCATAAAGAACGGCAGTCAACGGCCCCTTACTCAGTATTACAGGGCACTAAGGGGGCTTCCCCTATGAAAGCCTCCAAAACCACAAGGTGCCACTGCACTCAAACAGAAGTAAGTTAGCAAGAGTGATGATAGGCGATGTATAGCCCAAACTCTCAATCAGCATCCATTACTGAACTGAACATCTGCCCCAGGGAAAGAAGTAGCCCGGGAGCGGCCCAATCTAAGGCTTTGTTCTTGGAACATCCACGCTTGAAGGGCAATCTGGACGACATTGACACTCTAAGTTACCTTCAAAGCTTCTCGGTAATAGCCCTACAGGAATCCTGGGCTCTGGAGCCAATCCCTATCCCAGGCTACTCGCACTCCATCCTACCTGCTGTCAAGGAAGGCAAATTTGGCTGTGTCAGAGGCGGCCTTGGGATTTATCATCTACTGCCGTAAAGGCCAGCTGCAAGGCACTCTCATCGGGTGATGAAAGATTTCTACTGCTGCACCTGACTTTTGACCATAAATGGAAGGAGCAGGGGATAATTCTAATTAGCATTTAAATGCCTTCAAGGCGGAAGGATCAGGAGGCGATGTCCAAAATACTTGTGGACCACATTATTCAACTTGACAATTCACATCCGCTCCTTCCACTAATAACACCAGGGAATTTAAATATGAAGCTACTCGGCCAGTCTGAGACTAATGAGGTTATGGAGGCACAGGAACATCAGTGGTTCATCCCCAAACAATTGCAGATTAAAGTAGCAAGGAGGGGCCTAACGGGTCAACCCCTATTGGGGTCTTTAGAGCACCTAGGCCTCAGCGCCCTAAATGGTCAGTTTAGCGAAGACACCCCCCCCCCCTGTTGTTTCATTCAAACAAATGGCGACTCATTAATAGACTTAACCTGGGTTTCCTTACCACTCAGGCAAATGGTACTCTCCTTCAAATTGGGTCTAAGATAAGAAAGTGACCACCTACCGCAGGAGGTGGACCTCACCCCCGAAGCGAACAAGTGCATTTCTGAACCTGCTGGCTCCTCATATTTGTGCCATCTAGAAAAAGTCAAACGGACCTCTGCCTCCTTATGTACTTTGGCCCAGGAAGCTGCTGATCATTTACAATCTTCATTACGATCTGAAGGGTCAGCCAAAGAAAAATATGAATCATTCATCCCCTCAAACACCCAGCAATTTGCCAGGAAGGTTGTAACACCTAGGGGCAATGCTAGTACAACCCCGTCTTCCATAAAGAAACAGTTAACCTTGCGTGTCTTGAGACAACTAAAGAAGAAGGATGAGGTTCTAATTTGTCTAAATTCAGCTAACTAAAAACTGATTTCCCAAACTGTGAGATATCTGGTGGGAGTGGAGTGGGCTCTGACAGGCACAGACACTCATGAGCCCAAAATACAGGCCTCTGCTCTTTACCTGGGTGCACAACACAATCAAAGACTTGGGCTGTTTTAGTTTCTCCGCATTCATTTTAACACAGATAATACTCATTAGAACTGAATGGCAGTCAACATTCAAGTACTGCCAGTGGTGTTTACTGTATTTTCTAGCCCAGACTTAGAAGCACATTTTCCACTTAGTCACATCCGCACTTTAGGAACTGAAGGTCCGTCATTAAATTTTATTGTAAATTGTGTGCTAATTATCAATTTTTTATTTTAGGACTGCGGCCACTAAGATAACACAGACCAGAACTGCATGGCAGCCAAAAAACTAAGGGCCAGATGTAGCAAAGGTTTTCCCCCATTCAGTGTCTACGGGAAAAAGTGTTTGTACATATGGCCCTAAGTTCTGTCAATGCTAAGGTCACACTTTTTAGCCCAGGCTTTTAGGCACTCTTGCATTCAGACACGCCTGCACTTTAGGAACTGAAGATCCACCTGGTAGCTCTACATCTTACTGTGAATTGTGTCTTAACTATGAATTTTAAGTGTAATTTGTAACTAACTAAGCACTTCTAATAAAATTTACTGTTACACTGTATTTACAAGATGAGATGCATTTCTGTCTTTTACTCGTGTGGTGGCGCATAAATTGCTGCCTAGCACTAATGCAGGCACCCTTGCACCATGGTGCAAATGTGTCTGTGTTGTCAGCAGGACTAATTTTGTGCAGGAAGGGATACCCTTCCGCACACAAACAATCCTAAGAGGCATTTTCCTCTTTCTATGTGTGCTACAAAATGCAGCACTCACAGAAAGAGGGAACAATGAGGAGAAATAAAGATATTTCTCCTTGTTACAGATTCCGTGGGAGGCATACAGTTATGACACTTTCCCAGGTTTACAGAATCTATTAAATCTGGGAATGCATCAAAACCTGTGGGTGCTGCATGGGAAAATCTACCACAATGCATATGGAATGCCTCCCTGAGGCAGTGTAAGGGAACGGTGCAATTTGCACAGAGTTGCCTTACGCCATATCTACAAGGCCATGCAAATTGGCTTTGTATGGCCTTGTAGATATGGGTCTGTACTGAGTGCCGCCAGCCGTCACAAAAAGTGAGGAACTGGCTGCTCACAGGGCTTGCAACTATGCCCCCTTGTTCCTTTCTAGCTCGACGTGGATGGTAGTGTGCTAATCCTATGCTTACAAACTTTGCTAGAAAAGCAGTCATTTTAGGTGCACTAATTAAGAGTGTTTCGCTGGAGTTGTAGGGTGCTCTATATTGGAGCTACTTTCCACCTAAACTTGGGAACTACCCAGAGTTCTCTCTTCCCTTTTGCAAAATTTATTCATCACTCTGTGCCTGAAAATGTATTGTTTTGACTTATACTGGGTGCTCCCTTGTGTCTGGACAAAATTAAACCTCTCTGAAACGCTATAATAATAGCAAAACATGTTATTTGTGATCATTCCAGGTTAGCTTGAATGGTATTTTACCACTTCAAAGCTGTAATACTTTGCCTGGATGGTGAAAGACTTTTGTCATTTACAGTTCAGCAAGGATGTCACTGTGCTAATTCTATGCGTAAAGACTTTGCTGTGTAAATGGTATAATATTTTGATCCTGATTTAGAGGATTGGGGATGGGTTACTCCATCACAAATGTGACAGATATCCTATCTGTAGGAAAGTACCATCTTTCTTGGCATGTTACCCCCAATTTTACATGTATGTCAGTGTGTTTTTGCCTGTCTCACTGGGATCCTGCTAGCCAGGACCCCAGTGCTCATAGTTTGTGGCCTGGATGTGTATGCCTGTGTAGTGCCTATCTGTGTCACTGAGGCTCTGCTAATCAGAACCTCAGTGCTTATGCTCTCTCTGCCTTTAAATTTGTCACTATAGGCTAGTGACCACTTTTACCAATTTCAATTAGCATACTGGAACACCCTTAGAATTCCCTAGTATATGGTACCTAGGTACCCAGGGTATCGGGGTTGCTGGAGATCCGTATGGGCTGCAGCATTTCTTTTGCCACCCATAGGGAGCTCAGACAACCCTTTACACAGGACTGCCATTGTAGCCTGAGTGAAATAATGCACTGGTTATTTCACAGCCATTTTTCACTGCACTTAAGTAACTTATAAGTCACCTATATGTCTACCCTTCACTTGCTGAAGGTTAGGTGCAAAGTTACTAAGTGTGAGGGCACCCTTTCACTAGCAAAGGTGCTCCCACATGGTTCACGGCCATTTCCCTGGACTTTGTGAGTGGGGGGACACCATTACACGTGTGCACTACATATAGGTCAATAACTATATGTAGCTTCACAATGGTAACTCCGAATATGGCCATGTAACATGTCTAAGATCATGGAATTGTCTCCCCACTCCAAATATGGTATTGGGAGCTAAGTCCTTGCATCCTGGGGGCTCCACTGTGGACCCCCAGTACTGCCAAACCAGCTCTCTGGGGTTTTCTCTGCAGCCACACTGCTGCCACCTCACAGACAGGGTTCTGCCCTCCTGGGGTCTGGGTAGCCCAGTCCCAGAAAGGCAGAACAAAGATTTTCCTCTCAGAGAGAGTGTTACACCCTCTCCCTTTGGAAATAGGTGTTAAAGGCTGGGGAGGGGTAGCCTCTCCCAGCCTCTGGAAATGCTTTGAAGGGCACAGATGGTGCACTCCTTGCATAAGCCAGTCTACACCGGTTTAGGGAACCCCCAGTCCCTGCTCTGGTGCGAAACTGGACAAAGGAAAGGGGAGTGATCACTCCCCTGTCCATCACCACCCCAGGGGTGGTGCCCAGAGCTCCTCCAGTGTGTCTTAGACCTCTGCCATCTTGAATCCAGAGGTGTGGGGGCACTCTGGAGGCCTCTGAGTGGCTAGTGCCAGCAGGTGACATCAGAGACCCCTCCTGATAGGTGCATACATGACTAGGTGGCCAATCCTCCTCTGTGGGCTATTTAGGGTCTCTCCAGTGGGCTTTTCCTCAGATAACGACTTGCAAGAATCCAGCAGGACTCCTCTGCACTTCTCTCTTTGACTTCTGCCAAGGATCGACCGCTGACTGCTCCAGGACTCCTGCAAAACTGCAACAAACTACCCAGAAGACTACCAGCGACATTGTAGCACCTAATCCTGTTGGCTTTCTCGACTGTTTCCTGGTGATGCATGCTCTGGGGGCTGCCTGTCTTCACCCTGCACTGGAAGCCATGAATAAATCTCCTGTGGGTCGATGAAATCTTCCCCCTGCTTCAGCAGGAACCAAACTTCAGCATCACCGGTACTCTGGGACCCCTCTCATCCTGATTAGCGTGGCCCCTGGAACACAGGTGGTGGACCCAAATGACTCAGACTGTCCAGTGGTCCAACTGTCCAAATTTGGAGGAGGTAAGTCCTTGCCTCCCCTCTCCAGACAGTAATTCTGTGCACCTCGTGATCTGCAGCTACAAGGGCTTCTCTGCACATTCCCAAGAAATCTTGCATGCACAGCTGAGCCTAGGTCCCCAGCACTCCGTCCTGTGATGCTCAGCTCCCTGAGTTGATCTCCGGTGTTGTGGGACCTCTCTCTGCAGCGTGGAGATGACTGCTGTGTTCATTCTTCTTGAACCCATGTTCAATGACTTCTGCGGGTGATTCCTTTTTGTCCGAGGGCTCTCTATGTTCATGAGGGTCCCCTCTGTCTCTTCTCCCAAGTGGCGACATCCTGGTCCTTCCTGGGCCCGGGCAGCACCCTTTTTCTCCAACTGTGACTCTAGCAGCTAGCAAGGCTTGTTTGCGGTATTTTGCCAAGGAAACAACTCAGCATCCTCCAGCACGCCGTGGGACATCTTCTGCATGAAGAAGAACTTCCTACCTCCTTTAGTTGTTTGCAGAATCTTCAGCTTCTTCCAACCGGAGGCAGCCATTTTGCACCTTCATCCGGGGTTTAGTGGGCTCCTGCCCCCCCTGGACACTTTTGCGGCTTTTGCACTTGGTCCCCTTCCTTTGCAAGTCCTCAGGCCCAGGAATACATCTTTAGTGCTTTACAGTTGGTTGTGGTCCTTGCAAAATCTTTTATCGTGACTGTAGTGTGTTTCTGGAGAAATAGTAGTACTTTACTCCTACTTTCCTGGGTCTTGGGGTGGGGTATCTTTTACACCATTAGTGTTTTCTTACACTCCCAGTGAACCTCTACACACTACATTAGCCTATGGGTCCATTCGTGGTTCGCATTCCACTTTCTTAGTATATGGTTTGTGTTGCCCCTAGGCCTATTGCATCCTATTGTACTCTACAGTGTTTGCACTACTTTCTGACAGTTTTACTTACCTGGTTTGGTTTGTTGTGTATATTTTATGCATGTTACTTACCTCCTAAAGGAGTATATCCTCTGAGATATTTTGGCACGTTGTCACTAAAATAAAGTGTAGGAAAGTACCATCTTGCCTGGCATGTTACCCCCATCTTTCACTGTATATATGTTGTTTTAGTTGTATGTGTCACTGGGACCCTGGTAACCCAGGGCCCCAGTGCTCATAAGTGTGCCTGAATGTGTTACCTGTGTAGTGACTAACTGTCTCACTGAGGCTCTGCTAATCAGAACCTCAGTGGTTATGCTCTCTCATTTCTTTCCAAGTTGTCACTAACAGGCTAGTGACCATTTTTACCAATTTACATTGGCTTACTGGAACACCCTTATAATTCCCTAGTATATGGTACTGAGGTACCCAGGGTATTGGGGTTCCAGGAGATCCCTATGGGCTGCAGCATTTCTTTTGCCACCCATAGGGAGCTCAGACAATTCTTACACAGGCCTGCCACTGCAGCCTGAGTGAAATAACTTCCACGTTATTTCACAGCCATTTTACACTGCACTTAAGTAACTTATAAGTCACCTATATGTCTAACCTTTACCTGGTAAAGGTTAGGTGCAAAGTTACTTAGTGTGAGGGCACCCTGGCACTAGCCAAGGTGCCCCCACATTGTTCAGAGCCAATTCCCTGAACTTTGTGAGTGCGGGGACACCATTACACGCGTGCACTACATATAGGTCACTACCTATATGTAGCTTCACAATGGTAACTCCGAATATGGCCATGTAACATGTCTATGATCATGGAATTGCCACCTCTATGCCATCCTGGCATAGTTGGCACAATCCCATGATCCCAGTGGTCTGTAGCACAGACCCTGGTACTGCCAAACTGCCCTTCCTGGGGTTTCACTGCTGCTGCTGCTGCTGCCAACCCCTCAGACAGGCATCTGCCCTCCTGGGGTCCAGCCAGGCCTGGCCCAGGATGGCAGAACAAAGAACTTCCTCTGAGAGAGGGTGTGATACCCTCTCCCTTTGGAAAATGGTGTGAAGGCAGGGGAGGAGTAGCCTCCCCCAGCCTCTGGAAATGCTTTCTTGGGCACAGATGTGCCCAATTCTGCATAAGCCAGTCTACACCGGTTCAGGGGACCCCTTAGCCCTGCTCTGGCGCGAAACTGGACAAAGGAAAGGGGAGTGACCCTCCCCTGACCTGCACCTCCCCTGGGAGGTGTCCAGAGCTCCTCCAGTGTGCTCCAGACCTCTGCCATCTTGGAAACAGAGGTGCTGCTGGCACACTGGACTGCTCTGAGTGGCCAGTGCCACCAGGTGACGTCAGAGACTCCTGCTGATAGGCTCCTTCAGGTGTTAGTAGCCTATCCTCTCTCCTAGGTAGCCAAACCCTCTTTTCTGGCTATTTAGGGTCTCTGTCTCTGGGGAAACTTTAGATAACGAATGCAAGAGCTCATCCGAGTTCCTCTGCATCTCTCTCTTCACCTTCTGCCAAGGAATCGACTGCTGACCGCGCTGGAAGCCTGCAAACCTGCAACATAGTAGCAAAGACGACTACTGCAACTCTGTAACGCTGATCCTGCCGCCTTCTCGACTGTTTTCCTGCTTGTGCATGCTGTGGGGGTAGTCTGCCTCCCCTCTGCACCAGAAGCTCCGAATAAATCTCCCGTGGGTCGACGGAATCTTCCCCCTGCAACCGCAGGCACCAAAAAGCTGCATTACCGGTCACTTGGGTCTCCTCTCAACACAACGAGCGAGGTCCCTCGAATCCAGCGACTCTGTCCAAGTGACCCCCACAGTCCAGTGACTCTTCAGTCCAAGTTTGGTGGAGGTAAGTCCTTGCCTCACCTCGCTGGGCTGCATTGCTGGGAACCGCGACTTTTGCAGCTACTCCGGCCCCTGTGCACTTCCGGCGGAAATCCTTTGTGCACAGCCAAGCCTGGGTCCACGGCACTCTAACCTGCATTGCACGACTTTCTAAGTTGGTCTCCGGCGACGTGGGACTCCTTTGTGCGACTTCGGGTGAGCACCGTTTCACGCATCCTTGTAGTGCCTGTTTTGGGCACTTCTCCAGGTGCTACCTGCTGCTGAGAGGGCTCCTTGTCTTGCTCGACGTCCCCTCTCTCTCCTGGTCCAATTTGCGACCACCTGGTCCCTCCAGGGCCACAGCAGCGTCCAAAAACGCTAACCGCACGATTTGCAGCTAGCAAGGCTTGTTGGTGTTCTTTCGGCGGGAAAACACTTCTGCATAACTCTCCACGGCGAGAGGGATCGGTCCACCAAAGGGGAAGTCTCTAGCTCTTTTCGTTCCTGCAGAAACCTCAGCTTCTTCTGTCCAGTAAAAGCTTCTTTGCACCCGCAGCTGGCATTTCCTGGGCATTTGCCCATCTCCGACTTGCTTGTGACTTTTGGACTTGGTCCCCTTGTTCCACAGGTACCCTAGATTGGAAATCCACAGTTGTTGCATTGTTGGTTTGTGTCTTTCCTGCATTATTCCTCTAACACGACTTCTTTGTCCTTAGGGGAACTTTAGTGCACTTTGCACTCACTTTTCAGGGTCTTGGGGAGGGTTATTTTTCTAACTCTCACTATTTTCTAATAGTCCCAGCGACCCTCTACAAGGTCACATAGGTTTGGGGTCCATTCGTGGTTCGCATTCCACTTTTGGAGTATATGGTTTGTGTTGCCCCTATCCCTATGTTTCCCCATTGCATCCTATTGTAACTATACATTGTTTGCACTGTTTTCTAAGACTATACTGCATATTTTTGCTATTGTGTATATATATCTTGTGTATATTTCCTATCCTCTCACTGAGGGTACACTCTAAGATACTTTGGCATATTGTCATAAAAATAAAGTACCTTTATTTTTAGTATAACTGTGTATTGTGTTTTCTTATGATATTGTGCATATGACACTAAGTGGTACTGTAGTAGCTTCACACGTCTCCTAGTTCAGCCTAAGCTGCTCTGCTAAGCTACCATTATCTATCAGCCTAAGCTGCTAGACACCCTATACACTAATAAGGGATAACTGGGCCTGGTGCAAGGTGCAAGTACCCCTTGGTACTCACTACAAGCCAGTCCAGCCTCCTACAAAAGTACCTTTATTTTTAGTAACTATGAGTATTGTCTTTCTTATGATATCGTACCTATATGATAGAAGTGGTACTGCATGAGCTTTGCATGTCTCCTAGTTCAGCCTTGGCTGCTCTGCTATAGCTACCTCTGTCAGCCTAAGCTGCTAGAACACTACTACTCTACTAATAAGGGATAACTGGACCTGGCACATGGTGTAAGTACCATTGATACCCACTGCGAGAAGGTAGCCTCTTTCTAGCCTTGTTACCCCCACTTTTGGCCTGTTTGTGAGTGTATGTCAGGGTGTTTGTCACTGTTTTCACTGTCTCACTGGGATCCTGATAGCCAGGCCTCAGTGCTCATAGTGAAAACACTATGTTTTCAGTATGGTTGTTATGTGTCACTGGGATCCTGCTGGTCAGGACCCCAGTGCTCATAGGTTTGTGGCCTATATGTATGTGTCACTGGGACCCTGTCACACAGGGCCCCAGTGCTCATAGGTGTGCATGAATATGTTCCCTGTGTGGTGCCTAACTGTCTCACTGAGGCTCTGCTAACCAGAACCTCAGTGGTTATGCTCTCTCATTTCTTTCCAAATTGTCACTGACAGGCTAGTGACCATTTTTACCAATTTACATTGGCTTACTGGAACACCCTTATAATTCCCTAGTATATGGTACTGAGGTACCCAGGGTATTGGGGTTCCAGGAGATCCCTATGGGCTGCAGCATTTCTTTTGCCACCCATAGGGAGCTCTGACAATTCTTACACAGGCCTGCCACTGCAGCCTGAGTGAAATAACGTCCACGTTATTTCACAGCCATTTTACACTGCACTTAAGTAACTTATAAGTCACCTATATGTCTAACCTTTACCTGGTAAAGGTTAGGTGCAAAGTTACTTAGTGTGAGGGCACCCTGGCACTAGCCAAGGTGCCCCCACATTGTTCAGAGCCAATTCACTGAACTTTGTGAGTGCGGGGACACCATTACACACGTGCACTACATATAGGTCACTACCTATATGTAGCTTCACCATGGTAACTCCGAATATGGCCATGTAACATGTCTATGATCATGGAATTGCCCCCTCTATGCCATCCTGGCATTGTTGGTACAATTCCATGATCCCAGTGGTCTGTAGCACAGACCCTGGTACTGCCAGACTGCCCTTCCTGGGGTTTCACTGCAGCTGCTGCTGCTGCCAACCCCTCAGACAGGCAGCTGCCCTCCTGGGGTCCAGCCAGGCCTGGCCCAGGATGGCAGAACAAAGAACTTCCTCTGAGAGAGGGTGTGACACCCTCTCCCTTTGGAAAATGGTGTGAAGGCAGGGGAGGAGTAGCCTCCCCCAGCCTCTGGAAATGCTTTGTTGGGCACAGAGGTGCCCAATTCTGCATAAGCCAGTCTACACCGGTTCAGGGACCCCTTAGCCCCTGCTCTGGCGCGAAACTGGACAAAGGAAAGGGGAGTGACCACTCCCCTGACCTGCACCTCCCCTGGGAGGTGTCCAGAGCTCCTCCAGTGTGCTCCAGACCTCTGCCATCTTGGAAACAGAGGTGCTGCTGGCACACTGGACTGCTCTGAGTGGCCAGTGCCAAAAGGTGACGTCAGAGACTCCTGCTGATAGGCTCCTTCAGGTGTTAGTAGCCTTTCCTCTCTCCTAGGTAGCCAAACCCTCTTTTCTGGCTATTTAGGGTCTCTGTCTCTGGGGAAACTTTAGATAACGAATGCATGAGCTCAGCCGAGTTCCTCTGCATCTCCCTCTTCACCTTCTGATAAGGAATCGACCGCTGACCGCGCTGGAAGCCTGCAAACCTGCAACATAGTAGCAAAGACGACTACTGCAACTCTGTAACGCTGATCCTGCCGCCTTCTCGACTGTTTTCCTGCTTGTGCATGCTGTGGGGGTAGTCTGCCTCCTCTCTGCACCAGAAGCTCCGAAGAAATCTCCCGTGGGTCGACGGAATCTTCCCCCTGCAACCGCAGGCACCAAAAAGCTGCATTACCGGTCCCTTGGGTCTCCTCTCAGCATGACGAGCGAGGTCCCTCGAATCCAGCGATGCTGTCCAAGTGACCCCCACAGTCCAGTGACTCTTCAGCCCAAGTTTGGTGGAGGTAAGTCCTTGCCTCACCTCGCTGGGCTGCATTGCTGGGAACCGCGACTTTGCAAGCTTCTCCGGCCCCTGTGCCTTTCCGGCAGAAATCCTTCGTGCACAGCCAAGCCTGGGTCCACGGCACTCAAACCTGCATTGCACGACTTTCTAAGTTGGTCTCCGGCGACGTGGGACTCCTTTGTGCAACTTCGGCGAGCACCGTTTCACACATCCTCGTAGTGCCTGTTTCTGGCACTTCTCCGGGAGCTACCTGCTTCAATGAGGGCTCTTTGTCTTGCTCGACGTCTCCTCTCTCTGCAGGTACAATTTGCGACCTCCTGGTCCCTCCTGGGCCCCAGCAGCGTCCAAAAACGCCAAACGCATGATTTGCGTGTAGCAAGGCTTGTTGGCGTCCATCCGGCGGGAAAACACTTCTGCACGACTCTGCAAGGCGTGGGGGATCCATCCTCCAAAGGGGAAGTCTCTAGCCCTTGTCGTTATTGCAGTATTCACAGTTCTTCAGCCTAGTAAGAGCTTCTTTGCACCAACCGCTGGCAGTTCTTGGGCATCTGCCCATCTCCGAGCTGCTTGTGACTTTTGGACTTGGTCCCCTTGTTCCACAGGTACCCTCAGTCAGGAATCCATCGTTGTTGCATTGCTGATTTGTGTTTTCCTTGCATTTTCCCTCTAACACGACTATTTTGTCCTTAGGGGAACTTTGGTGCACTTTGCACTCACTTTTCAGGGTCTTGGGGAGGGTTATTTTGCTAACTCTCACTATTTTCTAATAGTCCCAATGACCCTCTACAAGGTCACATAGGTTTGGGGTCCATTCGTGGTTCACATTCCACTTTTGGAGTATATGGTTTGTGTTGCCCCTATCCCTATGTTTCCCCATTGCATCCTATTGTAACTATTCATTGTTTGCACTGTTTTCTAAGACTATACTGCATATTTTTGCTATTGTGTATATATATCTTGTGTATATTTCCTATCCTCTCACTGAGGGTACACTCTAAGATACTTTGGCATATTGTCATAAAAATAAAGTACCTTTATTTTTAGTATAACTGTGTATTGTGTTTTCTTATGATATTGTGCATATGACACTAAGTGGTACTGTAGTAGCTTCACACGTCTCCTAGTTCAGCCTAAGCTGCTCTGCTAAGCTACCATTATCTATCAGCCTAAGCTGCTAGACACCCTATACACTAATAAGGGATAACTGGGCCTGGTGCAAGGTGCAAGTACCCCTTGGTACTCACTACAAGTCAGTCCAGCCTCCTACATTGGTTGTGCAGCGGTGGGATTAGTGCTTTGAGACTACTTACCACTCTTGTCATTGTACTTTTCATAAGAGAAAAATATACAAAACAAGGTCAGTATATATACACATAGCCAAAAAGTTTTGCATATCCTCTTTTCACTCTTTTCTAAGTGCTGAAAAGTACTTCTAAACTTTCAAAAAGTTCTTAAAAGTTTAAAAAGTTTTTTCTGTCTTTCCAAAAAGTTCTGAAAACTTTTTTTTCTCTTTGTCTATCACTTTAACTCTCTCTAAAAAATGTCTGGCACAGGCCAAAAAGTTGAACTGTCCAAACTTGCATATGATCACCTTAGCTGGAAAGGAGCAAGGAGTCTCTGCATAGAGAGAGGTTTGAGTGTAGGGAAGAATCCTTCCATAGAACTATTAATTAATATGCTTAGAGTACAGGATAAGGCCATAAGTGCCCAATCTGTAGAAAAAGTAGCTAATGGTTCTCAATCTGATCCAGGGACTCCCCCAGGAAAAGGTTCAGGAAAGAAACTTCTCAGCCTGCCCATTACTAGACAGTCTAGCCTAGTTGGTACAGAGGTTGAATCACACCATACTAATGGTGTGCTCTCACATTATACTGGTAGCCAAGCTGTTAGGGTGCCCTCTGTAAGGGACAGGTCTCCTTCTGTTCATTCCCATCATACCTCTGTATCTAGAAATGTCCCTCCCACCCACCCTGATGACAGATTGTTAGAAAGGGAGCTCAATAGATTGAGAGTGGAACAAACCAGACTGAAGCTCAAGAAGCAACAGCTGGATTTGGATAGACAGTCTTTAGAAATAGAGAGGGAAAGACAGAAGTTGGGTTTAGATACCCATGGTGGCAGCAGCAGTATTCCCCATAGTCATCCTGCAAAAGAGCATGATTCCAGGAATCTGCACAAGATAGTTCCCCCTTATAAGGAGGGGGATGACATTAACAAGTGGTTTGCTGCACTTGAGAGGGCCTGTGCTGTACAGGATGTCCCTCAAAGGCAGTGGGCTGCTATCCTATGGCTATCATTTAGTGGAAAAGGTAGGGATAGGCTCCTTACTGTGAAAGAAAATGATGCCAATAATTTTACAGTTCTTAAGAATGCACTCCTGGATGGTTATGGCTTAACCACTGACCAGTACAGGATAAAGTTCAGAGAGACCAAAAAGGAGTCTTCACAAGACTGGGTTGATTTCATTGACCATTCAGTGAAGGCCTTGGAGGTGTGGTTACATGGCAGTAAAGTTACTGATTATGAAAGCCTGTATAACACAATCCTGAGAGAGCATATACTTAATAATTGTGTGTCTGATTTGTTGCACCAGTACCTGGTAGACTCTGATCTGACCTCTCCCCAAGAATTGGGAAAGAAGGCAGACAAATGGGTCAGAACAAGGGTGAACAGAAAAGTTCATACAGGGGGTGACAAAGATGGCAATAAGAATAAAGATGGTGAAAAATCTCAAGATAAGCATGGGGATAAGGGTAAAACCAAAGATCCCACTTCAAATCTTAAACACTCTTCAGAGGGTGGGGATAAAACAAATTCTTCCTCTTCTTCCCAACCTGCACACATTAAAAAGCCTTGGTGCTTTGTGTGTAAAAACAGAGGCCATAGGCCAGGGGATAAGTCCTGTCCAGGTAAACCCCCTGAGCCTACCACCACTAATACATCAAGCTCTAGTGCCCCTAGCAGTAGTGGTACTAGTGGTGGGACTGCTGGCAACAGTCAAGCAAAGGGTGTAGTTGGGTTCACTTATGGGTCCATAGTGGAAACTGATGTAATCAGTCCCAAGACAGTTTCTGTCACACCTAGTGGCATTGGCCTTGCCACACTGGCTGCTTGTCCCCTTACAATGGATAAGTACAGGCAGACAGTTTCAATAAATGGTGTTGAGGCCTTGGCCTACAGGGACACAGGTGCCAGTTTCACTTTGGTGACTGAAAACCTAGTGCCTCCCGAACAACACATCATTGGACAACAGTATAAGATTATTGATGTCCATAACTCCACTAAGTTTCTTCCCTTAGCTATAATTCAGTTTAGTTGGGGTGGAGTTACTGGCCCTAAGCAGGTGGTGGTATCACCTAGCTTACCTGTAGACTGTCTCTTAGGTAATGACCTAGAGGCCTCAGGTTGGGCTGATGTAGAGTTTTATGCCCATGCAGCCATGCTGGGCATCCCTGAGGAATTGTTCCCTCTCATTTCAAGTGAAATGAAAAAGCAAAGGAGAGAAGGCCTGAAAACTCAGGATCCCTCTCCATCAACAGGTAAAAAGGGTATCACAGTATCCCCTAACCACCCTACCATTCAGGATACCATTCCTGTGGTGGGAGAAACCTCTCCTGGGGTGGCACCTGTTCCAAGGGAATCATCAGTTGGCAAAACTGTACTCCCTGAGGTGGAAGTACCTCTCTGTGGGATAACTAACATTGGTGAGAAAAAGAGCACCATTTTAGTTAACATGGAGCATCCCTCCAACCCTCCCAGAGAAACTTTAGTGCAGAAACTCTGCACTGCCTCACAACACTTAGGACAGCATCCCTGCCCTAGTGTGGAGCTGATAGGACAGCATCCCTGCCCTGCTCCAACTCAAGAGAAACAGCATCCCTGTTCTCTCTTCCAGCCAAATGGACAAAGTTTTTGTCCAGCTATGGCTTTACTGAGACAGCATCCCTGTCTGGCATTTCCATCATTACAAATAGGTTCAGTGGATAATTCCCACTGCTCTAAACTAAAACTTACTGATAGAAACTCTGAAAATACATCTTCACATTGTTGGTTAGCTAAAAAACTTCAAACAGGGTGGTTTACATCCCCACAGGGAAGTAACCATATAGTGGATGATAAAGGGAGTAACCAGTCTATTGCAGAGCTACTCTCTACTTATCACCACTTAGACAATAAAGTCTCAACTGGCCAAGGTTAGCCTTATTGTCCTTCGTTTGGGGGGGGGTTGTGTGAGAAGGTAGCCTCTTTCTAGCCTTGTTACCCCCACTTTTGGCCTGTTTGTGAGTGTATGTCAGGGTGTTTGTCACTGTTTTCACTGTCTCACTGGGATCCTGATAGCCAGGCCTCAGTGCTCATAGTGAAAACACTATGTTTTCAGTATGGTTGTTATGTGTCACTGGGATCCTGCTGGTCAGGACCCCAGTGCTCATAGGTTTGTGGCCTATATGTATGTGTCACTGGGACCCTGTCACACAGGGCCCCAGTGCTCATAGGTGTGCATGATTATATGTTCCCTGTGTGGTGCCTAACTGTCTCACTGAGGCTCTGCTAACCAGAACCTCAGTGGTTATGCTCTCTCATTTCTTTCCAAATTGTCACTGACAGGCTAGTGACCATTTTTACCAATTTACATTGGCTTACTGGAACACCCTTATAATTCCCTAGTATATGGTACTGAGGTACCCAGGGTATTGGGGTTCCAGGAGATCCCTATGGGCTGCAGCATTTCTTTTGCCACCCATAGGGAGCTCTGACAATTCTTACACAGGCCTGCCACTGCAGCCTGAGTGAAATAACGTCCACGTTATTTCACAGCCATTTTACACTGCACTTAAGTAACTTATAAGTCACCTATATGTCTAACCTTTACCTGGTAAAGGTTAGGTGCAAAGTTACTTAGTGTGAGGGCACCCTGGCACTAGCCAAGGTGCCCCCACATTGTTCAGAGCCAATTCCCTGAACTTTGTGAGTGCGGGGACACCATTACACGCGTGCACTACATATAGGTCACTACCTATATGTAGCTTCACAATGGTAACTCCGAATATGGCCATGTAACATGTCTATGATCATGGAATTGCCACCTCTATGCCATCCTGGCATAGTTGGCACAATCCCATGATCCCAGTGGTCTGTAGCACAGACCCTGGTACTGCCAAACTGCCCTTCCTGGGGTTTCACTGCTGCTGCTGCTGCTGCCAACCCCTCAGACAGGCATCTGCCCTCCTGGGGTCCAGCCAGGCCTGGCCCAGGATGGCAGAACAAAGAACTTCCTCTGAGAGAGGGTGTGATACCCTCTCCCTTTGGAAAATGGTGTGAAGGCAGGGGAGGAGTAGCCTCCCCCAGCCTCTGGAAATGCTTTCTTGGGCACAGATGTGCCCAATTCTGCATAAGCCAGTCTACACCGGTTCAGGGGACCCCTTAGCCCTGCTCTGGCGCGAAACTGGACAAAGGAAAGGGGAGTGACCCTCCCCTGACCTGCACCTCCCCTGGGAGGTGTCCAGAGCTCCTCCAGTGTGCTCCAGACCTCTGCCATCTTGGAAACAGAGGTGCTGCTGGCACACTGGACTGCTCTGAGTGGCCAGTGCCACCAGGTGACGTCAGAGACTCCTGCTGATAGGCTCCTTCAGGTGTTAGTAGCCTATCCTCTCTCCTAGGTAGCCAAACCCTCTTTTCTGGCTATTTAGGGTCTCTGTCTCTGGGGAAACTTTAGATAACGAATGCAAGAGCTCATCCGAGTTCCTCTGCATCTCTCTCTTCACCTTCTGCCAAGGAATCGACTGCTGACCGCGCTGGAAGCCTGCAAACCTGCAACATAGTAGCAAAGACGACTACTGCAACTCTGTAACGCTGATCCTGCCGCCTTCTCGACTGTTTTCCTGCTTGTGCATGCTGTGGGGGTAGTCTGCCTCCCCTCTGCACCAGAAGCTCCGAATAAATCTCCCGTGGGTCGACGGAATCTTCCCCCTGCAACCGCAGGCACCAAAAAGCTGCATTACCGGTCCCTTGGGTCTCCTCTCAACACAACGAGCGAGGTCCCTCGAATCCAGCGACTCTGTCCAAGTGACCCCCACAGTCCAGTGACTCTTCAGTCCAAGTTTGGTGGAGGTAAGTCCTTGCCTCACCTCGCTGGGCTGCATTGCTGGGAACCGCGACTTTTGCAGCTACTCCGGCCCCTGTGCACTTCCGGCGGAAATCCTTTGTGCACAGCCAAGCCTGGGTCCACGGCACTCTAACCTGCATTGCACGACTTTCTAAGTTGGTCTCCGGCGACGTGGGACTCCTTTGTGCAACTTCGGGTGAGCACTGTTTCACGCATCCTTGTAGTGCCTGTTTTGGGCACTTCTCCAGGTGCTACCTGCTGCTGAGAGGGCTTCTTGTCTTGCTCGACGTCCCCTCTCTCTCCTGGTCCAATTTGCGACCACCTGGTCCCTCCAGGGCCACAGCAGCGTCCAAAAACGCTAACCGCACGATTTGCAGCTAGCAAGGCTTGTTGGCGTTCTTTCGGCGGGAAAACACTTCTGCACAACTCTCCACGGCGAGAGGGATCAGTCCACCAAAGGGGAAGTCTCTAGCTCTTTTCGTTCCTGCAGAAACCTCAGCTTCTTCTGTCCAGTAAAAGCTTCTTTGCACCCGCAGCTGGCATTTCCTGGGCATTTGCCCATCTCCGACTTGCTTGTGACTTTTGGACTTGGTCCCCTTGTTCCACAGGTACCCTAGATTGGAAATCCACAGTTGTTGCATTGTTGGTTTGTGTCTTTCCTGCATTATTCCTCTAACACGACTTCTTTGTCCTTAGGGGAACTTTAGTGCACTTTGCACTCACTTTTCAGGGTCTTGGGGAGGGTTATTTTTCTAACTCTCACTATTTTCTAATAGTCCCAGCGACCCTCTACAAGGTCACATAGGTTTGGGGTCCATTCGTGGTTCGCATTCCACTTTTGGAGTATATGGTTTGTGTTGCCCCTATCCCTATGTTTCCCCATTGCATCCTATTGTAACTATACATTGTTTGCACTGTTTTCTAAGACTATACTGCATATTTTTGCTATTGTGTATATATATCTTGTGTATATTTCCTATCCTCTCACTGAGGGTACACTCTAAGATACTTTGGCATATTGTCATAAAAATAAAGTACCTTTATTTTTAGTATAACTGTGTATTGTGTTTTCTTATGATATTGTGCATATGACACTAAGTGGTACTGTAGTAGCTTCACACGTCTCCTAGTTCAGCCTAAGCTGCTCTGCTAAGCTACCATTATCTATCAGCCTAAGCTGCTAGACACCCTATACACTAATAAGGGATAACTGGGCCTGGTGCAAGGTGCAAGTACCCCTTGGTACTCACTACAAGCCAGTCCAGCCTCCTACAAAAGTACCTTTATTTTTAGTAACTATGAGTATTGTCTTTCTTATGATATCGTACCTATATGATAGAAGTGGTACTGCATGAGCTTTGCATGTCTCCTAGTTCAGCCTTGGCTGCTCTGCTATAGCTACCTCTGTCAGCCTAAGCTGCTAGAACACTACTACTCTACTAATAAGGGATAACTGGACCTGGCACATGGTGTAAGTACCATTGATACCCACTGCGAGAAGGTAGCCTCTTTCTAGCCTTGTTACCCCCACTTTTGGCCTGTTTGTGAGTGTATGTCAGGGTGTTTGTCACTGTTTTCACTGTCTCACTGGGATCCTGATAGCCAGGCCTCAGTGCTCATAGTGAAAACACTATGTTTTCAGTATGGTTGTTATGTGTCACTGGGATCCTGCTGGTCAGGACCCCAGTGCTCATAGGTTTGTGGCCTATATGTATGTGTCACTGGGACCCTGTCACACAGGGCCCCAGTGCTCATAGGTGTGCATGAATATGTTCCCTGTGTGGTGCCTAACTGTCTCACTGAGGCTCTGCTAACCAGAACCTCAGTGGTTATGCTCTCTCATTTCTTTCCAAATTGTCACTGACAGGCTAGTGACCATTTTTACCAATTTACATTGGCTTACTGGAACACCCTTATAATTCCCTAGTATATGGTACTGAGGTACCCAGGGTATTGGGGTTCCAGGAGATCCCTATGGGCTGCAGCATTTCTTTTGCCACCCATAGGGAGCTCTGACAATTCTTACACAGGCCTGCCACTGCAGCCTGAGTGAAATAACGTCCACGTTATTTCACAGCCATTTTACACTGCACTTAAGTAACTTATAAGTCACCTATATGTCTAACCTTTACCTGGTAAAGGTTAGGTGCAAAGTTACTTAGTGTGAGGGCACCCTGGCACTAGCCAAGGTGCCCCCACATTGTTCAGAGCCAATTCACTGAACTTTGTGAGTGCGGGGACACCATTACACACGTGCACTACATATAGGTCACTACCTATATGTAGCTTCACCATGGTAACTCCGAATATGGCCATGTAACATGTCTATGATCATGGAATTGCCCCCTCTATGCCATCCTGGCATTGTTGGTACAATTCCATGATCCCAGTGGTCTGTAGCACAGACCCTGGTACTGCCAGACTGCCCTTCCTGGGGTTTCACTGCAGCTGCTGCTGCTGCCAACCCCTCAGACAGGCAGCTGCCCTCCTGGGGTCCAGCCAGGCCTGGCCCAGGATGGCAGAACAAAGAACTTCCTCTGAGAGAGGGTGTGACACCCTCTCCCTTTGGAAAATGGTGTGAAGGCAGGGGAGGAGTAGCCTCCCCCAGCCTCTGGAAATGCTTTGTTGGGCACAGAGGTGCCCAATTCTGCATAAGCCAGTCTACACCGGTTCAGGGAACCCTTAGCCCCTGCTCTGGCGCGAAACTGGACAAAGGAAAGGGGAGTGACCACTCCCCTGACCTGCACCTCCCCTGGGAGGTGTCCAGAGCTCCTCCAGTGTGCTCCAGACCTCTGCCATCTTGGAAACAGAGGTGCTGCTGGCACACTGGACTGCTCTGAGTGGCCAGTGCCACCAGGTGACGTCAGAGACTCCTGCTGATAGGCTCCTTCAGGTGTTAGTAGCCTTTCCTCTCTCCTAGGTAGCCAAACCCTCTTTTCTGGCTATTTAGGGTCTCTGTCTCTGGGGAAACTTTAGATAACGAATGCATGAGCTCAGCCGAGTTCCTCTGCATCTCCCTCTTCACCTTCTGATAAGGAATCGACCGCTGACCGCGCTGGAAGCCTGCAAACCTGCAACATAGTAGCAAAGACGACTACTGCAACTCTGTAACGCTGATCCTGCCGCCTTCTCGACTGTTTTCCTGCTTGTGCATGCTGTGGGGGTAGTCTGCCTCCTCTCTGCACCAGAAGCTCCGAAGAAATCTCCCGTGGGTCGACGGAATCTTCCCCCTGCAACCGCAG
The DNA here is from genome assembly GCF_031143425.1 of Pleurodeles waltl. Classification (NCBI taxonomy): domain Eukaryota; kingdom Metazoa; phylum Chordata; class Amphibia; order Caudata; family Salamandridae; genus Pleurodeles; species Pleurodeles waltl. The sequence continues at coordinate 684,671,753 of NC_090447.1, forward strand.
GCACCAAAAAGCTGCATTACCGGTCCCTTGGGTCTCCTCTCAGCACGACGAGCGAGGTCCCTCGAATCCAGCGACGCTGTCCAAGTGACCCCCACAGTCCAGTGACTCTTCAGCCCAAGTTTGGTGGAGGTAAGTCCTTGCCTCACCTCGCTGGGCTGCATTGCTGGGAACCGCGACTTTGCAAGCTTCTCCGGCCCCTGTGCCTTTCCGGCGGAAATCCTTCGTGCACAGCCAAGCCTGGGTCCACGGCACTCAAACCTGCATTGCACGACTTTCTAAGTTGGTCTCCGGCGACGTGGGACTCCTTTGTGCAACTTCGGCGAGCACCGTTTCACGCATCCTCGTAGTGCCTGTTTCTGGCACTTCTCCAGGAGCTACCTGCTTCAGTGAGGGCTCTTTGTCTTGCTCGACGTCTCCTCTCTCTGCAGGTACAATTTGCGACCTCCTGGTCCCTCCTGGGCCCCAGCAGCGTCCAAAAACGCCAAACGCACGATTTGCGTGTAGCAAGGCTTGTTGGCGTCCATCCGGCGGGAAAACACTTCTGCACAACTCTCCAAGGCGTGGGGGATCCATCCTCCAAAGGGGAAGTCTCTAGCCCTTGTCGTTATTGCAGTATTCACAGTTCTTCAGCCTAGTAAGAGCTTCTTTGCACCAACCGCTGGCAGTTCTTGGGCATCTGCCCATCTCCGAGCTGCTTGTGACTTTTGGACTTGGTCCCCTTGTTCCACAGGTACCCTCAGTCAGGAATCCATCGTTGTTGCATTGCTGATTTGTGTTTTCCTTGCATTTTCCCTCTAACACGACTATTTTGTCCTTAGGGGAACTTTGGTGCACTTTGCACTCACTTTTCAGGGTCTTGGGGAGGGTTATTTTGCTAACTCTCACTATTTTCTAATAGTCCCAATGACCCTCTACAAGGTCACATAGGTTTGGGGTCCATTCGTGGTTCACATTCCACTTTTGGAGTATATGGTTTGTGTTGCCCCTATCCCTATGTTTCCCCATTGCATCCTATTGTAACTATTCATTGTTTGCACTGTTTTCTAAGACTATACTGCATATTTTTGCTATTGTGTATATATATCTTGTGTATATTTCCTATCCTCTCACTGAGGGTACACTCTAAGATACTTTGGCATATTGTCATAAAAATAAAGTACCTTTATTTTTAGTATAACTGTGTATTGTGTTTTCTTATGATATTGTGCATATGACACTAAGTGGTACTGTAGTAGCTTCACACGTCTCCTAGTTCAGCCTAAGCTGCTCTGCTAAGCTACCATTATCTATCAGCCTAAGCTGCTAGACACCCTATACACTAATAAGGGATAACTGGGCCTGGTGCAAGGTGCAAGTACCCCTTGGTACTCACTACAAGTCAGTCCAGCCTCCTACATTGGTTGTGCAGCGGTGGGATTAGTGCTTTGAGACTACTTACCACTCTTGTCATTGTACTTTTCATAAGAGAAAAATATACAAAACAAGGTCAGTATATATACACATAGCCAAAAAGTTTTGCATATCCTCTTTTCACTCTTTTCTAAGTGCTGAAAAGTACTTCTAAACTTTCAAAAAGTTCTTAAAAGTTTAAAAAGTTTTTTCTGTCTTTCCAAAAAGTTCTGAAAACTTTTTTTTCTCTTTGTCTATCACTTTAACTCTCTCTAAAAAATGTCTGGCACAGGCCAAAAAGTTGAACTGTCCAAACTTGCATATGATCACCTTAGCTGGAAAGGAGCAAGGAGTCTCTGCATAGAGAGAGGTTTGAGTGTAGGGAAGAATCCTTCCTTAGAACTATTAATTAATATGCTTAGAGTACAGGATAAGGCCATAAGTGCCCAATCTGTAGAAAAAGTAGCTAATGGTTCTCAATCTGATCCAGGGACTCCCCCAGGAAAAGGTTCAGGAAAGAAACTTCTCAGCCTGCCCATTACTAGACAGTCTAGCCTAGTTGGTACAGAGGTTGAATCACACCATACTAATGGTGTGCTCTCACATTATACTGGTAGCCAAGCTGTTAGGGTGCCCTCTGTAAGGGACAGGTCTCCTTCTGTTCATTCCCATCATACCTCTGTATCTAGAAATGTCCCTCCCACCCACCCTGATGACAGATTGTTAGAAAGGGAGCTCAATAGATTGAGAGTGGAACAAACCAGACTGAAGCTCAAGAAGCAACAGCTGGATTTGGATAGACAGTCTTTAGAAATAGAGAGGGAAAGACAGAAGTTGGGTTTAGATACCCATGGTGGCAGCAGCAGTATTCCCCATAGTCATCCTGCAAAAGAGCATGATTCCAGGAATCTGCACAAGATAGTTCCCCCTTATAAGGAGGGGGATGACATTAACAAGTGGTTTGCTGCACTTGAGAGGGCCTGTGCTGTACAGGATGTCCCTCAAAGGCAGTGGGCTGCTATCCTATGGCTATCATTTAGTGGAAAAGGTAGGGATAGGCTCCTTACTGTGAAAGAAAATGATGCCAATAATTTTACAGTTCTTAAGAATGCACTCCTGGATGGTTATGGCTTAACCACTGAACAGTACAGGATAAAGTTCAGAGAGACCAAAAAGGAGTCTTCACAAGACTGGGTTGATTTCATTGACCATTCAGTGAAGGCCTTGGAGGTGTGGTTACATGGCAGTAAAGTTACTGATTATGAAAGCCTGTATAACACAATCCTGAGAGAGCATATACTTAATAATTGTGTGTCTGATTTGTTGCACCAGTACCTGGTAGACTCTGATCTGACCTCTCCCCAAGAATTGGGAAAGAAGGCAGACAAATGGGTCAGAACAAGGGTGAACAGAAAAGTTCATACAGGGGGTGACAAAGATGGCAATAAGAAGAAAGATGGTGAAAAATCTCAAGATAAGCATGGGGATAAGGGTAAAACCAAAGATCCCACTTCAAATCTTAAACACTCTTCAGAGGGTGGGGATAAAACAAATTCTTCCTCTTCTTCCCAACCTGCACACATTAAAAAGCCTTGGTGCTTTGTGTGTAAAAACAGAGGCCATAGGCCAGGGGATAAGTCCTGTCCAGGTAAACCCCCTGAGCCTACCACCACTAATACATCAAGCTCTAGTGCCCCTAGCAGTAGTGGTACTAGTGGTGGGACTGCTGGCAACAGTCAAGCAAAGGGTGTAGTTGGGTTCACTTATGGGTCCATAGTGGAAACTGATGTAATCAGTCCCAAGACAGTTTCTGTCACACCTAGTGGCATTGGCCTTGCCACACTGGCTGCTTGTCCCCTTACAATGGATAAGTACAGGCAGACAGTTTCAATAAATGGTGTTGAGGCCTTGGCCTACAGGGACACAGGTGCCAGTTTCACTTTGGTGACTGAAAACCTAGTGCCTCCCGAACAACACATCATTGGACAACAGTATAAGATTATTGATGTCCATTACTCCACTAAGTTTCTTCCCTTAGCTATAATTCAGTTTAGTTGGGGTGGAGTTACTGGCCCTAAGCAGGTGGTGGTATCACCTAGCTTACCTGTAGACTGTCTCTTAGGTAATGACCTAGAGGCCTCAGGTTGGGCTGATGTAGAGTTTTATGCCCATGCAGCCATGCTGGGCATCCCTGAGGAATTGTTCCCTCTCATTTCAAGTGAAATGAAAAAGCAAAGGAGAGAAGGCCTGAAAACTCAGGATCCCTCTCCATCAACAGGTAAAAAGGGTATCACAGTATCCCCTAACCACCCTACCATTCAGGATACCATTCCTGTGGTGGGAGAAACCTCTCCTGGGGTGGCACCTGTTCCAAGGGAATCATCAGTTGGCAAAACTGTACTCCCTGAGGTGGAAGTACCTCTCTGTGGGATAACTAACATTGGTGAGAAAAAGAGCACCATTTTAGTTAACATGGAGCATCCCTCCAACCCTCCCAGAGAAACTTTAGTGCAGAAACTCTGCACTGCCTCACAACACTTAGGACAGCATCCCTGCCCTAGTGTGGAGCTGATAGGACAGCATCCCTGCCCTGCTCCAACTCAAGAGAAACAGCATCCCTGTTCTCTCTTCCAGCCAAATGGACAAAGTTTTTGTCCAGCTATGGCTTTACTGAGACAGCATCCCTGTCTGGCATTTCCATCATTACAAATAGGTTCAGTGGATAATTCCCACTGCTCTAAACTAAAACTTACTGATAGAAACTCTGAAAATACATCTTCACATTGTTGGTTAGCTAAAAAACTTCAAACAGGGTGGTTTACATCCCCACAGGGAAGTAACCATATAGTGGATGATAAAGGGAGTAACCAGTCTATTGCAGAGCTACTCTCTACTTATCACCACTTAGACAATAAAGTCTCAACTGGCCAAGGTTAGCCTTATTGTCCTTCGTTTGGGGGGGGGTTGTGTGAGAAGGTAGCCTCTTTCTAGCCTTGTTACCCCCACTTTTGGCCTGTTTGTGAGTGTATGTCAGGGTGTTTGTCACTGTTTTCACTGTCTCACTGGGATCCTGATAGCCAGGCCTCAGTGCTCATAGTGAAAACACTATGTTTTCAGTATGGTTGTTATGTGTCACTGGGATCCTGCTGGTCAGGACCCCAGTGCTCATAGGTTTGTGGCCTATATGTATGTGTCACTGGGACCCTGTCACACAGGGCCCCAGTGCTCATAGGTGTGCATGAATATGTTCCCTGTGTGGTGCCTAACTGTCTCACTGAGGCTCTGCTAACCAGAACCTCAGTGGTTATGCTCTCTCATTTCTTTCCAAATTGTCACTGACAGGCTAGTGACCATTTTTACCAATTTACATTGGCTTACTGGAACACCCTTATAATTCCCTAGTATATGGTACTGAGGTACCCAGGGTATTGGGGTTCCAGGAGATCCCTATGGGCTGCAGCATTTCTTTTGCCACCCATAGGGAGCTCTGACAATTCTTACACAGGCCTGCCACTGCAGCCTGAGTGAAATAACGTCCACGTTATTTCACAGCCATTTTACACTGCACTTAAGTAACTTATAAGTCACCTATATGTCTAACCTTTACCTGGTAAAGGTTAGGTGCAAAGTTACTTAGTGTGAGGGCACCCTGGCACTAGCCAAGGTGCCCCCACATTGTTCAGAGCCAATTCACTGAACTTTGTGAGTGCGGGGACACCATTACACACGTGCACTACATATAGGTCACTACCTATATGTAGCTTCACCATGGTAACTCCGAATATGGCCATGTAACATGTCTATGATCATGGAATTGCCCCCTCTATGCCATCCTGGCATTGTTGGTACAATTCCATGATCCCAGTGGTCTGTAGCACAGACCCTGGTACTGCCAGACTGCCCTTCCTGGGGTTTCACTGCAGCTGCTGCTGCTGCCAACCCCTCAGACAGGCAGCTGCCCTCCTGGGGTCCAGCCAGGCCTGGCCCAGGATGGCAGAACAAAGAACTTCCTCTGAGAGAGGGTGTGACACCCTCTCCCTTTGGAAAATGGTGTGAAGGCAGGGGAGGAGTAGCCTCCCCCAGCCTCTGGAAATGCTTTGTTGGGCACAGAGGTGCCCAATTCTGCATAAGCCAGTCTACACCGGTTCAGGGACCCCTTAGCCCCTGCTCTGGCGCGAAACTGGACAAAGGAAAGGGGAGTGACCACTCCCCTGACCTGCACCTCCCCTGGGAGGTGTCCAGAGCTCCTCCAGTGTGCTCCAGACCTCTGCCATCTTGGAAACAGAGGTGCTGCTGGCACACTGGACTGCTCTGAGTGGCCAGTGCCACCAGGTGACGTCAGAGACTCCTGCTGATAGGCTCCTTCAGGTGTTAGTAGCCTTTCCTCTCTCCTAGGTAGCCAAACCCTCTTTTCTGGCTATTTAGGGTCTCTGTCTCTGGGGAAACTTTAGATAACGAATGCATGAGCTCAGCCGAGTTCCTCTGCATCTCCCTCTTCACCTTCTGATAAGGAATCGACCGCTGACCGCGCTGGAAGCCTGCAAACCTGCAACATAGTAGCAAAGACGACTACTGCAACTCTGTAACGCTGATCCTGCCGCCTTCTCGACTGTTTTCCTGCTTGTGCATGCTGTGGGGGTAGTCTGCCTCCTCTCTGCACCAGAAGCTCCGAAGAAATCTCCCGTGGGTCGACGGAATCTTCCCCCTGCAACCGCAGGCACCAAAAAGCTGCATTACCGGTCCCTTGGGTCTCCTCTCAGCACGACGAGCGAGGTCCCTCGAATCCAGCGACGCTGTCCAAGTGACCCCCACAGTCCAGTGACTCTTCAGCCCAAGTTTGGTGGAGGTAAGTCCTTGCCTCACCTCGCTGGGCTGCATTGCTGGGAACCGCGACTTTGCAAGCTTCTCCGGCCCCTGTGCCTTTCCGGCGGAAATCCTTCGTGCACAGCCAAGCCTGGGTCCACGGCACTCAAACCTGCATTGCACGACTTTCTAAGTTGGTCTCCGGCGACGTGGGACTCCTTTGTGCAACTTCGGCGAGCACCGTTTCACGCATCCTCGTAGTGCCTGTTTCTGGCACTTCTCCGGGAGCTACCTGCTTCAGTGAGGGCTCTTTGTCTTGCTCGACGTCTCCTCTCTCTGCAGGTACAATTTGCAACCTCCTGATCCCTCCTGGGCCCCAGCAGCGTCCAAAAACGCCAAACGCACGATTTGCGTGTAGCAAGGCTTGTTGGCGTCCATCCGGCGGGAAAACACTTCTGCACAACTCTCCAAGGCGTGGGGGATCCATCCTCCAAAGGGGAAGTCTCTAGCCCTTGTCGTTATTGCAGTATTCACAGTTCTTCAGCCTAGTAAGAGCTTCTTTGCACCAACCGCTGGCAGTTCTTGGGCATCTGCCCATCTCCGAGCTGCTTGTGACTTTTGGACTTGGTCCCCTTGTTCCACAGGTACCCTCAGTCAGGAATCCATCGTTGTTGCATTGCTGATTTGTGTTTTCCTTGCATTTTCCCTCTAACACGACTATTTTGTCCTTAGGGGAACTTTGGTGCACTTTGCACTCACTTTTCAGGGTCTTGGGGAGGGTTATTTTGCTAACTCTCACTATTTTCTAATAGTCCCAATGACCCTCTACAAGGTCACATAGGTTTGGGGTCCATTCGTGGTTCACATTCCACTTTTGGAGTATATGGTTTGTGTTGCCCCTATCCCTATGTTTCCCCATTGCATCCTATTGTAACTATTCATTGTTTGCACTGTTTTCTAAGACTATACTGCATATTTTTGCTATTGTGTATATATATCTTGTGTATATTTCCTATCCTCTCACTGAGGGTACACTCTAAGATACTTTGGCATATTGTCATAAAAATAAAGTACCTTTATTTTTAGTATAACTGTGTATTGTGTTTTCTTATGATATTGTGCATATGACACTAAGTGGTACTGTAGTAGCTTCACACGTCTCCTAGTTCAGCCTAAGCTGCTCTGCTAAGCTACCATTATCTATCAGCCTAAGCTGCTAGACACCCTATACACTAATAAGGGATAACTGGGCCTGGTGCAAGGTGCAAGTACCCCTTGGTACTCACTACAAGTCAGTCCAGCCTCCTACACCCACTACAAGCCAGGCCAGCCTCCTACATTTGTGATGCAGCGGTGGGATAAGTACTTGTAACTGCTTTACCACTTTTGTCATTGGTGTTTTACATAAGAAAACCATATTCTAAATACTTAGAAATATACACAAGTAACCTTAACAGTCTTACTTTCACTCTAAAAACGTTCTAAAACGTTTCTAAAAAGTTTGAAAAAGTTTTTCTCTTTTCTTAAAAAGTTTTAAAAACTTTAACTCTCACTCCTAACCTCTTTCTTTTCACCATGTCTGTGGTAGAGGCCACTCCCAAAGTTGTGCAGACAACTTATGATAATCTAAACTTTAAAGGTTTGAGTGTCTCTGTATAGAAAGAAGTTTGGAGATTGGCAAGAACCCTACAAAGGATCTCCTTCTTAGCCTTCTCCTTGAAAGTGACCTGAGTCAGACCAGTCAAACCCAGGATCAGGAGGTAGAGGAGTGGGTACCCAAATAGATTCAGGGGAGGGTGCTGAGAACTCTGGGGAGGGTACTTCCAAATACCTTTCACTTGTTAGGCCACCTAGTGAAGCTGATAGCTGGAGGGGGCCACACACCAGGAGGGTACCTTTCACTTCAAAAGGCCAGGTCACTAGGGTTCAGGTAGTTAGAGAAAGGTCCACTTCTGCCCATTCTCACATTACCTCTGTGTCAGAGAATTCCCAAACCTCCCACCCTGAGGACAACACCCTAGACAGGGAACTCAGAAAGCTGAGGTTGGAAGAGACCTGACTGAAGCTGACAGCAGTAGTTGGCCTAAGATAGGAAATCACTAGATGTAGATAGAGAAAGACAGAAGTTGGGGTTAGTTCCCCATGGTGGCAGCAACAGCAACAATCTTGATAGACATCCTGTTAGAGAAACAGATTCAAGAAACCTGAACAAGATTGTCCCCCCTTACAAGGAGGGGGATGACATAAACAAGTGGTTTTTTGCACTTGAGAGGGCCTGTATGGTACAGTTGGTCCCTCAAAGGCAGCAGGCTGCTATATTGTGGCTATCGTTCACTGGCAAAGTAGGGACAGACTCCTTACTGTCAGGGAGAGTGATGCCAACAATTACAAAGTTTTGAAAGATGCACTCTTAGATGGATTTGGCTTAACCACTGAACAATACAGGATAAAGTTCAGACATACCAGAAAAGAGTCCTCTCAAGACTGGACAGACTTTGTAGACTGTTCAATGAAGGCCTTGGAGGGATGGTTACATTGCAGTAAGGTGAATGACTATGAAAGCCTGTATAATCTAATTTTGAGAGAGCATAGTATGAATAATTGTGTATCTCACTTGTTGCATCAGTACTTGGTAGACTGACCTCTCCCTAAGAATTGGGAAAGAAGGCAGACAAATGGGTCAGAAGAAGAGTGAACAGAAAAGCTCATACAGGTGGTGACAAAGATGGCAAGAAGAAGGATGATAAGTCTCATGACAAGGGTGGGGACAAAGACAAAAATAATTCTGAGTCTTCATCAGGCCCACAAGAATCCTCTGGGGGAGGTGGGTCCAAATCCTCTTCTCACAATCAAAAGAAACCATGGTGTTATTTATGTAAAAGTAAAGTAAAAGTGATCCCACTTGTCCAAAGAAAAACACCAAGGCTCCCACCACCACAACCCCAACTGTGTCCGCTAGTGCCCCTAGTTATAGCAGTGGTGGTGGGAAGAACACTACAAATAGCCAATCAAAGGGTATAGCTGGGCTCACCATTGGTAATGTGGTGGGGGTTGGTCTAGATAGGGAGACCATAGAGGCTGTTTTAGTCTCTGATGGTGGTATTGATTTTGCCACCTTGGTTGCTTGTCTCCTTAATATGGGTAAGTACAAGTGTGAGAAAGTAGCCTCTTTCTAGCCTTGTTACCCCCACTTTTGGCCCGTTTGTGAGTATACAGTATGTCAGGGTGTTTTCACTGTCTCACTGGGATCCTGCTAGACAGGGCCCAGTGCTCATAGTGAAAACCCTATGTTTTCAGTATGTTTGTTATGTGTCACTGGGACCCAGCTAGCCAGGACCCCAGTGCTCATAAGTTTGTGACCTATATGTATGTGTTCCCTGTGTGATGCCTAACTGTCTCACTGAGGCTCTGCTAACCAGAACCTCAGTGGTTATGCTCTCTCTTTCCAAATTGTCACTAACAGGCTAGTGACCAATTTCACCAATTCACACTGGCATACTGGAACACCCTTATAATTTCCTAGTATATGGTACTGAGGTACCCAGGGTATTGGGGTTCCAGGAGATCCCTATGGGCTGCAGCATTTCTTGTGCCACCCATAGGGAGATCTGACAATTCTTACACAGGCCTGCCAGTGCAGCCTGAGTGAAATAACGTCCACGTTATTTCACAGCCATTTACCACTGCACTTAAGTAACTTATAAGTCACCTATATGTCTAACCTTTACCTGGAAAATGTTGGGTGCTAAGTTACTTAGTGTGTGGGCACCCTGGCACTAGCCAAGGTGCCCCCACATCGTTCTGGGCAAATTCCCCGGACTTTGTGAGTGCGGGGACACCATTACACGCGTGCACTGTACATAGGTCACTACCTATGTACAGCGTCACAATGGTAACTCCGAACATGGCCATGTAACATGTCTAAGATCATGGAATTGTCACCCCAATGGCATTCTGGCATTGGGGAGACAATTCCATGATCCCCTGAGTCTCTAGCACAGACCCGGGTACTGCCAAACTACCTTTCCCGGGGTTTCACTGCAGCTGCTGCTGCTGCCAACCCCTCAGACAGGTTTCTGCCCTCCTGGGGTCCAGCCAGGCTTGGCCCAGGAAGGCAGAACAAAGGACTTCCTCAGAGAGAGGGTGTTACACCCTCTCCCTTCGGAAAAAGGTGTCAGGGCTGGGGAGGAGTAGCCTCCCCCAGCCTCTGGAAATGCTTTGATGGGCACAGATGGTGCCCATCTCTGCATAAGCCAGTCTACACCGGTGCAGGGATCCCCCAGCCCTGCTCTGGCGTGAAACTGGACAAAGGAAAGGGGAGTGACCACTCCCCTGACCTGCACCTCCCCTGGGAGGTGCCCAGAGCTCCTCCAGTGTGCTCCAGACCTCTGCCATCTTGGAAACAGAGGTGCTGCTGGCACACTGGACTGCTCTGAGTGGCCAGTGCCAGCAGGTGACGTCAGAGACCCCCTTTAATAGGCTCTTACCTGTGTTGCTAGCCTATCCTCCTTCCTAGGTAACCAAACCTCCTTTTCTGGCTATTTAGGGTCTCTGCTTTGGGGAATTCTTTAGATAACGAATGCAAGAGCTCATCAGAGTTCCTCTGCATCTCTCTCTTCACCTTCTGCCAAGGAATCGACCGCTGACTGCTCAGGACGCTGCAAAACCGCAACAAAGTAGCAAAGATGACTACTGCAACCTTGTATCGCTGATTCTGCCTCCTTCTCGACTGTTTTCCTGGTGGTGCATGCTGTGGGGGTAGTCTGCCTCCTCTCTGCACTAGAAGGTCCGAAGAAATCTCCCGTGGGACGACGGAATCCTCCCCCTGCAACCGCAGGCACCAAAAGAACTGCATCACCGGTCCTCTGGGTCCCCTCTCAGCACGACAAGCGTGGTCCCTGGAACTCAGCAACTCTGTCCAAGTGACTCCCACAGTCCAGTGACTCTTCAGTCCAAGTTTGGTGGAGGTAAGTCCTTGCCTCTCCACGCTAGACTGCATTGCTAGGTATCGCATGATTTGCAGCTGCTCTGGCTCCTGTGCACTCTTCCAGGATTTCCTTTGTGCACAGCCAAGCCTGGGTCCCAACACTCTAACCTGCAGTGCACAACCTCCTGAGTTGTCTTCCGGTGTCGTGGGATCTCCTTTTGTGACTTTGGGTGAGCTCCGGTTCACTCTTCTTCATAGTGCCTGTTCCAGCACTTCTGCGGGTGCTGCCTGCTTCTGTGAGGGCTCCCTATCTTGCTGGGCGCCCCCTCTGTCTCCTCACGCAATTGGCAATATCCTGGTCCCTCCTGGGCCACAGCAGCATCCAAAAACCCTAACTGCGACCCTTGCAGCTAGCAAGGCTTGTTTGCGGTCTTTCTGCGTGGGAACACCTCTGCAGGCTTCTTCACGACATGGGACATCCATCCTCCAAAGGGGAAGTTCCTAGTCCTCTTCGTTATTGCAGAATCCACAGCTTCTACCATCCGGTGGCAGCTTCTTTGCACCCTCAGCTGGCATTTCCTGGGCATCTTCCCAATCTCGACTTTGTCGCGACTCTTGGACTTGGTCCCCTTGTTCCACAGGTACTCTCGTCCGGAAATCCACCTTTGTTGCATTGCTGGTGTTGGTCTTCCTTGCAGCATTCCCCTATCACGACTTCTGTGCTCTCTGGGGAATATAGGTGCACTTTACACTTACTTTTCAGGGTCTTGGGGTGGGCTATTTTTCTAACACTCACTGTTTTCCTACAGTCCCAGCGACCCTCTACAAGCTCACATAGGTTTGGGGTCCATTCGTGGTTCGCATTCCACTTTTGGAGTATATGGTTTGTGTTGCCCCTATACCTATGTGCTCTCATTGCAATCTATTGTGACTATACATTGCTTGCATTACTTCCTTTTGCTATTACTGCATATTTTTGGTATTGTGTACATATATCTTGTGTATATTTGCTATCCTCATACTGAGGGTACCCACTGAGATACTTTTGGCATATTGTCATAAACATAAAGTACCTTTATTTTTAGTATATCTGTGTATTGTGTTTTCTTGTGATATTGTGCATATGACACCAGTGGTATAGTAGGAGCTTTGCATGTCTCCTAGTTCAGCCTAGGCTGCTCAGCTATAGCTACCTTCTACCAGCCTAAGCTGCTAGAAACACCTCTTCTACACTAATAAGGGATAACTGGACCTGGTACAGAGTGTAAGTACCCCTTGGTACCCACTACAAGCCAGGCCAGCCTCCTACAACAAGCAACTACCCCTAATAAATGGTATTGAGGTTGAGGCCTATAGGGACACAGGAGCCAGTGTCACCATGATGATAGAGAAACTGATTGCCCCTGAACAACACCTACTTGGTCAGCAGTACCAAGTGACTGATGCTCATAACAACACTCTTAGTCACCCATGGCTGTTGTGAATCTCAACTGGGGTGGGGGTTACTGGCCCAAAGAAAGTTGTGGTAGCCTCTGATTTACCTATAGACTGCTTACGAGGAAATGATTTGGAAATATCAGCTTGGGCTGAAGTGGAATTGGAGGCTAATGCAGCAATGCTGGGCCTTCCAGTGCATATCTTTGCTCTCACAAGGGCTCAGGCCCAGAAGCAAGGAAGACAGGAAAACTTGGATCTTGGAAAAATGGACCAAATGCTCCCAAAGGCTAGGGGTAGGAAGGGTAAATCCTTGCCCACTATCCCTCCCTCATCAGAAGTTCCCCCTTTTGAGGAAGAAGAATCCTCTCCCTGTGCAGAATCTATACCAGAGGAGCTGCCAGCTGACACTGCTGAGCTTTTGGGTACAGGGGGGCCTGCTAGGGAAGAGCTGAGTGTGACACAGCAAACCTGTCCCACACTAGAGGGTCTAAGACAGCAAGCTGTCAAACAGCAAAATGGGGATGTCACTGATACCCACGAAGTCTATTGGGAAGACAACCTTCTCTATACTGAGACAAGGGACCCTAGAACTGGAGCTGCCATGAGATTGGTCATCCCTTTGCAGTATAGGGAGTTTCTTCTGACTTTGGCTCATGACATTCCTTTGACTGGGCATTCGGGCCAAAGTAAAACATGGGACAGACTTGTTCCATTGTTTCACTGGCCTCGTATGTAAGAGGACACAAAGGAATTCTGTTGCTACTGTGTAACCTGCCAAACCAATGTCAAGACTGGTGGCACACCTAAGGCCCCCTTATTCCACTTCCAGTGGTTGTGGTGCCCTTTGAGAGGGTAGGGGTTGACATTGTTGGCCCCCTTGACCCTCCAACAGCTTCAGGATACAGATTCATACTAGTAGTAGTGGACCATGCCACTAGGTATCCTGAAGCTGTACTCTTAAGGACCACTACAGCTCCTGCAGTGGCAAAAGCCCTCCTGGGAATTTTTTCCAGAGTGGGTTTCCCTAAGAAAGTGATATCAGACAGAGGTAGTAACTTCATGTCTGCATATCTCAAAGCAATGTGGAAGGAGTGTGGTGTTACCTACAAGTTCACCACTCATTATCATCCACAGACAAATGGATTGGTTGAGAGATTTAACAAAACTCTCAAAAGTATGATCATGGGACTCCCTGAAAAACTTAGGCCAGAAGGGATGTCCTGTTGCCATGCCTGATTTTTGCTTATAGGGCGGTACCCCAAAAAGGAGTGGGCTTCAGCCCCTTTGAACTCCTCTTTGGGCACCCTCTAAGAGGTCCCCTTGCTCTTGTGAAGGAGGTTTGGGAACAACCTTTAAAAGCTCCCAAACAAGACATTGTGGACTATGTGCTTGGTCTCAGATCAAGGATGGCTAAGTACATGAAAAACGGCCAGTAAAAATCTTCAGGCCAGCCAGGAGCTCCAAAAGCAATGGCATGACCAGAAGGCTGTCCTCACACAGTACCAGCCAGGACAGAAGGTGTGGATATTGGAGCCTGTGACCCCAAGAGCACTCCAGGACATATGGAGTTGACCCCATCTCATTGTGGAGAAGAAAGGTGAGGTCACCTATTTGGTGGACCTGGGCACTGCCAGAAGTCCCCTTAGGGTGCTTTGTGTCAATCGCCTTAAACCTTACTATGACAGGGCTGACTTAACCCTGCTCATAGCCACAGATGAAGGGCAGGAAGAGGAGAGTGACCCTCTCCCTGACCTCTTCTCCACCACTGAAGCTGATGGCTTAGTGGAGGGAGTTGTATTGGCAGATTGCCTTACTGCCGAGCAGAAAGACAACTGCATAAATTTCCTTGATCAGTTTTCTCACCTCTTCTCACTAATTCCAAGTACAACTACCTAGTGTGAGCACACAATTGACACTGGAGACAGTTTGCCTGTCAAAAGTAAAATTTATAGACAGCCTGACCATGTCAGGGACTGTATTAAACAAAAGGTACAGAAAATGTTGGACATTGAATTGATTGAAACTTCAGAAAGCCTCTGGGCCAGCCCAGTGGTGCTTGTCCCCAAAACCTCATAGTAAAGAAGGAAAGAAGGAAATGTGGTATTGTGTGGACTATAGGGGTCTCAATCAAGTAACAAAAACTAATGCTCACCCTATACCCAGGGCAGATGAGCTAATAGATACACTGGCTTCTGCCAAGTATCTAAGCACTTTTGATTTAACTGCAGGGTATTGGCATATTAAGTTATCAGAAGATGCTAAACCAAAAACAGCATTTTCAACCATTGGAGGGCATTTTCAGTTCACAGTTATGCCCTTTGGATTACAAAATGCACCTGCCACTTTTCAGAGGTTGGTGAATACAGTCCTCCAATGATTAGAAGCCTTTACTGCAGCATATCTAGACGATATTGCTGTCTTTAGCTCCACCTGGGATGATCACCTGTTCCACCTGTGGACAGTTTTGGAGGCCCTGCAAAAGGCAGACCTCACTATCAAGGCCTCAAAGTGCCAGATAGGGCAGGGAAAGTGGCTTATCTGGGCCACCTGGCAGGTGGGGAACAGATTGCACCACTGCAGGGGAAGATCCCAACCATTATGAAATGGACTCCCCCTACAACTCAAACCCAAGTGAGAGCCTTCCTAGGCCTCACCGGGTACTATAGGAGGTTCATCAAGAATTATGGCACTATAGCTGCCCCTTTTAATGACCTAACATCAAAGAAGATGCCTAAGAAGATATTATGGATAGCGAGCTGTCAAAATGCTTTTGATTAGCTCAAACAGGCCATGTGCTCTGCACCTGTCTTCAAAAGCCCTTGTTACTCCAAAAGATTCATTGTACAGACTGATGCTTCTGAATTAGGGGTAGGGGCATGTTTATCACACCTAAACACAGAGGGCCAGGATCAACCTGTTGCTTTTACCAGCAGCAGGATGACCCCTAGAGTAAAGTGTTGGTCTGCCATAGAGACGGAGGCCTTTGCTGTGGTCTGGGCCTTGAAAAAGTTGAGACCATACCTCTTTGCTACTCACTTTATTGTTTAAACAGACCACAAACCTCTATTATGGCTTAAACAAATGAAAGGAGAAAACCCTAAGTTGTTGAGGTGGTCCATCTCCCTACAGGGAATGGACCATACAGTGGAACATAGACCTGGGAGTACCCACTCCAATGCAGATGGACTCTCCAGATATTTCCACTTAGACAATGAAGGCTCATCTGGGCAAGGTTAGCCTTATTGTCCCTCGTTTGGTGGGGGGGTTGTGTAAGAAAATACCATCTTTCTTGAAATGTTACCGCCAAGTTTACATGTATGTCAGTATGTTTTTGCCTGTCTCACTGGGACCCTTCTAGCCAGGACCCCAGTGCTCATAGTTTGTGGCCTGAATGTGTAGACCTGTGTAGTGCCTAACTGTGTCACTGAGGCGCTGCTAACCAGAACCTCAGTGCTTATGCTCTCTCTGCCTTTAAATTTGTCACTATAGGCTAGTGACCACTTTTACCAATTTCAATTGGGATACTGGAACATCCTTATAATTCCCTAGTATATGGTACCTAGGTACACAGGGTATTGGGTTACAGGAGATCCATATGGCTGCAGCATTTCTTTTGCCACTTATTAGGAGCTCAGACAAACCTTTACACAGGACTGCCATTGCAGCCTGGGTGAAATAACGCACATGTTATTTCACAGCCATTTTTCAATGCACTTAAGTAACTTATAAGTCACCCATATGTCTAACCTTCACTTGCTGAAGGTTAGGTGCAAAGTTACTAAGTGTGAGGGCACCCTTGCGCTAACGAAGGTGCCCCCACATAGTCCAGGGCCATTTTCCCGGACTTTGTGAGTGTGGGGACACCATTACACGTGTGCACTACATATAGGTCAATACCTATTTGTAGCTTCACAATGGTAACTCCGAATATGGCCTTGTAACATGTCTAAAATCATGGAATTGTCTCCCCATTTAAATCTGGTATTGGGGAGCCAAGTCTATGCATCCTGGGGGCTCAACTATGGACCCCCAGTACTGCCAAACCAGCTCTCTGGGGTTTTCTCTACAGCTACAGCTGCTGCCACCCCATAGACAGGGTTCTGCCCTCCTGGGGTCTGGGCAGCCCAGTCCCAGAAAGGCAGAACAAAGTATTTCCTCTGAGAGAGGGTGTTACACCCCCTCCCTTTGGAAGTAGGTGGTAAAGGCTGGGGAGGGGTGACCTCTCCCAGCCTCTGGAAATGCTTTGAAGGGCAGATAGTGCTCTCCTTGCATAAGCCAGTCTACACTGGTTTAGGGAACCCCCAGTCCCTGCTCTGGCGCAAAACTGGACAAAGGAAAGGGGAGTGACCACTCCCCTTTCCATCACCACCTCTGGGGTGGTGCCCAGAGCTCCTCCGGTGTGTCTCAGACCTCTACCATCTTTTTTCCAGAGGTGTGGGGGCACTCTGGAGGCCTCTGAATGGCCAGTGCCAGCAGGTGACATCGGAGACCCCTCCTGATAGGTGCATACCTGACTAGGTGGCCAAACCTCCTCTGTGGGCTATTTAGGGTCTCTCCTGTGGGCTTTTCCTCAGATAACGACTTGCAAGAATCCAGCAGGACTCCTCTGCACTTCTCTCTTTGACTTCTGCCAAGGATCGACTGCTGACAGGTCGCCTGCAAAACTGCAACAAAATAGCCAGAAGACTACCAGCGACATTGTAGCGCCTAATCCTGCCAGATTTCTCAACTGTTTCCTGGTGGTGTATGCTCTGGGGGCTGCCTGCCTTCACCCTGCACTGGAAGCCAAGAGGAAATCTCCAGTGGGCCGACGGAATCTTCCCCCTACTTCAGCAGGCACCAAACTTCAGCATCACCAGTACTCTGGGACCCCTCTCATCCTGACGAGTGTGGCCCCTGGAACACAGGTGGAGAACCCAAGTGAACCAGACTGTCCAGTAGTCCAACTGTCTAAATTTGGAGGAGGTAAATCCTTGCCTTCCCTCCCTGTAGGAAAGTACCATCTTGCCTGGCATGTTACCTACATTTTTACTTGTATGTATGTTTGTTTTTCCCTGTGTCATTGGGATCCTGCCAGCCAGGACCCCAGTGCTCATCAAGTGTGCCCTCTATGTGTTCTCTGTGTGGTGCCTACCTGTATCACTGAGGCTCTGCTAACCAGAACCTCAGTGTGTATGTTCTCTCTGCTTTTAAAATTGTCACTGCCGGCTAGTGACTAATTTTACCAATTCTGATTGGCACACTGGATCACCCATATAATTCCCTGGTATATGGTACCTAGGTACCCAGGGTATTGGGGTTCCAGGAGATCCCTATGGGCTGCAGCATTTCTTTTGCCACCCATAAGGAGCTCAGACAATTCTTACACATGACTGCCACTGCAGCCTGAGTAAAATAACGTCCACGTTATTTCACAGCCATTTACCACTGCACTTAAGTAACTTATAAGTCACCTATATGTCTAACCTTCACCTGGTGAAGGTTGGGTGCAAAGTTACTTAGTGTGAGGGCACCCTGGCACTAGCCAAGGTACCCCTAAAATTGTTCAGGGCAAATTCCCCGGACTTTGTGAGTGCGAGGACGCCATTACACGCGTGCACTACATATAGGTCAATACCTATATGTAGCGTCACAATGGTAACGCCGAACATGGCCATGTAACATGTCTAGGATCATGGAATTGTCACTCCAATACCATTCTGGTATTGGGGTGCCAATTCCATGCATCCCTGGGGCTCCAGCATAGAGCCCGGGTACTGCCAAACTAACTCTCCAGGGTTTTCTCTGCAGCTACCGCTGCTGCCAACCCTCAGACAGGTTTCTGCCCCCTGGGGCCTGGGCAGCCCAGTCCCAGGAAGGCAGAACAAAGGATTTCCTCTGAGGGAGGGTGTTTCACCCTCTCCCTTTGGAAATAGGTTTTAAGGGCTGGGGAGGAGTAGCCTCCCTTTGGAAATAGGTTTTAAGGGCTGGGGAGGAGTAGCCTCCCTCAGCCTCTGGAAATGCTTTGAAGAGCACAGATGGTGCCCTCCTTGCATAAGCCTGTCTACACCGGTTCAGGGATCCCCCCAGCTCTGCTCTGGCGTGAAACTGGACAAAGGAAAGGGGAGTGACGACTCCCCTGACCAGCACCTCCCAAGGGGAGGTGCCCAGAGCTCCTCCAGTGTGTCCCAGACCTCTGCCATCTGGGATGCAGAGGTGTGAGGGCACAATGGGCACCTCTGAGTGGCCATTGCCAGCAGGTGACATCAGAGACCCCTCCTGATAGGTGCTTACCTTTCTCTGTAGCCAATCCTCCTCTGAGGGCTATTTAGGGTCTCTCCTGTGGGTTTCTCCTCAGATAACAAATGCAAGAGCTCATCAGAGTTCTTCTGCACTTCCCCCTTTGACTTCTGCCAAGGTCCGACCTCTGACTGCTCCAGGACGCCTGCAAAACTGCAACAAAGTAGCAAGAAGACTACCAGCAACATTGTAGCGCCTCATCCTGCCAGCTTTCTCAACTGTTTCCTGGTGGTGCATGCTCTGAGGGCTGTCTGCCTTCCCCCTGCACTGGAAGCCAAGAAGAAATCTCCTGTGGGTCGACGGAATCTTCCCCCTGCCAATGCAGGCACCAAACGTCACCGGTCCTCTGGGTCCCCTCTCATCTTGACGAGCGTGGTCCCTGGAACACAGGAGCTGGATCCAAGTGTCTGCGACAGTCCAGTGGCCCTTCTGTCCCACGCGAGACAGTAATCCTGTGTACTGCATGAACTGCAGCTGCTAGGGCTTCTGTGCACTTTTGCAAAACTTCCTTTGTGCACAGCCTAGCCCAGGTCCCCAGCACTCCGTCCTGTATTGCCCAACTCGCTGAGTTGGACTCTGACTTCGTGGGACCCCCTTTTGTTGTTCTGAGATGACAGCCGTCCTAAGATCTTCTAAACGCCTGTTCAGGTGCTTTTGCGGGTGCTGCCTGCTTCTGCATGGGCTCTCTGTGTTGCTGAGTGCCCCCTCTGACTCCTCCTCCAAGGGGCGACCTCCTGGTCCTTCATGGGCCCTGGCAGCACCCATAACCTTCAACTGTGACTCTTGCAGCTAACAAGGCTTGTTTGCGGTCTTTCTGCGTGGAAACAACTCTTCATCCTCCAGCACGCCGTGGGACATCTTCTGACCAAAGGAGAAGTTCATGGCAGCTTGCATTGTTGCAGAATATTTGGCTTCTTCCACACGAAGGGAGCCCTTTTGCACATTCATCCGGGGTTTAGTGGGCTCCTGCCCCCTCTGGACACTTCCGTGACTCTTGAACTTGGTCCCCTTCCTTTGTAGGTCCTCAGGTCCAGGAATCCGTCGTCAGTGCTTTGTAGTCAGTTGTTGTCTTTGCAGTATCCCCTATCTCGACTTTACTGTCTTTGTGGGGTAGTAGGTGTACTTTACTCCTACTTTTCAGGGTCTTGGGGTGGGGTATCTTGGACACCCTTAGTGTTTTCTTACACTCCCAGCGACCCTCTACACACTACACTAGGCCTGGGGTCCATTTGTCGTTCGCATTCTACTTTTGAAGTATATGGTTGTGTTGCCCCTAGGCCTATTGTCTCCTATTGCATTCTATTGTGTTCTACATGGTTTGCACTACTTTTCTAACTGTTTACTTACCTGATTTTGGTTTGTGTGTATATTGACCTTCTAACTGAGGGTACTCTCTGAGATACTTTTGGCATATTTTCACTAAAATAAAGGACCTTTATTTTTAGTAACTCTGAGTATTGTGTTTTCTTGTGATATAGTGCTATGTGATATAAGTGGTACAGTAGGAGCTTTGCATGTCTCCTAGTTCAGCCTAAGCTGCTCTGCTGTAGCTACCTCTATCAGCCTAAGCTGCGAGAACACTACTAATCTACTAATAAGGAATAACTGGACCTGGCACAAGGTGTAAGTACCACTAGGTATCCACTGTAAGCCAGGCAGCCTCCTACACAGGGTACCCTCACACTTAGTAACTTTGCACCTAACCTTCCCTAAGTGAGGGTTAGACATATAGGTGACTTATAAGTTACTTAAGTGCAGTTTAAAATGGCTGTGAAATAACGTGGATGTTATTTCACTCAGGCTGCAGTGGCAGTCCTGTGTAAGAATTGTCTGAGCTCCCTATAGGTGGCAAAAGAAATGCTGCAGCCCATAGGGATCTCCTGGAACCCCAAATCCCTGGGTACCTAGGTACCATATACTAGTGAATTATAAGAGTGTTCCAGTGCGCCAATCAGAGTTGGTAAAATTAGTCACTAGCCTGAAGTGACAATTTTAAAACCAGAGAGAGAGAATAAACACTGAGGTTCTGGTTAGCAGAGCTGCAGTGATACAGTTAAGCACCACACAGGTAACACGTACTGGGCATAAGTTATGAGTACTGGGGTCTTTGCCAGCAGGGTTGCCATTGGGGTTCCAGGAGATCCCTATGGGCTGCAGCATTTCTTTTTCCACCCATTGTGAGATCTGACTATTCTTACACAGGCCTGCCAGTGCAGCTTGAGTGAAATAACGTCCACGTTATTTCACAGACATTTACCACTGCACTTAAGTAACTTATAAGTCACCTATATGTCTAACCTTCACCTGGTGAAGGTTGGGTGCAAAGTTACTTAGTGTGTGGGCACCCTGGCACTAGCCAAGGTGCCCCCACATTGTTCAGGGCAAATTCCCCGGACTTTGTGAGTGCGGGGACACCATTTCACGCGTGCACTATACATAGGTCACTACCTATGTATAGCGTCACAATGGTAACACCGAACATGTAACATGTCTAAGATCATGGAATTGTCACCCTAATGCCATTCTGGTCAATTCCATGATCCCCCGGGTCTCTAGCAGAGAACCTGGGTACTGCCAAACTGCCTTTCGGGGTCTCCACTGCAGCTCTGCTGCTGCCAACCCCTCAGACAGGTTTCTGCCCTCCTTGGGTCCAGGCAGCCCAGGCCCAGGAAGGCAGAACAAAGGATTTCCTCTGAGAGAGGGTGTGACACCATCTCCCTTTGTAAATAGGTGTGATAGCTGGGGAGGAGTAGCCTCCCCCAACCTCTGGAAATGCTTTGATGGGCACAGATGCTGCCCATCTCTGCATAAGCCAGTCTTCACCAGTTTAGGGATCCCCCCTGCCCTGCTCTGGCGTGAAACTGGGCAAAGGAAAGGGGAGTGACCACTCCCCTGACCTGCACCTCCCAGGGGAGGTGCCCAGAGCTCCTCCAGTGTGCCCCAGACCTCTGCCATCTTGGAAACAGAGGTGTTGCTGGCACACTGGACTGCTCTGAGTGGCCAGTGCCATCAGGTGACGTCAGAGACTCCTTCTGATAGGCTCTTACCTTTCTTACTAGCCAATCCTCCTTCCTATGTAGCCAAACCTCCTTTTTTGGCTATTTAGGGTCTCTGCTTTGGGGAATTCTTCAGATACCGAATGCAAGAGCTCACCAGAGTTCCTCTGCATCTCCCTCTTCACCTTCTGCCAAGGGATCAACCGCTGACTGCTCAGGACGCCTGCAAAACCGCAACAAAGTAGCAAGGACGACTACTGCAACCTTGAATCGCTTCATCCTTCCGGCTTTCTCGCCTGTTTCCTGGTGGTGCATGCTCTGGCGGTAGCCTGCCTCCTTCTTGCACCAGGAGCTCCGAAGAAATCTCCCGTGGGTCGACGGAATCTTCCCCCTGCAACTGCAGGTAACAAAAGACTGCATCACCGGTCCTCTGGGTCCCCTCTCAGCACGACGAGCGTGGTCCCTGGAACTCAGCAACTCTGTCAAAGTGACTCCCACAGTCCAGTGACTCTTCAGTCCAAGTTTGGTGGAGGTAAGTCCTTACCTCCCCACACTAGACTGCATTGCTGTGTACCGCGTGATTTGCAGCTACTCTGGCTCCTGTGCACTCTTCCAGGATTTCCTTCGTGCACAGCCAAGCTTGGGTCCCCAACACTTTAACCTGCAGTGCACAGCCTTCTGAATTGTCCTCTGGCGTCGTGGGACTCCCTTTTGTGACCTAGCATGGACTCTTCTAAGTGCCTGTTCCCATAATTCTGCGGGTGCTGCCTGCTTCTGTGAGGGCTCCCTGACTTGCTGGGTGCGCCCTCTGTCTCCTCATCCAAGTGGCAACATCCTGGTCCCTCCTGGGCCACAGCAGCATCCAAAAACCCGAACAGCAACCCTTGCAGCTAGCAAGGCTTGTTTGCAGTCTTTCTGCGTGGGAATACCTCTGAAAGCTTCTGCACGACGTGGGACATCCATCCTCCAAAGGGGAAGTTCCTGGTCCTCTTCGTTCTTGCAAAACACCAAGCTTCTTCCATCTGATGGCAGCTTCCTTGCACCCTCAGCTGGCATTTCCTGGGCTCCTGCCCACTCTCGACACTGTCGCGACTCTTGGACTTGGTCCCCTTGTCTTACAGGTACTCAGGTCCGGAAATCCACTGTTGTTGCATTGCTGGTGTTGGTTTTCCTTGCAGAATCCCCCTATCACGACTTCTGTGCTCTCTGGGGGTTGTAGGTGCACTTTACACCTACCTTACAGGGTCTTGGGGTGGGCTATTTTTCTAACCCTCACTGTTTTCTTACAGTCCCAGCGACGGTTTATAAGCTCACATAGGTTTGGGGTCCATTCGTGGTTCGCATTCCACTTTTGGAGTATATGGTTTGTGTTGCCCCTATACCTATGTGCTCCTATTGCAATCTATTGTAACTTTACACTGCTTGCATTACTTCCTTTTGCTATTAATACATAATTTTGGTATTGTGTACATATATCTTGTGTATATTTGGCATCCTCATACTGAGGGTACTCACTGAGATACTTTTGGCATATTGTCATAGAAATAAAGTACCTTTATTTTTAGTATATCTGTTGTAGGAAAGTACCATCTTGCCTGGCATGTTACCCCCATATTTCACTGTATATATGTTGTTTTAGTTGTATGTGTCACTGGGACCCTGCCAGTCAGGGCCCCAGTGCTCATAAGTGTGCCCTGTATGTGTTACCTGTGTTATGACTAACTGTCTGGTGGCCCTAGACGCAAGAACAAGCCCACCTGCACACTCACGCATCCAGTTTAAACAGCCCAGGTCACCCACGCTCCACGAGGAACGCCCGAGTTACCACCCGGCAGAAAACCTATCCCCTCTTGGTAAACATGATTGACTCACAGCGCCACCTAAAATCTATGCAGGCAAACCTTGCAACCTTCCAACATCCATCACCCCCAGATCCTCCTTTTACCCCACCACTGTCTGTCCATGTATTCACCCCCCTACCCATGATACCGCGACCATTTCCGGCTCACCGAGCAATCATGACAACGATGCTCCACCCATCTTGCAGGCACATTGCCCACCAAACCTAGAGCTGCTGTCTAGGCCCGCAAGCATCTCCTTGATCAGGACCAGGCCTGTTCCAACAGAGGAACATCACCAACCACCACAAACCTCACGGGCAAACATTGGCATCAACCCATCCCTGCTCCCCCAGCCACATCTGCCAAACCAACCCCTGACAGCCAACCTCAAAAACCCCGGGCATTTAGGTAGGACAACTCAGTCACAATCTGGGGTACGACTTGTCTCATGGAACGTGGCAGGTCTGAAATCTATTCTTCCCCTTCCATCCTTCTCCTCATTTATTGACGAACATGACATATGTCTCCTACAGGAAACATGGTCACTCGACCCACTCTTCCGAACAGGCTACTCAAATTTCCACATCCCCGCTGTGGCCAGCACGAGAGGCAGGCCCTCAGGGGGTCTGACCATCTGGATCAAAACATCACTTAGCTGCCACATATCACAGCTACCTACCGCCTCTCCCGACCTGTTAGGCCTTCGTCTATCCTTTGGGCCTGACTCTGTGGTGAACATCTTTAATATCTACGCTCGAGGGGTCAGGGGGGGTCAAGTCTCCAAAACCCTCTGCGCCCTCGTAGCCCTCTTACAAAATTATCCCCGCCATCATAAAACCATCGTGGCTGGGGACTTCAACGTCACATTCGAACCCCTTGACTGGGACGATCTCAGGTCCACCCGCGAGGAAGATCAAGTCTGGTCTATCCCCGCCCTGTCCATTGCACCCATCAAAAGGTGGACGTCGGTTGCGATTCAGGTAAAATCATTGACCATGGAGTTTGGACTCAGGGCGCTAAATGGCAGAACTAATTCAGACACCAACGGTAGTCACACATACAACAAAACGAACCACACCAGCAGAATCGATTATTGCCTATTCGATATAAGATTATGGCCTCTAGTCATCGATATGACAATCATCGAAAGGACCGAAAGTGATCACAACCCTCTTTCTGTCCACACATTAGCCCTAGGTAACCTCCCAGCCACGTCTAACCCCGCAGCAGTAGCACCCGAGGGTATTAACCTGGCCAACAACAAAAGACACCTAAAATGGGTCAATATTGTGGCCCGGCCCGCACTCATCAATGCTGCCAACAACACCCTAAAATCCACACTAAGGGACCTAGAGGCAGGTTCTGCAACACCCCACCAGGAAATTAGCTCAATCCACACCTCCTGCTTTAGGGATATCGCAACCCACTTCTCAGCACCCCCAGCCCACGACGACAAACGACCCAAAGCCAGGCACCGCTGGTTCAACAAAACGTGCCGGTCCCTAAACAAGCGCCTAGTTCAAGCCATTAAATCCAAGGACCCCATCGCCATCCGCGTAGCTAGGAAGTCCTATAAATCTGCAATATGCATAGCCAAGCGTGATCAAGATAGCAAATGGTGGACATCACTCAGCGACGCTGTGCGCGAGAGAAATTATAGTCTGTTCTGGTCCCTGGCAGCGCGAGGCCCAGAAACCAGTGGTTTGGACATCACAACCAATATTGCCCCAAGAGACTGGATAGCCCACTTTAGTAGTCTGTACTCCCCTGATCATGATAGCCCCACCTCTGTTTGTACGGGCCCCCTCCTATTTCACTCGTTAGCACCAACCACCGCAGCACCCCTGTTGTTCTCCCAAAGTGATATAACTTACTCTCTAAGCACTCTAAAACGCGGCAGGGCCCCTGGTTCAGACTGCGTCCCAGCAGACCTATTCTCAACAGACCTAGCATCCTGGTCAAGATATCTCACCATTCTAGCTAACGCAATAGCATCTGGGGCGCCAATTCCCGACTCTTGGAAAGCGGCCATTGTTATTCCAATCTTTAAAAAGGGCGACAGATCTCTTCCCTGTAACTATAGACCCATTAGTCTAATTGACTGTGTCCAAAAAGTCTTCTGCCACTGCCTCCTAGGGAAGATAGAAGAATGGATAATTGACCACGATATCCTTAGCCCCCTCCAAGCCGGTTTCCGAAAGAAGATTTCCACCACTGATCAAGCCCTCAGATTCCTATTATTATATTGTAAAACAGTGTTCATCGGTAAAGGCAGCCTTTATGTAGCTTTCGTGGATCTCAAATCTGCTTTTGACCTAGTACCTCGCAACAAACTGTGGGTCACTCTCTCTCGGATGGGAATCCCGGAACACATCCTTGCCATTTTGATACGACTCCACGAGGACAACTACGCACAAGTCAGGTGGGGCAACAAGGGCCAACTTACCGATAGAATCCACGTCTCTAGGGGTGTGCGGCAAGGTTGCGTACTTGCCCCGACCCTCTTTTCCCTGTACATCAACGAAATTGTCCCCTCCCTCCTCAGACTGC
Organism: Pleurodeles waltl; assembly: GCF_031143425.1. Taxonomy (NCBI): domain Eukaryota; kingdom Metazoa; phylum Chordata; class Amphibia; order Caudata; family Salamandridae; genus Pleurodeles; species Pleurodeles waltl. The sequence goes on from NC_090447.1 coordinate 684,697,975, forward strand.
AGGCTGACGCACCTTCACTTGGCACACAAAAAATCCCAGTCTTACTCTTTGCCGATGACACTCTCTTGATATCTAAGACCCCTAGTGGTCTAAGGAAACTCCTTGCGTGCTTCGAGCATTTCTGTTCATCCCAGGGACTCGAAATCAACGCAACGAAAACCAAACTAATGACCCTTAATCCCCACAGATCTTTCAAAGGGAAATTTACTCTAGAGGGCTCCTCACTCGAGAAGGTGGGCATTTTCAGCTACCTGGGCATAACACTCACTGACAACATGTCCTGGAAGCCACACATAGGAAAACAAGCCCTTAAATTAAGACAAACAACTGGGGCTCTACTAAAAAACTTCCACCTCTCACACACAAAACCAATTCGCCCAGCATTACAATTATACGAAGCCCAGGCAGTTTCCTCAGCGCTCTACGGGGCTGAACTTTGGGGTTATACCAAAACCCAAGACCTAACCACCGCTGAAAACAACTTCTTAAGAAACCTTGTGTCCCTTCCGCTAAGCACCCCACTGTTCCCTCTTTTCAAGGACCTCGGCATCAAACGCATTGGTCACAAAGCCCGCCTGCGACCTCTGCTGTACTGGCGGCGTCTCTGGACCACTCCGGAACTTGTCATCTTCACCGAAGCTCTACAGGTCATCCTAAAAGCCGACCACCTGCACAGAATCCCCTGGCTACGATCCATCAAGGATTTACTCCACTCTATCGGGCTCGATGATCTCTGGAACTCACCAGCCACGTCAGTCTTTCCCTCGAAAAGCGAACTAAAGAAACTTTACTGGCAAAGGGCCAACAACGAAGACACTCGGGCTGCACTCCACACTACATTATCTTGTGACTTTGCCAACCTAAAAGAGTCATGCAAGTACGAAACTTTTTGGGACCTAATCACGGCCCCAAGGGAAAGGAAACTGTACTTCCAGCTCCGCATTGGAAAACTCCCATTAAGACTTTTCACCAGCAGCTGGTCACACAACAAATCCACCGCATGCCCTGCTTGCAAAGCCCCCGTGGAGAATCTCCCTCACCTCCTTTTTGCATGCCCCGCGTATACTGCCCCCCGTAGGAAATGGCTGGCCCCGGCATGCAGACTACTGGGAGCACGCTGCTCTGCGCTAGCTCTGCGAATCCTTAGATCAGACACCAGACCAACGCTAGTGATCGCTATCGCCAAATTCCTCGGAGCTAGTTGGCTTATTAGAGGGAAAACTCTCCTGGACAAAGACTCCAAATAAGACTGTCCCAACATCCTGCAGAGTGCATTTCACTTCATTTCATTTTTTCTAATTTCATTCCATTTTATTCTATCTCATTTTTATTCCATTTTAATTTTTATTTATATTTCATTCCCTTTTATCACCATATTTACCTGCAATTTTATTTTATCATGTGCATTTATTTGTATTTATTACTGCTCGCGCTTTTTTGGCTCTTGTAGCCGCAATAAAGCTTCTTTGAATTGAATTGACTAACTGTCTCACTGAGGCTCTGCTATCCAGAACCTCAGTGGTTATGCTCTCTCATTTCTTTCCAAATTGTCACTAACAGGCTAGTGACCAATTTCACCAATTTACATTGGCATACTGGAACACCCTTATAATTCCCTAGTATATAATACTGAGGTACCCAGGGTATTGGGGTTCCAGAAGATCCCTATGGGCTGCAGCATTTCTTTTGCCACCCATAGGGAGCTCTGACAATTCTTACATAGGCCTGCCCTTGCAGCCTGAGTGAAATAACGTCCACGTTATTTCACAGCCATTTACCACTGCACTTAAGTAACTTATAAGTCACCGATATGTCTAACCTTTACCTGGTAAAGGTTGGGTGTTAAGTTACTTAGTGTGTGGCTGGCACTAGCCAAGGTGCTCCCACATTGTTCAGGGCAAATTCCCCAGACTTTGTGAGTGCGGGGACACCATTACACGCGTGCACTATACATATGTCACGACATATGTATAGCGTCACAATGGTAACTCCGAACATAGCCATGTACCATGTCTAAGATCATGGAATTGTCATCCCAATGCCATTCTGGCATTGGGGAGACAATTCCATGATCCCCTGAGTCTCTAGCCCAGACCCGGGTACTGGCAAACTGCCTTTCCGGGGTTTCCACTGCAGCTGCTGCCAAGCCCTCAGACAGGATCCTGCCCTCCTGGGGTCTGGGCAGCCCCGGCCCAGGAAGGCAAAACAAAGGATTTCCTCTGAGAGAGGGTGTTACACCCTCTCCCTTTGGAAATAGGTGTGAAGGGCTGGGGAGGAGTAGCCTCACCAAGCCCTTGGAAATGCTTTGATGGGCACAGATGGTGCCCATCTCTACATAAGCCAGTCTACACCGGTTCAGGGATCCCCCAGCCCTGCTCTGGCGCAAAACTGGACAAAGGAAAGGGGAGTGACCACTCCCCTGACCTGCACCTCCCCTGGGAGGTGCCCAGAGCTCCTCCAGTGTGCTCCAGACCTCTGCCATCTTGGAAACAGAGGTGCTGCTGGCACGCTGGACTGCTCTGAGTGGGCAGTGCCAGCAGGTGATGTCAGAGACTCCTTCTGATAGGCTCCTCCAGGTATTGCTAGCCTATCCTCTCTCCTAAGTAGCCAAACCTCCTTTTCTGGCTATTTAGGGTCTCTGCTTTGGGGAATTCTTTAGATAACGAATGCAAGAGCTCATCAGAGTTCCTCTGCATCTCTCTCTTCACCTTGTGCCAAGGAATCGACCACTGACTGCTCTGGAAGCATTAAAAACTGCAACAAAGTAGCAAAGACGACTACTGCGACCTTGTAACGCTGATCCGGCCGCCTTCTCGACTGTTTTCCTGGAGGTGCATGCTGTGGGGGTTGTTTGCCTCCTCTCTGCACTAGAAGCTCCGAAGAAGTCTCCCGTGCGTCGACGGAATCTTCCCGCTGCAACCGCAGGCACCAAAGAACTGCATCACCGGTCCTCTGGGTCTCCTCTCAGCACGACGAGCGAGGTCCCTTGAACTCAGCAACTCTGTCCAACTGACTCCCACAGTCCAGTGACTCTTCAGTCCAAGTTTGGTGGAGGTAAGTCCTTCCCTCCCCACGCTAGACTGCATTGCTTGGAACCGCGTGTTTTGCAGCTACTCCGGCTCCTGTGCACTCTTCCAGGATTTCCTTTGTGCATAGCCAAGCCTGGGTCCCCGGCACTCAAACCTGCAGTGCACGACCTCCTGAGTTGCCCTCCGGCGCCGTGGGACCCTCTTTTGTGACTTTGGGTGAGCTTTGGTTCACTCCATTTTGTAGTGCCTGTTCCGGCACTTCTGCGGGTGCTGCTTGCTTCTGAGTGGGCTCTTTGTCTTGCTGGACGCTCCTCTGTCTCCTCACGCAATTGGCTACATCATGGTCCCTCCTGGGCCACAGCAGCATCCAAAAACCCTAACCGCGACCCTTGCAGCTAGCAAGGCTTGTTTGCAGTGTTTCTGCACGGAAACACGTCTGCAAGTCTCTTCACGACATGGGACATCCATTCTCCAAAGGGGAAGTTTCTAGCCCTTGTCGTTCTTGCAGAATCCACAGCTTCTACCATCCGGTGGCAGCTTCTTTGCACCCACAGCTGGCATTTCCTGGGCATCTGCCCACTCCCGACTTGATCATGACACTTGGACTTGGTCCCCTTGTTCCACAGGTACTCTCGTCAGGAAATCCATCATTTTTGCATTGCTGGTGTTGGTCTTCCTTGCAGAATTCCCCTATCACGACTTCTGTGCTCTTTGGGGAACTTAGGTGCACTTTGCACCCACTTTCCAGGGTCTTGGGGTGGGCTATTTTTCTAACCCTCACTGTTTCCTTACAGTCCCAGCGACCCTCTACAAGGTCACATAGGTTTGGGGTCCATTTGTGGTTCGCATTCCACTTCTAGAGTATATGGTTTGTGTTGCCCCTATCCCTATGTGCCCCCATTGCATTCTAATGTGACTATACATTGTTTGCACTGTTTTCTATTGCTATTACTGCATATTTTGTATTGTGTACATGTACCTTGTGTATATTTGCTATCCTCATACTGAAGGTACTCACTGAGATACTTTGGCATATTGTCATAAAAATAAAGTACCTTTATTTTTAGTATATCTGTGTATTGTGTTTTCTTATGATATTGTGCATATGACACTAGAGGTACTGTAGGAGCTTCACTCGTCTCCTAGTTCAGCCTAAGCTGCTCTGCTATAGCTAACTTCTATCAGCCTAAGCTGCTAGAAACACCTCTTCTACACTAATGAGGGATAACTGGACCTGGCACAAGGTGTAAGTAACTCTGGGTCCCACTACAACCCAGGCCAGCCTCCTACAGTTAGCAGGGGGAAGACTCTGTCAACCCACAGGAGATTTCTTCAGGATTTACAGTGCAGGGTGAAGGCAGACAGCCCTCAGAGCATGCACCACCAGGAAGCAGTCGGGAAAGGCGGCAGGATTAGGCGCTACAATATTGCTGGTAGTCATCTTGCTACTTTGTTGCAGTTTTGCAGGCGTCCTGGAGCAGTCAGCGGTCAATCCTTGGCAGGAGTCAAAGAGGGAAGTGCAGAGGAACTCTGGTGAGCTCTTGCATTCGTTATCTGAAGAATACCCCAGAGGAGAGACACTAAATAGCCAGAAAAGGAGGTTTGGCTACCAAGAAAGGAGGATTGGCTACCAAGAGAGGTAAGAGCCTATCAGAGGGTGTCTCTGATGTCACCTGCTGGCCCTGGCCACTCAGAGCAGTCCAGTGTGCCCCCAACACCTCTGAATCCAAGATGGCAGAGGTCTGGGACACACTGGAGGAGCTCTGAGCACCTCCCCTGGGAGGTACTGGTCAGGGGAGTGGTCACTCCCCTTTCCTTTGTCCAGTTTTGCGCCAGAGCAGGGCTGGGGGATCCCTGAACCGGTGTAGACTGGCTTATGTAGAGATGGGCACCATCTGTGCCCATCAAAGCATTTCCAAGGGCTTGGTGAGGCTACTCCTCCCCAGCCCTTCACACCTATTTCCAAAGGGAGAGGGTGTAACACCCTCTCTCAGAGGAAATCCTTTGTTTTGCCTTCCTGGGCCGGGGCTGCCCAGACCCCAGGAGGGCAGGATCCTGTCTGAGGGCTTGGCAGCAGCTGCAGTGGAAACCCCGGAAAGGCAGTTTGCCAGTACCCAGGTTCTGTGCTAAAGACCTGGGGGATCATGGAATTGTCCCCCCAATACCAAAATGGTATTGGGATGACAATTCCATGATCTTACACATGTTACATGGCCATATTCGCAGTTACCATTGTGACGCTATACATAGATAGCGACCTATGTATAGTGCACGTGTGTAATGGTGTCCCCGCACTCACAAAGACCGGGGAATTTGCCCTGAACGATGTGGGGGCACCTTGGCTAGTTCCGGGCTGCCCACACACTAAGTAACTTTGTACCCAACCTTCACCAGGTGAAGGTTAGACATATAAGTGACTTATAAGTTGCTTAAGTGCAGTGGTAAATGGCTGTGAAATAACATGGACGTTATTTCACTCAGACTGCACTGGCAGGCCTGTGTTAGAATTGTCAGATCTCCCTATGGGAGGTAAAAGAAATGCTGCAGCCCATAGGGATCTCCTGGAACCCCAATACCCTGGTTAGATAAGTACCACATACAAGGGAATTATATGGGTGTACCAGTGTGTCAATGAGAATTGGTAAATGTAGTCACTAGCCTGCAGTGACAAATTTTGAAAGCAGAGAGAGCATAAACACTGAGATTCTGGTTAGCAGAACCTCAGTGATACAGTTAGGCACCACACAGGGAACACATACAGGGCATACATTATGAGCACTGGGGTCCTGCCTAGCAGGATCCCAGTGACACAAGAGCAAAAACAAACATACACACAGTGAAAATGGGGTTAACATGCCAGGCAAGATTGTACTTTCCTACACAACCCCCCCCCCCACCCCCCCCAAACGAAGGACAATAAGACTAGCCTTGTCCAGATGAGTCGTTAATGTCTAAGTGGAAATGTCTGGAGAGTCCATCTGCATTGGAGTGGGTACTCCCAGGTCTATGTTCCACTGTGTAGTTCATTCCCTGTAGGGAGATGGACCACCTCAACAATTTAGGATTTTCACCTTTCATTTGTTCTAGCCAAAGTAGAGGTTTGTGGTCTGTCTGAACAATATAGCGAGTACCAAACAGGTATGGTCTCAACTTTTTCAGTGCTCAGACCACAGCAAAGGCCTCCCTCTCTACGGCAGACCAACGCTTTTCTCTAGGGGTCAACCTCTTGCTGACAAAAGCAACAGGTTGATCCTGGCCCTCAGTATTAAGCTCTGATAGCACTGCCCCAACCCCCAATTCAGAAGCATCAGTCTAGAAAATGAACGTTTTGGAGTAGCAAGGGCTTTTTAGGACAGGTGCAGAGCACATGGCCTGTTTGAGCTCATCAAAAGCTTTTTCACAGCTAGCTGTCCACAATACCTTTTTAGGCATCCATTTACTAGTGAGGTCCTTAAGAGGAGCTACAATGGAGCCATAATTCTTAATAATCCTCCTATAGCACCCTGTGAGGCCTAAAAAGGCTCTCACCTGGGTTTGAGTTGTAGGGCGAGCCCATTCCATAATTGGCGCGATCTTCCCCTCCAGTGATGCAATCTGTTCCCCACCTACCAGTCGGCCCAGATAAACCACTTTCCACTGCCCTATCTGGCACTTTGAGGCCTTGATAGTGAGTCCTGCCTTTTGCAGGGCCTCTAAAACTTTCCACATTTGGACCAGGTCATCATCCCAGGTGGAGATAAAGACAGCATATCATCTAGATATGCTGCACTAAAAGCTTCCAACCCTTGCAGGACTGTGTTCACCAACCTTTGAAAAGTGGCAGGTACATTCTTCAGACCAAAGGGCATCACAGTGAATTGATAGTGCCCTCCAATGGTTTAGAATGCAGTTTTAGGTTTTTCATCTTCCGATAACTTAATCTGCCAATACCCTGCAGTTAAATCAAAAGTGCTTAGATACTTGACAGAAGCCAGTGTATCTATCAGCTCATCTGCCCTGGGTATAGGGTGAGTGTAGGAGCCTGGCCTGGCTTATAGTGGGTACCTTGTGGTACTTACACCCTGTGCCAGGTCCAGCTATCCCTTATTAGTAGAATAGAGGTGTTTCTAGCAGCTTAGGCTAATAGAAGGTAGCTATGGCAAAGCAGCTTAGGCTGAACTAGGAGACATGCAAAGCTCCTACTATACCACTTATATAATATAGCACAATATCATAAGAAAACACAATACTCAGAGTTACTAAAAATAAAGGTACTTAATTTTTATGACAATATGCCACAAGTATATCAGTGAGTACCCTCAGTTAGAAAGTAAGTAATATACACAAGTTATATGTACACAAAACCAAAACAGGTAAGTAATAGTAAGAAAAGTAATGCAAACAGTGTAAAACTACAATAGGATGCAATAGGTGAACATAGGACCAGGGGCAACACAAGCCATATACTCCAAAAGTGGAATTCGAATCACGAATGGACCCCACACCTATGGGAGCTTGGAGAGGTTCGCTGGTACTGTAAGGAAACAGTCAGGGTGTCCAAGATACCCCACCCCAAGACCCTGAAAAGTAGGAGTAAAGTTCCTCTACTACCCAAATAGGACACAATAGTCGTGATGGGGGATCCTGCAAGAACCACAAACACCAGCAAAGCCCTGAAAATGGATTCCTGGACCTGAGGACCTGCAAGGCAAGGGGCCCAAGTCCAAGAGTCGCGATAGTGTCCAGGGTGGGAAGGAGCCCAGGAAACCCCGGATAAAGGTGCAAGAAGGCTGCCTCCGGATGGAAGAAGCCAAGGATTCTGCAACAACGAAAAGGGTTAGGAACTTCTCCTTTGGATGGAAGATGCACACGGCATGCTGGAGGTTGCAGAAGTGTTTGCACGCAGAAATACCGCACACAAGCCTTGCTAGCTGCAAGGTTTGCGGTAAAGGTTTTTGGGTGCTGCTGGGGACCAGGAAGGACCAGGATGTCGCCCCTTGGAGGAGGAGACAGAGGGGCCGCTTAGCAACTAAGAGAGCCCCCACAGAAGCAGGCAGGACCTGCAGAAGTACCGAGCAGGCACTTAAAAGATTTGTGAAGTGGAGTCAACTGAGAGTCACAAAGGAGGGTCCCACGACATCGGACTCCAACTCAGAGGGATGAGCACAGCAGGACGGAGTGCTGGGGACCCAGGCTAGGCTGTGCACAAAGGAATCCTTGGAGAAGTGCACAGAAGCCGTAGCAGCTGCAAAGCACGCAGTACACAGGTTTCCAGTCTAGCGTGGGGAGGCAAGGACTTACCACCACCAAACTTGGACTGAAGGATCACTGGACAGTGGGGGTCATTTGGATATAGCTCCTGAGTTCCAGGGACCAAGCTCGTCGAGATGAGAGGGGACCCAGAGGACTGGTGATGCAGAAGTTTGGTGCCTGCGTTAGCAGGGGGAAGACTCCGTCAACCCACAGGAGATTTCTTCGGGATTTCCAGTGCAGGGTGAAGGCAGACAGCCCTCAGAGCATGCACCACCAGGAAGCAGTCGAGAAAGCCTTCAGGATTAGGCGCTACAATGTTGCTTGTAGTCGTCTTGCTACTTTGTTGCGGTTTTTCAGGCGTCCTGGAGCAGTCAGCGGTCAATTCTTGGCAGAAGTCGAGGAGGGAAGTGCAGAGGAACTCTGGTGAGCTCTTGCATTCGTTATCTGAAGAATACCAAAGAGGAGAGACCCTAAATAGCCAGAAAAGGAGGTTTGGCTACCAAGAAAGGAGGATTGGCTACCAAGAGAGGTAAGAGCCTATCAGAGGGGGTCTCTGACATCACCTGCTGGCACTGGCCACTCAGAGCAGTCCAGTGTGCCCCCAACACCTCTGAATCCAAGATGGCAGAGGTCTGGGACACACTAGAGGAGCTCTGGGCACCTCCCCTGGGAGGTACTGGTCAGGATAGTGGTCACTCCCCTTTCCTTTGTCCAGTTTCGCGCCAGAGCAGGGCTGGGGGATCCCTGAACCGGTGTAGACTGGCTTATGCAGAGATGGACACCATCTGTGCCCATCAAAGCCTTTCCAGAGGCTGGGGGAGGCTACTCCTCCCCAGCCCTTCACACCTATTTCCAAAGGGAGAGGGTGTAACACCCTCTCTCAGAGGAAATCCTTTGTTCTGCCTTCCTGGGCCGGGGCTGTCCAGACCCCAGGAGGGCAGAATCCTGTCTGAGGGGTGGGCAGCAGCAGCAGCAGCTGCATTGGAAACCCCGGAAAGGCAGTTTGGCAGTACCCGGGTTCTGTGCTAAAGACCCGGGGGATCATGGAATTGTCACCCCAATATCAGAATGGTATTGAGGTGACAATTCCATGATCTTAGTCATGTTGCATTGCCATGTTCGGAGTTACCATTGTGACACTATACATAGGTAGCGACCTATGTATACTGCATGCGTGTAATGGTGTCCCCGCACTCACAATTTCCGGGGAATTTGCCCTGAACGATGTGGGGGCACCTTGGCTAGTGCCAGGGTGCCCTTCACAGTAAGTAACTTGGCACCCAACCTTCACCAATTGAGGGTTAGACATATAGGTGACTTATAAGTTACTTATGTGCAGTGAAAAATGGCTGTAACGTGGACGTTATTTCACTCAGGCTGCAGTGGCAGGCCTGTGTAAGAATTGCCTGAACTCCCTATGGGTGGCAAAAGAAATGCTGCAGCCCATAGGGATCTCCTGCAACCCCAATACCCTGGGTACCTAAGTACCACATACAAGAGAATTATATGGGTGTACCAGTGTGCCAGTGAGAATTGGTAAATTTAGTCACTAGCCTGCAGTGACAAATTTAGAAAGCAGAGAGAGTATAAACACTGAGGTTCTGGTTAGCAGAGCCTCAGTGATACAGTTAGGCACCACACAGGGAACACATACAGGGCATACATTATGAGCACTGGGGTCCAGCCTAGCAGGATCCCAGTGACACAAGGGCAAAAACAAACATACACACAGTGAAAATGGGGGTAACATGCCAGGCAAGATGGTACTTTCCTACACAACCCCCCCCAAACGAAGGACAATAAGACTAGCTTTGTCCAGATGAGTCTTCAATGTCTAAGTGGAAATATCTGGAGAGTCCATCTGCATTGGAGTGGGTACTCCCAGGTCTATGTTCCACTGTATAGTCCATTCCCTGTAGGGAGATGGACCACCTCAACAATTTAGGATTTTCACCTTTCATTTGTTCTAGCCAAAGTAGAGGTTTGTGGTCTGTCTGAACAATAAAGCAAGTACCAAACTGGTATGGTCTCAACTTTTTCAGTGCCCAGACCACAGCAAAGGCCTCTCTCTCTATGGCAGACCAACGCTTTTCTCTAGGGGTCAACTTTCTGCTGATAAAAGCAACTGGTTGATCCTGGCCCTCAGAATTCAGTTGTGATAGTACTGCCCCTACCCCTAATTCAGATGCATCAGTCCGAACAATGTATTTCTTGGAGTAACATTGGCTTTTTAGGACAGGTGCAGAACACATGGCCTGTTTGAACACCTCAAAAGCTTTCTGACAGCTAGTTGTCCATAACACCTTCTTAGGCATTTTCTTGCTAGTGAGATCATTAAGAGGGGCTGCTATTGAGCCATAATTCTTGATGAATCTCCTATAGTACCCTGTGAGGCCTAAAAAGTCTCTCACCTGGGTCTGAGTTGTAGGGGGAACCCAATCTATAATAGTTTGGATTTTCCCCTATAGTGGTGCAATCTGTTCTCCACCAACCAGGTGGCCCAGGTAAACCACTTTCCCCTGCCCTATCCGGCACTTTGAGGCCTTGATTGTGAGGCCTGCCTTTTGCAGGGCCTCCAAAACTTTCCATAGGTGGACCAGGTGATCATCCCAGGTTGAGCTAAAAACAGAAATGTCATCTAGATATGCTGCACTGAAACCCTCCAACCCTTGCAGGACTGTATTCACCAACCTCTGAAAAGTGGCAGGTGCATTTTTCAAACCAAAGGGCATTACTGTGAATTGGTAGTGCCCTCCAATGGTAGAAAATGCAGTCTTTGGTTTAGCATCTTCTGCCAATCTAATCTGCCAATACCCTGCATTTAGAACAAAAGTGCTAAGATACTTGGCAGAAGCCAGTGTATCAATGAGCTCATCTGCCCTGAGTATAGGGTGAGCATCAGTTTTGGTTACCTGATTGAGCCCTCTGTAATCTACACAACACCTCATCTCTCTCTTTCCATCTTTGGTGTGAGGTTTAGGTACAAGCACAGCTGGGCTAGCCCAGAGGCTTTCAGAAGGTTCAAACACCCCTAAATCCAACATTTTCTGCACCTCTTGTTTGATGCAGTCTCTGACATTGTCAGGCTGCCTATAAATTTTACTTTTGACAGACAGGCTATCTCCATTGTCAACTGTATGTTCACACCAGGATGTTGTACGTGGAACAAGTGAAAAGAGGTCTGAAAATTGGCTTAGGAGATTGATGCAGTTGTCTTTCTGTTCTGCAGTCAGACAATCTGCTAAAACTACTCCCTCCACTAAGGCATCTGCTTCAGTGGTGGAGAAGAGATCAAGCAGAGGGTCACTCTCTTCTTCCTGTCCCTCATCTGTTGCCATGAGCAGGGTAAGATCAGCCCTGTCATAGTAGGTGTGAGAAAGTAGCCTCTTTCTACCCTTGTTATCCCAACTTTTGGCCTGTTTGTGAGTATATGTCAGGGTGTTTTCACTGTCTCACTGGGAGCCTACTAGCCAGGGCCCACTGCTCATAGTGAAAACCCTATGTTGTCAGTATGTTTGTTATGTGTCACTGGGACCCTGCTAGCCAGGACCCCAGTGCTCATAAGTTTGTGGCCTATATGTGTTCCCTGTGTGGTGCCTAACTGTCTCACTGAGGCTCTGCTAACCAGAACCTCAGTGGTTATGCTCTCTCTGCTTTCCAAATTTGTCACTAACAGGCTAGTGACTAAATTTACCAATTCACATTGGCATACTGGTACACCCATATAATTCCATTGTATATGGTACTAAGGTACCCAGGGTATTGATGTTCCAGGAGATCCCTATGGGCTGCAGCATTTCTTTTGCCACCCATAGGGAGGTCTGACAATTCTTGCCAGTGCAGCCTGCGTGAAATAACGTCCACGTTATTTCACAGCCATTTACCACTGCACTTAAGTAACTTATAAGCCACCTATATGTCTAACCTTCACCTGGTGAAGGTTGGGTGCAAAGTTACTTAGTGTGTGGGCACCCTGGCACTAGCCAAGGTGCCCCCACATTGTTCAGGGCAAATTCCCCGGACTTTGTGAGTGCGGGGACACCATTACGCACGTGCATTGTACATAGGTCACTACCTATATACAGCGTCACAATGGTAACTCCGAACAAGGCCATGTAACATGTCTCAGATCATGGAATTGTCACCGCAATGCCATTCTGGCATTAGGGGGACAATTCAATGATCCCCCGGGTCTCTAGCATAGAACCCGGGTACTGCCAAACAGCCTTTTCAGGGATTGCACTGCAGCTGCTGCCAACCCCTCAGACAGGTTTCTGCCCCCCTGGGGTCCAGGTCACCCTGGCCCTGGAAATGCTTTGATAGGCACAGATGGTGACCATCTCTGCATAAGCCAGTCTACACTGGTTTAGGGATCCCCCAGCCCTGCTCTGGCACGAAACTGGACAAAGGAAAGGGGAGTGACCACTCCCCTGACCTGCACCTCCCAGGGGAGGTGCCCAGAGCTCCTCCAGTGTGTCCCAGACCTCTGCCATCTTGGAAACAGAGGTGTCTGTGGCACACTGGACTGCTGAGTGGCCTGTGCCATGAGGTGACGTCAGAGGCTCCTTCTGATAGGCTCTTACCTCTCTTGGTAGCCAATCCTCCTTCCTTGGTAGCCAAACCTCCTTTTCTGGATATTTAGGGTCTCTGCTTTGGGGAATTCTTCAGATAACAAATGCAAGAGCTCATCAGAGTTCCTCTGCATCTCCCTCTTCACCTTCTGCTACAGAATTGACCGCTGACTGCTCAGGACGCCTGCAAAACCGCAACAAAGTAGCAAGACGACTACTAGCAACCTTGTATTGTTTCATCCTGCCGGCTTTCTCGACTGTTTCCTGGTGGTGCATGCTCTGGGGGTAGCCTGCCTCCTCTCTGCACCAGGAGCTCTGAAGAAATCTCCTGTGGGTAGACGGAATCTTCCCCTTGCAACCGCAGGCACCAAAAGACTGCATCACTGGTCCTCTGGGTCCCCTCTCAGCATGACAAGCGTGGTCCCTGGAACTCAGCAACTCTGACCAAGTGACTCCCACAGTCCAGTGACTCTTCAGTCCACGTTTGGTGGAGGTAAGTCCTTGCATCCCCACACTAGACTGCATTGCTGGATACCGTGTGATTTGCAGCTGCTCCGGCTCCTGTGCACTCTTCCAGGATTTCCTTCATCCACAGCCAAGCCTAGGTCCCCTACACTCTAACCTGCAGTGCACAACCTTCTGAGTTGTCCTCCGGCGTTGTGGGACTCCCTTTTGTGACTTTGGGTGGACTCCAGTTCACTTTTCTTCTAAGTGCCTGTTCAGGTACTTCTGCGGGTGCTGCCTGCTTCTGTGAGGGCTCCCTAACTTGCTGGGCACCTCCTCTGTCTCCTCATCCAAGTGGTGACATCCTTGTCCCTCCTGAGCCACAGCAGCATCCAAAAACCCTAACCGTGACCCTTGCAGCTAGCAAGGCTTGTTTGAGGTCTTTCTGCATGGGAACTTCTTCACGACGTGGAACATCCATCCTCCAAAGAGGAAGTTCCTAGTCCTCTTCTTTCTTGCAGAACTCTAAGCTTCTTCCAACAGGTGGCAGCTTCCTTGCACCCTCAGCTGGAATTTCCTGGGCTCCTGCCCACTCTCGACACTGTCACGACTATTGGACTTGGTCCCCTTGTCTTACAGGTACTCAGGTCCGGAAATCCACTGTTGTTGCATTGCTGGTGGATGTTCTTCCTGCAGAATCCCCCTATCACGTCTTCTGTGCTCTCTGGGGGTAGTAGGTGCACTTTACACCTACCTTTCAGGGTCTTGGGGTGGGCTATTTTTCTAACCCTCACTGTTTTCTTACAGTCCCAGGGGCCCTTTACAAGCTCACATAGGTTTGGGGTCCATTCGTGGTTCGCATTCCACTTTTGGAGTATATGGTTTGTGTTGCCCCTATACCTATGTGCTCATACTGCAATCTATTTTAATTTTACATTGCTTGCATTACTTTTTTTCTATTACCTAAATAATTTTGGTTTGTGTACATATATCTTGTGTATATAACTTATACGCATACTGAGGGTACTCACTGAGATCATTTTGGCATATTGTCATAAAAATAAAGTACCTTTATTTTTAGTACTTCTGTGTATTGTGTTTTCTTATGATATTGTGCATAAGACACCAGTGGCATAGTAGGAGCTTTACATGTCTCCTAGTTCAGTCTAAGATGCTTTGCCATAGCTACCTTCCATCAGCCTAAGCTGCTAGAAACACCTCTTCTACACTAATAAGGGATAACTGGACCTGGCACAAGGTGTAAGTACCTCTGGTACCCACTACAAGCCAGGCCAGCCTTCTACATTGGTTGTGCAGCGGTGGGATAAGTACTTGTAACTACTTACCACTTTGTCATTGTGTACTTTTCATAAGAGAATAATATACAAAATAAGTTTAGTGTATGTACACCTAACCAAAAAGTTTTGCTTTTCTCCTCTTACACTTTCTACTAAGTGCTGAAAAGTACTCTAAAACTTCTAAAAGTTTCCAAAAAGTAGAAAAAGTTTTTTCTCTGTTCTTTAAAAAGTTCTGAAACTTTTTCTTTCTTCTCACTGTCTCTAAACCTTCCTTTATCATGTCTGATGTAGAGTCTGCTCTTCAAATGGTCAATACTACCTATGACAATTTGAATTACAAGAGCCTAAGGAGTCTCTGCTTAGATAGAGGTTTAGTGATAGGAAAGAACCCCACAAAAGAGTTTCTATATAACATGCTTACTGTGAATGATGAGTCTCTAGGAGGCACTTCAAGTGAGAAGTTAATAGATGGCTCCCATTCTGACTCAGGGGATCACCTTGAGGGAGGTGGGGAGGGTTCTGTTCCAAATCTGCCCTCTAACAGACCACCTAGTAATGCTGGTAGTAATAGAGACTCCCTACATAGAAGGGGTGTTTTTAATCCTTGAGGCCAGGTTGCTAGAGTCCAGTCAGTTAGGGACAGATCTCTCTCTGTTGTTTCCAATTTATCTTCAGTGTCCAAGCATTCCCAACCCACCCACCCTGAAGACAGCATGTTAGAAAGGGGACTCAAAAAGTTGAGAGTGGAAGAGAACAGACTGAAGCTTAAACAGCAACAGCTGGCTCTAGATAGGGAATCCCTAGACCTGGAGAAGAAGAGACAGAGACTGGGGTTTGGACCCCATGGTGGCAGCAATAGCAGTATTCCAGATAGTAATCCTGTTAGAGAGCATGATTCCAGGAATCTGCACAAGATAGTTCCCCCTTACAAGGAGGGAGATGACATCAACAAGTGGTTTGCTGTACTTAAGAGGGCCTGTATGGTACAGGGGGTCCCTCAAAGGCAGTGGGCTGCTATATTGGGGCTATATTTCAATGGAAAAGGTATGGATAGGCTCCTTACTGTTAGAGAAAGTGATGCTAACAATTTTTCAGTTTTGTAGGATGCACTCTTGGATGGATTTGGCTTAACCACTGAACAATACAGGATTAAGTTCACAGATACCAGAAAAGAGTCCTCACAAGACTGCATATACTTTGTTGACTGTTCAGTGAAGGCCTTGGAGGGGTGGTTACATGGCAGTAAAGTTTCTGACTATGAAAGCCTGTATAATCTTATTCTGAGAGAGCATATTCTGAATAAATGTGTGTCTGACTTGTTACACCAATATCTAGTGGACTCAGATCTGACCTCTCCTCAAGAATTGGGAAAGAAGGCAGACAAATGGGTCAGAACATGAGTGAACAGAAAAGTTCATACGGGGGTGACAAGGATGGCAAGAAGAAGGATGGTAAGTATTCTGACAAGGGTGGGGACAAAACTAAAAATGAGTCTTCATCAAGCCCACAAAAACACTCTGGTGGGGGTGGTGGGTCCAAATCCTCTTCAAATCAAGTAAAAACGCCTTGGTGTTATTTGTGTAAACTCAAAGGCCATTGGACAACTGATGCCAGTTGTCCAAAGAAAAACACCAAACCTCCCACTACCACAACCTCTACTGCAAATTCTAGTGCCCCTAGTAATAGCAGTGGTGGTGGGAGCAAACCTACTAATAGCCAATCCAAGGGAGTAGCTGGGCTCACTTTTGGTAATTTAGTTGGGGTTGGTCTTGTTAGGGAGACCACAGAGGCTGTGTTAGTCTCTGAAGGTGCCATTGATTTGGCCACTTTGGTTGCTTGTCCCCTTAATATGGATAAGTACAAGAACTTCCCCTAATAAATGGTGTTGAGGTTCAGGCCTACAGGGACAAAGGTGCCAGTGTTTCCATGGTAATAGAGAAACTGGTACACCCTGAACAACACCTATTTGGTCACCAGTACCAAATTACAGACGCTCATAACAACACTCTTAAGCACCCCACGGCTGTTGTGAATCTCAATTGGGGGGGGAGAGTTACTGGTCCAAAGAAAGTTGTGGTTGCCTCAGATTTACCTGTAGACTGTCTACTACGAAGTGATTTAGAGACATCAGCTTGGGCAGAAGTGGGGTTGGCGGCTCATGCAGCAATGCTGGGCATTCCTGGGCATATTTTTGCATTGACAAAGGCTCAGACCAAAAAGCAAAAAGGACAGGGTAACTTGGATCCTGGAACAATGGACCAAGTGCTCCCTAAAGCTAGGGGTAGCAAGGGTTAATCTCTACTCACTAATCCCTCCCTATACAGATGATTCTCCTTCAGAGGAAGAAGAATTTCCTCCCTGTGCAGAACCTTCACCAGATGAGCTTGCAACAGACACTTCTGAGCTTTTGGGTGGAGGGGGGCCTGCCACGGAAGAGCTGAGTGTGGCACAGCAATCCTGTCCCACATTAGAGGGTCTCAGACAGCAAGCTGTCAAGCAGCAAAATGGGGATGTCAGTGACTCACATAGAGTTTACTGGGAGGACAACCTCTTGTACACTGAGGCAAGGGACCCAAAACCTGGAGCAGACAGGAGATTGGTCATTCCCCTGCAGTACAGAGAGTTCCTCCTAACTCTGGCACATGACATTCCTTTGGCTTGGTATTTGGGCCAGATCAAAACATGGGAAAGGCTTGTCCCGTGATTCACTGGCCTAGGATGTCAGAGGACACTAAAGATTTTTGTAAGTCTTGTGTGACCTGCCAAGCCAGTGGCAAGACTGGTGGCACACCAAAGGCTCCTCTTATTCTACTTCCTGTGGTTGGGGTCCCCTTTGAAAGGGTAGGTGTTGACATAGTTGGCCCCCTTGACCCTCCTACTGCTTCAGGCAATAGATTTATCTTGGTGGTTGTGGACCATGCCACAAGACATCCTGAAGCAATTCCTCTAAGGACCACTACAGCACCTACAGTGGCAAAAGCCCTCCTGGGAATCTTTTCCGGGGGTGGGGGGGGGGGGTCCCAAAAGAGGTTGTATCAGACAGGGTTAGCAACTTTATGCCTGCATACTTGAAAGCTATGTGGAAGGAATGTGGTGTAACATACAAATTCACCACTCCTTATCATCCACAGACTAATGGACTGGTAGAGAGGTTTAATAAAACTCTCAAAGGAATGATAATGAGACTCCCTGAAAAACTCAGGAGGAGATGGGATGTCCTGTTACCTTGCCTCCTTTTTGCTTACAGGGAGGTACCCCAGAAGGGAGTGGGCTTCAGCCCCTTTGAACTCATCTTTGGACACCCTGTAAGAGGTCCACTAACACTTGTGAAGGAGGGTTGGGAACAACCTTTAAAAGCTCCCAAACAGGACACCGTGGACTATGTACTTGGCCTAAGATCCAGAATGGCTGAGTACATCAAAAAGGCCAGTAAAAACCTTCAGGCAAGCCAAGAGCTCCAAAAGCAATGGCATGACCAGAAGGCTGTTCTGATTCAGTACCAACCAGAACAGAAGGTGTGGGTATTGGAGCCTGTGGCCCCAAGAGCACTTGAAGACAAATGGAGTGGACCCCATCTAATTGTTGAGAAAAAGGGCAAGATCACCTATTTAGTTGACCTAGGCACTGCCAGGAGTCCCCTTAGGGTGATCCATGTCAACCGCCTAAAACCCTACTATGACAGGGCTGATCTCACCCTGCTCATGGCAACGGATGAAGGACAGGAAGAAGAGAGTGACCCTCTCCCTGATCTCTTCTCCTCCACTGAAGAGGATGCTTTAGTGGAGTAAGTAGTTTTAGCAGATTGTCTGACTGCAGAACAGAAAGACAATTGCATAAATCTCCTTGGACAATTTTCTGAACTCTTTTCAACTGTGCCAGGAACCACATCTTTGTGTGAACACACAATTGACACTGGAGACAGCATGCCTGTCAAAAGTAAAATCTATAGGCCTTCTGACCATGTCAGGGACTGCATAAAACAAGAGGTTCAGAAAATGCTTGATCTAGGAGTGGTTGAACCTTCTGAAAGCCCAAGGGTGAGTCCTGTGGTGCTTGTACCAAAGCCTCACTCAAAAGATGGAAAAAGGGAGATGAGGTTTTGTGTTGATTACAGAGGTCTCAATCAGGTAACAAAAACTGATGCTCACCCTATACCCAGGGCAGATGAGCTCATAGATACACTGGCATCTGCCAAGTATCTAAGCACCTTTGATTTGACTGCAGGGTATTGGCAGATCAAATTGGCTGAGGATGCTAAACCTAAAACTGCATTTTCAACTATAGGAGGGCACTACCAATTTACAGTGATGCCCTTTGGTTTGAAGAATGCACCTGCCACTTTTCAGAGGTTGGTGAACACAGTCCTGAAAGGGTTGGAGGCTGTAAGTGCAGCATATCTAGATGATATAGCTGTCTTTAGCTCCACCTGGGATGAGCACCTGGTCCACCTTTGGAAAGTTTTGGAGGCCCTGCAAAAGGCAGGCCTCACTATCAAGGCTTCAAAGTGCCAGATAGGGCAGGGAAAGGTGGTTTATCTGGGACACCTGGAAGGTGGAGAACAGATTGCACCACTTCAGGGGAAAATCCAGACAATCTTGGATTGGGTTCCCCCTACAACACAGACCCAGGTGAGAGCCTTCCTAGGCCTCACTGGGTATTACATGAGATTCATCAAAAACTATGGCTCCATAGCAGCCCCACTTAATGATCTCAACGGTAAAAAGATGCCTAAAAAGGTATTGTGGACAGCTAGCTGTCAGAAAGCTTTTGAGGAGCTCAAACAGGCCATGTGCACTTCACCTGTCCTAAAAACCCCATGTTACTCCAAGAAATTCATTGTTCCAACTGATGCATCTGAATTAGAAGTAGGGGCAGTCTTATTACAACTGAATTCGGAGGGCCAGGATCAATCAGTTGCTTTTATCAGCAGAAGGTTGACCCCTAGAGAAAAGCGTTCATCTGCCATAGAGAGGGAGGCCTTTCCTGTGGTCTGGGCACTGAAAAAGTTGAGGCCATACCTGTTTGGCACTCACTTTATTGGTCAGACAGACCACAAACCTCTACTTTGGCTAAAATGAATGAAGGGTGAAAATCCTAAATTGTTGAGGTGGTCCATTTCTCTACAGGGAATGGACTATACAGTGGAACATAGACCTGGGAGTACCCACTCCAATGCAGATGGACTCTCCAGATATTTCCACTTAGAAAATGAAGACTCATCAGGTCATGGCTAGTCTTATTGTCCTTCGTTTGGGGGGGGGTTGTGTAGGAAAGTACCATCTTGCCTGGCACGTTACCCCCATATTTCACTGTATATATGTTGTTTTAGTCTATGTGTCACTGGGACCCTGCCAGGCAGGGCCCCAGTGCTCCTAAGTATGTGCCCTGTCTGTGTTCCCTGTGCGATGCCTAACTGTCTCACTGAGGCTCTGCTAACCAGTACCTCAGTGGTTATGCTCTCTCTGCTTTCCAATTCACCTTGGCATACTGGTACACCCATATAATTCCCTAGTATATGGTACTGAGGTACCCAGGCTATTGTTGTTCCAGGAGATCCCTATGGGCTGCAGCATTTCTTTTGCCACCCATAGGGAGCTCTGACAATTCTTACACAAGACTGCCACTGCAGCCTGAGTGAAATAATGTCCACGTTATTTCATAGCCATTTACCACTGCACTTAAGTAACTTATAAGTCACCTATATGTCTAACCCTCACTTGGTGAAGGTTAGGTGCCAAGTTACTTAGTGTGTCGGCACCATGGCACTAGCCAAGGTGCCCCCACATCGTTCAGGGCAATTTCCCCAGACTTTGTGAGTGCAGGGACACCATTACACGCGTGCACTGCACATAGGTCACTACCTATGTGTAGCGTCACAATGGTAACTCCGAACATGGCCATGTAACATGTCTAGGATCATGGAATTGTCACCCCAATACCATTCTGGTATTGGGGGGACAAGTCCATGCATCCCCGGGTCTCCAACATAGAGCCCTGGTACTGGCAAACAAACTTTACGGGGTCTCCTCTGCAGCTACCGCTGCTGTCCACCCCTCAGACAGGTTTCTGCCCCCCTGGGGCCTGGGCAGCAGGGTCCCAGGAAGGCAGAACAAAGGATTTCTTCTGAGAGAGGGTGTTACACCCTCTCCGTTTGGAAATAGGTGTGAAGGGCCTCGGAGGAGTAGCCTCTCCTGGCCTCTGGAAATGCTTTGAAGGGCACAGATGGTGCCCTCCTTGCATAAGGCAGTCTACACCGGTTCAGGGATCCCCCCAGCCATGCTCTGGCATGAAACTGGAGAAAGGAAAAGGGAGTGACCACTCACCTGACCAGCACCTCCCAGGGGAGGTACCCAGAGCTCCTCCAGTGTGTCCCAGATCTCTGCCATCTTGGATGCAGAGGTGTGAGGGCACAATGGGCAACTCTGAGTGGCCAGTGCCAGCAGGTGACGTCAGAGACCCCTCCTGATAGGTGCTTACCTTTCTCTGTAGCCAATCCTCCTCTAAGGGCTATTTAGGGTCTCTCCTGTGGGTATCTCACCAGATAATGAATACAAGAGCTCATCAGAGTTCCTCTGCACTTCCCTCTTCGACTTCTGCCAAGGATCGACCGTTAACTGCTCCAGGACATCTGAATAACTGCAACAAAGTAGCAAGAAGACTACCAGGAACATTGTAGCGCCTCATCCTGCCGGCTTTCTCGACTGTTTCCTGGTGGTGCATGCTCTGAGGGCTGTCTGCCTTCACCTTGCACTGGAAGCCAAGAAGAAATCTCCAGTGGGTCGACGGAATCTTCCCCCTGCCAACGCAGGCACCAAACATCTGCATCACCGGTCCTCTGGGCTGGGTCCCCTCTCATCCTGACAAGCGTGGTCCCTGGAACACAGGAGGTGGGTTCAAGTGTCTTCGACAGTCCAGTGACCCTTCTGTCCAAATTTGGTGGAGGTAAGTCCTTGCCTCCCCACGCCAGACAGTAAACCTATGTACTGCGTGAACTGCAGCTGCTCGGGCTTCTGTGCACCTTTGCAAGACTTTCTTTGTGCACAGCCTAGCCCAGGTCCCCAGCACTCAATCCTGCATTGCCCAGCTCGATGAGTTGGACTCCGACGTCGTGGGACCCTCCTTTGTTGCTCTGAGTCAAACGTCGTCCTCAGATCTTCTAAGTGCCTGTTCAGGTGCTTCTGCAGGTGCTGCCTGCTTCTGTGTGGACTCTCCGTGTTGCTGAGCATCCCCTCTGTCTCCTCCGCCAAGGGGCGACCTCCTGGTCCTTCCTGGGCCTTGGCAGCACCCAAAACCTTCAACTGCAGCTCTTGCAGCTAGCAAGGCTTGCTAGTGGTCTTTCTGCGTGGAAACAACTCTGCATCCTCCAGCACGCGGTGGGACATCTTCTGACCAAAGAAGAAGTTCCTGGCATCTTCCGTTGTTGCAGAATCTTTGGCTTCTTCCACCCAGAGGCAGCCATTTCGCACCTTCATTAGGGGTTTAGTGGGCTCCTGCCCCCCCGGACACTTGCATGACTCTTGGACTTGGTCCCCTTCCTTTACAGGTCCTCAGGTCCAGGAATCCGTCTTCAGTGTTTTGCAGTCAGTTGTTGTCCTTGCAGAATCCCATATCTCGACTTTACTGTCTTTCTGGGGTATTAAGGTAACTTTACTCCTACTTTTCAGGGTCTTGGGGTGGGTTATCTGGGACACCCTTAGTGTTTTCTTACACTCCCAGTATCCCTCTACACACTACACTAGGCCTGGGGTACATTCTTGGTTCGCATTCCACTTTTGGAGTATATGGTTTGTGTTGCCCCTAGGCCTATTTCTCCCTATTGCATTCTATTGTGATTCTACATTGTTTGCAATACTTTTCTGTTACTTACCTGATTTTGGTTAGTGCGCATATATTTGGTGTATATGTCTTACCTCCTAAGGGAGTATATCCTCTGAGATACTTTTGGCATATTGCCACTAAAATAAAGTACCTTTATTTTTAGTAACTCTGAGTATTGCGTTTTTTTATGATATAGTGCCATATGATATCAGTGGTATAGTAGGAGCTTTGAAAGTCTCCTAGTTCACCCTAAGCTGCTCTGCTATAGATACCTCCATCAGCCTAAGCTGCTAGAAAACCTCTAATCTACTAATAAGGGATAACTGGACCTGGCACCAGGTGTAAGTACCACAAGGTACCCACTAGAAGCCAGGCCAGCCTCCTACATTGGTGGTGCAGCGGTGGGATAAGTACTTGTAACTGCTTTACCACTTTGTCATTGGTGCTTTTCATGAGAAACACTGTGAGAAGGTAGCCTCTTTCTAGCCTTGTTACCCCCACTTTTGGCCTGTTTGTGAGTGTATGTCAGGGTGTTTGTCACTGTTTTCACTGTCTCACTGGGATCCTGATAGCCAGGCCTCAGTGCTCATAGTGAAAACACTATGTTTTCAGTATGTTTGTTATGTGTCACTGGGATCCTGCTGGTCAGGACCCCAGTGCTCATAAGTTTTGGGCCTATATGTATGTGTCACTGGGACCCTGTCACACAGGGCCCCAGTGCTCATAGGTGTGCATGTATATGTTCCCTGTGTGGTGCCTAACTGTCCCACTGAGGCTCTGCTAACCAGAACCTCAGTGGTTATGCTCTCTCATTACTTCCAAATTGTCACTGACAGGCTAGTGACCATTTTTACCAATTTACATTGGCTTACTGGAACACCCTTATAATTCCCTAGTATATGGTACTGAGGTACCCAGGGTATTGGGGTTCCAGGAGATCCCTATGGGCTGCAGCATTTCTTTTGCCACCCATAGGGAGCTCTGACAATTCTTACACAGGCCTGCCACTGCAGCCTGAGTGAAATAACGTCCACGTTATTTCACAGCCATTTTACACTGCACTTAAGTAACTTATAAGTCACCTATATGTCTAACCTTTACCTGGTAAAGGTTAGGTGCAAAGTTACTTAGTGTGAGGGCACCCTGGCACTAGCCAAGGTGCCCCCACATTGTTCAGAGCCAATTCCCTGAACTTTGTGAGTGCGGGGACACCATTACACGCGTGCACTACATATAGGTCACTACCTATATGTAGCTTCACAATGGTAACTCCGAATATGGCCATGTAACATGTCTATGATCATGGAATTGCCCCCTCTATGCCATCCTGGCATTGTTGGTACAATTCCATGATCCCAGTGGTCTGTAGCACAGACCCTGGTACTGCCAAACTGCCCTTCCTGGGGTTTCACTGCAGCTGCTGCTGCTGCCAACCCCTCAGACAGGCATCTGCCCTCCTGGGGTCCAGCCAGGCCTGGCCCAGGATGGCAGAACAAAGGACTTCCTCTGAGAGAGGGTGTGACACCCTCTCCCTTTGGAAAATGGTGTGAAGGCAGGGGAGGAGTAGCCTCCCCCAGCCTCAGGAAATGCTTTCTTGGGCACAGATGTGCCCAATTCTGCATAAGCCAGTCTACACCGGTTCAGGGACCCCTTAGCCCCTGCTCTGGCGCGAAACTGGACAAAGGAAAGGGGAGTGACCACTCCCCTGACCTGCACCTCCCCTGGGAGGTGTCCAGAGCTCCTCCAGTGTGCTCCAGACCTCTGCCATCTTGGAAACAGAGGTGCTGCTGGCACACTGGACTGCTCTGAGTGGCCAGTGCCACCAGGTGACGTCAGAGACTCCTGCTGATAGGCTCCTTCAGGTGTTAGTAGCCTATCCTCTCTCCTAAGTAGCCAAACCCTCTTTTCTGGCTATTTAGGGTCTCCGTCTCTGGGGAAACTTTAGATAACGAATGCATGAGCTCAGCCGAGTTCCTCTGCATCTCCCTCTTCACCTTCTGATAAGGAATCGACCGCTGACCGCGCTGGAAGCCTGCAAACCTGCAACATAGTAGCAAAGACGACTACTGCAACTCTGTAACGCTGATCCTGCCGCCTTCTCGACTGTTTTCCTGCTTGTGCATGCTGTGGGGGTAGCCTGCCTCCTCTCTGCACCAGAAGCTCCGAAGAAATCTCCCGTGGGTCGACGGAATCGTCCCCCTGCAACCGCAGGCACCAAAAAGCTGCATTACCGGTCCCTTGGGTCTCCTCTCAGCACGACGAGCGAGGTCCCTCGAATCCAGCGACACCGTCCAAGTGACCCCCACAGTCCAGTGACTCTTCAGCCCAAGTTTGGTGGAGGTAAGTCCTTGCCTCACCTCGCTGGGCTGCATTGCTGGGAACCGCGACTTTGCAGCTACTCCGGCCCCTGTGCATTTCCGGCGGAAATCCTTTGTGCACAGCCAAGCCTAGGTCCACGGCACTCTAACCTGCATTGCACGACTTTCTAAGTTGGTCTCCGGCGACGTGGGACTCCTTTGTGCAACTTCGGCGAGCACCGTTTCACGCATCCTCGTAGTGCCTGTTTCTGGCACTTTTCCGGGTGCTACCTGCCTCAGTGAGGGCTCTGTGTCTTGCTCGACGTCCCCTCTCTCTTCAGGTCCAATTTGCGACCTCCTGGTCCCTCCTGGACCCCAGCAGCGTCCAAAAACGTCAAACGCACGATTTGCGGCTAGCTAGGCTTGTTGGCGTTCCTCCGGCGGGAAAACACTTCTGCACGACTCTCCAAGGCGAGAGGAATCCGTCCACCAAAGGGGAAGTCTCTAGCCCTTTTCGTTCCTGCAGAAACCTCAGCTTCTTCTGTCCAGTCGAAGCTTCTTTGCACCCGCAGCTGGCATTTCCTGGGCATCTGCCCATCTCCGACTTGCTTGTGACTTTTGGACTTGGTCCCCTTGTTCCACAGGTACCCTAGATTGGAAATCCACAGTTGTTGCATTGCTGGTTTGTGTCTTTCCTGCATTATTCCTCTAACACGACTACTTTGTCCTTGGGGGAACTTTAGTGCACTTTGCACTCACTTTTCAGGGTCTTGGGGAGGGTTATTTTTCTAACTCTCACTATTTTCTAATAGTCCCAGCGACCCTCTACAAGGTCACATAGGTTTGGGGTCCATTCGTGGTTCGCATTCCACTTTTGGAGTATATGGTTTGTGTTGCCCCTATCCCTATGTTTCCCCATTGCATCCTATTGTAACTATACATTGTTTGCACTGTTTTCTAATACTATACTGCATATTTTTGCTATTGTGTATATATATCTTGTGTATATTTCCTATCCTCTCACTGAGGGTACACTCTAAGATACTTTGGCATATTGTCATAAAAATAAAGTACCTTTATTTTTAGTATAACTGTGTATTGTGTTTTCTTATGATATTGTGCATATGACACTAAGTGGTACTGTAGTAGCTTCACACGTCTCCTAGTTCAGCCTAAGCTGCTCTGCTAAGCTACCATTATCTATCAGCCTAAGCTGCTAGACACCCTATACACTAATAAGGGATAACTGGGCCTGGTGCAAGGTGCAAGTACCCCTTGGTACTCACTACAAGCCAGTCCAGCCTCCTACATTGGTTGTGCAGTGGTGGGATAAGTGCTTGAGACTACTTACCACTCTTGTCATTGTACTTTTCATAAGAGAAAAATATACAAAACAAGGTCAGTGTATATACACATAGCCAAAAAGTTTTGCATTTCCTCTTTTCACTCTTTTCTAAGTGCTGAAAAGTACTTCTAACTTTCTAAAAAGTTCTTAAAAGTTTAAAAAGTTTTTTCTGTCTTTCCAAAAAGTTCTGAAAACTTTTTTCTCTTTTTCTATCACTTTAACTCTCTCTAAAAAATGTCTGGCACAGGCCAAAGTGTTGATCTGTCCAAACTTGCATATGACAACCTTAGCTGGAAAAGAGCAAGGAGTCTCTGTATAGAGAGAGGTTTGAGTGTAGGGAAGAATCCTTCCTTGGAACTGTTACTTAACATGCTTAGAGAACAGGATAAGGCCATAGGTGCCCCATCTGTTGAAAAAGTACCTAATAGTTCCCAATCTGATTCAGGGACTCCCCCAGGAAAAGATTCAGGAAAGAAACTTCCTAGCCTGCCCATTACTAGACAATCTAGCATAGATGGTAATGATGATGAGCCACACCAAATAAATAGTGTTGTCTCACATCATAGCAAAAGCATTTATTCTCACCATACTGGTAGTAATGTTTCTGTAAACCAAGCTGTTAGGGTGGCTTCTGTAAGGGACAGGTCTCCTTCTGTTCATTCCCATCATAGCTCTGTTTCTAGAAATGTCCCTCCCACCAACCCTGATGACAGAATGTTAGAGAGGGAACTCAATAAGTTGAGGGTGGAACAAACCAGACTGAAGCTTAAAAAGCAACAGCTGGATTTGGATAGACAGTCTTTTGAATTAGAGAAGGAAAGACAGAAGTTGGGTTTAGATACCCATGGTGGCAGCAGCAGTATTCCCCATAGTCATCCTGCAAAAGAGCATGATTCCAGGAATCTGCACAAGATAGTTCCCCCTTATAAGGAGGGGGATGACATTAACAAGTGGTTTGCTGCCCTTGAGAGGGCCTGTGTTGTACAGGATGTCCCTCAAAGGCAGTGGGCTGCTATCCTATGGCTATCATTTAGTGGAAAAGGTAGGGATAGGCTCCTTACTGTGAAAGAAAATGATGCTAATAATTTCCAAGTTCTTAAGAATGCACTCCTGGATGGTTATGGCTTAACCACTGAACAGTACAGGATAAAGTTCAGAGAGACCAAAAAGGAGTCTTCACAAGACTGGGTTGATTTCATTGACCATTCAGTGAAGGCCTTGGAGGGGTGGTTACATGGCAGTAAAGTTACTGATTATGAAAGCCTGTATAACACAATCCTGAGAGAGCATATACTTAATAATTGTGTGTCTGATTTGTTGCACCAGTACCTGGTAGACTCTGATCTGACCTCTCCCCAAGAATTGGGAAAGAAGGCAGACAAATGGGTCAGAACAAGGGTGAACAGAAAAGTTCATATAGGGGGTGACAAAGATGGCAATAAGAAGAAAGATGGTGAAAAATCTCAAGATAAGCATGGGGATAAGGGTAAAACCAAAGATCCCACTTCAAATCTTAAACACTCTTCAGAGGGTGGGGATAAAACAAATTCTTCCTCTTCTTCCCAACCTGCACACATTAAAAAGCCTTGGTGCTTTGTGTGTAAAAACAGAGGCCATAGGCCAGGGGATAAGTCCTGTCCAGGTAAACCCCCTGAGCCTACCACCACTAATACATCAAGCTCTAGTGCCCCTAGCAGTAGTGGTACTAGTGGTGGGACTGCTGGCAACAGTCAAGCAAAGGGTGTAGTTGGGTTCACTTATGGGTCCATAGTGGAAACTGATGTAATCAGTCCCAAGACAGTTTCTGTCACACCTAGTGGCATTGGCCTTGCCACACTGGCTGCTTGTCCCCTTACAATGGATAAGTACAGGCAGACAGTTTCAATAAATGGTGTTGAGGCCTTGGCCTACAGGGACACAGGTGCTAGTTTCACTTTGGTGACTGAAAACCTAGTGCCTCCTGAACAACACATCATTGGACAACAGTATAAGATTATTGATGTCCATAACTCCACTAAGTTTCTTCCCTTAGCTATAATTCAGTTTAGTTGGGGTGGAGTTACTGGCCCTAAGCAGGTGGTGGTATCACCTAGCTTACCTGTAGACTGTCTCTTAGGTAATGACCTAGAGGCCTCAGGTTGGGCTGATGTAGAGTTTTATGCCCATGCAGCCATGCTGGGCATCCCTGAGGAATTGTTCCCTCTCATTTCAAGTTAAATGAAAAAGCAAAGGAGAGAAGGCCTGAAAACTCAGGATCCCTCTCCATCAACAGGTAAAAAGGGTATCACAGTATCCCCTAACCACCCTACCATTCAGGATACCATTCCTGTGGTGGGAGAAACCTCTCCTGGGGTGGCACCTGTTCCAAGGGAATCATCAGCTGGCAAAGCTGGACTCCCTGAGGTGGAAGTACCTCTCTGTGGGATAACTAACATTGGTGAGAAAAACAGCACCATTTTAGTTAACATGGAGCATCCCTCCAACCCTCCCAGAGAAACTTTAGTGCAGAAACCCTGCACTACCTCACAACACTTAGGACAGCATCCCTGCCCTAGTGTGGAGCTCATAGGACAGCATCCCTGCCCTGCTCCAACTCAAGAGAAACAGCATCCCTGTTCTCTCTTCCAGCTAGATGGACAAAGTTTTTGCCCAGCTATGGCTTTTCTGAGACAGCATCCCTGTCTGGCATTTCCATCACTACAAATAGGTTCAGTGGACAATTCCCACTGCTCTAAACTAAAACTTACTGATAGAAACTCTGAAAATACATCTTCACATTGTTGCTTAGCTAAAAAACTTCAAACAGGGTGGTTTACATCCCCACAGGGAAGTAACCATATAGTGGATGATAAAGGGAGTAACCAGTCTATTACAGAGCTACTCTCTACTTATCACCACTTAGACAATAAAGTCTCAACTGGCCAAGGTTAGCCTTATTGTCCTTCGTTTGGGGGGGGGGTTGTGTGAGAAGGTAGCCTCTTTCTAGCCTTGTTACCCCCACTTTTGGCCTGTTTGTGAGTGTATGTCAGGGTGTTTGTCACTGTTTTCACTGTCTCACTGGGATCCTGATAGCCAGGCCTCAGTGCTCATAGTGAAAACACTATGTTTTCAGTATGTTTGTTATGTGTCACTGGGATCCTGCTGGTCAGGACCCCAGTGCTCATAAGTTTTTGGCCTATATGTATGTGTCACTGGGACCCTGTCACACAGGGCCCCAGTGCTCATAGGTGTGCATGTATATGTTCCCTGTGTGGTGCCTAACTGTCCCACTGAGGCTCTGCTAACCAGAACCTCAGTGGTTATGCTCTCTCATTACTTCCAAATTGTCACTGACAGGCTAGTGACCATTTTTACCAATTTACATTGGCTTACTGGAACACCCTTATAATTCCCTAGTATATGGTACTGAGGTACCCAGGGTATTGGGGTTCCAGGAGATCCCTATGGGCTGCAGCATTTCTTTTGCCACCCATAGGGAGCTCTGACAATTCTTACACAGGCCTGCCACTGCAGCCTGAGTGAAATAACGTCCACGTTATTTCACAGCCATTTTACACTGCACTTAAGTAACTTATAAGTCACCTATATGTCTAACCTTTACCTGGTAAAGGTTAGGTGCAAAGTTACTTAGTGTGAGGGCACCCTGGCACTAGCCAAGGTGCCCCCACATTGTTCAGAGCCAATTCCCTGAACTTTGTGAGTGCGGGGACACCATTACACGCGTGCACTACATATAGGTCACTACCTATATGTAGCTTCACAATGGTAACTCCGAATATGGCCATGTAACATGTCTATGATCATGGAATTGCCCCCTCTATGCCATCCTGGCATTGTTGGTA
Source organism: Pleurodeles waltl (assembly GCF_031143425.1). NCBI lineage: Eukaryota > Metazoa > Chordata > Amphibia > Caudata > Salamandridae > Pleurodeles > Pleurodeles waltl. The sequence goes on from NC_090447.1 coordinate 684,727,851, forward strand.
CAATTCCATGATCCCAGTGGTCTGTAGCACAGACCCTGGTACTGCCAAACTGCCCTTCCTGGGGTTTCACTGCAGCTGCTGCTGCTGCCAACCCCTCAGACAGGCATCTGCCCTCCTGGGGTCCAGCCAGGCCTGGCCCAGGATGGCAGAACAAAGGACTTCCTCTGAGAGAGGGTGTGACACCCTCTCCCTTTGGAAAATGGTGCGAAGGCAGGGGAGGAGTAGCCTCCCCCAGCCTCAGGAAATGCTTTCTTGGGCACAGATGTGCCCAATTCTGCATAAGCCAGTCTACACCGGTTCAGGGACCCCTTAGCCCCTGCTCTGGCGCGAAACTGGACAAAGGAAAGGGGAGTGACCACTCCCCTGACCTGCACCTCCCCTGGGAGGTGTCCAGAGCTCCTCCAGTGTGCTCCAGACCTCTGCCATCTTGGAAACAGAGGTGCTGCTGGCACACTGGACTGCTCTGAGTGGCCAGTGCCACCAGGTGACGTCAGAGACTCCTGCTGATAGGCTCCTTCAGGTGTTAGTAGCCTATCCTCTCTCCTAAGTAGCCAAACCCTCTTTTCTGGCTATTTAGGGTCTCTGTCTCTGGGGAAACTTTAGATAACGAATGCATGAGCTCAGCCGAGTTCCTCTGCATCTCCCTCTTCACCTTCTGATAAGGAATCGACCGCTGACCGCGCTGGAAGCCTGCAAACCTGCAACATAGTAGCAAAGACGACTACTGCAACTCTGTAACGCTGATCCTGCCGCCTTCTCGACTGTTTTCCTGCTTGTGCATGCTGTGGGGGTAGTCTGCCTCCTCTCTGCACCAGAAGCTCTGAAGAAATCTCCCGTGGGTCGACGGAATCGTCCCCCTGCAACCGCAGGCACCAAAAAGCTGCATTACCGGTCCCTTGGGTCTCCTCTCAGCACGACGAGCGAGGTCCCTCGAATCCAGCGACACCGTCCAAGTGACCCCCACAGTCCAGTGACTCTTCAGCCCAAGTTTGGTGGAGGTAAGTCCTTGCCTCACCTCGCTGGGCTGCATTGCTGGGAACCGCGACTTTGCAGCTACTCCGGCCCCTGTGCACTTCCGGCGGAAATCCTTTGTGCACAGCCAAGCCTGGGTCCACGGCACTCTAACCTGCATTGCACGACTTTCTAAGTTGGTCTCCGGCGACGTGGGACTCCTTTGTGCAACTTCGGCGAGCACCGTTTCACGCATCCTCATAGTGCCTGTTTCTGGCACTTTTCTGGGTGCTACCTGCTTCAGTCAGGGCTCTTTGTCTTGCTCGACGTCCCCTCTCTCTTTAGGTCCAATTTGCGACCTCCTGGTCCCTCCTGGACTCCAGCAGCGTCCAAAAACGTCAAACGCACGATTTGCGGCTAGCTAGGCTTGTTGGCGTTCTCCCGGCGGAAAAACACTTCTGCACGACTCTCCAAGGCGAGAGGAATCCGTCCACCAAAGGGGAAGTCTCTAGCCCTTTTCGTTCCTGCAGAAACCTCAGCTTCTTCTGTCCAGTCGAAGCTTCTTTGCACCCGCAGCTGGCATTTCCTGGGCATCTGCCCATCTCCGACTTGCTTGTGACTTTTGGACTTGGTCCCCTTGTTCCACAGGTACCCTAGATTGGAAATCCACAGTTGTTGCATTGCTGGTTTGTGTCTTTCCTGCATTATTCCTCTAACACGACTACTTTGTCCTTGGGGGAACTTTAGTGCACTTTGCACTCACTTTTCAGGGTCTTGGGGAGGGTTATTTTTCTAACTCTCACTATTTTCTAATAGTCCCAGCGACCCTCTACAAGGTCACATAGGTTTCGGGTCCATTCGTGGTTCGCATTCCACTTTTGGAGTATATGGTTTGTGTTGCCCCTATCCCTATGTTTCCCCATTGCATCCTATTGTAACTATACATTGTTTGCACTGTTTTCTAATACTATACTGCATATTTTTGCTATTGTGTATATATATCTTGTGTATATTTCCTATCCTCTCACTGAGGGTACACTCTAAGATACTTTGGCATATTGTCATAAAAATAAAGTACCTTTATTTTTAGTATAACTGTGTATTGTGTTTTCTTATGATATTGTGCATATGACACTAAGTGGTACTGTAGTAGCTTCACACGTCTCCTAGTTCAGCCTAAGCTGCTCTGCTAAGCTACCATTATCTATCAGCCTAAGCTGCTAGACACCCTATACACTAATAAGGGATAACTGGGCCTGGTGCAAGGTGCAAGTACCCCTTGGTACTCACTACAAGCCAGTCCAGCCTCCTACATTGGTTGTGCAGTGGTGGGATAAGTGCTTGAGACTACTTACCACTCTTGTCATTGTACTTTTCATAAGAGAAAAATATACAAAACAAGGTCAGTGTATATACACATAGCCAAAAAGTTTTGCATTTCCTCTTTTCACTCTTTTCTAAGTGCTGAAAAGTACTTCTAACTTTCTAAAAAGTTCTTAAAAGTTTAAAAAGTTTTTTCTGTCTTTCCAAAAAGTTCTGAAAACTTTTTTCTCTTTTTCTATCACTTTAACTCTCTCTAAAAAATGTCTGGCACAGGCCAAAGTGTTGATCTGTCCAAACTTGCATATGACAACCTTAGCTGGAAAAGAGCAAGGAGTCTCTGTATAGAGAGAGGTTTGAGTGTAGGGAAGAATCCTTCCTTGGAACTGTTACTTAACATGCTTAGAGAACAGGATAAGGCCATAGGTGCCCCATCTGTTGAAAAAGTACCTAATAGTTCCCAATCTGATTCAGGGACTCCCCCAGGAAAAGATTCAGGAAAGAAACTTCCTAGCCTGCCCATTACTAGACAATCTAGCATAGATGGTAATGATGATGAGCCACACCAAATAAATAGTGTTGTCTCACATCATAGCAAAAGCATTTATTCTCACCATACTGGTAGTAATGTTTCTGTAAACCAAGCTGTTAGGGTGGCTTCTGTAAGGGACAGGTCTCCTTCTGTTCATTCCCATCATAGCTCTGTTTCTAGAAATGTCCCTCCCACCAACCCTGATGACAGAATGTTAGAGAGGGAACTCAATAAGTTGAGGGTGGAACAAACCAGACTGAAGCTTAAAAAGCAACAGCTGGATTTGGATAGACAGTCTTTTGAATTAGAGAAGGAAAGACAGAAGTTGGGTTTAGATACCCATGGTGGCAGCAGCAGTATTCCCCATAGTCATCCTGCAAAAGAGCATGATTCCAGGAATCTGCACAAGATAGTTCCCCCTTATAAGGAGGGGGATGACATTAACAAGTTGTTTGCTGCCCTTGAGAGGGCCTGTGTTGTACAGGATGTCCCTCAAAGGCAGTGGGCTGCTATCCTATGGCTATCATTTAGTGGAAAAGGTAGGGATAGGCTCCTTACTGTGAAAGAAAATGATGCTAATAATTTCCAAGTTCTTAAGAATGCACTCCTGGATGGTTATGGCTTAACCACTGAACAGTACAGGATAAAGTTCAGAGAGACCAAAAAGGAGTCTTCACAAGACTGGGTTGATTTCATTGACCATTCAGTGAAGGCCTTGGAGGGGTGGTTACATGGCAGTAAAGTTACTGATTATGAAAGCCTGTATAACACAATCCTGAGAGAGCATATACTTAATAATTGTGTGTCTGATTTGTTGCACCAGTACCTGGTAGACTCTGATCTGACCTCTCCCCAAGAATTGGGAAAGAAGGCAGACAAATGGGTCAGAACAAGGGTGAACAGAAAAGTTCATACAGGGGGTGACAAAGATGGCAATAAGAAGAAAGATGGTGAAAAATCTCAAGATAAGCATGGGGATAAGGGTAAAACCAAAGATCCCACTTCAAATCTTAAACACTCTTCAGAGGGTGGGGATAAAACAAATTCTTCCTCTTCTTCCCAACCTGCACACATTAAAAAGCCTTGGTGCTTTGTGTGTAAAAACAGAGGCCATAGGCCAGGGGATAAGTCCTGTCCAGGTAAACCCCCTGAGCCTACCACCACTAATACATCAAGCTCTAGTGCCCCTAGCAGTAGTGGTACTAGTGGTGGGACTGCTGGCAACAGTCAAGCAAAGGGTGTAGTTGGGTTCACTTATGGGTCCATAGTGGAAACTGATGTAATCAGTCCCAAGACAGTTTCTGTCACACCTAGTGGAATTGGCCTTGCCACACTGGCTGCTTGTCCCCTTACAATGGATAAGTACAGGCAGACAGTTTCAATAAATGGTGTTGAGGCCTTGGCCTACAGGGACACAGGTGCTAGTTTCACTTTGGTGACTGAAAACCTAGTGCCTCCTGAACAACACATCATTGGACAACAGTATAAGATTATTGATGTCCATAACTCCACTAAGTTTCTTCCCTTAGCTATAATTCAGTTTAGTTGGGGTGGAGTTACTGGCCCTAAGCAGGTGGTGGTATCACCTAGCTTACCTGTAGACTGTCTCTTAGGTAATGACCTAGAGGCCTCAGGTTGGGCTGATGTAGAGTTTTATGTCCATGCAGCCATGCTGGGCATCCCTGAGGAATTGTTCCCTCTCATTTCAAGTGAAATGAAAAAGCAAAGGAGAGAAGGCCTGAAAACTCAGGATCCCTCTCCATCAACAGGTAAAAAGGGTATCACAGTATCCCCTAACCACCCTACCATTCAGGATACCATTCCTGTGGTGGGAGAAACCTCTCCTGGGGTGGCACCTGTTCCAAGGGAATCATCAGCTGGCAAAGCTGGACTCCCTGAGGTGGAAGTACCTCTCTGTGGGATAACTAACATTGGTGAGAAAAACAGCACCATTTTAGTTAACATGGAGCATCCCTCCAACCCTCCCAGAGAAACTTTAGTGCAGAAACCCTGCACTACCTCACAACACTTAGAACAGCATCCCTGCCCTAGTGTGGAGCTCATAGGACAGCATCCCTGCCCTGCTCCAACTCAAGAGAAACAGCATCCCTGTTCTCTCTTCCAGCTAGATGGACAAAGTTTTTGCCCAGCTATGGCTTTTCTGAGACAGCATCCCTGTCTGGCATTTCCATCACTACAAATAGGTTCAGTGGACAATTCCCACTGCTCTAAACTAAAACTTACTGATAGAAACTCTGAAAATACATCTTCACATTGTTGCTTAGCTAAAAAACTTCAAACAGGGTGGTTTACATCCCCACAGGGAAGTAACCATATAGTGGATGATAAAGGGAGTAACCAGTCTATTGCAGAGCTACTCTCTACTTATCACCACTTAGACAATAAAGTCTCAACTGGCCAAGGTTAGCCTTATTGTCCTTCGTTTGGGGGGGGGGTTGTGTGAGAAGGTAGCCTCTTTCTAGCCTTGTTACCCCCACTTTTGGCCTGTTTGTGAGTGTATGTCAGGGTGTTTGTCACTGTTTTCACTGTCTCACTGGGATCCTGATAGCCAGGCCTCAGTGCTCATAGTGAAAACACTATGTTTTCAGTATGTTTGTTATGTGTCACTGGGATCCTGCTGGTCAGGACCCCAGTGCTCATAAGTTTGTGGCCTATATGTATGTGTCACTGGGACCCTGTCACACAGGGCCCCAGTGCTCATAGGTGTGCATGTATATGTTCCCTGTGTGGTGCCTAACTGTCCCACTGAGGCTCTGCTAACCAGAACCTCAGTGGTTATGCTCTCTCATTACTTCCAAATTGTCACTGACAGGCTAGTGACCATTTTTACCAATTTACATTGGCTTACTGGAACACCCTTATAATTCCCTAGTATATGGTACTGAGGTACCCAGGGTATTGGGGTTCCAGGAGATCCCTATGGGCTGCAGCATTTCTTTTGCCACCCATAGGGAGCTCTGACAATTCTTACACAGGCCTGCCACTGCAGCCTGAGTGAAATAACGTCCACGTTATTTCACAGCCATTTTACACTGCACTTAAGTAACTTATAAGTCACCTATATGTCTAACCTTTACCTGGTAAAGGTTAGGTGCAAAGTTACTTAGTGTGAGGGCACCCTGGCACTAGCCAAGGTGCCCCCACATTGTTCAGAGCCAATTCCCTGAACTTTGTGAGTGCGGGGACACCATTACACGCGTGCACTACATATAGGTCACTACCTATATGTAGCTTCACAATGGTAACTCCGAATATGGCCATGTAACATGTCTATGATCATGGAATTGCCCCCTCTATGCCATCCTGGCATTGTTGGTACAATTCCATGATCCCAGTGGTCTGTAGCACAGACCCTGGTACTGCCAAACTGCCCTTCCTGGGGTTTCACTGCAGCTGCTGCTGCTGCCAACCCCTCAGACAGGCATCTGCCCTCCTGGGGTCAAGCCAGGCCTGGCCCAGGATGGCAGAACAAAGGACTTCCTCTGAGAGAGGGTGTGACACCCTCTCCCTTTGGAAAATGGTGTGAAGGCAGGGGAGGAGTAGCCTCCCCCAGCCTCAGGAAATGCTTTCTTGGGCACAGATGTGCCCAATTCTGCATAAGCCAGTCTACACCGGTTCAGGGACCCCTTAGCCCCTGCTCTGGCGCGAAACTGGACAAAGGAAAGGGGAGTGACCACTCCCCTGACCTGCACCTCCCCTGGGAGGTGTCCAGAGCTCCTCCAGTGTGCTCCAGACCTCTGCCATCTTGGAAACAGAGGTGCTGCTGGCACACTGGACTGCTCTGAGTGGCCAGTGCCACCAGGTGACGTCAGAGACTCCTGCTGATAGGCTCCTTCAGGTGTTAGTAGCCTATCCTCTCTCCTAAGTAGCCAAACCCTCTTTTCTGGCTATTTAGGGTCTCTGTCTCTGGGGAAACTTTAGATAACGAATGCATGAGCTCAGCCGAGTTCCTCTGCATCTCCCTCTTCACCTTCTGATAAGGAATCGACCGCTGACCGCGCTGGAAGCCTGCAAACCTGCAACATAGTAGCAAAGACGACTACTGCAACTCTGTAACGCTGATCCTGCCGCCTTCTCGACTGTTTTCCTGCTTGTGCATGCTGTGGGGGTAGTCTGCCTCCTCTCTGCACCAGAAGCTCAGAAGAAATCTCCCGTGGGTCGACGGAATCGTCCCCCTGCAACCGCAGGCACCAAAAAGCTGCATTACCGGTCCCTTGGGTCTCCTCTCAGCACGACGAGCGAGGTCCCTCGAATCCAGCGACGCTATCCGAGTGACCCCCACAGTCCAGTGACTCTTCAGCCCAAGTTTGGTGGAGGTAAGTCCTTGCCTCACCTCGCTGGGCTGCATTGCTGGGAACCGCGACTTTGCAGCTACTCCGGCCCCTGTGCACTTCCGGTGGAAATCCTTTGTGCACAGCCAAGCCTGGGTCCACGGCACTCTAACCTGCATTGCACGACTTTCTAAGTTGGTCTCCGGCGACATGGGACTCCTTTGTGCAACTTCGGCGAGCACCGTTTCACGCATCCTTGTAGTGCCTGTTTCTGGGACTTCTCTGGGTGCTACCTGCTTCAGTGAGGGCTCTTTGTCTTGCTCTACGTCCCCTCTCTCTTCAGGTCCAATTTGCGACCTCCTGCTCCCTCCTGGGCCCCAGCAGCGTCCAAAAACGCCAAACGCACGATTTGCGTGTAGCAAGGCTTGTTGGCGTCCTTCCGGCGGGAAAACACTTCTGCACGACTCTCCAAGGCAAGTGGGATCCGTCCACCAAAGGGGAAGTCTCTAGCCCTTTTCGTTCCTGCAGAAACCTCAGCTTCTTCTGTCCAGTCGAAGCTTCTTTGCACCCGCAGCTGGCATTTCCTGGGCATCTGCCCATCTACGACTTGCTTGTGACTTTTGGACTTGGTCCCCTTGTTCCACAGGTACCCTAGATTGGAAATCCACAGTTGTTGCATTGCTGGTTTGTGTCTTTCCTGCATTATTCCTCTAACACAACTATTTTGTCCTTAGGGGAACTTTAGTGCACTTTGCACTCACTTTTCAGGGTCTTGGGGAGGGTTATTTTTCTAACTCTCACTATTTTCTAATAGTCCCAGCGACCCTCTACAAGGTCACATAGGTTTGGGGTCCATTCGTGGTTCGCATTCCACTTTTGGAGTATATGGTTTGTGTTGCCCCTATCCCTATGTTTCCCCATTGCATCCTATTGTAACTATACATTGTTTGCACTGTTTTCTAATACTATACTGCATATTTTTGCTATTGTGTATATATATCTTGTGTATATTTCCTATCCTCTCACTGAGGGTACACTCTAAGATACTTTGGCATATTGTCATAAAAATAAAGTACCTTTATTTTTAGTATAACTGTGTATTGTGTTTTCTTATGATATTGTGCATATGACACTAAGTGGTACTGTAGTAGCTTCACACGTCTCCTAGTTCAGCCTAAGCTGCTCTGCTAAGCTACCATTATCTATCAGCCTAAGCTGCTAGACACCCTATACACTAATAAGGGATAACTGGGCCTGGTGCAAGGTGCAAGTACCCCTTGGTACTCACTACAAGGCAGTCCAGCCTCCTACAAACACATATTCCAAATACTTCAATATATACAAATTGAACCAAATATTTTAACTGTTCTGCTCTAAAACTTTCTACAAAGTTTCTGAAAAGTTCTGAAAACTTTTAAAAGTTCTCAAAAAGTTTGAAAAAGTTTTTTCTCTGTACTTTTAAAAGTTCTAAAACTTTTTCTCTCTCTGTCCTAAACCTTTTCTATCATGTCTGCAGTAGAGCTCACTCCCACGATTGTTCAAGCAACCTATGAGAGTTTAAACTTTAAAAGTTTGAGGGGTCTCTGCATAGAAAGAGGTTTAAGCATTGGCAAGAATCCTACCAAAGACTTTCTCTTCAACCTTCTCCTAGAAAATTACCAGAACCAGTCTGGCCCATCCCAGGAACAGGAGGTATGAGGGGAGGGTACCCAGTCAGACTCAGAGGAGTTCCCTGAAGAGATTGGGGAGGGTCCTTCCAAAGACATGCCACCTAGCAGGCCACCTAGTGACACTGGTAGTGGGAGGGAGTCACACAGTAGTAGGGCACCTTTCACTCCTAAAGGCCAGGTTACTAGTGTCCAGCAAGTTAGGGACAGGTCTATCTCTGCCAATTCCCAACTTTTCTCTGTATCTCACCATTCCCATGCCTCCCACCCTGAGGATAACTTAATGGAAAGGGAACTCAGAAAGCTGAGGATGGAAGAGGCCAGGCTGAAGCTTAAACAGCAGCAGCTGGCCTTAGACAGGGAATCTCTGGATGTAGACAGGGAAAGGCAGAGATTGGGGTTAGTTCCCCATCGTGGCAGCAGCAGTGCTTTTGAAAGCAATCCTTTGAGAGAGCAAGATTCCAGAAACCTGCATAAGATAGTCCCCCCTTACAAGGAGGGGGATGACATTCACAAGTGGTTTGCTGCACTTGAGAGGACCTGTAAGGTACAGTTGGTCCCTCAAAGGCAGTGGGCTGCTATCTTGTGGCTATCTTTTACTGGTAAGGGTCGGGATAGGCTCCTTACTGTCAGAGAAAGTGATGCTAACAACTACAAAGTTTTGAAGGATGCACTCTTGGATGGATTTGGCTTAACCACTGAACAATACAGGATTACGTTCAGAGACACCAGAAAAGAGTCCTTTCAAGACTGGACAGACTTTGTAGACTGTTCAGTGAAGGCCTTAGAGGGTTGGTTGCATGGCACTAAGGTGACTAACTGTAGGAAAGTACCATCTTGCCTGGCATGTTACCCCCATTTTTCACTGTATATATGTTGTTTTAGTTGTATGTGTCACTGGGACCCTGGTAACCCAGGGCCCCAGTGCTCATAAGTGTGCCTGAATGTGTTACCTGTGTAGTGACTAACTGTCTCACTGAGGCTCTGCTAATCAGAACCTCAGTGGTTATGCTCTCTCATTTCTTTCCAAATTGTCACTGACAGGCTAGTGACCATTTTTACCAATTTACATTGGCTTACTGGAACACCCTTATAATTCCCTAGTATATGGTACTGAGGTACCCAGGGTATTGGGGTTCCAGGAGATCCCTATGGGCTGCAGCATTTCTTTTGCCACCCATAGGGAGCTCTGACAATTCTTACACAGGCCTGCCACTGCAGCCTGAGTGAAATAACGTCCACGTTATTTCACAGCCATTTTACACTGCACTTAAGTAACTTATAAGTCACCTATATGTCTAACCTTTACCTGATAAAGGTTAGGTGCAAAGTTACTTAGTGTGAGGGCACCCTGGCACCAGCCAAGGTGCCCCCACATTGTTCAGAGCCAATTCCCTGAACTTTGTGAGTGCGGGGACACCATTACACGCGTGCACTACATATAGGTCACTACCTATATGTAGCTTCACCATGGTAACTCCGAATATGGCCATGTAACATGTCTATGATCATGGAATTGCCCCCTCTATACCATCCTGGCATAGTTGGCACAATCCCATGATCCCAGTGGTCTGTAGCACAGACCCTGGTACTGCCAAACTGCCCTTCCTGGGGTTTCACTGCAGCTGCTGCTGCTGCCAACCCCTCAGACAGGCAGCTGCCCTCCTGGGGTCCAGCCAGGCCTGGCCCAGGATGGCAGAACAAAGAACTTCCTCTGAGAGAGGGTGTGACACCCTCTCCCTTTGGAAAATGGTGTGAAGGCAGGGGAGGAGTAGCCTCCCCCAGCCTCTGGAAATGCTTTGTTGGGCACAGATGTGCCCAATTCTTCATAAGCCAGTCTACACCGGTTCAGGGACCCCTTAGCCCCTGCTCTGGCGCGAAACTGGACAAAGGAAAGGGGAGTGACCACTCCCCTGACCTGCACCTCCCCTGGGAGGTGTCCAGAGCTCCTCCAGTGTGCTCCAGACCTCTGCCATCTTGGAAACAGAGGTGCTGCTGGCACACTGGACTGCTCTGAGTGGCCAGTGCCACCAGGTGACGTCAGAGACTCCTGCTGATAGGCTCCTTCAGGTGTTAGTAGCCTATCCTCTCTCCTAGGTAGCCAAACCCTCTTTTCTGGCTATTTAGGGTCTCTGTCTCTGGGGAAACTTTAGATAACGAATGCAAGAGCTCATCCGAGTTCCTCTGCATCTCTCTCTTCACCTTCTGATAAGGAAACGACCGCTGACCGCGCTGGAAGCCTGCAAACCTGCAACATAGTAGCAAAGACGACTACTGCAACTCTGTAACGCTGATCCTGCCGCCTTCTCGACTGTTTTCCTGCTTGTGCATGCTGTGGGGGTAGCCTGCCTCCTCTCTGCACCAGAAGCTCCGAAGAAATCTCCCGTGGGTCGACGGAATCTTCCCCCTGCAACCGCAGGCACCAAAAAGCTGCATTACCGGTCCCTTGGGTCTCCTCTCAGCACGACGAGCGAGGTCCCTCGAATCCAGCGACTCTGTCCAAGCGACCCCCACAGTCCAGTGACTCTTCAGCCCAAGTTTGGTGGAGGTAAGTCATTGCCTCACCTCGCTGGGCTGCATTGCTGGGAACCGCGACTTTGCAGCTACTCCGGCCCCTGTGCACTTCCGGCGGAAATCCTTCGTGCACAGCCAAGCCTGGGTCCACGGCACTCTAACCTGCATTGCACGACTTTCTAAGTTGGTCTCCGGCGACGTGGGACTCCTTTGTGCAACTTCGGCGAGCACCGTTTCACGCATCCTTGTAGTGCCTGTTTCTGGCACTTCTCCGGGTGCTACCTGCTTCAGTGAGGGCTCTTTGTCTTGCTTGACGTACCCTCTCTCTTCAAGTCCAATTTGCGACCTCCTGGTCCCTCCTGGGCCCCAGCAGCGTCCAAAAACGCCAAACGCATGATTTGCGTCTAGCAAGGCTTGTTGGCGTCCTTCTGGCGGGAAAATACTTCTGCACGACTCTGCAAGGCGAGGGGAATCCGTCCACCAAAGGAGAAGTCTCTAGCCCTTTTCGTTCCTGCAGAAACCTCAGCTTCTTCTGTCCAGTCGAAGCTTCTTTGCACCCGCAGCTGGCATTTCCTGGGCATCTGCCCATCTCCGACTTGCTTGTGACTTTTGGACTTGGTCCCCTTGTTCCACAGGTACCCTAGATTGGAAATCCACAGTTGTTGCATTGCTGGTTTGTGTATTTCCTGCATTATTCCTCTAACACGACTACTTTGTCCTTAGGGGAACTTTAGTGCACTTTGCACTCACTTTTCAGGGTCTTGGGGAGGGTTATTTTTCTAACTCTCACTATTTTCTAATAGTCCCAGCGACCCTCTACAAGGTCACATAGGTTTGGGGTCCATTCGTGGTTCGCATTCCACTTTTGGAGTATATGGTTTGTGTTGCCCCTATCCCTAAGTTTCCCGATTGCATCCTATTGTAACTATACATTGTTTGCACTGTTTTCTAAGACTATACTGCATATTTTTGCTATTGTGTATATATATCTTGTGTATATTTCCTATCCTCTCACTGAGGGTACACTCTAAGATACTTTGGCATATTGTCATAAAAATAAAGTACCTTTATTTTTAGTATAACTGTGTATTGTGTTTTCTTATGATATTGTGCATATGACACTAAGTGGTACTGTAGTAGCTTCACACGTCTCCTAGTTCAGCCTAAGCTGCTCTGCTAAGCTACCATTATCTATCAGCCTAAGCTGCTAGACACCCTATACACTAATAAGGGATAACTGGGCCTGGTGCAAGGTGCAAGTACCCCTTGGTACTCACTACAAGCCAGTCCAGCCTCCTACATTGGTTGTGCAGTGGTGGGATAAGTGCTTGAGACTACTTACCACTCTTGTCATTGTACTTTTCATAAGAGAAAAATATACAAAACAAGGTCAGTGTATGTACACATAGCCAAAAGGTTTTGCATTTCCTCTTTTCACTCTTTTCTAAGTGCTGAAAAGTACCTCTAAACTTTCAAAAAGTTCTTAAAAGTTTAAAAAGTTTTTTTCTGTCTTTCCAAAAAGTTCTGAAAACTTTTTTCTCTTTTTCTATCACTTTAACTCTCTTTAAAAATGTCTGGCACAGGCCAAAGTGTTGATCTGTCGAAACTTGCATATGACAACCTTAGCTGGAAAAGAGCAAGGAGTCTCTGTATAGAGAGAGGTATGAGTGTAGGGAAGAATCCTTCCTTGGAACTGTTACTTAACATGCTTAGAGAACAGGATAAGGCCATAGGTGCCCCATCTGTTGAAAAAGTACCTAATAGTTCCCAATCTGATTCAGGGACTCCCCCAGGAAAAGATTCAGGAAAGAAACTTCCTAGCCTGCCCATTACTAGACAATCTAGCATAGATGGTAATGATGATGAGCCACACCAAAGAAACAGTGTTGTCTCACATCATAGCAAAAGCATTTATTCTCACCATACTGGTAGTAATGTTTCTGTAAACCAAGCTGTTAAGTTGGCTTCTGTAAGGGACAGGTCTCCTTCTGTTCATTCCCATCATAGCTCTGTTTCTAGAAATGTCCCTCCCACCAACCCTGATGACAGAATGTTAGAGAGGGAACTCAATAAGTTGAGGGTGGAACAAACCAGACTGAAGCTTAAAAAGCAACAGCTGGATTTGGATAGACAGTCTTTTGAATTAGAGAAGGAAAGACAGAAGTTGGGTTTAGATACCCATGGTGGCAGCAGCAGTATTCCCCATAGTCATCCTGCAAAAGAGCATGATTCCAGGAATCTGCACAAGATAGTTCCCCCTTATAAGGAGGGGGATGACATTAACAAGTGGTTTGCTGCACTTGAGAGGGCCTGTGTTGTACAGGATGTCCCTCAAAGGCAGTGGGCTGCTATCCTATGGCTATCATTTAGTGGAAAAGGTAGGGATAGGCTCCTTACTGTGAAAGAAAATGATGCTAATAATTTCCAAGTTCTTAAGAATGCACTCCTGGATGGTTATGGCTTAACCACTGAACAGTACAGGATAAAGTTCAGAGAGACCAAAAAGGAGTCTTCACAAGACTGGGTTGATTTTATTGACCATTCAGTGAAGGCCTTGGAGGGGTGGTTACATGGCAGTAAAGTTACTGATTATGACAGCCTGTATAACTTGATCCTGAGAGAGCATATTCTTAATAATTGTGTGTCTGATTTGTTGCACCAGTACTTGGTGGACTCTGATCTGACCTCTCCCCAAGAATTGGGAAAGAAGGCAGACAAATGGGTCAGAACAAGAGTGAACAGAAAAGTTCATACAGGGGGTGACAAAGATGGCAACAAAAAGAAGGATGGTAAGTCTTCTGACAAGGGTGGGGACAAATCTAAAAATGAGTCTTCATCAGGCCCACAAAAACACTCTGGTGGGGGTGGTGGGCCCAAATCCTCCTTTAATCAGAACAAGGAAAAGAAACCATGGTGCTATTTATGTAAAATAAAAGGCCATTGGACAACAGATCCCAGTTGTCCAAAGAAAGGCACCACAGCTCCTACCACTACAACCCCTACTGCTACACCTAGTGTCCCTACTAATAGCAGTGGTGGTGGGAGCAAACCTACTAATAGCCAATCCAAGGGAGTAGCTGGGCTCACTTTTGGTAATTTAGTTGGGGTTGGTCTGATTAGGGAGACCACAGAGGCTACTTTAGTCTCTGAAGGGGCTATTGATTTAGCCACTTTGGTTGCTTGCCCCCATAACTTGGAGAAGTACAAGCAACTAACCCTAATAAATGGTGTTGAGGTCCAGGCCTACAGGGACACAGGTGCCAGTGTCACAATGGTGATTGAGAAACTGGTGCACCCTGAACAACACATACTTGGACACCAGTACCAAGTAACCGATGCTCACAACATAACACAAAGCCACCCCATGGCTGTTGTAAATCTCAACTGGGGGGGGGTAACTGGTCCAAAGAAAGTTGTGGTAGCTTCAGATTTACCTGTAGACTGTGTATTAGGGAATGATTTGGAGACATCAGCTTGGTCAGATGTGGAGTTGGAGGCCCATGCAGCAATGCTGGGCATTCCAGGGCATATTTTTGCTTTGACAAGGGCTCAGGCCAAAAAGCAAAAAGGACAGGGAAGCTTGGATCCTGGAACAATGGACCAAGTGCTCCCTAAAGCTAGGGCTAGTAGAAGCAAACCACTTCCTACTATCCCTCCCTCTACAGTGGATTCAACTTCTGAGGAAGAAGAATTCCCTCCCTGTGCAGAACCTACACCAGAGGAGCTGGAAGCAGACACTGCTGAGCTTTTGGGTGAAGGGGGGCCTGCCAGAGAGGAGCTGAGTGTGGCACAGCAAACCTGTCCCACATTAGAGGGTCTCAGACAGCAAGCTGTCAAACAGGCTAATGGGGATGTCAGTGACTCTCACAGAGTTTACTGGGAGGACAACCTCTTGTACACTGAGCATAGGGATCCTAAACCTGGAGCTGCCAGGAGATTAGTGATTCCTCAGGAGTACAGAAAGTTCCTCCTAACACTGGCACATGACATTCCCTTAGCTGGGCACCTAGGACAAATGAAAACTTGGGACAGGCTTGTTCCCTTGTTTCATTGGCCTAGGATGTCTGAGGACACAAAGGAATTTTGTAAGTCCTGTGAAACCTGTCAAGACAGTGGCAAGACAGGTGGCACTCCAAAGGCACCCCTTATCCCACTGCCTGTGGTTGGGGTTCCCTTTGAAAGGGTAGGGGGTTGACATAGTTGGCCCCCTTGACCCTCCTACTGCTTCAGGCAATAGGTTTATCTTAGTGGTAGTGGACCATGCCACAAGATATCCTGAAGCTATTCCTTTAAGGACCACTACAGCACCTGCAGTGGCAAAGGCCCTCCTGGGAATATTTTCCAGGGTGGGCTTCCCAAAGGAAGTAGTATCAGACAGGGGAAGCAATTTCATGTCTGCATACTTAAAGGCCATGTGGAAGGAGTGTGGTGTAACTTACAAGTTCACAACACCCTATCATCCACAAACAAATGGACTGGTGGAGAGATTTAATAAAACTCTCAAAGGCATGATTATGGGTCTCCCTGAAAAACTCCGCAGGAGATGGGATATCCTTCTACCATGCCTCCTTTTTGCCTACAGGGAGGTACCACAGAAAGGAGTGGGCTTCAGCCCCTTTGAACTTCTTTTTGGACACCCTGTTAGGGGTCCACTCACACTTGTAAAGGAGGGTTGGGAACAACCTTTAAAAGCTCCTAAGCAGGATATTGTGGATTATGTACTTGGCCTCAGATCAAGGATGGCTGAGTACATGAAAAAGGCCAGTAAAAACCTTCAGGCCAGCCAAGAGCTCCAGAAGCAATGGCATGATCAGAAGGCTGTTTTGGTTCAGTACCAACCAGGGCAGAAAGTGTGGGTCTTGGAGCCTGTGGCCCCAAGAGCACTCCAAGATAAATGGAGTGGACCCCACACAATTGTTGAAAAGAAGGGTGAAGTCACCTACTTGGTTGACTTAGGCACTGCCAGGAGTCCCCTTAGGGTGCTCCATGTCAACCGCCTGAAACCCTACTATGACAGGGCTGATCTCACCCTGCTCATGGCAACAGATGAGGGACAGGAAGAAGACAGTGATCCTCTACCTGATCTCTTCTCTTCCACAGAACAAGATGCTCTTGTGGAAGGTGTAGTTTTGGCTGATTGTCTTACTGCTGAGCAGAAAGATAATTGCATAAATCTCCTAGGACAATTTTCAGAACTCTTCTCTACTGTGCCAGGCACCACTTCTTGGTGTGAGCACACTATAGATACTGGAGACAGTTTACCTGTCAAAAGTAAGATCTATAGGCAGCCTGACCATGTCAGGGACTGCATAAAGCAAGAAGTTCAGAAAATGTTGGAACTAGGAGTGGTTGAGCACTCTGACAGTCCATGGGCTTCTCCTGTGGTACTGGTACCAAAACCCAATTCTAAAGATGGAAAGAAGGAAATGAGGTTTTGTGTAGACTATAGAGGTCTCAACTTGGTAACCAAAACTGATGCTCACCCTATACCCAGGGCAGATGAGCTCATAGATACACTGGCATCTGCCAAGTATCTAAGCACTTTTGATTTGACTGCAGGGTATTGGCAGATCAAATTGTCAGAAGATGCTAAACCTAAGACTGCATTTTCTACCATTGGAGGACATTACCAGTTTACTGTAATGCCTTTTGGTTTGAAAAATGCACCTGCCACTTTTCAGAGGTTGGTGAACACAGTCCTGCAAGGGCTGGAAGCTTTCAGTGCAGCATATTTGGACGATATAGCTGTCTTTAGCTCCAGCTGGGATGATCACCTGGTCCACCTATGGAAAGTTTTGGAGGCTCTGCAAAAGGCAGGCCTCACTATCAAGGCTTCAAAGTGCCAGATAGGGCAGGGTAAGGTGGTTTATCTGGGACACCTTGTTGGTGGGGAACAGATTGCACCACTTCAGGGGAAAATCCAAACTATTATTGATTGGGTTCCCCCTACCACTCAGACTCAGGTGAGAGCCTTCCTAGGCCTCACTGGGTATTACAGGAGGTTCATTAAGAACTATGGCTCCATTGCAGCCCCTCTTAATGACCTCACATCCAAGAAAATGCCTAAAAAGGTATTATGGACAGCAAGCTGTCAGAAAGCTTTTGAGGAGCTAAAGCAGGCCATGTGCTCTGCACCTGTCCTGAAAAGCCCTTGTTACTCTAAAAAATTCTATGTCCAAACTGATGCATCTGAATTAGGAGTAGGGGCAGTCCTATCACAACTTAATTCTGAGGGCCAGGATCAACCTGTTGCTTTTATTAGTAGAAGGTTGACCCCTAGAGAAAAGCGTTGGTCTGCCATTGAGAGGGAGGCCTTTGCTGTGGTCTGGGCTCTGAAGAAGTTGATGCCATACCTGTTTGGCACTCACTTCATTGTTCAGACAGACCACAAACCTCTACTTTGGCTAAAACAAATGAAAGGTGAAAATCCTAAATTGTTGAGGTGGTCCATATCCCTACAGGGAATGGACTATACAGTGGAACATAGACCTGGGAGTAGCCACTCCAATGCAGATGGACTCTCCAGATATTTCCACTTAGACAATGAAGACTCATCAGGTCATGGCTAGTCTTATTGTCCTTCGTTTGGGGGGGGGTTGTGTAGGAAAGTACCATCTTGCCTGGCATGTTACCCCCATTTTTCACTGTATATATGTTGTTTTAGTTGTATGTGTCACTGGGACCCTGGTAACCCAGGGCCCCAGTGCTCATAAGTGTGACTGAATGTGTTACCTGTGTAGTGACTAACTGTCTCACTGAGGCTCTGCTAATCAGAACCTCAGTGGTTATGCTCTCTCATTTCTTTCCAAATTGTCACTGACAGGCTAGTGACCATTTTTACCAATTTACATTGGCTTACTGGAACACCCTTATAATTCCCTAGTATATGGTACTGAGGTACCCAGGGTATTGGGGTTCCAGGAGATCCCTATGGGCTGCAGCATTTCTTTTGCCACCCATAGGGAGCTCTGACAATTCTTACACAGGCCTGCCACTCCAGCCTGAGTGAAATAACGTCCACGTTATTTCACAGCCATTTCACACTGCACTTAAGTAAC
This sequence comes from Pleurodeles waltl, assembly GCF_031143425.1. Classification (NCBI taxonomy): domain Eukaryota; kingdom Metazoa; phylum Chordata; class Amphibia; order Caudata; family Salamandridae; genus Pleurodeles; species Pleurodeles waltl. The sequence goes on from NC_090447.1 coordinate 684,746,185, forward strand.
TTATAAGTCACCTATATGTCTAACCTTTACCTGGTAAAGGTTAGGTGCAAAGTTACTTAGTGTGAGGGCATCCTGGCACCAGCCAAGGTGCCCCCACATTGTTCAGAGCCAATTCCCTGAACTTTGTGAGTGCGGGGACACCATTACACGCGTGCACTACATATAGGTCACTACCTATATGTAGCTTCACCATGGTAACTCCGAATATGGCCATGTAACATGTCTATGATCATGGAATTGCCCCCTCTATACCATCCTGGCATAGTTGGCACAATCCTATGATCCCAGTGGTCTGTAGCACAGACCCTGGTACTGCCAAACTGCCCTTCCTGGGGTTTCACTGCAGCTGCTGCTGCTGCCAACCCCTCAGACAGGCAGCTGCCCTCCTGGGGTCCAGCCAGGCCTGGCCCAGGATGGCAGAACAAAGAACTTCCTCTGAGAGAGGGTGTGACACCCTCTCCCTTTGGAAAATGGTGTGAAGGCAGGGGAGGAGTAGCCTCCCCCAGCCTCTGGAAATGCTTTGTTGGGCACAGATGTGCCCAATTCTGCATAAGCCAGTCTACACCGGTTCAGGGACCCCTTAGCCCCTGCTCTGGCGCGAAACTGGACAAAGGAAAGGGGAGTGACCACTCCCCTGACCTGCACCTCCCCTGTGAGGTGTCCAGAGCTCCTCCAGTGTGCTCCAGACCTCTGCCATCTTGGAAACAGAGGTGCTGCTGGCACACTGGACTGCTCTGAGTGGCCAGTGCCACCAGGTGACGTCAGAGACTCCTGCTGATAGGCTCCTTCAGGTGTTAGTAGCCTATCCTCTCTCCTAGGTAGCCAAACCCTCTTTTCTGGCTATTTAGGGTCTCTGTCTCTGGGGAAACTTTAGATAACGAATGCAAGAGCTCATCTGAGTTCCTCTGCATCTCTCTCTTCACCTTCTGATAAGGAAACGACCGCTGACCGCGCTGGAAGCCTGCAAACCTGCAACATAGTAGCAAAGACGACTACTGCAACTCTGTAACGCTGATCCTGCCGCCTTCTCGACTGTTTTCCTGCTTGTGCATGCTGTGGGGGTAGCCTGCCTCCTCTCTGCACCAGAAGCTCAGAAGAAATCTCCCGTGGGTCGACGGAATCTTCCCCCTGCAACCGCAGGCACCAAAAAGCTGCATTAGCGGTCCCTTGGGTCTCCTCTCAGCACAACGAGCGAGGTCCCTCGAATCCAGCGACTCTGTCCAAGTGACCCCCACAGTCCAGTGACTCTTCAGCCCAAGTTTGGTGGAGGTAAGTCCTTGCCTCACCTCGCTGGGCTGCATTGCTGGGAACCGCGACTTTGCAGCTACTCCGGCCCCTGTGCACTTCCGGCGGAAATCCTTCGTGCACAGCCAAGCCTGGGTCCACGGCACTCTAACCTGCATTGCACGACTTTCTAAGTTGGTCTCCGGCGACGTGGCACTCCTTTGTGCAACTTCAGCGAGCACCGTTTCACGCATCCTTGTAGTGCCTGTTTCTGGCACTTCTTAGGGTGCTACCTGCTTCAGTGAGGGCTCTTTGTCTTGCTCGACGTCCCCTCTCTCTTCAGGTCCAATTTGCGACCTCGTGGTCCCTTCTGGGCCCCAGCAGCGTCCAAAAACGCCAAACGCACGATTTGCGTCTAGCAAGGCTTGTTGGCATCCTTCTGACGGGAAAACACTTCTGCCCGACTCTCCAAGGCGAGTGGGATCCGTCCACCAAAGGGGAAGTCTCTTGCCCTTTTCGTTCCTGCAGAAACCTCAGCTTCTTCTGTCCAGTCAAAGCTTCTTTGCACCCGCAGCTGGCCTTTCCTGGGCATCTGCCCATCTCCGACTTGCTTGTGACTTTTGGACTTGGTCCCCTTGTTCCACAGGTACCCTAGATTGGAAATCCACAGTTGTTGCATTGCTGGTTTGTGTCTTTCCTGCATTATTCCTCTAACACGACTACTTTGTCCTTAGGGGAACTTTAGTGCACTTTGCACTCACTTTTCAGGGTCTTGGGGAGGGTTATTTTTCTAACTCTCACTATTTTCTAATAGTCCCAGCGACCCTCTACAAGGTCACATAGGTTTGGGGTCCATTCGTGGTTCGCATTCCACTTTTGGAGTATATGGTTTGTGTTGCCCCTATCCCTATGTTTCCCCATTGCATCCTATTGTAACTATACATTGTTTGCACTGTTTTCTAAGACTATACTGCATATTTTTGCTATTGTGTATATATATCTTGTGTATATTTCCTATCCTCTCACTGAGGGTACACTCTAAGATACTTTGGCATATTGTCATAAAAATAAAGTACCTTTATTTTTAGTATAACTGTGTATTGTGTTTTCTTATGATATTGTGCATATGACACTAAGTGGTACTGTAGTAGCTTCACACGTCTCCTAGTTCAGCCTAAGCTGCTCTGCTAAGCTACCATTATCTATCAGCCTAAGCTGCTAGACACCCTATACACTAATAAGGGATAACTGGGCCTGGTGCAAGGTGCAAGTACCCCTTGGTACTCACTACAAGCCAGTCCAGCCTCCTACACTAACTATGAAAGCCTGTATAATCCAATCCTGAGAGAGCATATTCTTAACAATTATGTGTCTGATTTGTTGCACCAGTACTTGGTAGACTCAGATCTGACTTCTCCCCAAGAATAAGGAAAGAAGGCAGACAAATGGGTCAGAACAAGAGTGAACAGAAAAGTTCATACAGTAGGTGATAAGGATGGCAAGAAGAAAGATGCTGAGAAATCTCAGGATAAGCATGGGGATAAGGGAAAAAACTAAAGATCCTCCTTCAAATCCTAAACACTGTTCAGGGGGTGGGGATAAATCATCTTCTTCCTCTTCTTCACAACCCACACACATTAATAAGCCTTGGTGCTATGTATGTTAAAATAAAGGCCATAGGCCAGGGGATAAGTCCTGCCCAGGTAAACCCCCCGAGCCTACCACCACCAATACATCAAACTCTAGTGCCCCTAGCAGTAGTGGTAATAGTGGTGGGACTGCTGGCAACAGTCAAAATAAGGGTGTAGTTGGGTTCACTTATGGGTCCATCATAGAAACTGGGGTAGTCAGTCTCAAGACAGTTTCTGTCACACCTGGTGGCATTGGCCTTGCCACACTGGCTGCTTGTCCCCTTACATTGGATAAGTACAGGTAGACAGTTTCAATAAATGGTGTTGAGGCTCAGGCCTACAGGGACACAGGTGCCAGTATCACTTTGGTGACTGAAAACCTAGTGTCTCCTGCACAACACATCATTGGACAACAATACAAGATTATTGATCTCCATAACTCCACTAAGTTCCTTCCCTTAGCTATAATTCAGTTTAGTTGGGGTGGAGTTACTGGCCCTAAGCAGGTGGTGGTATCACCTAGCTTACCTGTAGACTGTCTCTTAGATAATGACCTAGAGGCCTAAGGTTGGGCTGAGGTAGAGGTTAATACCCATGCAGCCATGCTGGGTATCCCTGAGGAATTGCTTGCTCTCATTTCAGCTGAAATGAAACACAAACCATATACTCCAAAAGTGGAATGTGAATCACGAATGGACCCCAGACCTATGGGAGATTGTAGAGGGTCGCTGGGACTGTGAGAAAACAGCAAGGGTGTCCAAAATACCCCACCCCAAGACCCTGAAAAGTAGGAGTAAAGTTCCCCTACTACCCCAGAAAGACACAATAGTTGTGATAGGGGATTCTGCAAGAACCACAAGCACCAGCAAAACACTGAAGACGGATTCCTGGACCTGAGGACCTGTAAAGGAAGGGGACCAAGTCCAAGAGTCGAGATAGTGTCCAGGGGAGGCAGGAGCCCAGGAAACCCCGGATGAAGATGCATAAGGGCTGCCTCCGGTTGGAAGAAGCCGAAGATTCAACGAAAAAGGCTAGGTTTTTGGGTGCTGCTGGGGACCAGGAAGGACCAGGATGTCGCCCCTTGGAGGAGGATACGATGGGGGTGCTCAGCAACTCAGAGAGCCCCCACAGAAGCAGGCAGCACCCGCAGAAGTACCGGAGCAGGCACTTAGAAATCTGTGAACTCAGAGTCACAAAAGGAGGGTCCCATGATGTCGGAGTCCAACTCAGTGGGTTGAGCACTGCAGGACGGAGTGCTGGGGACCCAGGCTAGGCTGTACACAAAGGAATCCTTGGAGAAGAGCACAGAAGCCGGAGCAGCTGCAGATCACGCTGCAAATCACGCAGTACACAGGTTTGCTGTCTGGCGTGGGGAGTCAGGTACTTATCTCCATCAAATGTGGACAGAAGGGCCACTGGACTGTGGGAGACACTTGGACCCACCTCCTGTGTTCCAGGGACCATGCTCGTCAGGATGAGAGGGGACCCAGAGGACCGGTGATGCAGTAATTTCGAGCCTGCGTTGGCAGGGGGAAGATTCCATTGACCCACAGGAGATTTCTTCTTGGCTTCCATTGCAGGGTGAAGGCAGACAGCCCTCAGAGCATGCTCCACCAGGAAACATTTGAGAAAGCCGGCAGGATGAGGCGCTACAATGTTGCTGGTAGTCGTCTTGCTACTTTGTTGCGGTTTTGCAGGCGTCCTGGAGCAGTCAGCGGTCGATCCTTGGCAGAAGTCGAAGAGGGAAGTGCAGAGGAACTCTGGTGAGCTCTTGCATTCGTTATCTGAGGAATAGCCCAGAGGAGAGACCCTACAAAGCCAAAAAAGGAGGTTTGGCTACCAAGAAAGGAGGTTTGGCTACCAAGAGAGGTAAGCACCTATCAGAAGGGGTCTCTGACGTCACCTGCTGGCACTGGCCACTCAGAGCAGTCCATTGTGCCCCAACACCTCTGAATCCAAGATGGCAGCGGTCTGGGACACACTGGAGGAGCTCTGGGTACCTTCCCTGGGAGGTGCAGGTCAGGGGAGTGGTCACTCCCCTTTCCTTTGTCCAGTTTCGCGCCAGAGCAGGGCTGAGGGATCCCTGAACCGGTGTAGACTGGCTTATGCAGAGATGGGCACCATCTGTGCCCATCAAAGCATTTTCAGAGGCTGGGGGAGGCTACTCCTCCCCAGCCCTTCACACCTATTTCCAAAGGGCGAGGGTGTAACACCATCTATCAGAGGAAATCCTTTGTTCTGCCTTCCTGGGACTGGGCTGCCCAGACCCCAGGAGGGCAGAAACCTGTCTGAGGGGTTGGCAGCAGCAGCAGGTGCAGTGGAAACCCCGGAAAGGCAGTTTGGCAGTACCCGGGTTCTGTGCTAGAGACCCGGGGGATCATGGAATTGTCCCCCCAATACCAGAATGGTATTGGGGTGACAATTCCATGATCTTAGACATGTTACGTGGCCATGTTTGGAGTTTCCATTGTGAAGCTACACATAGGTAGTGACCTATGTGCAGTGCACGCGTGTAATGGTGTCCCCGCACTCACAAAGTCCGGGGAATTTGCCATGAACGATGTTGTAGGAGGCTGGCCTGGCTTTTAGTGGGTACCAGAGGTACTTACACCTTGTGCCAGGACCAGTTATCCCTTATTAGTGTAGAAGAGGTGTTTCTAGCAGCTTAGACTGATAGAAGGTAGCTATGGCAAAGCAGCTTAGGCTGAACTAGGAGACATACAAAGCTCCTACTATACCACTTATATCATATGCACAATATCATAAGAAAACACAATACACAGAGTTACTAAAAATAAAGGTACTTTATTTTTTTGACAATATGCCAAAAGTATCTTAGTGAGTACCCTCAGTAAGAAGGTAAGTACTATACACAAGGTATATGTACACACACCAAAATTAGGTAAGTAAGAGCAAGAAAAGTAATGCAAATAGTGTAGAATTACAATAGGTTGCAATAGGAGCACATAGGTATAGCGGCAACACAAACCATATACTCCAAAAGTGGAATGCGAACCACAAATGGACCCCAGACCTATGTGAGCTTGTAGAGGGTCGCTGGTACTGTAAGAAAACAGTGAAGGGTTAGAAAAATACCTCATCCCAAGACCCTGAAAAGCAGGAGTAAAGTACACCTACTACCCCCAGAGAGCACAGAAGTCGTGATAGGGGGATTCTGCAGGAAGAACAAACACCAGCAGTGCACTGACAACGGATTTCCGGACCTGAGTACCTGTAAGAAAAGGGGACCAAGCCCAATAGTCGCGACAGTATCCGGGGGGGGCAGGGGCCCAGGAAACCCCAGCTGAAGGTGCAAGGAAGCTGACACTGGTTGGAAGAAGCTTGGAGTTCTGCAAGAAAGAAGAGGACTAGGAACTTCTCCTTTGGAAGACAGATGTCCCACGTCGCGATGAAGCTTGCAGACGTGTTCCCACACATAAAGACCGCAGACAAGCCTTGCTAGCTGCAAGGGTCGCGGTAGAGGTTTTTGGGTGCTGCTGAGGACCAGGAAGGACCAGGATGTCGCCTTTTGCAGGAGGCCACAGAGGGGGCGCTCAGCAACTCAGACAGCCCTCACAGAAGCAGGCAGCACCCGCAGAAGTAGCCCAACAGGCACTTGGAAGGAGAGGGAACCGGAGTCCATGCGAAGTTACAAAAGGGAGTCCCACGACGCAGGAGGACAACTCAGAAGGTTGTGCACTGCAGGACGGACTGCTGGGGACCCAGGCTTGGCTGTGCACAAAGGAAATCCTGGAAGAGTACACAGGAGCCGGAGCAGCTGCAAATAACGCGGTACAGAGCTTTGTAGTCTAGCTTGGGGAGGCAAGGACTTACCTCCACCAAACTTGGACTGAAGAGTCACTGCACTGTGGGAGTCAATTGGATGGTGTTGCTGTGTTACAGGGACCACACTCGTCGGGATGAGAGGGGACCCAGAGGACCAGTGATGCAGTCTTTTGGTGCCTGCGTTAGCAGGGGGAAGATTCCGTCGACCCACTGGAGATTTCTTCGGAGCTTCTGGTGAGCTCTTGCATTCGTTATCTAAAGAATTCCCCAAAGCAGAGACCCTAAATAGCCAGAAAAGGAGGTTTGGCTACCAAGGAAGGAGGATTGGCTACCAAGAGAGATAAGAGCCTATCAGATGGAGCCTCTGACGTCACCCGCTGGCACTGGCCACTCAGAGCAGTCTAGTTTGCCACAAACACCTCTGTTTCCAAGATGGCAGTGATCTGGCACATACTGGAAGAGCTCTGGGCACCTCCCCTGGGAGGTTCAGGTCAGGGGAGTGGTCACTCCCCTTTCCTTTGTCCAGTTTCGCGCCAGAGAAGGGCTTGGGGATCCCTAAACCGGTGTAGACTGGCTTATGCAGAGATGGGCACCACCTGTGCCCATCAAAGCATTTCCAGAGGCTGGGGGAGGCTACTCCTCCCCAGCCCTGACACCTATTTCCAAAGGGAGAGGTTGTTACACCCTCTCTCACAGGAAATCCTTTGTTCTGCTTTCTGGGCCAGGGCTGCCTGGACCCCAGGAGGGCAGAAACCTGCCTGAGGGGTTGCAGCAGCAGCAGCTGCAATGGAGACCCCAGAAAGGCAGTTTGGCAGTACCCGGGTACTATGCAAGAGACCCGGGGGATCATGGAATTGTCAATTGGGGTGACAATTCCATGATCTTAGACATGTTACATGGCCATGTTCGGAGTTACCATTGTGAGGCTATACATAGGTAGTGACCTATGTATAGCGCACACGTGTAATGGTGTCCCCGCACTCACAAAGTCCGGGGAATTTGCCCTGAACGATGTGGGGGCCCCTTGGCTAGCGCTAGGGTGTCCACACACTAAGTAACTTGGCACCCAACCTTCACTAAGTGAAGGTTAGACATATAGGTGACTTATAAGTTACTTAAGTGAAGTGGTAAATGGCTTTGAAATAATGTGGATGTTATTTCACTCAGGCTGCAGTGGCAGGCCTGTGTAAGAATTGTCAGAGCTCCCTATGGGTGGCAAAAGAAATGCTGCAGCCCATAGGGATCTCCTGGAACCCCAATACCCTGGGTACCTCAGTACCATATACTAGGGAATTATAAGGGTGTTACAGTATGCCAATGTGAATTGGTGAAATTGGTCACTAGCCTGTTAGTGACAGTTTAGAAAGAAGAGAGAGCATAACCACTGGGGTTCTGGTTAGCAGAACCTCAGTGAGACAGTTAGTCATCACACAGGGAACACATACAGGGCACACATATAACCAATGGGGCCCTGGCTGGCAGGGTTCCAGTGACACATACACTAAAACAACATATATACAGTGAAATATGGGGGTAACATGCCAGGCAAGATGGTACTTTCCTACACAACCCCCCCCCCCCCAAACGAAGGACAATGAGACTAGCCATGACCTGATGAGTCTTCATTGTCTAAGTGGAAATATCTGGAGAGTCCATCTGCATTGGAGTGGGTACTCCCAGGTCTATGTTCCACTGTATAATCCATTCCCTGTAGAGATATGGACCACCTCAACAATTTAGGGTTTTCACCTTTCATTTGTTTTAGCCAAAGTAGAGGTTTGTGGTTTGTCTGAACAATTAAGTGAGTGCCAAACAGGTATGGCCTCAACTTCTTCAGTGCCCAGACCACAGCAAAGGCTTCCCTCTCTATGGCAGACCAATGCTTTTCTCTAGGGGTCAACCTCCTGCTGATAAAAGCAATAGGTTGATCCTGGCCCTCAGAATTGAGTTGTGATAAGTCTGCCCCTACCCCTAATTCAGATGCATTAGTTTGAACAATGAATTTATTGGAGTAATATTGGCTTCTTAGGACAGGTGCGGTGCACATGGCCTGTTTCAGCTCCTCAAAAGCTTTCTGACAGCTAGTTGTCCACAATACCTTTTTAGGCATTTTCTTGGAAGCAAGGTCATTAAGTGGGGCTGCAATGGAGCCATAGTTCTTAATGAACCTCCTGTAATACACAGTGAGGCCTAGGAAGGCTCTCACTTGGGTCTGAGTTGTAGGGGGAACCCAATCCATGATAGTTTGGATTTTCCCCTGAAGTGGTGCAATCTGTTCTCCACCTACCAGGGGTCCCAAATAAACCACTTTCCCCTGCCCTATCTGGCACCTTGAAGCCTTGATAGTGAGGCCTGCCTTTTGCAGGGCCTCCAAAACTTTCCATAGGTGGACCAGGTGATCATCCCAGGTGGAGCTTAAGTCAGCTATATCATCTAGATATGCTGCACTAAAAGCCTCCAACCCTTGCAGGACTGTATTCACCAACCTCTGAAAAGTGGCATGTGCATTTTTCAAACCAAAGGGCATTACTGTGATTTGGTAGTGCCCTCCAATAGTCGAAAATGCAGTTTTTGCTTTAGCATCCTTTGATAACTTGATCTGCCAATACCCTGCAGTCAAATCAAAGGTGCTTAGATACTTGGCAGATGCCAGTGTATCTATGAGCTCATCTGCCCTGGGTAAAGGGTGAGCATCAGTTTTTGTTACCTGGTTGAGACCTCTGTAATCTACACAGAATCTCATTTCCCTTTTTCCATCTTTGGAGTGAGGCTTTGGTGCAAGCACCACAGGAGAGGCCCATGGGCTTTCAGAATATTCAACCACTCCCAGTTCAAGCATTTTCTGAACTAATTGTTTTATGTAGTCCCTGACATGGTCAGGCTGCCTATAGATCTTACTTTTGACAGGCATGCTGTCTCCAGTATCTATAGTGTGCTCACACCAAGAAGTGGTGCCTGGCACAGTAGAAAAGAGTTCAGAAAACTGACCTAGGAGATTTATGCGGTTGTCTTTTTGCTCAGCAATAAGAAAATCTGCCAAAACTACACCTTCCAATAGAGCATCCTGTTCTGTGGAAGAGAAGAGATCAGGGAGAGGGTCACCCTCTTCTTCCTGTCCTTCATCTGTTGCCATGAGCAGGGTGAGATCAGCCCTGTCATAGTAGGGTTTTAGGCGATTGACATGGAGCACCCTAAGGCGACTCCTGGCAGTGCCCAGGTCAACCAAGTAGGTGACCTCTCCCTTCTTTTCAACAATGATGTGGGGTCCACTCCATTTGTCTTGGAGTGCTCTTGGGGCCACCGGCTCCAATACCCACACCTTCTGTCCTGGTTGGTACTGAATCAGAACAGCCTTCTGGTCATGCCATTGCTTTTGGAGCTCTTGGCTGGCCTGAAGGTTTTTACTGGCATTTTTCATGTACTCAGCCATTCTGGATCTTAGGCCGAGTACATAGTCCACTATGTCTTGCTTAGGAGCTTTTAAAGGTTGTTCCCAACCCTCCTTTACAAGTGTTAGAGTACCTCTTACAGGGTGTCCAAATAGGAGTTCAAGGGGGCTGAAGCTCACTCCTTTTTGGGGTACCTCCCTGTAAGCAAAAAGGAGGCAAGATAACAGGACATCCCATCTCCTCCTGAGTTTTTCAGGGAGTCCCATTATCATTCCTTTGAGAGTTTTATTAAACCTCTCTACCAGTACATTTGTTTGTGGATTATAAGGTGTGGTGAATTTGTATGTTACACCACATTCCTTCCACATGGCCTTCAAGTATGCAGACATAAAGTTGCTACCCCTGTCTGATACAACCTCTTTTGGGAAACACACCCTGGAAAAGATTCCCAGGAGGGCTTTTGCCACTGCAGGTGCTGTAGTGGTCCTTAGAGGAATTGCTTCAGGATATCTTGTGGCATGGTCCACTACCACCAAGATAAACCTATTGCCTGAAGCAGTAGGAGGGTCAAGGGGGCCAACTATGTCAACCCCTACCCTTTCAAAGGGAACCCCAACCACAGGTAGTGGAATAAGGGGAGCCTTTGGGGTGCCACCCGTCTTGCCACTGGCTTGGCAGGTCACACAGGACTTACAAAAAATCTTTGTGTCCACTGACATCCTAGGCCAGTGAAACAGGGGGACAAGCCTTTCCCATGTTTTAATCTGACCCAAATGTCCAGCCAAGGTAATGTTGTGTGCCAGAGTTAGGAGGAACTCTCTGTACTGCAGGGGAATGACCAATCTCCTGTCTGCTCCAGGTTTTGGGTCCCTTGCCTCAGTGTACAAGAGGTTGTCCTCCCAGTAAACTCTATGTGAGTCACTGACATCCCCATTTTGCTGCTTGACAGCTTGCTGTCTGAGACCCTCTAATGTGGGACAGGATTGCTGTGCCACACTCAGCTCTTCCGTGGCAGGCCCCCCTCCACCCAAAAGCTCAGAAGTGTCTGTTGCAAGCTCATCTGGTGAAGGTTCTGCACAGGGTGGAAATTCTTCTTCCTCAGAAGTAGAATCATCTGTAGTGGGAGGGATAGAAGGTAGGGATTTACCCTTACTAACGCTATCATTAGGGAGCACTTGGTCCATTGTTCCAGGATCCAAGTCACCCTGTCCTATTTGCTTTTTGGCCTGAGCCCTTGTTAAAGCAAAAATAAGCCCAGGGATGCCCAGCATTGCTGCATGAGCCTCCAACTCCACTTCTGCCCAATCTGATGTCTCTAAATCATTCCCTAGTAGACAGTCTACAGGTAAATCTGAGGCAACCACAACTTTCTTTGGACCAGTAACCCCCCCCCAGTTGAGATTCACAACAGCCATGGGGTGGCTAAGAGTGTTGTTATAAGCGTCTGTCACTTCGTACTGATGACCAAGTAGGTGTTGTTCAGGGTGTACCAGTTTCTCTATTACCATGGTAACACTGGCACCTGTGTCCCTGTAGGCCTGAACCTCAACACCATTGATTAGGGGAAGTTGCTTGTACTTATCCATATTAAGGGGACAAGCAACCAAGGTGGCCAAATAAATGGCACCTTCAGAGACTAACACAGCATCTGTGGTCTCCCTAACAAGACCAACCCCAACTAAGTTACCAAAAGTGAGCCCAGCTACTCCCTTGGATTGGCTATTAGTAGGTTTGCTCCCACCACCACGGCTATTACTAGGGGCACTAGAGGTTGCAGTACGGGTTGTGGTAGTGGGAGGTTTGGTGCTTTTCTTTGGACAACTGGCATCAGTTGTCCAATGGCCTTTTACTATACATAAATAGCACCATGGTTTCTATACTTGATTAGAAGAGGATTTGGACCCATCACCCCCACCAGAGTTTTTTTGTGGGCCTGATGAAGACTCATTTTTAGATTTGTCCTCACCCTTGTCTGAAGACTTACCATCCTTCTTCTTGCCATCCTTGTCACCCCCTGTATGAACTTTTCTGTTCACTCTTGTTCTGACCCATTTGTCTGCCTTCTTTCCCAATTCTTGAGGAGAGGTCAGATCTGAGTCCACTAGATATTGGTGTAACAAATCAGACACACAGTTATTCAGAATATGCTCTCTCAAGATTAGATTGTACAGGCTTTCATAGTCAGAAAGTTTACTGCCATGTAACCACCCCTCCAAGGCCTTCACTGAATAGTCAACAAAGTCTACCCAGTCTTGTGAGGACTCTTTTCTGGTTTCTCTGAACTTAATCCTGTGCTGTTCAGTGGTTAAGCCAAATCCATCCAAGAGTGCATTCTTCAAAACTGTAAAATTATTGGCATCACTTCCCTTCACAGTAAGGAGCCTATCCCTACCCTTTCCACTGAAAGATAGCCATAGGATTGCAGCCCACTGCCTTTGAGGGACTCCCTGTACAGGCCCTCTCAAGTCCAGCAAACCACTTGTTAATGTCATCCCCCTCCCTGTAAGGGGGAACTATCTTGTGCAGATTCCTAGAATCATGCTCTCTCACAGGATTGCTATCAGGAATACTGCTGCTGCCACGATGGGGTCCTAATCCCAACCTCTGTCTCTCTTTTCCTAAGTCTAGGGATTCCCTGTCCAGAGCCAGCTGTTGCTGTTTAAGCTTCAGCCTGGACTCTTCCACTCTCAACTTATTGAGTTCCCTTTCTAACATCTTGTCATCAGGGTGGGTGGGTTGGGAATGTTTTGAAATAGAAGAAAGATTTGAATGAGCAGAGGGAGACCTGTCCCTAGCAGTTGGCACCCCAACAACCTGGCCTCCAGGAACAAAAACATCCCTACTGTGATGGGAGCTTCTATTACTACCAGCATTGCTAGGTGGTCTGCTAAGCGGCAGATTAGGAAGGGAACCCTGCAACACTCCTACTGGGGGCTCCCCTGAGTCAAAGTGTGAGCTAGCTCCTAACTTCTCAATTGAACTGCCAGCTAAGGCCTTATCATTCTCAATGAGCATGTTAGACAATAATTCTCTAGAAGGGTTCTTTCCTACCACTAAACCTCTATCAATGCAGAGACTCCTTAGGCTCTTAAAGTTAAGGTGGTCATAAGTTGTATTGACCAAATTAAGAGGAGTTCCTACACCAGACATGGTAGAAAAAGGTTTAGAGACAGATAAAAGATAGAAAAAGTTTCAGGACTTTTTAAAGGACAGAAAAAAAACGTTTTCAAACTTTTTGAAACTTTTAGAAAGTTTACAAGTACTTTTCAACACTTAGCAAATAGTGTAAGAGAAGAAAAGCAAAAACGTTTTGGTTAGGTGTACATACACTGAACTTGTTTTGTAGATTTTTCTCTTATGAAAAGTACAAAATGACAAAGTGGTAATGTAGTTGCAAGTACTTATCCCACCGCTGCACAACCAATGTAGGAGGCTGGCCTGGCTTGTAGTGGGTACCAAGGGGTACTTACACTCTGTACCAGGTCCAGTTATCCCTTATTAGTGTAGAAGAGGTGTTTATAGCAGCTTAGGCTGATAGAAGGTACCTATAGCAAAGCAGCTTAGGCTGAACTAGGAGACATACAAAGCTCCGACTATACCACTGGTGTCATATGCACAATATCATAACAAAACACAATACACAGATATACTAAAAATAAAGGTACTTTATTTTTATGACAATATGCCAAATGTATCTCAGTGGGTACCCTCAGTATGAGGATGCAAAATATACACAAGATATATGTACACAAAACCAAAAATATGCAGTAATAGCAAAAGGAAGTAATGCAAGCAATGTAAAGTTACAGTAGATTGCAATAGGAGCACATAGGTATAGGGGCAACACAAACCATATGCTTCAAAAGTGGAATGTGAATCACGAATGTACCCCAAACCCATGTGAGCTTGTAGAGGGTTGCTGGGACTGTAGGAAAACAGTGAGGGTTAGAAAAATAGCCCACCCCAAGACCCTGGAAAGTAGGTGTAAAGTGCACCTGTAACCCCCATAGAGCACAGAAGTCGTGATAGGGGGTTTCTGCAAGGAAGACCAACACCAGCAAAGCAACCAAAGTGTATTTCCGGACCTGAGTACCTGTGGAACAAGGGGACCAAGTCCAAGAGTCGTGACAATGTCGAGAGTGGGCAGATGCCCAGGAAAGGCCAGCTGAGGGTGCAAAGAAACTGCCACCGGATGGTAGAAGCTGTGGATTATGCAAGAACGAAGAGGGCTAGAAACTTCCCCTTTAGAGGATAGATGTCCCACATCGAGAAGAAGCTTGCAGAGGTGATCCCATGCAGAAAGACCGCAAACAAGCCTTGCTAGCTGCAAGGGTCGCAGTTAGGGTTTTTGGATGCTGCTGTGGCCCAGGAGGGACCAGGATGTCGCCACTTGGATGAGGAGACAGAGGGTGTACCCAGCAAGTCAGGGAGCCCTCACAGAAGCAGGCAGCACCCGCAGAAGTACCGCAACAGGCACGTGGAAGAGGAGTGAACCGGAGTCCACCCAAAGACACAAAAGGGAGTCCCACGACGCCGGAGGACAACTCAGAAGGTTGTGCACTGCAGGTTAGAGTGTTGGGGACCCAGACTTGGCTGTGCACAAAGGAAATCCTGGAAGAGTGCACAGGAGCCGGAGCAGCTGCAAATCACACGGTTCCCAGCAATGCAGTTTAGCATGGGGAGGCAAGGACTTCCCTCCACCAAACTTGGACTGAAGAGTCACTGGACTGTGGGAGTCACTTGGACAGAGTTGCTGAGTTCCAGGGAGCACGCTCGTCATGCTGAGCGGGGACCCAGAGGACCGGTGATGCAGTCTTTTGTTGCCTGCGGTTGCAGGGGGAAGATTCCGTCGACCCACGGGAGATTTCTTCAGAGCTCCTGGTGCAAGAAGGAGGCAGGCTACCCCCAGAGCATGCACCACCAGGAAACAGGCGAGAAAGTCAGCAGGATGAAGCGATACAAGGTTGCAGTAGTCGTCTTTGCTACTTTGTTGGGGTTTTGCAGGCGTCCTGAGCAGTCAGCGGTCGATCCTTTGGCAGAAGGTGAAGATAGAAGTTCAGAGGAACTCTGGTGAGCTCTTGCATTCGGTATCTGAAGAATTCCCCAAAGCAGAGACCCTAAATAGCCAGAAAAGGAGGTTTGGCTACCTAGGAAGGAGGATAGGCTAGTAACACAGGTAAGAGCCTATCAGAAGGAGTCTCTGAAGTCACCTGCTGGCCCTGGCCACTCAGAGCAGTCCAGTGTGCCAGCACACTTCTAAATCCAAGATGGCAGAGGTGTGGGGCAAGCTGGAGGAGCTCTGGGCACCTCCCCTGGCAGGTGCAGGTCAGGGGAGTGGTCACTCCCCTTTCCTTTGTCCAGTTGCGCACCAGAGCAGGGCTGGGGGATCCCTGAACCGGTGTAGACTGGCTTATGCAGAGATGGGCACCATCTGTGCCCATCAAAGCATTTCCAGGGGCTGGGGGAGGCTACTCCTCCCCAGCCCTGACACATTTTTCCAAAGGGAGAGGGTGTAACACCCTCTCTCTGAGGAAGTCCTTTGTTCTGCCTTCCTGGGCCAGGGCTGCCTGGACCCCAGGAGGGCAGAAACCTGTCTGAGGGGTTGGCAGCAGCTGCAGTGAAACCCCAGGAAAGGTAGTTTGGCAGTACTAGAGACTCGGGATCATGGAATTCTGGCATTGGGGTGACAATTCCATGATCTTAGACATGTTACATGGCCATGTTCGGAGTTACCATTGTGACTCTATACATAGGTAGTGACCTATGTATAGTGCACGCGTGTAATGGTGTCCCAGCACACACAAAGTCCGGGGAATTTGCCCTGAACGATGTGGGGGCACCTTGGCTAGTGCCAGGGTGCCCACACACTAAGTAACTTAGCACCCAACCTTTACCAGGTGAAGGTTAGACATATAGGTGACTTATAAGTTACTTAAGTGCAGTGGTAAATGGCTGTGGAATAACGTGGACGTTATTTCACTCAGGCTGCAGAGGCAGGCCTGTGTAAGAATTGTCAGATCTCCCTATGGGTGGCACAAGAAATGCTGCAGCCCATAGGGATCTCCTGGCACCCCAATACCCTGGGTACCTCAGTACCATATACTAGGGCATAACCACTGAGGTTCTGGTTAGCAGAGCCTCAGTGAGACAGTTAGGCATCACACAGTGAACACATACATATAGGTCACAAACTTATGAGCACTGGGGTCCTGACTAGCAGGGTCCCAGTGACACATAACAAACATACTGAAAACATAGCGTTTTCACTATGAGCACTGGGCCCTGGCTGGCAGGGTCCCAGTGAGACAGTGAAAACACCCTGACATACACTCACAAACAGGCCAAAAGTGTCTAAGACCATGGAATTGTCACCCCAATGCCACTCTGGCATTGGGGAGACAATTCCATGATCCCCCGAGTCTCTAGCTCAGATCCGGGTACTGCCAAACTACCTTTCCCGGGTTTTCACTGCAGCTGCTGCTGCAGCCAACCCATGAGACAGGTTTCTGACCCCCTGGGGTCCAGCCAGGCTTGGCCCAGGAAGGCAAAATAAAGGACTTCCTCAGAGAGAGGGTGTTACACCCTCTCCCTTTGGAAAAAGGTGTCAGGGCTGGGGAGGAGTAGCCTCCCCCAGCCTCTGGAAATGCTTTCATGGGCACAGATGGTGCCCATCTCTGCATAAGCCAGTCTACACCGGTTCAGGGATACCCCAGCCCTGGTCTGGCGCGAAACTGGACAAAGCAAAGGGGAGTGACCACTCCCCTGACCTGCACCTCCCCTGGGAGGTGCCCAGAGCTCATCCAGTGTGCTCCAGACCTCTGCCATCTTGGAAACAGAGGTGCTGCTGGCACACTGGACTGCTCTGAGTGGCCAGTGTCAGAGACTCCTTCTGATAGGGTCCTTCAGGTGTTGCTAGCCTATCCTCTCTCCTAGGTAGCCAAACCTCCTTTTCTGGCTATTTAGGGTCTCTGCTTTGGGGAATTCCTTAGATAACGAATGCAAGAGCTCATCAGAGTTCCTCTGCATCTCTCTCTTCACCTTCTGCCAAGGAATCGACTGCTGACCGCGCACTTCTAGAGTATATGGTTTGTGTTGCCCCTATCCCTATGTGCCCCCATTGCATTCTATTGTGACTAGACATTGTTTGCACTGTTTTCTATTGCTATTACGGCATATTTTGGTATTGTGTACATATATCTTGTGTATATTTGCTATCCTCATACTGAGGGTACTCACTGAGATACTTTGGCATATTGTCATAAACATAAAGTACCTTTATTTTTATTATATCTATGTATTGTGTTTTCTTATGATATTGTGCAAGTGACACTAGTGGTACTGTAGGAGCTTCACTCGTCTCCTAGTTCAGCCTAAGCAGCTCTGCTAAGCTACCTTTTCTATCAGCCTAAGCTGCTAGACACCCCTCTACACTAATACAGGATACATGGGTCTGGTGCAAGGTGTATGTACCCCGTGGTACCCTCTACAAGCCAGTCCAGCCTCCTACATTGGTTGTGCAGCGGTGGGATAAGTACTTTGCAACTACTTACCACTTTGTCATATTGTACTTTTCATAAGAGAAAAATATACAAAACAAGTTCAGTGTATGTACACCTAACCAAAAAGTTTTACTTTTCTTCTCTTACTCTTCTTGCTAAGTGCTGAAAAGTACCTCTAAACTTTCAAAAAGTTCTTAAAAAGTTTTAAAAGTTTTTTTTCTGTTCTTTAAAAAGTTCTGAAAACGTTTTCTCACTTTTTCTGTCCCTTAAACACTTTCTAAAATGTCTGGTACAGGCCAAACTGTTGATCTGTCCAAATTTGCTTATGATCACCTTAGCTGGAAAGGAGAAAGGAGTCTCTGCATTGGAAGAAGTTTAGGGGTAGGGAAGAATCCCTCTAGAGAACTGTTGGTTAATATGCTCATTGAACAAGATAAGACCAGAGTTGGCACTTCTGTTGAGAAATTAGCTGATAGTTCCCAATCTGACCCTGGGGCACCCCTAGCTAATGATTTAGAAGGGAACCTTCCCAACCTGCCCATTAGACGACCATCTAGCATAGCTGGTACTGATGTGAATTGACACCACAGTAATACTGTTACCTCACATCACAGTAAGAGTGTTACTTCTCATCATAGTAGGAGTGTTACTTCTGTTAGCCAGGTTGTTATAGTGCCATCTGTTAGGGTCAGGTCTCCTTCTGTTCATTCTCACCATACTTCTGTTTCAAGGCATGCCCCACCCACCCACCCTGATGACAGAGTGTTAGAAAGGGAGCTCAATAGATTGAGAGTGGAAGAATCCAGACTGAAGCTCAAGAAGCAACAGCTGGATTTAGATAGGCAGTCCTTTGATTTAGAAAGAGAAAGACAGAAATTGGGGTTAGGACCCCATGGTGGCAGCAGCAGTATTCCAAATAGTCATCCTGTAAAAGAGCATGATTCTAGGAATCTGCACAAGATAGTTCCCCCTTACAAGGAGGGGATGACATTAACAAGTGGTTTGCTGCACTTGAGAGGGCCTGTGTTGTACAGGAGGTCCCTTAAAGGCAGTGGGCTGCTATCCTATGGCTATCTTTCAGTGGAAAGGGTAGGGATAGGCTCCTTACTGTTAAAGAAAGTGATGCCAATAATTTTACAGTTCTTAAGAATGCACTCCTTGATGGTTATGGCTTAACCACTGAACAGTACAGGATGAAGTTCAGAGAAACCAAAAAGGAGTCTTCACAAGACTGGGTAGACTTTGTTGACCATTCAGTGAAGGCCTTGGAGGGGTGGTTACATGGCAGTAAAGTTTCTGACTATGAAAGCCTGTATAACTTAATCCTGAGAGAGCATATTCTTAATAATTGTGTGTCTGATTTGTTACACCAGTATCTAGTGGACTCAGATCTGACCTCTCCCCAAGAATTGGGAAAGAAGGCAGACAAATGGGTCAGAACAAGAGTGAACAGAAAAGTTCATACAGGTGGTGACAAGGATGGCAAGAAGAAAGATGGTGAGAAATCTCAAGATAAGCATGGGGATGAGGGTAAAACCAAAGATCCTTCTTCAAATCTTAAACACTCTTCAGGGGGTGGGGATAAAACAAATTCTTCCTCTTCTTCACAACCTACACAATTTAAAAAGCCTTGGTGCTTTGTGTGTAAAAACAGAGGCCATAGGCCAGGGGATAAGTCCTGTCCAGGTAAACCCCCTGAGCCTACCACCACTAATACATCAAGCTCTAGTGCCCCTAGCAGTAGTGGTACTAGTGGTGGGACTGCTGGCAACAGTCAAACTAAGGGTGTAGTTAGGTTCACTTATGGGTCCATCATAGAAACTGGGGTAATCAGTCCCAAGACAGTTTCTGTCACACCTAGTGGCATTGGCCTTGCCACACTGGCTGCTTGTCCCCTTACAATGGATAAGTACAGGCAGACAGTTTCAATAAATGGTGTTGAGGCCTTGGCCTACAGGGACACAGGTGCCAGTATCACTTTGGTGACTGAAAACCTAGTGCACCCTGAACAACACATCATTGGACAACAGTATAAGATTATTGATGTCCATACTTCCACTAAGTTTCTTCCCTTAGCTATAATTCAGTTTAGTTGGGGTGGAGTTACTGGCCCTAAGCAGGTGGTAGTATCACCTAGCTTACCTGTAGACTGTCTCTTAGGTAATGACCTAGAGGCCTCAGGTTGGGCTGATGTAGAGTTTTATGCCCATGCAGCCATGCTGGGCATCCCAGAGGAATTGTTCCCTCTCATATCTACTGAAATGAAAAAGCAAAGGAGAGAAGGCCTGAAAACTCAGGATCCCTCTCCAACAACAGGTAAAAAGGGTATCACAGTATCCCCTAACCACCCTGCCAATCAGGATATCATTCCTGTGGTGGGAGAAACCTCTCCTGGGGTGGCGCCTGTTCCAAGGGAATCATCAGCTGGCAAAGCTGGACTCCCTGAAGTAGAAGTACCTCTCTGTGGGATAACTAACATTGGTGAGAAAAAGAGCACCATTTTAGTTAACATGGAGCATCCCTCCAACCCTCCCAGAGAAACTTTAGTGCAGAAACCCTGCACTGCCTCACAACACTTAGGACAACATCCCTGCCCTAGTGTGGAGCTCATAGGACAGCATCCCTGCCCTGCTCCAACTCAAGAGAAACAGCATCCCTGTTCTCTCTTCCAGCCATATGGACAAAGTTTTGCCCAGCTATGGCTTTTCTGAGACAGCATCCCTGTCTGGCATTCTCATCACTAGAAATAGGTTCAGTGGATAATTCCCACTGCTCTAAACTAAAACTTTCTGATAGAAACTCTGAAAATACATCTTCACATTGTTGCTTAGCTAAAAAACTACAAACAGGGTGGTTTACATCCCCACAGGGAAGTAACCATATAGTGGATGATAAAGGGAGTAACCAGTCTATTGCAGAGCTACTCTCTACTTATCACCACTTAGACAATAAAGTCTCAACTGGCCAAGGTTAGCCTTATTGTCCTTCGTTTGGGGGGGGGGGGGGTCGTGTGAGAAAGTAGCCTCTTTCTAGCCTTGTTACCCCCACTTTTGGCCTGTTTGTGAGTGTATGTCAGGGTGTTTTCACTGTCTCACTGGGACCTTGCCAGCCAGGGCCCAGTGCTCTACGTGAAAACACTATGGGGGTGATTCTGACCCCGGCGGTCCATGACCGCCGGGGCCAGGGTCGGCGGGAGCACCGCCAACAGGCTGGCGGTGCCCCGCAGGGCATTCTGACCGCGGCGGTTTGGCCGCGGTCAGAACAGGAAAACCGGCGGTCTCCCGCCGGTTTTCCGCTGCCCTTCTGAATCCTCCATGGTGGCGCAGCTCGCTGCGCCGCCATGGGGATTCAGACACCCCATACCGCCATCCTGTTCCTGGCGGTTCGCCCGCCAGGAACAGGATGGCGGTATGGGGTGTCGTGGGGCCCCTGGGGGCCCCTGCAGTGCCCATGCCAATGGCATGGGCACTGCAGGGGCCCCCGTAAGAGGGCCCCACAAAGAATTTCAGTGTCTGCTTCGCAGACACTGAAATTTGCGACGGGTGCAACTGCACCCGTCGCACCTTCCCACTCCGCCGGCTCCATTCGGAGCCGGCTTCCTCGTGGGAAGGGGGTTTCCCGCTGGGCTGGCGGGTGGCCTTCTGGCGGTCGCCCGCCAGCCCAGCGGGAAACACAGAATAACCGCAGCGGTCTAATGACCGCGGTGCGGTATTCTGGAGGGTATTCCAAAGGAGAGGGTGTAACACCCTCGCTCTGAGGAAGTCCTTTGTTCTGCCTTCCTAGGCCAAGCCTGGCTGGACCCCAGGAGGGCAGAAACATGTCTGAAGGGTTGGCAGCAGCTGCAGTGAAACCCCGGGAAAGGCAGTTTGGCAGTTCCCGGGTCTGTGCTAGAGACTCAGGGGATCATGGAATTGTCTCCCCAATGCCAGAATGGCATTGGGGTGACAATTCCATGTTCTTAGACATGTTACATGGCCATGTTCGGAGTTACCATTGTGACGCTATACATAGGTAGTGACCTATGTATAGTGCACGTGTGTAATGGTGTCCCCGCACTCACAAAGTCCGGGGAATTTGCCCTGAACATTGTGGGGGCACCTTGGCTAGTGAAAAGGGTGCCCACACACTAAGTAACTTAGCACCCAACCTTTACCAGGTAAAGGTTAGACATATAGGTGACTTATAAGTTACTTAAGTGCAGTGGTAAATGGCTGTGAAAGAACGTGGACGTTATTTCACTCAGGCTGCAGTGGCAGACCTGTGTAAGAATTGTCAGAGCTCCCTATGGGTGGCAAAAGAAATGCTGCAGCCCATAGGGATCTCCTGGAACCCCAATACCCTGGTACCTCAGTACCATATGTTAGGGAATTATAAGGGTGTTCCAGTATGCCAATGTAAATTGGTGAAATTGGTCACTAGCCTGTTAGTGATAATTTGGAAAGCAGAGAGAGCATAACCACTGAGGTTCTGGTTAGCAGAGCCTCAGTGAGACAGTTAGTCATCATACAGGGAACACATACAGGGCACACTTATGAGCACTGGGGCCCTGGGTGGCAGGGTCCCAGTGACACATACACTAAAACAACATATATACAGTGAAATATGGGGGTAACATGCCAGGCAAGATGGTACTTTCCTACACCCCCTTCCCCCCCAACGAAGGATAATAAGACTAGCCATGACCTGATGAGTCATCATTGTCTAAGTGGAAATATCTGGAGAGTCCATCTGCATTGGAGTGGGTACTCCCAGATCTATGTTCCACTGTATAGTCCCTTCCCTGTAGAGATATGGACCACCTCAACAATTTAGGGATTTCACCTTTCATTTGTTTTAGCCAAAGTAGAGGTTTGTGGTCTGTCTGAACAATGAAGTGAGTGTCAAACAGGTATGGCCTCAACTTCTTCAGTGCCTAGACCACAGCAAAGACCTCCCTCACTATGGCAGACCAACGCTTTTCTCTAGGGGTCAACCTCCTGCTGATAAAAGCAACAGGTTGATTCTGGCCCTCAGAATTGAGTTGTGATAAGACTGCCCCTACCCCTAATTAAGATGCATCAGATTGAACAATGAATTTCTTGGAGTAACATGGGCTTTTTAGGAAAGGTGCAGTACACATGGCCTGTTTGACCTCCTCAAAAGCTTTTTGACAGCTAGCTGTCCACAATACCTTTTTAGGCATCTTCTTGGAAGTGAGATCATTAAGTGGGGCTGCAATGGAGCCATAGTTTTTAATGAATCTCCTGTAATACCCAAGTAGGCCTAAAAAGGCTCTCACCTGGGTCTGTGTTGTTGGGGGAACCAAATCCATGATTGTCTAGATTTTCCCCTGAAGTGGTGCAATCTGTTCTCCACCTACCTGGTGTCCCAGATAAACCACCTTACCCTGCCCTATCTGGCACTTTGAGGCCTTGATAGTGAGGCCTGCCTTTTGCAGGGCCTCCAAAACTTTCCAAAGGTGGATCAGGTGCTCATCCCAGGTGGAGCTAAAGACAGCAATATCATATAGATATGCTGCACTAAAAGCCTCCAACCCTTGCAGACCTGTATTCACCAACCTCTGAAAAGTGGCAGGTGCATTTTTCAAACCAAAGGGTATTACTGTGAATTGGTAGTGCCCTCCAATAGTTGAAAATACAGTTTTTGCGTTAGCATCCTCTGATAACTTGATCTGCCAATACCCTGCAGTCAAATCAGAGGGGCTTAGATACTTGGCAGATGCCTGTGTATCTATGAGCTCATCTGCCCTGGGTATAGGGTGAGCATCAGTTTTTGTTACCTGGTTGAGACCTCTGTAATCTACACCAAACCTCATCTCCCTTTTTCCATCTTTGGAGTGAGGCTTTGGTACAAGCACCACAGGAGAGGCCCATGGGCTTTCAGAATGTTCAGCCACTCCTAGTTCAAGCATTTTCTGAACTTCTTGTTTTATGCAGTCCCTGACATGGTCAGGCTGCCTATAGATTTTACTTTTGACAGGCATGCTGTCTCCAGTATCTATTGTGGGCTCACACCAAGATGTGGTGCCTGGCACAGTTGAAAAGAGTTCAGAAAACTCACCTAGGAGATTTATGCAGTTGTCTTTCTTCTCAGCAGTAAGACAGTCTGCCAAAACTACACCTTCCACTAGAGCATCCTGTTCTGTGGAAGAGAAGAGATCAGGGAGAGGGCCACTCTCTTCTTCCTGTCCTTCATCTGTTGCCATGAGCAGGGTGAGATCAGCCCTGTCATAGTAGGGTTTTAGGCGATTGACATAGAGCACCCTAAGGGGACTCCTGGCAGTGCCCAGGTCAACCAAGTAGGTGACCTTGCCCTTCTTTTCAACAATGAGATGGGGTCCACTCCATTTGTCTTGGAGTGCTCTTGGGGCCACAGGCTCCAATACCCACACCTTCTGTCCTGGTTGGTACTGAATCAGAACAGCCTTATGGTTATGCCATTGCTTTTGGAGCTCTTGGCTGGCCTGAAGGTTTTTACTGGCCTTTTGCATGTACTCAGACATTCTGGATCTTAGGCCGAGTACATAGTCCACTATGTCTTGCTTGGAAGCTTTTATAGGTTGTTCCCAACCCTCCTTCACAAGTGTTAGGGGACCTCTTACAGGGTGTCCAAATAGGAGTTCAAAGGGGCTGAAGTCCACTCCTTTCTGGGGTACCTCCCTGTAAGCAAAAACGAGGCAAGGTAACAGGACATCCCATCTCCTCCTGAGTTTTTCAGGGAGTCCCATTATCATTCCTTTGAGAGTTTTATTAAACCTCTCTACCAGTCCATTTGTTTGTGGATGATAAGGTGTGGTGAATTTGTATGTTACACCACATTCCTTCCACATGGCCTTCAAGTATGCAGACATTAAGTTGCTACCCCTGTCTGAAACAACCTATTTTTGGAAACCCACCCTGGAAAAGATTCCCAGGAGGGCTTTGGCCACTGCAGGAGCTGTAGTGCTCCTTAGAGGAATAGCTTCAGGATATCTTGTGGCATGGTCCACTACCACCAAGATAAACCTATTGCCTGAAGCAGTAGGAGGGTCAAGGGGGCCAACTATGTCAACCCCTACCCTTTCAAAGAGAACCCCAACCACAGGTAGTGGAATAAGGGGGGCCTTTGGAGTGCCAGCAGTCTTGCCACTGGCTTGGCAGGTCACACAGGACTTACAAAAGTATTTTGTGTCCTCTGACATACTAGGCCAGTGAAACAGTGTTTCCCATGTTTTAATGTGACCCAAATGTCCAGCCAAGAGAATGTCGTGTGCCAGAGTTAGGAGGAACTCTCTGTACTGCAGGGGAATGACCAATCTACTGGCTGCTCCAGGTTTTGGGTCCCTTGCCTCTGTGTACAAGAGGTTGTCCTCCCAGTAAACTCTATGTGAGTAACTGACATCCCCATTTTGCTGTTTGACAGCTTGCTGTCTGAGACCCTCTAATGTGGGACAGGATTGCTGTGCCACACTCAGCTCCTCCCTGGCAGGCCCCCCTCCACCCAAAAGCTCAGCAGTGTCTGCTGCCAGCTCCTATGGTGAAGGTTCTGCACAGGGTGGAAATTCTTCTTCCTCCGAAGTAGAATCATCTGTAGAGGGAGGGGTAGTGGGTAGGGATTTACCCTTGCTACCCCTATCATTAAGGAGAACTTGGTCCATTGTTCCAGGATCCAAGTCACCCTGTCCTTTTTGCTTTTTTGCCCGAGTCCTTGTCAATGCAAAAATATGCCCAGGAATGCCCAGCATTGCTCCATGAGCCTCCAACTCCACTTCTGCCCAAGCTGATGTCTCGAAATCATTCCCTAGTAGACAGTCTATAGGCAAATTTGAGGCAACCACAACTTTCTTTGGACCAGTAACCCCCCCAGTTGAGATTCACAACAGCCATGGGGTGGCTAAGAGTGTTGTTATGAGCGTCTGTCGCTTGGTACTGGTGACCACGTAGGTGTTGTTCAGGGTGTACCAGTTTCTCTATTACCATGGTAACACTGGCACCTTTGTCCCTGTAGGCCTGAACCTCAACACCATTGATTAGGGGAAGTTGCTTGTACTTATCCATATTAAGGGGACAAGCAACCAAGGTGGCCAAATCAATGGCACCTTCAGAGACTAGCACAGCCTCCGTGGTCTCCCTAACAAGACCATCCCCAACTAAATTACCAAAAGTGAGCCCAGCTAGTCCCTTGGATTGGCTATTAGTAGGTTTGCTCCCACCACCACTGCTATTACTAGGGGCACTAGAGGTTGCAGTAGGGGTTGTGGTAGTGGGAGGCTTGGTGCTTTTCTTTGGACAACTGGCATCAGTTGTCCAATGGCCTTTTACTTTACATAAATAGCACCATGGTTTTTTTACTTGAGTAGAAGATGATTTGGATCCACCACCCCCACCAGAGTGTTTTTATGGGCCTGATGAAGAATCCTTTTTATATTTGTCCCCACCCTTGTCTGAAGACTCACCATCCTTCTTCTTGCCATCCTTGTCCCCCCCTGTATGAACTTTTCTATTCACTCTTGTTCTGACCCATTTGTCTGCCTTCTTTCCCAATTCTTGGGGAGAGGTCAGATCTGAGTCCACTAGATATTGGTGTAACAAATCAGACACACAGTTATTCAGAATATGCTCTCTCAGGATTAGATTGTACAGGCTTTCATAGTCAGAAACTTTACTGCCATGTAACCACCCCTCCAAGGCCTTCACTGAATAGTCAACAAAGACTACCCAGTCTTGTGAGGACTCTTTTCTGGTTTCTCTGAACTTAATCCTGTATTGTTCAGTTGTTAGGCCAAATCCATCCAAGAGTGCATCCTTCAAAACTGTAAGATTATTGGCATCACTTTCTTTCACAGTAAGGAGCCTATCCCTACCCTTTCAATTGAAAGATAGCCATAGGATAGCAGCAACTGCCTTTGAGGGACCCCCTGTACCATACAGGCCCTCTCAAGTGCAGCAAACCACTTGTTAATGTAATCACCCTCCTTGTGAGGGGGAACTATCTTGTGCAGATTCCTGGAATCATGCTCTCTCACAGGATTGCTATCAGGAATACTGCTGCTGCCACCATGGGGTCCAAACCCCAACCTCTGTCTCTCCTTCTCTAAGTCTAGGGATTCCCTGTCTGGAGCCAGCTGTTGCTGTTTAAGCTTCAGCCTGGTCTCTTCCTCTCTCAAATTATTGAGTTCCCTTTCTAACAATTTGTCTTGAAGGTCTGTGGGTTGGGAATGCTTTGACACAGAAGAAATACTGGATTCAACAGAGGGAGACCTGCCTCTAACAGATTGCACTCTAACAACCTGGCCTTCAGGAACAAAACCATCCCTACTATGATGGGAGCTTCTATTACTACCAGCATTGCTAGTTGGTCTGCTAAGGGGCAGATTAGGAGGAGAGCCCTGTACCACTCTCTCAAGGGGCTCCCCTGAGTCAGAGTTTGAGCTATCTATCAACTTTTCAGATGAGGTGTCACCCTGGGCCTCATCATTCTCAATAAGCATATTAGACAGAAATTCTCTAGAAGGGTTCTTTCCTACCACTAAACCTCCATCAACGCAGAGACTCCTTAGGCTCTTAAAGTTAAGATTGTCATATGTTGTACTGATCATTTTAAGAGAAGTTCCTACATCAGACATGATAGAAGAAGGTTTAGGGACAGAGAGAAGAGAGAAAAAGTTTCAGGACTTTTTAAAGAACAGAAAAAAAAACTTTTTCAAACTTTTGAAACTTTTTGATTAGGTCTACATACACTGATCTTGTTTTGTATATTATTCTCTTATGAAAAGTACAAAATGACAAAGTGGTAAGTAGTTGCAAGTACTTATCTCACCGCTGCACAACCAATGTAGGAGGCTGGCCTGGCTTGCAGTGGGTACCAAGGGGTACCTACACTCTGTACCAGGTCTAGTTATCCCTTATTAGCGTAGAAGAGGTGTTTCTAGCAGCTTAGGCTGATAGAAGGTAGCTATAGCAGAGCAGTTTAGGCTTAACTAGGAGACATACAAAGCTCCTACTATACCACTGGTGTCATAATCACAATATCATAAGAAAACACAATACACAGATATACTAAAAATAAAGGTACTTTATTTTGATGACAATATGCCAAAAGTATCTCAGTGGGTACCCTCAGTATGAGGATGCCAAATATACACAAGATATATGTACACAATACCAAAAATATGCAGTAATAGCAAAAGGAAGTAATGCAAGCAATGTAAAGTTACAGTAGATTGCAATAGGAGCACATAGGTATAGGGGCAACACACACCATATGCTCCAAAAGTGGAATGCGAACCACGAATGGACCCCAAACCTATGTGAGCCTGTAGAGGGTCGCTGGGACTGTAAGAAAACAGTGAGGGTTAGAAAGATAGCCCAACCTGTAAGGTAGGTGTAAAGTGCACCTACAACCCCCAGAGAGAACAGAAGTTGTGATAGGGAGATTCTGCAAGGAAGACCAACACAAGCAAAGCAACAACAGTGGATTTCCAGACCTGAGTACCTGTAAGACAAGGGGACTAGGTCCAAGAGTCGCGACAGTGTCAAGAGTGGGCAGATGCCTAGGAAATGCCAGCTGAGGGTGCAAGGAAGCTGCCACCGGATGGAAGAAGCTTGGTGTTTTGCAAGAATGAAGAGGACTAGGAACTTCCCCTTTGGAGGATGGATGTTCCACGTCATGAAGAAGCTTGCAGAGGTGCTCCCACACAGAAAGACCGCAAACAAGCCTTGCTAGCTGCAAGGGTCGCGGTTAGGGTTTTTGGATGCTGCTGTGGCCCAGGAGGGACCAGGATGTCGCCACTTGGACGAGGAGACAGAGGGGGCGCCCGACAAGTCAGGGAGCCCTCACAGAAGCAGGCAGCACCCACAGAAGTACCGGAACAGGCACTTGGAAGAGGGGTGAATCGGAGTCCACCTGAAGTCAGAAAAGGGAGTCCCACAACGCTGGAGGACAACTCAGAAGGTTGTGCACTGCAGGTTAGAGTGTCAGGAACCCAGGCTTCGCTGTGCACGAAGGAAATCCAGGAAGAGTGCACAGGAGCCGGAGCAGCTGCAAATCACGCGGTACCCAGCAATGCAGTCTAGCGTGGGGAGGCAAGGACTTCCCTCCACCAAACGTGGACTGAAGAGTCATTGGACTGTGGGAGTCACTTGGACAGAGTTGCTGAGTTCCAGGGACCAAGCTCATCGTGCTGAGAGGGGACGCAGAGGACCGGTGATGCAGTCTTTTGTTGCCTGCGGTTGCAGAGGGAAGATTCCGTCGACCCACAGGAGATTTCTTCAGAGCTCCTGGTGCAAGAAGGAGGCAGGCTACCCCCAGAGCATGCACCACCAGGAAACAGGTGAGAAAGCCGCCAAGATGAAGCGATACAAGGTTGCAGTAGTCGTCTTTGCTACTTAGTCGCATTTTTGCAGGCGTCCTGAGCAGTCAGCGGTTGATCCTTTGGCAGGAGGTGAAGAGGGAGCTGCAGAAGAACTCTGGTGAGCTCTTCCATTCGGTATCTGAAGAATTCCCCAAAGCAGAGACCCTAAATAGCCGGAAAAGGAGGTTTGGCTACCTAGGAACGAGGATAGGCTAGTAACACAGGTAAGAGCCTATCAGAATGAGTCTCTGACGTCACCTGCTGGCCCTGGCCACTCAGAGCAGTCCAGTGTGCCAGCACACCTCTGAATCCAAGATGGCAGAGGTCTGGGGCACGCTGGAGAAGGTGGTGGGTCAGGGGAGTGGTCACTCCCCTTTCCTTTGTCCAGTTTCGTGCCAGAGCAGGGCTGGGGGATCCCTGAACCGGTGTAGACTGGCTTATGCAGAGATGGGCACCATCTGTGCCCATCAAAGCATTTCCAGAGGCTGGGGGAGGCTACTCCTCCCCAGCCCTGACACCTTTTTCCAAAGGGAGAGGGTGTAACACCCTCTCTCTGAGGAAGTCCTTTGTTCTTTCTTCCTGGACCAGGCCTGGCTGGACCCCAGGAGGGCAGAAACATGTCTGAAGGGTTGGCAGCAGCAGCAGCTGCAGTGAAACTCCGGGAAAGGCAGTTTGGCAGTACCTGGGTCTGTGCTAGAGACTCGGGGAATCATGGAATTGTCTCCCCAATGCCAGAATGGCATTGGGGTGACAAATCCATGATCTTAGACATGTTACATGGCCATGTTCGGAGTTACCATTGTGACGCTATACATAGGTAGTGACCTATGTATAGTGCACGCGTGAAATGGTGTCCCCGCACTCACAAAGTCCAGGGAATTTGTCCTGAATGATGTGGGGGCACCTTGGCTAGTGCCAGGGTGCCCACCCACTAAGTAACTTTGCACCCAACCTTCACCAGGTGAAGGTTAGACATATAGATGACTTATAAGTTACTTAAGTGCAGTGGTAAATTGGTGTGAAATAACGTGGACGGTATTTCACTCAGGCTGCAGTGGCAGGCCTGTGTAAGAATTGTCAGAGCTCCCTATGGGTGGCAAAAGAAATGCTGCAGCCCTTAGGGATCTCCTGGAACCCCAATACCCTGGGTACCTCAGTACCATATACTAGGGAATTATAAGGGTGTTCCAGTATGCCAATGTGAATTGGTGAAATTGGTCACTAGCCTGTTAGTGACAATTTGGAAAGCAGAGAGAGCATAACCACTGAGTATCTGGTTAGGAGAGCCTCAGTGAGACAGTTAGTCATCACACAGGGAACACATTCAGGGCACACTTATGAGCACTGGGGCCCTGGCTGGCAGGGTCCCAGTGACACATACACTAAAAGAACATATATACAGTGAAATATGGGGGTAACATGCCAGACAAGATGGTACTTTCCTACACATGTGCAAGTTTTAGGAGTAACTCTCTGTACTGCAGGGGAATGACCAATCTCCTGGCTGCTCCAGGTTTTGGGTCCCTTGCCTCAGTGTACAAGAGGTTGTCCTCCCAGTAAACTCTATGTGAGTCACTGGCATCCCCATTTTGCTGCTTGACAGCTTGCAGTCTGAGACCCTCTAATGTGGGACAGGTTTTCTGTGCCACATTCAGCTCTTCCCTGGCAGGCCCCCCTCCACCCAAAAGCTCAGC
Source organism: Pleurodeles waltl (assembly GCF_031143425.1). Classification (NCBI taxonomy): domain Eukaryota; kingdom Metazoa; phylum Chordata; class Amphibia; order Caudata; family Salamandridae; genus Pleurodeles; species Pleurodeles waltl. The sequence goes on from NC_090447.1 coordinate 684,776,740, forward strand.
AGTGTCTGCTGCCAGCTCATCTGGTGAAGGTTCTGCACAGGGAGGAAATTCTTCTTCCTCAGAAGGAGAATCATCTGTAGAGGGAGGGATAGTGGGTAGGGATTTACCCTTGCTACCCCTAACTTTCGGAAGCACTTGGTCCATTGTACCAGGATCCAAGTTACCCTGTCCTTTTTGCTTTTTGGCCTGAGCCCTTGTCAAAGCAAAAGTATGCCCAGGAGTGCCCAGCAGTGTTGCATGAGCCTCCAACTCTACTTCTGCCCAAGCTGATGTCTCTAAATCATTTCCTAGTAGACAGTCTACAGGTAAATCTGAGGCAACCACAACTTTCTTTGGACCAGTAACCACCCCCCCAGTTGAGATTCACAACAGCCATCGGGTGGCTAAGAGTATTGTTATGAGCGTCTGTCATTTGGTACTGTTGACCAAGTAGGTGTTGTTCAGGGTGCACCAGTTTCCCTATCACCATGGTAACACTGGCACCTGTGTCTCTGTAGGCCTGAACCTCAACACCATTTATTAGGGGAAGTTGCTTGTACTTATCCATATTAAGGGGACAAGCAACCAAGGTGGCCAAATCAATGGCACCTTCAGAGACTAACACAGCCTCTGTGGTCTCCCTAACAAGACCAACCCAAACTAAATTACCAAAAGTGAGCTCAGCTACTCCCTTGGATTGGCTATTAGTAGGTTTGCTCCCTCTACCACTGCTATCACTAGGGGAACTAGAATGTGCAGTAGGGGTTGTGGTAGTGGGAGGTATGGTGTCTTTCTTTGGACAACTGGCATCAGTTTTCAGGGTCTTGGGGTGGGGTATTTTTCTAACCCTCACTGTTTTCTTACAGTCCGAGCGACCCTCTACAAGCTCACATAGGTTTAGGGTCCATTTGTGGTTCGCATTCCACTTTTGGAGTATATGGTTTGTGTTGCCCCTATACCTATGTGCTCCTATTGCAATCTATTGTAATTCTACACTGTTTGCATTACTTTTCTTGCTATTGCTTACCTAATTTTTGGTTTGTGTACATATAACTTGTGTATGTAACTTATCCTCTTACTGAGGGTACTCACTGAGATACTTTTGGCACATTGTCATAAAAATAAAGTACCTTTATTTTTAGTAACTCTGTGTATTGTGTTTTCTTATGATATTGTGCATATGATATAAGTGGTATAGTAGGAGCTTTACATGCCTCCTAGTTCAGCCTAAGCTGCTTTGCCATAGCTACCTGCTATCAGTCTAAGCTGCTAGAAACACCTCTTCTACACTAATAAGGGATAACTGGACCTGGCACAAGGTGTAAGTACCTCTGGTACCCACTGCAAGCCAGGCAAGCCTCCTACTCCATGCATCCATGCTGGGTATCCCTGAGGAATTGCTTCCTCTCATTTCTAGTGAAATGAAAAAGCAAAGGAGAGAAAAAGGCCAGAAATCTCAGGATCCGTCTCCACCAACAGGTAAAAAGGGTATCAAAGTATGCCTTTCCGACCCTTCCACTAAGGATACGAGTCCTGTGGTGAGAGAAACCTCTCCTGGGGTGGAACCTGTACCAAAGGAGCCATCAGCTACCATAGCTGTACTCGCAGAGGTGAAAGTACCTCTCTGTGAACTACTAATCAAGATGTGCAAAGCTGCACCATTTTAGTAAATATGGAGCAACCCTCCATCCCTCCCAGAGAACCTTTAGTGCAAGAGCCCTGTACTGCCTCTAAACGCTTAGGACAGTAGCCCTGTCCTGCTGTGGAGCTTATAGGACAGCAGCCTGCCCTGCTCCAACTCAAGAGAAACAGCAACCCTGTTCTCTCTTACACCCTCATGAACAAAGTTTTTGCCCAGATATGGTTTTATTGAGACAGCATCCCTCTCTAGCATTTACTGCTTTTGACATAGGCCCAGTGGACCAAGCCCTCTGCCCAACTTTAAAACATACTAATAGGAACTCTGAGAATTTACACTCACACTGTTGGTTAGGTAAACATCCCCAAACAGGGTGGTTTACATCCCCTCAGGGAAGTAACCATATATTGGGTGATATAGGGAGTAACCACTCTATTGAAGATCTATTCTCCTCTTATCACCACTTAGACAATAAAGTCTCAACTGGCCAAGGTTAGCCTTATTATCCTTCATTTGGGGGGAGGGGTTTTGTAGGAAAGTAGCCTCTTTCCAGCATGGTTACCCCCATTTTTGGCCTGTTTGTGAGTGTGTGTCAGTGTGTTTTGCCTGTCTCACTGGGATCCTGCTATCCAGGACCCCAGTGCTCATAGTTTGTGGCCTAATGTGCATGCCTGTGTAGTGCCTATCTGTGTCACTGAGGCTTTGCTAATCAGAACCTCAGTGCTTACGCTCTCTCTGCTTTTAAATTTGTCACTGTAGGCCAGTGACTACATTTACCAATTTCAATTGGCACACTGGACACCCCTTATAAGTCCCTAGTATATGGTACCTAGGTACCCAGGGCATTGGGGTTCCAGGAGATCCATATGGGCTGCAGCATTTCTTTTGCCACCCATAGGGAGCTCAGACAAACCCTTACACAGGTCTGCCACTGCAGCCTGCGTGAAATAGTGCACACACTATTTCACAGACATTTTCACTGCACTTCAGTAACTTATAAGTCATCTATCTGTCTAACCTTCACTTGCTGAGGGTTAGGTGCAATGTTATTAAGTGAGAGGGCACCCCCGCACTCGCAAAGGTGCTCCCACATAGTTCAGGGCCATTTCCCCGGAATTTGTGAGTGTGAGGACGCCATTACACGCATGCACTACACATAGGTCAATACCTATATGGAGCTTCACAATGGTAACTCCGAATATGGCCATGTAACATATCTAAGATCATGGAATTGTCCACCCCTTTCCAATTATGGTATTGGTATCCAATTCCATGCATCCTGGGGGCTCCACCATCGACCTCCAATACTGCCAAACCAGCTCTCTGAGGCTTGCACTGCAGCTACAGCTGCTACCACCTCACATAGAGGGTTCTGCCATCCTGGGGTCTGGGCAGCCCAGTCCTAGGAAGGCAGAACAAAGCATTTCCTCTGAGAGCAGGGTGTTACACCCTCTCCCTTTGGAAATAGGTGTTACAGACTGGGGAGGGGTAGCCTCCCCCACCCTCCGGAAACTCTTTGAAGGGCACAGATGGTGCCCTCCTTGCATAAGCCAGTCTACACTGGTTCACGGACCCCTTCTCCCCTGCTCTGGTGGGATTCTGGACAAAGGAAAGGGGAGTGACCACTCCCCTGTCCATCACCCCCTAGGGGTGGTGCCCAGATCAAGTCTGGGGACTTCAGCCATCTTGCTTTGCAAGTTGTGGGGGCACTCTGTAGGGCTCTGAGTGGCCAGTGCCAGCAGGTGACATCAGAGACCCCTCCTGATAGGTCCATACCTGATAAGGTAGCCAATCCCCCCTCAGGCTATTGAGGGTCTCTCTCCTGTGAGTTCTCTTCAGATTCTGCTTGCAAGTGTCCTTCAGGGATCCTCTGCAACAACTTCAGACTCATCTGACCTCAGATCAACCGCAGCCTGCTCCAAGAAATGCTGTAACTGCAACAAAGTGTCTACAAGAGACACTTTTCTTCAGCAACCTCAGCTCCAAGTCAGCAACTACAACAGTTTCCACGGTGTGCACGCTCTGGGGACTCCCTGTCTTCATCCTGCACCAGAAGAACCAAAGAAATCTCCGGTGGAGTGACGGAGTCACTCCCCTGCTCCAAGCAGGCACCTTCCAAGATGACGACTGGTTCGCTGGGACTCCTCTCACAGTGACGAGCATGCTCCTAATGACACAGAGGGTGGACATCATCTACATAGACGGTCCTGAGGTTCTGCTGACGCAATTTGGAGGAGGTAAGACCTTGCCTTCCCCGAGAGCGACGGTATCCCTGTGTACTGTGTCTTCTTCACCTCCTGAGGTATCTGTGCATTCTTTGCAAGATTCCTTCGTGCACAGCTTGGCCCAGGTCCCCAGCACTCCATCCTGTGACACTCAACTTGCTGAGTTGTTATCCGGCGGGCGTGGGGCCTTCTTTTGTTGTGCTGCATCAACTGTGTTTTGCACCTCCTTCGTACCCAGATCCTGTTCCTCCTCTCACTGAGTTGAGCCCCCCAGGTCCATCCAGGTTCCATCCAGTGCCATTTTGATGCAAAATGCACTTTTGGCGTAGCCAAGGCTTGTTGGTGACTTCCAACACAAAATCTCGCCTGCAACGATCTTCACGCCGCGGGACATCTTTTGCATCATGCAGGAACCCGCTGGCATCTTCCTATGGTGCATTTCTGCAGTCTTCAACCAACCAAGGACTCTTCTTTTGCGCCCTCTTCGGGGTTGGCAGGGGCTCCTGTCCTTCCTGGAACTTCTTTCGACTTCTGGCCTTGGTCCCCTTCCTTTGCAGGTCTTCAGGTCCAGGAATCCAGCAGTTATTCTTTGCAGACTTGGTTGGCTGCTGCAAAATCCCCAAAACACAGTGTAGTGTGTCCTAAGGAAACTTGCATTACTTACCTTTACTGTATTCTTACTCTCCCAGCGATTCTGCACACACTACACTTGTTGAGTTGGAATTTGTGATTCACATTCCACTTTCTTAGTATATGGTTTGTGTTGCCCCTAGACCTATTTTCTCCCATTACATTCTATAGGATTTCCTACTGTTTGCATTGTTCTATGACTATTTACTTGTCTAAGTTTGGTGTCTAGTGTATATATTGTGTATAATACTTACTCCCAGAAGGAGTATTGTCTCTAAGATATTTTTGGTACTGTGTCACCCAAATAAATACCTTTATTTTTGGGAACACTGAGTATTGTCCTTAATTGTATATGAGTACTGTGTAACTATAAGTGGTATTGCAGGAGCTTTGCATGTCTCCCAGTTCAGCCTAAGCTGCTCTGCTATAGCTACCTCTGTCAGCCTAAGCTACTAGAACACTACTACGTTTCACTAATAAGGGATAACTGGACCTGGTATAAGGTGCAAGTACCCAAGGTACCCTCTACAAACCAGGCCAGTCTCTTACAGACAATGATGCAGATAACTATCAAGTTCTGAAAAATGCACTCTTGGAGGGTCTGGGCTTAACCACTGAACAGTAAAGACTTAAGTTAAGAGAGACCAGAAAGGAGTCAGCACAGGACTGGACAGACTTTGTAGACTGTTCTGTGAAGGCCCTAGAAGGTTGGTTAAAAGGCAGTAAGGTGACTGAATATGAAAGCCTAAATAACTTAATTCTGAGAGAGCATATTTTGAATAATTGTGTGTCTGACTTGTTACATCAGTATCTTGTGGACTCAGATCTGACCTCGCCCCAAGAATTGGGAAAGAATACTGAAAAATGGGTCAGAACAAGGGTGAACAGAAACATTCATACAAGGGTGACAAGGATGGCAAGAAGAATGATGGTAAGTCATATGACAAGGGTGGGGACAAGAATAAAATATCATCAGAGTATTCATCAGGCCCACAAAAATCCTCTGGGGTGGTGGGTCCAAATCCTTTTCTCACAGAGAGAAGAAACCTTGGTGTTATTTGTGTAGAGAGAAAGGCCATTGGGCAACTGGCAGTCATTGCTCAAAATAAAAACACCAAACCTCCTACCACCAAAACCCCAACGGCAACCACTAGTGCCCTAGAAACAACAGTGGGGGTGGGAAACTACTTATATCAAATCAAAGGGTGTAACTGGGCTCACCATTGGTAATGTAGTTGGGGTTGGTCTAGTTAGGGAGATCAATGAGGCTGTTTTAGTCTCTGATGGTGACATTGACCTAGCCACTTTAGTTGCTTGTCCCCTCAATATGGATAAATACAAGCAGCTACCCCTGATTAATGGTGTTCAGGTTAAGGCCTACAGGGACACAGGTGCCAGTGTCACAATGGTGATAGACAAACTTGGTCACTAGTACCAAGTGACAGACGCCCATAGCAACACTGTAAGCCACCCCATGGCTGTTGTAAATCTCAACTGGCGGGGGGGTTACTGGTCCAAAGAAAGTTGTGGTAGCCACTGATTTACCTGTAGAATGTCTGCTAGGCAATGATTTGGAGACTTCACCTTGGGCTGAAGTGGAGTTGGAGACCCATGCAGCAATGCTGGGCATTCCTGGGCATATCTTTGCTCTCACCAGGGTTCAGGCCAAGAAGCAAAGAGGACAGGGAAAGTTGGATCTTGGAATAGTGGACCAAGGCCCATATTTATACTTTTTGATGCAAACCAGCGCTGGCGCTGCTTTGCGTCAAAAATTTTACCGTCAGCTAATGCCATTCCTATGCGCCATGCAGGTGCCATATTTAAGGACTGATGTTAGCCGGCGCTGCGGGTTGGTCAGAGTAAAAACAAGTGACTCAAACCAGGCAGCGCTGGCATAGGGGAAAATGGGGGTTGTGCGTCAAAAAATGGTGCAAGTCTGGTTTGAGTCAAAAATCATGGCTCAAACCGGACTTGCGTCATTTTTTGGCGCACAATCCCACATTGAAATGACTCCTGTCTTAGCAAAGACAGGAGTCATGCCCCCTTGCCCAACGGCCATCCCCAGGGGACTTCTGTCCCCTGGGCATGGCCATTGGGCACAGTGGCATGTAGGGGGGGGGCAAATTAGGCTTCTCTATGCCACTTTAAAAAAAATAATACTCACCTGAACTTACCTGTACTTACTTGGGATGGGTCCCCCACCCATGGGTGTCCTCCAAGGGTGGACGAGGGTGGCAGGGGTTGTCCCTGGGGCAGGGAAGGGCACCCCTGGACTGCTTCCATGGTCAGAGACCATGGAAGTGAGCCCACAGGTGCCTCAACGCCTGCCCTCACCCAGACGTTAAAAAACGGCACTCATCAGGCTGGGCGCCGTTTTTTAAGGCCCGCTTCCTCCTGCGCATCAAAATGACGCGCGAGTATAAATAAGGCGCACAGGCCTTAAAGTCATTTTTTGGGCGGGAACGCCTACCTTGCATGTCATTAACACAAGGCAGTTTCCTGCAGCCGAAAAATTACACACACGGAGGAATGTTGACATCCGCAGGGTCGGTCGTCATAGTATAAATATTGTGCACGTTTTGCACCGAATGTGCGTCAAAAATTGTGACGCACATTCAGTGCAAACAGAGTATAAATATGCCCCCAAGTGCTCCCAAACACTAGGGGTAAGAAGGGCAAACCCTTGTCCGCTATCCCTTACTCCACAGATGATTCCCCTTTTGAGGAAGAGGAATTCTCTCCCTGTGCAGAACCTACACCAGAGGAGGTGAAAGCTGAGGCAGCTGAGCTTTTGGGTGCAGGGGGGGCTGCCAGGGAAGAGCTGAGTGTGGCATAGCAAACCTGTCCCACATTGGAGGGCCTAAGACAGCAAGCTGTCAAGCAGTAAAAAGGTGATGTCACTGACACCCATAGAGTTTATTGGAAGAATAATCTCCTTTATACTGAAGCAAGGGACCCTAAACCTGGTGCTACCAGGAGACTGGTCATCCCCCTTCAGTACAGGAAATTCCTCCTAACTCTGGCTCATGACATCCCTTTAGCTGGGCATTTAGGCCAGAGTAAAACATGGGACAGACTTGTTCCACATTTTCACTGGCCCCATATGTCAGAAGACACAAAGGAGTTTTGTCGCTCCTGTGTCACCTGCCAACCCAGTGGCAAGACTGGTAGCACCCCAAAGGCCCCCTTGATCCCACTGCCAGTGGTTGGGGTGCACTTTGAAAGGGTAGGGGTTGATATTGTTGCCCCCCGACCCTCCAACAGCTTCTGGCAATAGATTAATCCTTGCAGTGGTGGACCATGCTACAAGGTACCCAGAAGCTTTCCCCTTAAGGACCACTACAGCTCCTGCAGTGGCAAAAGCCCTCCTAGGAATTTTTTCCAGGGCGGGTTTCCCTAAGGAAGTGGTGTCAGACAGAGGAAGTAACTTCAGGTCTGCATACCTAAAAGCGATGTGGAAGGAGTGTGGTGTTACCTACAAGTTCACCACTCCTTATCCTCCACAAACTAATGGACTGGTTCAGAGGTTTAGTAAAACTCTCAAACACATGGTTATGGGACTCTCTGAAAAATTCAGAAGGAGATGAGATGTCCTATTACCATGCCTCCTTTTCGCCTGCAGGAAGGTATCCAAAAAGGAGTGGGCTACATCCCCTTTTAACTCCTATTTGGTTACCCTGTTAGGGGTCCTCTTGCTCTTGTTAAGGAGGGTTAGGAACAACCTTTAAAAGCTCCACAACAAGATATTGTGTACTATGTACTTGGCCTGAGAAGTAGAATGGCTGAGTACATGAAAATGGCCAGCAAAACATTTGAGGCCAGCCAAGAGCTCCAAAAGCAATGGTTTGACTAGAAGGCTGTCCTGACAGAGTACCACCCAGGACAGAAGGTGTGGATATTGGAGCCTGTGGCCCCTAGAGCACTCCAGGTCTACTTGTAGAAAAGAAAGGTGAGGTCACCTACCTGGTGGACCTGGGCACTGCCAGAATCCCCCTTAGGTTGCTTCATGTCAATCACCTAAAGCCTTACTACGACTGGGCTGACTTAACCCTGCTCATGACTACAGATGAGGGGCAGGAAGAAGAGAGTGACCCTCTCCCTGATCTCTTCTCCACCACTGAAGCTGATGGCTTAGTGGAGGGAGTAGTTCTGGCAGACTGCCTTACTGCTGAGCAGAAGTAAGACTGTAAAAATCTCCTTGATCAGTTTTCTGAACTCTTCTCGCTCACACCTGGTACACCTGCTTGGTGTGAACATACAGTTGACACTGGAGATAGTTTACCTGTCAAAGGTAACATTAACAGGCAACCTGACCATGTCAGAGATTGCATAAAAGCTGAAGTTCAGAAAATGATAGACCTTGGAGTTATTGAGCCTTCTGATAACCCCTGGGCCAGCCCAGTGGTGCTTGTCCCCAAACCATATAGCAAAGAAGAAAAGAGAGAAATGTGGTTTTGTGTGGACTATAGGGGTCTCAATACAGTAATCAAAACAGATGCGCACCCTATACCCAGAGCAGATGAGCTAATAGATACACTGGCATCTGCCAAGTATCTAAGCACCTTTGATTTGACTGCATGGTATTGGCAGATCAAAATGTCAGAAGATGCTAAAGCAAAAACTGCATTTTCTACCAGAGGAGGGCATTATCACTTCACAGTGATGCCCTTTGGTTTGATAAATGCACCTGCCACTTTTCAGAGGCTGGTGAATACAGTCCTCCAAGGTTTGGAAGATTATAGTGCAGCATATTTGGATGATATTGCTGTCTTTAGCTCCACCGGGGTGAAAACCTAGTCCACCTCTGGAAAGTTCTGGAGACCCTGCAAAAGGCAGGCCTAACTATCAAGGCCTCAAAGTGCCAGATAGGGCAGGGGAAAGTGGTTTATCTGAGCCACCTGGTAGGTGGAGAACAGATTGCACCACTTCAGGGGAAGTTTCAGACCATTATGGACTGGGCTCCCCCTACAACTCAGACCCAGGTCAGAGTCTTCTTAGGTATCACTGGGTACTACAGGAGGTTCATTAAGAACTATGGCTCCATTGCAGCACCTCTTAATGACATCACCAGTAAAATAATGCCTAAAAAGGTATTGTAGACAGCTAGCCAGAAAGAAAATTGTTGTTCAAACAGATGCTTCTGAATTAGGGGTAGGAGCTGTACTATCACAACTGAACTCAGAGGGCCAGGATCAACCTGTTGCTTTCATTAGCAGGAGGTTGACCCCTAGAGAAAAGCGTTGGTCTGCCATAGAGAAGGAGGCCTTTGCTGTGGTCTGGGCACTGAAGAAGCTGAGACCCTACTTGTTTGGGACTCACTTCGTTGTTCAGACAGACCACAAACCTCTATTATGGCTTAAACAAATGAAAGGTGAAAACCATAAATTGTTGAGGTGGTCCGTTTGCCTACAGGGGATGGACTATACTTTTGGCATATTGTCATAAAAATAAAGTACCTTTATTTTTAGTAACTCTGGGGGTCATTTTGACCTCGGAGGTCTTTTTTAAAGACCGCCGAGGGACCGCAGTGCGGAAGACCGCCATTGGTGGTGGTTTGCCGCCCGGCCTATTATGACCGTTGGCAGCTCTCCGTCCTTTTACGGACGGAGAGCCACCAACAGCCATACTGGCTGGAGGCGGGGAAGTGGAGGTTGCTCCACCTCCACCGCCACGCCAACAGAACACCGCCTAGCGAATCACGTCCTGTGATTCGCCGTGGCGGTGTTCTGTTGGCGGTGTGGTGTCGGCGGAGCTGACCCTATGGCTCCCATCCCCTCCCGGAGGATCGTCGGACCAGGTAAGTCGATCGTCCGTGAGGGGAGTGGGGTGAGGGGGTGGGGGGGTGTTGTGTGTTGTGTGGGTGCATAGGGGTGTGGTTGGGTGTAAGTAGAGGGGGTGTGTGAGTGCGTGTATGCCTGCAGGGGTGTTGTGTGTATGGGAATGAGTGCGTGTATGTCTGTGGGTATGTCTGTATGGATGTGTGCGTGTATGTTTGAATGTGGGTGTGCATGTATGACTGTGTGTGTGGATGTAGGCATGTATGTCGGCGTGTGTGCGTGTAAGTATGTAGGTGGTGCCTGCGTGCGTGTCGTGTGGGTATGGGTGAAATTATGTTGGGGGTCGGGGTGGCGAGGGGGGCCCTGCCACCTTTGGGGGGTGGCAGGGGTGGTGGGGGGTAGGGGAGGGAGTCGGGTGGGGTTGGGGGGTGGGGGAGACCCCTATCAGTGCCAGGGAAGGAATTCCCTGGCACTGATAGTGCTGGTTCAAACCGCTGGAAATCCACGGCGGTAAGCCGGGTCTAAATACCGCCGCGGTATAGTGACGCCCGCGGGCAGAACGGAGAACCAGTGGATGACCATGGCGGTAACCGCCATGGGCATAATTCCACAAAGTAATACCGCCAGCCTGTTGGCGGTCTTACCTCCGGTTCTCCGCTTTCCGCCAGGGTTGTAATGACCCCCTCTGTGTATTGTGTTTTCTTATGATATTGTGCATATGATATAAGTGGTATAGTAGGAGCTTTGCATGTCTCTTAGTTCAGCCTAAGCTGCTTTGCCATAGCTACCTTCTTCTTCTACACTAATAAGGGATAACTGGACCTGGCACAAGGTGTAAGTACCTCTGGTACCCACTACAAGGCAGGCCAGCCTCCTACACATAGTTGGCCCCCTTGACCCTCCAACAGCTTCAGGCAACAGATTTATCTTAGTGGTAGTGGACCATGCCACAAGATACCCTGAAGCCATCCCCTTAAAGACCACTACAGCTCCTGCAGTGGCAAAGGCCCTCTGGGAATCTTTTCCAGGGTGGGTTTTCCTAAGGAAGTGGTGTCAGACAGAGGTAGCAACTTCATGTCTGCATACCTAAAAGCAATGGGAAGGAGTGTGGTGTAACCTACAAGTTCACCACCCCTTACCATCCACAAACAAATGGTCTGGTTGAGAGGTTTGATAAAACTCTCAAAGGAATGATAATGGGACTCCCTGAAAAACTCCGAAGGAGATGGGATGTCCTGTTACCTTGCCTCCTTTTTGCTTACAGGGAGGTACCCCAGAAAGGAGTGGGCTTCAGCCCCTTTGAACTCCTCTTTGGGCACCCTGTAAGGGGTCCACTAGCTCTTGTGAAGGAGGGTTGGGAACAACATTTAAAAGCTCCTAAACAGGACATGTAGACTATGTACTTGGTCTAAGATCAAGAATGGCTGAGTATATGAAAAAGTCCAGTAAAAACCTTCAGGCCAGCCAGGAGCTGCAAAAGCAATGGCATGACCAGAAGGCTATCCTGACTCAGTACCACCCAGGACAGAAGGTGTGGGTATTGGAGCCTGTGGCCCTAAAAGCACTCCAGGACAAATGGAGTGGGCCCCAACTAACTGTTGAAAAGAAGGGTGAGGTTACCTATTTGGTAGATCTGGGCACTGCCAGAAGTCCTCTTAGGGTGATTCATGTCAACCGCATAAAACCCTACTATGACAGGGGTGATCTTACCCTGCTCATGGAAACAGATGAGGGGGGACAGGAGGAAGAGAGTGACCCTCTCCCTAATCTCTTCTCCACCACTGAAACTGATGGTTTAGTGGAGGGAGTAGTCTTAGCAGATTGTCTCACTGCAGAACAGAAAGACAACTTTATCAATCTCTTCAGTCAGTTTTCAGACCTCTTTTCACTTATACCAGGTACAACTTCCTGGTGTGAACATACAATTGATACTGGAGACAGCCTGGCTGTCAAAAGTAAAATTTATAGGCAGCCTGATCTAGTCAGGGACTGCATTAAGCAAGAGGTGCAGAAAATGTTGGACTTAGGGGTGACTGAGCCATCTGAAAGCCCCTGGGCTAGCCCAGTTGTGCTTGTACCAAAACCTCACACCAAAGATGGAAAGAGAGAGATGAGGTTTTGTGTAGATTACAGAGGGCTCAATCAGGTAACCAAGGCAGATGCTCACCCTATACCCAGGGCAGATGAGCTCATAGATACACTGGCTTCTGCCAAGTATCTAAGCACTTTTGATCTAACTGCAGGGTATTGGCAGTTTAGACTATCCGAAGATGCTAAACCCAAGACTGCATTTTCTACCATTGGAGGGCACTACCAATTCACAGTAATGCACGTTGGTTAAAAAAATGCACCTGCCACTTTTCAGAGGTTGGTGAACACAGTCCTGCAAGGTTTGGAAGCTTTCAGTGCAGCATATCTAGATGATGTTGCTGTCTTTAGCTCAACCTGGGAGGATCACCTGGTCCACCTATAGAAAGTTTTGGAGGCCCTGCAGAAGGCAGGCCTCACTATCAAGGCCTCAAAGTGCCAGATAGGGCAGGGGAAAGTGCTTTATCTGGGCCACCTGGTAGGTGTAGAACAGATTGCACCACTACAGGGGAAAATCCAAGCTATCATGGATTGGGTTCCCGCTACAACTCAAACCCAGGTGAGAGCCTTTTAGGCCTCACATGGTACTATAGGAGATTCGTAAAGAATTATGGCTCCATGACAGCCCCTCTTAATGATTTAACTAGCAAGAAAATGCCTAAGAAGGTATTATGGACAGCCAGCTGTCATAAAGCTTTTGAGGAGCTCAAACAGGCTATCTGCTAAAAAGCCCTTGTTACTCCAAGAAATTCATTGTTCAAACTGATGCATCTGAATTAATGGTAGGGGCAGTACTATCACAACTGAATTCTGAGGGCCAGGATCAACCAGTTGCTTTTATCAGCAGAAGGTTGACCCCTAGAGAAAAGCGTTGGTCTGCCATAGAGAGGGAGGCCTTTGATGTGGTCTGAGCACTGAAAAAGTTGAGACCATACCTGTTTGGTACTCACTTTATTGTTCAGACAGACCACAAACCTCTACTTTAGCTAAAACAAATGAAAGGTGAAAACCCTAAATTGTTGAGGTGGTCCATATCCCTACAGGGATTGGACTATACAGTGGAACATAGACCTCGGAGTACCCACTCCAATGCAGATGGACTCTCCAGATACTTTCACTTAGACAATGAAGACTCATCTGGGCGAGGTTAGCCTTATTGTCCTTCGTTTGGGGGGGGGTTGTAGGAAAGTACCATCTTGCCTGGCATGTTACCCCCATTTTCACTGTATGTATGTTTGTTTTTGCCCATGTGTCACTGGGATCCTGCTAGGCAGGACCCCGGTGCTCATAATGTATGCCATGTATGTGTTCCCTGTGTGCTGCCTAATTGTATCACTGAGGCTCTGCTAACCAGAACCTCAGTGTTTATGCTCTTTGCTTTCTAAAATTGTCACTGCAGGCTAGTGACTAATTATACCAATTCTCATTGGCACACTGGAACACCCATATAATTCTCTTTTATATGGCACCTAGGTACCCAGGGTATTGGGGTTCCAGGAGATCCCTAAGGGCTGCAGCATTTCTTTTGCCACCCATAGGGAGCTCAGACAATTCTTACACAGGACTGCCACTGCAGCCTGAGTGAAACAACGTCCACGTTATTTCACAGCCATTTTTCACTGCACATAATTAACTTATAAGTCCCCTATATGTCTAATCCTCACTTGGTGAAGGTTAGGTGCCAAGTTACTTAGTGTGTGGGCACCCTGGCATTAGCCAAGGTGCCCCCACATCGTTCAGGGCAAATTCCCTGAAATTTGTGAGTGCGGGGACACCATTACACGCGTGCACTACACATAGGTCAGTACCTATTTGTAGTGTCACAATGGTAACTCCGAACATGGCCATGTAACATGTCTAAGATCATGGAATTGTGACCCCAATACCATTCTGGTATTGGGGGGACAATTTCATGATCCCGCGGGTCTCTAGCACAGAACCCGGACACTGCTAAACTACCTTTCCGGGGTTTCCACTGCAGCTGCTGCTGCTGCCAACCCCTCAGACAGGTTTCTGCCCCCCTGTGGCCTGGGCATCCCAGTCCCATGAAGGCAGAACAAAGGATTTCCTCTGAGAGAGGGTGTTACACCCTCTCCCTTTGGAAATAGGTGTGAAGGGCTGGGAAAAAGTAGCCTCCCCCAGCCTCTGGAAATGCTTTTATGGACACAGATGGTGCCCATCTCGGCATAAGCCAGTCTACACTGGTTCAGGGATCCCCCAGCCCTGCTCTGGCACGAAACTGGACAAAGGAAAGGGGCGTGATCACTCCCCTGACCAGTACCTCCCTGGGGAGGTTCCCAGAGCTCCTCCAGTGTGTCCCAGACCTCTGTCATCTTGGATTCAGAGGTGTTGGGGCACAACAGACTGCTCTGAGTGGCCAGTGCCAGCAGGTGACGTCAGAGACCCCTCCTGATAGGTTCTTACCTCTTTCAGGAGCCAAGCCTCCTTTCTTAGTAGCCAAACCTCCTTCTCTGGCTATTTAGAGTCTCTCCTCTGGGCTATTCCTCAGATAACGATGCAAGAGCTCACCAGAGTTCCTCTGCACTTCCCTCTTTGACCTCTACCAAGGTTCGATCGCTGACTGCTCCAGGACGCCTTCAAATCCGCAACAAAGTAGCAAGACGACTACCAGCAACATTGTAGCGCCTCATCGTGCCGGCTTTCTCGACTGTTTCCTGGTGGTGCAGGCTCTGAGGGCTGTCTTCCTTCACCCTGCACTGGAAGCCAAGAAGAAATCTCCCGTAGGTAGACGGAATCTTCCCCCTGCCAACGCAGGCACCAAACTTCTGCATCACCGGCCCTCTGGGTCCCCTCTCATCCTGACGAGCATGGTCCCTGGAACACAGGAGCTGGGTCCAACTGTCTCCCAAAGTCCAGTGGCCCTTCTGTCCAAATTTGGTGGAGGTAAATCCTTGCCTCCCCACACCAGACAGCAAACCTGTGTACTGCGTGATTTGCAGCTGCTCCGGCTTCTGTGCACTTCTCCAAGGATTCCTTTGTGCGCAGCCTAGCCTGGGTCCCCAGCACTCCGCCCTGCATTGCCCAAGTCTCCGAGTTGGACTCTGACATCATGGGACCCTTCTTTTGTGATTCTGAGTTTACAGATCTTCTAAGTACCTGTTCCGGTACTTCTGCGGGTGCTGCCTGTTTCTGCGGAGGCTCTCTGAGTTGCTGAGCGCCCATCCTGTCTCCTCCTCCAAGGGGCGACATCCTGGTTTTTCCTGGTCCCCAGCAGCACCCAAAATCCTCAACCTTGACTTTTGCAGCTAACAAGGCTTGTTTGCGGTATTTCGGCCTGGAAACACTTCTTCTACATCCAGCATGCCGTGGGACATCTTCCGTCCAAAGGAGAAGTTCCTAGCCCTTTTCGTTGTTGCAGAATCTTCAGCTTCTTCCACCTGGAGGCAGCCCTTTTGCACCTTTATCTGGGGTTTAGTGGACACCTGCCCCCCCTGGACACTTTCGTGACTCTTGGACTTGGACCCCTTGCTTTACAGGTCCTCAGGTCCAGGAATCCGTCTTCAGTGTTGTGCTGGTGCTTGTGGTTCTTACAGAATCCCCCTATCACGACTATTGTGTCTTTTTGGGGTAGTAGGGTAACTTTACTCCTACTTTTCAGGGTCTTGGGGTGGGGTATTTTGGACACCCTTACTGTTTTCTCATAGTCTCAGCAACCCTCTACAATCTCCCATAGGTCTGGGGTCCATTTGTGATTCGCATTCCACTTTTGGAGTATATGGTTTGTGTTGCCCCTAGACCTATGTCTACCCATTGCATCCAATTGTGATTCTACATTGTTTGCACTACTTTTCTCACTGTTACTTACCTGTTTTGGGTTTGTGTACATATAATTTGTGTATATTACTTACCTCCTAAGTGAGGGTATCCTCTGAGATACTTTTGGCATATTGTCACTAAAATATATACCTTTATTTTTAGTAACTCTGAGTATTGTGTTTTCTTATGATATTGTGCTATTTGATATAAGTGGTATAGTAGGAGCTTTGCATGTCTCCTAGTTCAGCCTGAGCTGCTTTGCCATAGCTACCTCTAAGAGCCTAGGCTGCTAGAAACACCTCTATTCTACTAATAAGGGATAACTGGACCTGTCACAAGGTGTAAGTACTGCAACGTACCCACTATAGGCCAGCCTCCTACAACACCTCCCTCAATTTCCCTACCCCGGTCCTCCTTTGGGCATTGCATGTCATGTTGTGATGCTGTCCCTAGTCCCTCTTCGCTCATCCTAATGTCTGTTACCTGCTGCCTGGCCTTGTCCTTTTTTCAGGTTGCTTCCTTCATGGAATGCCTTCAGGGACATAATGGGTTAATTGTAGTTGCGAACCATGGGAGTGAGTTGCAACCTAACCAAGGGGTAGCAGCAGGAATGTCCTCCTCCATATCACCCACTGCATCGTGGCACATCCCCCTCCAGGATTTTCCCGACTGAGAAAAAGAGGGAACTGAGAAAGGAAGTGCGCAACTGTATTATTTCTCTCAAAGGTAGGTTCATGAGTTGTTGAAAAGTGTCTGGGGCCCCATGTAGCCCAAAGGGCAATACATTAAAGTGAAGCAGCCCAAAAGGAGTAGAGAAGGCAGTCTTTTCTTGATCTTCTTTTCTTAAGGACATTGAGCTATCACTGTGAGAAGGTAGCCTCTTTCTAGCCTTGTTACCCCCACTTTTGGCCTGTTTGTGAGTGTATGTCAGGGTGTTTTTCACTGTTTTCACTGTCTCACTGGGATCCTGATAGCCAGGCCTCAGTGCTCATAGTGAAAACACCATGTTTTCAGTATGGTTGTTATGTGTCACTGGGATCCTGCTAGTCAGGACCCCAGTGCTCATAGGTTTGTGGCCTATATGTATGTGTCACTGGGACCCTGTCACACAGGGCCCCAGTGCTCATAGGTGTGCATGTATATGTTCCCTGTGTGGTGCCTAACTGTCTCACTGAGGCTCTGCTAATCAGAACCTCAGTGGTTATGCTCTCTCATTACTTTCAAATTGTCACTAACAGGCAGTGACCATTTTTACCAATTTACATTGGCTTACTGGAACACCCTTATAATTCCCTAGTATATGGTACTGAGGTACCCAGGGTATTGGGGTTCCAGGAGATCCCTATGGGCTGCAGCATTTCTTTTGCCACCCATAGGGAGCTCTGACAATTCTTACACAGGCCTGCCACTGCAGCCTGAGTGAAATAACGTCCACGTTATTTCACAGCCATTTTACACTGCACTTAAGTAACTTATAAGTCACCTATATGTCTAACCTTTACCTGGTAAAGGTTAGGTGCAAAGTTACTTAGTGTGAGGGCACCCTGGCACTAGCCAAGGTGCCCCCACATTGTTCAGAGCCAATTCCCTGAACTTTGTGAGTGCGGGGACACCATTACACGCGTGCACTACATATAGGTCACTACCTATATGTAGCTTCACCATGGTAACTCCGAATATGGCCATGTAACATGTCTATGATCATGGAATTGCCCCCTCTATGCCATCCTGGCATTGTTGGTACAATTCCATGATCCCAGTGGTCTGTAGCACAGACCCTGGTACTGCCAGACTGCCCTTCCTGGGGTTTCACTGCAGCTGCTGCTGCTGCCAACCCCTCAGACAGGCAGCTGCCCTCCTGGGGTCCAGCCAGGCCTGGCCCAGGATGGCAGAACAAAGAACTTCCTCTGAGAGAGGGTGTGACACCCTCTCCCTTTGGAAAATGGTGTGAAGGCAGGGGAGGAGTAGCCTCCCCCAGCCTCTGGAAATGCTTTGTTGGGCACAGATGTGCCCAATTCTGCATAAGCCAGTCTACACCGGTTCAGGGACCCCTTAGCCCCTGCTCTGGCGCGAAACTGGACAAAGGAAAGGGGAGTGACCACTCCCCTGACCTGCACCTCCCCTGGGAGGTGTCCAGAGCTCCTCCAGTGTGCTCCAGACCTCTGCCATCTTGGAAACAGAGGTGCTGCTGGCACACTGGACTGCTCTGAGTGGCCAGTGCCACCAGGTGACGTCAGAGACTCCTGCTGATAGGCTCCTTCAGGTGTTAGTAGCCTTTCCTCTCTCCTAGGTAGCCAAACCCTCTTTTCTGGCTATTTAGGGTCTCTGTCTCTGGGGAAACTTTAGATAACGAATGCATGAGCTCAGCCGAGTTCCTCTGCATCTCCCTCTTCACCTTCTGATAAGGAATCGACCGCTGACCGCGCTGGAAGCCTGCAAACCTGCAACATAGTAGCAAAGACGACTACTGCAACTCTGTAACGCTGATCCTGCCGCCTTCTCGACTGTTTTCCTGCTTGTGCATGCTGTGGGGGTAGTCTGCCTCCTCTCTGCACCAGAAGCTCCGAAGAAATCTCCCGTGGGTCGACGGAATCTTCCCCCTGCAACCGCAGGCACCAAAAAGCTGCATTACCGGTCCCTTGGGTCTCCTCTCAGCACGACGAGCGAGGTCCCTCGAATCCAGCGACACCGTCCAAGTGACCCCCACAGTCCAGTGACTCTTCAGCCCAAGTTTGGTGGAGGTAAGTCCTTGCCTCACCTCGCTGGGCTGCATTGCTGGGAACCGCGACTTTGCAAGCTACTCCGGCCCCTGTGCACTTCCGGCGGAAATCCTTCGTGCACAGCCAAGCCTGGGTCCACGGCACTCTAACCTGCATTGCACGACTTTCTAAGTTGGTCTCCGGCGACGTGGGACTCCTTTGTGCAACTTCGGCGAGCACCGTTTCACGCATCCTTGTAGTGCCTGTTTCTGGCACTTCTCCGGGTGCTAACTGCTTCAGCGAGGGCTCTTTGTCTTGCGCGACGTCCCCTCTCTCTGCAGGTCCAATTTGCGACCTCCTGGTCCCTCCTGGGCCCCAGCAGCGTCCAAAAACGCCAAACGCACGATTTGCGTGTAGCAAGGCTTGTTGGCGTCCATCCGGCGGGAAAACACTTCTGCACGACTCTCCAAGCCGTGGGGGATCCATCCTCCAAAGGGGAAGTCTCTAGCCCTTGTCGTTCCTGCAGTATTCACAGTTCTTCAGCCTAGTAAGAGCTTCTTTGCACCAACCGCTGGCATTTCTTGGGCATCTGCCCATCTCTGAGTTGCTTGTGACTTTTGGACTTGGTCCCCTTGTTCCACAGGTACCCTCAGTCAGGAATCCATCGTTGTTGCATTGCTGATTTGTGTTTTCTTTGCATTTTCCCTCTAACACGACTATTTTGTCCTTAGGGGAACTTTGGTGCACTTTGCACTCACTTTTCAGGGGCTTGGGGAGGGTTATTTTGCTAACTCTCACTATTTTCTAATAGTCCCAGCGACCCTCTACAAGGTCACATAGGTTTGGGGTCCATTCGTGGTTCGCATTCCACTTCTGGAGTATATGGTTTCTGTTGCCCCTATCCCTATGTTTCCCCATTGCATCCTATTGTAACTATACATTGTTTGCACTGTTTTCTAAGACTATACTGCATATTTTTGCTATTGTGTATATATATCTTGTGTATATTTCCTATCCTCTCACTGAGGGTACACTCTAAGATACTTTGGCATATTGTCATAAAAATAAAGTACCTTTATTTTTAGTATAACTGTGTATTGTGTTTTCTTATGATATTGTGCATATGACACTAAGTGGTACTGTAGTGGCTTCACACGTCTCCTAGTTCAGCCTAAGCTGCTCTGCTAAGCTACCATTATCTATCAGCCTAAGCTGCTAGACACCCTATACACTAATAAGGGATAACTGGGCCTGGTGCAAGGTGCAAGTACCCCTTGGTACTCACTACAAGCCAGTCCAGCCTCCTACAATCACTAGTAGTAAGGCTCCATAGGGGGATGGCCTCTGGGTACTGGGAGGCATAATCAACCAATACTAAGATATATTAGTTTCCTTTAGAAGATTTTGGGAACAGTCCTATGAGATCCATCCGCATCCTTTTAAATGAGGTTCCTATAATGGGTAGTGGTTGTAATGGAACTGGTGGCAGAAGGTACAGTTTTTTTACTCTGACAAATCTTGTACTCTTGGCAATACCTTTTAAACTGTGCCAAGATACCAGGCCAATAGAAGTGTTATACGATTTCTTCGTGGGTTTCTCTGCACCAGACTGACCAGCCAATAGATGGGCATGAGCGTAAACCATTATCTGATCCTTAAAGTCTCTGGGAATCAGCAGCTGTGGGGAGTCATTGTTGTAGGAAAGTACCATCTTGCCTGGCATGTTACCCCCATTTTTCACTGTATATATGTTGTTTTAGTTGTATGTGTCACTGGGACCCTGTTCACCAGGGCCCCAGTGCTCATAAGTGTGCCTGAATGTGTTACCTGTGTAGTGACTAACTGTCTCACTGAGGCTCTGCTAATCAGAAACTCAGTGGTTATGCTCTCTCATTTCTTTCAAATAGTCACTAACAGGCTAGTGACCAATTTTACCAATTTACATTGGCTTACTGGAACACCCTTATAATTCCCTAGTATATGGTACTGAGGTACCCAGGGTATTGGGGTTCCAGGAGATCCCTATGGGCTGCAACATTTCTTTTGCAACCCATAGGGAGCTCTGACAATTCTTACACAGGCCTGCCACTGCAGCCTGAGTGAAATAACGTCCACGTTATTTCACAGCCATTTTACACTGCACTTAAGTAACTTATAAGTCACCTATATGTCTAACCTTTACCTGGTAAAGGTTAGGTGCAAAGTTACTTAGTGTGAGGGCACCCTGGCACTAGCCAAGGTGCCCCCACATTGTTCAGGGCCAATTCCCTGAACTTTGTGAGTGCGGGGACACCATTACACGCGTGCACTACATATAGGTCAATACCTATATGTAGCTTCACAATGGTAACTCCGAATATGGCCATGTAATATGTCTAAGATCATGGAATTGCCCCCTCTATGCCATCCTGGCATTGTTGGCACAATTCGATGATCCCAGTGGTCTGTAGCACAGACCCTGGTACTGCCAAACTGCCTTTTCTGGGGTTTCACTGCAGCTGCTGCTGCTGCCAACCCCTCAGACAGGTTTCTGCCCCCCTGGGGTCAAGCCAGGCTTGTCCCAGGATGGCAGAACAAAGGACTTCCTCTGAGAGAGGGTGTTACACCCTCTCCCTTTGGAAAATGGTGTGAAGGCAGGGGAGGGGTAGCCTCCCCCAGCCTCTGGAAATGCTTTCTTGGGCACAGATGTGCCCAATTCTGCATAAGCCAGTCTACACCGGTTCAGGGACCCCTCAGCCCTGCTCTGGCGCGAAACTGGACAAAGGAAAGGGGAGTGACCACTCCCCTGACCTGCACCTCCCCTGGGAGGTGTCCAGAGCTCCTCCAGTGTGCTCCAGACCTCTGCCATCTTGGAAACAGAGGTGCTGCTGGCACACTGGACTGCTCTGAGTGGCCAGTGCCACCAGGTGACGTCAGAGACTCCTTCTGATAGGCTCCTTCAGGTGTTAGTAGCCTATCCTCTCTCCTAGGTAGCCAAACCCTCTTTTCTGGCTATTTAGGGTCTCTGTCTCTGGGGAAACTTTAGATAACGAATGCAAGAACTCATCAGAGTTCCTCTGCATCTCTCTCTTCACCTTCTGCCAAGGAATCGACTGCTGACCGCGCTGGAAGCCTGCAACACTGCAACAAAGTAGCAAAGACGACTACTGCAACTCTGTAACGCTGATCCTGCCGCCTTCTCGACTGTTTTCCTGGTGGTGCATGCTGTGGGGGTAGTCTGCCTCCTCTCTGCACTAGAAGCTCCGAAGAAATCTCCCGTGGGTCGATGGAATCTTCCCCCTGCAACCGCAGGCACCAAAAAGCTGCATTACCGGTCCCTTGGGTCTCCTCTCAGCACAACGAGCGAGGTCACTCGAATCCAGCAACTGTGTCCAAGTGGCCCCCACAGTCCAGTGACTCTTCAGTCCACAGTTGGTGGAGGTAAGTCCTTGCCTCACCTCGCTAGACTGCATTGCTGGGAACCGCGACTTTTGCAGCTACTCCGGCCCCTGTGCACTTCCGGCGGAAATCCTTTGTGCACAGCCAAGCCTGGGTCCACCGCTCTCTAACCTGCATTGCACGACTTTCTAAGTTGGTCTCTGGCGACGTCGGACTCCTTTGTGTAACTTCGGGTGAGCACCGTTTCACGCATCCTTGTAGTGCCTGTTTCTGGCATTTTTCCGGGTGCTACCTGCTGCTGAGAGGACTCCATGTCTTGCTCGATGTCCCCTCTACCTTCTGGTCCAATTTGCGACCTCCTGGTCCCTCCTGGGCCACAGCAGCGTCCAAAAACACTAACCGCACGATTTGCAGCTAGCAAGGCTTGTTGGCGTTCTTTCGGCGGGAAAAAACCTCTGCACGACTCTCAACGGCGAGAGTGATCCGTCCACCAAAGGGGAAGTCTCTAGCCCTTTTCGTTCCTGCAGAAACCTCAGCTTCTTCTGTCCAGTAGAAGCTTCTTTGCATCCACAGCTGGCATTTCCTGGGCATATGCCCATCTCCGACTTGCTTGTGACTTTTGGACTTGGTCCCCTTGTTCCACAGGTACCCTAGATTGGAAATCCACAGTTGTTGCATTGTTGGTTTGTGTCTTTCCTGCATTATTCCTCTATCACGACTTCTTTGTCTTCTGGGGAACTTTAGTGCACTTTGCACTCACTTTTCAGGGTCTTGGGGAGGGCTAATTTTCTAACTCTCACTTTTTTCTAATAGTCCCAGCGACCCTCTACAAGGTCACATAGGTTTGGGGTCCACTCGTGGTTCGCATTCCACTTTTGGAGTATATGGTTTGTGTTGCCCCTATCCCCATGTGTCTCCATTGCATCCTATTGTAACTATACATTGTTTGTACTGTTTTCTAAGACTATACTGCATATTTTTGGTATTGTGTACATATATCTTGTGTATATTTTCTATCCTCTCACTGAGGGTACACTCTAAGATACTTTGGCATATTGTCATAAAAATAAAGTACCTTTATTTTTAGTATAACTGTGTATTGTGTTTTCTTATGATATTGTGCAAGTGACACTTGTGGTACTGTAGTAGCTTCACACGTCTCCTAGTTCAGCCTAAGCTGCTCTGCTAAGCTACCATTATCTATCAGCCTAAACTGCTAGACACCCTATACACTAATAAGGGATAACTGGGCCTGGTGCAAGGTGCAAGTACCCCTTGGTACTCACTACAAGCAAGTCCAGCCTCCTACATTGGTTGTGCAGTGGTGGGATAAGTGCTTTGAGACTACTTACCACTCTTGTCATTGTACTTTTCATAAGAGAAAAATATACAAAACAAGTTCAGTGTGTGTACACATAGCTAAAAAGTTTTTGCATTTCCTCTTTTCACTGTTTTCTAAGTGCTGAAAAGTACTTCTAAACTTTCAAAAAGTTCTTAAAAGTTTAAAAAGTTTTTTTTCTGTCTTTCTAAAAAGCTCTGACAAACTTTTTACTCTTTTTCTATCACTGTAACTCTCTCTAAAAATGTCTGGCACAGGCCAAAATGTTGATCTGTCCACAATTGCATATGATCACCTTAGCTGGAAAGGAGCAAGGAGTCTCTGCATAGAGAGAGGTTTGAGTGTAGGGAAGAATCCTTCCTTGGAATTGTTGCTTAATATGCTTAGAGAACAAGATAAGGCCAAAGGGGCCACATCTGTTTATAAAGTAGCAAATGGTTCCCAATCTGATTCAGGGACTCCCCCAGGAAAAGATTCAGGAAAGAAAGTTCCTAGCCTGCCCATTACTAGACAGTCTAGCATAGTTGGTAATGATGAAGAGCCACACCATACAAATAGTGTTGTCTCACATCATAGCAAAAGCATTTATTCTCACCACACTGGTAGTGATGTTTCTGTTAGCCAAGCTGTTAGGGTGGCTTCTGTAAGGGGCAGGTCTCCTTCTGTTCATTCTTCTGTGTCTAAGAATGTCCCTCCCACCAACACTGATGACAGAATGTTAGAAAGGGAACTCAACAAGTTGAGAGTGGAACAAACCAGACTGAAGCTTAAAAAGCAACAGCTGGATTTGGATAGACAGTCTTTTGAACTAGAGAAAGAAAGACAGAAGTTGGGTTTAGATACCCATGGTGGCAGCAGCAGTATTCCCCATAGTCATCCTGTAAAAGAGCATGATTCCAGGAATCTGCACAAGATAGTTCCCCCTTATAAGGAGGGGGATGACATTAACAAGTGTTTTGCTGCACTTGAGAGGGCCTGTGTTGTACAGGATGTCCCTCAAAGGCAGTGGGCTGCTATCCTATGGCTATCATTTAGTGGAAAAGGTAGGGATAGGCTCCTTACTGTGAAAGAAAGTGATGCCAATAATTTTACAGTTCTTAAGAATGCACTCCTGGATGGTAATGGCTTAACCACTGAACAATACAGGATGAAGTTCAGAGAGACCAAAAAGGAGTCTTCACAAGACTGGGTTGATTTCATTGACCATTCAGTGAAGGCCTTGGAGGGGTGGTTAAATGGCAGTAAGGTTACTGACTTTGAAAGCCTGTATAACTTGATCCTGAGAGAGCATATTCTTAATAATTGTGTGTCTGATTTGTTGCACCAGTACTTGGTGGACTCTGATCTGACCTCTCCCCAAGAATTGGGAAAGAAGGCAGACAAATGGGTCAGAACAAGGGTGAACAGAAAAGTTCATACAGGGGGTGACAAAGATGGCAACAAAAAGAAGGATGGTAAGTCTTCAGACAAGGGTGGGGACAAATCTAAAAATGAGTCTTCATCAGGACCACAAAAACACTCTGGTGGGGGTGGTGGGTCCAAATCCTCCTTTAATCAAAACAAAGAAAAGAAACCATGGTGCTATTTATGTAAAGTAAAAGGCCATTGGACAACAGATCTCAGTTGTCCTAAGAAAAGCACCAAGCCTCCTACCAATACAACCCCTACTGCTACACCTAGTGTCCCTACTAATAGCAGTGGTGGTGGGAGCAAAACTACTAATAGCCAATCCAAGGGAGTAGCTGGGCTCACTATTGGTAACTTAGTTGGGGTTGGCCTTGTTAGGGAGGCCACAGAGGCTGTGTTAGTCTCTGAGGGGGTTATTGATTTAGCCACCTTAGCTGCTTGTCCCCTTAATATGGATAAGTACAAGCAGCTACCCCTAATAAATGGTGTTGAGGTTCAGGCCTACAGGGACACTGGTGCCAGTGTGACTATGGTCATAGAGAAACTGGTCCACCCTGAACAACACCTACTTGGTCACCAGTACCAAGTAACCGATGCTCACAACAACACACTTAGCCACCCCATGGCTGTTGTAAATCTCAACTGGGGGGGGGGGTTACTGGTCCAAAGAAAGTTGTGGTAGCCACAGATTTACCTGTAGACTGTCTACTAGGGAATGATTTGGAGACATCAGCTTGGTCAGATGTGGAGTTGGAGACCCATGCAGCAATGCTGGGCATCCCAGGGCATATTTTTGCTTTAACCAGGGCTCAGGCCAAAAAGCAAAAAGGACAGGGAAGCTTGGATCCTGGAACAATGGACCAAGTGCTCCCTAAAGCTAGGGCTAGTAGAAGCAAACCACTTCCTACTATCCCTCCCTCTACAGTGGATTCTACTTCTGAGGAAGAAGAATTCCCTCCCTGTGCAGAACCTACACCAGAGGAGCTTGAAGCAGACACTGCTGAGCTTTTGGGTGAAGGGGGGCCTGCCAGAGAGGAGCTGAGTATGGCACAGCAAACCTGTCCCACATTAGAGGGTCTGAGACAGCAAGCTGTCAAACAGGCTAATGGGGATGTCAGTGACTCTCACAGAGTTTACTGGGAGGACAATCTCTTGTATACTGAGGCAAGGGATCCTAAACCTGGAGCTGCCAGGAGATTAGTGATCCCTCAGGAGTACAGAAAGTTCCTCCTAACTCTTGCTCACGACATTACCCTAGCAGGACATCTGGGACAAATGAAAACTTGGGACAGGCTTGTTCCCTTGTTTCATTGGCCTAGGATGTCTGAGGACACAAAAGAGTTTTGTAAGTCCTGTGAAACCTGTCAAGCCAGTGGCAAGACAGGTGGCACACCAAAGGCACCCCTTATTCCAGTGCCTGTGGTTGGGGTTCCCTTTGAAAGGGTAGGGGTTGACATAGTTGGCCCCCTTGACCCTCCTACTGCTTCAGGCAATAGATTCATCTTGGTGGTAGTGGACCATGCCACAAGATATCCTGAAGCTATTCCTTTAAGGACCACTACAGCTCCTGCAGTGGCAAAGGCCCTCCTGGGAATATTTTCCAGGGTGGGCTTCCCAAAGGAAGTAGTATCAGACAGGGGAAGCAATTTCATGTCTGCATACTTAAAGGCCATGTGGAAGGAGTGTGGTGTAACTTATAAATTCACTACACCCTATCATCCACAAACAAATGGACTGGTGGAGAGATTTAACAAAACTCTCAAAGGCATGATTATGGGTCTCCCTGAAAAACTCCGCAGGAGATGGGATATCCTTCTACCATGCCTCCTTTTTGCCTACAGGGAGGTACCCCAGAAAGGAGTGGGCTTCAGCCCCTTTGAACTTCTTTTTGGACACCCTGTTAGGGGTCCACTAACACTTGTAAAGGAGGGTTGGGAACAACCTTTAAAAGCTCCTAAGCAGGATATTGTGGATTATGTACTTGGCCTCGGATCTAGGATGGCTGAGTATATGAAAAAGGCCAGTAAGAACCTTCAGGCCAGCCAAGAGCTGCAGAAGCAATGGCATGATCAGAAGGCTGTTTTGGTTCAGTACCAACCAGGGCAAAAAGTTTGGGTCTTGGAGCCTGTGGCCCCAAGAGCACTCCAAGATAAATGGAGTGGACCCCACACAATTGTTGAGAAAAAGGGTGAAGTCACCTACTTGGTTGACTTAGGCACTGCCAGGAGTCCCCTTAGAGTGCTCCATGTCAACCGCCTGAAACCCTACTATGACAGGGCTGATCTCACCCTGCTCATGGCAACTGATGAGGGACAGGAAGAAGACAGTGATCCTCTACCTGATCTCTTCTCTTCCACAGAACAAGATGCTCTTGTGGAAGGTGTAGTTTTGGCTGATTGTCTTACTGCTGAGCAGAAAGACCATTGCATAAATCTCCTAGATCAATTCTCTGAACTCTTCTCTGCTGTGCCAGGTACCACTTCTTGGTGTGAGCACACTATAGATACTGGAGACAGTTTACCTGTCAAAAGTAAGATCTATAGGCAGCCTGACCATGTCAGGGACTGCATGAAGCAAGAGGTCCAGAAAATGTTAGAACTAGGAGTGGTTGAGCACTCTGAAAGTCCATGGGCTTCTCCTGTGGTACTTGTACCAAAACCCCATTCCAAAGATGGAAAGAAGGAAATGCGGTTTTGTGTAGACTATAGAGGTCTCAACTTAGTAACCAAAACTGATGCTCACCCTATACCCAGGGCAGATGAGCTCATAGATACACTGGCATCTGCCAAGTATCTAAGCACTTTTGATTTGACTGCAGGGTATTGGCAGATCAAATTGTCAGAAGATGCTAAACCTAAAACTGCATTTTCAACCATTGGAGGACATTACCAGTTTACTGTAATGCCTTTTGGTTTGAAAAATGCACCTGCCACTTTTCAGAGGTTGGTGAATACAGTCCTGCAAGGGCTGGAAGCTTTCAGTGCAGCATATTTGGACGATATAGCTGTCTTTAGCTCCAGCTGGGATGATCACCTGGTCCACCTATGGAAAGTTTTGGAGGCCCTGCAAAAGGCAGGCCTCACTATCAAGGCTTCAAAGTGCCAGATAGGGCAGGGTAAGGTGGTTTATCTGGGACACCTTGTTGGTGGGGAACAGATTGCACCACTTCAGGGAAAAATCCAAACAATTATTGATTGGGTTCCCCCTACCACTCAGACTCAGGTGAGAGCCTTCCTAGGCCTCACTGGGTATTACAGGAGGTTCATTAAGAACTATGGCTTCATTGCAGCCCCTCTTAATGACCTCACTTCCAAGAAGATGCCTAAAAAGGTATTATGGACAGCAAACTGTCAGAAAGCTTTTGAGGAGCTGAAGCAGGCCATGTGCTCTGCACCTGTCCTGAAAAGCCCTTGTTACTCTAAAAAATTCTATGTCCAAACTGATGCATCTGAATTAGGAGTAGTGTCAGTCCTATCACAACTTAATTCTGAGGGCCAGGATCAACCTGTTGCTTTTATTAGTAGGAGGTTGACCCCTAGAGAAAAGTGTTGGTCTGCCATACAGAGGGAGGCCTTTGCTGTGGTCTGGGCTCTGAAGAAGTTGTGGCCATACCTGTTTGGCACTCACTTCATTGTTCAGACAGACCACAAACCTCTACTTTGGCTAAAACAAATGAAAGGTGAAAATCCTAAATTGTTGAGGTGGTCCATATCCCTACAGGGAATGGACTATACAGTGGAACATAGACCTGGGAGTAGCCACTCCAATGCAGATGGACTCTCCAGATATTTCCACTTAGACAATGAAGACTCATCAGGTCATGGCTAGTCTTATTGTCCTTCGTTTGGGGGGGGGGGTTGTGTAGGAAAGTACCATCTTGCCTAGCATGTTACCCCCATTTTTCACTGTATATATGTTGTTTTAGTTGTATGTGTCACTGGGACCCTGTTCACCAGGGCCCCAGTGCTCATAAGTGTGCCTGAATGTGTTACCTGTGTAGTGACTAACTGTCTCACTGAGGCTCTGCTATCCAGAACCTCAGTGGTTATGCTCTCTCATTTCTTTCAAATTGTCACTAACAGGCTAGTGACAAATTTACCAATTTACATTGGCTTACTGGAACACCCTTATAATTCCCTAGTATATGGTACTGAGGTACCCAGGGTATTGGGGTTCCAGGAGATCCCTATGGGCTGCAGCATTTCTTTTGCCACCCATAGGGAGCTCTGACAATTCTTACACAGGCCTGCCACTGCAGCCTGAGTGAAATAACGTCCACGTTATTTCACAGCCATTTACCACTGCACTTAAGTAACTTATAAGTCACCTATATGTCTAACCTTTACCTGGTAAAGGTTAGGTGCAAAGTTACTTAGTGTGAGGGCACCCTGGCACTAGCCAAGGTGCCCCCACATTGTTCAGGGCAAATTCTCCAGACTTTGTGAGTGCGGGGACACCATTACACGCGTGCACTACACATAGGTCACTACCTATGTGTAGCTTCACAATGGTAACTCCGAATATGGCCATGTAACATGTCTATGATCATGGAATTGCCCCCTCTATGCCATCCTGGCATAGTTGGCACAATCCCATGATCCCAGTGGTCTGTAGCACAGACCCTGGTACTGCCAAACTGCCTTTTCTGGGGTTTCACTGCAGCTGCTGCTGCTGCCAACCCCTCAGACAGGTTTCTGCCCTCCTGGGGTCCAGCCAGGCCTGGCCCAGGATGGCAGAACAAAGGACTTCCTCTGAGAGAGGGTGTTACACCCTCTCCCTTTGGAAAATGGTGTGAAGGCAGGGGAGGAGTAGCCTCCCCCAGCCTCTGGAAATGTTTTCACGGGCACATTTGGTGCCCATTTCAGCATAAGCCAGTCTACACCGGTTCAGGGACCCCTTAGCCCTGCTCTGGCGCGAAACTGGACTAAGGAAAGGGGAGTGACCACTCCCCTGACCTGCACCTCCCCTGGGAGGTGTCCAGAGCTCCTCCAGTGTGCTCCAGACCTCTGCCATCTTGGAAACAGAGGTGCTGCTGGCACACTGGACTGCTCTGAGTGGCCAGTGCCACCAGGTGACGTCAGAGACTCCTTCTGATAGGCTCCTTCAGGTGTTAGTAGCCTATCCTCTCTCCTAGGTAGCCAAACCCTCTTTTCTGGCTATTTAGGGTCTCTGTCTCTGGGGAAACTTTAGATAACGAATGCAAGAGCTCATCAGAGTTCCTCTGCATCTCTCTCTTCACCTTCTGCCAAGGAATCGACTGCTGACCGCGCTGGAAGCCTGCAACACTGCAACAAAGTAGCAAAGACGACTACTGCAACTCTGTAACGCTGATCCTGCCGCCTTCTCGACTGTTTTCCTGGTGGTGCATGCTGTGGGGGTAGTCTGCCTCCTCTCTGCACTAGAAGCTCCGAAGAAATCTCCCGTGGGTCGACGGAATCTTCCCCCTGCAACCGCAGGCACCAAAAAGCTGCATTACCGGTCCCTTGGGTCTCCTCTCAGCACGACGAGCGAGGTCCCTCGAATCCAGCAACTGTGTCCAAGTGGCCCCCACAGTCCAGTGACTCTTCAGTCCAAGTTTGGTGGAGGTAAGTCCTTGCCTCACCTCGCTAGACTGCATTGCTGGGAACCATGACTTTTGCAGCTACTCCGGCCTCTGTGCACTTCCGGCGGAAATCCTTTGTGCACAGCCAAGCCTGGGTCCATGGCACTCTAACCTGCATTGCACGACTTTCTAAGTTGGTCTCCGGCGACGTGGGACTCCTTTGTGTAACTTCGGGTGAGCACCATTTCACGCATCCTTGTAGTGCCTGTTTCTGGCACTTCTCTGAATGCTACCTGCTGCTGAGAGGACTCCGTGTCTTGCTCGACGTCCCCTCTACCTCCTGGTCCAATTTGCGACCTCCTGGTCCCTCCTGGGCCACAGCAGCATCCAAAAACGCTAACTGCACAATTTGCAGCTAGCAAGGCTTGTTGGCGTTCTTTCGGCGGGAAAACACTTCTGCACGACTTTCCACGGCGAGAGGGATCCGTCCACCAAATGGGAAGTCTCTAGCCCTTTTCGTTCCTGCAGAAACCTCAGCTTCTTCTGTCCAGTAGAAGCTTCTTTGCATCCACAGCTGGCATTTCCTGGGCATATGCCCATCTCCGACTTGCTTGTGACTTTTGGACTTGGTCCCCTTGTTCCACAGGTACCCTAGATTGGAAATCCACAGTTGTTGCATTGTTGGTTTGTGTCTTTCCTGCATTATTCCTCTATCACGACTTCTTTGTCTTCTGGGGAACTTTAGTGCACTTTGCACTCACTTTTCAGGGTCTTGGGGAGGGCTAATTTTCTAACTCTCACTATTTTCTAATAGTCCCAGCGACCCTCTACAAGGTCACATAGGTTTGGGGTCCACTCGTGGTTCGCATTCCACTTTTGGAGTATATGGTTTGTGTTGCCCTATCCCTATGTGTCCCCATTGCATCCTATTGTAACTATACATTGTTTGCACTGTTTTCTAAGACTATACTGCATATTTTTGGTATTGTGTACATATATCTTGTGTATATTTGCTATCCTCATACTGAGGGTACACTCTGAGATACTTTGGCATATTGTCATAAAAATAAAGTACCTTTATTTTTAGTATATCTGTGTATTGTGTTTTCTTATGATATTGTGCAAGTGACACTAGTGGTACTGTAGGAGCTTCACTCGTCTCCTAGTTCAGCCTAAGCTGCTCTGCTAAGCTACCATTATCTATCAGCCTATGCTGCTAGACACCCTATACACTAATAAGGGATAACTGGGCCTGGTGCAAGGTGCAAGTACCCCTTGGTACTCACTACAAGCCAGTCCAGCCTCCTACATTGGTTGTGCAGCGGTGGGATAAGTACTTTGAGACTACTTACCACTCTTGTCATTGTACTTTTCATAAGAGAAAAATATACAAAACAAGTTCAGTGTGTGTACACATAACTAAAAAGTTTTTGCATTTCCTCTTTTCACTCTTTTCGAAGTGCTGAAAAGTACTTCTAAACTTTCAAAAAGTTCTAAAAAGTTTAAAAAGTTTTTTTTCTGTCTTTCTAAAAGTTCTAAAACCTTTTTCTCACTTTTTCTGTCACTTAAACTCTTTCTAAAAATGTCTGGCATAGGCCAAAATGTTGATCTGTCCAAACTTGCATATGACCACCTTAGCTGGAAAGGAGCAAGGAGTCTCTGTATAGAAAGAGGTTTGAGTGTAGGGAAGAATCCTTCCTTGGAATTGTTGCTTAACATGCTTAGAGAACAAGATAAGGCCAAAAGTGCCCCATCTGTTGAAAAAGTAGCTAATGGTTCCCAATCTGATCCAGGGACTCCCCTAGGAAAAGATTCAGGAAAGAAACTTCCTACCCTGCCCATTACTAGACAGTCTAGCATAGTTGGTAATGATGAAGAGTCACACCATACAGATAGTGTTGTCTCACATCATAGCAAGAACATTCATTCTCACCACAGTAGAAGTGATGTTTCTGTTAGCCAAGCTGCTAGGGTGCCCTCTGTGAGGGACAGGTCTCCTTCTGTCCATTCTCACCACACTTCTGTTTCAAGGCATGTCCCTCCCACCCACCCTGATGACAGATTATTAGAAAGGGAGCTCAATAGATTGAGAGTGGAACAAACCAGACTGAAGCTCAAGAAGCAACAGCTGGATTTGGATAGACAGACCTTAGAAGTAGAGAAGGAGAGACAGAAATTGGGTTTAGATACCCATGGTGGCAGCAGCAGTATTCCCCACAGTCATCCTGCAAAAGAGCATGATTCCAGGAATCTGCACAAGATAGTTCCCCCTTACAAGGAGGGGGATGACATTAACAAGTGGTTTGCTGCACTTGAGAGGGCCTGTGCTGTACAGGATGTCCCTCAAAGGCAGTGGGCTGCTATCCTATGGCTATCATTTAGTGGGAAAGATAGGGATAGGCTCCTTACTGTGAAAGAAAGTGATGCCAATAATTTTACAGTTCTTAAGAATGCACTCCTGGATGGTTATGGCTTAACCACTGAACAATACAGGATAAAGTTCAGAGAGACCAAAAAGGAGTCTTCACAAGACTGGGTTGATTTCATTGACCATTCAGTGAAGGCCTTGGAGGGGTGGTTACATGGCAGTAAAGTTACTGATTATGACAGCCTGTATAACTTGATCCTGAGAGAGCATATTCTTAATAATTGTGTGTCTGATTTGTTGCACCAGTACTTGGTGGACTCTG
The DNA here is from genome assembly GCF_031143425.1 of Pleurodeles waltl. NCBI lineage: Eukaryota > Metazoa > Chordata > Amphibia > Caudata > Salamandridae > Pleurodeles > Pleurodeles waltl. The sequence continues at coordinate 684,809,910 of NC_090447.1, forward strand.
ATCTGACCTCTCCCCAAGAATTGGGAAAGAAGGCAGACAAATGGGTCAGAACAAGGGTGAACAGAAAAGTTCATACAGGGGGTGACAAAGATGGCAACAAGAAGAAGGATGGTAAGTCTTCTGACAAGGGTGGGGACAAATCTAAAAATGAGTCTTCATCAGGCCCACAAAAACACTCTGGTGGGGGTGGTGGGCCCAAATCCTCTTCTAATCAGAACAAAGAAAAGAAACCATGGTGCTATTTATGTAAAATAAAAGGCCATTGGACAACAGATCCCAGTTGTCCAAAGAAAAGCACCAAGCCTCCTACCACTACAACCCCTACTGCTACTCCTAGTGTCCCTACTAATAGCAGTGTTGGTGGGAGCAAACCTGCTAATAGCCAATCCAAGGGCGTAGCTGGGCTCACCTTTGGTAACTTAGTTGGGGTTGGTCTTGTTAGGGAGACCACAGAGGCTGTGTTAGTCTCTGAGGGGGCTATTGATTTAGCCACCTTAGTTGCTTGTCCCCTTAATATGGATGAGTACAAGCAGCTACCCCTAATAAATGGTGTTGAGGTTCAGGCCTACAGGGACACTGGTGCCAGTGTCACAATGGTGATAGAGAAACTGGTCCACCCTGAACAACACCTACTTGGTCACCAGTACCAAGTAACCGATGCTCACAACAACACACTTAGCCACCCCATGGCTGTTGTAAATCTCAACTGGGGGGGGGGGTTACTGGTCCAAAGAAAGTTGTGGTAGCCTCAGATTTACCTGTAAACTGTCTACTAGGAAATGATTTGGAGACATCAGCTTGGTCAGATGTGGAGTTGGAGGCCCATGCAGCAATGCTGGGCATCCCAGGGCATATTTTTGCTTTAACCAGGGCTCAGGCCAAAAAGCAAAAAGGACAGGGAAGCTTGGATCCTGGAACAATGGACCAAGTGCTCCCTAAAGCTAGGGCTAGTAGAAGTAAAGCACTACCTATTATCCCTCCCTCTACAGTGGATTCTACTTCTGAGGAAGAAGAATTTCCACCCTGTGCAGAACCTACACCATAGGAGCTGGAAGCAGACACTGCTGAGCTTTTGGGTGAAGGGGGGCCTGCCAGGGAGGAGCTGAGTGTGGCACAGCAAACCTGTCCCACACTAGAGGGTCTAGGACAGCAAGCTGTCAAACAAGCTAATGGGGATGTCAGTGACTCTCACAGAGTTTACTGGGAGGACAACCTCTTGTACACTGAGGCAAGGGATCCTAAACCTGGAGCTGCCAGGAGATTAGTGATTCCTCAGGAGTACAGGAAGTTCCTCCTAACTCTTGCTCACGACATTCCCGTAGCAGGACATTTGGGGCAAATGAAAACTTGGGACAGGCTTGTCCCCTTGTTTCATTGGCCTAGAACGTCTGAGGACACAAAGGAATTTTGTAAGTCCTGTGAAACCTGTCAAGCCAGTGGTAAGACAGGTGGCACACCAAAGGCACCCCTTATTCCACTGCCTGTGGTTGGGGTTCCCTTTGAAAGGGTAGGGGTTGACATAGTTGGCCCCCTTGACCCTCCTACTGCTTCAGGCAATAGATTTATCTTGGTGGTAGTGTTCCATGCCACAAGATATCCTGAGGCAATCCCTCTAAGGACCACTACAGCTCCTGCAGTGGCAAAGGCCCTCCTGGGAATCTTTTCCAGGGTGGGCTTCCCAAAAGAGGTAGTTTCAGACAGAGGAAGCAATTTCATGTCTGCTTACTTGAAGGCCATGTGGAAGGAGTGTGGGGTGACATACAAGTTCACCACACCTTATCATCCACAAACAAATGGACTGGTGGAGAGATTTAATAAAACTCTCAAAGGCATGATTATGGGTCTCCCTGAAAAACTCCGCAGGAGATGGGATATCCTGTTACCATGCCTCCTTTTTGCCTACAGGGAGGTACCCCAGAAAGGAGTGGGCTTCAGCCCCTTTGAACTCCTCTTTGGACACCCTGTTAGGGGTCCACTAACACTTGTTAAGGAGGGTTGGGAACAACCTTTAAAAGCTCCAAAACAAGATATTGTGGATTATGTACTTGGCCTCAGATCAAGGATGGCTGAGTACATGAAAAAGGCCAGTAAAAACCTTCAGGCCAGCCAAGAGCTCCAGAAGCAATGGCATGACCAGAAGGCTGTTTTGGTTCAGTACCAACCAGGGCATAAAGTGTGGGTCTTGGAGCCTGTGGCCACAAGGGCACTCCAAGATAAATGGAGTGGACCCCACACAATTGTTGAGATAAAGGGTGAAGTCACCTATTTAGTTGACTGAGGCACTGCCAGGAGTCCCCTTAGGGTGCTCCATGTCAATCGCCTGAAACCCTACTATGACAGGGCTGATCTCACCCTGCTCATGGCAACTGATGAGGGACAGGAAGAAGACAGTAATCATCTTCCTGATCTCTTCTCTTCCACTGAACAAGATGCTCTGGTGGAAGGGGTCGTTTTGGCTGATTGTCTTACTGCTGAGCAGAAAGACCATTGCATAAATCTCCTGGGTCAGTTTTCTGAACTCTTCTCTACTGTGCCAGGTACCACTTCTTGGTGTGAGCACACTATAGATACTGGAGACAGCTTGCCTGTCAAAAGTAAGATCTATAGGCAGCCTGACCATGTCAGAGACTGCATAAAGCAAGAGGTGCAGAAAATGTTAGAACTGGGAGTGGTTGAGCACTCTGAAAGTCCATGGGCTTCTCCTGTGGTACTTGTACCAAAACCCCATTCCAAAGATGGAAAGAAGGAAATGTGGTTTTGTGTAGACTACAGAGGTCTCAACCAGGTAACCAAAACTGATGCTCACCCTATACCCAGGGCAGATGAGCTCATAGATACACTGGCATCTGCCAAGTATCTAAGCACTTTTGATTTGACTGCAGGGTATTGGCAGATCAAATTATCAGAAGATGCTAAACCTAAAACTGCATTTTCAACCATTGGAGGCCATTACCAGTTCACTGTAATGCCTTTTGGATTGAAAAATGCACCTGCCACTTTTCAGAGGTTGGTGAACACAGTCCTGCAAGGGCTGGAAGCTTTCAGTGCAGCATATTTGGACGATATAGCTGTCTTTAGCTCCAGCTGGGATGATCACCTGGTCCACCTATGGAAATTTTAGAGGCCCTGCAAAAGGCAGGCCTCACTATCAAGGCTTCAAAGTGCCAGATAGGGCAGGGTAAGGTGGTTTATCTGGGACACCTTGTTGGTGGGGAACAGATTGCACCACTACAGGGGAAAATCCAAACAATTATTGATTGGGTTCCCCCTACTACTCAGACTCAGGTGAGAGCCTTCCTAGGCCTCACTGGGTATTACAGGAGGTTCATTAAGAACTATGGCTCCATGGCAGCCCCTTTTAATGACCTCACATCCAAGAAAATGCCTAAAAAGGTATTATGGACAGCAAACTGTCAGAAAGCTTTTGAGGAGCTGAAGCAGGCCATGTGCTCTGCACCTGCCCTAAAAAGCCCTTGTTACTCTAAAAAATTCTATGTCCAGACTGATGCATCTGAATTAGGAGTAGGGACAGTCCTATCACAACTTAATTCTGAGGGCCAGGATCAACCTGTTGCTTTTATTAGTAGGAGGTTGACCCCTAGAGAAAAGCGTTGGTCTGCCATTGAGAGGGAGGCCTTTGCTGTGGTCTGGGCACTGAAGAAGTTGAGGCCATACCTGTTTGGCACTCACTTCATTGTTCAGACAGACCACAAACCTCTACTTTGGCTAAAACAAATGAAAGGTGAAAATCCTAAATTGTTGAGGTGGTCCATATCCCTACAGGGAATGGACTATACAGTGGAACATAGACCTGGGAGTAGCCACTCCAATGCAGATGGACTCTCCAGATATTTCCACTTAGACAACGAAGACCCATCAGGGAATGACTAGTCTTATTGTCCTTCGTTTGGGGGGGGGGGGGTTGTGTAGGAAAGTACCATCTTGCCTGGCATGTTACCCCCATTTTTCACCCTATATATGTTGTTTTAGTTGTATGTGTCACTGGGACCCTGCCAGCCAGGGCCCCAGTGCTCATAAGTGTGCCTGAATGTGTTACCTGTGTAGTGACTAACTGTCTCACTGAGGCTCTGCTATCCAGAACCTCAGTGGTTATGCTCTCTCATTTCTTTCAAATTGTCACTAACAGGCTAGTGACCAATTTTACCAATTTACATTGGCATACTGGAACACCCTTATAATTCCCTAGTATATGGTACTGAGGTACCCAGGGTATTGGGGTTCCAGGAGATCCCTATGGGCTGCAGCATTTCTTTTGCCACCCATAGGGAGCTCTGACAATTCTTACACAGGCCTGCCACTGCAGCCTGAGTGAAATAACGTCCACGTTATTTCACAGCCATTTACCACTGCACTTAAGTAACTTATAAGTCACCTACATGTCTAACCTTTACCTGGTAAAGGTTAGGTGCTAAGTTACTTAGTGTGTGGGCACCCTGGCACTAGCCAAGGTGCCCCCACATTGTTCAGGGCAAATTCCCCGGACTTTGTGAGTGCGGGGACACCATTACACGTGTGCACTACACATAGGTCACTACCTATGTGTAGCTTCACAATGGTAACTCCGAATATGGCCATGTAACATGTCTATGATCATGGAATTGCCCCCTCTATGCCATCCTGGCATAGTTGGCACAATCCCATGATCCCAGTGGTCTGTAGCACAGACCCTGGTACTGCCAAACTGCCTTTTCAGGGGTTTCACTGCAGCTGCTGCTGCTGCCAACCCCTCAGACAGGTTTCTGCCCTCCTGGGGTCCAGCCAGGCCTGGCCCAGGATGGCAGAACAAAGGACTTCCTCTGAGAGAGGGTGTTACACCCTCTCCCTTTGGAAAATGGTGTGAAGGCAGGGGAGGAGTAGCCTCCCCCAGCCTCTGGAAATGCTTTCATGGGCACATTTGGTGCCCATTTCAGCATAAGCCAGTCTACACCGGTTCAGGGACCCCTTAGCCCTGCTCTGGCGCGAAACTGGACAAAGGAAAGGGGAGTGACCACTCCCCTGACCTGCACCTCCCCTGGGAGGTGTCCAGAGCTCCTCCAGTGTGCTCCAGACCTCTGCCATCTTGGAAACAGAGGTGCTGCTGGCACACTGGACTGCTCTGAGTGGCCAGTGCCACCAGGTGACGTCAGAGACTCCTTCTGATAGGCTCCTTCAGGTGTTGCTAGCCTATCCTCTCTCCTAAGTAGCCAAACCCTCTTTTCTGGCTATTTAGGGTCTCTGCTTTGGGGATTTCCTTAGATAACGAATGCATGAGCTCATCAGAGTTCCTCTGCATCTCTCTCTTCACCTTCTGCCAAGGAATCGACTGCTGACCGCGCTGGAAGCCTGCAAAACTGCAACAAAGTAGCTAAGACGACTACTGCAACTCTGTAACGCTGATCCTGCCGCCTTCTAGACTGTTTTCCTGGTGGTGCATGCTGTGGGGGTAGTCTGCCTCCTCTCTGCACTAGAAGCTCCGAAGAAATCTCCCGTGGGTCGACGGAATCTTCCCCCTGCTACCGCAGGCACCAAAGAACTGCATCACCGGTCCCCTGGGTCTCCTCTCAGCACGACGAGCGAGATCCCTTGAATCCAGCAACTATGTCCAAGTGACTCCCACAGTCCAGTGACTCTTCAGTCCAAGTTTGGTGGAGGTAAGTCCTTGCCTCCCCACGCCAGACTGCATTGCTGGGAACCGTGACTTTTGCAGCTACTCCGGCCTCTGTGCACTTCCGGCGGAAATCCTTTGTGCACAGCCAAGCCTGAGTCCACGGCACTCTAACCTGCATTGCACGACTTTCTAAGTTGGTCTCCGGCGACGTGGAACTCCTTTGTGCGACTTCGGGTGAGCACCGTTTCACGCATCCTCGTAGTGCCTATTTCTGGCACTTCTCTGGGTGCTACCTGCTGCTGAGAGGGCTCCTTGTCTTGCTCGACGCTCCCTCTGTCCCCTGACACAATTGGCGACATCCTGGTCCCTCCTGGGCCATAGCAGCATCCACAAACACTAACCGCATGATTTGCAACTAGCAAGGCTTGTTGGCAGTCTTTTGGCGGGAAAACACTTCTGCACAACTCTCCACGGTGTGTGGGATCTGTCCTCCAAAGGGGAAGTCTCTAGCCCTTGTCGTTCCTGCAGAAACCTCAGCTTCTACTGTCCAGTAGCAGCTTCTTTGCACCCACAGCTGGCATTTCCTGGGCATCTGCCCATCTCCGGCTTGCTTGTGACTTTTGGACTTGGTCCCCTTGTTCCACAGGTACCCTCGACTGGAAATCCATCATTGTTGCATTGCTGGTTTTTGTCTTTCCTGCAGAATTCCCCTATCACGACTTCTATGTCCTTATGGGAACTTTAGTGCACTTTGCACTCACTTTTCAGGGTCTTGGGGTGGGCTATTTTTCTAACCCTTACTATTTTCTAATAGTCCCAGCGACCCTCTACAAGGTCACATAGGTTTGGGGTCCATTCGTGGTTCGCATTCCACTTTTGGAGTATATGGTTTGTGTTGCCCATATCCCTATGTGTCCCCATTGCATCCTATTGTAACTATACATTGTTTGCACTGTTTTCTAAGACTATACTGCATATTTTTGGTATTGTGTACATATATCTTGTGTATATTTGCTATCCTCATACTGAGGGTACACTCTGAGATACTTTGGCATATTGTCATAAAAATAAAGTACCTTTATTTTTAGTATATCTGTGTATTGTGTTTTCTTATGATATTGTGCAAGTGACACTAGTGGTACTGTAGGAGCTTCACTCGTCTCCTAGTTCAGCCTAAGCTGCTCTGCTAAGCTACCATTATCTATCAGCCTATGCTACTAGACACCCTTTACACTAATAAGGGATAACTGGGCCTGGTGCAAGGTGCAAGTACCCCTTGGTACTCATTACAAGCCAGTCCAGTCTCCTACAGGGGAGTCATCTGCCGGCGACAGGAAAGGAATTTCCTGCCACCGGCAACCTTTCTGGCAGGGTTTTCGTGGAGGTGGTACTGCCATGGAAACCCTGGCGGACAGGCAACTCCCGCCAGCGGTCTTCAGTGGACAGTTGTTCCTGAGGTGCTGTCCTCTGGCCTGGCTGTCCACCGCCCTGGTGGTACCAACGGGATGTGGGGGTTTGGCAGAGGCCAAACTGCCACACTCGTAATGTGGCGTTCTTTACCGCCGGCCTGTCGGCGTGAGCCCAGAGGCTGAATGGATAATGAGTATGTAAACTGGGTGTTTGCATAAAGAACAACTTCAATGATTGAATAAGTGCATGTATGAGAATATTAAGATTTAAACAGAATCTAGACAAAGTAAACAAATGAAAAGATATGGCAATAGCAGTTTATATTAAAAAACACTCTATGCATATCTGTATGTAATATGTTTATGGTTCAAAAACTCTTCGTAGAACGGTGTTCAGCTGAAGCCACTATTAAAAAAGAAAAGAAGAAAAACATATATTAGTATTTAATCTTCAAACGTACGGAAATATAACAATACCCATAACTTATAATGTAAACCTGTATTACAATTAAGTTAAAATATCATTTGTATTACTTTTCTGTTCCCAGGTTTATACTTCTTCACCATAAACAATGGTTTGTATAAAGCATCATCTTAGAAAAGCGGGAAAAAAGAGTCAATGAATTGTAAAAAAAAAAAAAAGCCAAGTGCGCAGTGGATCATTACAAATAAGTGATACTATGCTTCACACTCACTACATTTCATTGATTAGTAGCTTTGTCTCAAGTTACTATAGTAATATAGTGAAGCAGATTTGTAAGGGCTCTCTTTAATAATTGTATCTGGTACTAGATCAAAAATGTGTCGTACTGTTCAGTTTTAGAAATCAATTTGAAAACATCATCTGTGGCAGGTCAAATGATGTCTATACTGCTGATGATCCATGTGCACAAAAGTCAACACAGTAGCTTTGGTCCTAAATTAGGATGTAGAAGTTTCATTGGAGAAATAAAATGAGACTTTTTTGGAGCTGTAAATTAATTGTATTCCTTCAACTTCAGGCTACTATATTAGTAGTATGTCCATCCAGTTTCACACTTTAATTAGAGAGTGCAGTAATGATTTGTTATATTGACTTCTTTCTAGAATATTAAAAGGAGTGTTGACATTTGGAGATCTTTTTAAAAGATATTACCCTTTATAGGCCGAATAATATTTTTACGAATTTGGTAGTTTGAATGGAAGTTTTTGTTTGTATTTTAGGTTGCTGTTGTTGCATTCTGTCCATTCAGTTTTACTTTTTAAATACACAGTGTAATGTCCAGAACTTGTAGAAACTCCATCATGAAAAATGATTGCCAAAGTACTGTAAGATATTTGTCCAGCTTTAAAGTTTGTAATCGGAGTTTCCAATTTGGAACCATCTGGTCTGCATAATTGTAGCATTACTATAAGATATGTTCCTACCCTTTGCAGAAACAGTGTGGAGATGAGGTCAGATCTGTGGTTTGGGCACGTCATACTTTGATTAGCATTTCTGTACAATTTGTCAAAAGATAGAGTTTTACAATCTGGTAATGTTAAGTAGAGAAATCATTGAAAGTTAATTTCAGTGCTATATGTATAAGAGCACTGTTCGCAGTCATGGGTCCATTTGTAACTGAGCCCAAAAATATTGTCAATATTTACTTACAAATTCCAGCTTTCTCTTTTTAGCAGTGTTTGGGTTCTCCTTCTGTCCATTCTTTTCCTGAGGGTCCGTAGCTTGCTTTGCAATCTTTCCACTTTGCACAGAATTGCTGTTTCTCATGAAGCGGGTACTGGCCTAAATGAGGAGCATTTAGACTTCTTAAACAATTGTACTCTGTTACACAGATTATACCAACCCTAACTTTGTTCTCATTAAAATCAATCAAAAAGAAACCCAATAATGTTCTAATTCACTTCAATGCTACACATGACTATAGAACTTCCAACATTAATCAAAGCTGCATTTAAACTCAAACCTTGGGATTTGTGGATCGTTACAGCATATGTTAAACAGAGAGGGAATTGTTGAAATCGGTTACATAAATCTTTTACAAGCAAAATAAAAATGCACAATATGCCGTCCAATCTTCTGTACATCATCTCTCTGATCAAATTTAATAGCCAAATATTCAACCTCATCTCTATTTGGAAAATTAATGAAATTGAGTACTTTACTAATTGCGTCATTTACTAAGCCTTCTTCAACTTTTAAGTTACTTTGCAAAATAACTCGAAACTCTTTGCAGATACATAATCGTTTTTCTAATCCTGCAGTGCTGGACACTGATTTCTCCAAAGAATCTAATTTTGCTTGTAGTTTATCTGTCAGTAATATTGTAACTCCCTGATGTTACATTTTATCATTGTTGGCATTAAACAAACTATAGATTTCTCTTCTTTAATTAAATTAAACATTATTTCTGCTGCTGTAATACTAAATGGGAATAGACTCTTGGTAAGGGGAGCTTTCAAAGTACGTTTCCCCTGTTTCATCGGGGCTCACACTTGAATGTCTTTTAGTATGTCTTCATATTCCATATCAGATGCTTGCTGCATGTTCTTCACTAATTCCTTATTTTCAAAATGTTAGACCTGACATCCTCTGAGTGGTTTCCCCTGTCTTATTGCCTCTGCTTCCTGTATTTTTGACTGTGTGCCGGTTTTTGGTACTCTGGGCACTTTACCACTGCTGACCAGAGCTAAAGTGCAAGTGGCTCCTTGTGTAAATTGTGATTGATTACTCATCCCTGATTGGCATATTTGGTTTACCAGTAGGCCCCTAGCAAAGTGCACTAGAGGTGCCCAGAGCCTGTAAATAAGATGCTACTAGTGGGCCTGCAGCACTGATTGTTCCACCCACATCAGTAGCCCTGTAAACATGTCTCAGACCTACCACTGTAGTGTCTGTGTGTACAGTTCTGCACTTCCAATTCGACCTGGCAAGTGTACCAACTTGCCAGGCCCAAACCTTCCATTTTACTACATGCAGTCACACTAAGGTAGGCCCTAGGTAGCCCCATGGGCAGGATGCAGTGTATTTAAAAGGTAGGACATGGATTGGTGAGTTTTACTTGAGTTCATAATGAAATACTGCCAAATTCAGTTTTCACTACTGCAAGGCCCATGTCTCCCATTGGTTAACATAGGGGTTGCCTTTAAATATCTTTTAAGTGCAGTTTCCCATTGGGAGTAGATAAAGATACGGAGTTTGGGGTCTCGGAAATCACAATTTAAAAATACATATTTTGGTAAAGTTGGTGTTTAGATTGTCTGTTTGAAAATGCCACTTTTAGAAAGTGAGCATTTTCTTGCTTAACCATTCTGTGCCTCTGCCTGGCTGCTGAATACACCTCTGGGTCAGTATGAGCTTTCCTCCTCTTAAGAAGTCTCAGGGACATCAAGGACTTCATCTACCAGCACCAGGTCTTTCTTGCAGAGATCCCCCGGACTTGCCAAGTGGTACCACATCCAGTTCCTGGGCTCTGGAAGGACAAGTTGTCAGAACCAGAGTGAAAATCTACACACCGGAGCCAAGCGGCAACAAAATCAATGCAGTGCCTGCACTGAGGCAGAAAAATCAATGCAGCGCCAGTGAATTTGATGCATCGGCAGCTCAGCATGGATTCATCATTGCCGTGTGTTGGGATTTTCCACGCATCACCGTTAGGAATGAAATCTTCAAAAATCACTGCACGGACTTGTAGGAAAGTACCATCTTGCCTGGCATGTTACCCCCATTTTCACTGTATGTATGTTTGTTTTTGCCCTTGTGTCACTGGGATCCTGCTAGGCAGGACTCCAGTGCTCATAGTGTATGCCCTGTATGTGTTCCCTATGTGGTGCCTAACTGTATCAATGAGGCTCTGCTAACCAGAACCTCAGTGTTTCTGCTCTCTCTGCTTTCTAAAATTGTCAGTGCAGGCTAGTGACTAATTTTACCAATTCTAATTGGCACACTGGTACACCCATATAATTCCCTTGTATATGGTACTTAGGTACCCAGGGTATTGGGGTTCCAGGAGATCCCTATGGGCTTCAGCATTTCTTTTGCCACCCATAGGGAGCTCTGACAATTCTTACACAGGACTGCCACTGCAGCTTGAGTGAAATAACGTCCACGTTATTTCACAGCCATTTTTCATTGCACATAAGTAACTTATAAGTCACTTATATGTCTAACCCTCACTTGGTGAAGGTTAGGTGCCAAGTTACTCAGTATGTGGGCACCATGGCACTATCCAAGGTACCCCCACATCGTTCAGGGCAAATTCCCCGAACTTTGTGAGTGCGGGGACACCATTACACACGTGCACTGCACATAGGTCACTACCTATGGGTAGAGTCACCATGGTAATTCCGAACATGGCCATGTAACATGTCTAAGATCATGGAATTGTCACACCAATACCATTCTGGTATTGGAGGGACACTTCCATCATCCCCCTGGTCTCTAGCACAGAACCCTGGTACTGCCAAACTGCCTTTTCAGGCTTTCCACTGCAGCTGCTGCCAACCCCTCAGACAGGATTCTCCCCTCCTGGGGTCTGGGTTGCCCCGGCCCAGGAAGGCAGAACAAAGGATTTCCTCTGAGAGAGGGTGTTACACCCTCTCGCTTTGGAAATAGGTGTGAAGGGCTGGGGAGGAGTAGCCTCCCCCAGCCTCTGGAAATGCTTTGATGGGCACAGATGGTGCCCATCTCTGCATAGGCCAGTCTACACCGGTTCAGGGATCCCACAGCCCTGCTCTGGCGCGAAACTGGACAAAGGAAAGGGGAGTGACCACTCCCCTGACCTGCACCTCCCCTGGGAGGTGCCCAGAGCTCCTCCAGTGTGCTCCAGACCTCTGCCATCTTGGAAATAGAGGTGCTGCTGGCACACTGGACTGCTCTGAGTGGCCAGGGCCAGCAGGTGACGTCAGAGACTCCTTCTGATAGGCTCCTTCAGGTGTTGCTATCCTATCCTCTCTCCTAAGTAGCCAAACCCTCTTTTCTGGCTATTTAGGGTCTCTGCTTAGGGGAATTCCTTAGATAACGAATGCAAGAGCTCATCAGAGTTCCTCTGCATCTCTCTCTTCACCTTCTGCCAAGGAATCGACTGCTGACCGCGCTGGAAGCCTGCAAAACTGCAACAAAGTAGCAAAGACGACTACTGCAACTCTGTAACGATGATCCTGCCGCCTTCTCGACTGTTTTCCTGGTGGTGCATGCTGTGGGGGTAGTCTGCCTCCTCTCTGCACTAGAAGCTCTGAAGAAATCTCCCGTGGGTCGACAGAATCGTCACCCTCCAACTGCAGGCAACAAAGAACTGCATCACCGGTCCCCTGGGTCTCCTCTCTGCACGACGAGCGAGGTCCCTTGAATCCAGAAACTGTGTCCAAGTGACTCCCACAGTCCAGTGACTCTTCAGTCCAAATTTGGTGGAGGTAAGTCCTTGCCTCCCCACGCCAGACTGCATTGCTGGGAACCGCGTCTTTTGCAACTACTCCGGCTCCTGTACACTTTTCCAGGATTTCCTTTGTGCACAGCCAAGCCTGGATCCACGGCACTCTAACCTGCATTGCACGACCTCCTGAGTTGTCCTCCGGCTTCGTGGGACTCTCTTGTGCCACTTCAGGTGAGTACCATTTCACTCCACTTTGTAGTGCCTGTTCTGGCACTTCTGCGGGTGCTGCTTGCTTTTGAGAGGGCTCCTTGTCTTGCTGAATACCCCTTCTGTCCCCTCACGCAATGTTCGACATCCTGGTCCCTCCTGGGCCACAGCAGCATCCAAAAACCCTAAACCGCAAGCTTGCAGCTAGCAAGGCTTGTTTGCAGTCTTTCTGCAGGAAAACACTTCTGCACAACTCTTCACGACGTGGGACATTCATCCACTAAAGGGGAAGTTTCTAGCCCTTGTCATTCCTGCAGAATCCTCAGCTTCTACTGCCTAGTAGCAGCTTCTTTGCACCCACAGCTGGCATTTCCTGGGCATCTGCCCACTCTCGACTTGATTGTGACTTTTGGACTTGGTCCCCTTGTTCCACAGGTACTCTACTCTGGAAATCCATCGTTGTTGCATTACTGGTGTTGGTTTTTCCTGCAGAATTCCCCTATCACGACTTCTGTGCTCTTTGGGGAACTTTAGTGCACTTTGCACTCACTTCTCTGGGTCTTGGGGTGGGCTATTTTTCTAACCCTTACTGTTTTCTTACAGTCCCAGCGACCCTCTACAAGCTCACATAGGTTTGGGGTCCATTCGTGGTTTGCATTCCACTTTTGGAGTATATGGTTTGTGTTGCCCCTATCCCTATGTGTCCCCATTGCATCCTATTATAACTATACATTGTTTGCACTGTTTTCTAATACTATACTGCATATTTTTGGTATTGTGTACATATATCTTGTGTATATTTGCTATCCTCATACTGAGGGTACTCACTGAGATACTTTGGCATATTGTCACAAAAATAAAGTACCTTTATTTTTAGTATATCTGTGTATTGTGTTTTCTTATGATATTGTGCAAGTGACACTAGTGGTACTGTAGGAGCTTCACTCGTCTCCTAGTTCAGCCTAAGCTGCTCTGCTAAGCTACCATTATCTATCAGCCTAAGCTGCTAGACACCCTATACACTAATAAGGGATACCTGGGCCTGGTGCAAGGTGTAAGAACCCCTTGGTACTCACTACAAGCCAGTCCAGCCTCCTACATTGGTTGTGCAGCGGTGGGATAAGTACTTTGCAACTACTTACCACTTTTGTCATTGTACTTTTCATAAGAGAAAAATATACAAAACAAGTTCAGTGTATGTACACCTAACCAAAAAGTTTTGCTTTTCTTCTCTCACTTCTTTACTAAGTGCTGAAAAGTACCTCTAAACTTTCTAAAAAGTTCTTAAAAAGTTTTAACCCCTTAGCTTCTGGGCCTTTTCCCCCCCAGTGCTGAGCCCTTTTTTGGCTATTTGGGGTAGTTTGCGCTTAGGGCTTCATAACTTTTTGTCCACATAAGCTAACCACGCCAAATTTGCGTCCTTTTTTTCCAACATCCTAGGGATTCTAATGGTACCCAGAGTTTGTGGTTTACCCTGGAGGAGACCAAGAAAATAGACAAAATACAGTGAAAATTTAGTTTTTTCCAAAAAAATGGGAAAAAAGGGCCGCCGAAGAAGGCTTGTGGTTTTTTCCCTGAAAATGCCATCAACAAAGGGTTTCTGGTGCTGAAATCACTATCTTCCCACCTTTCAGGAACAGGCAGACTTGAATCAGAAAACCACATTTTCCAACACAAATTTGGCATTTTACTGGGACATACCCCATTTTTACTATTTTTGGTGCTTTCAACCTCCTCCCAGTTAGTGACAGGAATGGGTGTGAAACCAATGCTGGATCCCGGAAAGCTAAACATTTCTGAAAAGTAGACAAAATTCTGAATTCAGCAAGGGGTCATTTGTGTAGATCCTACAAGGTTTTCCTACAGAAAATAACAGCTGAAATAAAAAAATATTGAAATTGAGCTGAAAACAACAGCCATTTTTCTTTATGTTTTACTCTGTAACTTTTTCCTGCGATGTCAGATTTCTGAAAGCAATATACCGTTTTGTCTGCTGGACTCTTCTGGTTGCGGGGATATAAAGGGCTTATAGGTTCATCAAGAACCCTAGGTACCCAGAGCCAATAAATGAGGTGCACCCTGCAGTTGGTTTTCATTCTATACTGGGTATACAGCAATTCATTTGCTGAAATATGAGGAGTGAAAAAGAGGTATCAAGAAAACCTTTGCATTTCCAAAATGGGATCAAGATAAGGTTTTGAGGAGCAGTGGTTATTTGCACATCTTTGAATTCCGAGGTGCCCATACTAGCATGTGAATTGCAGGGTATTTCTCAAATAGACGTCTTTTTTACACACTCTCTTATATTTGGAAGGAAAAAATGTAGAGAAAGATAAGGGGCAATAACACTTGTTTTGCTATTCTATGTTCCCCCAAGTCTCCCGAAAAAAATGATACCTCACTTGTGTGGGTAGGCCTAGCGCCCGCGACAGGAAATGCCCCAAAACACAACGTGGACACATCCCATTTTTTCACAAAATACAGAGCTGTTTTTTTGCAAAGTGCCTACCTGTGGATTATGGCCTCTAGCTCAGCCGGCACATAGGGAAACCTACCAAACCTGTACATTTTTGAAAACTAGAGACCTAGGGTAATCCAAGATGGGGTGACTCGTGGGGCTCTGACCAGGTTCTGTTACCCAGAATCCTTTGCAAACCTCAAAAAGTGGCTAAAAAAACAAGTTTTCCTCACATTTCGGTGACAGAAAGTTCTGGAATCTGAGAGGAGCCTCAAATTTCCTTCCACCCAGCGTCCCCCCAAGTCTCCCGATAAAAATGATACCTCACTTGTGTGGGTAGGCCTAGCGCCCGCGACAGGAAATGCCCCAAAACACAACGTGGACACATCACAGAAAACAGAGCTGTTTTTTGCAAAGTGCCTACCTGTAGATTTTGGCCTCTAGCTCAGCCGGCACCTAGGGAAACCTACCAAACCTGTACATTTTTGAAAACTAGAGACCTAGGGGAATCCAAGATGGGGTGACTCGCGGGGCTCTGACCAGGTTCTGTTACCCAGAATCCTTTGCAAACCTCAAAAAGTGGCAAAAAAAACAAGTTTTCCTCACATTTCGGTGACAGAAAGTTCTGGAATCGGAGAGGAGCCTCAAATTTCCTTCCACCCAGCGTCCCCCCAAGTCTCCCGATAAAAATGATACCTCACTTGTGTGGGTAGGCCTAGCGCCCGCGACAGGAAATGCCCCAAAACACAACGTGGACACATCACAGAAAACAGAGCTGTTTTTTGCAAAGTGCCTACCTGTAGATTTTGGCCTCTAGCTCAGCCGGCACCTAGGGAAACCTACCAAACCTGTACATTTTTTAAAACTAGAGACCTAGGGGAATCCAAGATGGGGTGACTCGCGGGTCTCTGACCAGGTTCTGTTACCCAGAATCCTTTGCAAACCTCAAAAAGTGGCTAAAAAAACAAGTTTTTCTCACATTTCGGTGACAGAAAGTTCTGGAATCGGAGAGGAGCCTCAAATTTCCTTCCACCCAGCGTCCCCCCAAGTCTCCCGATAAAAATGATACCTCACTTGTGTGGGTAGGCCTAGCGCCCGCGACAGGAAATGCCCCAAAACACAACGTGGACACATCACAGAAAACAGAGCTGTTTTTTGCAAAGTGCCTACCTGTAGATTTTGGCCTCTAGCTCAGCCGGCACCTAGGGAAACCTACCAAACCTGTACATTTTTGAAAACTAGAGACCTAGGGGAATCCAAGATGGGGTGACTCGCGGGGCTCTGACCAGGTTCTGTTACCCAGAATCCTTTGCAAACCTCAAAAAGTGGCTAAAAAAACAAGTTTTCCTCACATTTCGGTGACAGAAAGTTCTGGAATCGGAGAGGAGCCTCAAATTTCCTTCCACCCAGCGTCCCCCCAAGTCTCCCGATAAAAATGATACCTCACTTGTGTGGGTAGGCCTAGCGCCCGCGACAGGAAATGCCCCAAAACACAACGTGGACACATCACAGAAAACAGAGCTGTTTTTTGCAAAGTGCCTACCTGTAGATTTTGGCCTCTAGCTCAGCCGGCACCTAGGGAAACCTACCAAACCTGTACATTTCTGAAAACTAGAGACCTAGGGGAATCCAAGATGGGGTGACTCGCGGGGCTCGGACCAGGTTCTGTTACCCAGAATCCTTTGCAAACCTCAAAAAGTGGCTAAAAAAACAAGTTTTCCTCACATTTCGGTGACAGAAAGTTCTGGAATCTGAGAGGAGCCTCAAATTTCCTTCCACCCAGCGTCCCCCCAAGTCTCCCGATAAAAATGATACCTCACTTGTGTGGGTAGGCCTAGCGCCCGCGACAGGAAATGCCCCAAAACACAACGTGGACACATCACAGAAAACAGAGCTGTTTTTTGCAAAGTGCCTACCTGTAGATTTTGGCCTCTAGCTCAGCCGGCACCTAGGGAAACCTACCAAACCTGTGCATTTCTGAAAACTAGAGACCTAGGGGAATCCAAGGAGGGGTGACTTGCGGGGCTCGGACCAGGTTCTGTTACCCAGAATCCTTTGCAAACCTCAAAAAGTGGCTAAAAAAACAAGTTTTCCTCACATTTCGGTGACAGAAAGTTCTGGAATCTGAGAGGAGCCACAAATTTCCTTCCACCCAGCGTTCCCCCAAGCCTCCCGATAAAAATGATACCCCACTTGTGTGGTTAGGCCTGGTGCCTGCGACAGGAATAGATCACACAACGGTCAATGTTGGTCCTTACGTGAGGCAGCTGTTGACCCTGGGGTGATCCATTCCTGACACAGACACTAGGTGTAGGCACTCAAGTGGGGTAGTGTTTTTATCAGGACAGGTGAGGAGTCACTGGGTGGTAGGAATATTGTGGATCCCAGCATATTCCTGTAGTTTGTGTGACAGAAATGCGAGAAAAATTGAGTTTTTTTTCAACATTTCAGCTTTGCAGGGTATTCTGGGTAAGAAAACTTTGGGGAAGCCACACAAGTCACACCTCTGTGGACTCCCCCGAATGTCTAGTTTCCAGAAATGTTTGGGTTTAGTGTGTTTCTCTATATGGCCGCCGAATCCAGGACCAAAAACACAGGTGCCTGCCTTACAAAACCAGTTTGTTTTGCCATGGATAATTTTGATGTCTCCACAATATGATTTGGGTGGTGGAATTTGGGGCTGAACTAAATTGGGGAGCTCCCAAGAGAGCACTCTCTCTCTGCTTGCCGCCGCATTCACCTGCTCTCTGGGTTGACCTAACCCACTATTACCCAGTTGCACAAACAGCTTGCGAAGGGACAGCAGGACTGTCCTCATCACCTCCCTCATAATGTACTGGAAGAGGAGTTATCGAATGGGACTCCTCTGACTGAAAAATCACTCCCAGAGTCTGCGCCATTGTCCTATCCCTCAGATGCTGTCTCAGTATCTGATGTCTCAGTCTCTGATCCTATGTCAGAGCGGTCCTCTATAACCCGAGTGTAGGCAGCAGTCATCCATCAAGATGCCATCTCTGCTATTGGCTAAACTGTTGCTCTAAAACACTAGCCTACGTAGACAGTCACAAAATCGATGGTGTGTGAGATACGTGCAACAGTAGAGGCCACCTTACCTGCGCTTCTTCTCTCAATCAGCACGTACTTTCAAGACACTCAAAAAACACCTTGTCACATACCATTCGTCACAGTCTTTAGCACCTCCTGCGCCCAGTCCAACAATCATTATTGGTGCTCCCACTCCCTCCTCCTCGGATTCCCTCATTACCACCCAGCAAAAGTGCCCTTCATCTCTCCATAGACTTTGCTAATGTACTCAGCTATTTACATAAAATACAGATTTGCTCTTTGCAGTAGGCATATAAACCTTCTGCGCTTCTTTATGGCACTAAAACTGCCACTAGACAAGTCGGACCCTTTTCCCCCCAGGGAAACCACACACATATTGACAAAAGTGATATATATATGACAGCCAATCACCTGAAACTCAACTCAAGCAAAACCGAAATAATCCTCTTTGGCCCACACAAAAACACCTGGGACCCCTCATGGTGGCCCACCACGCTAGGCCCTGCACCCACCCCCGCCAACCACGCACGCAACCTCAGCATCATCCTAGACTCCTCCCTCTCGATGACCCAACAAATCAACGCTCTCACCTCCTCATGCTTCAACACACTCCGTATACTGAAAAACATTCAAATGGATCCCCACAGAGACCAGAAAAACTGTCACTCACGCACACATCAGCAGCAGGCTTGATTACGGAAACGCCCTCTACGCCGGCACCACTGTAAAACTCAAGCGCAAACTACACGCATCTAGAACTCAGCAGCACGACTCATCCTCGACCTCCGCCGACACGAACACATCTCTCCACACCTCAAATCCCTCCACTGGCTCCCCATTGACAAAAGGATCACCTTCAAGATCCTCATCCTCGCACACAAATCACTCCACAACACAGGCCCTGCCTACCTCAACGAGAGTCACCTTCCACACCCCCACACGAAACGTCCGCTCAGCTGACCTCTTTCTCGCCTCTGTCCCCCGCATCAAACACACCACCACCGGGGGCAGATCCTTCTCCTACCTTGCACCCAAAACCTGGAACGCCCTCACAACCCACCTTCGCAAGACCCAAAACCTACTTCTTTTCAGGAAGGGCCTCAAAACCTGGCTTTTCGAACAGTGAACCTCCCAGCCCCTTTCCCTCCCCCCGCCCCCCCCAAGCGCCTTGAGACCCTCACAGGTGAGTAGCACACTTTATAAATCTCTTTGGTATATATAGATCTACCTCTATATATATATATATATCTATGTACATAGATATATCTATAGATATATCCATGTACATAGATATATCTATCTACATAGATATATAAATATAGATCTATATATAGATCTATTTTTTTTAGTTGTTGTATGGTTTCCTTGGGGGCCAAAATGGCCCCCAGGGAAACCCTACAACATCTAAAAAAAAAATTGCCCCCACAGGGGGTCACCCTGCCCACGGGCGACCCCCTGTCATTTTTTTTTTTTTTTTATTATTATTTTTTTTTTTTAAAAACAATCCCCTGGGGGGGGGGGGGGCGTGATCGCGCCCCCCCCCCCCCCCCAGGGGGCACCTACCTTTTTTTTTTTTTATTAATTATGCCCCCGGGGGGGCGGCCCGTTTTCCGAGGGGGCCGCCTCCCCAAAGTGAAATCCCTGGCGTCTAGTGGTGTTTCCTGGCCCCCGATCGCAGCTGTGCTGCGATCGGGGGCCAGGAAACACTTAGAGAAGGCCTCGTAAGAAAGGGGAGACTCGAGAAGGCCTCGTAAGAAAGGGGAGAGTCTCCCCTTTCTTACGAGGCCTTTTCAAAGTGTTTCCTGGCCCCCCGATCGCAGCTGTGCTGCGATCGGGGGGCCAGGAAACCTGAAAGTGTTTCCTGGCCCCCGATCGCAGCACAGCTGCGACCGGGGGGCCAGGAAACACTTTCAGAAAGGCCTCGTAAGAAAGGGGAGTGTCTCCCCTTTCTTACGAGGCCTTCCTGAAAGTGTTTCCTGGCCCCCGATCGCAGCTGTGCTGCGATCGGGGGCCAGGAAACACTTTCAGGAAGGCCTCGTAAGAAAGGGGAGACACTCCCCTTTCTTACGAGGCCTTCCCGAACGTGAGAAAGGCCGTTTTCCCCATCAAAGCAGGAAGCGGCCGCAAGGCTGCTTCCTGCTTTGATGGGGAAAACACCTTTGCAACGTCAGCGCGCCGCGAGGCGCGCTGACGTCACAAAGGGGCGGGTGGGGGGGCGGGGGGAGACACGGAAGCTTCCGTGTCTCCCGGGGGGGGTTTAAAAAAAAAAAAAAATCCTCGGGTGCGACGCACCCGAGGATTTATTGATACCCTTCCTGGTGTCGGCCACTGGTCTGCGATCGGGGGCCAGGAAACACTTTCAGGAAGGCCTCGTAAGAAGACACTCCCCTTTCTTACGAGGCCTTCCCGAACGTGAGAAAGGCCGTTTTCCCCATCAAAGCAGGAAGCGGCCGCAAGGCTGCTTCCTGCTTTGATGGGGAAAACACCTTTGCAACGTCAGCGCGCCGTGAGGCGCGCTGACGTCACAAAGGGGCGGGTGGGGGGACGGGGGGAGACACGGAAGCTTCCGTGTCTCCCGGGGGGGGTTTAAAAAAAAAAAAAATCCTCGGGTGCGACGCACCCGAGGATTTATTGATACCCTTCCTGGTGTCGGCCACTGGTCGTGACCCGCACCAGGGAGGGGTGTGGGCATCGGCCAGTGGCCGACGCCCGCACCTAAGCGGTTAAAAGTTTTTTTTCTGTTTCTCAAAAAGTTCAGAAACTTTTTCTTTCTTTTTCTGTCCCTTAAACCTTTTCTATCATGTCTGGTACAGGCCAAACTCTTGATCTGGCCAGCACAACTTATGACAACCTTAGCTGGAAGGAAGCAAGGAGTCTCTGTGTAGATAGAGGTTTAGGGGTAGGGAAGAATTCCTCAAGACAACTGTTAGTTAATATGCTCATTGAACAAGATAAGACCTTAGGTGGCACTTCTGGTGAGAAATTAGCTGATGGTTCCCATTCTGATTCTGGGGCACCCCTAGCAAAAGATTTTGGAGGGAATCTTTCCAACCTGCCCCTTAGCAGGCCACCTAGCAGGGCTGGTACTTATGTGAGTTCTCATCACAGTATAGAGATTACTCCCTTAGGCCAGGTTGTTAGGGTGCCATCTGTTAGGGACAGGTCTCCCTCTGTTCATTCACACCATTCTTCTGTGTCAAGGCATGCCCAACCCACCCATCCTGTTGACAGAGTGTTAGAAAGGGAACTCAATAGATTGAGAGTGGAACAGTCCAGGCTGAAGCTTAAAAAGCAACAGCTGGATCTAGACAGGGAAGCATTTGACTTAGAAAAAGAAAGGCAGAGATTGGGGTTTGGACCCCATGGTGGCAGCAGCAGTATTCCCCATAGTCATCCTGCAAAAGAGCATGATTCCAGGAATCTGCATAAGATAGTTCCCCCTTACAAGGAGGGGGATGACATTAACAAGTGGTTTGCTGCACTTGAGAGGGCCTGTGTTGTACAGGATGTCCCTCAAAGGCAGTGGGCTGCTATCCTATGGCTATCATTTAGTGGAAAGGGTAGGGATAGGCTCCTTACTGTGAAAGAAAGTGATGCCAATAATTTTACAGTTCTTAAGAATGCACTCCTTGATGGTTATGGCTTAACCACTGAACAGTACAGAATCAAGTTCAGAGAGACCAAAAAGGAGTCTTCACAAGACTGGGTAGACTTTGTTGACCATTCAGTGAAGGCCTTGGAGGGGTGGTTACATGGGAGTAAAGTTACTGATTATGAAACCCGTTATATACCTAATCCTGAGAGAGCATATTCCTAATAATTGTGTGTCTGATTTGTTGCACCAGTACCTGGTGGACTCTGATCTGACCTCTCCCCAAGAATTGGGAAAGAAGGCAGACAAATGGGTGAGAACAAGGGTGAACAGAAAAGTTCATACAGGGGGTGACAAAGATGGCAAGAAGAAGGATGGTAAGTCTTCTGACAAGGGTGGGGACAAATCTAAAAATTAGTCTTCATCAGGCCCACAAAAACACTCTGGTGGGGGTGGTGGGCCCAAATCCTCTTCAAATCAAAACAAAGAAAAGAAACCATGGTGCTATTTATGTAAAATAAAAGGACATTGATCAACAGATCCCAGTTGTCCAAAGAAAAGCATCAAGCCTCCAACCACTACAACCCCTGCTGCTACACCTAGTGCCCCTAGTAATAGCAGTGGTGGTGGGAGCAAACCTACTAATAGCCAATCCAAAGGAGTAGCTGGGCTCACTTTTGGTAACTTAGTTGGGGTTGGTCTGATTAGGGAGACCACAGAGGCTGTGTTAGTCTCTGAGGGGGCTATTGATTTAGCCACCTTGGTTGCTTGTCCCCTTAACATGGATAAGTACAAGCAACTACCCCTAATAAATGGTGTTGAGGTTCAGACCTACAGGGACACTGGTGCCAGTGTTACAATGGTAATAGAGAAACTGGTCCACCTTGAACAACATCTACTTGGTCACCAGTACCAAGTAACCAATGCTCATAACAACACCCTTAGCCACCCCATGGCTGTTGTGAATCTCAACTGGGGGGGGAGGGAGGGGGGGGTTACTGGCCCAAAGAAAGTTGTGGTTGCCTCAGATTTACCTGTAGACTGTCTATTAGGAAATGATTTAGAGACATCAGCTTGGGCAGAAGTGGAGTTGGAGGCTCATGCAGCAATGCTGGGCATTCCAGGGCATATTTTTACTTTGACCAGGGCTCAGGCCAAAAAGCAAAAAGGACAGGGTGACTTGGATCCTGGAAGAATGGACCAAGTGCTCCCTAAAGCTAGGATTAGCAAAGGTAAAACACTACCTACTATCCCTCCCTCTACAGTCGATTCTAATTCTGAGGAAGAAGAATTTCCACCCTGTGCAGAACCTACACCAGAGGAGCTGGAAGCAGACACTGCTGAGCTTTTGGGTGAAGGTGGGCCTGCCAGGGAGGAGTTGAGTGTGGCACAGCATACCTGTCCCACACTAGAGGGTCTAAGGCAGCAAGCTGTCAAACAAGCAAATGGGGATGTCAGTGACTCTCACAGAGTTTACTGGGAGGACAACCTCTTGTACACTGAAGCAAGGGATCCAAAACCTGGAGCTGCCAGGAGATTGGTGATTCCTCAGGAGTACAGAAAGTTCCTCCTAACTCTAGCCCACGACATTCCCTTAGCTGGACATTTCGGGCAAATGAAAACTTGGGACAGGCTTGTTCCCTTGTTTCATTGGCCTAGAATGTCAGAGGACACAAAGGAATTTTGTAAGTCCTGTGAAACCTGTCAAGCCAGTGGCAAGACAGGTGGCACTCCAAAGGCACCCCTTATTCCACTGCCTGTGGTTGGGGTTCCCTTTGAAAGGGTAGGGGTTGACATAGTTGGCCCCCTTGACCCTCCTACTGCTTCAGGCAATAGGTTTATCTTGGTGGTAGTGGGCCATGCCACCAGATATCCTGAAGCAATTCCTCTAAGGACCACTACAGCTCCTGCAGTGGCAAAGGCCCTCCTGGTTATCTTTTCCAGGGTGGGTTTCCCAAAAGAGGTGGTATCAGACAGGGGAAGCAATTTCATGTCTGCTTACTTAAAGGCCATGTGGAAGGAGTGTGGTGTGACTTATAAGTTCACTACACCCTATCATCCACAAACTAATGGACTGGTTGAGAGATTTAACAAAACTCTCAAAGGTATGATTATGGGAATCCCTGTGTGAGAAAGTAGCCTCTTTCTAGCCTTGTTACCCCCACTTTTGGCCTGTTTGTTAGTGTATGCCAGGGTGTTTTCACTGTCTCACTGGGATCCTGCTAGCCAGGGCCCAGTGCTCATAGTGAAAACCCTATGTTTTCAGTATGTTTGTTATGTGTCACTGGGACCCTGCTAGTCAGGACCCCAGTGCTCATAAGTTTGTGGCCTATATGTATGTGTTCCCTGTGTGGTGCCTAACTGTCTCACTGAGGATCTGCTAACCAGAACCCCAGTGGTTATGCTCTCTCATTTCCTTCAAATTGTCACTAACAGGCGAGTGACCAATTTTACCAATTTACATTGGCTTACTGGAACACCCTTATAAGTCCCTAGTATATGGTACTGAGGTACCCAGGGTATTGGGGTTCCAGGAGATCCCTATGGGCTGCAGCATTTCTTTGGCCACCCATAGGGAGCTCTGACAATTCTTACACAGGCCTGCCACTGCAGCCTGAGTGAAATAACGTCCACGTTATTTCACAGCCATTTACCACTGCACTTAAGTAACTTATAAGTCACCTATATATCTAACCTTTGCCTGGTAAAGGTTAGGTGCAAAGTTACTTAGTGTGAGGGCACCCTGGCACTAGCCAAGGTGCCCCCACATCGTTCAGGGCAAATTCCCCGGACTTTGTGAGTGCGGGGACACCATTACACGCGTGCACTACACATAGGTCACTACCTATGTGTAGCTTCACAATGGTAACTCCGAATATGGCCATGTAACATGTCTATGATCATGGAATTGCCCCCTCTATGCCATCCTGGCATAGTTGGCACAATCCCATGATCCCAGTGGTCTGTAGCACAGACCCTGGTACTGCCAAACTGCCTTTTCAGGGGTTTCACTGCAGCTGCTGCTGCTGCCAACCCCTCAGACAGGTTTCTGCCCTCCTGGGGTCCAGCCAGGCTTGTCCCAGGATGGCAGAACAAAGGACTTCCTCTGAGAGAGGGTGTTACACCCTCTCCCTTTGGAAAATGGTGTGAAGGCAGGGGAGGAGTAGCCTCCCCCAGCCTCTGGAAATGCTTTCATGGGCACATTTGGTGCCCATTTCTGCATAAGCCAGTCTACACCGGTTCAGGGACCCCTTAGCCCTGCTCTGGCGCGAAACTGGACAAAGGAAAGGGGAGTGACCACTCCCCTGACCTGCACCTCCCCTGGGAGGTGTCCAGAGCTCCTCCAGTGTGCTCCAGACCTCTGCCATCTTGGAAACAGAGGTGCTGCTGGCACACTGGACTGCTCTGAGTGGCCAGTGCCACCAGGTGACGTCAGAGACTCCTTCTGATAGGCTCCTTCGGGTGTTGCTAGCCTATCCTCTCTCCTAAGTAGCCAAACCCTCTTTTCTGGCTATTTAGGGTCTCTGCTTTGGGGATTTCCTTAGATAACGAATGCATGAGCTCATCAGAGTTCCTCTGCATCTCTCTCTTCACCTTCTGCCAAGGAATCGACTGCTGACCACGCTGGAAGCCTGCAAAACTGCAACGAAGTAGCTAAGACGACTACTGCAACTCTGTAACGCTGATCCTGCTGCCTTCTCGACTGTTTTCCTGGTGGTGCATGCTGTGGGGGTAGTCTGCCTCCTCTCTGCACTAGAAGCTCCGAAGAAATCTCCCGTGGGTCGACGGAATCTTCCCCCTGCTACCGCAGGCACCAAAAAACTGCATCACCGGTCCCCTGGGTCTCCTCTCGGCACAACGAGCGAGGTCCCTTGAATCCAGCAACTGTGTCCAAGTGACTCCCACAGTCCAGTGACTCTTCAGTCCAAGTTTGGTGGAGGTGAGTCCTTGCCTCCCCACGCCAGACTGCATTGCTGGGAACCGTGACTTTTGCAGCTACTCCGGCCTCTCTGTACTTCCGACGGAAATCCTTTGTGCACAGCCAAGCCTGGGTCCACGGCACTCTAACCTGCATTGCACGACTTTCTAAGTTGGTCTCCGGCGACGTGGGACTCCTTTGTGCAACTTCGGGTGAGCACTGTTTCACTCTTCTTCGAAGTGCCTGTTCTGGCACTTCTGCAGGTGCTGCCTGCTTCTCAGAGGGCTCCTAGTCTTGATCGACGCCCCCTCTGTCCCCAGACGCAATTGGCGACATCCTGGTCCCTCCTGGGCCACAGCATCATCCAAAAACACTAACCACATGACTTGCAGCTATCAAGGCTTGTTGGCAATCTTTCAGCGGGAAAACACTTCTGCATGACTCTCCACGGTATGGGGGATCTATCCTCCAAAGGGGAAGTCTCTAGCTCTTGTCGTTCCTGCAGAATCCTCAGCTTCTACTGTCCTGTAGCAGCTTCTTTGCACCCACAGCTGGGATTTCCTGGGCATCTGCCCATCTCCGACTTGCTTGTGACTTTTGCACTTGGTCCCCTTGTTCCACAGGTACCCTCGACTGGAAATCCATCGTTGTTGCATTGCTGGTTTGTGTCTTTCCTGCAGAATTCCCCTATCACGACTTCTATGTCCTTTGGGGAACTTTAGTGCACTTTGCACTCACTTTTCAGGGTCTTGGGGTGGGCTATTTTTCTAACCCTTACTATTTTCTAATAGTCCCAGCGACCCTCTACAAGGTCACATAGGTTTGGGGTCCATTCGTGGTTCGCATTCCACTTTTGGAGTATATGGTTTGTGTTGCCCCTATCCCTATGTGTCCCCATTGCATCCTATTGTAACTATACATTGTTTGCACTGTTTTCTAAGACTATACTGCATATTTTTGGTATTGTGTACATATATCTTGTGTATATTTGCTATCCTCATACTGAGGGTACATTCTGAGATACTTTGGCATATTGTCATAAAAATAAAGTACCTTTATTTTTAGTATATCTGTGTATTGTGTTTTCTTATGATATTGTGCAAGTGACACTAGTGGTACTGTAGGAGCTTCACTCGTCTCCTAGTTCAGCCTAAGCTGCTCTGCTAAGCTACCATTATCTATCAGCCTAAGCTGCTAGACACCCTATACACTAATAAGGGCTACCTGGGCCTGGTGCAAGGTGTAAGTACCCCTTGGTACTCACTACTAGCCAGTCCAGCCTCCTACACCCTGAAAAACTCCGCAGGAGATGGAATATCCTGTTACCTTGCCTCCTTTTTGCTTACAGGGA
This sequence comes from Pleurodeles waltl, assembly GCF_031143425.1. Taxonomy (NCBI): domain Eukaryota; kingdom Metazoa; phylum Chordata; class Amphibia; order Caudata; family Salamandridae; genus Pleurodeles; species Pleurodeles waltl. Next base: position 684,836,871 of record NC_090447.1, read on the forward strand.
GGTACCCCAGAAAGGAGTGGGCTTCAGCCCCTTTGAACTCCTATTTGGTCACCCTGTGAGAGGTCCTCTAACACTTGTTAAGGAGGGTTGGGAACAACCTTTAAAAGCTCCAAAGCAAGACATAGTGGACTATGTACTTGGCCTAAGATCTAGGATGGCTGAATACATGAAAAAGGCCAGTAAAAACCTTCAGGCCAGCCAAGAGCTCCAAAAGCAATGGCATGACCAGAAGGCTGTTTTGGTTCAGTACCAACCAGGGCAGAAAGTGTGGGTCTTGGAGCCTGTGGCCCCAAGAGCACTCCAAGACAAATGGAGTGGACCCCACATAATTGTTGAAAAGAAGGGTGAAGTCACCTACTTAGTTGACTTAGGCCCTTAGGGTGCTCCATGTCAATCGCCTGAAACGCTACTATGACAGGGCTGATCTCACCCTGCTGATGAGGGACAGGAAGAAGAGAGTGACCCTCTCCCTGATCTCTTCTCTTCCACAGAACAAGATGCTCTAGTGGAAGGGGTAGTACTGGCAGATTGTCTTACTGCTGAGCAGAAAGACCACTGCATAAATCTCCTGGGTCAGTTTTCTGAACTCTTCTCTACTGTGCCAGGTACCACTTCTTGGTGTGAGCACACTATAGATACTGGAGACAGCTTGCCTGTCAAAAGTAAGATCTATAGGCAGCCTGACCATGTCAGAGACTGCATAAAGCAAGAGGTGCAGAAAATGCTTGAACTGGGAGTGGTTGAGCACTCTGAAAGTCCATGGGCCTCTCCTGTGGTACTTGTACCAAAACCTCATTCCAAGGATGGAAAGAAGGAAATGCGGTTTTGTGCAGACTACAGAGGTCTCAACCAGGTAACCAAAACTGATGCTCACCCTATACCCAGGGCAGATGAGCTAATAGATACGCTGGCATCTGCCAAGTATCTAAGCACTTTTGATTTGACTGCAGGGTATTTGCAGACCAAATTATCAGAAGATGCAAAAGCAAAAACTGCATTTTCAACCATTGGAGGCCATTACCAATTCACAGTAATGCCTTTTGGATTGAAACATGCAGCTGCCACTTTTCAAAGGTTGGTGAACACAGTCCTGCAAGGGTTGGAAGCTTTTAGTGCAGCATATCTAGACGATATAGCTGTCTTTAGCTCCAGCTGGGATGATCACCTGGTCCACCTATGGAAAGTTTTGGAGGCCCTGCAAAAGGCAGGCCTCACTATCAAGGCTTCAAAATGCCAGATAGGGCAGGGGAAGGTGGTTTATCTGGGACACCTGGTAGGTGGAGAACAGATTGCACCACTTCAGGGGAAAATCCAAACTATTATAGATTGGATTCCCCCTACTACTCAGACTCAGGTGAGAGCCTTTTTAGGCCTCACTGGGTACTATAGGAGGTTCATAAAGAGCTATGGCTCCATTGCAGCCCCTCTTAATGACCTCACATCTAAAAAAATGCCTAAGAAGGTATTATGGACAGCAAACTGTCAGAAAGCTTTTGAGGAGCTGAAGCAGGCCATGTGCTCTGCACCTGTCCTGAAAAGCCCCTGTTACTCCAAGAAATTCATTGTCCAAACTGATGCATCTGAATTAGGGGTAGGGGCAGTCTTATCACAACTTAATTCTGAGGGCCAGGATCAACCTGTTGCTTTTATCAGCAGGAGGTTGACCCCTAGAGAAAAGAGTTGGTCTGCCATAGAGAGGTGTGGTCTGGGCACTGAAGAAGTTGAGGCCATACCTGTTTGGCACTCACTTCATTGTTCAGACAGACCACAAACCTCTACTTTGGCTAAAACAAATGAAAGGTGAAAATCCTAAATTGTTCAGGTGGTTCATATCCCTACAGGGAATGGACTATACAGTGGAACATAGACCTGGGAGTACCGACTCCAATGCAGATGGACTCTCCAGATATTTCCACTTAGACAATGAAGACCCATCAGGTCATGGCTAGTCTTATTGTCCTTCGTTTGGAGGGGGTTGTGTAGGGAAGTACCATCTTGCCTGGCATCTTACCCCCATTATTCACTGTATATATGTTGTTTTAGTTGTATGTGTCACTGGGACCCTGCCAGCCAGGGCCCCAGTGCTCATAAGTGTGCCCTGTATGTGTTACCTGTGTTAAGACTAACTGTCTCACTGAGGCTCTGCTATCCAGAACCTCAGTGGTTATGCTCTCTCATTTATTTCCAAATTGTCACTAACAGGCTAGTGACCAATTTCACCAATTTACATTGGCATACTGGAACACCCTTATAATTCCCTAGTATATGGTACTGAGGTACCCAGGGTATTGGGGTTCCAGGAGATCCCTATGGGCTGCAGCATTTCTTTTGCCACCCATAGGGAGCTCTGACAATTCTTACTGCAGCCTGAGTGAAATAACGTCCACATTATTTCACAGCCATTTACCACTGCACTTAAGTAACTTATAAGTCACCTATATGTCTAACCTTTACCTGGTAAAGGTTAGGTGCAAAGGTACTTAGTGTGTGGGCACCCTGGCACTAGCCAAGGTGCCCCCACATGGTTCAGGGCAAATTCCCCGGACGTTGTGAGTGCGGGGACACCATTACACGCGTGCACTACATATAGGTCACTACCTATATGTAGCTTCACAATGGTAACTCCGAATATGGCCATGTAACATGTCTAAGATCATGGAATTGCCCCCTCTATGCCATCCTGACATTGGTGGCACAATCCCATGATCCCACGGGTCTCTAGCACAGACCCGGGTACTGCTAAACTGCCTTTTCAGGGGTTTCACTGCAGCTGCTACTGCTGCCAACCCCTCAGACAGGTTTCTGCCCTCCTGGGGTCCAGCCAGGCTTGGCCCAGGAAGGCAGAACAAAGGACTTCCTCAGACAGAGGGTGTTACACCCTCTCCCTTTGGAAAAAAGGTGTTAAGGCAGGGGAGGAGTAGCCTCCCCCAGCCTCTGGAAATGCTTTCATGGGCACAGATGGTGCCCATTTCTGCATAAGCCAGTCTACACCGGTTCAGGGACCCCTCAGCCCTGCTCTGGCGCGAAACTGGACAAAGGAAAGGGGAGTGACCACTCCCCTGACCTGCACCTCCCCTGGGAGGTGCCCAGAGCTCCTCCAGTGTGCTCCAGACCTCTGCCATCTTGGAAACAGAGGTGCTGCTGGCACACTGGACTGCTCTGAGTGGTCAGGGCCAGTAGGTGACGTCAGAGACTCCTTCTGATAGGCTCCTTCAGGTGTTGCTAGCCTATCCTCTCTCCTAAGTAGCCAAACCCTATTTTCTGGCTATTTAGGGTCTCTGCTTTGGGGAATTCCTTAGATAACGAATGCAAGAGCTCATCAGAGTTCCTCTGCATCTCTCTCTTCACCTTCTGCCAAAGAATCGACTGCGGACCGCGCTGGAAGCCTGCAAAACTGCAACAAAGTAGCAAAGACGACTACTGCGACCTTGTAACGCTGATCCTGCCGCCTTCTCGACTGTTTTCCTGGTGGTGCATGCTGTGGGGGTAGTCTGCCTCCTCTCTGCACTAGAAGCTCCAAAGAAATCTCCCGTGGGTCGACGGAATCGTCCCCCTGCAACCGCAGGCACCAAAGAACTGCATCACTTGTCCCCTGGGTCTCCTCTCAGCACGACAAGCGAGGTCCCTTGAATCCAGCAACTCTGTCCAAGTGACTCCCACAGTCCAGTGACTCTTCAGTCCAAGTTTGGTGGAGGTAAGTCCTTGCCTTCCCACCCCAGACTGCATTGCTGGGAACCGTGTCTTTTGCAGCTAATCCTGCTCCTGTGCACTTTTCCAGGATTTCCTTTGTGCCCATCCTAGCCTGGGTCCACGGCACTCTAACCTGCATTGCACGACCTCCTGAGTTGTCCTCTGGCGGCGTGGGACTCTCTTGTGCAACTTTGGGTGAACACTGTTTTACTCCACTTTGTAGTGCCTGTTCTGGCACTTCTTTGGGTGCTGCTTGCTTCTGAGAGTGCTCCTTGTCTTGCTGGATGCCCCCTCTGTCCCCTCACACAATTTGCGACATTCTGGTCCCTCCTGGGCCACAGCATCATCCAAAAACACTAACCACATGACTTGCAGCTATCAAGGCTTGTTGGCAATCTTTCAGCGGGAAAACACTTCTGCATGACTCTCCACGGTATGGGGGATCTATCCTCCAAAGGGGAAGTCTCTAGCCCTTGTCGTTCCTGCAGAATCCTCAGCTTCTACTGCCTAGTAGCAGCTTCTTTGCACCCACAGCTGGTATTTCCTGGGCATCTGCCCACTCTCGACTTGATCGTGACTTTTGGACTTGGTCCCCTTGTTCCACAGGTACTCTAGTCTGGAAATCCATTGTTGTTGCATTACTGGTGTTGGTCTTTCCTGCAGAATTCCCCTATCACGACTTCTGTGCTCTTTGGGGAACTTTAGTGCACTTTGCACTCACTTTTCAGGGTCTTGGGGTGGGCTATTTTTCTAACCCTCACTGTTTTCTTACAGTCCCAGCGACCCTCTACAAGGTCACATAGGTTTGGGGTCCATTTGTGGTTCGCATTCCACTTTTGGAGTATATGGTTTGTGTTGCCCCTATCCCTATGTGTTCCCATTGCATCCTATTGTAACTATACATTGTTTGCACTGTTTTCTAATACTATACTGCATATTTTTGGTATTGTGTACATATATCTTGTGTATATTTGCTATCCTCATACTGAGGGTACTCACTGAGATACTTTGGCATATTGTCATAAAAATAAAGAACCTTTATTTTTAGTATATCTGTGTATTGTGTTTTCTTATGATATTGTGCAAGTGACACTAGTGGTACTGTAGGAGCTTCACTCGTCTCCTAGTTCAGCCTAAGCTGCTCTGCTAAGCTACCATTATCTATCAGCCTAAGCACCCTATACACTAATAAGGGATACCTGGGCCTGGTGCAAGGTGTAAGTACCCCTTGGTACTCACTACAAGCCAGTCCAGCCTCCTACAGGTGTCATGTTCCAGCAGGTGTCATTATAACATTTGTACACAGGTTGGCCTCTGCACTTCCCACTGCATATGGGAACATCATAGCCTCTGTGCTGATTATTCTCGCAGCTATTCACCACACACTGCCCATCACTATGTTGTGCGCACTGTGATGCTGTCTGTGAACTCTCATGGTCCTGACATTTGTGTATTATTCATGGACATTATCAGAGGTTGCTGATTGTGCTGAAAGCCCCGTACCCAATCCCTGCCTACGGCCCTGGGACACTGTCACACTTTGTCATTCATGCATAAATGCAACCCAGACAAGGGATGGGCCATGAATGTTGCTTTTCCAAGAGGATGTAATTCAAATGGTACAGTTAAAAGGCAGATGATGCTATACAATGTATTTGGGTATGCATGGAAGAAGCCCATGCCCAATGCCCCCTGATGAATGGGAGGTTTGCTAACGCAAGTGTGGTACATATGTAGACACAGGGATACTTTAGTGTGACGCACAGACAGTTGCCAGTCAGGCTGACAGAATGCATGGTGATTCAGGATCCAGTTACTTGACAAGTTACGTAATCAGTGGTCTGACTGAGACTGTTTTGAGGACAAAGTAGACAGTTGACATGTCAAACTGTGTACGTCCTGTGTTTTTGAAGGTGACGAATGAACCCAAGGGCTGTGTTACACGGCTTAATTAGTATCAATGGTTGACAGTGTATTTGACATAATGGCAACTCCTATGCTGTTCCAGGCATCATCAGGGGCAGTGCTTTTTGAAATGGGTGGTGTGCATGGAGGTGATCATAGGTGTGGGCTGCATCTGTTTCTCACCAGTCCTGTAGGTGAGACTTGCATTCTAAGGGCCAACAGACATTTTCACAAGGGGAAGCAATCTACATGTGCTAACAGGGCTTTGAAACTAGAAGACAGTGTATAAATTGACCTGACGCCCTTGCAGTCAGATGTTCTATGACAATGGCATACCATAGGAAAGGGTGTAGCACACTGGTTTACTAATGTTGGTCTGTGTGTGTAGAGGAGGTATTATCAGGGTACACATCTTAGACCTCTTCCGACAGGTGGGTTGTGACCAGGTGCATGGGTGTGTAATGAGTTAGGAAATGGCCTGACATGTACATGGAATGTCATGTGCGCAATGCATGTCATATGTGTGGCACTTGTGCTGTCTATGTTCTGCTTCTATGGAACTCTAGTCACAGATAGTCCTTGCAAGTATTGTATGCAGTTGGACTAACTGCTGTCAAGGGTCTGGTCAGGCATTCCTGTTACTGATGCCAAAGCACATTGACTGCCTCATGTATGAGGCTTGTTTTCCCCTTATTGAGTGATGGTGTCTTAGTTGTGAGCCATATGCTGCGTTGGATCTTGCTTTCAACATGTATGTGTGAAATAGTTGTGGTCCTCTGCTATTGGCCTTCAAAGGAGATATGTACATGATATATGTCATTAAGAGTGTGTGTGTATGTGACCATTGTATGTTAGGCATCACATTAGCTCTGGGATGTTCCGTGTCCTACTCAGTATCTCAGCAATGCTCCATGAGGCAACACTCTTATTCTGAAAAGTAGAGATGAAGGTGTGCAAAAAGGAATAACCAGACCATGATATGGTGATTAGAATAGGTGTTTATTTAAATTCGTTAACTAAAGTGGTGAAGGTGATCATATTCAGAAGAAATTATTTACAATCTGTTGCCGCCTGCGTATACCAGCAGCTGTGTTCTGTAGTTCCCCCTCCTGTTGCAGGCCAGCATCCTCCTCTTCCTCCTCTTCAGGCATGTGTGGCACTGGTTCCAGGAGGGGAATGTTTCTTTTGATACAAATGTTGTGCAATATTGCACATGAGAGGATGATCCTACAGACCATCTCGGGGGAATATAGGAGGCTACCACCAGTGATGTCGAGGCAGCGGAACCTTGACTTGAGGATGCCGAAGGTCCGCTCGACAATGCTGCGTGTCCTCCTATGGGCGTCGTTGTATGCATGCTCTATAGCAGTACTTGGGTTGCCAAATGATGTCATAATCCATGGCTGGATGCCATACCCCTCATCAGCTGCAAGAGAAAATGAATGGGATCATGTTGATGTAGCTGGCACTATTGAAAAGACCTTTCATGGCAGTAGTTGTCTTGTGTTGTCTGTGACTCTTTTGTGTACTAATGTGGCATCCTATGCTTGTAGGCTGTACCATCTGCATTGTGTTGTTTCCTTGGCTGAACGAGTGTTTGTCTGCTAACCGTTTGTCAGCAGTATGTTTTGGGATTTGCAGTACAGTGTGCCTTCCCTAGCATGGTGACTTGTGATACAGGTGTCCGTGTGTCTTCACTGGGGGTGAGATGATAGTTCCATGCACAGTTAAAATTTAAAGTGTTGTTAACACGTTCATATCAAAGTACCCTGGACATCCCATACCTTGAAACTTATGCAATGGATTAATGTAAAGGTCATTGGGACACTTACAATTTGCAAGGTGACATTTAGGCAACCACACTCATTGACGTCTTCACATTAGGCTGTACAGTAATTTCCGATGTGTGACAGGTTCAATGGTGACTTAAGAAACATGGCTAGTGATGTCACGACCTCAGTGTGTTCCTGTTGACATGTTGCTGTTGTGGTGTATGTGTTGTGTGTCCTAGAGGGTTGCTATGCAGTGTGTATATAAGTAGGTTTTTGTACTTACCAACAAGTAGTCCATTGCCATACCGTCCATCCTGGAAGTGTTCATTGATGGTGCAGTGACGGAAGATGTATGAGTCATGTACACTCCCAGGATATTTAGCCACGATGTTGGTGATCAATCCCTGGTGATCGACTATGGCCTGCACGTTGATGGAATGTGTGTGCTTCCTGTTGCGGTAGAGGTGTTCAGTTGCAGCAGGTGGCACAAGGCATACATGTGTGCAGTCGATTGCACCAAGGATGTGTGGGAAGCCACTGATGAGGTAGAACCCCTGTTTTGTTTCCTGCTGCTTCTGCAGTGTGTTAGGGAAGCAGATGTGGCAGGTGGCAGTCGAATGATGGCATCCAGTACTTTGGGCAAAAAGGCGGAGAATGATGGTTGTGATATTCCGCCAACCAGGGCACCAGTTGTTTGGAAAGAGCCACTTGCCAGCATATGAAGTACGGCAAGCAGATTTGTTTCTGTTGGGATGGTGCGGGGTGTCACCAAAGTGGGGGCCAACTGCTGTTCAATGTTGCGCAGCAGCTGCTGAATGGCCTGCCAGTTCAACCGGTACCTCTGTATGATGTTGTGTTCCCTGAGGCCCTGAAGGGTGGTTCTTGGGCGGAATATCCTCTCCTGCCTTCTGCACTGCCTTTGGGGTCCCTGCTGGTGTTGTTGTAGCTGCTGTTGTTGCTGCTGGGCTCTGCGTCGCGTGCACGCTAGATTAGTATCACCTCCATGTCTCCCTGTTGCTGCTCTGCTGCTCTGCTGCTCTGCTGTTTGTTCTGTGTGTTCTGATTAAATACAGGTGTGTTTGTCCCATTTTAATGCCTGCCCTGACCCAGGCGTTCATTTTTGACGCAAATCGGGCTGTGCGTCATTTTCTGGCTCCGCCTCCCGGCCGTGCGTCATTTTGGCCCGAAAGCATAAATACGACGCACAGCCGTTTAAGACATTTTTTGGACGGGAACGCCTACCTTGCATATAATTAACGCAAGGCGGGTAGCCGCATCCAAAAAATTACACACACGGCGGAATTTTGTCATCCGCGGGCTCGGTCGTCAAAGTTTAAATACGGGGCAACGTTTGCGCTGATTGTGCATCAAAAATTTTGATGCACAATCGGCGCAGACGGAGTATAAATATGCCCCTAAGTAACTTGGCACCCAACCTTCACCAAGTGAGGGTTAGACATATAGGTGACTTATAAGTTACATATGTGCAGTGAAAAATGGCTGTGAAATAACGTGGACGTTATTTCACTCAGGCTGCAATGGCATGCCTGTGTAAGAATTGTCTGAGCTCCCTATGGGTGTCAAAAGAAATGCTGCAGCCCATAGGGATCTCCTGGAACCCCAATACCCTGGGTACCTAAGTACCATATACAAGGGAATTATATGGGTGTACCAGTGTGCCAATGGGAATTGGTAAATTTAGTCACTAGTCTGCAGTGACAAATTTAGAAAGCAGAGAGAGCATAAACACTGAGGTTCTGGTTAGCAGAGCCTCAGTGATACAGTTAGGCACCACACAGGGAACACATACAGGGCACATACTATGAGCACTGGGGTCCTGCCTAGCAGGATCCCAGTGACACAAGACTAAAACAACATACATACAGTGAAAAATGGGGGTAACATGCCAGGTATGATGGTACTTTCCTACACCTCCCCCCCCCCCAAACGAAGGACAATAAGACTAGCCTTTTCCAGATGAATCTTCATTGTCTAAGTGGAAATATCTGGAGAGTCCATCTGCATTGGAGTGGGTACTCCCAGGTCTATGTTCCACTGTATAGTCCATTCCCTGTAGAGATATGGACCGCCTCAACAATTTAGGGTTTTCACCTTTCATTTGCTTTAGCCAAAGTAGAGGTTTGTGGTCTGTCTGAACAATAAAGTGAGTACCAAACAAGCATGATCTCAACTTTTTCAGTGCTCAGACCACAGCAAAGCCCCCCTCTCTATGGCAGACCAACGCTTTGCTCTAGGGGTCAACCTTCTGCTGATAAAAGCAACTGGTTGATCCTGGCCCTCAGAATTCAGTTGTGATAGTACTGCCCCTACCCCTAATTCAGATGCATCAGTTTGAACAATGAATTTCTTGGAGTAACATGGGCTTTTTAGGACAACTGCAGAACACATGGTCTGTTTGAGCTCCCCAAAAGCTTTCTGACAGCTAGCTGTCCTTAACACCTTCTTAGGCATTTTCTTGCTAGTGAGATCATTAAGAGGGGCTGCTATGGAGCCATAATTCTTGATGAATCTCCTTTAGTACCCTGTGAGGCTTAAAACGTCTCTCACCTGGGTCTGAGTTGTAGGGGGATCCCAATCCATGATAGTCTGGATTTTCCCCTGTAGTGGTGCAATCTGTTCTCCACCAAAGAGGTGGCCCAGATAAACTACTTTTCCCTGCCCTATCTGGCACTTTGAGGCCTTGATAGTGAGGCCTGCCTTTGGCAGGGCCTCCAAAACGTTCCACAGGTTGACCAGGTGATTATCCTAAGTTGAGCTAAAGACAGCAATATCTTCTAGATATGCTGCATTGAAAGTCTCCAACCCTTGCAGGAGTGTATTCACCAACCTCTGAAAAGTGGCAGGTGCATTTTTCAAACTAAAGGGCATTACTGTGAATTGGCAGTGCCCTCCAATGATAGAAAATGCAGTCTTGGGTTTAGCATCTTCTGCCAATCTAATCTACCAATACCCTGCAGTTAGATAAAAAGTGCTAAAAGACTTGGCAGAAGCCAGTGTATCAATGAGCTCATCTGCCCTGGGTATAGGATGAGCATCAGTTTTTCTTACCTGATTGAGCCCTCTGTAATCTACACAAAACCTCATCTCCCTCTTTCCATCTTTGGTGTGAGGTTTTGGTACAAGCACCACTGGGCTAGCCCATGGACTTTCAGAAGGTTCAATCAACCCCAAATCCAACATTTTCTAAACCTCTTGTTTAATGCAGTCTCTGACGTGGACAGGCTGCCTATAAATTTTACTTTTGACAGGCAGGCTGTCTCCAGTGTCCATAGTGTGTTGATACCAGGATGTGGTACCTGGTAAAAGTGAAAAGCGGTCTGAAAATTGGCTTAGGAGATTGATGCAGTTGTCTTTCTGTTCTGCAGTCAGACAGTCAGCTAAAACTACTCCCTCCACTAAGGCATCTGCTTCAGTGGTAGAGAAGAGATCAGGGAGAGGGTCACTCTCTTCTTCCTGTCCCTCATCTGTTGCCATGAGCAGGGTGAGATCAGCCCTGTCATAGTAGGGTTTTAGGCGGTTGACATGAATCACCCTAAGGGGACTCCTCAACAATTCGATGAGGTCCACACCATTTGCCTTAGAGTGCTCTTGGGGCCACAGGCTCCAGTACCCACACCTTCTGTTCTCGTTGGTACTGGATCAGAACAGCCTTCTGGTCATGCCATTGCTTTTCTAGCTCCTGGCTGGCCTGAAGGTTTTTACTGGCCTTTTTCATGTACTCAGCCATTCTGGATCTTAGGCCAAGTACATAATCCACTATGTCTTGTTTAGGAGCTTTTAAAGATTGTTCCCAACCCTCCTTCACAAGAGTAAGTGGACCTCTTACAGGGTGCCCAAAGAGGAGTTCAAAGGTGCTGAAGCCCACTCCTTTTTGGGGTACCTACCTGTAAGCAAAAAGGAGGCAAGGTAACAGGACATCCCATCTCCTCCTGAGTTTTTTAGGGAGTCCCATTATCATTCCTTTGAGAGTTTTATTAGAACTCTCAACCAGACCATTTGTTTGTGAATGGTAAGGGGTGGTGAACTTGTAGGTAACACCACAATCCTTCCACATTGCTTTTAGGTATGCAGACAAGAAGTTGCTACCTCTGTCTGACACCACCTCTTTAGGAAAACCCACCCTGGAAAAGATTCCCAGGAGGGCATTTGCCACTGCAGGAGCTGTAGTGGTCCTTAAAGGTATGGCTTCAGGATATCTTGTGGCATGGTCCACTACCACCAAGATGAATCTATTGCCTGAAGCAGTAGGAGGGTCAAGGGGGGCCAACTATGCCAACCCTTACCCTTTCAAAGTGCACCCCAACCACTGGGAGTGGAATTAGAGGGGCCTTCGGAGTGCCACCAGTCTTGCTATTGGCTTGGCATGTCACACAGGACTTACAAAAGTCTTTGGTGTCCTCTGACATATGAGGCCAGTGAAACAAGGGCACAAGTCTTTCCCAAGTGTTTGTCTGGCCCAAATCCCCAGCCAAAGGAATGTCATGTGCTAGAGTGAGAAGAAATTCTCTGTACTGCAGAGGAATTACCAATCTCCTGGCTGCTCCAGGTTTTGGGTCCCTTGACTCTGTGTACAAGAGTTTATCTTCCCAGTATACTCTATGACTGTCACTGACATCCCCATTTTGCTGCTTGACAGCTTGCTGTCTGAGACTCTCTAATGTAGGACAGGTTTGCTGTGCCACACTCAGCTCTTCCCTGGCAGGCCCCCCTGCACCCAAAAGCTCAGCAGTGTCTGCTGCCAGCTCCTCTGGTGTAGGTTCTTCACAAGGAGGAAATTCCTCTTCCTCAGAAGGGGAATCATCTGTAGATGGAGGGATAATGGGTAGGGATTTACCCTTTTTACCCTTAGCTTTAGGGAGCACTTGGTCAATTGTTCCAGGATCCAAGTTACCCTGTCCTTTTTGCTTTTTGGCCTGAGCCCTTGTTAAAGCAAAAATATGCCCAGGAATGTCCAGCATTGCTGCATGGGCCTCCAACTCCACTTCTGCCCAAGCTGATGTCTCCAAATCATTCCCTAGTAGACAGTCTACTGGTAAATCTGTGGCTACCACAACGTTCTTTGGATCAGTAAATGCCCCCGCCCCCAGTTGAGATTCTCAACAGCCATGGGGTGGCTAAGAGTGTTGTTATGAGCGTCTGTCACTTGGTACTGCTGACCAAGTAGGTGTTGCTCAGGGTGGACCAGTTTTTCTATCACCATAGTTACACTGGCTCCTGTGTCCCTGTAGGCCTGAACCTCAACACCATTTATTAGGGGAAGTTGCTTGTACTTATGCATATTAAGGGGACAAGCAACCAAGGTGGCAAAATCAATGCCACCATCAGAGACTAAAACAGCCTCTGTGGTCTCCCTAACAGGACCAACCCCAACTACATTTCCAAATGTGATCCCAGCTACACCCTTGGATTGGCTATTAGTAGTAGATTTCCCACCACCACCACTGCTAGTACTAGGGGCACTAGAATTTGCAGCAGGGGTTGTGGTGGTGGGAGGTTTGGTGTTTTTCTTTGGGCAACTGGAATCAGTTGCCCAATGGCCTTTGACTTTACACGAATAACACCAAGGCTTTTTAGGTTGATTATTAGAAGAGGATTTGGACCCACCACACCCAGAGGATTTTGGTGGGCCTGATGAAGACTCAGAATGTGTACTCTTGTCCCCACCCTTCTCAGAAGACTTACCATCCCTATCCTTGCCATCCTTGTCACCCCCTATATGGACTTTTCTGTTCACCCTTGTTCTGACCCATTTGTCTGCCTTCTTTCCCAATTCTTGGGGAGAGGTCAGATCAGAGTCCACTAGGTATTGGTGCAACAAGTCAGACACACAATTGTTAAGAATATGCTCTCTCAGAATAAGATTGTACGGGCTTTCATAGTCAGATACCTTACTGCCACGTAACCGCCCTTCCAAGGCCTTCACTTAATCCTGTATTGTTCAGTGGTTAAGCCAAATCCATCCAAGAGTGCATCTTTCAAAACTTTTTAGCTATTGGCTTCACTTTCTCTAACAGTAAGGAGCCTATCCCTACCCTTTCCAGTGAAAGATAGCCACAACATAGCAGCCCACTGCCTTTGAGGGACCAACTGTACCATACAGGCCCTCTCAAGTGCAGCAAACCACTTACTAATGTCATCCCCCTCCTTGTAAGGGGGGACTATCTTGTGCAGATTTGTGGAATATTGCCCTCTAACAGGATTGCTATCAGGAATACTGTTGTGGCCACCATGGGGAACTAATCCCAACCTCTGTCTTTCCTTCTCTATGTCTAGGGATTCCATATCTAAGGCCAGCTGCTGCTGTTTAAGCTTCAGTTGGGTCTCTTCAACCCTCAACGTTTGGAGTTACCTTTCTAACAAGTTATCCTCAGGGTGGGTGGGTTGGGAATGCTTTGACACAGATGAAATATGGGAAGTTTCAGAGGGGGGCCTGTCCCTAACTGTCTGGACCCTGGTAACCTGGCCTCTAGGGATAAAGGATGCCCTACTGTGATGGGAACCTCTACCGCTACCAGCATCACTAGGTGCCCTGCTAGGGGGCAGACCCTTTTCAGAACCCTACACAGCTTCTCCAGGGGACTCCTCTGAATCAGACTGGGAAGCTTTTCCCTTTTCTAACCTCTCATGTGATGGTCCAGACTGGTTCTGGTCATCTACAACAAGCATGTTAAAGAGAAACTCTTTTGTAGGGTTCTTTCCTATACTCAAACCTCTATCCAGGCAGAGACCCCTCAAACTCTTATAGTTTAGACTCTCATATGTTGCATTAACAGTTTTGAGAGGGACTCTACAACAGTCATGATAGTAAAGGTTCAAGGATAGTAAGAAAGAAAAAGTTTTAGAACTTTAGAAAGCACAGACAAAAAAAACTTTTTCAAAATTTGAGAAACTTTTAGAAGTTTTAAGAAACTTTTCAGAACTTTGTCAAAAGTTTTTGAATAGAAAAGTAAACTTTTTTGATTAAGTGTACATATACTGAACTATTTGGTATATGATTCTCTCATGAAAACTACAACATGACAAAGTGGTAAAGCAGTTGCAAGTACTTATCCCACCGCTGCACCACCAATGTAGGAGGCTGGCCTGGCTTATAGTGGGTATCTTGTGGTACTTACACCCTGTGCCAGGTCCAGTTATACCTTATTAGTAGAATAGAGGTGTTTTCTAGCAGCTTAAGCTGATAGAAGGTAGCTATGGCAAAGCTTAGGCTGAACTAGGGGACATGCAAAGCTCCTACTATACCACTTATATCATATAGCATAACATCATAAGAAAACACAATACACAGAGTTACTAAAAATAAAGGTACTTTATTTTTATGACAATATGCCACAAGTATCTCAGTGAGTACCCTCAGTAAGAAGGTACGTAATATACACAAGTTATATGTACACAAACCCAAAACAGGTAAGTAATAGTAAGAAAAGTAATGCAAACAGTGTAGAATTACAATAGGATGCAATAGGAGAACATAGGTATAGGGGCAACACAAACCATATACTCCAAAAGTGGAATGCGAATCACGAATGGACCCCAGACCTATGGGAGCTTGTAGAGGGTCGCTGGGACTGTAAGAAAACAGTCAGGGTGTCCAAGATACCCCACCCCAAGACCCTGAAAAGTAGGAGTAAAGGACACCTACTACCCCAAAAGGACACAATAGTCGTGATAGGGGGATTCTGCAAGAACCACAAACACCAGCAAAGCACTGAAGAAGGAGTCCTGGACCTGAGGACCTGCAAGGCAAGGGTACTAAGTCCAAGAGTCGCAATAGTGTCCAGGGGGGCAGGAGCCCAGGAAACCCCGGATGAAGGTGGAAGTAAACTGCCTCTGGAAGGAAGAAGCTTAGGATTCTGCAACAACAAAGAGAGCTAGGAACTTTTCCTTTGGATGGAAGATGTCCCACGGCGTGCTGAAGGTTGCAGATGTGTTCCCACGCAGAAATACTGCAAACAAACCTTGCTAGCTGCAAGGGTCACGGTAGAGGTTTTTGGGTGCTGCTGGGGACCAGGAAGGACCAGGAAGGACCAGGATGTCGCCCCTTGGAGGAGGAGGTAGAGGGGGCGCTCAGCATCTCAGAGAGCCTCCACAGAAGCAGGCAGCACCCGCAGAAGTACCCAAACAGACACTTAGAATATTTGTGAACCGGAGATGGCTCAGCATCACAAAGGAGGGTCCCATGATGTCGGACGCCAACTCAGAGGGTTGAGCACTGCAGGACAGAGTGCTGCATAACCAGGCTAGGCTGTGCACAAATGAAATCCTGGAGGAGTGCACAGGAGCCGGAGCAACTGAAAATCACGCAGTACACAGGTTTGCCGTCTAGCGTGGGGAGGCAAGGACTTACCTCCACCAAACTTGGACTGAAGGTTCACTGGACCGTGGGAGTCACTTGGATAGAGTTCCTGGGTTCCAGGGACCACGCTCGTCAAGATGAGAAGGGACGCCGAGGACCAGTGATGCAGTCTTTATGGTGCCTGCGTTAGCAGGGGAAAGATTCCGTCGACCCACAGGAGATTTCTTCTTAGCTTCCAGTGCAGGGTGAAGGTAGATGACCCCCAGAGCATGCACCACCAGGAAACAGTCGAGAAAGCTGGCAGGATGAGGCGCTACAATGTTGCTGGTATTCGTCTTGCTACTTTGTTGTGCTTTTGCAGGCGTCCTGGAGCAGTCAGCGGTCGATCCTTGGCAGAAGTCGAAGAGGGAAGTGCAGAGGAACTCTGGTGAGCTCTTGCATTCATTATCTGAAGAATTCCCCAGAGGAGAGACCCTAAATAGCCAGAAAAGGAGGATTGGCTACCACGAAAGGTAAGAGCCTATCAGTGGGGGTGTCTGACGTCACCTGCTGGCACTGGCCACTCAGAGCAGTCCAGTGTGCCCCCAACACCTCTGTTTCCAAGATGGCAGAGGTCTGGGACACACTGGAGGAGCTCTAGGCACCTCCCCTGGAAGGTACTGGTCAGGGGAGTGGTCACTCCCCTTTCCTTTGTCCAGTTTCGCGCCAGAGCAGGCCTGGGGGATCCCTGAACTGGTGTAGACTGGCTTATGCTGAGATGGGCACCATCTGTCCCCATCAAAGCATTTCCAAAGGCTGGGGGAGGCTACTCCTCACCAGCCCTTCACACCTATTTCCAAAGGGAGAGGGTGTAACACCCTCTCTCAGAGGAAATCCTTTGTTCTGCCTTCCTGGACCAGGGCTGCTTGGACCCCAGGAGGGCCGAATCCTGTCTGAGGGGTTGGCAGCAGCAGCAGCTGCAGTGGAAACCCCGGGAAAGGCAGTTTGGCAGCACCCGGGTTCTGTGCTAGAGACCCGGGGGATCATGGAATTGTCCCACCAACACCAGAATGGTATTGGGGTAACAACTCCATGATCTTAGACATGTTACATGGCCATGTTCGTAGTTACCATTGTGACGCTATACATAGGTAGTGACCTATGTATAGTGCACGCGTGTAATGGTGTCCCCGCACTCACAAAATCCAGGGAATTTGCCCTGAACCATGTGGGGGCACCTTGGCTAGTGCCAGGGTGCCCACACACTAAGTAACGTGGCACCCAACCTTCACCAAGTGAGGGTTAGACACATAGGTGATTTATAAGTTACTTATGTGCAGTGAAAAATGGCTGTGAAATAACGTGGACGTTATTTCACTCAGGCTGCAGTGGCTGGCCTGTGTAAGAATTGTCTGAGCTTCCTATGGGTGGCAAAAGAAATGCTGCAGCCCATAGGGATCTCCTGGAACCCCAATACCCTGGGTACCTAAGTACCATAAACAAGGGAATGATATGGGTGTATCAGTGTGCCAATGAGAATTGGTAAATTTAGTCACTAGCCTGCAGTGACAAATTTAGAAAGCAGAGAGAGCGTAAACACTGAGGTTCTGGTTAGCAGAGCCTCAGTGATACAGTTTGGCACCACACAGGGAACACATACAGGGCACCTACTATGAGCACTGGGGTACTGCCTAGCAGGATCCCAGTGACACAAGGGCTAAAACAACATACATACAGTGAAACATGGCGGTAACAGGCCAGGCAAGATGGTACTTTCCTACAGGTATGCACATATCAGGAGTGGTCTCTGACATCACCTGCTGGCACTGGCCACTCAGAGATCTCCAGACGGTCCCCACACCTTGGAAAACAAGATGGCTAATGCCAGGGACACACTGGAGGAGCTCTGGGCACCACCCCTAGGATGGTGATGTACAGGGGAGTGGTCACTCCCCTTTCCTTTGTCCATTTGTGGACCAGAGCACGGACTGGGGGTCCCTGAACCAGTGTAGGCTGGTTTATGCAACGAGGGCACCTTCTTTTGTAGTGCATGGGACATCTCTTGCATCATGCAGGAACACACAGCCATCTTCTTTGGTGCTCTTCTAACTGGAGAATTCTCTTTTGAACCATCTTTTAGGTTGCCAGGGATTCCTGTCCTTCCTGGAATCTTCTGCGACTTCTGGACTTGGTGTCCTCTCTTAACAGGTATTCAGGTCCAGGAATCCACCATTTGTTGCTTGCAGTCTTGCTTGGTTCTTCCAATAACACTTATCATGACTTGTAGTGTGTTCTGAGGAAACTTGCAGTACTTTACTCCTACTTTCCTGGGCTCTGGGGTGGTGCATTTTACTCACCTTTGTGGTTCTCTTAAACTCCCAATGCCCCTCTACACACTACACTTGCCTAGGGGAGAATTTGTGATTCGCATTCCACTTTCTTAGTATATGGTTTGTGTTGCCCCTAGGGCTATCGCATCCTATTGCATTCTATTGTATTTTCTACTGTTTGCACTACTCTGTGACTATTTACTTTCCTGATTTTAATCTCTAGTGTATATATTGTGTATAATACTTACCTCCAGAAGGAGTATTGCCTCTAAGATATATTTGGCCTTGTGTAGCTAAAATAAAGTACCTTTATTTTTGTTAACACTGAGTATTGTATTTTATTGTGTATAAGTACAGTGTAACTATAGTGGTATTGCAGGAACTTTGCATGTCTCCTTGTTCAGCCTAAGCTACTCTGCTACAGCTACCTCTAGACAGCCTAAGCTGCTAGAACACTGACTACATTTCAGTAATAAGGGATAACTGGACCTGGTATAAGGTGTAGGTACCTAGGGTACCCACTACAAACCAGGCCAGCCTCCTACACAGAGTCTCAAAGATGATTCTCAAGTGTTGTTTTAGTGTGAGCATGTTGGCCTTCTTGAGCCTGATGTAATATTTCAGGATGGTGGCTTGACAATCTATCTGCTGTTAAACTAGGCCTAGTTCCAGTCTGAGCCTAGAGCGATGAGTACACTTCAGTTGTTAGAAGATTTTTAGATATGCTCTGCAATGAGCTAGCTCTATGGTGGATTCTAAGGAACCAGGAAATGCCAGGTAACCGTATTGCAGAGCAGGAAGAAAAGTCACCTTTACTACCCTCGATATTGAGGCTGCCAAAGCACTTCTCAGTTGATTAGTCAATTGAGCAATTCCAGATGAGATGGCTGCAGCTCTTTGTTTAATCACATCTTTCTGTTTCCTTGCCACGTTGCTCTGTGCAAACAGCACCCCGAGGTAATTGTATTTTCTGGCTGTACTAATTGACTTGCTTTCCAGACGCCAGGTTGTGGTCTTTTTGTTCTTATATCTTCCAAATATGAGGACTTTTGTTTTTGCCTTGTTTACTTGAAGCTGGTTATTTGTGTTAAAAGTGTTCAGGGCATTTAGCGCCCGCTGTAGGCCAGTTTTTGTGCAGTCCATTATCACAATGTCATCTACGTATTGGATGATTTGGAGTTTTGGGCCAATTTTCTGTAGGACTAGGCTGCCGTCCTTCAGATATTTCTCTAGGTCTGCAGTGCATGAATTAAACAATAGTGGGGACAGAATGCAGCCCTGCTTTAGTCCTCTGTTGGTTTCTATTTTCCGTGATAATGTTCTTGGACCTGTTAGTACACGGACCCAAGTGTGGGTGAATAGCGAGATGATGACCCCTTGGAGTTGTGTGGGAATGCCCCATGCTGACAGCTTCCTCCATAGGGTATAGTGGTCAACCCTGCCAAAGGCCGCACTGTAGTGTACAAAGCAGCAAAATAGCGGCAGATGATTTCGGGGTAACTGCCTGATGCAGCAGGTATGCGAGCACCGCAAAGTTGTCCACTGTTGAGACCCCAGATCTGAAGCCAAATTGAAAAAACGGTTGGATTTGACGCTCCTGTACCCAGGCTTCTAGTTGGCCCAACAGCAATCAAGCATAAATGTTTGCCTCTGCATCCAGGAGAGCTATTAAACGATAGTTTGAGGATACTGAGCGATCTCCCTTTTTGTGAATTGAAAAGAAACAACTGATTCTTATGGATTGAGACTCTTTCAAACCTTTAAAAAGTGATATTTCAGCTTATACTCATTGGATTATTGTCGTTTTTACCTTATTTTATTCAGATAAATGTTATCTATTTTCCTAAACCTGTGTGGTGTCTTTTTGTGGTGTTTTCACTGTGTTACTATATAATTTATTGCACAAATACTTTACAAATTGCCTTCTACGTTAAGCCTGCCTGCTCTGTGCCAAGCTACCAGATGGTGAGTATAGGATAGTTTGGGCTGTGTTCTGACTTACCCTGACTAGGATTGTGGTCCCTACTTGGACAAGGGTGTATACCACTGCTAACTAGAGACCCCATTTCTAACATATACTAGGTTGATTTTACAAGAATGTTAGCTCTTAACTCCAACTGACCATTTTCAAGTGAGAGCCCTGGTCATTTGAAATGATAGATTTTTCTGATCTTTGCTCAGCTGCCTTCTATTTCCATTAAAAGTTTGTTGAACTTAAGGCTTTCAAAGTGTTGTGTTTTATTTCTACCAACATGATACAGCTGATCGAGGCCAAACTGTTGAAACTGCAATTTCCTTGGTTATTTTGAATGCTCGCTGCCGATTTTTCATAAACCGCGTGGTAGACTGCCGTGCAGCAGTCCAGAGTGTTTTTACAACTCTAAAACCATTAAGGCCTCGTTCGCCCTATATCGCCGATATCAGACAAAACAGATTAATAATCTGTAATACATTAACAAATACGGAATTCCAACTATGGTACTCTGCTACAGAGACAAGGTGTGCCATGCAGATCTCTGGTAGACACCAGACATTGGATGTCTACACCTCTCATGCTCCATCTTCCGAATCTCATGAACAGTGGTCTGTCCTAATGGGAAATTCATATCAAAGTGCCCATAAATCTCACATACCGGTGGAGCACTGGGGACTTCAGTGCGCCTGCGAGACCCCTCAAAGTCTCAGTGTGGAGTGGAAACCCTGCCTGGACTCAGGAGAAGGAGAGGCGCGGTCTCCTGCCTTCTCATCCTGGAAGGCTTCTTTCCACTGAGCCTGCACCTCTACCCACTCAGTTTCTGGACACAGTCCCGCCCCTCGTTACGACTGTTAAATGTCCCTGCGCATCCTCCCTAACTTCACTGCACTCGTCAGAAACGCCGCTGTTCCCCAGGGCTCTACGTCAGCAATGCAGCCTGGTAATCTGTAACAGTACGATGTTCACACCTTCTCTTAGGTATTGTTAAGGAAAATGTAAATAATTAATGTAATGCCAATATCTCTAGGGAACTAGTAGACTGTGGAAATAATTCAATTTACTAGTGCACGTTTTCCCTACGTGTTCAGAGACATATAATTATCTCCACCTACAGACACGCACACAACCAATAAATGTGCTGATCTCACAAACAAAGACAGCAAAATATGTTTCAGGATTTTATTAAGCACGCATTAACTATTTGCGGCCAGATATAAATAAATCACTGATCCTCGTGTGAACACCGCTCGGTTATTGAGGGGAGTTATTCGAACTGTAATCAAGCAGTAGCGCACAGTCTTTCGGAGAGGGTGAGGTGTGTATCACAGCGGGTGTGTTGATTCCACAACTGTATCGCTCAACTAAACCGGCCCTAGCCCACTCTAACACCGGCGCTGCTGGTGGTACCCTCGGGCGCCGCGCCGCAGGCCCTACTCGGGCTGTTATCCCTCTCCGTTGCACCCATTGGTGCAACGGAGAGGGATTGGTTTGCCCTATTTACGTGGCCTAGGAAGGTTTTAGGAGACTCGGATTTCTTTCGCGAGCACGGAGGCGCGGCCCTGAAATATTTATTTCTGAAAATAAAACAGCTACACAAGTCACACTGAGAACGCTGACTGGACCCTCGTGCCGGAAGGTTGGTCGGAGTGCACTCAATCCGCCTCTCCCATCCGCGTTACTCCCTGACAGCCACTCTCCCCGGTGTTTGGCACAGTTCAGCTGTTCTGGGACGGTGCAGATTGAGCAGAAACAAACAGAGAAAGAGCAGTTTGGGCGGGATGAAGCCCAGCAGGCCAATTGCTGGATCCGGCGGAGGGGTCGAGCTTCACAGCCGAGGTCAAACTCCCGGTAAAGATTACCACATTGGCCCTAGTCGACGCTGCTCAGAGAATATCGGTAGGAACAGAGGTGAGGGTGGGGGGGTGCAACGGAGAGGGATAACAGCCCGAGTAGGGCCTGCGGCGCGGCGCCCGAGGGTACCACCAGCAGCGCCGGTGTTAGAGTGGGCTAGGGCCGGTTTAGTTGAGCGATACAGTTGTGGAATCAACACACCCGCTGTGATACACATCTCACCCTCTCCGAAAGACTGTGCGCTACTGCTTGATTACAGTTCGAATAACTCCCCTCACTAACCGAGCGGTGTCCACATGAGGATCAGTGATTTATTTATATCTGGCTGCAAATAGTAAATGCGTGTTTAATAAAATCCTGATAACTTCAGATAAACAAATTCCTGGGAAGCTTATTGAAATTAGGCCTCCTAGACATCGGTGCCAAAATAAGGGTTTCAGGTATCCCAGCGGTGTACAAGTACATACGGGGCGGGGGGTTAAGGGAGTTACAGTGCTCACACTTGAAAATTAACAGAAAGAAAAGGGAAAAGGACAATTACCCAAGTGTATTAGGAAATCGAAAAGGCAGGGAAAAGATATATCGAAAAAGCAGGGCAGCTACATAAGGGCTATTATGAAGTGAATACCAGAAAACGGAACCTGTTTGTTACAAAACAACAATAGAGGGAAAACATCAAAACAACGGAGAAAGAAGCAAAGAAAGGATATATAAGAAAACGGATAAAAAAATAATTACAAAACAAAGAAAAGGAACAGTATGTGGGAAAGGAAGTCGAAAAAACGATTACATGGGGAATTATCGAGTAAAACGAGAAATGAAAGAAACACACGATAAAAGAGGAAAAACATTAAGAAACAAATTAGGACACCGCTAATCAAAAAACGACGCAAACGAAAGAAAAAAACACAGTAAAGGAAAGAAATTAGATTTAGAACTCGGGCGCATACATCACTGCTATTCGTGACAAGCATTCATAACGTGGAAACACTCCAGACCGAAACAATACAAGTTGTAAATCGTATTTCTTCATAAAAAGTGACAACACTCGGATCGTCTATCTCCGTCTGGCGCTAAGAAGCTGGGGACAGGTATAGCTTGGCAGTCTGTGGCGAGGGTGAGAAGGACGGGGGGTGTGTTAATGCACCGAGCCCCCTACGCCACCCCGTGGTGCCTGGATTAGCCTCGCCGGGACCCGGAGTAGAGGCTTCTCTGCCTTTAGTCCCGCGCATATCCTTACGAGTGCATCCTCGCGACCTGCTCATCAGCTATCAGCACTGGACGCACCTCCCAGACGTGCATGCCACCCGAAAGAAGTTCCAATTATGAATCCTTGTATTTTTAAATGCCCATCGTAAGTGATTCGAATACTGCTTTGTAACCCTCTTTGGCTTGACAAATTCTAAATGGGAGGGCGATGGCAGAACGGGCAGGAAGAGGCCAAAGTCTGGCGTGGATTTCAGAGGAGGCGGGAACTGACGTGGTCCCATTGGTCCATACTGACACCGCCGCTGCGAGGGACCTGGTTGGCACCTTCACGTAACCCACGCGTGTTACTGCTCCTTTGGTGTCACCTAACATGTAACTGTATCAGGCTTAATCTAAACTCGTGTGCGCTGCACAGAGAGTGCCCATCCCAGCGTGCCCGCCCTACTGCCAGCACACTGACAGGGCACGGGGCTGAGTGCTCTCTTTTCAAGGAGCCGGAGCTTTCTTTCTTAAATCTAAAACTAATTACATTCTGCTCTGTCGGGCTTTATTTACTGTAAGACATTCTGTTTACAAATACCTCGATAGGTGCCAGAGTCCAGCCTACTTGAGTTCAGGGAATGAACTTGTGTCACCTTCATGTCAGCGGCTCTTACAATATTCGGTTCTCAGTGCTGGATGACACGCTTACCGTTCACTGTGCTGATACACCGCTGCAACGCGCTTCCACCCCTTCATGTATAGTTTTCTCGTCAAACTTTGAAAAGTCAAAATGCAGTCACGAAGTCTGAGAATCTTACACCAAAGTTATTAACCGTGTTTTTTAACAAGTTTTTGCTTTTCATGGAATTCACTTAGAATTTTAGGACTACAATCCACGCCTTTTCACGTACCTAAATTGTATTACGGCAACATTTCCACCAACGTTAACATTCTGCATAAGAAAAATGAATATCAAATTTACGTGTGCATATTTTCATGGTTTCTTTTTTGTATCTCCGTGAAGAAATGATTTTCTTGTTCAAAAAACTCCGTTCTCTACATCATCTGGAACTATGAGTGTCCCATTTAGTTCTTCATCTGTACAAATGCTTTTACCCCGGCCTTTTATTGGAGTAAAGGTGCTAGTTTTTCTGGGCGAGAAGGTACCTTGAATAAGTAGTGAACACGCACAAACTATCAAGTATGCAACCGCTAACCCGCTCTCATAGCACTCTTTGAATGTCCACATACCAACGTGAACCTAAATACGCAGATCTAGAAACTGCGCCAAAGCGGTGGCCGTTCTGTTTTACCGTGCGTGCAATCCTGCAGCTCTACTTCTCTGAATTAGAGTTTTCCTTTTTCTCTCTCTTTTTTTTTGCTTTGCATATCCATTCAGTTAAGCATATATTTATATATCTAACGCACAAGCAGCTTCGTGAACTTCCAAGTGTCCAGAAACACTCGGAAGTCTTTGACGCCTGCACTATTTCTATTTTTAACTACTATTTTTTATTTTTAGCACTACAACATTGCCTACATGTTGCCCTCTTCAGCTCTGGTCATGTGGAAGTTCCAATTAATTGTATGCAGATCTCTTCGGTAGAAAAGAGCCCAGCAACTCAAATAACAGTCGTGGACATCAAACGGGTGGATAGATTACTGAGTGCGTCTTTCCATATGCAGCGTCCTCGCGCTTGTGGACACATGAAATATGAAGTTTTTCGTAGGAGAGACACACTCCTTTACATTCTTACTAAATTATTAGATACACTTTACTCCATTGCAGTTTAGGAATTTGCGTTCACAGAAAATGTCACAGAACACTTGCTTATTCTTCCGCACTAAAAGATGAGTGTGCTGCGAAGCACACGTTAGTGCAGGAATGAGAAGCAGCGCCTCTTGTCCGAACCCCACAAAACCACTTGTAATAGGAACTTGTTTACCATAAATGTTTCATACCGAACCCACTTCAATTCTGCGGGCGCTACATTAGCGCTTTATAAAAGTGAATCTTTTAGAGCCGCTCGGCGCTTCCATCATCCATTGTGTGATGATTCTGTGGTGGCAGATCACATAACACATAGCCTCCCGTGAAAGGACGGTAGGGGTTCCCTAGTTTCAAGACACGTCGCCTTTTGCAGTCCCCACTGTTGCTTGGAGCGAAGGTCTCTCGGCAATAAATGATCTATTAACGGTCACTCTTGGGCTTGCCCCTGGCTGCATTCATTGTCAAACCACCAGACTGAGCCCACAGCTAAATCACTGCACCAGAAGCTGCGGTTTGCATGCACGGATAGCTTTTACCACCTCCACGTTCTATCGTTGAATAGCTTGGAGAAATGATAAAAATGTACGCAATGAGATGTATTCTTACTTCTGCACCTTGGTCTCGAACTAAAGCGTCCTTCGAAAAAGTGCCCTAAACGCCGACCTTTGATAAAGGGATTTCTACCGCAGGACACATCTGTAGGGAGTGTGTGGCTCTATGGAAAAGTTGGATGGCAGTGTGCGCTTTCCTCCTGCTCCCCTAATGGTTATCTATCTATCTATCTATCTATCTATCTATCTATCATAGATAGATAGATAGATAGATAGAGGAACATATTTGAAAGAATGCTCACTTTCCCTTCGCGCTTCCGCGCACAGATTCCATGCTGGGAGGGGGAGGTAAGTGGGGTGCTGCTGGTTTGTTTGCTGTGGGTCACAACTGATACGAATGGGGGAGGGGAGCGGTGGCAGTGGCGGTCGCACTCCCGCTGCGACAGCTCTTGCTTCCAGTCCGCGTTTTACCAGCAGCCACAGATTAGAAGCGGGGCCTTGGGGGGTGTCCAGCCCAGCCAATCACCGCCGGCCCCCTGCACGTGGCGCCGAGGGCTCTTGGTGCTCCCTCTACTCACTTGTTATTAGTGTCCCGCAGCAACAGAGGCAGAGGGAGCCCTCAGCGCCCTCACCGCCAGGCAGGACCCGCGCACAGCCCTCTGAGGGCCGCCGCCATGAGCAGTCCGTACCAGGAGGAGGCCCCCGAGAGGCCAGAGTGCAAAAGCAAGTCCCCCACGCTGCTCTCATCTTACTGCATTGACAGCATACTGGGCCGCCGAAGTCCCTGCAAGATGAGGCTGCTCGGGGCCCAGCCCCTGGGGGGCCCTCGGGCCGAGCAAGAACCGAGCCGAGAAGGTGAGACTTGGGCACCGGCGGGCGGGGAACTTTGCAAGTGGCCTCTCCCTGTCCCTGGGGAGCAAGTAATCCATGAAGATTGGGCTGTCAATAGAATCTCTTCTCTCTGAATACTATACTCCTGAGTGTCAGGCCGATCCCTCCATACTGGACTACTGAAATACCCACTCCTCTTTTAATACTGGGCTACCGATGGACCATCTGCCCCCTCGACACTGGCACTAGAGCTTCTGCTCCTCTGTGATATCAATCCCGGTATTCGTATAAGCAATGCGATCTTTTTATTGAGATCCTTGATGTTACTATTATTACAAGTATTATTATTTTTCCACAGTGGTCACATTTGTCTTAGTATTAATAATAGCATAACACACACCTGTCTGACGGCATCAAAGAGTTGTGAGGAACAGTCTTTTTTTGGCAAGCGAAGCCTTCGAGGGGTAGACACGGCCTTTTTCTATGGGATTTTGAATGTACCTGTGATTTGTAAGGTTATTTTTCTCTTGTGACAGTTCAGTATACAGAAAATTATTTTGTAACTGGGGCATTATGTTTATAGAACAAAAGGTTATCGAAGAACAGGCGAGAATTTTAGATTAAAAAAGAAGATTGTGTAATCCGTAGTTGAAATACGTCTCTACCGTGTTTTAAAAAATATCCCATGCGTGAGATAGTCGAGGTGTATTTAAAAAAAGTTGAATAATGTAAAAATAATCCAACAACATATTACATCTAATACAGAGAGTGTAATGCATTTTATCGCCATTGGTGTTCCTGGGAATGGCATGAATTACTAGACTGATTTTAACACTATCAGGAAGTGGGAAGCAGAGTTTTCTCAGTCAGTTATGCTGTGATCAATGAACCAGGATTTTGCACTGAAACAATACTTGTCTGATTCTGCGTTCACCCTCCCTGGCACGATAAAAATATATATCTATATACAGTAATACATTTAGCTGCAGGGTTGTAACGGCTGGCTGTTTATTTTAATTAACCTATAACATGCAGTCTGTGTCGGTGTTTCTAAACATTACAGGAGTGTTCAGCTTCCGTCTAAAACCTATACCCAGTACAGGCGCAAGTCAGAGGCCAGAAGATACCCTTGGCACCGAAGGGCCACAGGGCTACACCCCGCTCTGGGTCCCAGGCCGGCGTGGGAGAGCGGCGCACAGCACATTACTAGTTATACGTGCTCAACAGGTGCTGCTGGCAGAGGGCACATGCCATCAGCCCCAGTGCCCCCTGCACGCCGCTGTCTGCTAGGACACCCGACACATCAAACACCGGCGGCGCTACACAAAGCACCTCGACGAATACCCTTCTAAATATAGGGCAAGGTCACGGCGCTGAATGTTTCATATGCCGAAGCCAAGCGCGGGGCCTAGTCAGGCCGCTTTGAATGCAGTCTGCCCCACCCGAGCGCTCGGCTTTAGCAGAAGGACAACCCCTGAGGGAGAGTGAGCCCCCGCTAAGATCATCTGCTTCCCTTCCTGCGGGGAGGGGTGCCCTTGCCACAGGGTACTCCAGAAAGGCCATCCAACAGCAGGTCCACGCAAGAGACTGGGCCCTCGTAAGATATTATACTGCCACTCTCGGAGGAAGGGCTGTCCTGCCACACGGGAGAGCAGACGTACACTCTTGAGGGAGAGTGTGCCAAGGGGAAGATTACTGATGAGTGAACTCCGCTGTAAAATCGCCTGTTAGTCCTCTCAGGGTGAGAGGCGCCAGTGTCCCCGGGCACAGCTGAAAATGGCTTCCGCGGATAGTTTGGGTGGAAGACTGAGCCGCCCTATAAAATCAGCCGTTGCTCCTTGTTGTGGATACATACCCTATAGACAAGGCCGCGGTGACACCCAGTGAGCAGGTGAAAGTTCGAGCAAGCAAACGTCGTGGTGTTACACAGACCATGCCACCGCAGGTAGCCAGAGGAGCGGATGTGAGAGTTAATCCGAGGATAATAGTTTCTCGCTGATTTGTTCATTAGTTTGGAATTCACTTGGGCAGAATGTCCCGTAGTCCCGGAGTCGGATTAAGAAGGGTCATGGTAGTAGGGTAAACGGGACTACTGCGGAGATGAGATTAGACCGAGGTGACCATTTTGGAACTTGATGTGCTGGGTTTAGTAGGACTCGACAATGTGATAAATACAATCAGATCTAGTTACTGGATTACGTGAATCTGCTATCATGGTGCACTATTAACGCCCTTCCAGTCACTAGTGAGAGTTTCCGTGGGTTTGGGTACACATGGGCTACACCTGCTATTCACGGACGAGGCATCTCTGGTCCTGCTGGTGTCATCCATGTCTGACTGCACCGCTATAGGTCCATGAGCTGTGCCGTCCCACGACACTCTATAGTTCTCTTGCAAATACACTTGTAAAATTTTCTTAAGCATTTCGCTGTGTTTCTGCTGGAGTTCAATGTTGATTTCTCATCCTGCAAACTTTCCCTCTCCCTACCCCTTTGCTGTCCGCAGGGTCTCCCAAGGGTGGCAGCACCGGGGCTGCTTTCGAGGCCGAACTACACCTACCCCCCAAGCTGAGGCGCCTGTACGGGCCGGGGGCCGGCGGGGGGCGGCTGCACCTGCAACCTCACCCCGATCTCCCCGGGCCCCGGCCCACGCGGGAGCGCCCCGAGCGCCTGCTGCTGCTGGGCGAGGGCGGCTGGAAGATCAGCCAGGCCCCTCAGGTCAACATAAGCCGCAGCAAGTCCTACCGCGAGCACAGCGCGCCCTGCCAGCAGCCCGGCCGCCAGGGGGCGCCCGGCGACGACGAGGAAGACGAGGAGTTGGAAGACGACGACGACCTGGACGACGACGAGGGGGAGGCAAGCAAGGAGCCAGAGCAGCCGACCCTGGGGCACCCCGGCCCGGGCAGCAGCCGGGCCCCCGCCCCGCCAGAGCAGCCGGACGGTGAGCTCTCCCCCAAGGAGGACCCACTGCTGCACTCCTCGGACGGCGACGGCAAGGACGGCGAGGACAGCGTGTGCCTGTCCGCGGGCAGCGACTCCGAGGAGGGCATGCTGAAGAGGAAGCAGCGGCGCTATCGCACGACCTTCACTAGCTACCAGCTCGAGGAGCTTGAGCGGGCCTTTCAGAAGACGCACTACCCCGACGTCTTCACCAGGTGAGAAGGGTCTGGGCAGTGGCACTTGCAGAGGAGCGCAGGGGGAGCCGCTAGATTAGAAGGCATGCCACCAGGTGAGTGGCGGCCACGTAGTCAGGGAACGTGCATCCATGTTGGGGCGCAGGGACAGCCCTACAGGGTCATGGGGCATCCACAAAGGGACGAGTGAACACCTAGAGGGGACGCCCAGAACATTCACTACCGCAAGGCCGCCAGCTGCTATGAGGCACCGGTGAGGGGAGTGGCATTCCTGGAGGTCCGGGCGGTGATCAGCAGCGGCAAACAAAGGCGATGTCAGTAGAGGGAAGAGGTAGATAGCAGAAAAGCCCAGCAAAAAGGCAACTTAGTTCTAGATGCAAGAATGGAAATTGGGAAATCAATTTTGGAAATACCTATAAAAGTCTGGACCAACTTTTAAGAATGAGAAAACGAGACAATAGTGAGTGAATGGGAAAATGAGATAATAATGAAGTTGTTAGAAAAACTATAAAGGCAGGAAGGATCAAGGTGCTAACGTTCATCTGCGCTGCGTGTTTTGAAATTACGTTGTCTCTGCTGGAAAGCGATAAGTGGGATTTTGGCAGGATGGTGTACACTAGCGAACACGTCCACGGAATGGCTGGTGGCACATTAATCCGAAATGCCACCAAAAAGAAACGAGGAGGCCGTTTACAGGCACGTTATTCCTGTATCCCCTTCCTTCACTGACAACAGGCAAGACACCTCTCCCCCGCGCCTATAATCTTTGTCATTAGACTGTCAACTAATGTGCAGTTTGTGGCGCTTGCCACTGTGCGCCAGGCGCGGCTCGGCACCGCGGGATGGGGGCCTCTGCCGGGGAATGGAAATGAGGAATAGCTGGCCAACGGGAGGCAGGTAGTGCTTTCCAGGTCATCGGGCTTTATTTTTACCCACTGCCTTGATCCCCTCACCTCCTCCCCTCAGATTCATGTCATCACCACTCAGCCTGACGAGTATCAATTATACGCTCCCAAGTACAAATGGAACCTTACCCCTCCCGTCCGGGGCTGTCCCGAGTACTGATATAAACGGAGCTAGGTTAGGAGTACTAGGTAACCCAGACAAAAAAGAACCGCTTTAAAAACAGAAAGCCGTTTGTGCGAGGAACGGGTTCACTCTGTCTGGATCGCTTCTGCCTGCGCGGTGCCGGCTCAAGGTGGTGTGTGCGGGCGGAGGGGGCGCGCTCAGAGGGCGAACCATAAATTCACACCAGGGTTAAGTCAACTCACAGCGTGCGCATATGCAGGAGGTTTTCCTCCCAGGGTCTTTGAGGATGGGCATCGTCACATCAGTGTCCGGTTTCTGCGCTGCTTCCCGGGAGGCAATAAGCTGCCTGATAGTCAGCAGCTCAGTTCTGTGCGCGTGGGGAGTCACTGGCCTTTTCTCTCTCTAAGCACACTTAGAAGGTGGGGTAGGAAACCGTTCATGTCATATACACTGAAACTAAATCCCGGCAAACCTGACCGTGTGTCTAGTTTGAACTCGGTGCCTTGCTTGGGGCGTGAGGCTATTCGCATGAAATAATCATTTCGGGCTGTGAACCTGACTCATGGTTGAGACATTTTTGCAATGCTATTACTCCGGCCACAATATACATTGGGAGTGCGATGCCGGGGTCTGCACAGTCCACGCATTGCAGGAGACACATCCAACCAACTGTACTATACACATGCAAGAATGGCAGGTTATTTCCAGATACCAAGAAAGGCACATGGTTATTCCCACAACGATAGGCATATGTGTAGATCCAAATAACGTACGTTTGAGCGATTTATGCGCAATTCTTTACCTTTAATTTGCGGACATGTTCTGCCTATCGCAGTGCACTACATTTTTGAAAAAATGTTTATATCGTGAAGGTTGATAATAATTTTGTCTTTACAGGGAGGAGCTGGCTATGCGGCTGGACTTGACAGAAGCCCGAGTGCAAGTAAGTGGCCACAGCGTGGCAAAAATGACCGCGTAGGGAGGCCACGAGAGATTGCTGTCCGGCAGTGTGATTGCATGAGGTGTACTGCAGCCTGTGAGATGTGTCCACCAGTATAAGTACTGGCCGGCACATTCTGATTGTTTTCTTTGCCGTTTTAAATAGCGCCAGCTTGACCCGAAGGTATTGGAGTGCTTTACATGGGCATCAGTTACGTTACACACGGATGGATACGTTCATTTCTGGGTGGGCACTGGGAGAGTAAGTGATGTGAACAAATTCACAGGATGCTGAGACTTGAACCTGGCTCCCCAGCTCCAAAGTCGGCAGCTCTGAGCAATAGCCACGTTCTCTCCACAGTTTCTGTGAATTGTTGGTCCTGCCAAAAGCATCCTGAGGCATATCCCTTGGACACCTTCCTCTTCACAACCCTCCTCACTTGCGATCCTTGGTGCCTTTTTATTGACAGAATTTGGTGGGCTACTCAAATCTCAGAAGGAGGGAGCAGAGAGAACAAACACGTTATCGAGGAGGTTAAGAAGCCTCTCCCTGGCTGGGTTACTTATGCAGAAGATTGAAGCCGGGGTACTTTACCAGGCAGTGCTTACTGTGCCAGGCTGAGATGACAGTGCGGCAGGTGGAACAAACAGCCCCCACCCCCTTCCCTCACATCCCGGCCTCAGAGCAACAGGGAGGATACAAATCAGCGGTAGCAGTTTTGCTTTTAATTGAAGTGATGGAGGAAATGGAGTTTGCTGTTCAAACAAATCTGTCTGCTCGAAGCAGGTATTTGCGCGATTAAGGCTCCGATGGGCTCCATAAAAAGCCACTTAGTGCGAGAGCAAATATGGCCTAGTGGGTCGCTTACCCCCACCGAAATGTGTGCAGGGTCCAGCCTGGGGAGGCCCCCATTAAGGTGTATGCAGGGCCCATCCAGAGACCCACCCGGCCCAGTGGCAAACAGAGAACAGATGTCCCTGCCCCGAAAAGCACTTTACAGTTACAATCCGCCGCTGATAAAAGCACAATAAATTCCATATGGCTCATTTAATACACAACAGCCCCTGGCATCAGCTGGGCTACGGGGAAAGCCACCCCCTCTGTTGACACATTGCTCCATTGTCAGAGAGAAATGTGACAGCGAAATCAGGGGAGCAAAGCCGTGGGAAAGTTAAATAACTTTTCCTGAGCGGCGGCCGTGCGGGCAGAACACCGCCGCACTCATCTCCCGAGTGCTGTGAATTATTGGACGGTCTCCCTTTCTGTCTGTGTTGGGAGTGCAGCGAGGGGGTGAGTGGCCATTAATTAGCCACTGCCTCTCCCCCCTCGGAGCCGCCAGAGCTCAGCCCCCTTCGGAATTTAGGGCCTGATGTTTCAAAGGGTTGTTCCCAATCTGTTTGTATGGGGAAAACCTTGATGCTTAATGGTCTTATTTCTGTCCACGTTCGAAAGTAAAATGTATCCCTTCTTCTTGAAATGTCTTTTCCTGGCTGTTGTGTGTGGTTTAGGATATTTACATTTCTTATCACTTACTGGTTCTTTTCTTATTTTCTATTCAGGGTGGGGGCTCGTCTGCAACAGGACATCCTAGTTGTTCGGCAATAATAATGCGGAATAACGCGTCCTTTATGGTCCCAGATACTAATTTTAGCTAAGTTTATTAGCGATTTCTTGAAACTTAAACACAATTACGAATAAAAGTTTTTTTTTTTTTAAACCGACATCGATATACAGAGACCGTTTTCTTGTTTTACACACACCAGCAATAAAAAGAGTCACGGAATGCGGATTTTTAACCTGTGGGAGGGGCGGTTTCTAACGTTTTATTATTTTTTACTCGTATTTTATACTATTCAAAGCACTAGTGTTTGCTATCCAATTGATTTATACAGCATTAATCGAAAAGCAATCACGATATTTAAAAAGAACCACGCGGGCAGTAAAATACAAAATCTGTATGGAAATTTTTTTTAGTGAATCAGTTCTTAGAAACAGTTTAGAGTACAGTGCATCCTCTTCAGTTTAGGACGCCACACATTTGGATGCAGATGTCAGCAGAAGCCTACTGGTGAAACCTTGCACACTCACCTGTTGCACAGTGTTCACTAAAAGTTCAACACCTGTCACCAGGACTCTTGCATACAGTTATCTCGTTGCCGTGGTCGTCTGTATACCGTTATACATTTCAACCCTAGAGAGACATTTATAAGAAAAGTGTGTGGTGAATACTGCATGTTTATGAAGGCTGATCAGCTTTAGACGTACGGTTAAAAATGGACAGTTATTGCACTGATTGTGAAAACGGGTGCCGCCGTCTGGAGAATTCATTTTTATTTCGACCAAGGGGTCACTGAAGGGGGTAGGGACACCTCTGACTGTTTGGGAGCTTAACGACAACAGGGCAGTGGGATTTCCGGCCAGGTAATTCCTAAAGGTTCGTGTAAGACTCGGCGGCAGAAAACAAATCTGTTATTTGAGAATGTAGGTGTTTGTCCACCTCGCTCTGCTGTAGAGGGGAAAAGGCGGGTCTCTGACAGGCGTGTACATATTTTGTTTACTAAAATGAACTTGCATCATCTCTACTTGCCATGATGCCATTAAAAACCAAAGACCGACTGAGTGTAGATGACGGTACTGTGCGTGTTTTCCACATGTTTATCAGCACGTGTTCTACCCTGTGCTATAGCAGAAGGGAAATACATTTATTTTGTATTGACTGCTTTTAAACAACTGTGTTTTACTTTGGCATGAAATCCAAATTCGGGTTTAAAAGAGTTCTTATAGTGCGAATTCCCAAGCGAGCATCATTACTGACATCGGCTACACCGACGTAAGATTCGTAAGACAGCGGAGTGATAATAGTGTTCGAAATAATGCGTGACATCCAGACTGCAGGAACCCCCGGCTTAATGCAATGCCACCGCTCCGCTAAAGCTGCGTGTGTAGGGTAGGGCTGGCTCACTTGGTTTCTGGGGTGATACCCTGAGCAGCGGCGAAAGCGCCCCAGGGAGACCGAGCAGCGAACCTCAAGCTCAGACGTGGAGCCCCTGCTTTCAGGCCAGCATCCCTCCTTGGTTCGCGCCCTCCAAGCGCGCTACTGCGGAACCAAACCGCGCGCAGCCTTCTTTCTGCTGAGCACTCCTGTCTGGGCCCAGATCGTGGGCAGATGTTCGGTGCTGGGGTGCAAGACTGGCTGCCCCGAGGGACACCGTCCACCCCTCCCCTCGCCATCGGCCTCATGCACAGGATAGCTGCGGGTTACACTGCGGTGTAGTGCCCAGAAGACTACGTGAGGGGGATGTCACATCGATCGCAGCACCCTCTGTGCATGAGGCTGGACGCAGGGGCCACTTGTTTGGCATCCTAACTCGTTTGTTATTGTTTGTTTCCCGTAAGCACTTTTTATAGTAGCCTGTGCGTTTCACTGGTGGAACATAAACCACAGCACATGAGAAGCAGCTGTGAATACCAGGGGCGCAGCGGTGGACTGTGGGCATGTCGCCTGGCTGCTTTCAGCCAGAGACCACCCCTGACACCGAGATTTCCCCAAACATCCAGGAAAGACATTGGAAGGGGTTTAATAAATGACTAGAGACCGGGCAAAGGAAATTGGACAGTAACATATTCGTGAACGACAATTCCTGGGCTGCTGCTGGGAACTCAGCACGGAGAGAGCCTTACTTTTGCCGGACGTCTGGGAGGTGCTTGCTTTGCAGGGCATATGGTCGCTGGCTCTTGCCAGTGCAACGCTCTCCGATGGCGTTCTGTTGTGACAGCCACTGGGTTGCACAGGTTATCGGAGGTGTATATTTGGGGTGGGGTTGGGGTGCACATCATGTAAGTGCAGAGACTAACTGCTGGCTGCGAGTTCTTCTGGGGTGTGTTTGGTGTGCACACACATTGCATGTCAGTAGCTGGTGAGCTGTGGTGTTGGTTGTATAGCATATGCTTGGTTGGGGGGCCCCCTTCTGCAGCGTAGTTATTGCCTGTGCCAGGAACTTGGTTTGTGATACCCATCTCTAGAGAGCAATAGCCGGTTACTGGGGTGTTGTGGGCACTGATCCTCTATTTCTCTCCCAGGTCTGGTTCCAGAATCGCCGCGCCAAGTGGAGGAAGCGAGAGAAGGCGGGAGCTACGCCGCATCCGCAGGGACTGCCCTTCCCTGGCCCACTCTCTGGCGCACATCCCCTCAGCCCCTACCTGGACGCCGGCCCTTTCCAAAGCCACCACCCAGCGCTAGACTCTGCCTGGAGCACCGCCTTCCCCGGTCTGCCTCAGGGCCCTGCGGGCCTGGGACCCGGCACCGCCCCCCTGGGCCTCAGCACCTTCCTGGGGGCAGCTGTCTTCCGACACCCCGCCTTCATCAGCCCCGCCTTCGGCAGGTAATGTCTCCGGCCTCAGAAATGGGGGAGGGGGTGCGGCGGAAACTGTTCTCCGAGTGAGAGGAGCACACATCGATTTACTCAGACCCCAAGCAGGAGGCCATCCTTTACAGCAGTGGTTTTCGTACTTTTTAATGCCGCACCCAGTGAAAAAATAAAAATCAGCAGGAACCCCTCTGAATTTTTCACAATTATTATATTAAGGTGGCACTGTTTTAATGTGTGTAGACTTATTTAAACACTGCAATTATGTTCCCTTTTTAAAAATGCAGTAACTTTTTTTCTGCTTAAAACAAAGCACAATTACCTGCATAATGCTTATTTTGGCCAGAGCCTGGTGCCCCCCTTGGGAGCAGTTGACGCCCCCCTATGGGGTGGGCCTGGGCCCGCCCCTCAGTTTGAATACCACTGGTTTACAGGAAAGCCAGAGGGCCAGGAGAGGATAGATACCATATGCCCAGTGCGCATGCCCTACAGGGTGCAAAGTGTCATGGTGGCATCCTTGTGCCCTTTCAGAAGAGATCACAATATGTTTAAATATAACTAAGTTCACTAGCAGATACGCCCGTTATGCTGTGTTTAGACATTTGGCGATTTTAGCAACTGGTTTACTCGGAGGAAATTCCACTCCATTTGCATCTATGTTTTCACAGTTTTATACATGCAAACTCGACCGAAAGTTATTGGAGCGATTTACTTGAGTTATGTTACACAAACATACATTTACCCAATAGCCAATTGGAGGTTAAGTGATTTGCCCGTGATAGGGTGTGGAGGGACACCGGAACTCGAATCTGTGCCCCCAGTTCCAAAGTCGGCAGCTCTGGCTGTACGGCCACATTATATCGTTCAAATTATTGTCTAGGGCTGGTTTTATGAATGGTTGGTCCACTGTCCAAATTGTTTAATAGACAGACTGTCCATGTCGGGTTTGAACTCTAACTGGCTCTGGTAGTAATTACACAATTTGAACTCACACTATGTATTCGGATTTGCTCGCTTCAAATAATGTTGAAACCTGCTCAGATAAATAGCTCTAAAGTGATGAAAATAGACATCGACGTTGAGGTTTACATTGAACATTTTCAGCATCTTAGTATTCAGTGCCCGGCACAGAGGTACAGAGCCCCCATTAGCAGGGACCCTGCTCCAGAACTCCCATGACTTAAAAGAGCAATCTGTTGGAAAAACCTTCCATTTAACAAATTGCATAACTGAGCACCATTAGCACGGGACGGGGTAGTTTGATAGTCATTCAGAGCAGGTTATTGAAAATGCTCGAGAAAGTTAGGAAACATCGATTTTTACACGCTTCCTATAGAGATAGAAGCGCAGTATTCACTCCCAGTGACCCCAGTCGCGCCAATGCATTCCGTGGTGTTTCCATTTGAACTACTAAGTCGGGACAACTCCCACTAAAAAACAGCAGGACCACAAAATGCGTTTTTTTGTTGTTGCTTTTTTAAGGGAAAAAATAGAAATGGTATCCTCCTGAGAAAAGAATTAATACATTCATCTCACTGAGCATGGCCAACAGCAAGGGGAGAGAGTGTGTGTACACACAAACACCATCTCAGCACATGTCAATAAAATGAAAGCTATACAGCGGTAACGCAGCACACCTAAACGCGGCAGTGGTGTCACAGTGATGTCAGGCTCTGGCTGCCAGTGATGATTTCTATGTATCTCTTCTCGCGTAACATTAACGCGCCCTTTTTTACGCCCTGCCATCAGCCTGAAAAGTCAAATGTAAACGCTCGGTAAACAAGGGCTCTGGTAATGGGCGACAGTTTCAGTAAGCAAACCCCAGAGATCCCGCGACTGTTTCTTTCCAACCACCGAGAAGCGCTTCAAGCCTGAATCAGGGCAGCACTCCCTTCTCGGTATTTGAAAAGCATGTGTCGCCCTCCACCCGGTGGGGGGGGGGGGGGGGGGGGGGGGGGCGCTCTGGCCTGATATGCGTGAAGAAAACGCGAGACGGTTTCACCATGAGGGAAAGACCTCGAGATGGCGGACTCTGCCGGGGGGTGGTGAGGCCACATCCCAGCAGTTTGCCAAGGAGGGGGATTTGGCACTGAGACTGCGTTGGACCTGGTAGGAGGTGTCCCACAAAGAGCCATCCTGCTTGGAAGTAAGAACGCTGGCATAGCACACCAAGCACACTGCCAATGGGGGCAGCAGGGTGTGAAGAGCAGGTAGCGCCCCACCCCCACCTTAGTCTCAGTCTGGACCCAGGCACTTGGCAGTCTGTGGGGTGGCCTCGCTGAGAGCAGGTGGTTCCAATGCCGATGGAGGCATCTTCATGGTGCCTTCGCCACAGTGGTTGAGGGGCGGGGCCGTGGGGCTCTGGCAACAAGAATATCAAGGACAGACGGTGCAGGCCACTCTGGAGGCTGAGTAATATCCTGACATGAGGGTACAAGACTGAGGTAGTGAGAGAGGTGTGTGTGCGAGGGGTTAGCCGGACCGATGCGGGCTGCCAGTACATCCCTGGTGATAGCCAGCGACCCGAGGAATGTCGCCCTGCTTTCGGAAAGCGGTGCCCAAGACCAGCTCGGGAAGTGAGGCGCCAGGTGGGGGACAGCTGCACCGTAAGGCGATGGACAGGAGACCATAAGACAGCAAGAATGCAACAAGTTGTTCCATTGCAGAAGAGAATGGCCTTTGCTCACCTTCGTGCAGTTCGCACAACATCGAAGCACGAGTTTAGGTGCGTTTGGAAAAAAACACACACCACAAGTTTGCAATTTCGAAGCAGGAAGCATATGTAAAATATACCAGGAACGTCCTGATTTCACTGATTGAGCTCAATTGAAAATCTGGTATTTATTCGCTCAAATGAAAATCTAGTATATATTCATCGTTTTTACTGTATTGCCATCTCACTGGAAGGGGCCCACCAGCAGCGATTTTAAATGAACAAACTAATTCCTTTCAGTGACAATGGCTGACGTCTTTTAAAATCAAACCAGAGCAAGAATAACGGTCTATTTTTCAAACATAAAACCGACATTTTATGAGGCACGTGCTCCGGATTGAGGCGGGCTGCATATAGCAACAAAAAAAAAAAATACCATACGAGCAAACTAATAAACTCATTTATTAAAACAGTTTCCGCTGCATCACTTCTTTCATTTTTTTTAAATCGTAATTCTGACGTTTCCCTTCCTTCATACTTGATATTAAAAATACGCTGAACAATGGCAACATGTGATTGCGCTCAACGGCCAACTGGACAGTGTTAAAATATTTGACAAACTGATTACCTTTGCTTTAATATATTTTGAAAAAGAAAAACACCACTGATACTATTTAGTCTTCATTGCCTATCACAGGATTTAGTGTTACTATTTCAAATTCCAATTCTGCTACACAGTGTATGTGTTGTGCCTTGAGACAGAGTGTTGGAGACCTGCACTAAAATTGAGCGGTAATTTTTCTGGTCCTTGGTGCAGACTTCTACATATTCCTTGTTCTCACCCAATCTAGTTTTCTGTATAATCAACCACGAGCTTTATCTGCTATATATTCACCTATATCTAACTTTCATTAGCTAGTCATGTATGTATTTGTGTGTTTTGTGTTTACTCATCAAGGCATGTAATTTGAACATTTGTCAAATTTGGCTTCTGATAAGGGAACACATGCTTCTGAAGATGTGAAGAATCACGTTGGCTTAGGTTGTGTTCTGTTTAAATAGATTTCATCTGAATGATTTGCTCTTTATGTATTTATTAGCAATTTGTAATGCCTTGGCAGCTGGGACGTTATATTGAAGCGCGAGTCTGATTAAGCAATGTTTTAGTTTGTCGACTTGTCGCTATCTGCCAGTCGACACAATTACTATCAAAGTAACCTGTTTAAGCAAGGCGTATGAGGGCGCTTACTGGATGAATCGGACTCTTAAGAATCCGAGTATTAAAGAAAATATAGTTAACCACGTTGGGAATTGAGAAGCAAGTGACAGTGAGGCGGTGCGGTAGGAAGAAGGATGCTCCGTGCGCCTTCGTTGCTCACACTGTCCTCTCTTTGCAGGCTCTTCTCCACCATGGGCCCCCTCACCAGCGCCTCCACTGCCGCCGCCCTGCTGCGACAGCCCGGGCCCCCACTGGAGAATCCGGGACCCGGGGCCCTGGGAGAGCCCCCAACCGCGGCCGCAGACCGAAGGGCATCCAGCATCGCCGCTCTGAGGCTGAAGGCCAAGGAGCACGCCGCCCAGCTCACACAGCTCAGCCCCCTGCCCGGGCCCGGCGCCGGAAAGGAGGTGTGTTAGAGACTGACCCGGGGAAGCAACCCCGAGCCCCACCAGAGACCAAACAGGAAATGCACAAACAGTGCCCTGCGGGAGGACAGAAAACTCGGCCACCGAGCGCGGAGCAGCAGCTTCACTGCGGCGTGGCCGCCGGGACTGCCAGCCCATAGCTGCTACTTCTAGGAAACGCACTCTCTGCCGGCCTCATAAATAATATCCTCATGAGTAGAAAAAACACGCAAAGTATATTTTTAAATGAGTTGCACAATGACGTCAAATGTTTCATTTGAGGCCGCGATTAAATGAGAACATTACATTTTTTTTTGCTGAAGTGCTCGTTCCTCCTCCATCTGTGTATTTTGTTTAAGTTTTCGAATATTCGCCTCGTTGGTAGGTATGTGGTATTGACTCGAGCCCCAGGGCTGTATTTTTACATTCTTGATGGAGCAATCTGCATATCGTCTGCTGCAAAGGGACGTTGTCGCGCGCAGGAGGGAAAGTTCGGTTGAGGCTGTAAGGTAACCAGTGCACTTAAAGCAAAGCGTGTACCTTGTTTTTGTAAATTTATTTTTTACTACCTTCTTTGTCAATAGACCAACCAAGGTTTTTATATCAAACCAAAGGGAAATTACACGGCTAGAATATGGACTGTTCAAGTCAATAAACTGTGATAGTTTATGTAAATACTGTTGTTGTAAAGAAGAGAGCTTTGTTTATTTGAAATGTTTAAAAAAAGATTGCACTCTGTGTAGCGTTGTAAAGTTCTGTCTCCTGTATCACCCCGTGTTGTAGATATCATAGTTACCCTAGCAAAACATATTTATGTACAAATAACCCTGATTATTTTAATTTATTAATTGTAGAAATGTTTGAAACATTCAGAAAAGCAGCATCACATCGTATTTTTGTGAGTTTATTGTTAACACTTCTCCTGACGTTCAGGTGAAGAGGTGTCCTTCTAAAAAGAAGATAAAATAAAAACCAAACAAATAAAAACACAATGTAACAAACAAAAGCGTCAACTGGTCAATTCCAGGGGTTTTAGGAGGAAGAGTGCGTTTTAAAAAACTGCATCGAGGAGTAAATTACATTGTGGTTCACCTCTTGAAGGTGACGTTTAGCAGAACGGAGTCTGGTGGAGGGACAAGAAATTCTGAAATGTGCCATCAACAGCTACATAATAATAGACAGTATTGTACAGAGCTTGAAATTACTAGGATTACCTCCAACTAAACGACACTCGCTTATTTAATCACCACAGGGAGTTGAAAGTCCGAGAGAGAGAGCTCGAGGACATTTGTATATTTAACCTGCAGGTTACAAATCCTCATAAGCAGCAGGGACAAGGACCACCCGGGCTACGTACTAGCTCGAGGATGCTACTGGGGGACTTTGTCTGCAGTAGGGACTCCAGTCTCAAGTAGGCTTCTGAAGGGAATAGTAGCGGGTTCAGCAATTCGGCGGAAAAGGCATTTTTTTTGTTTTCTAAAAGCTTCCTGCGTCAACTGCCCGGGCGAGTTTAATGGGCTTGGCATGTGGAAGGCTTGAGAGCTAGGAAGTATTAACAGTAAATATTTCGCGTTACCACTATCTTACTACACAAAGCAGCCGCGGAGCAATGACTGCGCAGCTCTTGCCCTGCTCAAGCCGAATAACAAGAACAATCCAGCAGAGTGCGAAGACGCAAGGCGTCCACTCAGTATTTTTGGGGAGGGGTTGTAGGCCACCACAGGGCTCCAGAGTCGTCAGTTCTCAGTTGCCACTCGCGAGGGTCACTTTCTGGTTGGACATGAAAGAGCAGCACAGTACACGTAACGGTGAGACTAAGAAACTAATACCACCTTCTCAGAAAGAAATCACTCACAAAGTCTATTAGCACGTACCCTTAAAAAGTTACTTGATAAGTATAAATTATTCCGCATGAAGCCATATATAAATATATATATATATCGCCAAGTTTCTGATCGTGTTGAGTTGTTTCAATAATCGTTTAAAGGTGGTAAATTGTAGCGCTGGAATGCCGTTAGAGAAGTCAAAGCACAAGGACAAACTGAAATAATGTGTAACTATGTTTTCATCGGTAACCTCTGCAGAGCGTGTCCTAATTATTATGCGTAGCTGCCAAGGATGATTTTAATTGTATCTGAAATGCTTGTGAATTGTGAGGGCTAGTGGTGCCCTGTGGTCATTGTTGGGAAAATATGAAATGTGTACATTAGAGACGTATACTAGGAGGAGAAGATGCCCAATGCACGGACTGCTCACATGCAGTCCAACACAAGGCCCGGACCAGACCGCGAGTGATCTGGCCCTCAACCCACCGAGGCTCCCGGGGAAGCACCTCACCCTGTAGTACCACCTGGAAGGCAGCCCCCATGCATCGCTCCGAGAGCGATGGCGGCAGCTAATTGATTGCAATTCTCAGTAATTGATGGGTGTGAGAACGAGACGTTAAGGATGCGCGCTACAGCACATTTATCTGACGTGCTCTCGCTGTCACCACTTCCGCTTCATTTATTTCACAAACTGCCAATAGTTTGGAGGCCTTTCCTTCAAATATCTGCGGAATGTCTAAAGAATGCTACAAAAGAGCCACTCCCCCACCCAACTAAATAAATAAAAGGGCAATGGTAAGATGATATGAAAAAGAAAGCCCCAATCACTCGCCCTCCCTCCAAAAGATTGAACGAAGGGTGCTGGTGGCACTGAGCAGGCACAGTGCCCCCCTGTCCTTCTCGCGACTCACTGCCACGGCAACAAACATAGCGGCTGTGTCGAACTATATCGCTCTAGTACAGTTGCATCGACACACACTTGCTTGGAAAGAGCAAAAATGAAGTTTTAGGGCAAACTGCGGGCACCAGAATGTGAATCAGGTGCAATAAAGACGAGTATTTAGTTTTCAATGTGGCAGGTGGGGTGTTGCTCAGGTCTTCAGGCATACCGTGCACACAAGCGCATGCCACCATTATCCGGAAGTGTTTTCACTTCCGCAAAGTTGCACCTCACCAAACAGACTAGCTGTTCCATTCTGGTTGGTTAACCAACGCCCACAGCAGTCTCTTCAATAATGCAGAGCAATGGCCACATAAGGCTAGCGGACGTTGGTCATGGGGCACGGTCCCAATCCTGTACGACAACAATCCGCGCCAACCTGAAGCTGTTTACCATAGGCCCAGGCCTCGGGCGAGAATGTGGGGCTCTTGGGCTCTAAAGTTTGATTACTCGTGGATAGGCGCATGAGACCCGGCAGCGCTGTAAAGCCGTCAGATTGCTCTGTAGCAACCCCTGCGCTGGACTGTGCACCAGCCAGACTCGTGCCCTGTGCGGAGACGGGTCTGGACCTTAAGACCGCGGACAAGAAGGGCAGAGCCCGGCTAGGGCTGCACGTTGTGTTACCCATGAGTCGCTTAACACCCCCTGCCACAATCTTGGTTTTCCTGCTCCCACTCACTTAATAAAAACGGAAGATGCATCTGTCGTTGTTTATATTACATGGAATGCCACAAAACAAAATCCTGGTAAATTTTTTCCCGCCTGGTTCATTCCGAGCCTCCCACCTCTTCAGCCGCCGTCTTTATCCCTGTTAATAAAGTCCCGGGAGGATGTTTTTTTTTGTTTCCTAGTTTGACCTCTTCATGGAGCAGAGGCAAATCGCGTGAAATTACCTCCAGGGATTATACCCAGTGAAAGCTGTGGCCTTGTTTTACAAACCACTAATCCCGGGCCCCGCTAACGCCGCAGACAGCAGCCCCTATTCTCCAGCTGCACACACCTAATTATGCATTTAACACCCCCCCCCCCCCCCTTTGAATATCAGCCCGAGAGGACCCGGTCTTGCACTGCCACACAACTCGCACGCCATGCATTACGGTTTCACAGCAGCTTTTTCAAGAAGTATTTTATAGGGAAGAAAATTATTTTCTTCGATTCCATTTCGTAATGAGCCACTGGACCGTAATCTAAGGGGATCTTGTGCTCAGAGTGATTTAATCTCATTGTATTTATTTTGAATGGGTGACTATAAAGTAGGGGAGCGCTTGCCACAGCGTGTCCCCGACCCACTACACTTCTTCACATGCCTCAAGCTAATGTGTCCTGAACTACTTCAATTCATCACGTACCTTGTGCAGGGAGTGACCAACTGCACTTCACGGAGCATACGTAGGCCCAAGTGGGTTGTGGCCGAAAGCACTTCTTCACGCAGGCCCAGTGGTTAGTGACCCACTGCATCTTTTTCTCTACCTCGCGCCCAGGTGGGCCGTGAACCACTGCACTTCTTCCCCTGGCTCAAACAGGCCCACGTGGTTTGTGACCCACTGCTGCATCTGACACAGCTCTCACATGGGTCGTTAGCCACTGCACCCTTTGCCCTACCCCACCCTCGCCTACGTGAGTTCTGAGCCACTGCACTTCCTCATGTACCACATGCACACCTTTGATGGTTGAGTACTTTGTTCTGCCCAGATGTGGTAGGCCTGAGCCATACCTGCTTGAGATTTTCGCGTGACAAAGAACTGAATTACAAATACCAACAAAAAGTGTTGGTGACAAAGATCCAGAGTGGTCAGAAGTACACAGGACCCGGATGCCCCTAGTGTGACCCTAGCCCC
The DNA here is from genome assembly GCF_031143425.1 of Pleurodeles waltl. NCBI lineage: Eukaryota > Metazoa > Chordata > Amphibia > Caudata > Salamandridae > Pleurodeles > Pleurodeles waltl. Next base: position 684,881,383 of record NC_090447.1, read on the forward strand.
ACCATAACCCTGATGAAACACGGACAAAGGTAGACTGGCTTTTGAGTGGAAGAATTCATTACAGAATTGAGTATAGCACCCCAAAACACTAGGAACATTAATAAACTGGAAGAAGACATGATCAACATTTTGAGGCAAAATCATAAAGAACATAAGCAAAACAGACATATGGATAATCAAATAAATCAGACAGAGAAACTTCAGTCAGGTAATAAATCAGACAGAGCAATACATGGCTTGTTACCGCCCACAACACCAGGAACCCCCTGCATTCCTTAACGCCATTGGACCACAGCAGTGCAACAATGCCACCTGTATCCATGTGGTGGGGGAGGGGTGCACTCCCCACCACCACACTGCCCCTTGTGCTCGTGGTATGGGTTCTGACCTCCAAACACCAAGCTGCCCTGGGGCTGCGATAGGATGGCTAGGAGCTGGAGCCCTGCGCCCATCCCAGTGATCTGGGCACCCTAGCCCCCAAGCCCCAAGTACTGACGCTCGATATGTGTGCTTTTTAATTGCAATCGCAACAACCCAGTGTTTTTCTTAACCCATAAAACTGACATAACCGATAATATTGGGTATTTCACCCAGTTTGTATATAATTTGAAGTTTTGGAGACAGCTGCATAGGGCATGTGCATAGCGTCACAAGGTCCCGTCGAGGAGCTATACAAAAGTTACAATCCTCCATATTGTCATGAAAAGCTGATGTCACATTCAAGGTTGGTGGCGCTAACAAATCTTTTCGTAGTATCCCACTCGGCCCTTGACGCGTGTGCCAAGAATTACAAAGTACACGTGCAAAAGGTATGCTATTAGAAGCTTAATGAAGCAAAGTAGGACACAACACAATACATAGTAGAAGGCGTGACGGCATCAATAAGTGCACGCCGCTTGTAAATTCAATAGGTTTCCTCGTAATCTGAATGGGCTGTCCGCCCTTCTCCACAGACGCCCATTAAGGGCCCACTCTTCTCACGCAATGAAACCCAAGCAAACTGCGTGGGTCTCCAAATGTACCAAAGACCAAAGTTCAGTTCGTGGCAAAGACGGCTGTCTTCAGCAGTGCCCGCCCCACCCTTCTAGCGGAGCCCTCTCCTTCGGCCGGCAGCCAAACCGAGCCCCAGGCTGTCTCCACAAGGAAAGCCCGCAGCAGGCTGAAGGGACGGCCGCTGCAGCTTGGAACCGCGCTTTAGCTGCTGTCCTTCCGCTAGCAGAAAACGGCGGACTCCTTTGGTGGAGTTAGACAGGAGGGAGGGGGAGGGGCCAGCCCCTCGCAGAGCCTTAATTCTCCTCTCTTTGCTCTCATCCAATTAGTGCAGTGTATTAAGCGGTTTATCATCTCATAGCCAGCCATTGAGGGAAACAAGGCGAACACTTTGCAATAGAGCCTGCTCTCCTTTGACACCCTCAGGTACTTACATATTCCACTGTGCAATGAATAATAGGGGGAGAATAGAGCACTAATTCCCTCATCAAAGGCTGCCTTGTCTGCTGCTTTGCTCAACAACACCATTCTGATCAAAAGAAAAGCAATAAAGCTTAGCATAACAAAACGAAACCTACTTATTAGCTTAGTGGTTAAATTAATGCTGAGCCCTTGCTATTCAGAGACCACGGTTTTCAACACAGCCTCCAGCAACCCGACAATGCTGCTTTCGGGGACGGAGGAATGTTAAGCTGAAATCTGAAGCTGTCTTAGATGAGTTAATCTATTAAACAAGTACTTGCAGAAGGACAATTAAGAAATATTTAGTCCATATACATAGGGTACAAGGCAGGTCGGTAATTGATTTTTTTTTTTTGGGTGGCGAGGTGTACAATCCTGCATGTTTTAGATCACTGTCGAGTCACACTATCTTAAACAGTCACAACAAAGAACCGAACACTCCAACCGATGTGGTGTATGCAAGAAATAGAAAAAGATGCCTAGAGGACAGAAAAAAAACAAAATCGCCATACATTTTGATTTTGCGCAAACACACCGACCAGCTTCCGAGTATGAGCGGGCTCCGCAGAGCAGCACACCGTTCCAGACTGGCCACGAGATCCGTCCTTACCTTCAGCGTTACTTAGGGACTGTGCTCAACCTAAAAGAGGGCCTTCTTTAAAGCACATAAACTGTCCGCATACCATGGACGTGTACTTTTTTTGTAGTTTTGTTAAATTGCGCAAACCTGCCCAAGAGCACGAGGGCACTTTACAACAGGACCAGACTAATATATATATATATATATATATATATATATATATATATATATATATATATATTTTATCGCTGTTGAGTGCAGGAAAGAGCCATGCGTGGCTCAAAAGAGGCGGTGTCTTAAATTGATCATCACGACGCCCTTCATCTTCCTCAACATTGGTAATAAACAGCATATTGTATATACAACACTCATTCCCAGGTATGGGTAATGCCATGGTATTTTTTCATGTGTACTTGTTTTTAACAATAAAGTGTTAACCGAGTCTAGGATTTAAGGGTTTAAATTTGTGAAGTGTAGTAAAATCACACTGAAGTTACCTCGTTACTAATATGAGGGCTGTTCACCTTTGTAAATCCATGCAGTCTGTAAGGCACTAAGAAGTCTTTTTCTTATGCCTATTTGCTGTAATGTGCTAGGAAACTCAAATTAAACTAATTAAACTCCAGTTTACCAGTGTATTATGGCAATAAATGTACAAAGAACAAGTTCCATAAACAAACTCTCTTTCTGGTCGATACTCTGTCAAAGTGCAAATTCCTCAGCTTGAGAATATTCCCAGAGGTCACACCAGATCCAGAAGAATTTTCAGCATAGCTCCTGCTCACCAGTAGGTGGCATTGAGTTCTCTGCCTTGACTCAGTTCTACCCATGAAGTGACATCTGGATCACCAGGCTGTCAGTGGATGGGTGCTGGGAGAAGATGGGTGGGATGGTGCTGATGGGCAATCAGTCGATGCACAGGAGTCCTTGTGCAAGGTTTCGCCCAGGCCACCAGAAGCAAATGGATGAGGGCTTCATTAAAGTGTAGCACAGGTTCAGATGTGCCTGCCCCAGGGTGAAGCACCTCTGTCAAGACATTTGTCTTAACCTCGACGGCCAGCAGTTTGAGATGGAGGACCACACCCTCTCTGAGCATCACAGTGGCAAATGATGCTCTGAAACCTGGCCTAAAGGAAAAATCATGGTAAAGTCTGAGGACGTATCCAGGTCACTGGTATCACTGAGCTCCTCATATACTAGTTGTTGTTGTCATCAGCGCCCTCCAGAGGACCACACACCCCTTCCTCATGTCCTTCTTCAGGAGGGTAGGGACTGTCAATGGTTGGAATTTCAGGGGATGTTACGGCCTCAACAGCACTGGCATTGACATTGAGTGACATCGGGGTGGCGTCACCGTGGTAATTGGCTTTTCTTCAAGTGGTGCTGTAGCCCCATGGATGGCATCTGAAGGGACAGAACCTAGGTGGGTTGACACATCTGTGGTGGCTCTGGTGGGGATCCAGGGGCAGAGTCAGAGGGCCCAGCTAGCATCGAGGGCGAACCTGCCAACTGTAACTTAGCAGGGACACTTTTCAGCTCTGTGGAGCCAGCAGGCGCTGCAGAGGGAGTCAGTTTCCCAAATAATTTGTGCATGGTATCATAAGATTCTTTGACTTGGGCAGGCATCGCACTGACACTTGCTCCACAGGTGGAGTGTGGGAGAAGAGTCTGGAAGCACAATGTCTTGGAGGTGAGGCCAAAGAGCACTTTGATGACTTCTTCTTGTGCTTTTTAGGCTTACTCATTAATCAACAGTGTGGAAAGATGATCAATGACAGGATTGGCTCCAGGAATGGCCCCAAGGCATTCTACAAGACTAAGAATAGGAGGGGTGGAGAGCCTTGTTTTGCTGCGCTTTGACAGGTGGGGGACCGCATTGATACCCACAAACAAACAGTTCACACTGGTTTCCCCTCTATGATCCACTGCTTGGAGTAAAATACTTTATGTTCACAGTAAACAAAGCAGACTGAAACCTTCCTGCGATAGAGAATATAACAATTCTCAGGCCGCATTTATTCACAACCATATAAACACGACATAAAAAAACATCATCATATGTACAGTATTTCTTTTCATCCTTAAATTTCCATAATTATTTACAATATGCAACTGAAATAGTTTATGTTCTTTAAAAAGGACTCATGGTTGTCCACCCACCAGGCACCTGAGGCATCGTCTGTAAACTGGGGGCCGTGTTCCCCCCAAAACCAATTACGCTTTACAAGGTGAGACTCACCTGCCCCCTCAAGATAGAGGGTGTGCGGGCCAGCATGAAAACTGTCCCCCAATCCAACCATGCCAGAGCCAACCCTAAGCAAGGGATCCCCCCCTGGCACCCAATGGGAATGATACTGGGCAACCGGGCCATACCTTGGTCCCCTGGCACAGTCTCATTCCCCCAAATTAAAAAATTCCAGGGCCATGTAATGGAGTACCGTGGGGGGAGCTATGGACATTCGCATTAGTGGTCGTCCCGAGCCCCTTTCCTAAACCCACAGCACCGCCACCCTGGTTTTAGCCAAAAAGCTCCTGATACCGTCTTGAGTTCGCCTGCACTAGTATTCTTGACGCCAAGGTTATCCACCTGTTTTGTGCCAAAACATGACTCCTTCCCTCCTAAGGTCTTCCTAAACCTGCTATTCTTTGGGAATGGGTGGGCGGGAAAGAATTCCTCCAGTCCTCTGGAGGAGTGCATCGATCGTCAGGGGCAGCCCAGGGTCAAGAAAACAACCTGACCCTAGAGGGGCTTGAGTCCCCCTTTTAAACTAACTCGGGCTGCCCCTGCTGATCATCTGGGAGCCCCCACCACACCCCCTTCAGCCACTCGGCTCACCCCTCGGGGTGAGCGCAATTTTTTAAAATTTTGCGACAGCCACAGTTGGGCTGTCGGCCGAAACCGGTCCGATCCGGCCCGCACCTGTATTGGGGGCGTGCTATGCCGTGGTGCGCGCCCCCTGCCCACAGGTGGGGGACCGCATCGATACCCACAAACAAACAGTTCACACTGGTTTCCCCTCTATGATCCACTGCTTGGAGTAACATACTTTATGTTCCCAGTAAACAAAGCAGATTGAAACCTTCCTGCGTTAGAGAATATAACAATTCTCAGGCCGTATTTCTTCACAACCATATAAACACGACATAAAAAACATCATCATATGTACAGTATTTCTTTTCATCCTTAAATTTCCATAATTATTTACAATATGCATCTCAAATAGTTTATGTTCTTTAAAAAGGAGTCATGGTTGTCCACCCACCAGGCACCTGTGGCATGTCTGTAAACTGGGGGCCGTGTTCCCCCCAAAACCAATTACGCTTTACAAGGCGAGACTCACCTGCCCCCTCAAGATAGAGGGGGCACGGGCCAGCATGAAAACTGTCCCCCAATCCAACCATGCCAGAGCCAACCCTAAGCAAGGGATCCCCCCTGGCACCCAATGGGAATGATACTGGGCAACCGGGCCATACCTTGGTCCCCTGGTGCAGTCTCATCCCCCCAAATTAAAAAATTCCAGGGCCATGTAATGGAGTACCGTGGGGGGAGCTATGGACATTCGCGGTAGCGGTCGTCCCATGCCCCTTTCCTAAACCCACAGCACCGCCACCCTGGTTTGAGCCGAAAAGCTCCTGATACCGTCTTGAGTTCACCTGCACTAGTATTCTTGACGCCAAGGTTATCCACCTGTTTTGTGCCAAAACATGACTCCTTCCCTCCCACAGGCCTGGTTGGTTTCCCGACCAACCAGGCCTCCCCCTGAGGACAAGAAGCTCAGTTCTGAGAGAGACACTGTATTGAAAATGCTACCAGGTTCTCAACAAACACAGTATGACCACCATCCGACAGGTGTACTCCATCTTCATGAAACATTGCCTCCCCTTGAAGGCACCAGTGCCCAACAGTCCTTAGCACTGATGTGTTCAAAAGCCGTTTCATGCAGCTATTCAGCCGTCTGGCTGATTCATTAAGGGCCTTCGCTGAGCGCCCCGACCTCCAAATCCACCTAGGAATGATATGGGACCATGCAATGACAGCCCCTGGACACCGTTTTGCTAACCAGGAGATTTCCACCATCAAGTCCTCAAAAACTGATCTCCTCCCAATTGTTGCCAGATCATTGCCTCCCACGTGAAGGATGATGAGCGCTGGCGGCGGTTGCCGCCGTCGCAGAACCTCCTCGATGAGCTGGCGAAGACCATCAAGGCGCAGACCCCCTCTCGCTATGCAAAGAAACCGGAGACCTGCATCCTGTGCGCGACTGCGATACAAGTTGAAGAATGGCCGTGCCCGACGCACAAAGGAATGCCCAATAACCCAAACACTGGTGGGAGCCATGTGCCCAATGGTGAACTGAGAGGTCCTGAGAACAGAAAGAAAAACTGTTACACATGAGGTCATTGACGTGTGTCAAAAAGGTGTTCCTAGACCATATGGAGGCGTACATAGCGTTTATAGCAATCTGACTTCCACCTCCCAATCCCTTTTACCGTCTCGGTATTGAGCCCTGCCCCTGCTGCCGATGTTGCTGCCCCTATCCTAAAGGAATTGGAAGTAAATTTGCCATGCATGCCAATTGCCAGTAAGGCTTTCTGCAATACTTGGGAAAACTGATACCTAGTAAGTGGGACCCCAGATGCATGGACCAATAAAGAGGTGAAAGAAACCTGGGGACGAATCTGCAGGTACTTGTTAAATGCACATACTGGGTGTAGGAGGCTGGACCGGCTTGTAGTGGGTACCAAGGGGTACTTACACTTTGCACCAGGCCCAGGTGTCCCTTATTAGTGTAGAGGGGTGTCTAGCAGCTTAGGCTGTTAGAAAAGGTAGCTTAGCAGAGCAGCTTAGGCTGAACTAGGAGGCGTGTGAAGCTCCTACTATACCACTAGTGTCATATGCACAATATCATAAGAAAACACAATACACAGATATACTAAAAATAAAGGTACTTTATTTTTATGACAATATGCCAAAGTATCTCAGTGAGTACCCTCAGTATGAGGATAGCAAATATACACAAGATATATGTACACAATACCAAAATATGCAGTAATAGCAATAGAAAACAGTGCAAACAAGGTATAGTCACAATAGAATGCAATGGTAACATATAGGTACAGGGGCAACACAAACCATGTGGAATGCGAACCACTAATGGACCCCAAACCTATGTGACCTTGTAGAGGGTCGCTGGGACTGTTAGAAAACAGTGAGGGTTAGAAAAATAGCCCACCCCAAGACCCTGAAAAGTGGGTGCAAAGTGCACCTAAGTTCCCCAGAGAGCACAGAAGTCGTGATAGGGGAATTCTGCAAGGAAGACCAACACCAGCAATGCAACAACAATGGATTTCCTGACAAGAGTACCTGTGTAACAAGGGGACCAATTCCAAGAGTCACGATCAAGTCGGGAGTGGGCAGATGCCCAGGAAATGCCAGCTATGGGTGCAAAGAAGCTGCCACTGGATGGTAGAAGCTGTGGATTCTGCAAGAACGACAAGGGCTAGAAACTTCCCCTTTGGAGGATAGATGTCCCACGTCGTGAAGAGACTTGCAGAGGTGTTTCCGTGCAGAAAGACTGCAAACAAGCCTTGCTAGCTGCAAGGGTCGCGGTTAGGGTTTTTGGATGCTGCTGTAGCCCAGGAGGGACCAGGATATCGCCAATTACGTGAGGAGACAGAGGGGGCGTCCAGCAAGACAAAGAGCCCACTCAGAAGCAAGCAGCACCCACAGAAGTGCCAGAACAGGCACTACAAATTGGAGTGAACCGGAGCTCACCCGAAGTCACAAAGGAGGGTTCCACGACGCCGGAGGACAACTCAGGAGGTCGTGCACTGCAGGTTAGAGTGCCGGGGACCCAGGCTTGGCTGTGCACAAAGGAAATCCTGGAAGGGTGCACAGGAGCTGGAGCAGCTGCAAATCACGCGGTTCCCAGCAAGGCAGTCTAGCTTGGGGAGGCAAGGACTTACCTCCACCAAACTTGGACTGAAGAGTCACTGGACTGTGGGAGTCACTTGGACAGAGTTGCTGAGTTCAAGGGACCTCGCTCGTCATGCTGAGAGGAGACCCAGAGGACCGGTGATGCAGTTCTTTGGTGCCTGCGGTTGCAGGGGGAAGATTCCGTCGACCCACGGGAGATTTCTTCTGAGGTTCTAGTGCAGAGAGGAGGCAGACTACCCCCACAGCATGCACCACCAGGAAAACAGTTGAGAAGGCGGCCGGATCAGCGTTACAAGGTCGCAGTAGTCGTCGTTGCTACTTTGTTGCAATTTTGCAGGCTTCCAGAGCAGTCAGCGGTCGATTCCTTGGCAGAAGGTGAAGAAAGAGGTGCAGAGGAACTCTGATGAGCTCTTGCATTCGTTATCTAAAGAATTCCCCAAAGGAGAGACCCTAAATAGCCAGAAAAGGAGGTTTGGCTACTTAGGAGAGAGGATAGGCTAGCAACACCTGGAGGAGCCTATCAGAAGGAGTCTCTGAAGTCACCTGCTGGCACTGGCCACTCAGAGCAGTCCAGTGTGCCAGCAGCACCTCTGTTTCCAAGATGGCAGAGGTCTGGAGCACACTGGAGGAGCTCTGGGTACCTCCAAGGGGAGGTGCAGGTCAGGGGAGTGGTCACTCCCCTTTCCTTTGTCCAGTTTCACGCCAGAGCAGGGCTGGGTGATCCCTGAACCGGTGTAGACTGGCTTATTCAGAAATAGGCACCATCTGTGCCCATGAAAGCATTTCCAGAGGCTGGGGGAGGCTACTCCTCCCCAGCCCTAACACCTTTTTCCAAAGGGAGAGGGTGAAACACCCTTTCTCTGAGGAACTCCTTTGTTCTGCCTTTCTGGGCCAAGCCTGGCTGGACCCCAGGAGGGCAGAAACCTGTCTGAGGGGTTGGCAGCAGCAGCAGCTGCAGTGAAACCCCGGGAAAGGTAGTTTGGCAGTACCTGGGTCTGTGCTAGAGACTCGGGGGAATCATGGAATTGTCTCCCCAATGCCAGAATGGAATTGGGGTGACAATTCCATGATCTTAGACATGTTACATGGCCATGTTCGGAGTTACCATTGTGACGCTATACATATGTCGTGACATATGTATAGTGCACGCGTGTAATGGTGTCCCCGTACTCACAAAGTCCGGGGAATTTGCCCTGAACAATGTTGGGGCACCTTGGCTAATGCCACGGTGCCCACACACTAAGTAACTTAGCACCCAACCTTTACCAGGTAAAGGTTAGACATATGTGACTTATAAGTTACTTAAGTGCAGTGGTAAATGGCTGTGAAATAACGTGGACGTTATTTCACTCCGGCTGCAAGGGCAGGCCTGTGTAAGAATTGTCAGAGCTCCCTATGGGTGGCAAAAGAAATGCTGCAGCCCATAGGGATCTCCTGGAACCCCAATACCCTGGGCACCTCAGTACCATATACTAGGGAATTATAAGGGTGTTCCAGTATGCCAATGTAAATTGGTGAAATTGGTCACTAGCCTGTTAGTGACAATTTGGAAAGAAATGAGAGAGCATAACCACTGAGGTTCTGGATAGCAGAGCCTCAGTGAGACAGTTAGTCATAACACAGGTAACACATACAGGGCACACTTATGAGCACTGGGGCCCTGGCTGGCAGGGTCCCAGTGACACATACAACTAAAACAACATATATACAGTGAAATATAGGGTTAACATGCCAGGCAATTTGGTACTTTCCTACACTGGGCAACCACTGAAGTCACCAGCCCCCCCCAGTATTAACTGTTCGCCCCTTCCTGCCTGGTCTGTCTTGGACCGTGGTATAGTAATTACCAAATCCCCCCCTTTCCAGAAAACATGATTCACCAACATTCCGCCGTGAATGTCCTGCTTAGACCTGTCCACAAGCTCTGAGACTCGAAAAGCTCCATAAAAGGCAAGCGCGAAAGCTGCTGAGAATAGAGTGGACTCAAAATCTGAGTCACAGATCCCAGTCAGGGCCCCCAAGATCTTTACTAGCTTGTCCACGTCAATGGGGCGCCGCTGATCTGGGATCGACCCTTCCAACCTTTCCCATCCCTTGAGTGCCTGCCTGATAAGAAAAGATCGAGAATGGTCAGCCCCACCCACTAGTTTGGTAAAAAAGTCTACAGCTGAGATGTGACGTCTGGCACTCGCAGCAGATTTTCCCTGTCGTCGCAAAAGCTCAAGAAAACCCAACCAACTACTCAAGGAACCAGGCTGCGCCAAGGGGTCGGCAGATGTGTGATTTATGTATCTATGAAATGCATTCTCATATGCCTTTCTTGTTTTTGGTGCTAGGCTGGCTGCCACTAGATCCGCCAAGGGTGAGTTCCAAGATTCCACCGCTGTCCCGGGAAATATGTGGGCTCCAACTCGGCCCCCGGGTGGAACTGCCGAAAATCCTGTAACTTGAAACGAGACAATGCATCAGCTGCGTTATTAAAAATTCCTGGTACATATTTTGCCTGAAAAAGAATGTTATTCTGCAGACAGATCAACACTAACTCCTTCAACAGTCTTAACACCCTTCTGCACTTTGCATGTTGAAAATTAATGCTTTGGACCACCACCATGTTGTCAGACCAAAAAACCACAGATTGATTGCGAAGATGGTCTACCCATATATGTAGTGCAACCACTATGGGAAATAACTCAAGGAAGGTGATGTTCTTAACTAACCCGGATGTCTCCCAAGCGTGAGGCCAGGCCTGAGCACACCAACTGGTACCGAAAATGGCCCTGAAACCACTACTACTCGCTGAGTCAGTAAACAAACCAATTTCCTGATTGGACCGCCGAGGAGCCGGTCATACCACTGACCCATTGACATCCTGGAGGAATGCCAACCAAATCCTTAAATCCTGCCTTACTTCAGCAGACAACCGCGTCCTATGGTGCTTCTCTTTTAAGCCAGACATAGACTGAGCAATAGAGCGTGAGAAAGGGCGCCCCATTGGAATGATCCACAAGGCAAAATTAAGTTGACCCACCAATATCTGTAACTGATGCAGGGTGACTTTTTTGGCTGCCAAACAGGTTTCTAAGGATTCTCTGAAAGCCATGACTTTATCCTGGGGCAATCTGCACTCCTCTCTCACTGAATCTATTTCAATGCCCAGAAATACCAAGGATGTGGCTGGACCTGTTGTTTTTTCCTAAGCTAAAGGGATGCCGAATTTATCCATCAGAGACTTGAATGCAGTCAAAGACTTAGCACACCTATCTGACCCGCTTGGTCCTAGGAACAAGAAGTCATCTAGATAATGAATGACATTAGGTGACCCTGAAACTTGTGTAAAAACCCACTCTAAAAACGTGCTAAATTGCTCGAAATAAGCGCAGGAAACTGAACAACCTAAAAGGCATGCATTTGTCATAATAGAACTTCCCTCTGAATTGGAAGCCCAGCAGATGATAATCATCAGGGTGAACAGGCAAGAGTCTGAAGGCTGATTCTATATCTGCTTTTGCCATGAGAGACCCTTGACCCAGTTTCCTCAATAAAGTCAAGGCGCCATCAAGAGATGCATACTTGACTGAGCAGAGGGCTGTATCGATTGCGTCATTCACAGAGGCTCCGCGAGGAGTGGAAAGATTGTGTATCAAACGAAATTCCCCAGGATCCTTCTTGGGAACCAACCCCAGGGGGGAACAAACAAAATCCTTTAATGGGGGGCTGTCAAATGGCCCAGCAATCCTATTGAAACCCAATTCCTTCAATATCTTGCGTTCAGCTACCTCCTGTGCCATGTCTAAAGACTGCTGATTTTTACAAAATATTGGGCCTTGCACCCCTGCAGCTGGGATCCTAAAACCATCGCGGAAACCTTCATTCAACAATTTTGAAGCGTCGCGCCGTGCATACAAATTAAGCCAAGGGTTCATAGCCAAGAGAGACACAGGTGAAGGGGCCCCTGGGACCAAGAAAACATTATCCTCATTTCTGCCCAACCTTTTCTTTGGATTTCTTGAAACATTTGAACTCAGGATGTCCTGCCGTACCGCAAAAGGAGCAATTGTGCTTGAATTTGCAAGAACCCTGTGGCCTAGAACATGCTCTCTTGTTGAAAGCCCAACACACCCCTTTTCGATCCCCGTTGGCCGTGGGCCCCCGAAAAAGAGACTGGACATTTGCTTCTGATTTCTTCAGCATCATACAGCGCAACCATGCATTAACATCAGTCTGATCCCAGCACATAGAAGGGTTTGATGCTTTTTTCAACCTGAACGCTTTGTCATAATCCTTCCAACTGGTTCCTCCAAATTCCTCATGCGTGCCTACTATTTTATTCAAATAATATGCAGTTTGAGGACCTAGCTCAGGGTATTTCTCTAGCAAAATGGACTGATAAATGGTAAAACCTTTGATCCAATTTATAATGGTCTTATCTACCTTAGGTTTCTTCCATTTGTGAGAGCAATCCTTAATGTCCTTACTTTCCTCATCAGCCGGCTTCACTACAGTTAGCTCAAAAATATCCACAAATGTACCCTTGTGAATTTTTGCCCTTAACTCACTAGATATATGAGGTCCCAGCTGATCCCTAGGAGAAAGTACTTGATCATGTGTCCCCCCTGGTTGGGTAGCGCCCTCACCTTGTTTCTCTGGTGGTGATGTACTGGTAGTGGTGCCCACGACTGCTGGCAGGACAATGGAGGATGTAGGCTTGTGCAATGTGGTGGCTGTGGCCCTCAGGGGTTCTTGTGTTCCTGTGGTAGCCCCTTGCAGATTTGCGGCAATACCCATTGCTAAGCCCTTTAACGTGGCCAATGCTGACCCCTCACTTGCCAAATCAATCTGTGGGGCATTGCCTAACTTCGCCAGCCAGGACAGCACTTTTGCCAGTCCGCTAACCAGGTCCCCTCCAGGTTCACGCTCGCTGACCGAAACCGCTCCCTCCAAGGTTGTAACTGCCACTGCTCCCGTGATGGCAACCTCTGGTTGCGTGTCTGCAAAGAATTCCTCCAGTCCTCTGGAGGAGTGCGTCGATCGTCAAGGGCAGCCCAGGGTCAAGAAAACAACCTGACCCTAGAGGGACTTGAGTCCCCCTTTTAAACTAACTCGGGCTGCCCCTGCTGATCACCGGGGAGCCCCCGACCACACCCCCTTCAGCCAATCGGCTCACACCTCAGGGTGAGCGCGACTTTTAAAAATTGCGCGGCAGCCACAGTTGGGCTGCCGGCCGAAACCGGTCCGATCCGGCCCCCACCTGTATTGGGGGCGCACTATGCCGTGGTGCGTGCCCCCTGCCCAGGAGCTTCATTGCCCTCTCCCAAATTCAGGTGCATCAACTTGTACGTGGCACAGGCCTTACACTTGTGTTCCAACCCACAGGCACCAAAGACACACCAAGTGAGCAACTGATTCATACATCTGCCTGTAGCAGTCCCTGCAAGACTTGAACACTGAGGGTTTTGCAGAGGACATGTTTTGGTACAATGTGAGCAAAGCTCAGTAGGGTTGACAAAAAATTGGTTAAAAAAGTGATAAGGTAGCTTGTGGCACCCTATACTGAGTCCAGGCAACCTTTTGTGATAGTGTTTTGGTGCCTAGATAACAAAAGCTCTCTAGGGGTAGCTGTGGAAAGCAGCCCAGGCTTATCAAGGAGGAATGTAAAGCACTTACAATACCACAAAAGTCAGTCAGTGATGTTCACACAAGAAAGAACCCCACCAAGTGTTACAAAATTAAAGTATTCTTTATTATAAGACTAATACTATCCTAACATTGGTATATCTCCACTTGGAGATTTCTACACACAGTAAATATACTTAGAAACAAACAGGAAAATCATAGAAATACATGGAACCCTATGGGAGGGGGGCAAACCACATACTGAGAAAATGGTATAAGAATGGAGCTGTCCCACCAAGGTAAGTGTGTTAGAATCTGAAGGGCTGGGGACTAAGGAATTACCAGAGGTAAGTATCAGAAAATCCCGGGTGCAGTGTTGTTATCGAACCGAGTGTCCCATAGGCTAACACAGGACTGTTGCGGTTGGATTTTTCGGGATTCATGACCCTTTCCAGAGGAACCCGAGGGAATCAGTTGGCACAAGGTGGTTGGATACTGCCCCCATCTGTGGATACCCAGGAAAGTGTAGTACCTACACCAGGGAGCCCAGGTGCACAGGGGTGATGTAATGTCGGAAACCATTGTTGGATTCAATGGGAGCCTCGTTTGTCCAGCTGCAGGCGCGACTCGTGGACCAGGTCAGTGGAACCCAAGGACAGATTCCAGATAAGAAGAACCTGAAAAAGAAGAGGACAGTGTCCAGATCACTCAGAGAGGTCCATGGTGTGCAGATAGGCAATGCCCACCCTCCTAGAGGCGAAGTTCCTGCAGGTTGGTGAAGGCAGAAGTCCAGCTGTGGAGTCCAAGGGATGCAGGAAGATCCTTGGAGTCACCCATGAGCTGTCCCATATCGGTCCCCAGATTGCAGGAGGGTCAGTGGTCAGCAGGACCACCAACAAGCATTGGCAAGAGAAGTTGCAGCAAAGCTTGCAGGTTTTCAAGGACCAGCAAAGTCCAAGAGGCCTAACCCTTTTGATGGGAGTCAGGGCTGCCCTTCAGCATACCTGAGAGCCAGCAAGAAGTGTTGGAGTCCCCAGGAGTGACCATTTGGCAGCAGGCACAGGGATTTGCAGGGAGGCCTCAGCAGCACACGCAATAGAAATTGCAGAGTGGACGCTGAACTTGGAGGTGCAGAGGGCTGAGGGCTAGGGCTTCTGAATTACAGGGGCAAGCCATAATGGTCGGCTCCGACAGCGTGGGCTCCGCTTACCCACTTAACCACTTTGCTCTGTCCTATTTGGCATTTGGTAGCCTTGATAGTGAGGCCTACCTTTTTTAAGGCCTCAAGTACACTCCTGAGGTGGACCAGGTGCCTCTGCCAGGTGGAGCTAAAGACAGCAATATCATCTAGATATGCTGCAAATCAAGTCTTCCAGTCCTGCCCGAACTTGATTCACCAACCTCTGGAATGTGGCAGGTGCATTTTTCAAACCAAAGGGCATCACTGTGAAGTGATAATGCCCACCAAGAGTGGAAAATGCTGTTTTAGGTTTAGCAGCATCAGTTAATTTACTCTGCCATTAGCCGGCAGTCAAATCAAAAGTGCTTAGATACTTGACTGAAGCCAGAGTATCAATCAATGCATCTACCCTGGGGATAGTATGGATATCCGTCTTATTGACTGTATTGAGGCCTCTGTAGTCTACACAAAACCTCATCTCTCTCTTTCCATCCTGGTAATAAGGTTTTGGCACAATTACTACAGGATTAGCCCAAGGACTGTCTGAAGGCCCAATAACCCCCAACTCAAGCATCTTTTGGACTTCTGCCCTGATGTAATCTCTGACATGGCCAGGCGGCCTGTAGATTTTACTCTTAACAGGTAGACTATCAACTGTGTCCACATCAAGGGCACAGGTGTCTGGGTGTCAGGGAAAAGAGTTCTGAGAACTGACTGAGAACATGTCTGTAGTCAGATTGTTGCTGTTCAGAGAGGCAATTAGCAAAGACTACCCCATCCACTGAACAATCAACAGGGTTGTGGGACAGAAGGTCAGGGAGAGGGCCACTCTCTGCTTCCTACCCTTCATCAGTGGCCATGAGCATGCTCAGGTCAGCCATGTCAAAGTAAGGTTTTAGGCAGTTCACATAAAGCACCCTGTGTGGGCTTCTTGGAGTGCCAAAGTCAAATAAATAGGTGACCATAGCTTTCTTCTCCACAATTGTGTTGGGACCACTCCATTTGTATTGGAGTGCTCTGGGAGTCACAGGCTCCAGGACCCACACCTTCAGTCCTGACTGGTAAACAGTCAGCACAGCCTTTTGGTCATGCCGTTGCTTTTGCAGCTCCTGGCTTGCCTTAAGGTTTTTGGTGGCGTTCCTCATGTACTCTGCCATGCAAGAACACAGGCCTAGTACATAGTCAACATTGTCTAGTTTGGGGGGTTTGAGAGGTTGCTCCCATCCCTTCTTCACAAGAGAAAGAGGACCCTTAACTGGATGACTAAACAGAAGCTCAAATCGGCTGTAGCTCCCTCCCTTCTGTGGAACTGCTCTGGAGGCAAAAATATGGCAGGTAGTACGATATCCCATCTCCTGAGTTTTTTCTAAAAGTCCAATGATCATACCTTTAAATGTTTTTTTTAAATCTTAAAACCAACCCATTTCCTTGTGGATGATAAGGAGTGGTAAGTTTATAGGTTACACCACATTCCTTCCACATTGCTTTAATGGATTGAGACATGAAGCTGCACCTATGTCGTATACAACCTACTTAGGGAAGTCCACCATGGAAAAGATTCCCAGGAGGGCCTTGGCCACTGCAGGAGCTGTAGTGGTCCTAAGGTGCATGGCTTCTGGGTACCGGTGGCATGGTCCACCACCGCCAAAATAAATCTGTTCCCAGAAGCTGTAGGAGGGTCAAGGGGACTAAAAATGTAAATCCCTACTCTTTCAGAGGAAACTCCAACCACTGGTAGTGGAATTAAGAGGCTTTTGTATTGCCACCTGACTTGCCACTGGCTTGGCAGGTGACACAGGAGCGACAAAACTCCTTTGTGTTTTCAGACATGTGGGGCCAGTGAAAGTATTTAACAAGTCTGCCCCAAGTCTTGCTTTGCCCAAGATTTCCTGCAAGGGGAATGTCATGAACAAGGGACAATAAGAATTCCCTAAACCTCTGAGGTATGACCAACCTCCTGGTAGCACCAGGCTTGGGGTCTATAGCCTTAGGGTATAGGGTTCCATTTTGCCAATAGATCCTATGAGATCCACTGAAATCCCCTGCGTCTTCTACTGCAGCTTGCTGCCTGAGACCTTCAAGAGATGGGCAGGATTTCTGTTCCACACTCAATTCCTCCCTGGAGGTCCCCCTGCCCCTGAAAGTTCTGCTGTGTCAGGTCCAATTTCCTCTGAGACAGTTCTCTCATAAGGGGCAAGATCATCTTCCTGAAGAGACTGATCCTCACTTGTAGTGTTGGAGGAGGGCAACTGCTTACCCTTACTGCCTCCTTTTTGTGTGCAGCCTGGGCAATTGTCCAGGCTCCATTGCTCCTTGTTCTCCCTGTTTCCTGACCTGTGCTCTGGTAGCCACAAAGACACTATCAGGAATGCCCAGCATGGCTGCATGGGCCTTCAACTCCACCTCAGCCCAGACTGAAGTCTCCAAATCATTGCCCATAAGACACTCTACATGAATGGATGAGGATACCACAACTTTATTTGGGCCAGGAAACCCCCCCAGCTGAAATTGACAACTACCATGGGGTGGCTGCTGGTGTTGTTGTCAACATTGGTCACTTGGTGCATTCGTCCAAGTAGAATCTGCTCAGGAGACATCAGTTTTTCAGTCACCATAGTGACACTTGCACCTGTGTCCCTGTTAGCCTCTGCCTCAATACCATTGATGAGGGGATGCTGCCTGTATTTCCGATACCAGGCAGCCAAAGTGAAAAGGTCAATGCCGCCCTCTGATATTAGGGCATCTCAGTGGTTTCTCTGACTAGGCCAGAACTAACTGTAGTACCCAAGGTGAACCTAGCTACACCCTTGATTGTAGAACTACTACCAGTGATATTGCTAGGGGCACTAGGGGGAGTAGTAGTGGTAGTCTTGGTGCTTTTGCTAGGACAGTTAGAATGACCTGCCCTATGGCCTTTTCCATAAATAGAAATCACCAAGGTTTCGTATTAGAAGAGAAAGAAGATTTGGACCCACCACCAGAAGAATTATGTGAGCCTGAAGAAGACTCTTTCTTCTTTTTTTTAGGTTTTTCCTGGGACGTAGCAGCATTCTTTTTCTTCTGGTCGCCCCCACTGTGAGTTTTCTTATTCACCCTGATGAAAACCCATTTGTCTGCCATATTTCCTAATTCTTGGGGAGAGGTCAGTTCAGAGTCCAGATCAGTTTCTCAGACATGCAGTTATTAAGGATGTGCTCTCTCATGTTCGTTCAAATTGTACAGCCCTTCATAGTCATGTACATTACTACCATGTAACCAGCCTTCCAGAGCCTTAACCGCATAGTCTGCAAAATCTGACCAGTCTTGAGGGACTCCTTCTGATTTTCCCTGAACTTAATCCTGTCTTCCTCAGTAGTAAGGCCAAACCCATCAATCAGAGCCTCTTTCAAGGCTTGGTAGTTGTCTGCATCCTCTTCTCTAACTGCCAAAAGTTTGTCACTGCTATTATCTGCAAAGGAGAGCCACAGGATATCGGCCCACTGCCTCTGGGGGACCTTCTGGACATTACAGGCCCTCTCCAGTGCAGTTACCCATTTGTGAATGTCATCCACAGATTTGTAAGGGGGAACTATCCTGCTGAGATTCCTAGAGTCAAAGTGGTCTTCTGTGACTCTGGACTCTAATGCTGCTAACCCCAAATTCTTTATTTTCCTCTCCATCTCTAAGGCCTCTCTCTCAAGAGCTAGTTGCTGCTTTTCAACTTAGGTTTTGCTTTCTCAAGTCTCCGTATGCTGTACCCTCTGTCTAAGGATTCCTCTTCTGAGCAAGAGTGAGTGGACCCAGCACAAGATGCTCAGACAAGGGAAGATGAGGATAAAGAGGATCTAATCCTCCTGGAAACCCTTTTGACCACCCCAAGGAGGGAGAAAAATTGGACTTACTACTGTGACCCCCCGTTGTACTACCAGTACTGCTCCATGCAGGTCAAAGAATCTCTCCAGAATCCTCAAAGTCCAGTCCAGTGTAGTCAGATGAGGTACTGTGTACCTCTTTGTCCAGCACTGGTGCTTCACCCTCCTCATCTAGCTCTCATTCCCTATCAGGGTTCTGAATGTCAGCCTGGATGAGCACCTCTAAGAGGGTAGATTTGGTAGGGCTGTTACCTGTCTTTAGTCTTCTAGCTGTACACAGGGTGTTAAGTGTAGGAGGCTGGACTGGCTTGTAGTGAGTACCTAGGGGTACTTGCACCTTGCACCAGGCCCAGTTATCCCTTATTAGTGTATAGGGTGTCTAGCAGCATAGGCTGATAGATAATGGTAGCTTAGCAGAGCAGCTTAGGCTGAACTAGGAGACGAGTGAAGCTCCTACAGTACCACTTAGTGTCATATGCACAATATCATAAGAAAACACAATACACAGATATACTAAAAATAAAGGTACTTTATTTTTATGACAATATGCCAAAAGTATCTCAGTGAGTACCCTCAGTATGAGGATAGCAAATATACACAAGATATATGTACACAATACCAAAATATGCAGTAATAGTATTAGAAAACAGTGCAAACAATGTATAGTTACAATAGGATGCAAGGGAGACACATAGGGATAGGGGCAACACAAACCATATACTCCAAAAGTGGAATACTAACCACGAATGGACCCCAAACCTATGTGACCTTGTAGAGGGTCGCTGGGACTATTAGAAAATAGTAAGGGTTAGAAAAATAGCCCACCCCAAGACCCTGAAAAGTGAGTGCAAAGTGCACTAAAGTTCCCCAAAGGACATAGAAGTTGTGATAGGGGAATTCTGCAGGAAAGACACAAACCAACAATGCAACAACAATGGATTTCCAGTCGAGGGTAAGATGAGGATAAAGAGGATCTAATCCTCCTGGAAACCCTTTTGACCACCCCAAGGAGGGAGAAAAATTGGACTTACTACTGTGACCCCCCGTTGTACTACCAGTACTGCTCCATGCAGGTCAAAGAATCTCTCCAGAATCCTCAAAGTCCAGTCCAGTGTAGTCAGATGAGGTACTGTGTACCTCTTTGTCCAGCACTGGTGCTTCACCCTCCTCATCTAGCTCTCATTCCCTATCAGGGTTCTGAATGTCATCCTGGATGAGCACCTCTAAGAGGGTAGATTTGGTAGGGCTGTTACCTGTCTTTAGTCTTCTAGCTGTACACGGGGTGTTAAGTGTAGGAGGCTGGACTGGCTTGTAGTGAGTACCTAGGGGTACTTGCACCTTGCACCAGGCCCAGTTATCCCTTATTAGTGTATAGGGTGTCTAGCAGCATAGGCTGATAGATAATGGTAGCTTAGCAGAGCAGCTTAGGCTGAACTAGGAGACGAGTGAAGCTCCTACAGTACCACTTAGTGTCATATGCACAATATCATAAGAAAACACAATACACAGATATACTAAAAATAAAGGTACTTTATTTTTATGACAATATGCCAAAAGTATCTCAGTGAGTACCCTCAGTATGAGGATAGCAAATATACACAAGATATATGTACACAATACCAAAATATGCAGTAATAGTATTAGAAAACAATGCAAACAATGTATAGTTACAATAGGATGCAAGGGAGACACATAGGGATAGGGGCAACACAAACCATATACTCCAAAAGTGGAATGCTAACCACGAATGGACCCCAAACCTATGTGACCTTGTAGAGGGTCGCTGGGACTATTAGAAAATAGTAAGGGTTAGAAAAATAGCCCACCCCAAGACCCTGAAAAGTGAGTGCAAAGTGCACTAAAGTTCCCCAAAGGACATAGAAGTTGTGATAGGGGAATTCTGCAGGAAAGACACAAACCAACAATGCAACAACGATGGATTTCCAGTCGAGGGTACCTGTGGAACAAGGGGACCAAGTCCAAAAGTCACAAACAAGTCGGAGATGGGCAGATGCCCAGGAAATGCCAGCTGTGGGTGCAAAGATGCTGCTACTGGACAGTAAAAGTGTAGGTTTCTGCAAGAACGACAGGGGCTAGAGACTTCCCCTTTGGAGGATGGATTTTGCACGCCGTGGAGAGTTGTGTAGAAGTGTTTTCCCGCCGAAAGACCGCCAACAAGCCTTGCTAGCTGCAAATCATGCGGTAAAGGTTTTTGGATGCTGCTGTGGCCCAGGAGGGACCAGGATGTCGCAAATTGTGTCAGGGGACAGAGGAAATGTCGAGCAAGACAAGGAGTCCTCTCAGCAGCAGGTAGCACCCAGAGAAATGCCAGAAACAGGCACTACAAGGATGCATGAAATGGTACTCACCCGAAGTCGCACAAAGGAGTCCCACGTCGCTGGAGAACAACTTAGGAGGTCGTGCAATGCAGGTTAGAGTGCCGTGGACCCAGGCTGGATTGTGCACAAAGGATTTCCGCCGGAAGTGCACGGAGGCCGGAGTAGCTGCAAAAGTCGCGGTTTCCAACAATGCAGTCTGGGGTGGGGAGGCAAGGACTTACCTCCACCAAACTTGGACTGAAGAGTCACTGGACTGTGGGAGTCACTTGGACAGAGTTGCTGGATTCAAGGGACCTCGCTCGTCATGCTGAGAGGAGACCCAAGGTACCGGTGATGCAGTTCTTTGGTGCCTGCGGTTGCAGGGGGACGATTCCGTCGACCCACGGGAGATTTCTTCGGAGCTTCTAGTGCAGAGAGGAGGCAGACTACCCCCACAGCATGCACCACCAGGAAAACAGTCGAGAAGGCGGCAGGATCAGCGTTACAGAGTTGCAGTAGTCATCTTTGCTACTATGTTGCAGTTTTGCAGGCTTCCAGCGCGGTCAGCAGTCAATTCCTTGGCAGAAGGTGAAGAGAGAGATGCAGAGGAACTCGGATGAGCTCTTGCATTCGTTATCTAAGGAATCCCAAGAGACAGAGACCCTAAATAGCCAGAAAAGAGGGTTTGGCTACCTAGGAGAGAGGATAGGCTAGCAACACCTGAAGGAGCCTATCAGGAGGAGTCTCTGACGTCACCTGATGGCACTGGCCACTCAGAGCAGTCCAGTGTGCCAGCAGCACCTCTGTTTCCAAGATGGCAGAGGTCTGGAGCACACTGGAGGAGCTCTGGGCACCTCCCAGGGGAGGTACAGGTCAGGGGAGTGGTCACTCCCCTTTCCTTTGTCCAGTTTCGCGCCAGAGCAGGGCTAAGGGGTCCCTGAACCGGTGTAGACTGGCTTATGCAGAAATGGGCACCAAATGTGCCCATGAAAGCATTTCCAGAGGCTGGGGGAGGCTACTCCTCCCCTGCCTTCACACCATTTTCCAAAGGGAGAGGGTGTAACACCCTCTCTCAGAGGAAGTCCTTTGTTCTGCCATCCTGGGCCAGGCCTGGCTGGACCCCAGGAGGGCAGATGCCTGTCTGAGGGGTTGGCAGCAGCAGCAGCTGCAGTGAAACCCCGGGAAAGGCAGTTTGGCAGTACCAGGGTCTGTGCTACAGACCACTGGGATCATGGGATTGTGCCAACTATGCCAGGATGGTATAGAGGGGGCAATTCCATGATCATAGACATATTAAATGGCCATATTCGGAGTTACCATTGTGAAGCTACATATAGGTAGTGACCTATATGTAGTGCACGCGTGTAATGGTGTCCCCGCACTCACAAAGTCCGGGGAATTGGCCCTGAACAATTTGGGGGCACCTTGGCTGGTGCCAGGGTGCCCACACACTAAGTAACTTAGCACCCAACCTTTACCAGGTAAAGGTTAGACATAAAGGTGACTTATAAGTTACTTAAGTGCAGTGTAAAATGGCTGTGAAATAACGTGGACGTTATTTCACTCAGGCTGCAGTGGCAGGCCTGTGTAAGAATTGTCAGAGCTCCCTATGGGTGGCAAAAGAAATGCTGCAGCCCATAGGGATCTCCTGGAACCCCAATACCCTGGGTACATCAGTACCATATACTAGGGAATTATAAGGGTGTTCCAGTAAGCCAATGTAAATTGGTAAAATTGGTCACTAGCCTGTTAGTGACAATTTGAAAGAAATGGGAGAGCATAACCACTGAGGTTCTGATTAGCAGAGCCTCAGTGAGACAGTTAGTCATAACACAGGTAACACATTCAGGCACACTTATGAGCACTGGGGCCCTGACTAGCAGGGTCCCAGTGACACATACAACTAAAACAACATATATACAGTGAAAAATGGGGGTAACATGCCAAGCAAGATGGTACTTTCCTACACAACCCCCCCCCGCCCCAAACGAAGGACAATAAGACTAGCCATGACCTGATGAGTCTTCATTGTCTAAGTGGAAATATCTGGAGAGTCCATCTGCATTGGAGTGGCTACTCCCAGGTCTATGTTCCACTGTATAGTCCATTCCCTGTAGGGATATGGACCACCTCAACAATTTAGGATTTTCACCTTTCATTTGTTTTAGCCAAAGTAGAGGTTTGTGGTCTGTCTGAACAATGAAGTGAGTGCCAAACAAGTATGGCCTCAACTTCTTCAGTGCCCAGACCACAGCAAAGGCCTCCCTCTCAATGGCAGACCAACGCTTTTCTCTAGGGGTCAACCTCCTACTAATAAAAGCAACAGGTTTATCCTGGCCCTCAGAATTAAGTTGTGATAGGACTGCCCCTACTCCTAATTCAGATGCATCAGTTTGGACATAGAATTTTTTAGAGTAACAAGGGCTTTTCAGGACAGGTGCAGAGCACATGGCCTGCTTCAGCTCCTCAAAAGCTTTCTGACAGCTAGCTGTCCACAATACCTTTTTAGGCATCTTTTTGGATGTGAGGTCATTAAGAGGGGCTGCAATGGAGCCATAGTTCTTAATGCACCTCCTGTAATACCCAGTGAGGCCTAGGAAGGCTCTCACCTGAGTCTGAGTAGTAGGGGGAACCCAATCTATAATAGTTTGGATTTTCCCCTGAAGTGGTGCAATCTGTTCCCCACCAACAAGGTGTCCCAGATAAACCACCTTTCACTGCCCTATCTGGCACTTTGAAGCCTTGATAGTGAGGCCTGCCGTTTGCAGGGCCTCTAAAACTTTCCATAGGTGGACCAGGTGATAATCCCAACTGGAGCTAAAGACAGCTATATCGTCCAAATATGCTGCACTAAAAGCTTCCAGCCCTTGCAGGGCTGTGTTCACCAACCTTTAAAAAGTGGCAGGTGCATTTTTCAATCCAAAAGGCATTACTGTGAATTGGTAATGGCCTCCAATGGTTGAAAATGCAGTTTTAGGTTTAGCATCTTCTGCTAATTTGATCTGCCAATACCCTGCAGTCAAATCAAAAGTGCTTAGATACTTGGCAGATGCCAGTGTATCTATGAGCTCATCTGCCCTGGGTATAGGGTGAGCATCAGTTTTGGTTACCTGGTTGAGACCTCTATAATCTACACAAAACCGCATTTCCTTCTTTCCATCCTTGGAATGAGGTTTTGGTACAAGTACCACAGGAGAGGCCCATGGACTTTCAGAGTGCTCAACCACTCCAAGTTCCAACATTTTCTGCACCTCTTGCTTTATGCAGTCTCTGACATGGTCAGGCTGCCTATAGATCTTACTTTTGACAGGCAAGCTGTCTCCAGTATCTATAGTGTGCTCACACCAAGAAGTGGTACCTGGCACAGTAGAGAAGAGTTCAGAAAACTGACCTAGGAGATTTATGCAATGGTCTTTCTGCTCAGCAGTAAGACAATCAGCCAAAACTACACCTTCCACCAGAGCATCTTGTTCTGTGGAAGAGAAGAGATCAGGTAGAGGATCACTGTCTTCTTCCTGTCCCTCATCAGTTGCCATGAGCAGGGTGAGATCAGCCCTGTCATAGTAGGGTTTCAGGCGATTGACATGGAGCACCCTAAGGGGACTCCTGGCAGTGCCTAAGTCAACTAAGTAGGTGACTTCACCCTTCTTTTCAACAATTATGTGGGGTCCACTCCATTTATCTTGGAGTGCTCTTGGGGCCACAGGTTCCAAGACCCACACTTTCTGCCCTGGTTGGTACTGAACCAAAACAGCCTTCTGATCATGCCATTGCTTTTGGAGCTCTTGGCTGGCCTGAAGGTTTTTACTGGCCTTTTTCATATACTCACCCATCCTTGATCTGAGGCCAAGACCATAATCCACTATGTCTTGCTTTGGAGCTTTTAAAGGTTGTTCCCAGCCCTCCTTGACAAGTGTTAGTGGACCCCTAACAGGGTGTCCAAAGAGGAGTTCAAAGGGGCTGAAGCCCACTCCTTTCTGGGGTACCTCCCTGTAGGCAAAAAGGAGGCATGGTAAAAGGATATCCCATCTCCTGCGGAGTTTTTCAGGGAGTCCCATAATCATGCCTTTGAGAGTTTTGTTAAATCTCTCCATCAGTCCATTTGTTTGTGGATGATAGGGTGTAGTGAACTTGTAAGTTACACCACACTCCTTCCACATGGCCTTTAAGTAAGCAGACATGAAATTGCTTCCCCTGTCTGATACTACTTCCTTTGGGAAGCCCACCCTGGAAAATATTCCCAGGAGGGCCTTTGCCACTGCAGGTGCTGTAGTGGTCCTTAAAGGAATTGCTTCAGGATATCTTGTGGCATGGTCCACTACCACCAAGATAAACCTATTGCCTGAAGCAGTAGGAGGGTCAAGGGGGCCAACTATGTCAACCCCTACCCTTTCAAAGGGAACCCCAACCACAGGCAGTGGAATAAGGGGTGCCTTTGGAGTGCCACCTGTCTTGCCACTGGCTTGACAGGTTTCACAGGACTTACAAAATTATTTTGTGTCCTCAGACATTCTAGGCCAATGAAACAAGGGAACAAGCCTGTCCCAAGTTTTCATTTGTCCTAGATGTCCAGCTAGGGGAATGTCGTGGGCTAGAGTTAGGAGGAACTTTCTGTACTCCTGAGGAATCACTAACCTCCTGGCAGTTCCAGGTTTAGGATCCCTTGCTTCAGGGTACAAGAGGTTGTCCTCCCAGTAAACTCTGTGAGAGTCACTGACATCCCCATTAGCCTGTTTGACAGCTTGCTGTCTTAGACCCTCTAGTGTGGGACAGGTATGCTGTGCCACACTCAGCTCCTCCCTGGCAGGCCCCCCTTCACCCAAAAGCTCAGCAGTGTCTGCTTCCAGCTCCTCTGGTGTAGGTTCTGCACAGGGTGGAAATTCTTCTCCCTCAGAAGTCGAATCCACTGTAGAGGGAGGGATAGTAGGAAGTGCTTTACTTCTACCAGCCCTAGCTTTAGGGAGCACTTGGTCCATTGTTCCAGGATCCAAGCTTCCCTGTCCTTTTTGCTTTTTGGCCTGAGCCCTGGTTAAAGCAAAAATATGCCCTGGGATGCCCAGCATTGCTGCATGGGCCTCCAACTCCACATCTGACCAAGCTGATGTCTCCAAATCATTCCCTAATAGACAGTCTACAGGTAAATCTGAAGCTACCACAACTTTCTTTGGACCAGTAACCCCCTCCCAGTTGAGATTTACAACAGCCATGGGGTGGCTAAGTGTGTTGTTGTGAGCATCGGTTACTTGGTACTGGTGACCAAGTAGGTGTTGTTCAGGGTGGACCAGTTTCTCTATCACCATAGTTACACTGGCTCCAGTGTCCCTGTAGGCCTGAACCTCAACACCATTTATTAGGGGTAGTTGCTTGTACTTATCCATGTTAAGGGGACAAGCAACCAAGGTGGCTAAATCAATAGCCCCCTCAGAGACTAACACAGCCTCTGTGGTCTCCCTAATCAGACCAACCCCAACTAAGTTACCAAAAGTGAGCCCAGCTACTCCCTTGGATTGGCTATTAGTAGGTTTGCTCCCACCACCACTGCTATTAGTAGGGACACTAGGTGTAGCAGTAGGGGTTGTAGTGGTAGGAGGCTTGGTGCTTTTCTTTGGACAACTGGGATCTGTTGTCCAATGGCCTTTTATTTTACATAAATAGCACCATGGTTTCATTTCTTTGTTTTGATTTGAAGAGGATTTGGGCCCCCCCCCCCCACCAGAGTGTTTTTGTGGGCCTGATGAAGACTCATTTTTAGATTTGTCCCCACCCTTGTCAGAAGACTTACCATCCTTCTTCTTGTTGCCATCTTTGTCACCCCCTGTATGAACTTTTCTGTTCACCCTTGTTCTGACCCATTTGTCTGCCTTCTTTCCCAATTCTTGGGGAGAGGTCAGATCAGAGTCCACTAAGTACTGGTGCAACAAATCAGACACACAATTATTAAGAATATGCTCTCTCAGGATCAAGTTATACAGGCTGTCATAATCAGTAACTTTACTGCCATGTAACCACCCCTCCAAGGCCTTCACTGAATGGTCAATGAAATCAACCCAGTCTTGTGAAGACTCCTTTTTGGTCTCTCTGAACTTTATCCTGCATTGTTCAGTGGTTAAGCCATAACCATCCAGGAGTGCATTCTTAAGAACTGTAAAATTATTGGCATCACTTTCTTTCACAGTAAGGAGCCTATCCCTACCCTTTCCACTAAATGATAGCCATAGGATAGCAGCCCACTGCCTTTGAGGGACATCCTCTCAAGTGCAGCAAACCACTTGTTAATGTCATCCCCCTCCTTATAAGGGGGAACTATCTTGTGCAGATTCCTAGAATCATGCTCTTTTGCAGGATGACTATTGGGAATACTGCTGCTGCCACCATGGGTTTCTAAACCCAGTTTCTGTCTCTCCTTCTCTACTTCTAAGGACTGTCTATCCAAATCCAGCTGTTGCTTCTTGAGCTTCAGTCTGGTTTGTTCCACTCTCAATCTATTGAGCTCCCTTTCTAACAATCTGTCATCAGGGTGGGTGGGAGGGACATTCCTAGACACAGAAGTATGATGAGAATGAACATAAGGAGACCTGTCCCTTACAGAGGGCACCCTAACAGCTTGGCTGACAGTGTAATGTGAGAGCACACCATCTGTATGATGTGACTCCACCTCAGTACCAACTATGCTAGACTGTCTAGTAATGGGCAGGCTAAAAAAGTTTCTTTCCTGAATCTTTTCCTGGGGGAGTCCCTGGATCAGATTGGGAACCATTAGCTACTTTTTCAACAGATGGGGCACTTTTAGCCTTATCTTGTTCTCTAAGCATGTTAAGTAACAATTGCAAGGAAGGATTCTTCCCTACACTCAAACCTCTCTCTATGCAGAGACTCCTTGCTCCTTTCCAGCTAAGGTGATCATATGCAAGTTTGGACAGATCAACATTTTGGCCTGTGCCAGACATTTTTAGAGAGAGTTAAAGTGATAGAAAAGAGAAAAAAGTTTGTCAGAGCTTTTAGAAAGACAGAGAAAAAAACTTTTAAAACTTTTTAGAACTTTTTGAAAGTTTAGAAGTACTTTTCAGCACGTTAGAAAAGAGTGAAAAGAGGAAATGCAAAACTTTTTAGTTATGTGTACACACACTGAACTTGTTTTGTATATTTTTCTCTTATGAAAAGTACAATGACAAGAGTGGTAAGTAGTCTCAAAGCACTTATCCCACCGCTGCACAACCAATGTAGGAGGCTGGACTGGCTTGTAGTGAGTACCTAGGGGTACTTGCACCTTGCACCAGGCCCAGTTATCCCTTATTAGTGTATAGGGTGTCTAGCAGCATAGGCTGATAGATAATGGTAGCTTAGCAGAGCAGCTTAGGCTGAACTAGGAGACGAGTGAAGCTCCTACAGTACCACTTAGTGTCATGTGCACAATATCATAAGAAAACACAATACACAGATATACTAAAAATAAAGGTACTTTATTTTTATGACAATATGCCAAAAGTATCTCAGTGAGTACCCTCAGTATGAGGATAGCAAATATACACAAGATATATGTACACAATACCAAAATATGCAGTAATAGTATTAGAAAACAGTGCAAACAATGTATAGTTACAATAGGATGCAATGGAGACACATAGGGATAGGGGCAACACAAACCATATACTCCAAAAGTGGAATGCGAACCACGAATGGACCCCAAACCTATGTGACCTTGTAGAGGGTCGCTGGGACTATTAGAAAATAGTAAGGGTTAGAAAAATAGCCCACCCCAAGACCCTGAAAAGTGAGTGCAAAGTGCACTAAAGTTCCCCAAAGGACATAGAAGTCGTAATAGGGGAATTCTGCAGGAAAGACACAAACCAACAATGCAACAACAATGGATTTCCAGTCGAGGGTACCTGAGGAACAAGGGGATGAAGTCCAAAAGTCACAAGCAAGTCGGAGATGGGCAGATGCCCAGGAAATGCCAGCTGTGGGTGCAAAGATGCTGCTACTGGACAGTAGAAGCATAGGTTTCTGTAAGAACGACAAGGGCTAGAGACTTCCCCTTTGGAGGACAGATCCCTCACGCCGTGGAGAGTTGTGCAGAAGTGTTTTCCCGCCGAAAGACTGCCAACAAGCCTTGCTAGCTGCAAATTGTGCGGTAAGTGTTTTTGGATGCTGCTGTGGCCCAGGAGGGACCAGGATGTCGCAAATTGCATCAGGGGACAGAGAGGACGTCGAGCAAGACAAGGAGCCCTCTCAACAGTAGGTAGCACCCGGAGAAGTGCCAGAAACAGGCACTACGAGGATGCGTGAAACAGTGCTCACCCGAAGTCGCACAAAGGAGTCCCACGTCGCCAGAGAACAACTTAGGAGGTCGTGCAATGCAGGTTAGAGTGCCGTGGACCCAGGCTGGACTGTGCACAAAGGATTTCTGCCGGAAGTGCACGGAGGCCGGAGTAGCTGCAAAAGTCACGGTTTCCAACAATGCAGTCTGGCGTGGGGAGGCAAGGACTTATCTCCACCAAACTTGGACTGAAGAGTCACTGGACTGTGGGAGTCACTTGGCCAGAGTTGCTGGATTCAAGGGAACTCGCTCGTCGTGCTGAGAGGAGACCCAAGTTACCGGTGATGCAGTTCTTTGGTGCCTGCGGTTGCAGGGGGACGATTCCGTCGACCCACGGGAGATTTCTTCGGAGCTTCTAGTGCAGAGAGGAGGCAGACTACCCCCACAGCATGCACCACCAGGAAAACAGTCGAGAAGGCGGCAGGATCAGCGTTACAGAGTTGCAGTAGTCGCCTTTGCTACTATGTTGCAGTTTTTCAGGCTTCCAGCGCGGTCAGCAGTCGATTCCTTGGCAGAAGGTGAAAAGAGAGATGCAGAGGAACTCGGATGAGCTCTTGCATTCGTTATCTAAGGAATCCCAAGAGACAGAGACCCTAAATAGCCAGAAAAGAGGGTTTGGCTACCTAGGAGAGAGGATAGGCTAGCAACACCTGAAGGAGCCTATCAGGAGGAGTCTCTGACGTCACCTGATGGCACTGGCCACTCAGAGCAGTCCAGTGTGCCAGCAGCACCTCTGTTTCCAAGATGGCAGAGGTCTGGAGCACACTGGAGGAGCTCTGGGCACCTCCCAGGGGAGGTACAGGTCAGGGGAGTGGTCACTCCCCTTTCCTTTGTCCAGTTTTGCGCCAGAGCAGGGCTAAGGGGTCCCTGAACCGGTGTAGACTGGCTTATGCAGAAATGGGCACCAAATGTGCCCATGAAAGCATTTCCAGAGGCTGGGGGAGGCTACTCCTCCCCTGCCTACACACCATTTTCCAAAGGGAGAGTGTGTAACAACCTCTCTCAGAGGAATTCCTTTGTTCTGCCATCCTGGGCCAGGCCTGGCTGGACCCCAGGAGGGCAGATGCCTGTCTGAGGGGCTGGCAGCAGCAGCAGCTGCAGTGAAACCCCGGAAAGGCAGTTTGGCAGTACCAGGGTCAGTGCTACAGACCACTGGGATCATGGGATTGTGCCAACTATGCCAGGATGGTATAGAGGGGGCAATTCCATGATCATAGACATATTACATGGCCATATTCGGAGTTACCATTGTGAAGCTACATATAGGTAGTGACCTATATGTAGTGCACGCGTGTAATGGTGTCCCCGCACTCACAAAGTCTGGCGAATTGGCCCTGAACAATGTGGGGGCACCTTGGCTAGTGCCAGGGTGCCCACACACTAAGTAACTTAGCACCCAACCTTTACCAGGTAAAGGTTAGACATATAGGTGACTTATAAGTTACTTAAGTGCAGTGTAAAATGGCTGTGAAATAACGTGGATGTTATTTCACTCAGGCTGCAGTGGCAGGCCTGTGTAAGAATTGTCAGAGCTCCCTATGGGTGGCAAAAGAAATGCTGCAGCCCATAGGGATCTCCTGGAACCCCAATACCCTGGGTACCTCAGTACCATATACTAGGGAATTATAAGGGTGTTCCAGTAAGCCAATGTAAATTGGTAAAATTGGTCACTAGCCTGTTAGTGACAATTTGAAAGAAATGAGAGAGCATAACCACTGAGGTTCTGATTAGCAGAGCCTCAGTGAGACAGTTAGTCATAACACAGGTAACACATTCAGGCGCACTTATGAGCACTGGTGCCCTGACTAGCAGGATCCCAGTGACACATACAACTAAAACAACATATATACAGTGAAAAATGGGGGTAACATGCCAGGCAAGATGGTACTTTCCTACATTAAGTTCCTGGAACGTAAGAGCCCTGCACCTAGACTGCTGAGTCTGGTCAGTTTCCACAGCTAAAGACATGGTACTAGAGTAGTGTGTACCTACCCTTCTCTACTCTACTCTAGAGTTCTAAACTTTTAAATAGTTTGGATAAAGGGCTATGCTAGACCCCTGACTACCCAAACCAAAAGTTTAGAAGTACCTGAATGTTATAACTACAGTATGTACCCAAGTCAGTAGTGATCGTTCTTATGGAAAGTCACTGATGACCACGTGGTAAAGCAATGCAACTGTTGTATCCCACTGCTCCACCACAAATGTAGGAGGGTGATATACACCTATGGTGTGGCACCCAATACTGAGTACAGGCAACCCTTAGAGATAGTGTTTTAGTGCCTAGATAAACAAACCTGTCTAGGGTAGCTGTGGAGAGCAGCTCAGGCTTATCAAGGAGGAGTGCAGAGCACTTACAATACCACAATAATCATGTTCACACAAGAAAGAACCACACCACGTGTTACAAAAACAAAGTATTCTTTATTATACCACTAGTACTATCCTAATGTTGGTATATCTCCACTTTGAGATATCGGCACACAGTAAATACACTTAGAAACACACAGGAAACGCATAGAAAACCATGGGACCCTATTGGGGGGCGGGCAAATACTAACAAAACGGTATAAGTATGAAGGTGCCAAACCCAGGTAAGTGTGTTAGAATTCTAATGGCTGGGTGAGTAAGGAATTACCAGAGGTAAGAATCAGTAATCCCACAGGTGCCCGGATGCAGAGTTGTTATTGAACCGAGTGTCCTATAGGCTAACACAAGTCTGTCGCAGATGGAATTTTTGGGATTCAGGACTTTTCCCAGATGACCCAGAGGGAACCAGTTGGCAGAAATAAGGTTAGATAGTGCCCCCACCCATGGATACTCAGGAAGGTGGAGTGCCTATACCAGGAAGCCCAGGTGCATAGGGGTGAAGTGACGTCGGAAACCTTTGTTGTAGTCCATGGGAGCCTCGTTTGTCCAGCTGCTGGTGTGACCCGTGGACCAGGTCGGTGGAACCAAAGAACGGTTTCCACACAAGACGAACCTGAAAAAGAAGGGGACAGGGTCCAGACCACTCGGAAATGTCCAGGTGGTGCAGGTAGGCAATGTCCACTGTCCTAGAAGTGAAGTTCCTGCAGGTCGGTGAAGGAAGAAGTCCAGCTGCAGAGTCAAAGGGATGCAGGAAGATCCTTGGTGTCACCCATGAGCTGTCCCACACTAGTCAAAGAATTTCAGGAGGGTCAGTGGTCAGCAGGACCACCAACAAGCATTGGCAAATGCAAGAGAAGTTGCAGCAACGTTTGCAGGTTTTTGGGGATCAGCAAGGTCAGAGAGATGCGATCCTTGGAGGGGAGTCAGGTTGCCCACAGCACATCAAAGAGCCAACAGAAATCATTGGAGCTCCCACGAGTGACCCACTGGCAGAGGTCACAGGGAGTCACAGGGAGGCATCAGCAGCACAACAAAGCAGGAGTCCCACACTGCAGGAGTCACAGAGTGGGAGCTGAACTTGGAGTTGCAGAGTGCTGGAGGCTGGGGCTTCTTGGAGCTCGAAGATCTCCTGGAGGAAGAGTCAACAAGCCATTTTAGGAGCAACAGTCGTGGCACACTGGGGTTTCATTCCAGTGGGTGCAGCAAGGGCCCACCATCTCCCAAGTTGGTCAAGAGATAAGTTGGACCTGGAGAGGACCACAGAACCACCACCTGTATTGCAGAGTCTTTCGATGTCTGTGGGACAGCAGGATCCACCAGCCAGTCATTGTTGTCTTAAGGTGCCTGCGGATGCAGGGGAGTGTCTCCTTCCCTTTAAGGGAAATTACTTTATGCTTCTTGATGCAAACAGAGTCCTTGTGACCCTGGAGGATGCACTGATACAGATGTTGCATAAATCTTGCAGAAGCTGGAGAAACAATGTTGTTGTAGGAGCCCTTCCAACTGGATAAAGTCTTGTTTCTGCTCCTAGGGCAGACCAGCAGCAGTTCCGGAGGCCAGGAGCAAAAGAGTCTTGCAGAGAGTTCCTTGTAGAGTTTTGCTCGATGAATCTGGGGACCCACCCTCAGGGGATCCCTTAAGTAACCCTAAAAGGGGTTTGGACACAGTCTGCGTTGATCCACTTATCAGAGCGGACAGGGACACCACCCCCCTGGCCTAACCAGTCAGATGCTCATAGGGGCCTCTGCACATCTTATTCCCAAGATGGCAGAATCAAGTTGCCACCTGGCAGAGCTCTATGCACCTCCCTAGGGGAGGAGCTGGACAGAGGGATGGTCCCTTCCCTGTCCTTTGTGTGGTTTTATGCCAGAGCAGGAATCGGGGGTTTCTGCACTGAGGCATACCAGTGTATGCACTGAGGACAACAAATGTGCCCTTCAAAGCAGTCTGGTGGTGCTGAGAGGCCACCCCAGCCCAGAGTCACCTATTTATAAAGAAGATGAGGTCACACCTACCTCCTACAGGAAACCCTTTGTTTTGCCTTCCCCTGGTAGAGTTAGGCTCAGCAGTAGGAGGGCAGAACAGTGTCTGGGGTCAGCAGTAGCACGAGCTGGCATGTAGAACCAGCAAGGCTGTACCGGCAGATCTGGGGAATCTTCTAAGGAACCCCTAGAGTACATGGCACCATGCAGCTAACACTGGAATCAGTGGAGTTGCATGATTCCAACATGTTTGATACCAAACACGCATAGGTTCGGTGAACCCATTATGTAGTTGGCTACTCGTGTTGACCAGTGTCCAATACATGTCTTAAAATGGCTTACCTGCACTTACAAAGCCCAAGGAATGGAGTCTGGGTTTTTATAGAGGCACCTCTGCTCATGCAGGGGTGTCCTCACACTCGGGACCATGCACCCTGCCCTTCGCTTGAAGGGACAACCATAGGGGTGACTTACAGTGTCCAAGTGCAGTGACCGCGATATAAAACAATCCCTATACCTACTGTGAAACTTGCATGCACCATTTCATGCAGTCTGTAATGGCAGGACTGCAGACACGGTTTGCATGGGCTTCCATGGGCTGCATAATACATGCTGCAGTCCATGGGGGACCCCTGGTGTACCAATGCCTTGGCTACTTAAGTACCATATACTAGGGACTTACATGGGTGCACCAGTATGCCAATTGTGGGGTGTAAAAGTTACCACGTAACCACATTTAGAGGAGAGAGCACTGACACTGCGGTCCTTGTTAGCAGGAACCCAGTGTACTACAGTCTAAACACACTGACATCAGGCAAAAAGTGGGGTTAACTATGTTAGAAAGATGCTACTTTCCCACACCACTGTTGGCGCAGAATGAAAATGTGAGGAAATGGGAAGTATTATATGGTGTGGTTGTGGGACCTTACCATGTAATACACTTACTATGAACAGTAGGCGTTGTTTGTCAAACACTTTGCTCAGAGCCACAGCTACCCAGGATTGAGAAGAAATAGATAAAGCACTCAGAAAATTCAACACCAATTTATAAAATAGACTATTTGTGGACATCAAAATGAAAAAGTTCCACTGAAGAATTCCAGAGATACAACATTTACAAGGCACTTTTACACTTAACTGTGAACAACCATTGGCAAATGCAACACATTTGTCACTTAGAAACCTTTAAAAAAAATGGGTATCATGTATTGTATTGTATTGTATTGTATTGTAATAGTATTTATATAGCTGAGTTACTTTAAGCGACCAACTCTGGCAGGTAGGCAGTGACGTAGTCCAGCTAGGTCCTCAGAAACAGTTACCTTGAAGGAAAAAGCAGTCTTCAGTCAGTTCCAGGCACTTTTATTTCCTTGCCATAGACTCCTATGGAAGTTGTCCTGATGCAAGGGAACAGGATGCTGAAGATGATCAAGGATGCAATGCAGGTGATTGGTCTTCCTGCTGCTAAAAAAGTTCTGTCGAGCCAGGCAGAAGTCCAGATGCTACTGGTCACGGTGGAATCTTACCATAACTTACTTTCTGGTTGACCAAGCAGCACCTTGGTGGCTCTCCCGGGTTCAGCAGACTTGGAGTGAGTTTGAGCATTGTCTCCTGGTCCTTGGTGCTGTACGGCGGCAAGGAGAGGCGATTCAAAGATCTGCGCTCTCCCTAACAGGCTTCTTCAGCTATTGTGGCCCTGTGCTGCAAACAGGTCAACCAACTGACTCTTGGAGCATCTTGCTTTAGCTGCGCTCAGGAGTCGACTTCTTCATGAGCAGGACACAGGCAGGTACAGTCCTTTCTCCTTTGCTAGTCACCAGGTTCAGCAGGTGCAGTCTTCATCAGTGCAGCTTCTCTTCACTGGGTCCTTGGTGCAGCAGGGCTGTTCTTCGGTCCTCTTCTAAAGTCCATCAAGATCTGAGTTCTGGGTGCCCTTTTTATGCCCAGAAAAGCCATCAGGGTAGTTTGCAATCAGTAGGCAATGGGCTCCTAAGTTTCCTCCCTCCTAATGACCACTTTTGGCGAAGTGTTGTACCTGGCTATCCAAGACTTCTCCATTCTGGACACTTTCAACATGGCAGTATTCCTATTCCAACCTAAGGGTGTGGCTATGAAGGGGGCTACACGCCCCTGATAAAAAAGAGTTGGCAACTGGTTTCCTCTCTTCTTTCTGAGTGCCAACCAGGCTAAACAAACAATAGAGTAGCCCCTCACCCCAGTGATCACCATTTGTCCTTCAAATGCAGCTTTTCCTCTGAAGCTCACCTTTTGGGCCAACACCTGTATGGCTTCCTGTGAAAGAGAGGTAGCACCTCTCTCCGATGCAGGCTCTACTGTCTCCTTTCCAGTGAGTAGTTTGCACGTCTCTTCAGGAGGACAGAAACCTATCTCAGGGACACATAGGCCCTCATTACGATCTCGGCGGTCCGGACTTGCGGTCATTAGATGACTACCCCTCTGCCAGCCGTATAATGTTTTACCCGCCGGCCCGGCAGGGAAAACGGCCAAATGGAGCCGCCGCCAATGTGGGTGTGCGGGACCCGTCACGCAGATCACTGCCCGTTAATCGGGCAGTGACCTACACGATGGGGCACTGCACGGGGGCCCCAGCACTGCCCATGCCAAGTGCATGCGCAGTGCAGGGCCCCCAGGTGAGCCGCGGAGCACCCCTTCCCCCAGCCTTTTTCTGGTGGGGGAACCCACCAGGGAAAGGCTGGTGGCAAAAGGGATCATTATCCGGGGGGCAGCGCTGCCCTGTCGGAAAATGATTCCCTCCACCGTCAGGCTGCCTGTCGGCAGCAGCCTGGTGTTGGAGGAGGGCCGCCATAGGCGGCCCTCACTTTGTCCTTAATATGGTGGTTCAGACCGCCATGCCGGTGGCGGTCTTTGCCCACGCCGCCGGCATGGCGGTCTGAACCGCTGGGATTCATAATGACTCCCAAAGAGTGTTTAACTGTGGACAGACACAGGGGATTTAGGGGCACACTGCAACAAGTTAAGGCAACAAAGTTGCACCCTGCACTAAGTTAAATTAATTGCAATGTGGACATCAAGTCAGGCTTAATGTAACAAGTTGTTTAATACTCTACAGTATTAAATTAAGAATCCCTAGTTAGAGGTTAGTAGGGTGATTGTAGCAGCCTGTAACTCTGCACTCGTCAATGGGGTTACCAGCCTTTTCTGCAGTAAAAACAACAATTGCTAAATGTTACTATTGAAACATGCAAAAACACATGTTCCAAACTTTAATACACAACACCCTGCCTTAGGGCTCTTCAGGTATACCTCAGGGGTGACTTACATGTATTAAAAAGCAAAGCCTTGGCTTTGCCATTGCTTTTAAATGGCAAAGTCAAGTTGGCAGTTTAAACTGCCCTTCCAGTCTGCAGTGGCAGACTAGGAGATATGTTTTATTTTTGTCACACCCAGGTTACCAGTGCTACAATCCCTGGGTTGACTCTCTAACTTACAGGCCCTGGTACCATATACCAGGGGCTTACAAGTAAGTTAGCTTCTGCCCAATGGGCATAAGCCAACTCAACGTACACATTTTAAGGTCAGGGCACAGGCACTGAAGTGTGGGTAGCAGGCCTCAGTGCACTGAAAAAACCCAGCAGCATTAGTCCAAACCTTTGGGGGTGTCCACACAAAAAGAGGCATTTCTTTACAGAAAGGACCTGATGTCAGCATGCCGAGGTGGCACCTACCTAGGTACCACAAAGTAAATTCTCATGCAGATGCCGCCATTCCAAACAATACCATCTACCGGCATGCAAAGGTAAAGCTAAAGATTTTCCAGATACAGTCTGACACATGGGGAATATTCTAAGGTGAGGAACCTGCACTTAGAAATCTCTATCAGGAATGTTGGATTAAGAGAAATCCAGTTGATATAGTGGAGCATTAAAGAACTTGTTCCGGGTATTTCTGGTTACATGTACTCACATGAAACAAACTAACTACCAGTTACCAGTTGGCCCTCCTCCA
This sequence comes from Pleurodeles waltl, assembly GCF_031143425.1. NCBI lineage: Eukaryota > Metazoa > Chordata > Amphibia > Caudata > Salamandridae > Pleurodeles > Pleurodeles waltl. The sequence continues at coordinate 684,918,971 of NC_090447.1, forward strand.
CAATAAATTATCAAAAAAAACATCAAGCTCTTTTCCCATCATCTATTTGACATACTCTTATCAGAGTATTCCAATTAACACATGATCACACATCTCTTCCTACTATGATTGTTCCTCGTGCTCATTTGCTTTCCTCTCAGCTATACAGTTATGCAGGGCCTTTTTTCTATACCTTCCCAAAACCTCCTCATGTATAATCACAATGTAAGGTTTTAAATTTTTAACCAGGTGGCTAACTTGGCTGCATAATTTTCAAAACAGTAAAAAACTGAATTATTCAAGGGACTTCGACTTCTAAGGATTCACGTTTCCTTCCCCTGCTATGTCTGCACCCTGATACTCATCGGACAATTCACAGTGTACAAACTGCACCTTTCTTTTAGTGGACCGCATACATCTCAGATGCCCCCCACAAAAGAGAAGCCTCATATTTTAAGGTGGGCATTTCTCTCCATGTCGTCAGGATTCTACGCTTGGTTTTATTCAATGACCTAATGTGTTCTGGCAGTTAGAGTAGCGACTGTTTCAAATTAATCATTTAAGCTGACACATCTAACCTTGTGTAATGTAATTGGGGCTCATGTAAAGTGCTCCAATACCTTCGGATCGAGTTCACACCATATAGAACTGCAGAAAAAAACCTACTACTAGCAATATATAATAGCAAAACACAGGACAGGAAACATGGTGTCATGATGTCATAGCCAGGGGTCAACCCTATGGTATCTTGCAAGAGATCCAGCAGATCAGGGTTACTTCCAGTTTTGAGGAACGTCACATACATATCAAATGAGGACTAAAAACAAAAAAACATGGCTTAATAAGCATTGGCAAAGCTAATAGGTCTTGTCTATGCAAGAGCTTTTGGCTCTGTCAATGTGTTTGGGCCATGATGTACACCAGTATGGCTGCTGTTCAACATCGCACAAAGTTAGTGGGCTGAAGTGGAGTGGAGTAAATTTGAGTAGATTGACAGATTTGGGTAGAGGGGAGTAGACTGGGGTTGAATGGGGTACATTGGGCTAGAGTGGGATTGGGTAGATTGGAGTGGAGTAGATTGGATTGGAGTGGGGTAGATTAGATTAGGGTAGATTGGGATGGATTGGAATGGAGTGGTGTAAACTCAAGTGGAGTGGAGTTAATTGGGGAGAAGTGGAGTGGGGTAGATTGGAGTAGGGTGGGGTAAGTGTTGTGGCGTGGAGCGGTGTAAGTGTTGTGGAGTGGAGGGGCGTGTCGTAGAATGGAGTGGTGTGTCGTAGACTTAGAGTGGAGGGGTGTAGATTGAAGGGGTGAGGCCTAGAGTGGAGCAGAGTGGAGTGGAGTGATGTGGAGTGACATAGACTGGGGTGGTCTGTTATAAAATGGAGTAGTGTGTGAGAAAGTAGCCTCTTTCTAGAATGGTTACCCCCATTTTTGTCAGTGTGTTTTGACTGTGTCACTGGGATCCTGCTAATCAGGACCCAAGTGCTTATGGTTTGTGATCTGCTTGTCAGTGTGTTTCACTGTTTTCTAAATTTTCACTGTAGTCCTGCTAATCAGAACTCCAGTGCTCATGCTCTCTCTGATTCTAAATTTGTCACTACATACTGGTAACTCAGTAGTTCACTCCAAATGGGCATACTGGTCCCCCTTATTAATCCCTAATATATGGTACCTAGGTACCCAGGGCATTGGGGTTCCAGGGGATCCTTATGGGCTGCAGCATTTCTTTTGCCACCCATAAGGATCCCATACAAGGGCTTCTACAGGACTGCCATTGCAGCCTGTGTGAAATAGTGCATGCACTATTTCACAGTCATTTTCACTGCACCGGGTCACTTATAAGTCACCTATATATCAGGTCTTCTAACCCTGAAGACTGGGTGGTAAGGACCTGTGTGTGAGGGCACCCCTGCACTAGCAGAGGTGCCCCCACATCATCCAGGCCCATTTTCCCAGACTTCGGGAGTGCAGGGATGCCATTTTAAGTGTGCACCGCATGTAGGTCAATACCTATGTGCAGCTTCACAATGGTAACTCCGAATATGGCCAAGTAAGGTGTCTAATGTTGGAGGCTGGCCCTCTATGTAGTGTGCAAAACCAAGTACACTATGCAGAGGTTCGGAACAACCACATGTTAGTTTTCAGGGGTAAAAATCAGACCACCTAATGCTCTAATTTTTAAGGTAGTTGGTCAAACAGTTAGGCTAATCCAGGAGATGTGCTAAGTATTTGTTGTACTCACAAATCTACTCATGCACCACACACACTCAATGAATAACTCGAAACTAGAATTTATAAAAATACTTCAGACTTTTACATAATTTTTAAGACCAAAATCTTTAGAATAGGCTAAGTGCTTTTCTTGTCATGACTTTTGAAAGTTTTAGCAAAGTTAGTCTTTCTGGGCGTATTACGCACCATTAGAATCAATAGGCAGTCACTTTTAAAACTGCATTAAAAATTGTACAGTTGAGTTATCGGTCTCTTCTTTTGCAGGATGGTCACAGAGGTCGATGGGCACCTTGTCCCCTTTGGCTTTCGAGGTCACAAGGGGTTGGGGACCCGGGGCACACAGTAGAACCTGCAATGCAATGCCCAGGGCAGCCAGGTGCAGGGCGTTTTGGAGGTCTTGGATGCTGTGCGCAACAAAGTCCACTGGAGCTGGAGGTAAGTCTCTTTGGGGGTCGCTTGCAGGACAACAGGGGCACTCTGGTTGGAGGTTGGGGTGTTACGGAAGTCCCTTGACTGGGGCTTCTTCCTGATCCTTTGTCAGCTCTGGGGGAGCTGGTTTTCTCCTGGTCTGATGCCAGCTGACCAGAACCCAGGTTCTTGCTTGATCTCGGCCACTAGGGGTCACAGAACCACCAAACTTGGTATCGGCAACTCAGTGAATTGTCCTTCAATGGTTTCCTGGACGTTTGCAGTTTACTTGCTTTTCTTGAGTGGTGCCTCCACTCAGGAGGGTGGGGTGATCCTTGAAGCCTGACGGTCCCCTGAGTTTCTTGGGGTCGGTCCAGTGTCCCGCTCCTCCGCTGTCACGATTGTCAGGACTCTGGTGCAGCAAGCAGGGGTCTTGGTGTCTCTTCTAGTTCAGCAGATCCTTGGTTCTCATCCTGGCAGTTTCTCTGGTGCTGGTCTTCTTCTCTTCTCTGAATCCTTTTCGAAATTAAAATCTTGGTCTAGGGGAGCCCACTAAATACTGAATTTAGTGGGCATTTTAGGGGGAACCTGGTAGTGTCCATTGGGGCACTTACCCTTGGGTGGCTACACCCACTATAGTGACTACTTCCTGTGGGAAGGGTCACTTCCCTAAACCTCATTGGCTGTTTCTCTCCATTCCAAGATGGAGAAAACTGAATCAGAGGGTCCACTTCGCATGCAAGCCCTTAGGGGTGGTGCATGCTCAGTGAGGCCACACCTCCTACCCTTTGTCTAGTTTCCTGCCTTTGCTCCTGCCAAAAGTGGGAGTTTGTAAAGGGGGAAGCCTGGGGCTCAAGTTTCAGGGGTGGTAGCTCACTGCCAGGCTCTTACACATTCCTGAGGGAGTGGGAGTTAGCTCCTCCACCCTGGAAGGGCATTGGCTTACAAACAAGAGAGCCAGGGCTTTCTCCCAGGTTTGTATATTGGCTGTCTGGAGTGGCAGCTGGATGGAACCAACCAGCAACTCTGCCAGTTAGGGTTAGCTTTTGCAGGGGGCACCTCTAAGGTGGCCCCTGGGTACATTTAAGGTTAAATCCAATACTGGTATTAGTTTGGATTTAATATTCTGAGTTGTTTAATACCAAACAACCCAGGGGTCAGGGTGACCATTATGTAGCTGGGGAACTCGTGTTTGACCAGTGCCCACTACATACATTAAAATGGCTGACCTGTTCACTCACTATGTCCTAGGTTTAGCAAGGACACAGTGGGGGCATATTGCTCATGCAGCTATGCCCTCACATATAATATGGTGCACCCTGCCTTAGGGCTGAAAGGCCGGCTAGAGGGGTGACTTACCCATAGTATATACAGTGTGTGGTGGACAGGGCACACAGAGAGTGTGCCATGTCGAATTTATCCTTTTAGGGTTGCCCCAGTACACTCAGCCTGCAATGGCAATGCTGGGTGCAACTTGGTGTAGGGCCATTGGGAGTGGCACAATCAGTTCTGCTGCCCCCAGGGGCCTACTCTCAATATATCTTGCCCTGGGTACTGGGGTACCCATTTACTAGGGACTTACAGGGGTATTTACAAGCATAACTGTAGGAAAGTACCATCTTGCCTGGCATGTTACCCCCATTTTTCACTGTATATATGTTGTTTTAGTTGTATGTGTCACTGGGACCCTGGTAACCCAGGGCCCCAGTGCTCATAAGTGTGCCTGAATGTGTTACCTGTGTAGTGACTAACTGTCTCACTGAGGCTCTGCTAATCAGAACCTCAGTGGTTATGCTCTCTCATTTCTTTCCAAATTGTCACTAACAGGCTAGTGACCATTTTTACCAATTTACATTGGCTTACTGGAACACCCTTATAATTCCCTAGTATATGGTACTGAGGTACCCAGGGTATTGGGGTTCCAGGAGATCCCTATGGGCTGCAGCATTTCTTTTGCCACCCATAGGGAGCTCTGACAATTCTTACACAGGCCTGCCACTGCAGCCTGAGTGAAATAACGTCCACGTTATTTCACAGCCATTTTACACTGCACTTAAGTAACTTATAAGTCACCTATATGTCTAACCTTTACCTGGTAAAGGTTAGGTGCAAAGTTACTTAGTGTGAGGGCACCCTGGCACTAGCCAAGGTGCCCCCACATTGTTCAGAGTCAATTCCCTGAACTTTGTGAGTGCGGGGACACCATTACACGCGTGCACTACATATAGGTCACTACCTATATGTAGCTTTACAATGGTAACTCCGAATATGGCCATGTAACATGTCTATGATCATGGAATTGCCCCCTCTATACCATCCTGGCATAGTTGGCACAATCCCATGATCCCAGTGGTCTGTAGCACAGACCCTAGTACTGCCAAACTGCCCTTCCTGGGGTTTCACTGCAGCTGCTGCTGCTGCCAACCCCTCAGACAGGCATCTGCCCTCCTGGGGTCCAGTCAGGTCTGGCCCAGGATGGCAGAACAAAGAACTTCCTCTGAGAGAGGGTGTGACACCCTCTCCCTTTGGAAAATGGTGTGAAGGCAGGGGAGGAGTAGCCTCCCCCAGCCTCTGGAAATGCTTTGTTGGGCACAGAGGTGCCCAATTCTGCATAAGCCAGTCTACACCGGTTCAGGGGACCCCTTAGCCCTGCTCTGGCGCGAAACTGGACAAAGGAAAGGGGAGTGACCACTCCCCTGACCTGCACCTCCCCTGGGAGGTGTCCAGAGCTCCTCCAGTGTGCTCCAGACCTCTGCCATCTTGGAAACAGAGGTGCTGCTGGCACACTGGACTGCTCTGAGTGGCCAGTGCCACCAGGTGACGTCAGAGACTCCTTGTGATAGTCTCCTTCAGGTGTTGCTAGCCTATCCTCTCTCCTAGGTAGCCAAACCCTCTTTTCTGGCTATTTAGGGTCTCTGTCTCTGGGGAAACTTCAGATAACGAATGCATGAGCTCAGCCGAGTTCCTCTGCATCTCTCTCTTCACCTTCTGATAAGGAATCGACTGCTGACCGCGCTGGAAGCCTGCAAACCTGCAACATAGTAGCAAAGACGACTACTGCAACTCTGTAACGCTAATCCTGCCGCCTTCTCAACTGTTTTCCTGCTTGTGCATGCTGTGGGGGTAGTCTGCCTCCTCTCTGCACCAGAAGCTCCGAAGAAATCTCCCGTGGGTCTACGGAATCTTCCCCCTGCAACCGCAGGCACCAAAAAGCTGCATTACCGGTCCCTTGGGTCTCCTCTCAGCACGACGAGCGAGGTCCCTCGAATCCAGCGACTCTGTCCAAGTGACCCCCACAGTCCAGTGACTCTTCAGTCCATGTTTGGTGGAGGTAAGTCCTTGCCTCACCTCGCTGGGCTGCATTGCTGGGAACCGTGACTTTTGCAGCTACTCCGGCCCCTGTGCACTTCCGGCGGAAATCCTTCGTGCACAGCCAAGCCTGGGTCCACGGCACTCTAACCTGCATTGCACGACTTTCTAAGTTGGTCTCCGGCGACGTGGGACTCCTTTGTGCGACTTCGGGTGAGCACTGTTTCACGCATCCTCGTAGTGCCTGTTTCTGGCACTTCTCCGGGTGCTACCTGCTGCTGAGAGGGCTCCTTGTCTTGCTCGACGTCCCCTCTCTCTCCTGGTCCAATTTGCGACCTCCTGGTCCCTCCAGGGCCACAGCAGCGTCCAAAAACGCTAACCGCATCATTTGCAGCTAGCAAGGCTTGTTGGCATTCTTTGGGCGGGAAAACACTTCTGCACGACTCTCCACGGCGAGAGGGATCGGTCCACCAAAGGGGAAGTCTCTAGCCCTTTTTGTTCCTGCAGAAACCTCAGCTTCTTCTGTCCAGTAGAAGCTTCTTTGCACCCGCAGCTGGCATTTCCTGGGCATTTGCCCATCTCCGACTTGCTTGTGACTTTTGGACTTGGTCCCCTTGTTCCACAGGTACCCTAGATTGGAAATCCACAGTTGTTGCATTGTTGGTTTGTGTCTTTCCTGCATTATTCCTCTAACACGACTTCTTTGTCCTTAGGGGAACTTTAGTGCACTTTGCACTCACTTTTCAGGGTCTTGGGAGGGTTATTTTTCTAACTCTCACTATTTTCTAATAGTCCCAGCGACCCTCTACAAGGTCACATAGGTTTGGGGTCCATTCGTGGTTCGCATTCCACTTTTGGAGTATATGGTTTGTGTTGCCCCTATCCCTATGTTTCCCCATTGCATCCTATTGTAACTATACATTGTTTGCACTGTTTTCTAAGACTATACTGCATATTTTTGGTATTGTGTATATATATCTTGTGTATATTTCCTATCCTCTCACTGAGGGTACACTCTAAGATACTTTGGCATATTGTCATAAAAATAAAGTACCTTTATTTTTAGTATAACTGTGTATTGTGTTTTCTTATGATATTGTGCATATGACACTAAGTGGTACTGTAGTAGCTTCACACGTCTCCTAGTTCAGCCTAAGCTGCTCTGCTAAGCTACCATTATCTATCAGCCTAAGCTGCTAGACACCCTATACACTAATAAGGGATAACTGGGCCTGGTGCAAGGTGCAAGTACCCCTTGGTACTCACTACAAGCCAGTCCAGCCTCCTACAATAACCAATTGTGCCAAGCACAACCTGTTTAGCAGGGGCCCTGGGCACTACCAACTACTAGAACACATCAACATCAGGCAAAAAGTGGGGGCTAACCATGCAAAAAGAATCCACCTCTCACATCTAACTGCAAATTGTACCCCAATACTGATTCCAGTATTGGTTGCACAATCCCATGCACTCTCGGGGCTCCTCAGTGGACCCCCAGTTCTGCCAAACCAGCCTTCTGAGGTTTTCACTGCAGCCCCAGCTACTGCCGCCACTTCACAGACAGGCTTCTGCCCTCCTGGGGCTTGAGCAGCTCAATCCCAGGAAGGCAGAACAATGCATTTCCTTTAGAAGAGGGGTGTTACACCCTCTCCCTTTGGAACTAGGTGTTACAGGCATGGGAGGGGTATCCTCCCAGATCCTCTGGAAATGCTTTGAAGGGCACAGATGGTGCCCTCCTTGCATAATCCAGTCTACACCGGTCCAGGGACCCCCATTCTCTGCTATGGCATGAAACTAGACAAACGAAAGGGGAGTGACCACTCCCCTATCCATCACCACCCCAGGGGTGGTGCCCAGAGCTCCTCCAGAGTGTCCGTGGGTGTTGGCATCTTGGATTCCCAGGTGGTGGGGCACTCTGGGAGCATCTGAGAGCTCAGTGCCAGCAGGTGATATCAGAGAACCCTCCTGATAGGTGCTTAGCTGATTAGGTGACCAATCCCCCTCTCATGGTTATTTAGGGTCTCTCCTCTGGGTGCTTCTTCAGATTCGGATTGCATGACTCCATCAGGAATCCTCTGCATCCTGTATTTCATCTTCTGCTGACAGATAAACTGCTGACTGCTGCAGGAACTCTACAAAACTGCAACAAAGAAGCTAAGACGACTTCTGCAACATTGTATCGTCAGCTCCTGCAAGCAACTGTAACAGTTTCCAGGTCCTGCATCCTCTGAGGACTGCCTGTCTTCAGCCTGCACCAGATGAACCGAAGGAATCTCTCGTCGAGTGAGGGAGTCACTTCCCTGCTTTAGCAAGCACCTCTCTGCAGCAACGACCGGTGGCTTGGTTCCCCTCTCCAGATGACAGATGTGGATCTAGCAACATGGGTGGTGACTAAAGTGAGTACGACAGTCCCAACGTCCAGCTGTTTGAATTTGGTGGAGGTAAGAGCTTGCCTCCCCACGCAAGACAGTACCCTCATATACCAGGTGACTTGCAGTTGCCAAGGCTTGTGTGCATCCTTCCAAGACGTTCTTCATGCACAGCACAGCTTAGGCCCCCAGCACTCCGTTGTGCGATGCACAGCTTCCTGAGTCGTTCTCCAGCGGTGTGGGAATCCTTTGTATCATGCTGCATGGGCCTACATTTGCACCTCCTTTGTACCCATGCTGTGGGACTCCTGTACATGGTGCCTGGTCTTCTGAGGGCTCTCTGAGTTGCTCCTGGGTAGAGGCCACCAGGTTTCTCCTGATTCCAGGCAGCACCATTTTCCTTCATCTACGTGTTTTACATGAGCCAAGGCTTGTTGGCGAAATCCAGCAACGCAAACCAGACTGCATTCATCCATCCAGCGTGGGACATCTTCTGCACCAACCAGGATCCCGCATCTGTCTTCTTCTGTGCAATACTGACTTCTCAACTGTCGTTCTTCTTTTGCACCTTCATCTGGGTTAGCAGGGGCTCCTTTTCTCCCTGGACTCTTCAGTGCTTCTTGGACTTGGTCCCCTTCTTCCACAGGTCTTCATGTGCAGGAATCCATCGTTGGTGTATTGCAGTCTCTTCTGTTTCTTGCATTATCTTCTTTCACGACTTCTAGTGTTTTTTAGGAAACTTGCTGTTTTTTACTCCTGCTTTCCTGGGCTATGGGGGGGGGGTACTTTACTTACCTTTGGTGTTTTCTTTCACTGCCAGTGCCCCTCTACACACTACACTTTCCTAGGTGGGAAACCGACTTTGGCATTCCACTATTTTAGTATATGGTTTGTGTTCCCCCTCGGCCCATTGCACACTATTGTGTTTTTCACTATTTGCACTGTTTTCCTACTGTGTACTTACCTGTTTCTGGTTACATTTGACCACTGTCTTTGAAAGCACAACAAATTGACAGGATAAGAACAAGATTTAAAGGCCTGTTTACAGAGAGCTAGTTTGTGGAAGAATACAGTGTACAGAGTACGGTTCATGGAGGGATGAACTCAAGCTGGACATCCTAAAGAAAATAAAGCCAGCATCTGCGAGTTACAAACCACGAAGCCAAGGGTAGAAATGGGTGAAATGCATTTCCAGGGAAGCTTTCAGAATGCCCTCAAGAAGTCATCAGCATACCAGGCAGCAGTGCTACCTGGGAGATCTCAACCTAAAAAGGACATATTGGCCATGGCATAGAAACCTACCAGTCACAACATGCCAAGCCATCACATGACTAGGCCAAACACACTGCAGATATTAAAAGTTACCAGAGGTTTGTGAGTTGACTGTTACCATGGGATTGTGAACGCTTCAACGCCAACTTCAGGCCATGGGTCAAGGTGTCCCTATCTTTTTGAAGACATACTGAAAATATGAACTGTGAAAGTATAGCAAAATCAAGTGACTCCAAAAGTGTCACTCTGCTTGGAAATAGTTTTAATAGATGTTAGATATTACAGTGCATTTTGAGGAAACATGCATACTTTTGCAAGGCACATGAAAGTGATCAAGGCTTTGCATGTTATCTATTGAATTAGAGTGAAACAGTTAAGGATAAACACACACTTCTGTAAACTGTCTAAAAAAATCTTTATTGAATGGTTGAAGTACCAAAGGAGGATACACTTAGTTACATGTTTTTCCTTAGGTCTTTTTATAAATTCTTTTGGCTTATGCAGCATTGGCAAACGAGCAGTTCATCAAACATAGAGAAGATACTCATAAAATACAAATAATTACTGATTTAAACATGTTACACTATAAAGCATTAAAAAGCTTAACTTGTATGGTTGAGAACTCAAATGGTATTGACACTGCACTGCTGCTGGATATCGAGGGACATAAAACCACTTTCATTTGACTGTAAAACATATAGGGCCTGATTCAGATCTTCGCGGTAACGGTCCCGCCATTGAGTTTTCGACTGACAACCCATCCGCGGCAGTGACAGTCTGCCAACCCTATTTAGATGTTGGCAGTCCCATAGGCGAAAGCCCATATTTGAACCTCCATCTCCGGCAAGAAATACCACCAGCATCAATGGCGGGATACGGAAAAGTGGCTGCCGGTCAGACCCCAGCCACCCTTTCCACTGTGCAGATTTGGATATGACTTACCGCTAAGCAAAAAGTGGCATTCCGATTTTCACTTCTGAGTTGGCAGATAGGAGGGGGTGTGGGTGAAAACTCACCATTTTCCCCCATTCCACGTACGTTTGCGTCTGGACATGACTGGACAACACCTGCTGTCGCTGCTGCCACTGACCCACGGGGAATGCACAACTCCCCCATCGCTGGACTACAAGGTAGGGAAGCCGCATTGCTACGTTACGTTGGATGGGCACTACATGGGAGGTCGGGCCCAGTGCAGACATATACATGTCACAGTATTTTTTTTAAATCACTGTGGCATCCAGATGTCAGGGAGACAACTGTGTCACTCATGGCTAGGAACAAATTTGTACAACATGCCTATCACACACATACACAGATGTTATTGTAGTGTCATTATTCACTGTTAGATTAATGCTGGCACCACAATGACAGTACACTCACACTGGCCAATGGTGTCCATGTGTGTGTGCATTGCAAAGAGACCTGTACTGGTAGGTTTGCGCTAACTGTTGTGTATTTGAGTCAGTACATGTGTGTGTGTATTGGCTGACTGTGGTGAAGAGAGCTGGAATGGGTGATGTGTGGTTGTGTCTGTATGCGTGTCACATGCATGTGAGATTGATGTTATGTATGTTGTGTTGCTCTGTGACACATCCAGGTGAGGGCTATGTGGTGGACGTTGTTGTGATGTTTGTAGTTGTGCTTGTGTGTGAGTGTGTTTGTGTAGATGAGTGTGTAGTTGTGTTGGTTGTTGTGGTTGTGCCATATGTGGGTGCAGTGTCAATGGTTTGTTGTGTCATAAATGTATGTCAATTTGTGTTCAACCTGTATGAGTTGTGTTGGAATTGTAATATATGTGGTGTGTTGTGTATGTGAAGTGCAGGGGGACACATATGGCTAAGGTAGAGTGTGTGTGTCACTTACCTCTGTTCCATAGCCCCTCCATTGTACAAAGTCCATTGTGTCCTGCCGTCTTCTCTCTCATTCAGCAATCCCTCACCAGTCCCGCACCTGCAGAGCTGTAACATGTAAATACAGTGGGGTGAACACTGTCGACTTGACAATGGTCTTGGGTCCGCCTCCAACGCGGCTTGGCAGTAACGCCTTCAAGATCTAAATGAGGCCCAAAATCCCAAAAAACACACACTTCCAATAATTTCATGTTTATGTGGCAAATGCCTGGGACCTAACACTATACTGCTGTAGGGCATCAACAGCTCTTAACTGTCAGCCATTTTCTTTTTCCATTTTATGACGGCAGTTATTCTTCGACATGCATGCTATATAACGGAGTTTACCTTAAACTGCCACAATGTTTCTCTTAGTCTGTACTGCAAGAAAATATGAAAGGCTTACTTGTTTGTCTCTCGGTCTGACTGGTGACAACTGTAATTAAAAAAAAAACTTTTAATTCACTAAAATGGTCATTTAAGTAATTAACATCCACATTTACTGGGGTACGAGGATGGCCTAGTTTGTAGTGGGTACCTTGGGTACTTACACCTTACACCGGGCCCAGTTATCCCTTATTAGTGAAATGTAATAGTGTTCTAGCAGCTTAGGCTGATAGAGGTAGCTAAAGCAGAGCAACTTAGGCTGAACTAGGAGACATGCAAAGCTCCTGCAATATCACTTATAGTCACACAGTACTTAAACACAAGTAAAGACAATACTCTGTGTTACCAAAAATAAAGGTAGTTTATTTGGGTGACACCGTACCAAAAATATCTTAGAGGCAATACTCCTTCTGGAGGTAAATATTATACAAAATATACACACTAGACACCAAAATAAGGCAAGTAATTAGACATAGGATAGTGCAAACAATAGGAAATGCTATAGAATGCAATGGGAGAAAATAGGTCTAAAACCATATACTAAGAAAGTTGAATGCAAATCACGAATTCCCCCATAGACAAGTCTAGGGTGTTCAGAATCGCTAGGAGAGTAAGAATACAGTAAAGGTAAGTAAATTACCCCACCCCAGAGCCCAGAAAAGCAGGAGTAAAGTACTGCAAGTTTCCTTATGACAAACTACACCTCATGATTGGGATTAATGCAAGAACCATCCAAGTTTGCAAACAACAAATGGTGGATTCCTGGACCTGAAGACCTGAAAAGGAAGGAGACCAAGTCCAGAAGTCAAACGAAGTTCCAGGAAGGACAGGATCCCCCGCCAATCCAGAAGAGGGTGCAAAAGAAGAGTCCCTGGTTGGACGAAGACTGTAGAAATGCACCCTAGGAAGATGTCAGCGGCTTCCTGCATGATGCACTGGATGTCCCACATTGGGAAGTTGGATGCAGGTGAGTTTTGGCACTGGATTCCTCCAACAAGCCTTGGTTCTGGCAAAGTCGCGTTTTGCGTCAAGTAGGTGCTATCTGGACCCAGGTGGGACCTGGGGGCCTCAACTCTGTGTGAGGAGGAAGAGGGAGGTCTCAGCACTTCAGAGAGCCCTAAGAAGATCAGATAGCACCCACGGAGTCCCAGGACACAGGGATAAAGGAAGTGCAAAATGTAGCTGGTGCAGCACTACAAAGGAAGGTACCACGCCGCCAGAGAACAACTCAGCAAGTTGAGCATCACAGAATAGAGTGCTGGGGACCTGGGCCAGGCTGTGCACAAAGACATTTTACAAATAGTGTACAGAGGCTTCAGGAGGTGAAGAAGACATTGTGCACAGGGGTACTGTCGTTCTGGGGAAAGGCAAGGTCTTACCTCCTCCATATTGGGACAGCAGGACCACAGGACAGTCGGTGTTGATGGGGTCCACCCTCTGTGATCCAAGGAGCACGGTCGTCGCCAGGAGAGGAGTCCAAGAGAACCAGACATCAACTTAGAAGATGCCTGCTTCAGCAGGGGAGTGACTCCGTCACCCCATGGGAGATTTCTTTGGTCCTTCTGGTGCAGGGTGAAGACAGGGAGTCCTCAGAGTGTGCACACTGGGGAAACTGTTGCAGTTGCTGGCTACAGCTGAAGTTTCATAGGAAAAGTATCCCTTCTGGATACTTTGTTGCTGTTATAGCGATTCCTCGAGCAGGCTGCACTTGATCCGAGGTTAGAGGATGAAGTAGGAGTTGCAGAGGATTCCTGCTGGAAGCTTACAAGTAGTGTCTGCAGAGAACCCACAGGAGAGACCCTAAATAGCCCTGAGAGGGGGATTGGCTACCTTATCAGGTATGGACCTATCAGGAGGGGTCTCTGAAGTCACCTGCTGGCACTGGACACTCAAGAAGCCTCCAGAGTGCCCCCACACCTTGCAAAACAAAATGGCTGAAGTCTGAGACACACTGGAGGAGCTCTGGGCAGCCCCCCTAGGGTGGTGATGGACAGGGGAGTGGTCACTTCCCTTTCCTTTGTCCAGTTTTGCGCCAGAGCAGGGACAAGTGGTCCCTGAACCAATGTAGACTGGCTTATGCAGGGAGGGCACCACCTGTGCCCTTCAAAGCATTTCCAGAGGCTGGTGGGGCTACCCCTCCCCAGCCTGTTACACCTAGTTCCAAATGGTGATGGTGTAACACCCTCCTCCCAAAGGAAATGCTTTGTGCTGCCTTCCTGGGACTGAGCTGCTCAGACCCCAGGAGGGCACAACCCTGTTTGTGAGGTGGCAGCAGCAGTAGCTGCATTGCAAGCCTCAGAGAGCTTGTTTGGAAGTACTGGGTGACCATAGTGGAGCCCTAGGATGCATGGAATTGGCTCCTCAATACCAGATTTGGATAGGGGGGGACAATTCCATGATCTTATACACCTTACATGGCCATATTCGGGGTTACCATTGTGATGGTGTCCCCACACTCACAAATTTCTGGGAATTGGAGGTGAACTATGTGAGGGCACATTTGCTAGTGCAAGGGTGCCCTCACACTTAGTAACTTTGCACCTAGCCTTCATTAAATGAAGGTTAACATGTAGGTGACTTATAAGTACTTAAGTGCGGTGCAAATGGCTGTGAAATAATGTGTGCACTATTTCACACAGGCTGCAGTGGCAGTCCTGTGAAAGGGTTTGTCTGAGCTCCTTATGGGTTGCAAAAGAAATGCTGCAGCCCATAAGGATCTCCTGGAGCCCCAATGGGTACCTAGGTACCTAGGTACCATATACTAGGGACTAATACGGGGGTCCAGTGTGCCAATTGAAATTGGTAACGGAAGTCACTAGCCTACTGTGACAAATTTAAAAGCAGAGAGAGCATAAGCACTGAGGTTCTGATTAGCAGAGCCTCAGTGACACAGTCAAACATTATACACACCACACACATTAGGCCATAAACTAGGAGCACTTGGGTCCTGACCAGCAGGATCCCAGTGAGACAGGCAGAAACACACTGACAAACAGGTAAAAATGGGGGTAACATGCCAAGAAAGATGGTACTCCCTGCAACTGGCAAAGGGAAGCCATATCCGTTTATTGGGACTAAAAAAGGTATATCTGTTATACAATTAAGAGTCTGGAAGAGCACAAGTCCATCGCGCACATGCTTACAAAGTAGAAGAGGAAAAAACTAAAGCCTGAATGCAGGCGTCATAGTGTGACTTAAAAACACAACTCTTACATAACTTACGGTGGGAAGAAAATTAAGCAAATGTCACGGGGATACAGTGGTATATTAGGATTGATAGGCCTATGAGGTCAAAATTGATTCGCAGCGCCCAGTGCGCCTCCTTAAAACGATTGACCCGGTCTGGGATCACTTTCAAGCAAGTTCTTGTCACTTGAAATTATTTAATTAGAGCAGTACAGTTCTCAGGGTCTCCGAAGAAAATAACTTGCGTTTAGATAATGTATTATTGTATTGTTTGTAAAACAGCACCAAATTTTGAGACACCAACTTGAAACTAAATTACATTTAAGAAACATTTTAAGGAAAGCAAATATTTTTCTCTTTAAAATGAATATCTGAAATGCTCGCATTTGGCCCTGGTGACACACTAATACATCAAGCTAGAGTGTGTTTGTATTGTGCTTTGTAAAAGCAGCACGGTCACGCCCCTGAACCCGCCAGCTGTGGGGGCATCCTTCACCATCCATGATGCATGGCCCATCTCAATGCACCGTGCTGAGGCTCTGAAACAGCTTGCTGAGGTTCACCTCGGAGCAGCCACTGACAGCAAGACACCTGTCCACAGTGCTCTTCAACTTCCTGTACACGCTGGCTGACCCATCCTGGTCTATGTTAGATTTCACGTGGCCTGTGAGAAATGAAGACAGAGGGGTTAGAAGACCCAGAAAGGCAGAGATAGTACACCTTCCGGTTCCTTTGTACGCCTGCCCTGTATGACACAAACTTTAACAAGTGTTCGGGGTTACTTTCAAAGTTCATAAAACAGCTTAAAAGGCGTTCGTAGTATAGGATTTTGGTAGCTGGCAGTTTTTTGGGGAAAAGGAATCAGTGTTTTGAACATGCACTGACGCACTTCAGTCGTTAAATGAGATGCATGCATGAGCTGGAGCCACCACATAATTACATTCCTTACAACACCTGGTCTCTTCAGTCCTGGACTTTAGCTTAATAAATAAATTACTTACCTTCGGTAATGTCTTTTCAGGTGGAGACAATCTAAGCACAGATTCTTCACTTTGTGATTTTCAACAGGCACCGGGAACTTTTGTGGCATATTCCCTTGATTATCAACAGGTGGTGTAGTCCGGCTCTGGGTCACATTTGTCCAGGATTGGGCATCAGAGTCACTACGGCCCTGATTTATACTTTTTTTGTGCCGCATTTGTGTCATTTTTTTAACATAAAAGCTGTGCAAACTTCCAAAATATAATTGTATTTTGTAAGTTTGCGCCGCTTTTGTGTCAAAAAATGACACAAATGCGGCAGGAAAAAGTATAAATCAGGGCTTATATATGCACCACCTCTGCCCGTTGACATCAGTTTCTTTTTGATCACCGTCTGCACAGATGCAAACAGAGCTATTCCAATCAGTTTATGGCAGTGTTCAGACTTTAGGTTGGAATCTTATTATGGACTAGAGGAGCCATTCCACAAAACAGGGAGAAGGTCTGACAGTAGGGAATCTGTGGTTGGATAGTCTCTACCAGAAAAGGCAATACAGAAGGTAAGCAAATGGTTCTTCTGATAGACACTTCTAACTGTAGATTCCTTACCTTACGAATAGATACCAAAGCAGTGCCTGGTGAATCTGCAGCATGGCTAAGAACAGGAAATTATGCAGGACCGATAAGGCAAAGTGCCCATATTGCAGGACTTGGCTATACAGGCAGTAATGCTTCATGAATGTGTGGAAGGATGCCCACATAACACTATTTCAAATGTCCATGACTGTCACACTCACTGTACACAGCACAGTGGTAGTAATCTTCACTCTGGTGGAATAAGGGCACAAGTGTTCAGGGGGCTGCTTCTTGGTTAGCTGAAGAAAGCTACCTCTGTATATAGTGCACTAAAATGAAGTACACTGTGCAGAGAGCCCAGTTGATCCCCAATTGGTATTGTAGAGGCAAAGTGGATAGGACTAATACTCTACTTGTGGTAGTGTGGGCGAGCAGTTAGGCTTGTCAGAGGGCAGTGCTAAGCATTTGTTGTACTCATAGAGGCAATAAATGAGGCACACCCTCAAAGAATAAATCCAAGACCAATTTAGAAAAATAATTATTTTTATATATGTTTCAAACCCAAGACGAATGTAATCATGTAAGTAAATTTTTAAGCATAAATACTTTGCAGTTTCAAAAATAGACAGTGCAATTTTCAAAGTTCTCTCAATGTTATCCTATTGAGGAAAATCAATGGTCAACAAACACAGGGTTAACAAGAACTCACAAAGCCAATCTCAGGGAGTTAAGGTAGGTACCAGTCACTAATCAGAACCACATCAACAGATCACACTGGGCGGAACTGCGGCGGCCGGGTGCAGAGGTGCAGTAAGGCGTCGGTGCCCAATGGTTTCCTATGGGAAATTGACCCCGGGACAAACAGGCTGTAGGCTCTTGCTGGAAAGCCAGTCAGGGACAACAATCAGGTAGGTTCACCTTTGGTCTTCTTCTCGTGTACCCAGGGGCGATGGATGCAGGTGTGTCTTTTGGTGTCGGGTTTTCTCGTCCAGAAGCACTCGCAGTCGGGGGGTCCTAGTAGTTGAGGCTGCAGGCTTCATGGGAGAGTCTGGCGGGATGGACCCAGGGTGGACTCAAGCTCTCAGGAACCAAGGCACACAGGGGTATGTGACAGGTCGTGTTTTCAATTTAGCCTGCACTAAACACATGCAGACTGCAAAGGGAGCACTGTGGGCGTTTGATGAGGGGGATCAGAGGGTGGCACAATTGCTGCTACAGCCTTCAGAGACATTTCTTAGTACCCCAGGCCCTAGTTACCAGGGGGACCATATACTAGGGACTTACAGTGATAGTTAAAGAGTTTGCAAATTGTGCAAAAACAGGCAGTTTTGTGGAAAGAGATCTGGCTCTGGCGACCTGTTTAGCTGGGACCCTGTGCACTAACAGCCAAAGCCAAATCAGAAACCAGGCAAAAAGTGGGGGCTAACCATTTAAAAAAGGGTGCTTTCCTATACTAGCCCAAAGCAGATCTCGAAACACTGAATAATCAATCTTAAGATGGTCTTCGTTTGCATCACTTTGCCTTTCTTAGTCCCACCTAACCTACAAAAAGTTGGTCTTCCAGTCTGTAGTCTCTGGTTCTGTCTACATAGAAGCTAAGTGTATGTTTAGGGTAAGGGCAACTAAGCCGTTCTTCCTCCCTGGAGGGGTGAGGTGGTGCATAGAATGCCATCAACGTGATGAATTGCTATATGTAGAAGGTCATAAGTACCTTGGGCAGGAATATTGTTTCTGCCTGGAGGACTAATTTGTTTGGGAAAAAAGATGTACATAGGGGAACCACTGACAATGCCTGGAGTTTGCTGACTTGCCGAGCTGATGTTTAGGTGATGGGGAATGCTATTCTTGATGATGAGAAGAAAAAGAGAGCAACTGTGCATGTGTTCAAAGGGAGTGCACATCACGTAGGTGAGTACCAAATTAAGGTGCAACTGCTGCATGACAAATAGAGTTGGTGGGAACATATGGACCAACACCTTAAAAACATATCACAAGTGACTTAAAGAGAGATGGCTTATCAGGTAAACACAAGAAAGGGTGAAAGGACAGAGGGGTAACCTTTAACTGTTGCCACAGCAAGACTTGCTGCTCTGCTGGCGCAATGAGGAGGAAAACATCTAATAACTGCCCTTTCAGGGTTTGTTTGTCTTGGGAACAGACAACACCTCTCCTAGCACCCTGCATTAATTGGTTTGGCTGATGGACACCTGGCTGGCTGCCAAGAAGACAAAAACCACTTCGGGAAGAAGATAGCAAGCCATCAAGTGTCTCCACTTAATCTTCATGCATGGAGAAATGTAGGTTGTGAAGGCTAGGGTGCAGGACCCAGCTCTGCTGCATCAACAAGTGGTTCTCCTGAAGGGGAAGCCGAGTTGGAGGACAAATGCTTATTGCCATAAGTTCCAGGTACCACACTCTCCTTGCCTATTCTGGAGCCACTAGGATGACTCAGGCCTGGTCTCTCCTGATCTAATTCAGTACTACAGGCAGGAGAGGGAGGGGTGGAAAGGCATACAGACGTCCTGAGCCCCAGTGTAGGCAGAATGCATCTCCTAGAAAAGGACCACCTAGGGAACTCCAATCCACAAACCTTTTGACACTGCGTGCTCTTGCAATGGCAAGTAAATAGAAAAAGAGTTCTCCCCACTGGTAGAAGACACTCTCTGCCATCTCTGAGTCTAATTGCTAATTGTGATCCTCTAAGCAAAGGCTGCTGATTTTGTCTGCCCTGGCGTTCAAACATCCTTCTAGGTGTAGTGTGATCAGGTACATACCCTGAGCATTCAGCCACTTCCAGACACGTAGAGCCCGCTGTCACAGAACCCATGACCCCACACTGCTCTGTTTGCTGCAGTACCCAATGGCAGTTGAGTTGTCTGTGATTACCTGTACCCATTCCTCCTTGATGGTCACAAGGAATGCCTTTAGTGCCATTCTAGTTGCTCAAAACTTCAACAAGTTGATGTGAAAGTGAGCCTCTACTGAAGAACAGAAAACTGTGATCTCCATCTGTAGGAAAGTACCATCTTCCCTGGCATGTTACCCCCATTTTTTCTTGTGTGTCAGTTTGTTTTTGCCTGTCTCACTGGGATCCTGCTAGCCAGGACCCCAGTGCTCATAGTTGTGGCCTGAATGTGTGTTCCCTCTGTAGTGCCCAACTGTGTCACTGAGGCTCTGCTAATCAGAACCTCAGTGCTTTTGCTCTCTCTGCCTTTAAAATTGTCACTGCAGGCTAGTGACCATTTTTACCAATTCTGATTGGCACACTGGAACACCCTTATAATTCCCTAGTATATGGTACCTAGGTAGCCAGGGTATTCGGGATCCAGGAGATCCCTATGGGCTGCAGCATCTCTTTTGCCACCCATAGGGAGCTCAGACAATTCTTACACAGGACTGCCACTGCAGCCTGAGTGAAATAACGTCCACGTTATTTCACAGCTATTTTACCCTGCACTTAAGTAATTTATAAGTCACCTATATGTCTAACCCTCACTTGGTGAAGGTTAGGTGCAAAGTTACTAAGTGTGAGGGCACCCTGGCACGAGCCAAGGTGCCCCCAAAATAGTTCAGGGCAAGTTCCCCAGACTTTGTGAGTGCGGGGACACCATTACACGCGTGTACTACATATAGGTCAATACCTATATGTAGCTTCACATTGGTAACTCCGAATATGGCCATGTAACATGTCTAGGATCATGAAATTGTCCCCCCAATACCAATCTGGTATTGGGGGGACAATCTCATGCATCCCTGGGGCTCCAGTGTGGACCCCGGGTACTGCCAAACTAGTTCTCTGTGCTTTTCTCTGCAGCTATGCTGCTGTCAACCCTCAGACAGGTTTCTGCCTCCCTGGGGCCTGGGCAGTCCAGTCCCAGAAAGGCAGAACAAAGGATTTCCTCTGAGAGAGGATGTTACACCCTCTCCCTTCGGAAATAGGTGTTAAGGGCCTGAGAGGAGTAGCCTCTCTGGCCTCTGGAAATGCTTTCAAGGGCACAGATGGTGCCCTCCTTGCATAAACCAGTCTACACCAGTTCAGGGATCCCCCAGGCCCTGCTCTGGCACGAAACTGGACAAAGGAAAGGGGCGTGACCACTCCCCTGTCCATCACCACCCCAGGGGTGGTGCCCAGAGCTCATCTAGTGTGTCCCAGACCTCTGCCATCTTGAATGCAGAGGTGTGAGGGCACAATGGAGGCCTCTGAGTGGCCAGTGCCAGCAGGTGATGTCAGAGACCCCTCCTGATAGGCTCTTACCTGGTTAGGTAGCCAAGCCTCCTCTGAGGGCTATTTAGGGTCTCTCCTGTGGGTTTATGGCCAGATAACGAATGCAAGAGCTCACCAGAGTTCCTCTGCACTTCTCGCTTTGACTTCTGCTAAGGATTGACCGCTGACTGCTCCAGGATGCCTGCAAAACCGCAACAAAGTAGCAAGAAGACTAGCAGCAACATTGTAGCGCCTAATCCTGCCTGCTTTCTCGACTGTTTCCTGGTGGTGCATGCTCTGAGGGTTGTCTGCCTTCACCCTGCACTGGAAGCCAAGACGAAATCTCCCATGGGTCAACAGAATCTTCCCCCTGCCAAAGCAGGCACCAAACGTCTGCATCACCGATCCTCTGGGTCTCCTCTCATCTTGACGAGTGTGGTCCCTGGAACACAGGAGCTGGATCCAAATGACCACGACAGTCCAGTGGTTCTTCTGTCCAAATTTGGTGGAGGTAAGTCCTTGCCTCCCTACGCCAGACAGTAATCCTGTGTACTGCGTGATCTTCAGCTGCTAGGGCTTCTGTGCACTTTTGCAAGACTTCCTTCGTGCACAGCACAGCCCAGGTCCCCAGCACTCCGTCCTGCATTGCCCAACTCGCTGAGTTGGACTCCGACTTCGTGGGATCCTCTTTTGTTGTGCTGAGATGACTGCCGTGCTCAGATTTCCTGAATGCCTGTTCAGGTGCTTCTGTGGGTGCTGCTTGATTCTGCATGGGCTCTCTATATTGCTGAGCGCCCCCTCTGTCTCCTCCTCCAAGGGGCGACCTCCTGGTCCTTCCTGGGCCTGGGCAGCACCCAAAACCTTCAACCACAACTCTTGCAGCTAGCATGGCTTGTTTGCGGTCTTTCAGTGTGGAAACAGCTCTGCGTCCTCCAGCACGCCGTGGGACATCTTCTGACCAAAGGAGAAGTTCCTCGCACCTTCCGTTGTTGCAGAATCTTCGGCTTCGTCCACCTGGAGGCAGCCCTTTTGCACCTTCATCCAGAGTTTAGTGGGCTCCTGCCCCCCCGGACAGTTGCGTGACTCTTGGACTTGGTCCCCTTCCTTTGCAGGTCGTCAGGTCCAGGAATCCGTCTTCAGTGCTTTGCAGTCAGCTGTTTGCAAAATCCCCTATCTCGACTTTACTGTCTTGCTGGGGTAGTAGGGTAACTTTACTCCTACTTTTCAGGGTCTTGGGGTGGGGTATCTTGGACACCCTTAGTGTTTTCTCACACTCCCAGCAACCCTATACACACTACACTAGGCCTGGGGTCCATTTGTGGTTCGCATTTCACTTTTGGAGTATATGGTTTATGTTGCCCCTAGGCCTATTGTCTCCTATTGCATTCTATTGTGTTCTACAGTATTTGCACTACTTTTCTAAGTGTTTTACTTACCTGATTTTGGATTGTGTGTATGTTTTGTGTATTTTACTTACCTCCTAAGGGAGTACATCCTCTGAGATACTTTTGGCATATTGTCACTAAAATAAAGTACCTTTATTTTTAGTAACTCTGAGTATTGTGTTTCTTATGATATAGTGCCACATGATATAAGTGGTATAGTAGGAGCTTTGCATGTCTCCTAGTTCAGCCCAAGCTGCTCTGCTATAGATAACTCTATCAGCCTAAGCTGCTAGAACACTACTAATCTACTAATAAGGGATAACTGGACCTGGCACAAGGTGTCAGTATAAGTACCACAAGGTACCCACTATACGCCAGGCCAGCCTCATACACTCTCCTGTGGGCTTCTCGTCAGATAACGAATGTAAGAGCTCACCAGAGTTCCTCTGCATCTCCCTCTTCGACTTCTGCCAAGGATCGACCGCTGACTGCTCCAGGACACCTGCAAAACTGCAACAAAGTAGCAAGAAGACTATCAGCGACATTGTAGCACCTAATCCTGCCAGGTTTCTCGACTGTTTCCTGGTGGTGCATGCTCTGGGGGCTGTCTGCCTTCAACCTGCACTGGAAGCCAAGAAGAAATCTCCTGTGGGTCGACGGAATCTTCCCCCTGCTAACGCAGGCACCAAACTTCTATTTCACTGGTCCCCTGGGTCCCCTCTCATCATGACGAGCATGGTCCCTGGAACACAGGTGCGAGATTGAAGTGACCCAAACAATCCAGTGGTCCATACTTCCAAATTTGGCGGAGGTAAGTCCTTGCCTCCCCTCGCCAGACAGTAATCCTGTGTACTGCGTGAACTGCAGCTGCTAGGGCTTCTGTGCATTTTGCAAGGAATCCTTCATGCACAGCACAGCCCAAGTCCCCAGCACTCTGTCCTGCATTGCTCAACTTGCTGAGTTGACCACCGGCTTCGTGGGACCCTCCTTTGTAGTGTTGAGATGACTGACATGCTCAGTTTTTTTGAACCCATGTTCAAGTACTTCTGCAGGTGCTGTCTGCTTCTGCTTGGACTCTCTGTGTTGCTGAGTGCCCCCTCTGTCTCCTCTTCCAAGTGGCGACCTCCTGGTCCTTCCTGGGCCCAGGCAGCACCCTTTTTCTTCAACTGCAACCTTTGCAGCTAGCAAGGCTTGTTTGCGGTCTTTCTGCATAGAAACAACTCTGCATCCTCCATCACTCCGTGGGACATCTTCTGTGCAAAGGAGAAGTTCTTGGCGTCTTCCGTTGTTGCATAATCTTCAGCTTCTTCCACCCAGAGGCAGCCATTTTGTACCTTCATCTAGGGTTTAGTGTGCTCCTGCCCCCTTGGACCTTTTTGTGACTCTTGGACTTGGTCCCCTTCCTATACAGGTCCTCAGTTCCAGGAATCCATCTTCAGTGCTTTGCAGTCTGTTGTGGTCTTTGCAGAATCTCCTATCACGACTTTAGTGTGTTTCTAGGGAAGTACGGTCACTTTACTCCTACTTTTCAGGGTCTTGGGGTGGGGTATCTTGGACACCCTTAGCGTTTTCTTACACTCCCAGCGTCCCTCTACACACTACACTAGGCCTGGGGTCCCTAAGTGGTTTTTATTCCACTTTCTTAGTATATGGTTTGTGTTGCCCCTAGGCCTATTGCATCCTATTGTATTCTACAGTGTTTGCACTACTTTTCTAACTGTTTACTTACCTGATTTTTGTTTGTGTGTATATTTTGTGTATTTTACTTACCTCCTAAGGGAGTATATCCTCTGAGATATTTCTGACACATTGAGGAGGCGAGATGGTTTGGAAAAGGACTGTATCCAGGATGACTCAGTTGTAGTGAAGCTGTTGTTAAGGAGTCAAGTGCAACTTTGGCACAATAATGGAAAAGCCCAATGATGTCATCAGATTGGCCATCATCTGGAAGTGAGTTACAATTGTTTGAGGCAAGCCTGCCTTCAGCAGCCAGTTGTCAAGATGTGGGAAGACTGGTATTCCCAACCTCTGCAGATGGGGATTCACAAAGTTGATGGTGGTGGTTTCAGCCTGGGGTGCATTCATAAGGCAAAATAGCAGCACAAAGAACTGAAAGTGTTCTTGGCCCACTTGAAACTGCAAGTAACATCTGTGAGATGGCAGGACAGGAATGTGAAAACATGCATCTTGTAGGTCCAGAATTACTATCCACTCAGCTGGCTCTAGGGCAGACAGAACCAGGGCCAGGGTGAGCATTTTGAACTTGTAAATCTTGAGGAAGAAGTTCAAAGAGAGAATGTTGAGAATAAGACGGGAGGCCTCCATCCTTCTTCGTCACCAGAAAGTAACAGGAGTAGCAACCAGTCCTGATTTCTGATGCCGGTACCTTCTGTATTGCTCTCTTGGCCAACACAGCTTGAATGTCTCCAAAGAGTATGAAATAGTGGTCCTTTGGAAGTTATTGTGGTGCGGTTGGTTCGCATATCCATGGGTAGGAAGGAAAGGGTAGGGAGTAGTTTTGGATGATAGGAGCACCCATTGGTCTGATGTGTTGCTTCTCCAGGTGAGGAGGTAAAATACGATGAAACCCCATGCTGGCTGATCGTGCACCCCCAAGGAAAAATAAAGCAGTTTTGCGGCTACTGTAGGAGGACAGCCTGGAGTTTGGCTCGCGTGTTGCCCACGGGGCCTGGACACCATGACCCTGCTCCCTAGCCTTGACCTCAAAGGGACTGGGAGAGACCTGTTGATGCTGGGGCGTATATTGTCTCTGCCTCTGTTGGTAGCCCTACTGAAGCCTTGAAAAGGGCACTGCTGTTGGGGAAACTGACAAGCTGGCAGGGCTAAGCCCAGAGAGTAGGAAGTGGCCTTACTCAATTTAAATTGATCAACGACTGAGTCTACCTGCACCCCAAACAGCCTAGAGCTGTTGCAGGGCATGCTGCACGTCAGATGAGTAGCCCATAGAGCAAATTCAGGCGTGGTGCCTAATCACCATGCTTTTGCCAGCTACCCTACCCAAGCAGTCAGCAGTGTGCAGATTGGAGGAACAAGTAACTTAGCTTTGAGAACACTTTATCTGGTAGAGACTATATATAGCAACAGGCTCCTTATCTTCGATTAATCCTTAGGCATCAGTCGGGGTCTGGAAGGTTTTCAAGCAGTGTTCACACAGGTAGGTGGTGTCACTTGGCTCCACATCTGCATTGCCAAAAGTGATGTGCAAGGTGGTCTCACAGGCAAAACCACTCCGGATCTCACACCTGATCCAAGGGGCCTGACTGGTGTAGAGGGGGAACCTGTCAGTGGAAATCCAGCGAGGCATCCACAAACCTATAGAGTTTGAAGGTACTCCAGAGGCATTGGCCACCCAAATATGAGGTAAATAGCCCCATAAAACTCAGAGCTGGGCAGTGGTGCTCCAACTCGAGGAAACTCAAGGGGAACCGGTGCTGGCCCTGAGGCATACTGCATGGCAGTGGGACCGGGAGTGGCGTTCCTGTACTTCCTCGGTTGACTTGGACTGGTGAAGTGAAGTTGAAGATCACTTCAAATTCTGTTATTTCTTGTGGGACATACTTGACGACTTTGAACATTAAGACAAGAGCATGGAACAGCTGCGCAAATAGGCCTGGGACCTTCCACACAACCAGGACCTGGAGCATTGTGGAGGTGACTGGCGTTGGGTGATAAAGAGCTTCAAGGAGTGCTCTCTCACTTAGGATTCATGGCGTGGCAGTCCTCCCAAAACATAGGGTCGTGATCAGGGTTTAGTCACTGAAGACACACCAGAGAGGGGTCTGTCACAGACTTCACCTACCAATTGGTAAAAAAATGGGAGTTACTCCTGTCAGAGGATGGTGATGTGAGAAGAAGAAATCAGAGGAGTTATGATGAAGCAGAAGTCCAGATTTGCTGCTTCTGATGATTCCTTCTAGACACACCCCTGCCACAAAAGAGAAGTACATCTGCTGAGGTGAATGTACACGATGAGGCACTGCCATTGCTGTTACTGCACAATCCTATAGTGTAGGAAGTTGGCTCTGTATGTGCTATTTCAAAGTAAGGAATAGCATGCACAGAGTCCAAGGGTTCCCCTTAGAGGTAAAATAGTGGTAAAAATAGATAATACTAATGCTCTATTTTGTGGTAGTGTGGTCGAGCAGTAGGCTTATCCAAGGAGTAGTGTTAAGCATTTGTTGTACATACACATAGACAATAAATGAGGTACACACACTCAGAGACAAATCCAGCCAATAGGTTTTTATATAGAAAAATATCTTTTCTTAGTTTATTTTAAGAACCACAGGTTCAAATTCTACATGTAATAACTCATTCGAAAGGTATTGCAGGTAAGTACTTTAGGAACTTCAAATCATCAAAATTGCATGTATACTTTTCAAGTTATTCACAAATAGCTGTTTTAAAAGTGGACACTTAGTGCAATTTTCACAGTTCCTAGGGGAGGTAAGTATTTGTTAGGTTAACCAGGTAAGTAAGGCACTTACAGGGTTTAGTTCTTGGTCCAAGGTAGCCCACCGTTGGGGGTTCAGAGCAACCCCAAAGTCACCACACCAGCAGCTCAGGGCCGGTCAGGTGCAGAGTTCAAAGTGGTGCCCAAAACACATAGGCTAGAATGGAGAGAAGGGGGTGCCCCGGTTCCGGTCTGCTTGCAGGTAAGTACCCGCGTCTTCGGAGGGCAGACCAGGGGGGTTTTGTAGGGCACCGGGGGGGACACAAGCCCACACAGAAATTTCACCCTCAGCAGCGCGGGGGCGGCCGGGTGCAGTGTAGAAACAAGCGTCGGGTTTGTAATGGAAGTCAATGGGAGATCTAGGGATCTCTTCAGCGCTGCAGGCAGGCAAGGGGGGGATTCCTCGGGGAAACCTCCACTTGGGCAAGGGAGAGGGACTCCTGGGGGTCACTTCTCCAGTGAAAGTCCGGTCCTTCAGGTCCTGGGGGCTGCGGGTGCAGGGTCTCTCCCAGGAGTCGGGACTTTAGGTTCAAAGAGTCGCGGTCAGGGGAAGCCTCGGGATTCCCTCTGCAGGCGGCGCTGTGGGGGCTCAGGGGGGGGGCAGGTTTTGGTACTCACAGTATCAGAGTAGTCCTGGGGTCCCTCCTGAGGTGTTGGTTCTCCACCAGCCGAGTCGGGGTCGCCGGGTGCAGTGTTGCAAGTCTCACGCTTCTTGCGGGGAGCTTGCAGGGTTCTTTAAAGCTGCTGGCAACAAAGTTGCAGCTTTTCTTGGAGCAGGTCCGCTGTCCTCGGGAGTTTCTTGTCTTTTCGAAGCAGGGGCAGTCCTCAGAGGATGTCGAGGTCGCTGGTCCCTTTGGAAGGCGTCGCTGGAGCAGGATCTTTGGAAGGCAGGAGACAGGCCGGTGAGTTTCTGGAGCCAAGGCAGTTGTCGTCTTCTGGTCTTCCTCTGCAGGGGTTTTCAGCTAGGCAGTCCTTCTTCTTGTAGTTGCAGGAATCTAATTTTCTAGGGTTCAGGGTAGCCCTTAAATACTAAATTTAAGGGCGTGTTTAGGTCTGGGGGGTTAGTAGCCAATGGCTACTAGCCCTGAGGGTGGGTACACCCTCTTTGTGCCTCCTCCCAAGGGGAGGGGGTCACAATCCTAACCCTATTGGGGGAATCCTCCATCTGCAAGATGGAGGATTTCTAAAAGTTAGAGTCACTTCAGCTCAGGACACCTTAGGGGCTGTCCTGACTGGCCAGTGACTCCTCCTTGTTGCTTTCTTTGTTCCCTCCAGCCTTGCCGCCAAAAGTGGGGGCCGTGGCCGGAGGGGGTGGGCAACTCCACTAAGCTGGAGTGCCCTGCTGGGCTGTGACAAAGGGGTGAGCCTTTGAGGCTCACCGCCAGGTGTCACAGCTCCTGCCTGGGGGAGGTGTTAGCATCTCCACCCAGTGCAGGCTTTGTTACTGGCCTCAGAGTGACAAAGGCACTCTCCCCATGGGGCCAGCAACATGTCTCTAGTGTGGCAGGCTGCTGGAACCAGTCAGCCTACACAGATAGTTGGTTAAGTTTCAGGGGGCACCTCTAAGGTGCCCTCTGTGGTGTATTTTACAATAAAATGTACACTGGCATCAGTGTGCATTTATTGTGCTGAGAAGTTTGATACCAAACTTCCCAGTTTTCAGTGTAGCCATTATGGTGCTGTGGAGTTCGTGTAAAACAGACTCCCAGACCATATACTCTTATGGCTACCCTGCACTTACAATGTCTAAGGTTTTGTTTAGACACTGTAGGGGCACAGTGCTCATGCACTGGTACCCTCACCTATGGTATAGTGCACCCTGCCTTAGGGCTGTAAGGCCTGCTAGAGGGGTGTCTTACCTATACTGCATAGGCAGTGAGAGGCTGGCATGGCACCCTGAGGGGAGTGCCATGTCGACTTACTCATTTTGTTCTCACTAGCACACACAGGCTTGTAAGCAGTGTGTCTGTGCTGAGTGAGGGGTCTCTAGGGTGGCATAAGACATGCTGCAGCCCTTAGAGACCTTTCTTGGCATCAGGGCCCTTGGTACTAGAAGTACCAGTTACAAGGGACTTATCTGAATGCCAGGGTGTGCCAATTGTGGATACAATGGTACATTTTAGGTGAAGGAACACTGGTGCTGGGGCCTGGTTAGCAGGGTCCCAGCACACTTCTCAGTCAAGTCAGCATCAGTATCAGGCAAAAAGTGGGGGGTAACTGCAACAGGGAGCCATTTCTTTACACAAGCCCCCCCCCAGCCTACAGGCCAGGAGACTCAGCCCAAGCTGGGAGAGTCTTCCTAGTCTGTCAGGCGAGGAAGAGTAGGAGAAATAGGCTGGTTAGTTGCAGGGCCTACTCTGCCTTACATCCTTCTGTTCAGGTCATTCCCTCTGGGGAACTGACCCACTTCCACAGTGATAGGACCTAGTCTGAATTGCCTCTTGTCTGCCTCTTCAATGTCTCCACCCATTCTTTCTATTTTGGTCTTAGAGGTGTCCACCTCTGCTAACCTTATCTTGGCCAGGGTCACCCCTAGCTTACCCAGAGAGGTTACCCAGAGCTGGAGTAACCCCACCATGACCAATAGGGTCAGGGGGCCTAACTTGCTATTTGGCATGGGGTCAGACCACCATGCTAAGGATAGTGCAGCCATAAAGGCTAACACCCAGCAGAGGCCACTGACAGCTGTCAGTGCCCAGAACCACACCTTTAGCTCTTCACCTAAAAGGGAAGGGGCTAAGTTACAGGCTTCTTTGGGTTCAGGTTGCCTGTCTGCTGTATTGGAGTGGGGGGTTACCACATCTTGTAGTAAACACCCTTCTTCCACTCTTTCTTCTGTTAGCTGAGGAGCCACCCACTCAGGTTTAACAGTTGCCTGACTAGCCAGGACTTCTTGTGGGTCAGGTTGGACTTTATCAGGGCCATTTTTGGAGTTCTCCCCTACTGGAGCAGAATCTCCTTGGCTTGCTGTAACCTTGGCTAAAGGTTGTCCACCCTTCCTACTCTGTTTTCTTTTCTTCTTCTTCTGGGGCCTGCTTGCATTTACTGCAGAGGCAGGACTTCCAGAATCCTTGGGAGAGGACTGGCACTGGACCAGTTTCTCTCTTGGGCTCTGACTAACCTCTGGGTAGTCATTTCCAAGGAGACAATCAAGGGGGAGGTCTGTACTGACTACTACCCTTCTCCAGCTAAGAGTGCCACCCACTTCTATGGGCACTAAAGCCACAGGCCTCTTAGTGACCCTGTCTAGGCTAACTCTTACCCTGGCAGTCTCACCTGGGATGTACTGGTTTGAGAGCACCAGCCTGTCATGCACAATAGTGTGACTGGCACAAGTGTCTCTCAGGGCAGTGGTTGGGATTCCATTCACCAGTAGGTGGTGGAAGTGTCTACTTCCCTCTGGAATCTCCAACTCACCTGTTGGGCCCTGTTTCCAGTTGAAGGCTAGGAAGACCTCCTCATCTGAGGAGTCATCTCCCATGGCTACACTGGTTACCCCAGGAATTTTGTTCTGGGGTTTGTTTTTGGGACAAGAAGTGTCCTTGGTGTGGTGCCCAGACTGTTTACAGTTGTGGCACCATGCCTTAGTGGCATCCCAGTTCTTACCCTGGTACCCACCTTTGTTTTGGGTTGTGTCTTGGGGCCCACCCACCTGTTCTGGTTTTTGGGGGCCTACAGAGGACTCTTTTTCTTTGTTTCTAGTGTCACCCACTTTCTCCTGGGGAGTTTTTGTACCCCCTTTCTTTTGGTCACCCCCAGTGGAAGTTTTGGTTACCCTAGTCTTGACCCAGTGGTCTGCCTTCTTTCCCAATTCTTGGGGAGAAATTGGACCTAGGTCTACCAGATACTGATGCAACTTTTCATTGAAGCAGTTACTTAAAATGTGTTCTTTCATAAACAAATTATAAAGCCCAACATAGTCACACACTTCATTTCCAGTTAACCAACCATCTAGTGTTTTTACTGAGTAGTCTACAAAATCAACCCAGGTCTGGCTCGAGGATTTTTGAGCCCCCCTGAATCTAATTCTATACTCCTCAGTGGAGAATCCAAAGCCCTCAATCAGGGTACCCTTCATGAGGTCATAAGATTCTGCATCTTTTCCAGAGAGTGTGAGGAGTCTATCCCTACACTTTCCAGTGAACATTTCCCAAAGGAGAGCACCCCAGTGAGATCTGTTCACTTTTCTGGTTACACAAGCCCTCTCAAAAGCTGTGAACCATTTGGTGATGTCATCACCATCTTCATATTTTGTTACAATCCCTTTGGGGATTTTTAGGATGTCAGGAGAATCTCTGACCCTATTTAAGTTGCTGCCACCATTGATGGGACCTAGGCCCATCTCTTTTCTTTCCCTTTCTATGGCTAGGAGCTGCTTTTCCAAAGCCAATCTTTTGACCATCCTGGCTAACAGGGGGTCATCTTCACTGAGAGCATCCTCAGTGATTTCAGAAATGCTGGACCCTCCTGTGAGGGAAGCAACATTTCTGACTATCATCTTTGGAGACAGGGCTTGAGAGGCCCTGGTCTCCCTATTTAGGACTGGAAGGGGGGAATTGCCCTCCAAGTCACTAATTTCTTCCTCTGTGAAGTCATCCTCAGAGGGGTTGGCTTTTTCAAACTCTGCCAACAGCTCCTGGAGCTGAATTTTGGTAGGTCTGGAGCCAATGGTTATTTTCTTTATATTACAGAGAGACCTTAGCTCCCTCATCTTAAGATGGAGGTAAGGTGTGGTGTCGAGTTCCACCACATTCATCTCTGTATCAGACATTATTTTGCTAAAAGTTGGAAGACTTTTTAAAGAATCTAAAACTGTTTCTAGAATCTAATTTCAAACCTTTAACAAACTTTTAAACTTTAAAAGACAATGCTAAACAGGGACTTAACACACAAGGCCCTAGCAGGACTTTTAAGAATTTAGAAAAATTTCAAATTGCAAAAATGAATTTCTAATGACAATTTTGGAATTTGTCGTGTGATCAGGTATTGGCTGAGTAGTCCAGCAAATGCAAAGTCTTGTACCCCACCGCTGATCCACCAATGTAGGAAGTTGGCTCTGTATGTGCTATTTCAAAGTAAGGAATAGCATGCACAGAGTCCAAGGGTTCCCCTTAGAGGTAAAATAGTGGTAAAAATAGATAATACTAATGCTCTATTTTGTGGTAGTGTGGTCGAGCAGTAGGCTTATCCAAGGAGTAGTGTTAAGCATTTGTTGTACATACACATAGACAATAAATGAGGTACACACACTCAGAGACAAATCCAGCCAATAGGTTTTTATATAGAAAAATATCTTTTCTTAGTTTATTTTAAGAACCACAGGTTCAAATTCTACATGTAATAACTCATTCGAAAGGTATTGCAGGTAAGTACTTTAGGAACTTCAAATCATCAAAATTGCATGTATACTTTTCAAGTTATTCACAAATAGCTGTTTTAAAAGTGGACACAGTGCAATTTTCACAGTTCCTAGGGGAGGTAAGTATTTGTTAGGTTAACCAGGTAAGTAAGGCACTTACAGGGTTTAGTTCTTGGTCCAAGGTAGCCCACCGTTGGGGGTTCAGAGCAACCCCAAAGTCACCACACCAGCAGCTCAGGGCCGGTCAGGTGCAGAGTTCAAAGTGGTGCCCAAAACACATAGGCTAGAATGGAGAGAAGGGGGTGCCCCGGTTCCGGTCTGCTTGCAGGTAAGTACCCGCGTCTTCGGAGGGCAGACCAGGGGGGTTTTGTAGGGCACCGGGGGGGACACAAGCCCACACAGAAATTTCACCCTCAGCAGCGCGGGGGCGGCCGGGTGCAGTGTAGAAACAAGCGTCGGGTTTGTAATGGAAGTCAATGGGAGATCTAGGGATCTCTTCAGCGCTGCAGGCAGGCAAGGGGGGGATTCCTCGGGGAAACCTCCACTTGGGCAAGGGAGAGGGACTCCTGGGGGTCACTTCTCCAGTGAAAGTCCGGTCCTTCAGGTCCTGGGGGCTGCGGGTGCAGGGTCTCTCCCAGGCGTCGGGACTTTAGGTTCAAAGAGTCGCGGTCAGGGGAAGCCTCGGGATTCCCTCTGCAGGCGGCGCTGTGGGGGCTCAGGGGGGGGGCAGGTTTTGGTACTCACAGTATCAGAGTAGTCCTGGGGTCCCTCCTGAGGTGTTGGTTCTCCACCAGCCGAGTCGGGGTCGCCGGGTGCAGTGTTGCAAGTCTCACGCTTCTTGCGGGGAGCTTGCAGGGTTCTTTAAAGCTGCTGGCAACAAAGTTGCAGCTTTTCTTGGAGCAGGTCCGCTGTCCTCGGGAGTTTCTTGTCTTTTCGAAGCAGGGGCAGTCCTCAGAGGATGTCGAGGTCGCTGGTCCCTTTGGAAGGCGTCGCTGGAGCAGGATCTTTGGAAGGCAGGAGACAGGCCGGTGAGTTTCTGGAGCCAAGGCAGTTGTCGTCTTCTGGTCTTCCTCTGCAGGGGTTTTCAGCTAGGCAGTCCTTCTTCTTGTAGTTGCAGGAATCTAATTTTCTAGGGTTCAGGGTAGCCCTTAAATACTAAATTTAAGGGCGTGTTTAGGTCTGGGGGGTTAGTAGCCAATGGCTACTAGCCCTGAGGGTGGGTACACCCTCTTTGTGCCTCCTCCCAAGGGGAGGGGGTCACAATCCTAACCCTATTGGGGGAATCCTCCATCTGCAAGATGGAGGATTTCTAAAAGTTAGAGTCACTTCAGCTCAGGACACCTTAGGGGCTGTCCTGACTGGCCAGTGACTCCTCCTTGTTGCTTTCTTTGTTCCCTCCAGCCTTGCCGCCAAAAGTGGGGGCCGTGGCCGGAGGGGGCGGGCAACTCCACTAAGCTGGAGTGCCCTGCTGGGCTGTGACAAAGGGGTGAGCCTTTGAGGCTCACCGCCAGGTGTCACAGCTCCTGCCTGGGGGAGGTGTTAGCATCTCCACCCAGTGCAGGCTTTGTTACTGGCCTCAGAGTGACAAAGGCACTCTCCCCATGGGGCCAGCAACATGTCTCTAGTGTGGCAGGCTGCTGGAACCAGTCAGCCTACACAGATAGTTGGTTAAGTTTCAGGGGGCACCTCTAAGGTGCCCTCTGTGGTGTATTTTACAATAAAATGTACACTGGCATCAGTGTGCATTTATTGTGCTGAGAAGTTTGATACCAAACTTCCCAGTTTTCAGTGTAGCCATTATGGTGCTGTGGAGTTCGTGTAAAACAGACTCCCAGACCATATACTCTTATGGCTACCCTGCACTTACAATGTCTAAGGTTTTGTTTAGACACTGTAGGGGCACAGTGCTCATGCACTGGTACCCTCACCTATGGTATAGTGCACCCTGCCTTAGGGCTGTAAGGCCTGCTAGAGGGGTGTCTTACCTATACTGCATAGGCAGTGAGAGGCTGGCATGGCACCCTGAGGGGAGTGCCATGTCGACTTACTCATTTTGTTCTCACTAGCACACACAGGCTTGTAAGCAGTGTGTCTGTGCTGAGTGAGGGGTCTCTAGGGTGGCATAAGACATGCTGCAGCCCTTAGAGACCTTTCTTGGCATCAGGGCCCTTGGTACTAGAAGTACCAGTTACAAGGGACTTATCTGAATGCCAGGGTGTGCCAATTGTGGATACAATGGTACATTTTAGGTGAAGGAACACTGGTGCTGGGGCCTGGTTAGCAGGGTCCCAGCACACTTCTCAGTCAAGTCAGCATCAGTATCAGGCAAAAAGTGGGGGGTAACTGCAACAGGGAGCCATTTCTTTACATATAGTAACCACAAAACGTCCGATATTGTCAGTGAATTTGCCTTGAAGGGGAAATCAGGACCAGCACTCAAGCCATAGCCTAGCTGTTCTTTGAGACTTCCAATGAAAATGTGTCTTTCTTTCTGTACAGCTATTCTCCATCAAAGTACATGTCTGTAATTATAGCCTGACCATCCTCCCAAAGGCCACTGGAATGCATCCAAGTGTGAATATCATACCCATAGACATGCAATTAGACCATCACTCACCAAGTCAGAAAAGGTCCTGTTCATATGTTCGAGCAGATTGACAATTGTGCGTTTTGTCAGAATACATAAGAATCCAGATAGCAGGCAAAAAGGCAGGTGTCATGAGCATTGAGTAGATCCAAGTTGCTAGAGGCAAAAAAACGTTGAGGCCTTTATATGAACTACTATATTCTTTTGTGAGCTATAGGAGGACAAAAGGTGTTGCTCACCCGGGGTGGGTCTATGGTATCAGGTGATTTGCCTGTGGATTGTCAGACATGAATTTATTTTCTCCCATGCAGCCATCACTAGGTCTAGGGGAGTTTCATCAAACGTAAGCAAGGACCCCACAGAAGCTGTGGAGGATTGCAGAATATCAGTCAGAATGTTAGATTGCATCAATGCAGAAGGCAAGATCAAAACCAAGGCCTTTGCAACCTACCAAACTATAACTGTAAAAGATGAAAGCATATCCGAAGCATGGCCATAGGAATAGGAACTGTCCCTATCCATAGGACCATAGGGTTAGGAATATGTGGAAATAGTAAGGCCAAACAGATGCTAGCATCAGTGATGTAATTTGAAAGGTGGTGATTAGTTTCTGGGCCATATATGCGGTGTGTCCATAGTCCTCATCTCCCTAGCCAAAGTATCTGAATAGAAGATGAAAACCAAATATTTGGGCCAGGGGAGATACACTCAATAGGAGTCCTCGTTAAAAATTATCTTAGAGCTTCTCCTTTGCCTCACAGATACATTTTCCAGTTGGCTCAGAATTCAGTTCCAAGGATGTCATTGCAATCAGCTTCTTAAGAAGGGGCTGAACACGGCATGGCACCTTAGCCAGTTTCAACTATGTTGCAGATGCCAGGGCTAAGGTGCATGGAAGCATAGCATCAGAGGTGCCTATCTCACAGGATCCACCACTGCCTACACCTCCCAATTGAGGTGAAGACCCGAGGATTGTAGAAGTACAGTGTCTGAGAGGGATCGTAGCCACCAGTGTCACCAAGCCTACAGGAACAAGCCTCCTTGAGAAGTACCCCTGTGGGTTGGGCAGCCATCCTGAAAAGACCCATCATCACTCCTCTGCTTGACCTGCACAGGATCGGCTGAAGAACTGGGAAACTATGGTTTCAACCTATTAGATACTATGGGGGTCACCCAAAGCTGAGGAAGAGTCTACAATTGAGGAATGGTGTTAAGACTCCAAATGGACCAGGAAACAGGGCTGCTTCTTCTGGGAAAAAGAGGACTTCTCCTTCTTAAGACACTTTAATTATGGGAAGATCTTAAAGGACAACATTCCCTACAATGTGACAACACCTGAGTCACTGCTGAGGGAAAATATTTGCAGGCAAGTCTGAAGCTGGGAAAGAGTATTCATAAGAAGTGGAATCTGAAGCAAAATGTATTAATCAGAATGGCTCCTTCATGCCTTCGTGAGCGTGCATCCATTCGTCAAGTTACCCAGCTGTGAAGTTCCATGGTAATCCTGATTTTTTGTGGCTAGGGCGCATGCTCAGGTACTTGTAGGAAGCTGGCCTAGTATGTGGTGGGCAGCTATGGTGTTATCACCTTATACCAGGGATCCCCTATTAGTGAGGTGTAGATAGTGTCTAGGAAGCCAGGACTCTCTAGAGGTTGCTGTGGATGAGCAGCCAAGACTTATCTAGGAGACATGCAAAGCTTATGGAATACCACTACAGTCACACAACACTTACACACATGAAGGAAACACACAGTGTTACAAAAAAAGGTAGTTTATTATGGTAACACAATTACTATAAAACTGTATAGGCAATACTCCACTAGGAGGTGAGTAAACACTGCGTTGATTTCCGGTGCGCAAACTTGGTTCGTCTTTGGGTTGCGGGTTTTCTTGCGCCTCGGGGACGGTGCGTGGAATTCTGGGTTTTCAGAGCGAAATCACAAGCGCTGTGTCGATCCCGTGGGCGTTGCGTGGAAATTTCTCCCGCACGGCAGGTGCTGCCTCGATTCCTCTCTGGAAGTCGGGCTGAGTCGTCCCGGGTCGGCTGTGCAGTGATCCGGTGGTCCGTGTGTCAATGTTCCGGTCGCTACGCAGGCGATGCGTGGATCTTCTCCTTGCGAAGTCGGGCTGCATCATTCCAGTTCGGCATGCAGTGAATTTCTCATCGCGGGGCAGGCTGTGTGTCGTTTTTAGCAGGCTGTGCGCCAAATTTTGACCTCACAAGGAGTCTAGTTGCAGGAGTGAAGTCTCTTTGGTCCTGAGACTTCAAGGAACAGGAGGCAAGCTCTATCCAAACCCTTGGAGAGCACTTCTCAACACAGCCAGAGAGCAGCAAGGCAGCAGGGCAATAGCATTTGCAGCAGTCCTTCTCAGAAAAGCAGTCCTAGTGAGTCCTTTGGGCAGCCAGGCAGTTTCTCATGGCAGGTCTGATTCAGGGATTCTTCACCAGCAGGTTTCTTGTCCAGAAGTGTCTGTGAGGTAGAGTGTCTACCCCAAGAAGTATCTAAAGTTTGTGGTTTTGGGTGCTCTTCTTATACCCATTTTGGCCTTTGAAGTAGGTTTACTTCAAAGAAAAGCCTCACTTGTTTGTGAAATCCTGCCTTGCCCAGGCAAGGCCTCAGACACACACCAGGGGGTTGGAGATTGCATTGTGTGAGGGCAGGCACAGCCCTTCTAGGTGCGAAGGACCACTCCTCCCCTCCCTCCTAGCACAGATGGCTCATCAGAATATGCAGGTTACACCCCAGCCCCCTCTGTGTCACTGTCTGGAGAGAGGTGCAAACAGCCCAACTGTCAAACTAACCCAGACAGGGAATCCACAAACAGGCAAAGTCACAAAAAATAGTTCAAGCAAAAATGCCCACTTTCTAAAAGGGGCATTTTCAAACACACAATCTTAAAACAAACTTTACTAAAAGATGTATTTTTAAATTGTGAGTTCAGAGGTCCCAATCTCCACATGTCTATCTGCTCCCAAAGGGAATCTACGCTTTAATCATGTTTAAAGGCAGCCCCCAGGTTAACCTATGAGAGAGATGGTCCTTGCAACAGTGAAAAACAAATTTGGCAGTATTTCACAGTCAGGACATATAAAACACATTAGTATATGTCCTCCCTTAACCATACACTGCACCCTACCCATGGGGCAACCTAGGGCCTACCTTAGGGGTGTCTTATATGTAGGAAAAGGGAAGGGTTAGGCCTGGCAAGTGGGGACACTTGCCAAGTCGAATTTTCAGTTTAAAAAGTGCACTCACTGACTGCAGTGGCAGGTCTGAGACATGATTACAGGGCTACTTATGTGGGTGGCAAAACCAGTGCTGCAGGCCCACTAGTAGCATTTGATTTACAGGCCTTGGGCACCTCTAGTGCACTTTACTAGGGACTTACTAGTAAATCAAAGATGCCAATCATAGAGAAACCAATCAACAGTAGACTTTACACAGAGAGCATATGCACTTTAGCACTGGTTAGCAGTAGTAAAGTGCTCAGAGTTCTAAAGCCAACAAAAACAGGTCAGGAAAATTGGAGGAAGGAGGCAAAAAGTTTGGGGATGACCCTGTAGAAAGGGTCAGGTCCAACATGACCCCCCACCAGCCGAAAGCCAGGGGAGAACAATCAATACCCTGATGTACTTCCTTGATTGAGGCGATAGAACAAGGACCCAGGCCCACAACAGCAGGGGCATGTTCCAGTTCTACGCCTTCCTGACTCCAGTTGAATCCCTGTGACCACACTCTCAGGGCCCACTAAGCTAACCCATGGGGAACCTTTCTCATCACCTGCCGATACCCTCTGTGCAGCACCTAACCTTACTTTGCTCACAGATGTATCCCAGGGGCGGATAGTACCACCAGGGCCAACACAGTGGTATTGCCCACTCCCCCCCGAGGTATGACCCTTGTCCCCCCCAGGGGCAACTCTGTCCACCAGGACAGTGGCCACTGACAGCTGTCAGGGAGGAGAGCCAGGCTCCAGGTCTCTCAAGACC
This sequence comes from Pleurodeles waltl, assembly GCF_031143425.1. Classification (NCBI taxonomy): domain Eukaryota; kingdom Metazoa; phylum Chordata; class Amphibia; order Caudata; family Salamandridae; genus Pleurodeles; species Pleurodeles waltl. The sequence goes on from NC_090447.1 coordinate 684,957,562, forward strand.
CTCTAACCACTGTGACTGAGGAGAGTGGGGGGCAGTAGCCCCAGGTGCTTAGCACCCTTTGACCACTCTCCCTTCCACCAGATATCGGATGACAGCCTGACCCTGGTCCTCCCCTCTGGGGCTGTGTACCCTCCCTCATGGAGCGGCACCCCAAGAGTCCAAAATTGTCAGGGTGCTTATAGAAGCAGTCCTGTACAAGTCTACCACCAGTGCAGGGGTGTTAACCTGCAACTGGTCTTCCAACCTGGGGTCTGTACCTTCAGGTTGGACTAGGGCCAGGGGTGAGGCTTCCCTCCCCCTGCCCTCCCTTCTGGGGTCCTGCACTCCCCAACTAGGGTTGCCCCTCCCCCAAGAAGACAACATGGTAGGGGCACTGTTAGCAGTAGCCTCTTCCTCCAGGTCAGGAGGGACACCCTGAACCTGGTCTTCCAATCCAGAGTCTGGACCCTTAGATTGAACTAGGGTCAGGGGTGAGTCTCGCCCTCCTCTGTCCCTACTCCCTGGGCTCTGCACCCCCCACAGGAAGAGTGCCCCTAGAAATCACACGGGGGTTATTGGGCAAACCGCCCCCCCCTTTCAGGTCAGGGTTTACCCCCTGCACCTGATCTTCCAGTCCAGGGTCTGTACACTCAGACTGCATCACTGCCTGACAACCCAGGGCTTCCTGGGGGGCACACCTACACCCCACCAGGTCAGAGTTTACACTCTGAACCTGGTCCTCCAACCCAGAGTCACCACCCTGCGGTTGAACCATTGCCTGGCACACCAGGACTTCCTGGGGGGCACACTCGCCCCCCCCCCCAAGGGACACACCGTCCCGAAGGGACACACAAGAGTCTGGTTGGCGCAGGTCTCCTGACCCCTGCCCATCTGGCAGAGTCTAGATTCCCCCCAAACCAAAAATGGTCTCACCTAGGTCATTCCTGGGGGGCTCTGCTCTCAGAGCTGACCCTCCAGTTGTTCCACTGGGGTTCGCAACCCCCTCTCAACCCCTTGTCTGGACTTCTGTACCCCTTCACTAGGAGTGGTACTGCCAGACACCAGAACTGGCGAGGTTCTGGCTACAGCCAACCCCCCAAGTTCTTCTGCCACTGTGGGGTCTCCATCAACAGATGGCCCTACGGTACAGGCTAGGCTCCACTCCTGGCGTTCCCTCAATGGACCCTCTAGGACCTAGGAATGGATCTCGGGCACCTTGGGCCTCAGCCCATCCCCAATCCCTCTCCTCTGAGATGGGACACGGGGCCCCTCACCCATCCCACTACACTGGGACCTACCTGGGACACTGCAATCCTTTCCCACCTCACCTGGTTGGGAAACACCAAGACCACTCCATTCATTAGCACCCCAAAATGCCTCTTCAGACTCTCTGGTACTCCCCCAGAGGTCTGCCTCTAGTGTAAGCTCCATGGGGTCAGAGAACTCACACTCCACCTGATGTTGGCGAAGCTCTGGAAAATAAGGACTAGACATATGCTCTCCAGCAAGTACATCACTCAGCCCTTCACATGAATTAACCAAACTACCCTTCATCCAACCATCCAGTGACTCTGCCTTGAAAAAGTACCGCACATCACCCTCCTGAGAATGGTGAGACATTACCTGACTGTCCCTGACACTTAACCCACACTCTTTGGGGATGTCTCCACACTCCATGACCAGGACTTCTACCTGGGGGAACCCGTCTCCCTGTCACTCTCACCTAGAGCCAGTAAAGTGTCCCTTCCCTCAGTAGGAATATGACTCCCTGTGCCAGTTCCCCAATCCACCTCAGGGACCCTGTGCATTACGGGAGCTACCTCATACTCCTGAACCTTCTGGTGTGTGTCAACTTTCTCCTTCAAGTAGGGCACCACATCTCTGGGCATGTGCACTTCTTCAGCAGTACTGGATGCAAGATGTTTGCTGCCACCATCTGAACTGGACTCAGCCCTCCTGGCTTCCAGTTTCAGCTCTTCACAGCTCAGCTCCTGAGCTGCAATCCTTTCTTTTTCCCAGGCTAAGGCTCTCTCCGCCTCAGCCCTCTCAATGTCTGCATCTAGCTTTTCCAGCCACCGCTCCTGAGCAAGGAGCCATTCATCTTTCTCTGGTTCCCTTTCCTCATCAGAGTAGTCCTCCTCCACAGACTTATCTGTTAGTGTTGCCTACCAGCGTTTCAACTCATACTGAAACAGGGCTGACTCAAGATTCTCCCTTCATAATTCCCTCTTTACAGCCAGTCCCCTTTCATTGCAGAATACTCTTAGCTCCTTCTCTTTATAGATGAATAGGTGCCAAAAGTTGACTTCCATTCTGCCAAGGCCCCACAGGTGCAACCCAAAACCAGAGTCCAAGAAATATCAACAATATATCCAGGGGGACATCAGAGAACAAAAAGCAAAAAGAATGAAAAATCACTTTGACCTTCAACTGTGGGTAGGTAGTAAATACTTAGCTACCATATGTCACTGCACAAATACAAGTCCTATCGTCAATGCTGATCACCAATGTTAGAAACGAGGACTTTGGTTGGCAGTCAGGTTACCCCCGTCCAAGCAAGGACTCTCACTCTAGTCAGGGTGAGTCACACACAATCCAAAGTATCCTGTGCCCACCCTCTGGTAGCTTGGCACTGAGCAGTCAGGCTTAACGTAGAAGGCAATGTGTAAAGTACTTGTGCAATAAATCATACAATAACATGATATAGCACCACAAAAATACACCACAAAGTGTTTAGAATAATATATAATATTTATCTGATGAGATGCAGGTCAAAACGATTAAAATGCAATAAGTAAATGTTGAGATATCACTGTAAAAGTGATATAAAGTCTCTTAAGTCTTTTAAGAACAAATGAATGTCTCTTAAAAACTATAAAGGTCTCTTGCAAGCACGTAGTACCTGGTTTGCGTTCAAAATCTCCTCAAAGGACTGCAGAGGAGGCAATGTGTGAAATATGGGGAGGTGTGCCTCGGTTTCGCTCCTTTGCACACTGACTTGCATCGTTATTTTCCACACTGGGGAAGACTTTGCGTTGATTTTGGGCATGCAGACTTGGTTCCTCTTCGGGTTGTGGGGTTTTCTGGCGCCCCGGGGACGGTGAGTGGAATCCTGGGCTTGCGGAGCGAAGTCACAAGCGCTGCATCGATCCAGTGGGGTCCTGGTTAGCAGGATCGCAGTGAACACAGTCAAAACACACTGACAGCAGGCAAAAAGTGGGGGTAGCCATAAGGGTCCTTTCCTACAGTATTTATAACCAGAGCATGTTTCTGTGGTATTGAGGGGCACACTAAGCATGCCATCCGTATTACATGGAAGTACTGCCCATGGATTGTTTTCTAGACACTTGGCAGTAGTGAGAGCATATCATTTGTGAATGAATAGCATCAGGCAAGACCTTTTCCCTTCCTCCTACTACAAGCGAGTAGCCATTTTGCCTTCCTTTGTAAGGTTCAGCTGAAGAACTATAACCAGATCCTTATGCTGACATCCTGTCTGTGGGGGTGACTGTGGAGTATAAGGTGACTGGTAACATGGAGCTGTGTGGAAGATGAGTGAGTAGTATGAGACCAGTAGGATCAATTTTGGATTGCTCCCAGTAAAGCAGGGCACAAGATGTAGGCTGTGTCACACCCTCACAAACTTGCAAAGTGTGCCAGTGGCATTCCTGTGGCTTTTGAGGTGGACTATATATTTGAGTGTGGGAGCATCTCGACAAGGATGTCTTTGAAAAAAGAATAGTGACATTTCATCAAAGGTCTGTCTGACCACAGCTTCCTAACCACGCCCACTGAATTAGATGGAGGATGTGGAGAGGTAGAGACAGTATCACCTTTATAGTGCGCATGGAACCATTTTGTCAGGGTCTGACTTTTTCTCTTACAGAGGTGTCACGACCAAATGGAGGACTGCTTGGTGCAAGATCTTCACTCCGATTGTACTTGTTTGTCTGCTCCAATTAAAGACATCTCCTATTACTCCTTCCTGTAGAACCATCATCTAGAAACAGAGCGTTTTGGAGACCAGGAGAGGTGAGATACATTATAAGTAAACTGCCTCTAGCCAGTTCCAGAACAGTAACAGCAGGATCAACATTACCTGTCCTAAAGCAAACTATAATAGAGGGACTCAAGCTATCAAAGGTGTTCCATAAAGTCTCACTAACCGAAGAAGTGGCACTCGGCAAAGTCAGGGAATTCTTGTGATTCAGGACTGGTTTTGCTGACAACCTGTTTGGCAGAGGTGAGGGGACATCTACCACTGGAGGACAACTGTGGGTCAATCTTGGTACGAAGCCTGCCTGGCTTGCTAACAGAGGGGAGCAAAGATCACCCTAGCAGGAGGAAGTCTGTCTAGAAAAGTAACCCAGCAGCAGTTACCAGTAGGAGGATACTGCCCAAGGAGTGCGGACTGAAAGGGGTTATTTGAGAGTTCACCCAAATGCTGGAGAGGACCTTTCTAGATCTCATGATCGAATCTGGTGTGCTGAAAAAAAAAGTGTGACCAATGCATATTGCCACTCTAACATGAGGGGCATTGCAGAAGTAGAATTAAGTACACAAATGTGTCTCCTGGTAACCTAATAATCGCATCTGGTATGCTGCGCAGATGGGAAGCAAAATACTGCCTATGTCACCCCAACTTGTGGGGTAACTCAGAAGCCTACTCAAGTGCTGGAGACGTGTCTTCCTGTGCCTTGCTGTGCTGACAAGAGACACTCGACTATAGCCAACGGTCTCCCTGTGTTATGCCTGCGGACTTGTGACAACACTGCCTAAGACCTCTAACTACCCAGTATAGACAATATAATAGAGAACATGTGAGTGGACCATAATCATGTGGGCAGGGGAATTTGCACTGGGCCTGTTTATATTTCTGGAGCTTGCTGCTGCATGCCCCGACTGGCTACCGCATCTGGAAGTACTCCAGCACCATCAAAAGGGAAGGGGGGGCCTATTAATCTGCACAGCACTATGGTGAGGACTTCACAAATGGGCCTTGCTGCCATTAGCCCGGATAAACCTCAACTAATTTGGGCCTAAGCTGACACAAGGACCTAGAACTGAGACTGGAGAACAATTAAGTGAAGTGAGATCAAGTGCAATGGAGACTGACCTACAGGTCATATATGCAGTCTACTTCCACTGTAATCCGGCACTTTAAGGCCTCCGCTCCTGTTTATATCTTTTTGAACTACTATGTTGCATATAATAAAGCACTTCTCTTTTTCATAAAAATAAGCACTGGATTAGATCATTGTTAATTGGCTCTATTAAGTGATTGATTAATGTCTAGTCTCTACCTCCCACAGAATCCCTGAGAAGCACTGCCCCACAACCCTGGTAATCAAGCGCTGAAAGAGTGCACTTGGTGCTTAGGTTTCAGTGCCATAGTGGGTCAGGTCACAGAAAAGCAGTGGTAAAATGCCCCAAGCACCCTGGTTGTTGTCCAGTGGCCCCTACCTGCTCCAGGACTGTGAAATTGATCCAACAATAATAATAGTATTCTGGGTAAAAGCAGGGTCTTTTGGGGCTAACTGTCCTAAGTGTGCAGAGTTGCAACCTTTATGTGTAAACATTTTATGATAAAAAGTGTCAAACATGCTCTACTTTGGGTACTATAGAGCACGAGTTTATGAACTGTAAGGGTTATGCATGGCTCTCACAGAAAGCCTCCATCATGTATTTCAGTTTCTATATTTCATAACTCACAGCTATGACGTAGCAAGAGCTGATAACAATACTGCTTATCCACTGCTGTGATGTCATAAAGACCTTCAAGGCCAGGCTGACAGAAATTCCTGAGAGCCTGTCAACACAGTGCTGCTTATTTGCATTGACTGAAAGCAGGACACACAGCTGCAGGAAGGGGAAGGAAGGCCAGGGAGGTGATAGGCGTTCATTATTCTGTGCCCCTGCATAGTAGTTGAAAACAAGGAAAGATGATTTTAGGACAATACATAACATGATATAAAATTATAGATGGGTATAAAGTGAATTACAGGGATTTATTTCACCTCGGGGTTCTGAGTGACATCATTGATAGGGTGACCAGGCATCCTGGATTTGCCGGAACAGTCCTGGTTTTTCACCAGCTGTCCTGGGAGGTTTCAGCAAATTTAGCTTAGTGCCAGTTTTTGGAGGAGGTTCACTGAAATTAGTGAGAGGTACTTTTTAGGTGCTCCAGAGCAGGGCTAGTTAGCAGTTGTTGTAAGTAAGTAATTTAATTAACATGTATGATGCTGGTTTTAAAATATTACATTTCATTAATTTTCTTAGTGCCTGTTCTGTGTTCTGAAGTTGTTGAGAGCTGTTATTCTGCGACGCTCAGTCGATGTAAAAATGTAGTTCTCCTATTTTTGCAAAATGTCCCATTTTTGAGTGCTCAATATCTGATCACCATAAACAGCTCAAGCTTCACTCTCTGTCTATTTGATGTCACTCAGAACCCGAGGTGAAAAACATTTGCGTAATTCAGTGTTACTCATCTAGAATTCTATTTATGTTGCCTAATAGCAGCAAAGGGAAATCTGGTATGGCATAACAGTGTCACATCCCTTTTAGAACTAAATTAAAGATCTACTTACATCATGAGTACTCGTTCTCATATGAAGCTGACGAACTATATTTTCTCGACATTTCCTATCAAGGATCAAAATTATTTTTTGCGATGCTGGCAGAACAATCCAAGCTGACAATAAAAAAGGTGACATTTCTTTATGAACTGTTAGGTATTCCGCCTACAGAGCAGTCAATGATGTAAACAACAAATGTGGTGAAACTTCCAGGTTTTATTTTTGGTGATCATTATTAACTACCTGTGCTTGTTATTTGTCGTTTAGGTTTTTCACGGTTCCTTTTCTCTTACATTTTTTAAGCGCAATTCCTGCATAATTGATCATATATTATCTGCCGTGCTAAAGCTTCACACGTTCAAATGTTGAAACCACAAAATAATAAGCACTTCTATCATCATCTGAAACAACAGTTCATTTTTTTATGTCTATTTAATTGATGAAGTCCAACGCGGGGAGCAAGAATAAAAATCAACTTTCAAAATTGGGCAGCCCGGTCATCTACACATATTGACGGGATTTCTGGGAGGCGATGACCAACGGTTTCTCACCCCAGCCAGCATCTCGGTGCGAAAGCCGCACAGTGACGCTGGCTGTCATTCATACTCTGCTGTGTGGCAGCTCAAATAGTCCCCTTTCTAACCAACCTGGTGAGAAAAGTCAATATCCCATCAGCGGAGGAGGTAAACACATCAGGAGCCGTGTCCTCGCTCATCTTCCCCTGCTCGGTATTAGTACAGTTACTGAAATCTCGTCTCCCCAGTGAACTGATGGAATTGTGTCATTCAAATGCATAGCAATGCCAAGCTGTTGCTAGGTCAGAAATGAGACTAGCTGTGCGGGTTGCTTTTTCCAGCTATACAGATAAGCCTTTGCAAATAAATTCAAAACTCCTGTCGTTTCTTCTCTTGCTCGCGACTCAGCATAGCAAGGGATTATAGAATTGTACAGGTCGAACAAAGTACAGAATTCATAGAATACCCTTTTCACAATTTTATAGTTCTTCTGGAAACAAAAAACAGAATCCAGGTTCACACAAAAATAACAACAAGCAGTGCAGAAGTTATTTCAATATTTTAAGCGGTTCAATTTGTGGGTGTGAGAAATTAGAATGTTGGTTGAGTGGGAGGTTAACCCCGCTGAAGCAACAGTCAGAATCCCACAAGCCACAATCCCTGTCAGGGTGAAGGACAAGAGTCACTAAATTAACCTGTACTAAACTTCTGTTAGCTTGGCACAAAACAGGCTTAGTGTAGAAGCAATGTGTAAGGTATTTATTCAACACAAAAACAGCGATAAAGTGAAAACACACCACAAGGAAAATCCCACTTCAATTTAGAAAAATAGAGTACATTTTAATAAATTATGTTACCAAAACAAAAAAACATCCTATTAGTAGAACCAGAGTTACGAATTTTAAAACTGTAATGTAGAACTAGAGGCTAAAAGTTCAAACCACCAACCACGGACATCGAGTTGCGGAAGAGTTGAAAATATGGTCCACCGTGATGGAGCGTGAGTCTGATACAAAAAGTAGACCGGCCCGGTTGGTGTGTACTGTAGGAGGCTGGCTCGGTTTATGGTGTGGCACCCTATACTGAGTCCAGGCAACCCCTAGTGATAGTGTGTAGGTGCCCAGAAAGGAAAAGGTCTCTAGGGGTACCTGTGGTGAGCAGCTAAATCTTATCTAGGAGGAGTTTAAAGCACTTCCAATACCACAATAGTCAATCAGTAACCGTTCACAAGAAAGAACGACACTAGGTGTTGCAAAAATAAAGTATTCTTTATTATAATACAAAGATTAGACTAACATTGGTATATCTCCACTTGGAGATATCTCCACACAAAATATGCACTTAGTAACAATCAGGAAAAGCATAGGAATACATGGAGCCCTATGGGGAGGCAAACCATATACTAAGAAAGTGGTATAAAAATGGGGGTGCCCAACCAAGGTAAATGTGTTAGAAACCCAAGGGCTGGGGGAGTAAGGATTTACCAGAGGTAAGTACTAAAAATCCCACAGGTGTCCAGGTATAGAGTTGTTATCGAGCCGGGTGTCCCATAGGCTAACACAGGGCGATCACAGTTGGATTTTTATGGATTCAGGACCCTTCCCAGCGAACCTGAGGAAACCAGTTGGCACAAAGAAGGTTAGAGAGTACAACCAACTGTGGACAGCCAGAAGATCAGAGTACCTACACTAGGGAGCCCAGGTGCATAGGGGTGAAGTGACCTTGGAACCCTTGTTGGAGTCAATGGGAGCCTCGGTTTTCCAGCAGCAGTCATGACCTGTGGACCACGTCGGTGGAACCCAAAGGTGGATTCTGGACGTGAAGAACCTGGAAAAGAAGGGGACAGTGTCCAGACCACTCAGACATATCCAGGCGCTGCAGGTAGGCAATGCCCACCCTGTTGGAGGTGAAATTCCTGCAGGATGGTGAAGGGAGAAGTACAGCTGCTGAGTCCAGGGGATGCGGGGGATCCTTGGAGTCACTCACAAGCTGCCCCACGTCGGTCCCCGGAGTGCAGGAAGGTCAGTGACCAGCAGGACCACCAACAAGCCTTGGCAAATAGTTGTTGCAGGTTGAAGTCTTGTTTCAGTTCCAAAAGCAGACCAGCAGTGGTTCAGGAAGCCAGGAGCAGAAGATGTCTTGCATAGAGTGCCTTGTAGAGTCTTGCTCGACGAACCTGATGGCCCACCCTCGGGGAACCTTTAGGTAACCCTAAAAGTGGGTTGGTCACTAAGGTGTCAGGGACGTCATCTACCTGGCCTAACCAGTCAGATGCTCCCAGGGGACACTGCCTATCTTGTTTCCAAGATGGCAGAATCAACCAGCCACCTGCCAGAGCTCTGTGTACCTCCCCAGGGGTTGAGCTGGGCAGGGGGGTGGTCACTTCCTTGTCCTTTGTGTGGTTTTGCACCAGAGTAGGAACCAGGGGTTGCTTGTAGGAAAGTACCATCTTGCCTGGCATGTTACCCCCATTTGCACTGTATGTATGTTTGTTTTTGCCCATATATCACTGGGATCCTGCTAGGCAGGACCCCAGTGCTCATAATGTATGCCCTGTATGTGTTCTCTGTGTTTTGCCTAACTGTATCACTGAGGCTCTGCTAACCAGAACCTCAGTGTTTATGCTCTCTCTGCTTTCTAAAATTGTCACTGCAGGCTAGTGACTAATTTTACCAATTCTCATTGGCACACTGGAACACTCTTATATTTCCCTTGTATATTGTACCTAGGTACCCAGGGTATTGGAGTTCCAGGAGATCCCTATGGGCTGCAGCATTTCTTTTGCCACCCATAGGGAGCTCAGACAATTCTTACACAGTACTGCCACTGCAGCCTGAGTGAAATAATGTCCACGTTATTTCACAGCCATTTTTCACTGCACATAAGTAACTTATATGTCACCTATATGTCTAACCCTCACTTAGTGAAGGTTAGGTGCCAAGTTACTTAGTGTGTGGGCACCCTGGCACTAGCCAGGGTGCCCCCACATTGTTCAGGGCAAATTCCCCGAACTTTGTGAGTGCGGAGACACCATTACCATTTGATAACTTTCCGACATACAACTCCACAAATCAACACACCCCACAACTACTTACATACATACACCTATCGACCATGGAGCAAACTCAATTTGGATCACTTAGAAACACAACTAACAGCAAACACAGATCTAGATACAATTAATTCTGTACCAAAACTTTATGAGTGGCTACAGGAAGCTTTTGATGTCCTAATACCACTCAGAAAAACTAAACACGACAAAAGAAAACCAACACCTTGGAGAAACACAGAACTTAAAAAGATAAAGCAACAAATCTGAAAGTTGCAGCGGACCTGGCTCAAAACAAACAACAGTCAAGACAAACTGCAGCTACACAAACTTAACAGGATATACAAATCATCAATCAAAAAAGCTAAAAAAAGATACTACTCAGACAGAATTCAAAATGCTCAATCTACAACCAAGGAATTTTATAAAATTCTCAATGAATTTCGAAAACCTACATGCATGGAAGGAAGTCATCCCACCACTCAAGATTTCACAAACAAATTGGCAAGTCACTACACAACCAAGGAAGACACACTGTACTCCTATTTAAAACAGAAGAAAACCATCAGCACCAACCCCTTTACTAAAATACCCTCTAAGATTAAACCATTCCAACCTCTACAGTCCTTCAAACAAATATCCCAGGATGAATTTATGGATTTGGTCAAACCAAGCAGACCTTCTGGTTGCCCTTCTGACCCTTGCCCACCACAAATCTTCAAGAACATCCTGCTATCTACTTCTGCTGCCACACCTGTAAGAAGAATCATCAACAACTCTTTAACTTCAGGAACTTTTCCTGCAGACCTGAAAAAGGCATACATACGACCATTATGAAAGAAAACAAACCTAGACCCACAAGACCCCAACAACTACAGACCAATCACAAATGGACCTTTCCTGGGCAAATTGATAGAAAGAGCATCATTCGCCCAGATGTCACAATTCATTGAAGACAATTCTATACTTTCAGACTTCCAAACTGGATTCCGCCCAGAAAGAAGCACTGAATCAGCACTCATGGCCATCTGGGACGATCTTAAAAACACAGTCGACCGAAATGGAGTTGCTGCACTACTTCTCTTGGACCTCTCAGCTGCCTTTGATACGGTTGACCATGACACCCTAACTCAAAGACTTCACGAAGCCGGCATACAAGGGATTGCTCTCGACTGGATTACTTCCTATCTCCAAAAAAGAGCAAATATCATCCACTCGCCCCCCTTCTCGTCCGAACCCTACCTCACAAAAGCAGGGGTCCCCCAAGGGTCAATCATCTCACCTTTTCTTTTCAACATCTACATGATATCTTTACCAGAACTGATCAATGATTTCCATCTCACATGCTACAACTATGCAGATGACACACAAATACTACTTAAATTAGAAGACCCCAAAAACATTGAAAACTCACAAATCTTCAGTTGCCTCAGAGCCATTGATCAGTGGATGACCTGGAGCCATCTCAAACTAAATACCTCCAAAACAGAAATACTCATATGTGGTGACTGGAAAAATTATGACCCTCTGTGCGCCTGGCCTGACGATCTCGGACCACCTACTCAATTATCCAAGGAAGTGAAAAACCTAGGAATCACCATGGATTCCAAGCTAACTATGAATGCCCAAGTAGACAAATTAGCACGCACAAGCTTCATAACCTTAAAGACCTTACGACGCATCTTCCCCCACCTCGGATTTCCACACAAGGTGCAAGCTACTATCTCGCTTGTACTGTCCGAACTGGATTATGCCAATAGCCTCTACCATGGATCATCTCTACCTGTTATGAAAAAACTACAACGTATCCAGAATTCCGCAGCCAGGCTACTACTACATATAAAGCCGCAAGCCCACATCTCCCCTGCCTTGAGAGCACTACACTGGTTACCCGTTGCCAGACGGTGCACTTTCAAGCTGCTTTGTATCACCTACAAAGCTATACATGGAACAGGACCGCTTTTAATCAGAAAGAAAATTACCAAATACATCCAACAAAGAACCCTCCGCTCAAGACTGGCACCCCGCCTTAGAACACCACCATACAAGAAAAAGACTATAGGTAGTACATCCTTCTCCGTCCAAGCAGCCAAACTATGGAATTCATTACCCCCAACTATAAGAGCCACAGATAACCTTCTTGTCTTCAGAAAACTACTCAAGAGTTGGCTCTTTCCTTCATAACCACCTTTTTCAAACAACTATGAACTGCATATGTCTATGTGGATAAATATTTTTTCCGATTATTTGTTGTATGTCTATTTATTTATAGTTTCTTTGGAAAATAAGTATTGCTACTGTCATAACAATAAAATACACACACACTCTTTAAACCTGTCTGACTAAGTATTTTTTACCCATGATTCTAATTATGTATTGTATGTGCATATGTGTGTGTATTCATGTGTGTGTGTGTGTCTATGTATATATATATATATGTATATATATATATATGTTGTTTCTGTGCTTGGCATGTTCGTGGATCATTGCATGGCTCCTGGTTTTTGGGTTGTTATACTAGATATCTATGAATTCCTGCTCTCATCTTATCACACGTATCTACTCATCACTCTTATATCATGTCTCTATCAAACTATCCTCCATTCTCACTCTGACTCATCCCTTCTACCACTTTCATCTCCTAAATATCTCTGCCTAAGCTCTTCCCTCCACCTCCACATCTAACTCACCAAACCTCACTCTACCTCTGTGACCTCCCACACAACCCTACTAAATTCTCCTGCATTCATCTCACCCTGCTACTATGCTCTCCCTAACCCTTCCACATACTCTTCCCCCTCCGCCCCCCTTTATTCATCCCAAGCCTTTGGGTTGAGTAAATGAAGGATATACTCCCAATTAACACTTCTGGATTTCTTTCCTCCTACACCCCTCCATTACTCCAGTCAATCTAACTAACAAACTCTCAAATCCGCGGCTCAAATTAACTCATAATAATACTAAAACTGTACTCATTATTAAACTATATTAATCCATCACTAATTCTTGTTGGGTTCCGGAGTAGTGTGCTACTCATCGAAAAGCGCTTCGACGCCTCGTCAGGGATAGTAAGCGCTATATAAATACAATTACAATACAATACAATACAATTACACGCGTGTACTACACATAGGTCACTACCTATGTGTATCGTCACAATGTTAACTCCGAACATGACCATGTAACATGTCTAGGATCATGGAATTGTCACCCCAATACCATTCTGGTATTGGGGGGACAATTCCAAGCATCCCTGGGTATCTAGCACAGAACCCGGATACTGCCAAACTGCCTTTCCGGGGTCTCCACTGCAGCTGCTGCTGCTGCAAACCCCTCAGACAGGTTTCTGCCCCCCTGGGGCCTGGGCAGCCCAGTCCCAGGAATGCAGAACAAAGGATTTCCTCTGAGAGAGGGTGTTACACTCTCTCCCTTTGGAAATAGGTGTGAGGGCTGGGGAGGAGTAGCCTCCCCCAGCCTCTGGAAATGCTTTGAGGGGCACAGATTGTGCCCATCTCTGCATAAGTCAGTATACACCAGTTCAGGGATCCCCCAGCCCTGCTCTGGTGCGAAAACTGGACAAAGGAAAGGGGAATGACCACTCCCCTGGCCAGCACCTCCCAGGGGAGGTGCCCAGAGCTCCTCCAGTGTGTCCCAGACCTCTGCCATTTTGGATTCAGAGGTGTTGGGGCTCAATGGACAGCTCTGAGTGGCCAGTGCCAGCAGGTGACGTCAGAGACCCCTCCTGATAGGTGCTTAACTCTTTCAGTAGCCAAGCCTCCTTTCTCAGTAGCCAAACCTCATTTTCTGGCTATTTAGGGTCTCTCCTCTGGGCTATTCCTCAGATAACGAATGCAAGAGCTTACAAGAGTTCCTCTGCACTTCTCTCTTCGACTTCTGCCAAGGATCGACCGCTGACTGCTCGAGGACGCCTGCAAAACCGCAACAAAGTAGCAAGAAGACTACCAGCCACATTGTAGCGCCTCATTCTGCTGGCTTTCTCTACTGTTTCCTGGTGGTGCATGCTCTGAGGGCTGTCTGCCTTCACCCTGAACTGGAAGCCAAGAAGAAATCTCCAGTGGGTCGACGGAATCTTCCCCCTGCCAACGCAGGCACCAAATTACTGCATCAATGGTCCTCTGAGTCCCCTCTCATCCTTATGGGCGTGGTTCCCAGAACACAGGAGCTGGGTCAAAGTGAATCCCACAGTCCAGTGGCCCTTCTTTCCAAATCTGGTGGAGGTAAGCCCTTGCCTTCCCACGCCAGACAGCAAACCTGTGTACTGTGTGATTTGCAGCTGCTCCGGCTTCTGTGCACTTTTCCAGGACTTCCTTTGTACACCACCTATCTTGGGTCCCCAGCACTCCATCCTACAGTGCCCAACTCGCTGAGTTGGACTCCGACGTCCTGGGACCCACCTTTGTGGCTCTGAGTCAACTGCTGTCCTCAGATCTTCTAAGTGCCTGTTCCAGTACTTGTGCGAATGCTGCCTGCTTTTGCAGGGGCTTTCTGAGTTGCTGAGTGCTCCTTCTGTCTCCTCCTCCAAGGGGTGACATCCTGGCCCTTCCTGGTCCCCAGCAGCACCCAAAATCAACCCCAACTCTTGCAGCTAGCAAGGCTTGTTTGCAGTATTTCTCCCTGGAAAGACTTCTGCAACCTCCAGCACACAGTGGGACATCTTCCATCCAAAGAAGAAGTTCCTAGCCCTTTTCGTTGTTGCAAAATCTTTGGCTTCTTCCACCCAGAGGCAGCCTTTTTGCACCTTCATCTGGGGTTTAGTGGGCTCCTGCCCCCCCTAGACACTTGTGTGACTCTTGGACTTGGTCCCCTTCCTTTACAGGTCCTCAGGTCCAGGAATCCATCTTCAGTGTTTTGCTGGTGCTTGTGGCTGTTGCAGAATCCCCTATCACGACTATTCTGGCTTTCTGGGGCAGTAAGGTATCTTTACTCCTACTTTTCAGGGTCTTGGGGTGGGGTATCTTGGACACCCTTACTGTTTTCTTACAGTCCAGTAACCCTCTACAAGCTCCCATAGGTCTGGGGTCCATTCGTGATTCGCATTCCACTTTTGGAGTATATAGTTTGTGTTGCCCCAAGACCTATGTCTACCGATTGCATCCTATTGTGATTCTACAGTGTTTGCACTTCTTTTCTTACTGTTACTGACCTGTTTTGGGTTTGTGTACATATCATTTGTGTATATTACTTACCTCCTAAGTGAGTGTATCCTCAGAGATACTTTTGGCATATTGTCACTAAAATAAAGTACCTTTTTTTTAGTAACTCTGAGTATTGTGATTCGTATGATATAGATGTATATGATATAAGTGGTATAGTAGGAGCTTTGCATGTCTCCTAGTTCAGCCTAAGCTGCTTTGCCATAGCTACCTCTAACAGCCTAAGCTGCTAGAAACACCTCTATTCTACTAATAAGGGATAACTGGACCTGGCACAAGGTGTAAGTACCTCTAGGTACCCACTATAAGCCAGGCCAGCCTTCTACATTGGTGGTGCAGCGGTGGGATAAGTACTTGTAACTGCTTTACCACTTTGTCATTGGTGCTATTCATAAGAAAAACATATACCAAATACTTACAAATATACACAGTTAACCTAAACAGTTTAACTTTCTTTCTACAAACTTTCTAAAAAGTTTCCGAAAAGTTTGAAAAAGTTTTGAAAAGTTTGAAAAAGTTTTTCTCTTTTCTCTAAAAGTTTCTAAACTCTTTTAGCGCTGTCCTAAACCCTTTCTAACAATCATGTGCAGTAGAACTTACTCCTACAGTTGTCCAGGCAACCTATGGTAGTTTAAACTTTAAAAGTTTGAGGGGTCTCTGCATAGAAAGAGGTTTAAGCATTGGAAAGAAACCTACCAAAGATCTTCTCCTTAGCCTTCTCCTAGAAAGTGACCAGAACCAGTCTGGCCCATCCCAGGATCAGGAGGTAGAGGAGGGGGGTACCCAGCAAGACTCAGAGGAGTCCCCTGAGGATGCTGGGGAAGTTTCATCCAAAGACTTGCCAGCTAACAGCCCATCTAGTGACACTGGTAGTGGGAGGGGGTCACACACTAGTAGGATACCTTTCACTCCTAAAGGCCAGGTTACTAGCGTCCAGCCAGTTAGAGAGAGGTCACACTCTGCTAATTCCCAAATTTCTTCTGTGTCTCACAATTCCCAAGCCTCCCACCCTGAGGATAACACCATGGAAAGGGAACTCAGAAAGCTGAGGTTGGAAGAGATTGATAGCAATCCTGTGAGAGAACAAGATTCCAGAATCCTGCAAAAGATAGTCCCCCCTTACAAGGAGGGGGATGACATTAACAAGTGGTTTTCTGCACTTGAGAGGGCTTGTATGGTACAGTTGGTTCATCAAAGACAGTGGGCTGCTATCTTGTGGCGGTCTTTTACTGGTAAGGATAGGGATAGGCTTCTTACTCTCAGAGAAAGTGATGCTAATAGTTACAAAGTTTTGAAGGATGCACTCTTGGATGGATTTGGCTTAACCACTGAACAATTCAGGATAAAGTTCAGAGATACCAGAAAAGAGTCCTCTCAAGACTGGACAGACTTTGTAGACTGTTCAATGAAGGCCTTGGAGGGTTGGTTACATGGCAGTAAGGTGACTGACTATGAAAGCCTGTATAAACTAATCCTGAGAGTGCATATTTTGAACAATTGTGTGTCTGATTTGTTGCACCAGTACTTGGTAGACTCAAATCTGACCTCTCCCCAAGAATTGGGAAAGAAGGCAGACAAATGGGTCAGAACAAGAGTGAACAGAAAAGTTCATACAGGTGGTGAAAAGGATGGCAAGAAGACGGATGGTAAGTCTTCTGACAAGGGTGGGGACAAAGATAAAAAACATTCTGAGTCTTCGTCAGGCCCACAAAAACTCTCTGGTGGTGGTGGCTCCAAATCCTCTTCCCACAATCAAAAGAAGCCATGGTGTTACTTATGTAAAAGTAAAGCCCATTGGGCAAGTGATTCCACTTGTCCAAAGAAAAACACCAAGGCTCCCACTACCACAACCCCAACCCCAACTACAACCTCTAGTGCCCCCAGTGAAAGCACTTGTGGTGGGAAGTCTACTACAAGTAGCCAATCTAAGGGTGTAGCTGGGCTCACCATCGGTAGTGTAGTATGGGATGATCCTGTTAGGGAGACCACAGAGGCTCTTTCAGTCTCTGATGGTGGTATTGACTTTGCCACCTTGGTTGCTTGTCCCCTTAATATGGGTAAGTATAAGCAACTTCCCCTAATAAATGGTGTTGAGGCTGAGGCCTACAGGGACACAGGAGTCAATGTCACCATGGTGATTGAGAAACTGGTTCACCCTGATCAACATCTACTTGATCAGCAGTACCAAGTGACTGATCCTCACAATAACACTCTTAGCCACCCCATGGTTGTGTGAATCCCAACTTGGGGGGGGGGATTACTGGTCCAAAGAAAGTTGTGGTAGCCACTGATTTACCTCTAGATTGCTTACTAGGCAATGATTTGGAGACATCAGCTTGGGCTGAAGTAGAGTTGGAGGCTCATGCAGCAATGCTGGGCATTCCTGGGCATATCTTTGCTTTGACAAGGGCTCAGGCCCCAAGAAGCAAAGAGGACAGAGAAGCTTAGATCCTGGAACAATGGACCAAGTGCTCCCAAAAGCTAGGGGTAGAAAGGGTAAATCCTTGCTCACTATCCCTCCCTCTCCAGAAGATTCCCCTTTTGAGGAAGAGGAATCCTCTCCCTGTGCAGAACATACACCAGATGAGCTGGCAGCAGCCACTGCTGAGCTTTCGGGTGCAGAGGGGCCTGCTAGGGAAGAGCTGAATGTGGCACAGCAGACTGTGAGAAGGTAGCCTCTTTCTAGCCTTGTTACCCCCACTTTTGGCCTGTTTGTGAGTGTATGTCAGGGTGTTTGTCACTGTTTTCACTGTCTCACTGGGATCCTGATAGCCAGGCCTCAGTGCTCATAGTGAAAACACCATGTTTTCAGTATGGTTGTTATGTGTCACTGGGATCCTGCTGGTCAGGACCCCAGTGCTCATAGGTTTGTGGCCTATATGTATGTGTCACTGGGACCCTGTCACACAGGGCCCCAGTGCTCATAGGTGTGCATGTATAAGTTCCCTGTGTGGTGCCTAACTGTCTCACTGAGGCTCTGCTAACCAGAACCTCAGTGGTTATGCTCTCTCATTACTTTCAAATTGTCACTGACAGGCTAGTGACCATTGTTACCAATTTACATTGGCTTACTGGAACACCCTTATAATTCCCTAGTATATGGTACTGAGGTACCCAGGGTATTGGGGTTCCAGGAGATCCCTATGGGCTGCAGCATTTCTTTTGCCACCCATAGGGAGCTCTGACAATTCTTACACAGGCCTGCCACTGCAGCCTGAGTGAAATAACGTCCACGTTATTTCACAGCCATTTCTACACTGTACTTAAGTAACTTATAAGTCACCTATATGTCTAACCTTTACCTGGTAAAGGTTAGGTGCAAAGTTACTTAGTGTGAGGGCACCCTGGCACTAGCCAAGGTGCCCCCACATTGTTCAGAGCCAATTCACTGAACTTTGTGAGTGCGGGGACACCATTACACGCGTGCACTACATATAGGTCACTACCTATATGTGGCTTCACCATGGTAACTCCGAATATGGCCATGTAACATGTCTATGATCATGGAATTGCCCCCTCTATGCCATCCTGGCATTGTTGGTACAATTCCATGATCCCAGTGGTCTGTAGCACAGACCCTGGTACTGCCAGACTGCCCTTCCTGGGGTTTCTCTGCAGCTGCTGCTGCTGCCAACCCCTCAGACAGGCAGCTGCCCTCCTGGGGTCCAGCCAGGCCTGGCCCAGGATGGCAGAACAAAGAACTTCCTCTGAGAGAGGGTGTGACACCCTCTCCCTTTGGAAAATGGTGTGAAGGCAGGGGAGGAGTAGCCTCCCCCAGCCTCTGGAAATGCTTTGTTGGGCACAGATGTGCCCAATTCTGCATAAGCCAGTCTACACCGGTTCAGGGACCCCTTAGCCCCTGCTCTGGCGCGAAACTGGACAAAGGAAAGGGGAGTGACCACTCCCCTGACCTGCACCTCCCCTGGGAGGTGTCCAGAGCTCCTCCAGTGTGCTCCAGACCTCTGCCATCTTGGAAACAGAGGTGCTGCTGGCACACTGGACTGCTCTGAGTGGCCAGTGCCACCAGGTGACGTCAGAGACTCCTTGTGATAGGCTCCTTCAGGTGTTAGTAGCCTTTCCTCTCTCCTAGGTAGCCAAACCCTCTTTTCTGGCTATTTAGGGTCTCTGTCTCTGGGGAAACTTTAGATAACGAATGCATGAGCTCAGCCGAGTTCCTCTGCATCTCCCTCTTCACCTTCTGATAAGGAATCGACCGCTGACCGCGCTGGAAGCCTGCAAACCTGCAACATAGTAGCAAAGACGACTACTGCAACTCTGTAACGCTGATCCTGCCGCCTTCTCGACTGTTTTCCTGCTTGTGCATGCTGTGGGGGTAGTCTGCCTCCTCTCTGCACCAGAAGCTCCGAAGAAATCTCCTGTGGGTCGACGGAATCTTCCCCCTGCAACCGCAGGCACCAAAAAGCTGCATTACCGGTCCCTTGGGTCTCCTCTCAGCACGACGAGCGAGGTCCCTCGAATCCAGCGACACCGTCCAAGTGACCCCCACAGTCCAGTGACTCTTCAGCCCAAGTTTGGTGGAGGTAAGTCCTTGCCTCACCTCGCTGGGCTGCATTGCTGGGAACCGTGACTTTGCAAGCTACTCCGGCCCCTGTGCACTTCCGGCGGAAATCCTTCGTGCACAGCCAAGCCTGGGTCCACGGCACTCTAACCTGCATTGCACGACTTTCTAAGTTGGTCTCCGGCGACGTGGGACTCCTTTGTGCAACTTCGGCGAGCACCGTTTCACGCATCCTCGTAGTGCCTGTTTCTGGCACTTCTCCGGGTGCTACCTGCTTCAGTGAGGGCTCTTTGTCTTGCTCGACGTCCCTTCTCTCTGCAGGTCCAATTTGCGACCTTCTGGTCCCTCCTGGGCCCCAGCAGCGTCCAAAAACGCCAAACGCACGATTTGCGTGTAGCAAGGCTTGTTGGCGGCCATCCGGCGGGAAAACACTTCTGCACGACTCTCCAAGGCGTGGGGGATCCATCCTCCAAAGGGGAAGTCTCTAGCCCTTGTCGTTCCTGCAGTATTCACAGTTCTTCAGCCTAGTAAGAGCTTCTTTGCACCGACCGCTGGCATTTCTTGGGCATCTGCCCATCTCCGAGCTGCTTGTGACTTTTGGACTTGGTCCCCTTGTTCCACAGGTACCCTCAGACAGGAATCCATCGTTGTTGCATTGCTGATTTGTGTTTTCCTTGCATTCTCCCTCTAACACGACTATTTTGTCCTTAGGGGAACTTTAGTGCACTTTGCACTCACTTTTCAGGGTCCTGGGGAGGGTTATTTTTCTAACTCTCACTATTTTCTAATAGTGCCAGCGACCCTCTACAAGGTCACATAGGTTTGGGGTCCATTCGTGGTTCGCATTCCACTTTTGGAGTATATGGTTTGTGTTGCCCCTATCCCTATGTTTCCCCATTGCATCCTATTGTAACTATACATTGTTTGCACTGTTTTCTAAGACTATACTGCATATTTTTGCTATTGTGTATATATATATCTTGTGTATATTTCCAATCCTCTCACTGAGGGTACACTCTAAGATACTTTGGCATATTGTCATAAAAATAAAGTACCTTTATTTTTAGTATAACTGTGTATTGTGTTTTCTTATGATATTGTGCATATGACACTAAGTGGTACTGTAGTAGCTTCACACGTCTCCTAGTTCAGCCTGAGCTGCTTTGCTAAGCTACCATTATCTATCAGCCTAAGCTGCTAGACACCCTATACACTAATAAGGGATAACTGGGCCTGGTGCAAGGTGCAAGTACCCCTTGGTACTCACTACAAGCCAGTCCAGCATCCTACATTGGTTGTGCAGCGGTGGGATAAGTGCTTGAGACTACTTACCACTCTTGTCATTGTACTTTTCATAAGAGAAAAATATACAAAACAAGGTCAGTGTATATACACATAGCCAAAAAGTTTTGCATTTCCTCTTTTCACTCTTTTCTAAGTGCTGAAAAGTACTTCTAAACTTTCAAAAAGTTCTTAAAAGTTTAAAAAGTTTTTTTTCTGTCTTTCCAAAAAGTTCTGAAAACTTTTTTCTCTTTTTCTATCACTTTAACTCTCTCTAAAAAATGTCTGGCACAGGAAAAAATGTTGAACTGTCCAAACTTGCATATGATCACCTTAGCTGGAAAGGAGCAAGGAGTCTCTGCATAGAGAGAGGTTTGAGTGTAGGGAAGAATCCTTCCTTAGAACTGTTAATTAATATGCTTAGAGTACAGGATAAGGCCATAAGTGCCCAATCTGTAGAAAAAGTAGCTAATGGTTCTCAATCTGATCCAGGGACTCCCCCAGGAAAAGGTTCAGGAAATAAACTCCTCAGCCTGCCCATTACTAGACAGTCTAGCATAGTTGGTACAGAGGTTGAATCACATCATACTGATGATGTGCTCTCACATTATGCTGGTAGCCAAGCTGTTAGGGTGCCCTCTGTAAGGGACAGGTCTCCTTCTGTTCATTCCCATCATACCTCTGTATCTAGAAATGTCCCTCCCACCCACCCTGATGACAGATTGTTAGAAAGGGAGCTCAATAGATTGAGAGTGGAACAAACCAGACTGAAGCTCAAGAAGCAACAGCTGGATTTGGATAGACAGTCTTTAGAAATAGAGAGGGAAAGACAGAAGTTGGGTTTAGATACCCATGGTGGCAGCAGCAGTATTCCCCATAGTCATCCTGCAAAAGAGCATGATTCCAGGAATCTGCACAAGATAGTTCCCCCTTATAAGGAGGGGGATGACATTAACAAGTGGTTTGCTGCACTTGAGAGAGCCTGTGCTGTACAGGATGTCCCTCAAAAGCAGTGGGCTGCTATCCTATGGCTATCATTTAGTGGAAAAGGTGGGGATAGGCTCCTTACAGTGAAAGAAAATGATGCCAATAATTTCCAAGTTCTTAAGAATGCACTCCTGGATGGTTATGGCTTAACCACTGAACAGTACAGGATAAAGTTCAGAGAGACCAAAAAGGAGTCTTCACAAGACTGGGTTGATTTCATTGACCATTCAGTGAAGGCCTTGGAGGGGTGGTTACATGGCAGTAAAGTTACTGATTATGAAAGCCTGTATAACACAATCCTGAGAGAGCATATACTTAATAATTGTGTGTCTGATTTGTTGCACCAGTACCTGGTAGACTCTGATCTGACCTCTCCCCAAGAATTGGGAAAGAAGGCAGACAAATGGGTCAGAACAAGGGTGAACAGAAAAGTTCATACAGGGGGTGACAAAGATGGCAATAAGAAGAAAGATGGTGAAAAATCTCAAGATAAGCATGGGGATAAGGGTAAAACCAAAGATCCCACTTCAAATCTTAAACACTCTTCAGAGGGTGGGGATAAAACAAATTCTTCCTCTTCTTCCCAACCTGCACACATTAAAAAGCCTTGGTGCTTTGTGTGTAAAAATAGAGGCCATAGGCCAGGGGATAAGTCCTGTCCAGGTAAACCCCCTGAGCCTACCACCACTAATACATCAAGCTCTAGTGCCCCTAGCAGTAGTGGTACTAGTGGTGGGACTGCTGGCAACAGTCAAGCAAAGGGTGTAGTTGGGTTCACTTATGGGTCCATAGTGGAAACTGATGTCATCAGTCCCAAGACAGTTTCTGTCACACCTAGTGGCATTGGCCTTGCCACACTGGCTGCTTGTCCCCTTACAATGGATAAGTACAGGCAGACAGTTTCAATAAATGGTGTTGAGGCCTTGGCCTACAGGGACACAGGTGCCAGTTTCACTTTGGTGACTGAAAACCTAGTGCCTCCTGAACAACACATCATTGGACAACAGTATAAGATTATTGATGTCCATAACTCCACTAAGTTTCTTCCCTTAGCTATAATTCAGTTTAGTTGGGGTGGAGTTACTGGCCCTAAGCAGGTGGTGGTATCACCTAGCTTACCTGTAGACTGTCTCTTAGGTAATGACCTAGAGGCCTCAGGTTGGGCTGATGTAGAGTTTTATGCCCATGCAGCCATGCTGGGCATCCCTGAGGAATTGTTCCCTCTCATTTCAAGTGAAATGAAAAAGCAAAGGAGAGAAGGCCTGAAAACTCAGGATCCCTCTCCATCAACAGGTAAAAAGGGTATCACAGTATCCCCTGACCACCCTACCATTCAGGATACTATTCCTGTGGTGGGAGAAACCTCTCCTGGGGTGGCACCTGTTCCAAGGGAATCATCAGCTAGCAAAGCTGGACTCCCTGAGGTGGAAGTACCTCTCTGTGGGATAACTAACATTGGTGAGAAAAAGAGCACCATTTTAGTTAACATGGAGCATCCCTCCAACCCTCCCAGAGAAACTTTAGTGCAGAAACTCTGCACTGCCTCACAACACTTAGGACAGCATCCCTGCCCTAGTGTGGAGCTGATAGGACAGCATCCCTGCCCTGCTCCAACTCAAGAGAAACAGCATCCCTGTTCTCTCTTCCAGCCAGATGGACAAAGTTTTTGCCCAGCTATGGCTTTTCTGAGACAGCATCCCTGTCTGGCATTTCCATCACTACAAATAGGTTCAGTGGACAATTCCCACTGCTCTAAACTAAAACTTACTGATAGAAACTCTGAAAATACATCTTCACATTGTTGCCTAGCTAAAAAACTTCAAACAGGGTGGTTTACATCCCCACAGGGAAGTAACCATATAGTGGATGATAAAGGGAGTAACCAGTCTATTGCAGAGCTACTCTCTACTTATCACCACTTAGACAATAAAGTCTCAACTGGCCAAGGTTAGCCTTATTGTCCTTCGTTTGGGGGGGGGGTTGTGTGAGAAGGTAGCCTCTTTCTAGCCTTGTTACCCCCACTTTTGGCCTGTTTGTGAGTGTATGTCAGGGTGTTTGTCACTGTTTTCACTGTCTCACTGGGATCCTGATAGCCAGGCCTCAGTGCTCATAGTGAAAACACCATGTTTTCAGTATGGTTGTTATGTGTCACTGGGATCCTGCTGGTCAGGACCCCAGTGCTCATAGGTTTGTGGCCTATATGTATGTGTCACTGGGACCCTGTCACACAGGGCCCCAGTGCTCATAGGTGTGCATGTATATGTTCCCTGTGTGGTGCCTAACTGTCTCACTGAGGCTCTGCTAACCAGAACCTCAGTGGTTATGCTCTCTCATTACTTTCAAATTGTCACTGACAGGCTAGTGACCATTGTTACCAATTTACATTGGCTTACTGGAACACCCTTATAATTCCCTAGTATATGGTACTGAGGTACCCAGGGTATTGGGGTTCCAGGAGATCCCTATGGGCTGCAGCATTTCTTTTGCCACCCATAGGGAGCTCTGACAATTCTTACACAGGCCTGCCACTGCAGCCTGAGTGAAATAACGTCCACGTTATTTCACAGCCATTTCTACACTGCACTTAAGTAACTTATAAGTCACCTATATGTCTAACCTTTACCTGGTAAAGGTTAGGTGCAAAGTTACTTAGTGTGAGGGCACCCTGGCACTAGCCAAGGTGCCCCCACATTGTTCAGAGCCAATTCACTGAACTTTGTGAGTGCGAGGACACCATTACACGCGTGCACTACATATAGGTCACTACCTATATGTGGCTTCACCATGGTAACTCCGAATATGGCCATGTAACATGTCTATGATCATGGAATTGCCCCCTCTATGCCATCCTGGCATTGTTGGTACAATTCCATGATCCCAGTGGTCTGTAGCACAGACCCTGGTACTGCCAGACTGCCCTTCCTGGGGTTTCTCTGCAGCTGCTGCTGCTGCCAACCCCTCAGACAGGCAGCTGCCCTCCTGGGGTCCAGCCAGGCCTGGCCCAGGATGGCAGAACAAAGAACTTCCTCTGAGAGAGGGTGTGACACCCTCTCCCTTTGGAAAATGGTGTGAAGGCAGGGGAGGAGTAGCCTCCCCCAGCCTCTGGAAATGCTTTGTTGGGCACAGATGTGCCCAATTCTGCATAAGCCAGTCTACACCGGTTCAGGGACCCCTTAGCCCCTGCTCTGGCGCGAAACTGGACAAAGGAAAGGGGAGTGACCACTCCCCTGACCTGCACCTCCCCTGGGAGGTGTCCAGAGCTCCTCCAGTGTGCTCCAGACCTCTGCCATCTTGGAAACAGAGGTGCTGCTGGCACACTGGACTGCTCTGAGTGGCCAGTGCCACCAGGTGACGTCAGAGACTCCTTGTGATAGGCTCCTTCAGGTGTTAGTAGCCTTTCCTCTCTCCTAGGTAGCCAAACCCTCTTTTCTGGCTATTTAGGGTCTCTGTC
Source organism: Pleurodeles waltl (assembly GCF_031143425.1). Taxonomy (NCBI): domain Eukaryota; kingdom Metazoa; phylum Chordata; class Amphibia; order Caudata; family Salamandridae; genus Pleurodeles; species Pleurodeles waltl. The sequence continues at coordinate 684,983,092 of NC_090447.1, forward strand.
TCTGGGGAAACTTTAGATAACGAATGCATGAGCTCAGCCGAGTTCCTCTGCATCTCCCTCTTCACCTTCTGATAAGGAATCGACCGCTGACCGCGCTGGAAGCCTGCAAACCTGCAACATAGTAGCAAAGACGACTACTGCAACTCTGTAACGCTGATCCTGCCGCCTTCTCGACTGTTTTCCTGCTTGTGCATGCTGTGGGGGTAGTCTGCCTCCTCTCTGCACCAGAAGCTCCGAAGAAATCTCCCGTGGGTCGACGGAATCTTCCCCCTGCAACCGCAGGCACCAAAAAGCTGCATTACCGGTCCCTTGGGTCTCCTCTCAGCACGACGAGCGAGGTCCCTCGAATCCAGCGACACCGTCCAAGTGACCCCCACAGTCCAGTGACTCTTCAGCCCAAGTTTGGTGGAGATAAGTCCTTGCCTCACCTCGCTGGGCTGCATTGCTGGGAACCGCGACTTTGCAAGCTACTCCGGCCCCTGTGCACTTCCGGCGGAAATCCTTCGTGCACAGCCAAGCCTGGGTCCACGGCACTCTAACCTGCATTGCACGACTTTCTAAGTTGGTCTCCGGCGACGTGGGACTCCTTTGTGCAACTTCGGCGAGCACCGTTTCACGCATCCTCATAGTGCCTGTTTCTGGCACTTCTCCGGGTGCTACCTGCTTCAGTGAGGGCTCTTTGTCTTGCTCGACGTCCCTTCTCTCTGCAGGTCCAATTTGCGACCTTCTGGTCCCTCCTGGGCCCCAGCAGCGTCCAAAAACGCTAAACGCACGATTTGCGTGTAGCAAGGCTTGTTGGCGTCCTTCCGGCGGGAAAACACTTCTGCACGACTCTCCAAGGCGTGGGGGATCCATCCTCCAAAGGGGAAGTCTCTAGCCCTTGTCGTTCCTGCAGTATTCACAGTTCTTCAGCCTAGTAAGAGCTTCTTTGCACCGACCGCTGGCATTTCTTGGGCATCTGCCCATCTCCGAGCTGCTTGTGACTTTTGGACTTGGTCCCCTTGTTCCACAGGTACCCTCAGACAGGAATCCATCGTTGTTGCATTGCTGATTTGTGTTTTCCTTGCATTCTCCCTCTAACACGACTATTTTGTCCTTAGGGGAACTTTAGTGCACTTTGCACTCACTTTTCAGGGTCCTGGGGAGGGTTATTTTTCTAACTCTCACTATTTTCTAATAGTCCCAGCGACCCTCTACAAGGTCACATAGGTTTGGGGTCCATTCGTGGTTCGCATTCCACTTTTGGAGTATATGGTTTGTGTTGCCCCTATCCCTATGTTTCCCCATTGCATCCTATTGTAACTATACATTGTTTGCACTGTTTTCTAAGACTATACTGCATATTTTTGCTATTGTGTATATATATCTTGTGTATATTTCCTATCCTCTCACTGAGGGTACACTCTAAGATACTTTGGCATATTGTCATAAAAATAAAGTACCTTTATTTTTAGTATAACTGTGTATTGTGTTTTCTTATGATATTGTGCATATGACACTAAGTGGTACTGTAGTAGCTTCACACGTCTCCTAGTTCAGCCTGAGCTGCTTTGCTAAGCTACCATTATCTATCAGCCTAAGCTGCTAGACACCCTATACACTAATAAGGGATAACTGGGCCTGGTGCAAGGTGCAAGTACCCCTTGGTACTCACTACAAGCCAGTCCAGCCTCCTACAAAGACCTGTCCCACACTAGAGGTTGTGAGACAGCAAGCTGTCAAACAGCAGAATGGGGATGTCACTGATAGCCATTAGGTGTATTGGGAAGACAACCTCTTGTATACTGAATCAAGGGACCCTAAACCTGGAGCTGCCAGGAGATTGGTTATCCCTTTGCAGTATAGGGAGTTTCTTCTAACCTTGGCACATCACATTCCTTTGGCTGGGCATGTGGGCCAGAGTAAAACTTGGGACAGGCTTGTTCCCTTGTTTCACTGGCCTCATATGTCAGAGGACACTAAAGAGTTTTGTCGCTCTTGTGTGACCTGCCAAGCCAGTGGCAAGACTGGTGGCACAGCTAAGGCCCCATTAATTCCACTTCCTGTGGTTGGGGTGCCCTTTGAAAGGATAGGGGATGACATAGTTGCCCCCCTGACCTCCCAACAGCTTCAGGCAATAGGTTTATCCTTGTGGTAGTGGACCATGCTGCTAGGTATCCTGAAGCAATTCCCTTAAGGTCCAGTACAGCTCCTGGAGTGGCAAAGGCCCTCCTCTTTTCCAGAGTGGGTTTCCCTAAGCAAGAGTGGGTTTCCCTAAGCAAGTGGTGTCGGACAGAGGTAGTAACTTCATGTCTACATACCTCAAAGCTATGTGGAAGGAGTGTGGTGTAACTTATAAGTTCACTGCTCCTCATCATCCACAGACAAATGGTCTGGTTGAGAGTTTTAATAAAACTCTCAAAGGTATGATAATGGGACTCCCTGAAAAACTCAGAAGGAGATGGGATGTCCTGTTGCCACACCTCCTTTTTGCTTTCAGGGAGGTACTCCAAAAGGAGTGGGCTTTAGCCCCTTTGAACTCCTCTTTGGGCACCCTATGAGAGGTCCCCTTGCACTTGTGAAAGAGGGTTGGGAACAACCTTTAAAAGCTCCAAAGCAAGACATTGTGGACTATGTAGTTGGCCTGAGATCTAGGATGGCTGAGTACATGAAAAATGACAGTAAAAACCTTCAGGCCAGGCAAGAGCTCCAAAAGCAATGGTATGACCAGAAGGCTGTCCTGACCTAGTACCACCCAGGACAGAAGGTGTGGGTTTTGGAGCCTGTGGCCCCAAGAGCACTCCAATACAAATGGAGTGGACCCCATCTCATTGTTGAGAAACAGGGTGAGGTTACCTATTTGGTAGTCCTGGGCACTGCCAGGAGTCCCCCTAGGGTGCTCCATGTCAATCACCTAAAACCCTACTATGACAGGACTAATTTAACTCTGCTCATGGCAACTGATGAAGGACAGGAGGAAGAGAGTGACCCTCTCCCTGATCTCTTCTCCACCACTGAAGTTGATGGCTTAGTGAAGGGAGTGGTGCTTGCAGATTGCCTTACTGCTGAGCAGAAAGATAACTGTATAAATCTTTTAAGTCAGTTTTCTGAACTCTTCTCACTGATACGAGGTACCACTACTTGGTGTGAGCACACAATCGACACTGGAGACAGTTTACCTGTCAAAAGTAAGATTTATAAGCAGCCTGACCATGTCGGGGACTGCATTAAACAAGAGGTTCAGAAAATGTTAGACTTAGGAGTGATTGAACCTTCAGAAAGCCCATGGGCTAGCCCAGTGGTGCTTGTCCCTAAACCTCACAGTAGGGATGGTAAAAGAGAGATGAGGTTTTGTGTTGGCTATAGAGGGCTCAACCAAGTAACCAAGACAGATGCTCACCCTATACCCAGGGCAGATGAGCTGACTGATACACTGGCTTCTGCCAAGTATCTGACGACTTTTGACTTAACTGCAGGGAATTGGCAGATTAAGTTATCAGAAGATGTAAAACCTAAAACTGCATTCTCAACCATTGGAGGGCACTATCAGCTACTGTGTTTAGGAGGCTGGACTGGCTTGTAGTGAGTACCAAGGGGTACTTGCACCTTGCACCAGGCCCAGTTATCCCTTATTAGTGTATAGGGTGTCTAGCAGCTTAGGCTGATAGATAATGGTAGCTTAGCAGAGCAGCTCAGGCTGAACTAGGAGACGTGTGAAGCTACTACAGTACCACTTAGTGTCATATGCACAATATCATAAGAAAACACAATACACAGTTATACTAAAAATAAAGGTACTTTATTTTTATGACAATATGCCAAAGTATCTTAGAGTGTACCCTCAGTGAGAGGATAGGAAATATACACAAGATATATATACACAATAGCAAAAATATGCAGTATAGTCTTAGAAAACAGTGCAAACAATGTATAGTTACAATAGGATGCAATGGGGAAACATAGGGATAGGGGCAACACAAACCATATACTCCAAAAGTGGAATGCGAACCACGAATGGACCCCAAACCTATGTGACCTTGTAGAGGGTCGCTGGGACTATTAGAAAATAGTGAGAGTTAGAAAAATAACCCTCCCCAAGACCCTGAAAAGTGAGTGCAAAGTGCACTAAAGTTCCCCTAAGGACAAAATAGTCGTGTTAGAGGAATAATGCAGGAAAGACACAAACCAGCAATGCAACAACTGTGGATTTCCAATCTAGGGTACCTGTGGAACAAGGGGACCAAGTCCAAAAGTCACAAGCAAGTCGTAGATGGGCAGATGCCCAGGAAATGCCAGCTGCGGGTGCAAAGAAGCTTCGACTGGACAGAAGAAGCTGAGGTTTCTGCAGGAACGAAAAGGGCTAGAGACTTCCCCTTTGGTGGACGGATCCCTCTCGCCTTGGAAAGTCGTGCAGAAGTGTTTTCCCGCCGGAAGGACCCCAACAAGCCTTGCTACACGCAAATCATGCGTTTGGCGTTTATGGACGCTGCTGGGGCCCAGGAGGGAGCAGGAGGTCGCAAATTGGACCTGAAGAGAGAGGGGACGTCGAGCAAGACAAAGAGCCCTCACTGAAGCAGGTAGCACCCAGAAAAGTGCCAGAAACAGGCACTACGAGGATGCGTGAAACGGTGCTCGCCGAAGTTGCACAAAGGAGTCCCACGTCGCCGGAGACCAACTTAGAAAGTCGTGCAATGCAGGTTAGAGTGCCGTGGACCCAGGCTTGGCTGTGCACAAAGGATTTCCGCCGGAAGTGCACAGGGGCCGGAGTAGCTGCAAAGTCGCGGTTCCCAGCAATGCAGCCCAGCGAGGTGAGGCAAGGACTTACCTCCACCAAACTTGGGCTGAAGAGTCACTGGACTGTGGGGGTCACTTGGACAGCGTCGCTGGATTCGAGGGACCTCGCTCGTCGTGCTGAGAGGAGACCCAAGGGACCGGTAATGCAGCTTTTTGGTGCCTGCGGTTGCAGGGGGAAGATTCCGTCGACCCACGGGAGATTTCTTCGGAGCTTCTGGTGCAGAGAGGAGGCAGGCTACCCCCACAGCAGGCACAAGCAGGAAAACAGTCGAGAAGGCGGCAGGATCAGCGTTACAGAGTTGCAGTAGTCGTCTTTGCTACTATGTTGCAGGTTTGCAGGCTTCCAGCGCGGTCAGCGGTCGTTTCCTTATCAGAAGGTGAAGAGGGAGATGCAGAGGAACTCGGCTGAGCTCATGCATTCGTTATCTCAAGTTTCCCCAGAGACAGAGACCCTAAATAGCCAGAAAAGAGGGTTTGGCTACCTAGGAGAGAGGAAAGGCTACTAACACCTGAAGGAGCCTATCAGCAGGAGTCTCTGACGTCACCTGGTGGCACTGGCCACTCAGAGCAGTCCAGTGTGCCAGCAGCACCTCTGTTTCCAAGATGGCAGAGGTCTGGAGCACACTGGAGGAGCTCTGGACACCTCCCAGGGGAGGTGCAGGTCAGGGGAGTGGTCACTCCCCTTTCCTTTGTCCAGTTTCGCGCCAGAGCAGGGGCTAAGGGGTCCCTGAACCGGTGTAGACTGGCTTATGCAGAATTGGGCACCTCTGTGCCCAACAAAGCATTTCCAGAGGCTGGGGGAGGCTACTCCTCCCCTGCCTTCACACCATTTTCCAAAGGGAGAGGGTGTCACACCCTCTCTCAGAGGAAGTTCTTTGTTCTGCCATCCTGGGCCAGGCCTGGCTGGACCCCAGGAGGGCAGATGCCTGTCTGAGGGGTTGGCAGCAGCAGCAGCTGCAGTGAAACCCCAGGAAGGGCAGTTTGGCAGTACCAGGGTCTGTGCTACAGACCACTGGGATCATGGGATTGTGCCAACTATGCCAGGATGGCATAGAGGGGGCAATTCCATGATCATAGACATGTTACATGGCCATATTCGGAGTTACCATTGTGAAGCTACATATAGGTAGTGACCTATATGTAGTGCACGCGTGTAATGGTGTCCCCGCACTCACAAAGTTCAGGGAATTGGCTCTGAACAATGTGGGGGCACCTTGGCTAGTGCCAGGGTGCCCTCACACTAAGTAACTTTGCACCTAACCTTTACCAGGTAAAGGTTAGACATATAGGTGACTTATAAGTTACTTAAGTGCAGTGTAAAATGGCTGTGAAATAACGTGGACGTTATTTCACTCAGGCTGCAGTGGCAGGCCTGTGTAAGAATTGTCAGAGCTCCCTATGGGTGGCAAAAGAAATGCTGCAGCCCATAGGGATCTCCTGGAACCCCAATACCCTGGGTACCTCAGTACCATATACTAGGGAATTATAAGGGTGTTCCAGTAAGCCAATGTAAATTGGTAAAAATGGTCACTAGCCTGTTAGTGACAATTTGAAAGTAATGAGAGAGCATAACCACTGAGGTTCTGGTTAGCAGAGCCTCAGTGAGACAGTTAGGCACCACACAGGGAACATATACATGCACACCTATGAGCACTGGGGCCCTGTGTGACAGGGTCCCAGTGACACGTACATATAGGCCACAAACCTATGAGCACTGGGGTCCTGACCAGCAGGATCCCAGTGACCCATAACAAACATACTGAAAACATAGTGTCTTCACTATGAGCACTGAGGCCTGGCTATCAGGATCCCAGTGAGACAGTGAAAACAGTGACAAACACCCTGACATACACTCACAAACAGGCCAAAAGTGGGGGTAACAAGGCTAGAAAGAGGCTACCTTCTCACACAACCCCCCCCCAAACGAAGGACAATAAGGCTAACCTTGGCCAGTTGAGACTTTATTGTCTAAGTGGTGATAAGTAGAGAGTAGCTCTGCAATAGACTGGTTACTCCCTTTATCATCCACTATATGGTTACTTCCCTGTGGGGATGTAAACCACCCTGTTTGAAGTTTTTTAGCTAAGCAACAATGTGAAGATGTATTTTCAGAGTTTCTATCAGTAAGTTTTAGTTTAGAGCAGTGGGAATTGTCCACTGAACCTATTTGTAGTGATGGAAATGCCAGACAGGGATGCTGTCTCAGAAAAGCCATAGCTGGGCAAAAACTTTGTCCATATGGCTGGAAGAGAGAACAGGGATGCTGTTTCTCTTGGGTTGGAGCAGGGCAGTGATGCTGTCCTATCAGCTCCACACTAGGGCAGGGATGCTGTCCTAAGTGTTGTGAGGCAGTGCAGAGTTTCTGCACTAAAGTTTCTCTGGGAGGGTTGGAGGGATGCTCCATGTTAACTAAAATGGTGCTCTTTTTCTCACCAATGTTAGTTATCCCACAGAGAGGTACTTCCACCTCAGGGAGTCCAGCTTTGCCAGCTGATGATTCCCTTGGAACAGGTGCCACCCCAGGAGAGGTTTCTCCCACCACAGGAATAGTATCCTGAATGGTAGGGTGGTTAGGGGATACTGTGATACCCTTTTTACCTGTTGATGGAGAGGGATCCTGAGTTTTCAGGCCTTCTCTCCTTTGCTTTTTCATTTCACTTGAAATGAGAGGGAACAATTCCTCAGGGATGCCCAGCATGGCTGCATGGGCATAAAACTCTACATGAGCCCAACCTGAGGCCTCTAGGTCATTACCTAAGAGACAGTCTACAGGTAAGCTAGGTGATACCACCACCTGCTTAGGGCCAGTAACTCCACCCCAACTAAACTGAATTATAGCTAAGGGAAGAAACTTAGTGGAGTTATGGACATCAATAATCTTATACTGTTGTCCAATGATGTGTTGATCAGGGTGCACTAGGTTTTCAGTCACCAAAGTGAAACTGGCACCTGTGTCCCTGTAGGCCAAGGCCTCAACACCATTTATTGAAACTGTCTGCCTGTACTTATCCATTGTAAGGGGACAAGCAGCCAGTGTGGCAAGGCCAGTGCCACTAGGTGTGACAGAAACTGTCTTGGGACTGATTACATCAGTTTCCACTATGGACCCATAAGTGAACCCAACTACACCCTTTGCTTGACTGTTGCCAGCAGTCCCACCACTAGTACCACTACTGCTAGGGGCACTAGAGCTTGATGTATTAGTGGTGGTAGGCTCAGGGGGTTTACCTGGACAGGACTTATCCCCTGGCCTATGGCCTCTGTTTTTACACACAAAGCACCAAGGCTTTTTAATGTGTGCAGGTTGGGAAGAAGAGGAAGAATTTGTTTTATCCCCACCCTCTGGAGAGTGTTTGAGATTTGAAGTGGGATCTTTGGTTTTACCCTTATCCCCATGCTTATCTTGAGATTTTTCACCATCTTTCTTCTTATTGCCATCTTTGTCACCCCCTGTATGAACTTTTCTGTTCACCCTTGTTCTGACCCATTTGTCTGCCTTCTTTCCCAATTCTTGGGGAGAGGTCAGATCAGAGTCTACCAGGTACTGGTGCAACAAATCAGACACACAATTATTAAGTATATGCTCTCTCAGGATTGTGTTATACAGGCTTTCATAATCAGTAACTTTACTGCCATGTAACCACCCCTCCAAGGCCTTCACTGAATGGTCAATGAAATCAACCCAGTCTTGTGAAGACTCCTTTTTGGTCTCTCTGAACTTTATCCTGTACTGTTCAGTGGTTAAGCCATAACCATCCAGGAGTGCATTCTTAAGAACTGTAAAATTATTGGCATCATTTTCTTTCACAGTAAGGAGCCTATCCCTACCTTTTCCACTAAATGATAGCCATAGGATAGCAGCCCACTGCCTTTGAGGGACATCCTGTACAACACAGGCCCTCTCAAGTGCAGCAAACCACTTGTTAATGTCATCCCCCTCTTTATAAGGGGGAACTATCTTGTGCAGATTCCTGGAATCATGCTCTTTTGCAGAATGACTATGGGGAATACTGCTGCTGCCACCATGGGTATCTAAACCCAACTTCTGTCTTTCCTTCTCTAATTCAAAAGACTGTCTATCCAAATCCAGCTGTTGCTTTTTAAGCTTCAGTCTGGTTTGTTCCACCCTCAACTTATTGAGTTCCCTCTCTAACATTCTGTCATCAGGGTTGGTGGGAGGGACATTTCTAGAAACAGAGCTATGATGGGAATGAACAGAAGGAGACCTGTCCCTTACAGAAGCCAACTTAACAGCTTGGTTTACAGAAACATTACTACCAGTATGGTGAGAATAAATGCTTTTGCTATGATGTGAGACAACACTATTTCTATGGTGTGGCTCATCATCATTACCATCTATGCTAGATTGTCTAGTAATGGGCAGGCTAGAAAGTTTCTTTCCTGAATCTTTTCCTGGGGGAGTCCCTGAATCAGATTGGGAACTATTAGGTACTTTTTCAACAGATGGGCCACCTCTGGCCTTATCCTGTTCTCTAAGCATGTTAATTAACAGTTCCAAGGCAGGATTCTTCCCTACACTCAAACCTCTCTCTATACAGAGACTCCTTGCTCTTTTCCAGCTAAGGTTGTCATATGCAAGTTTGGACAGATCAACACTTTGGCCTGTGCCAGACATTTTTTTGAGAGAGTTAAAGTGATAGAGAAAGAGACAAAAGTTTTCAGAACTTTTTGGAAAGACAGAAAAAAAAAACTTTTTAAACTTTTAAGAACTTTTTGAAAGTTTAGGAGTTCTTTTCAGCACTTAGAAAAGAGTGAAAAGAGGAAATGCAAAACTTTTTGGCTATGTGTATATACACTGACCTTGTTTTGTATATTTTTCTCTTATGAAAAGTACAATGACAAGAGTGGTAAGTAGTCTCAAGCACTGATCCCACCACTGCACAACCAATGTAGGAGGCTGGACTGGCTTGTAGTGAGTACCAAGGGGTACTTGCACCTTGCACCAGGCCCAGTTATCACTTATTAGTGTATAGGGTGTCTAGCAGCTTAGGCTGATAGATAATAGTAGCTTAGCAGAGCAGCTCAGGCTGAACTAGGAGACGTGTGAAGCTACTACAGTACCACTTAGTGTCATATGCACAATATCATAAGAAAACACAATATACAGTTATACTAAAAATAAAGGTACTTTATTTTTATGACAATATGCCAAAGTATCTTAGAGTGTACCCTCAGTGAGAGGATAGGAAATATACACAAGATATATATACACAATAGCAAAAATATGCAGTATAGTCTTAGAAAACAGTGCAAACAATGTATAGTTACAATAGGATGCAATGGGGAAACATAGGGATAGGGACAACACAAACCATATACTCCAAAAGTGGAATGCGAACCACGAATGGACCCCAAACCTATGTGACCTTGTAGAGGGTCGCTGGGACTATTAGAAAATAGTGAGAGTTAGAAAAATAACCCTCCCCAAGACCCTGAAAAGTGAGTGCAAAGTGCACTAAAGTTCCCCTAAGGACAAAATAGTCGTGTTAGAGGAATAATGCAGGAAAGACACAAACCAGCAATGCAACAACTGTGGATTTCCAATCTAGGGTACCTGTGGAACAAGGGGACCAAGTCCAAAAGTCACAAGCAAGTCGTAGATGGGCAGATGCCCAGGAAATGCCAGCTGCGGGTGCAAAGAAGCTTCGACTGGACAGAAGAAGCTGAGGTTTCTGCAGGAACGAAAAGGGCTAGAGACTTCCCCTTAGGTGGACGGATCCCGCTCGCCTAGGAAAGTTGTGCAGAAGTGTTTTCCCGCCGGAAGGATGCCAACAAGCCTTGCTACACGCAAATCGTGCGTTTGGCATTTTTGGACGCTGCTGGGGCCCAGGAGGGAGCAGGAGGTCGCAAATTGGACCTGAAGAGAGAGGGGACGTCGAGCAAGACAAAGAGCCCTCACAGAAGCAGGTAGCACCCAGAGAAGTGCCAGAAACAGGCACTACGAGGATGCGTGAAACGGTGCTCGCCAAAGTTGCACAAAGGAGTCCCACGTCGCCGGAGACCAACTTAGAAAGTCGTGCAATGCAGGTTAGAGTGCCGTGGACCCAGGCTTGGCTGTGCACAAAGGATTTCCGCCGGAAGTGCACAGGGGCCGGAGTAGCTGCAAAGTCGCGGTTCCCAGCAATGCAGCCCAGCGAGGTGAGGCAAGGACTTACCTCCACCAAACTTGGGCTGAAGAGTCACTGGACTGTGGGGGCACTTGGACAGCGTCGCTGGATTCGAGGGACCTCGCTCGTCGTGCTGAGAGGAGACCCAAGGGACCGGTAATGCAGCTTTTTGGTGCCTGCGGTTGCAGGGGGAAGATTCCGTCGACCCACGGGAGATTTCTTCGGAGCTTCTGGTGCAGAGAGGAGGCAGGCTACCCCCACAGCATGCACAAGCAGGAAAACAGTCGAGAAGGCGGCAGGATCAGCGTTACAGAGTTGCAGTAGTCGTCTTTGCTACTATGTTGCAGGTTTGCAGGCTTCCAGCGCGGTCAGCGGTCGTTTCCTTATCAGAAGGTGAAGAGGGAGATGCAGAGGAACTCGGCTGAGCTCATGCATTCGTTATCTCAAGTTTCCCCAGAGACAGAGACCCTAAATAGCCAGAAAAGAGGGTTTGGCTACCTAGGAGAGAGGAAAGGCTACTAACACCTGAAGGAGCCTATCAGCAGGAGTCTCTGACGTCACCTGGTGGCACTGGCCACTCAGAGCAGTCCAGTGTGCCAGCAGCACCTCTGTTTCCAAGATGGCAGAGGTCTGGAGCACACTGGAGGAGCTCTGGACACCTCCCAGGGGAGATGCAGGTCAGGGGAGTGGTCACTCCCCTTTCCTTTGTCCAGTTTCGCGCCAGAGCAGGGGCTAAGGGGTCCCTGAACCGGTGTAGACTGGCTTATGCAGAATTGGGCACCTCTGTGCCCAACAAAGCATTTCCAGAGGCTGGGGGAGGCTACTCCTCCCCTGCCTTCACACCATTTTCCAAAGGGAGAGGGTGTCACACCCTCTCTCAGAGGAAGTTCTTTGTTCTGCCATCCTGGGCCAGGCCTGGCTGGACCCCAGGAGGGCAGATGCCTGTCTGAGGGGTTGGCAGCAGCAGCAGCTGCAGTGAAACCCCAGGAAGGGCAGTTTGGCAGTACCAGGGTCTGTGCTACAGACCACTGGGATCATGGGATTGTGCCAACTATGCCAGGATGGCATAGAGGGGGCAATTCCATGATCATAGACATGTTACATGGCCATATTCGGAGTTACCATTGTGAAGCTACATATAGGTAGTGACCTATATGTAGTGCACGCGTGTAATGGTGTCCCCGCACTCACAAAGTTCAGGGAATTGGCTCTGAACAATGTGGGGGCACCTTGGCTAGTGCCAGGGTGCCCTCACACTAAGTAACTTTGCACCTAACCTTTACCAGGTAAAGGTTAGACATATAGGTGACTTATAAGTTACTTAAGTGCAGTGTAAAATGGCTGTGAAATAACGTGGACGTTATTTCACTCAGGCTGCAGTGGCAGGCCTGTGTAAGAATTGTCAGAGCTCCCTATGGGTGGCAAAAGAAATGCTGCAGCCCATAGGGATCTCCTGGAACCCCAATACCCTGGGTACCTCAGTACCATATACTAGGGAATTATAAGGGTGTTCCAGTAAGCCAATGTAAATTGGTAAAAATGGTCACTAGCCTGTTAGTGACAATTTGAAAGTAATGAGAGAGCATAACCACTGAGGTTCTGGTTAGCAGAGCCTCAGTGAGACAGTTAGGCACCACACAGGGAACATATACATGCACACCTATGAGCACTGGGGCCTTGTGTGACAGGGTCCCAGTGACACGTACATATAGGCCACAAACCTATGAGCACTGGGGTCCTGACCAGCAGGATCCCAGTGACCCATAACAAACATACTGAAAACATAGTGTCTTCACTATGAGCACTGAGGCCTGGCTATCAGGATCCCAGTGAGACAGTGAAAACAGTGACAAACACCCTGACATACACTCACAAACAGGCCAAAAGTGGGGGTAACAAGGCTAGAAAAAGGCTACCTTCTCACACAACCCCCCCCCAAACGAAGGACAATAAGGCTAACCTTGGCCAGTTGAGACTTTATTGTCTAAGTGGTGATAAGTAGAGAGTAGCTCTGCAATAGACTGGTTACTCCCTTTATCATCCACTATATGGTTACTTCCCTGTGGGGATGTAAACCACCCTGTTTGAAGTTTTTTAGCTAAGCAACAATGTGAAGATGTATTTTCAGAGTTTCTATCAGTAAGTTTTAGTTTAGAGCAGTGGGAATTGTCCACTGAACCTATTTGTAGTGATGGAAATGCCAGACAGGGATGCTGTCTCAGAAAAGCCATAGCTGGGCAAAAACTTTGTCCATATGGCTGGAAGAGAGAACAGGGATGCTGTTTCTCTTGGGTTGGAGCAGGGCAGTGATGCTGTCCTATCAGCTCCACACTAGGGCAGGGATGCTGTCCTAAGTGTTGTGAGGCAGTGCAGAGTTTCTGCACTAAAGTTTCTCTGGGAGGGTTGGAGGGATGCTCCATGTTAACTAAAATGGTGCTCTTTTTCTCACCAATGTTAGTTATCCCACAGAGAGGTACTTCCACCTCAGGGAGTCCAGCTTTGCCAGCTGATGATTCCCTTGGAACAGGTGCCACCCCAGGAGAGGTTTCTCCCACCACAGGAATAGTATCCTGAATGGTAGGGTGGTTAGGGGATACTGTGATACCCTTTTTACCTGTTGATGGAGAGGGATCCTGAGTTTTCAGGCCTTCTCTCCTTTGCTTTTTCATTTCACTTGAAATGAGAGGGAACAATTCCTCAGGGATGCCCAGCATGGCTGCATGGGCATAAAACTCTACATGAGCCCAACCTGAGGCCTCTAGGTCATTACCTAAGAGACAGTCTACAGGTAAGCTAGGTGATACCACCACCTGCTTAGGGCCAGTAACTCCACCCCAACTAAACTGAATTATAGCTAAGGGAAGAAACTTAGTGGAGTTATGGACATCAATAATCTTATACTGTTGTCCAATGATGTGTTGATCAGGGTGCACTAGGTTTTCAGTCACCAAAGTGAAACTGGCACCTGTGTCCCTGTAGGCCAAGGCCTCAACACCATTTATTGAAACTGTCTGCCTGTACTTATCCATTGTAAGGGGACAAGCAGCCAGTGTGGCAAGGCCAATGCCACTAGGTGTGACAGAAACTGTCTTGGGACTGATGACATCAGTTTCCACTATGGACCCATAAGTGAACCCAACTACACCCTTTGCTTGACTGTTGCCAGCAGTCCACCACTAGTACCACTACTGCTAGGGGCACTAGAGCTTGATGTATTAGTGGTGGTAGGCTCAGGGGGTTTACCTGGACAGGACTTATCCCCTGGCCTATGGCCTCTATTTTTACACACAAAGCACCAAGGCTTTTTAATGTGTGCAGGTTGGGAAGAAGAGGAAGAATTTGTTTTATCCCCACCCTCTGGAGAGTGTTTAAGATTTGAAGTGGGATCTTTGGTTTTACCCTTATCCCCATGCTTATCTTGAGATTTTTCACCATCTTTCTTCTTATTGCCATCTTTGTCACCCCCTGTATGAACTTTTCTGTTCACCCTTGTTCTGACCCATTTGTCTGCCTTCTTTCCCAATTCTTGGGGAGAGGTCAGATCAGAGTCTACCAGGTACTGGTGCAACAAATCAGACACACAATTATTAAGTATATGCTCTCTCAGGATTGTGTTATACAGGCTTTCATAATCAGTAACTTTACTGCCATGTAACCACCCCTCCAAGGCCTTCACTGAATGGTCAATGAAATCAACCCAGTCTTGTGAAGACTCCTTTTTGGTCTCTCTGAACTTTATCCTGTACTGTTCAGTGGTTAAGCCATAACCATCCAGGAGTGCATTCTTAAGAACTGTAAAATTATTGGCATCATTTTCTTTCACAGTAAGGAGCCTATCCCTACCTTTTCCACTAAATGATAGCCATAGGATAGCAGCCCACTGCCTTTGAGGGACATCCTGTACAACACAGACCCTCTCAAGTGCAGCAAACCACTTGTTAATGTCATCCCCCTCTTTATAAGGGGGAACTATCTTGTGCAGATTCCTGGAATCATGCTCTTTTGCAGGATGACTATGGGGAATACTGCTGCTGCCACCATGGGTATCTAAACCCAACTTCTGTCTTTCCTTCTCTAATTCAAAAGACTGTCTATCCAAATCCAGCTGTTGCTTTTTAAGCTTCAGTCTGGTTTGTTCCACCCTCAACTTATTGAGTTCCCTCTCTAACATTCTGTCATCAGGGTTGGTGGGAGGGACATTTCTAGAAACAGAGCTATGATGGGAATGAACAGAAGGAGACCTGTCCCTTACAGAAGCCAACTTAACAGCTTGGTTTACAGAAACATTACTACCAGTATGGTGAGAATAAATGCTTTTGCTATGATGTGAGACAACACTATTTCTATGGTGTGGCTCATCATCATTACCATCTATGCTAGATTGTCTAGTAATGGGCAGGCTAGAAAGTTTCTTTCCTGAATCTTTTCCTGGGGGAGTCCCTGAATCAGATTGGGAACTATTAGGTACTTTTTCAACAGATGGGCCACCTCTGGCCTTATCCTGTTCTCTAAGCATGTTAATTAACAGTTCCAAGGCAGGATTCTTCCCTACACTCAAACCTCTCTCTATACAGAGACTCCTTGCTCTTTTCCAGCTAAGGTTGTCATATGCAAGTTTGGACAGATCAACACTTTGGCCTGTGCCAGACATTTTTTTGAGAGAGTTAAAGTGATAGAGAAAGAGACAAAAGTTTTCAGAACTTTTTGGAAAGACAGAAAAAAAAAACTTTTTAAACTTTTAAGAACTTTTTGAAAGTTTAGGAGTACTTTTCAGCACTTAGAAAAGAGTGAAAAGAGGAAATGCTAAACTTTTTGGCTATGTGTATATACACTGACCTTGTTTTGTATATTTTTCTCTTATGAAAAGTACAATGACAAGAGTGGTAAGTAGTCTCAAGCACTGATCCCACCACTGCACAACCAATGTAGGAGGCTGGACTGGCTTGTAGTGAGTACCAAGGGGTACTTGCACCTTGCACCAGGCCCAGTTATCCCTTATTAGTGTATAGGGTGTCTAGCAGCTTAGGCTGATAGATAATGGTAGCTTAGCAGAGCAGCTCAGGCTGAACTAGGAGACGTGTGAAGCTACTACAGTACCACTTAGTGTCATATGCACAATATCATAAGAAAACACAATACACAGTTATACTAAAAATAAAGGTACTTTATTTTTATGACAATATGCCAAAGTATCTTAGAGTGTACCCTCAGTGAGAGGATAGGAAATATACACAAGATATATATACACAATAGCAAAAATATGCAGTATAGTCTTAGAAAACAGTGCAAACAATGTATAGTTACAATAGGATGCAATGGGGAAACATAGGGATAGGGGCAACACAAACCATATACTCCAAAAGTGGAATGCGAACCACGAATGGACCCCAAACCTATGTGACCTTGTAGAGGGTCGCTGGGACTATTAGAAAATAGTGAGAGTTAGAAAAATAACCCTCCCCAAGACCCTGAAAAGTGAGTGCAAAGTGCACTAAAGTTCCCCTAAGGACAAAATAGTCGTGTTAGAGGAATAATGCAGGAAAGACACAAACCAGCAATGCAACAACTGTGGATTTCCAATCTAGGGTACCTGTGGAACAAGGGGACCAAGTCCAAAAGTCACAAGCAAGTCGTAGATGGGCAGATGCCCAGGAAATGCCAGCTGCGGGTGCAAAGAAGCTTCGACTGGACAGAAGAAGCTGCGGTTTCTGCAGGAACGAAAAGGGCTAGAGACTTCCCCTTTGGTGGACGGATCCCACTTGCCTTGGAGAGTCGTGCAGAAGTGTTTTCCCGCCAGAAGGACGCCAACAAGCCTTGGTACACGCAAATCGTGCGTTTGGCGTTTTTGGACGCTGCTGGGGCCCAGGAGGGAGCAGGAGGTCGCAAATTGGACCTGAAGAGAGAGGGGACGTCGAGCAAGACAAAGAGCCCTCACTGAAGCAGGTAGCATCCAGAGAAGTGCCAGAAACAGGCACTACGAGGATGCGTGAAACGGTGCTCGCCGAAGTTGCACAAAGGAGTCCCACGTCGCCGGAGACCAACTTAGAAAGTCGTGCAATGCAGGTTAGAGTGCCGTGGACCCAGGCTTGGCTGTGCACAAAGGATTTCCGCCGGAAGTGCACAGGGGCCGGAGTAGCTGCAAAGTCGCGGTTCCCAGCAATGCAGCCCAGCGAGGTGAGGCAAGGACTTACCTCCACCAAACTTGGGCTGAAGAGTCACTGGACTGTGGGGGTCACTTGGACAGCGTCGCTGGATTCGAGGGACCTCGCTCGTCGTGCTGAGAGGAGACCCAAGGGACCGGTAATGCAGCTTTTTGGTGCCTGCGGTTGCAGGGGGAAGATTCCGTCGACCCACGGGAGATTTCTTCGGAGCTTCTGGTGCAGAGAGGAGGCAGGCTACCCCCACAGCATGCACAAGCAGGAAAACAGTCGAGAAGGCGGCAGGATCAGCGTTACAGAGTTGCAGTAGTCGTCTTTGCTACTATGTTGCAGGTTTGCAGGCTTCCAGCGCGGTCAGCGGTCGTTTCCTTATCAGAAGGTGAAGAGGGAGATGCAGAGGAACTCGGCTGAGCTCATGCATTCGTTATCTCAAGTTTCCCCAGAGACAGAGACCCTAAATAGCCAGAAAAGAGGGTTTGGCTACCTAGGAGAGAGGAAAGGTTACTAACACCTGAAGGAGCCTATCAGCAGGAGTCTCTGACGTCACCTGGTGGCACTGGCCACTCAGAGCAGTCCAGTGTGCCAGCAGCACCTCTGTTTCCAAGATGGCAGAGGTCTGGAGCACACTGGAGGAGCTCTGGACACCTCCCAGGGGAGGTGCAGGTCAGGGGAGTGGTCACTCCCCTTTCCTTTGTCCAGTTTCGCGCCAGAGCAGGGGCTAAGAGGTCCCTGAACCGGTGTAGACTGGCTTATGCAGAATTGGGCACCTCTGTGCCCAACAAAGCATTTCCAGAGGCTGGGGGAGGCTACTCCTCCCCTGCCTTCACACCATTTTCCAAAGGGAGAGGGTGTCACACCCTCTCTCAGAGGAAGTTCTTTGTTCTGCCATCCTGGGCCAGGCCTGGCTGGACCCCAGGAGGGCAGATGCCTGTCTGAGGGGTTGGCAGCAGCAGCAGCTGCAGTGAAACCCCAGGAAGGGCAGTTTGGCAGTACCAGGGTCTGTGCTACAGACCACTGGGATCATGGGATTGTGCCAACTATGCCAGGATGGCATAGAGGGGGCAATTCCATGATCATAGACATGTTACATGGCCATATTCGGAGTTACCATTGTGAAGCTACATATAGGTAGTGACCTATATGTAGTGCACGCGTGTAATGGTGTCCCCGCACTCACAAAGTTCAGGGAATTGGCTCTGAACAATGTGGGGGCACCTTGGCTAGTGCCAGGGTGCCCTCACACTAAGTAACTTTGCACCTAACCTTTACCAGGTAAAGGTTAGACATATAGGTGACTTATAAGTTACTTAAGTGCAGTGTAAAATGGCTGTGAAATAACGTGGACGTTATTTCACTCAGGCTGCAGTGGCAGGCCTGTGTAAGAATTGTCAGAGCTCCCTATGGGTGGCAAAAGAAATGCTGCAGCCCATAGGGATCTCCTGGAACCCCAATACCCTGGGTACCTCAGTACCATATACTAGGGAATTATAAGGGTGTTCCAGTAAGCCAATGTAAATTGGTAAAAATGGTCACTAGCCTGTTAGTGACAATTTGAAAGTAATGAGAGAGCATAACCACTGAGGTTCTGGTTAGCAGAGCCTCAGTGAGACAGTTAGGCACCACACAGGGAACATATACATGCACACCTATGAGCACTGGGGCCCTGTGTGACAGGGTCCCAGTGACACGTACATATAGGCCACAAACCTATGAGCACTGGGGTCCTGACCAGCAGGATCCCAGTGACCCATAACAAACATACTGAAAACATAGTGTTTTCACTATGAGCACTGAGGCCTGGCTATCAGGATCCCAGTGAGACAGTGAAAACAGTGACAAACACCCTGACATACACTCACAAACAGGCCAAAAGTGGGGGTAACAAGGCTAGAAAGAGGCTACCTTCTCACACTGTGATGCCCTTTGGTATAAAGAATGCACCTGCCACTTTTCAAAGGTTGGTGAACACAGTCCTGCAAGGGTTGGAAGCTTTTAGTGCAGCATATCTGGATGATATAGCTGTCTGTAGCTCCACCTGGGTTGATAACCTGGTCCACCTATGGAAAGTTTTGGAGGCCCTGCAAAGGGCAGGCCTCACTATCAAGGCTTCGAAGTGCCAGATAGGGCAGGGGAAAGTGGTTTATCTGGGCCACCTGGTAGGTGGAGAACAGATTGCACCAATGCAGAGGAAGATCCAGATCATTATGGAATGGGCTCCCCCTACAACTCAAACCCAGGTGAGAGCCTTTACAGGCCTCACAGGGTACTATAGGAGGTTCATCAAGAATTATGGCTCCATTGCAGCTCCTCTTAATGATCTCAGTAGTAAGAAGATGCCTAAGAAGGTATTGTGGGCAGCTAGCTGTCAAAAGGCTTTTGATGAGCTCAAACAGGCCATGTGCTCTGCAGCTGTCCTCAAAAGCCCTTGCTACTCCAACAAAGTTCACAGTCCAGACTGATGCTTCAAAATGAGGGGTGGGGGCAGTGCTATCACAGCTTAACACTGTGGGCCAGAATCAACCTGTTGCTTTTATCAACAGGAGGTTGACCCCTAGAGAAAAGTGTTGGCCTGCCATAGAGAGGGAGGCCTTTGCTGTGGTCCGCGCACTGAAAAAGTTGAGACCATACCTGTTTGGTGTAGGAAAGTACAATCTTGCCTGGCATGTTACCCCCATATTTCACTGTATATGTTGTTTTAGTCTATGTGTCACCACTGGGACACTGCCAGGCAGGGCCCCAGTGCTCATAAGTGTGCCCTGTATGTGTTCCCTGTGTGATGACTAATTGTCTCACTGAGGCTCTGCTAACCAGAACCTCAGTGGTTATGCTCTCTCTGCTTTCCAAATTGTCACTAACAGGCTAGTGACCAATTTCACCAATTCACATTGGCATACTGGAACACGCTTATAATTCCCTAGTAGATGGTGCTGAGGTACCCAGGGTATAGGGGTTCCAGGAGATCCCTATGGGCTTCAGCATTTCTTTTGCCACCCATAGGGAGCTCAGACAATTCTTACACAGGCCTGCCAGTGCAGACTGAGTGAAATAACGTCCACGTTATTTCACAGCCATTTACCACTGCACTTAAGTAACTTATAAGTCACCTATATGTCTAACCTTCACCTGGTGAAGGTTGGGTGCAAAGCTACTAAGTATGTGGGCCCCCTGGCACTAGCCAAGGTGCCCCCACATTGTTCAGGGCAAATTCCCCGGACTTTGTGAGTGCAGGGACACCATTTCACGCGTGCACTATATATAGATCACTACCTATGTATAGCGTCACAATGGTAACTCCGAACATGGCCACTTAACATGTCTAAGATCATGGAATTGTCACCCCAATGCCATTCTGGCATTGGGGAGACAATTCCATTATCCCCTGGGTCTCTAGCACAGAACCCGGGTACTGCCAAACTGCCTTTCCAGGGCCTCCACTGCAGCTGCTGTTGCTGCCAACCGCTCAGACAGGTTTCTGCCCTCCTGGGGTCCAGGCAGCCCTGGCCCAGGAAGGAAGAACAAAGGATTTCCTCTGAGAAAGGGTGTGACACCCTCTCCCTTTGGAAATAGGTGTGATGCTCTGGGGAGGAGTAGCCTCCCCAGCCTCAGGAAACGCTTTGATGTGCACAGATGCTGCCCATCTCTGCATAAGCCAGTCTACACCAGTTTAGGGATCCCCCAGCCCCGCTCTGGCATGAAACTGGACTAAGGAAAGGGGAGTGACCACTCCCCTGACCTGCACCTCCCAGGGGAGGTGCCCAGAGCTCCTCCAGTGTGCCCCAGACCTCTGCCATCTTGGAAACAGAGGTGTTGCTGGCACACTGGATTGCTCTGAGTGGCCAGTGCCATCAGGTGATGTCAGAGACTCCTTCTGATAGGCTCTTACCTTTCTTACTAGCCTATCCTCCTTCCTAGGTACCCAAACCTCCTTTTCTGGCTTTTTAGGGTCTCTGCTTTGGGGACTTCTTCAGATACCGAATGCAAGAGCTCACCAGAGTTCCTCTGCATCTCCCTCTTCACCTTCTGCCAAAGGATCGACCGCTGACTGCTCAGGACGCCTGCAAAACCGCAACAAAGTAGCAAAGGCGACTACTGCAACCTTGTATCACTTCATCCTGCCGGCTTTCTCGCCTTTTTCCTGGTGGTGCATGCTCTGGGAGTAGCCTGCCTCCTTCTTGCACCAGGAGCTCTGGAGAAATCTCCTGTGGGGCGACGGAATCTTCCACCTGCAACCGCAGGCAACAAAAGACTGCATCACCGGTCCTCTGGGTCACCCGTCAGCACAACGAGCATGGTCCCTGGAACTCAGCAACTCTGTCCAAGTGACTTCCACAGTCCAGTGACTCTTCAGTCCAAGTTTGCTGGAGGTAAGTCCTTGCCTCCCCACGCTAGACTGCATTGCTGGGTACCGCATGATTTGCAGCTGCTCCGGCTCCTGTGCACTCTTCCAGGATTTTCTTCATGCACAGCCAAGCCTGGGTCCCCGACACTCTAACCTGCAGTGCACAACCTTCTGAGATGTCCTCCGGCGTCGTGGGACTCCCTTTTCTGACTTCGGGTGGACTCCGGTTCACTCCTCTTCTAAGTGCCTGATCCAGTACTTCTGTGGGTGCTGCCTGCTTCTGTGAGGGCTCCCTGACTTTCTGGGCGCCCTCTCTGTCTCCTCATCCAAGTGGCGACATCCTGGTCCCTCCTGGGCCACAGCAGCATCCAAAAACCCTAACCGCAACCCTTGCAGCTAGCAAGGCTTCTTTGCAGTCTTTCTGTGTGGGAACACCTCTGCAAGCTTCTTCACGACGTGGGACATCCATCCTCCAAAGGGGAAGT
Source organism: Pleurodeles waltl (assembly GCF_031143425.1). Taxonomy (NCBI): domain Eukaryota; kingdom Metazoa; phylum Chordata; class Amphibia; order Caudata; family Salamandridae; genus Pleurodeles; species Pleurodeles waltl. Next base: position 685,004,975 of record NC_090447.1, read on the forward strand.
TCCTAGTCCTCTTCGTTCTTGCAAAACACCAAGCTTCTTCCATCCAGTGGCAGCTTCCTTGCACCCTCAGCTGGCATTTCCTGGGCTCCTGCCCACTCTCGACACTGTCGCGACTCTTGGACTTGGTCCCCTTGTCTTACAGGTACTCAGGTCTGGAAATCCACTGTTGTTGCATTGCTGGTTTTGGTTTTCATTGCAGAATCCCCCTATCACGACTTCTGTGCTCTCTGGGGGTTGTAGGTGCACTTTACACCTACCTTACAGGGTCTTGGGGTGGGCTATTTTTCTAACCCTCACTGTTTTCTTACAGTCCCAGCGACCCTCTACAAGCTCACATAGGTTTGGGGTCCATTCGTGGTTCGCATTCCACTTTTGGAGTATATGGTTTGTGTTGCCCCTATACCTATGTGCTCCTATTTCAATCTATTGTAACTTTACACTGCTTGCATTACTTCCTTTTGCTATTACTGTATAATTCTGGTATTGTGTACATATATCTTGTGTATATTTGTCATCCTCATACTGAGGGTACTCACTGAGATACTTTTGGCATATTGTCATAAAAATAAAGTACCTTTATTTTTAGTATATCTGTGTATTGTGTTTTCTTATGATATTGTGCATATGACACCAGTGGTATAGTAGGAGCTTTGCATGTCTCCTAGTTCAGCCTAAGCTGCTTTGCCAAAGCTACCTTCTATCAGCCTTAGCTGCTAGAAACACCTCTTCTACATTAATAAGGGATAACTGGACCTGGTACAAGGTGTAAGTACCTCTGGTACCCACTACAAGCCAGGCCAGCCTCCTACATTTGGTACTCACTTCATTGTTCAGACAGACCACAAACCCCTATTGTGGCTTAAACAAATGAAAGGTGAAAACCCTAAATTGTTGAGGTGGTCCATCTCCCTACAGGGAATGGACTATACAGTGGAACATAGACCCGGGAGTACCCACTCCAATGCAGATGGACTCTCCAGATATTTCCACTTAACAATGAATACTCATCTGGGCAAGGTTAGCCTCATTGTCCCTCGTTTGGGGGGGGTTGTTTAGGAAAGTACCCTCTTGCCTGGCATGTTACCCCCATTTTTACTTGTGTGTCCCTGTGTGGTGCCTAACTGTGTCACTGAGGCTCTGCGCTTATGCTCTCTCTGCTTTTAAAATTGTCACTGCAGGCTAGTGACCATTTTTACCAATTCTGATTGGCACACTGGAGCACCCTTATAATTCCCTAGTATATGGTACCTAGGTACCCAGGGTATGCCCAGACAATTTTTACACAGGACTGCCACTGCAGCCCGAGTGAAATAACGTCCACGTTATTTCACAGCCATTTTACACTGCACTTAAGTAACTTATAAGTCACCTTTATGTCTAACCCTCACTTAGTGAAGGTTAGGTGCAAAATTACTAAGTGTGAGGGCACCCACATTGTTCAGGACAATTTCCCCAGACTTTGTGAGTGCGGGGACACCATTACACGTGTGCACTACATATAGGTCAATACCTATCTGTAGCTTCACAATGGTAACACAGAATATGGCCATGTAACCTGTCAAAGATCATGGAATTGCCCCCCATGCCTAATCTGGTATTAGCGTGTGAATCCCATGCATCCCTGGGGCTGCAGCATGGACCTCGGGTACTGCCAAACTAGCTCTCTGGGGTTTTCACTGCAGCTACCACTGCTGCCAACCTACAGACAGGCTTATGCCCTCCTGTGGTCTGGGCAGCCCAGTCCCAGGAAGGCAGAACAATGGATTTCCTCTGAGAACGGGTGTTACACCCTCTCCCTTTGGAAATAGGTGTTAAGGGCCAGAGAGGAGTAGCCTCTCCTGGCCTCTGGGAATGCTTTGAAGGGCACAGATGGTGCTCTCCTTGCATAAACCAGTCTACACCGGTACAGGGATCCCCAAGCCCCTGCTCTGGCATGAAACTGGACAAAGGAAAGGGGAGTGACCACTTCCCTGTCCATCACCACCCCAGGGGTTTGTGCCCAGAGCTCCCCCTGTGTGTCCCAGAACTCTGCCATCTTGAATGCAGAGGTGTGACAGCACAATGGAGACCTCTGAGTGGCCAGTGCCAGCAGGTGACATCAGAGACCCCCCCCGGATAGGTGCTTACCTGGTTAGGTGGCCAATCCTCCTCTGAGGGCTATTTAGGGTCTCTCCTGTGGGTTTCTCTTCAGATAATGAATGCAAGAGCTCACCAGAGTTCCTCTGCATCTCTCTCTTCAACTTCTGCCAAGGATCGAGCGCTGACTGCTCCAGGACGCCTGCAAAACTGCAACAAAGTAGCAAGACGACTACCAGCAACATTGTAGCCCCTAATCCTGCCGGCTTTCTCAACTGTTTCTTGGTGGTGCATGCTCTGAGGGCTGTGTGCCTTCACCCAGCACTGGAAGCCAAGAAGAAATCTCCCGTGGGTTGATGGAATCTTCCCCCTGCTAACGCAGTCACCAAACTTCTGCATCACCGGTCCTCTTGGTCCCTTCTCATCCTGACGAGCGTGGTCCCTGGAACACAGGAGCTGGGTCCAAGTGTCTTTGACAGTCCAGTGGCCCTTCTGTCCAAATTTGGTGGAGGTAAGTCCTTGCCTCCCCACGCCATACAGTAATCCTGTGTACTGCGTGAACTGCAGCTGCTCGGGCTTCTGTGCACTTTTGCAAGACTTCTTTTGTGCACAGCCTAGCCCAGGTCCCCAGCACTCCGTCCTGCATTGCCCATCTCGCTGAGTTGGACTCCGACATCGTGGGACCCTCTTTTGAGACTCTGAGTCGACTGTTGTCCTCAGATCTTCTAAGTGCCTGTTCAGGGGCTTCTGCATGGGCTCTCGGTGTTGCTGAGCGCCCCCTCTGTTTCCTCTTCCAAGGGGCGACCTCCTGGTCCTTCCTGGGCCCTGGCAGCACCAAAAATCCTCAAACACGACTCTTGCAGCTAGCAAGGCTTGTTTGCAGTCTTTCTGCATGGAAACAACTCTGCATCCTCCAGCACACCGTGGGACATCTTCTGACCAAAGGAGAAGTTCCTGGCACCTTCCGTTGTTGCAGAATCTTGGTTTCTTCCACCCGGAGGCAGCCCTTTTGCACCTTCATCCGGGGTTTAGTGGGCTCCTGCCCCCCCTGGACACTTGTGTGACTCTTGGACTTGGTCCCCTTCCTTTACAGGTCCTCAGGTCCAGGTATCCGTCTTCAGTGTTTTGCAGTCAGTTGTTGTCCTTGCAGAATCCCCTATCTCGACTTTACTGTCTTTCTAGGGTAGAAGGGTAACTTTACTCCTACTTTTCAGGGTCATGGGGTGGGGTATCTTGGACACCCTTTGTGTTTCCTTACACTCCCAGTGACCCTCTACACACTACACTAGGCCTGGGGTCCATTCGTGGTTCGCATTCCACTTTTGGAGTATATGGTTTGTGTTTCCCCTAGGCCTATTTCTCCCTATTGTATTCTATTGTGATTCTACAGTGTTTGCACCACTTTTCTAACTGTTACTTACCTGATTTTGGTTTGTGTGTATATATTTGGTGTATATTACTTATCTCCTAAGGGAGTATATCCTCTGAGATACTTTTGGCATGTTGTCACTAAAATAAAGTACCTTTATTTTTAGTAACTCTGAGTATTGTGTTTTCTTATGATATAGTGCTATATGATATAAGTGGTATAGTAGGAGCTTTGCATGTCTCCTAGTTCAGCCTAAGCTGCTCTGCTATAGCTACCTCTATCAGCCTAAGCTGCTAGAACACCTCCAATCTACTAATAAGGGATAACTGGACCTGGCACAGAGTGTAAGTACCACAAGGTACCCACTACAAGCCAGGCCAGCCTCCTACACTACCTCTATCAGCCTAAGCTGCTAGAACACTTCTAATCTACTAATAAGGGATAACTGGACCTGGCACAAGGTGTAAGTGTCATCAGGTACCCACTATAAGCCAGGCCAGCCTCCTACAGTACCTAAGTACCATATACTAGGGGCTTACATGAGTGCACCAGTATGCCAATCGTGGGTGTAAAAGTTTACCAACAACCAAATTTAGAGGAAAGAGCACGTAAACTGGGGACCTGCTTAGCAGAATCCCAGTGTGCTACAGTCTAATCATACTGACACAAGGAAAAAAGTGAAGGTTACTATGTCAGAAAGATGCTACTTTCCTGCACTTACCTTCATACTTAGAAGAAATTTCAAAGAAAAATGAGCCACATGTACTAACATTTGTGTTTGTGATTACCAAATAGTGATTTTGTGTGAATCGCAAACACCAATGAACAAATGTGTGTTTTACACATTTTGCGATTACCAGTGGGTCGCAAATAGACCTGCCATGTGAATATTAATGAGGTAGTTCGCGGCTTGCAACCCATTGGGGATTGCAAAAATCACAAGGGTGGTGCGCTGCCGGGATTATCAGACCACCATGTCTGTGATTGCTCCCCAAAAAGGTATGCTGTTCCTCAAGAAAGGAAGGAAAGAGGAAAGATAGGAGAAGCTCTGCCGGCAGAGGAGGGTAACAGGCACTTGACTGCGTTAAACCACTTTCCCCGCAGCATAGCACAGTCCTCTTCCCACCCCCTAAGGGGCACAAACACAAATCTAATAAGGTCAGATTGATTTGGTGTCCTGCACCATAGCAGGTATAGTTGCCACAACATTATTTTATTGGATGCCTGCATGCACATAAATCTTGATTCCCAATCAGGTGTAGGTTAGGTGTTCCATTTCTGGTCCTGATCAATTGCCTAAGATCAGGTTGGACCATGCAAGGCAAGAAACATGTTGACCCCGATTCACATTCTGTGAGCAATCAAGGTTCATTGGTTCCCAGGACAGCCACCTTTTGGTTTTACGTCACATTTGGTACCTCTTAAAAAAATGTACTTCACCATCATATACTCACAATCTCGGGCAAAGAGCCCCCTTGAGGGTTTCATTGAATATTGTAGCCCCAGCCCAATGAGGAGCAGCCTGATGATGAAGCATGACACCCTTCTGGTTGTGTGAGGGCCACTGCTTCTGATCAATTGGATCCACCAATCAAGTTGTCCAGCCCCTTTCCCAACCGAAAACTTCTCATATCTCTTCTTGTTTTCTCCTTTCTTGAGGAATAGCATACTTTTGTGGTTAAAAGTTACATTTAAGGAGCATGTGTGCTGGACCTGACAATTAGCTCTTTGTCCCTCCCTTCTCTTCATGCACTAGTGCACCCACAGAGGAAGACCTGGCCCTAGCCAGGCTGACCAAAAGACTGGCCTTAGAGAGTCAGCTTTTGGAAATTGAGAAACAAAGAACAAAGTTGGGCCTAGGACCCATCTCTGGTGGCAGCATTCAAGGATTGAGGGAGAAATATTCCAATATTAAATTCCTAAAAGGAGTTGTCTCTCCCTTCACTGAAGGGGGATGATATAGTCAAATGGTTTTCTGTCTTTGAAAGAGCCTGTAATGGGTGGTAAATTGAGAAAAAGCATTAGGGCACACTGTTGTGGGGGTTATTCTCAGGAAAGTGCAGGGATATGCTCCTGACACTGAATGAGGCAGATTCTAAATCCTATGACCTCATGAAGGGTACCATGATTGAGGGATTTGGATTTACAACTGAAGAGTACTCCATAAAGTTCACAGAGGCTAACAAAAACCAGAGCCATAGTTGGGTAGAGGTCGTGGACTATTCAGTAAAAATGCTGGATGGTTGGTTAGCTGGTAACAATGTACAAGATTATGATGGGTTGTATAACTTATTAATGAAAGAGCATCTGCTAAGTAATTGTTACAATGATAGGCTACTTCAATACCTGTTAGACCAAGGTTCACTTTCCCGTCAGCAGTTGGGAAAGAAAGCAGACCCACTGTGTCAAGACATGAGTGACCAAGACCACCAATGGTGGGGGAGACCAAAAGAAAGAGGCCAAATCCCCACCCCAAGGAAAAGATGGGAGCAAAAAAAGAAAAAAAACAGAGTCTTCTAAAGGCCCCTAAAAACCTGCACAGGAGGGTGGGCCCAGAGACTCCTCACAGTCTAGGTGCGGGTGCAAAGGCAAGAACTTCGATCCCAACAAGGCTTTGTGCTATGACTGTAAGCACATAGGGCACCCAACTGGATATCCTAGCTGTACAAACAAAAAGAATGCCTCTGGTCAACATGTAGTAAATGCAGTTGCCACTCTCCAGGTGGGATCAGAGGCATGGCCTGATCATGTCAATGATCCCACAGAAGCAACATTAGTCATTGAGGGAGGGGCTTCTATGTTGCCTAAGCAAGTAACATGCACAAATACCAGCAGTACACTTTGATCAATGGGGAGAAAGTGAAAGCACTGCGGGACACAGGGACTAGTGTTACCATGGTACCCAAGCACCTGGTCCACTCAAATCAGTACCTGGTAGGGAAATCTTATCCTGTCACAAATGCTGACAATGGGACAAAGTTCCATCCCACAGGTAGGGTAAACTTTGATTGGGGGGAATAGTAGGTTAAAAAGAAGTGGTTGTGTCCTCATTCATCCCAGTAGATTGCCTGCTTGGAAATGACCTGGAGCATTCCCCCTGGGCTGGAGTGGAACTTAAGACCCATGCAGCAATGCTTGGAATCACATAATGGTCATGAGGCAAGACTAGGACACAGTGCAAACTTCATAGAGGAAAAGGAGAGTTGGATCCTGAAATAGTGGACCAAACTCCTAGATGAAAGGGCAGGAAGAATGGGAAACCAGCTTCACAACAGAACCAGATCAGAACCCCTCTTTTCAGGAAGAGTAATCGCCCTTCCTGGAGGGAACTGAGTCTGCAGAGCTTGGGCCTTATCACCTTGAGCTTAGGCTTTACCACCCAGATCTCTTGAGCCCTGGGGGACCCTCCAGGGAAGATCTGTGCCATGGGCAGAGAACCTGCCCCACTCTTGAAAGCCTGAGGCAGCAAGCTGCACAGGAAGAGCTAGGAAACATCAGTGGTACCCACAGGGTTTATTGGGAGGAGGGACTCCTGTACAGAGGCCAAAGAACTGAAGCTTGGTGCAACCAGGAGGGTGGTAGTGCCACAACAGTTCAGAGAATTTCTCCTCACTCTAGCCCATGACATTCCCCTAACAGGGCATCTGGGCCAAAACGAAACTTGGAGTAAGTTGGTTAACTACTTCTACTGGTCAGGAACATCACAAAATGTGAAGGACTTTTGTCAGTACTGCACTACCTGCCAAGCCAGTGGCAAGGCAGGAGGACACTTGAAGGCCCCCTTAATGCCTATTCCAGTGTTTGGGGTTCCCTTTGAGAGGGTAGGGATAGACATTGTTGTTCCCTTGGATCCCCAAACAGCATCAGGACACAGAAACATACTAGTAGTAGTAGATCATGCCACTAGGTATCCTGAGGCTATACCCCTTAGGACCATTACTGTTCCTACAGTTGCCAAGGCCTTCCGGGGTATCTTTACCAGAGAAAGGTTCCCTAAGGAGGTAGTGACAGACAGAGGTTCAAACTTCATGTCTGCATCGCTAAAACACATGTGGAATGAATGTGGTGTGACGAACAAGTAACTTAACTTTGGTAACGCATTATCTTTTAGAGACTCTATCTAGCTGCTGATTTCCTGGCGTCAGCTTGGAATCCGGATGTTTTGCTGAGCAATAACCTTGCGGCACCATCGGGTGGCGTTGTTCTGATTCGCATGGGGTCATTGGAGTCGTCTGTGACGTCACAATCGCCTATAAAGGCACCACCCAGGCACGCGTACATCAGTTCCTTTTTCACTAGTTTCCACGCCAGAAGCGCAGAGCTATGGATAGAACTAACAGTTTGCTTGTGCAAAAACTAGGGCCCTGAAAGGGAAAATCCCCTATTAGACATGTCAGCAGAGCTTGGAGGCATGGGTAGGTGTAAGGAATCTGCAGCTAGTCTCTACCAGATAATGCATTACCATAGGGAAGTACTGTAGGAAAGTACCATCTTGCCTGGCATGTTACCCCCATTTTTACTGTATGTATGTTTGTTTTTGCCTGTGTCACTGGGATTCTGCTAGCCAGGACCCCAGTGCTCATAAAGTATGCCCTGTATGTGTTCCCTGTGTGGTGCCAAACTGTATCACTGAGGCGCTGCTAACCAGAACCTCAGTGTTTATGCTCTCTCTGCTTTTAAAATTGTCACTGCAGGCTAGTGACTAATTTTACCAATTCTCATTGGCACACTGGGACACCCTTATAATTCCCTAGTATACGGTACCTAGGTACCCAGGGTATTGGGGATCCAGGAGATCCCTATGAACCGCAGCATTTCTTTTGCCACCCATATGGAGCTCAGACAATTCTTACACAGGACTGCCACTGCAGCCTGAGTGAAATAACGTCCACGTTATTTCACAGCCATTTTACACTGCACTAAAGTAACTTATAAGTCACCTATATGTCTAACCCTCACTTAGTGAAGGTTAGGTGCAAAGTTACTTAGTGTGTGGGCACCCTGGCACTAGCCAAGTTGCCCCCACATTGTTCAGGGCGAATTCCCTGGACTTTGTGAGTGCGGGGATACCATTACACGCGTGCACTACATGTAGGTCAATACCTATATGTAGCGTCACAATGATAACTCCGAACATGGCCATGTAACATGTCTAGGTACTGCCAAACTAACTTTCCTGGGTTTTCCTGGCTACCGCTGCTGCCAACCCTCAGACAGGTTTCTTCCCCCCTGGGGCCTGGGCAGCCCAGTCCCAGGAAAGCAGAACAAAGGATTTCCTCTGAGAGAGGGTGTTACACCCTCTTACTTTGGAAATAGGTGTGAAGGGCCTGGGAGGAGTAGCCTCTCCTGGCCTCTGGAAATGCTCTGAAGGGCACAGATGTGCCCTCCTTGCATAAGCCAGTCTACACCGGTTCAGGGATCCCCCCAGCCCTGCTCTGGCACAAAACTGGACAAAGGAAATGTGAGTGACCACTCCCCTGACCAGCACCTCCCAGGGGAGGTGCCCAGAGCTCCTCCAGTGTGTCCCAGACCTCTGCCATCTTGAATGCAGAGGTGTGAGGGCACAATGGACAGCTCTGAGTGGCAAGTGCCAGCAGGTGACGTCAGAGACCCCTCCTGATAGGTGCTTACATTTCTCTGTAGCCAATCCTCCTCTGTGGGCTATTTAGGGTCTCTCCTGTGGGTCTCTCACCAGATAACGAATGCAAGAGCTCACCAGAGTTCCTCTGCACTTCCCTCTTTGACTTCTGCCACGGATCGACAGCTGACTGCTCCAGGACGCCTGCAAAACCGCAACAAAGTAGCAAGAAGACTACCAGCAACATTGTAGCGCCTCATCCTGCCAGCTTTCTCGACTGTTTCCTGGTGGTGCATGCTCTGAGGGCTGTCTGCCTTCACCATACATTGGAAGCCAAGAAGAAATCTCCCGTGGGTCGACGGAATCTTCCCCCTGCCAACGCAGGCACCAAACTTCTACATCACCGGTCCACTGGGTCCCTTCTCATCCAGACGAGTGTGGTCCCTGGAACACAGGAGCTGGGTCAAAGTGTCCCCGACAATCCAGTGGCCCTTCTGTCCAAATTTGGTGGAGGTAAGTCCTTGCCTCCCCACACCAGACAGTAATCTTGTGTACTGCATGAACTGCAGCTGCTCAAGCTTCTGTGCACTTTTGCAAGACTTCCTTTGTGCACAGCCTAGCCCAGGTCCCCAGCACTAAGTCCTGCATTACCCAACTCACTGAGTTGGACTCTGACATCGTGGGACCCTCTTTTGTTGTTCTGAGTCGACTGTCGTCTTCAGATCTTCTAAGTGCCTGTTCAGGTGCTTCTGCAGGTGCTGCCTGCTTCTGGATGGGCTCTCTGTGTTGCTGAGCACCCCCTCTGTCTCCTCCGCCAAGGGGCGACCTCCTGGTCCTTCCTGGGCCCTGGCAGCACCCAAAATCCTTAACCACGACTCTTGCAGCTAGCAAGGCTTGTTTGCGGTCTTTCTGCTTGAAAACAACTCTGCATCCTCCAGCACACCGTGGTACATCTTTTGACCAATGGAGAAGTTCCTGGCACCTTCCGTTGTTGCAGAATCTACAGCTTCTTCCACCCAGAGGCAGCCCTATTGCACCTTCATCCAGGGTTTAGTGGGCTCCTGCCCCCCCGGACACTTGTGTGACTCTTGGACTTGGTCCCCTTCCTTTACAGGTCCTCAGGTCCAGGAGTCTGTCTTCAGTGCTTTTCAGTCAGTCGTTGTCCTTGCAGAATCCCCTATCTAGACTTTACTGTCTTTCAGGGTTAGTAGGGTAACTTTACTCCTACTATTCAGGGTCTTGGGGTGGGGTATCTTGGACACCCTTAGTGTTTTCTTACACTCCCAGTGACCCTCTACACACTACACAAGGCCTGGGGTCCATTTGTGGTTCGCATTCTACTTTTGGAGTATATGGTTTGTGTTGCCCCCTAGGCCTATTTCTCCCTATTTCATTCTATTGTGTTCTACAGTGTTTGCACTACTTTTCTAACTGTTTACTTATCGGATACCCTGACTCCTCAGGGAGTATATCCTCTGAGGTACTTTTGGCATATTGTCACTAAAATAAAGTACCTTTACTTTTATTAACTCTGAGTATTGTGTTTTCTTATGATATAGTGCTAAGTGATATAAGTGGTATAGTAGGAGCTTTGCATGTCTCCTAGTTCAGCCTAAGCTGCTCTGCTATAGCTACCTCTATCAGCAGAAGCTGCTAGAACACCTCTAATCTACTAATAAGGGATAAATGACCTAGCACAAGGTGTAAGTACCACATGGTACCCACTATAAGCCAGATCAGCCTCCTACATTGGTGGTGCAGCGGTGGGACAAGTACTTGTAACTGCTTTACCACTTTGTCATTGGTGCTTTTCTTAAGAAAAACATATACCAAATACTTCAAGATATACACATTGAACTAAACAGTTTAACTTTCCTTCTCTAGAACGTTTTACAAAGTTTCTGAAAAGTTTCTGAAAACTTTTAAAAGTTTTCAAAAGTTTGAAAAGTTTTCTTTTTCTGTTCTTTCATAAGTTCCAAAAACGTTTTCTCTCTTTGTCCTAAACCTTTTCTATCATGTCTACAGTAGAGCTTACTCCCACAGTTGCCCACACAACCTATGTTAATCTAAACTTTAAAAGTTTGAGGGGTCTCTTTATTGAAAGAGGTTTAGCAATTGGAAAGAATCCTACCAAAGATCTTCTCCTCAGCATTCTCCTAGAAAGTGACCAGAACCAGTCTGGCCCATTCCAGGATCAGGAGGTAGCAGAGGGGGGGTACCCAGCCAGACTCAGAGGAGTCCCCTGAGGATGCTGGGGAGGGTTCTTCCAAAGACCTGCCAGCCAACAGGCCACCTAGTGACACTGGTAGTGGGAGGGTGTCACTCATTAGTAAGGCACCTTTCACTTCTAAAGGCCAGGTTACTAGGGTCCAGCCAGTTAGGGACAGGTCTCTCTCTGCCAATTCCCATATTTCCTCTGTGTCTCACAATTTCCAAGCCTCCCACCCTGAGGATAACTTAATGGAAAGGGAACTCAGAAAGCTGAGGTTGGAAGAGGCCAGGCTGAAGCTTAAACAGCAGCAGCTGACCTTAGACAGGGAATCTCTGGATGTAGAGAGGGAAAGGCAGAGATTGGGGTTAGTTCCCCATGGTGGCAGCAGCAGTGTTTTTGATAGCAATCCTGTGAGAGAACAAGATTCCAGAAACCTGCATAAGATAGTCCCCCCTTACAAGGAGGGGGATGACATTAACAAGTGGTTTGCTGCACTTGAGAGGGCCTGTATGGTACAGTTGGACCCTCAAAGGTAGTAGGCTGCTATCTTGTGGCTATCTTTCACTGGTGAGGCTAGGGATAGGCTCCTTACTGTCAGAGAAAGTGATGCTAATAACTACAACGTTTTGAAGGATGCACTCTTGGATGGATTTGGCTTAACCACTGAACAATACAGGATTAAGTTCAGAGACCCCAGAAAAGAGCCCTCTCAAGACTGGACAGACTTTGTAGACTGTTCAGTGAAGGCCTTGGAGGGTTGGTTACATGGCAGTAAGGTGACTGACTATGAAAGCCTGTATTATCTAATCCTGAGAGAACATATTTTGAACAATTGTGTGTCTGATGTGTTGCACCAGTACTTGGTAGACTCAGATCTGACCTCTCCCCAAGAATTGGGAAAGAAGGCAGACAAATGGGTCAGAACAAGAGTGAACAGAAACGTTCATACAGGGGGTGACAAGGATGGCAAGAAGAAGGATGGTAAGTCTTCTGACAAGGGTGGGACAAAGATACAAAACATTCTGAGTTTTCATCAGCCCCACAAAAATCCTCTGGGGGTGGTGGGTCTAAATCCTCTTCTAACAATCAGAAAAAGCCTTGGTATTATTTATGTAAATTAAAAGGCCACTGGGCAAGTGATTCCACTTGTCCAAAGAAAAACACCAAACCTCCCACCACCACAACCCCAACTGCAACCTCTAGTGCCCCTAGTAATAGCAGTGGTGGTGGGAAGTCTACTACAAAAAGCCTATCCAAGGGTGTAGCTGGGCTCACTATTGGCAGTGTAGTTGGGGTTGTTCTTGTTAGGGAGACCACAGAGGCTGTTTTAGTCTCTGATGGTGGCATTGGCTTTGCCACCTTGGTTGCTTGTCCCCTTAATATGGGTAAGTACAAGCAACTATCCCTAATTAACGGTGTTGAGGTGGAGGCCTACAGGGACACAGGAGCCAGTGTAACTATGGTTATAGAGAAACTGGTTCACCCTGATCAACACCTACTTGGTCGCAGCAGCAAGTGACTGATGCTCACAATAACACACTTAGCCACCCCATGGCTGTTGTGAATCTCAACTGGGGGGGTTTACTGGTTCAAAGAAAGTTATGGTAGCCACTGAATTAACTGTAGATTGCTTACTAGGCAGTGATTTGGAGACATCAGCTTGGGCTGAAGTAGAGGTGGAGGCTCATGCAGCAATGCTGGGCATTCCTGGCCATAGTTTTGCTTTAACAAGGGCTCAGGACAAAAAACAAAAAGGACAGGGAAACTTGGATCCTGGAACAGTGGACCAAGTGCTCCCAAAAGCTAGGGGTAGGAAGGGTAATCCTTTGCCCACTATCACTCACTCTCCAGAAGATTCTCCTTTTGAGGAAGAGGAATCCTCTCCCTGTGCAGAACCTACACCAGATCAGCTGGCAGCAGACACTGATGAGCTTTTGGGTGCAGGGGGCCTGCTAGGGAAGAGCTGAGTGTGGCACAGCAGACCTGTCCCACACTACAGGGTTAGAGACAGCAAGCTGTCAAGCAGCAGAATGGGGATGTCATTGATAGCCATAAGGTGTATTGGGAAGACAACCTCTTGTATCCTGAGACAAGGGACCCTAAACCTGGAGCTACCAGGAGATTGGTCATTCCCTTGCAATACAGAGAGTTTCTCCTTACCTTGGCACACAACATTCCCTTGGCTGGGAATTTGGGTCAAAGTAAAACTTGGGACAGACTTGTTCCCCTGTTTCACTGGCCTCATATGTCAGAGGACACTAAATAGTTTTGTCGCTCTTGTGTGACCTGCCAAGCCAGTGGCAAGATTGGTGGCACTCCAAAGGCCCCCTTAATTCTACTTCCTGTGGTTGGGGTGCCCTTTGAAAGGGTATGGGTTGACATAGTTGGATCTCTTGATCCTCCAACAGCTTCAGGCAATAGGTGTATCCTGGTGGTAGTGAACCTTGCCACTAGGTACCCTGAAGCCATCCCCTAAAGGACCACTACAGCTCCTGCAGTGGCAAAGGCACTCCTGGGAATCTTTTCCAGAGTGGGCTTCCCTAAGGAACTGGTGTCAGACAGATGTATGAACTTCATGTCTCCATACCTCAAAGCAATGTGGAAGGTGTGTGGTGTAACTTACAAGTTCACTACTCCTTATCATCCACAAACAAATGGTCTGGTTGAGAGGTTTAATAAAGCTCCCAAAGGTATGATAATGGGACTCCCTGAAAAACTAAGAAGGCGATTGGATGTCCTGTTACCTTGCCTCCTTTGTGCTTACAGGGAGGTACCCCAAAAAGGAGTGGGCTTTAGCCCCTTTGAACTCCTCTTTGGGCACCCTGTCAGAGGTCTCCTTGCTCCTGTTAAGGAGGGTTGGGAACAACCTTTAAAAGCTCCTAAACTGGACATTGTGGATTATGTACTTGGCCTAAGATCACGAATGGCTGAGTACATGAAAGAGGCCAGTAAAATCCTTCAGGCCAGCCAGGAGCTGCAAAAGCAATGGCATGACCAGAAGGCTGTCCTGACATAGTACCACCCAGGACAGAAGGTGTGGGTATTGGAGCCTGTGGCCCCAAGAGCACTCCAGGACAAATGGAGTGGACCCCACCTCATTGTTGAGAAAAAGGGTGAGGTTACCTACTTGGTAGCCCTTGGCACTGCCAGGAGTCCCCTTAGGGTGCTCCATGTCAACAGCTTGAACCCCTACAATGAAAGGGCTGATCTCACCCTGCTCATGGCAACTGATGAGGGACAGGAAGAAGAGAGTGACCCTCTCCCTGATCTCTTCTCCACCACTGAAGCTGATGGCTTAGTGGATGGAGTAGTCCTTGCAGGTTGTCTTACTGCTGAGCAGAAAGATAACTTTATAAATCTTTTAAGTCAGTTTTCTGAACTCTTCTCACTGATACGAGGCACCACTACTTGGTGTGAGCATACAATCGACACTGGAGACAGTTTACCTGTCAAAAGTAAGATTTATAGGCAGCCTGACCATGTCAGGGACTGCATTAAACAAGAGGTTCAGAAAATGTTAGACTTAGGAGTGATTGAACCTTCAGAAAGCCCATGGGCTAGCCCAGTGGTGCTTGTCCCTAAACCTCACAGTAAGGATGGTAAAAGAGAGATGAGGTTTTGTGTTGACTATAGAGGGCTCAACCAAGTAACCAAGACAGATGCTCACCCTATACCCAGGGCAGATGAGCTGACTGATACACTGGCTTCTGCCAAGTATCTGAGCACTTTTGACTTAACTGCAGGGTATTGGCAGATTAAGTTATCAGAAGGTGCAAAACCTAAAACTGCATTCTCAACCACTGGAGGGCACTACCAGCTCACTGTGATGCCCTTTGGTCTGAAGAATGCACCTGCCACTTTTCAAAGGTTGGTGAACACAGTCCTGCAAGGGTTGGAAGCTTTTAGTGCAGCATATCTGGATGATATAGCTGTCTTTAGCTCCACCTGGGATGATCACCTGGTCCACCTGTGGAAAGTTTTGGAGGCCCTGCAAAAAGCAGGCCTCACTATCAAGGCCTCAAAGTGCCAGATAGGGCAGGGGAAAGTGGTTTATCTGGGCCACCTGGTAGGTGGGGAACAGATTGCACCACTGCAGGGGAAGATCCAGACCATTATGGAATGGGCTCCCCTTACAACTCAATCCCAGGTGAGAGCCTTTACAGGCCTCACAGGGTACTATAGGAGGTTTATTAAGAATTATGGCTCCATTGCAGCTCCTCTTTATGACCTCACTAGTAAAAAGATGCCTAAAAAGGTATTGTGGACAGCTAGCTGTCAAAAAGCTTTTGATGAGCTCAAACAGGCCATGTGCTCTGCACCTGTCATAAAAAGCCCTTGCTACTTCAAAAAGTTCATAGTCCAGACTGATGCTTCTGAATTGGGTGTTGGGGCAGTGCTATCACAGCTTAATACTTAGGGGAGGTGCCCAGAGCTCCTCCAGTGTGTCCCAGACCTCTGCCATCTTGAATGCAGAGGTGTGAGGGCACAATGGACAGCTCTGAGTGGCCAGTGCCAGCAGGTGACGTCAGAGACCCCTCCTGATAGGTGCTCACCTTTCTCAGTAGCCAATCCTCCTCTGTGTGCTATTTAGGGTCTCTCCTGTGGGTATCTCACCAGATAACGAATGCAAGAGCTCACCAGAGTTCCTCTGCACTTCCCTCTTCGACTTCTGCCAAGGATCGACCGCTGCCTGCTCCAGGATGCCTGCAAAACTGCAACAAAGTAGCAAGAAGACTACCAGCAACATTGTAGTGCCTCATCCTGCTGGCTTTCGTGACTGTTTCCTTTTGGTGCATGCTCTGAGAACAGTCTGCCTTCACCCTGCACTGGAAGCCAAGAAGAAATCTCCCGTGGGTCGACAGAATCTTCCCCCTGCCAACGCAGGCACCAAACTTCTGCAACACCGGTCCTCTGGGTCCCCTCTCATCCTGACGAGCGTGGTCCCTGGAACACAGGAGCTGGGTCCAAGTGTCCCCGACAGTCCAGTGGCCCTTCTGTCCAAATTTGGTGGAGGTAAGTCCTTGCCTCCCCACGCCAGACAGTAATCCTGTGTACTGCATGAACTGAAGCTGCTCGGGCTTCTGTGCACCTTTGCAAGACTTCCTTTGTGCACAGCCTAGCCCAGGCCCCCAGAACTCTGTCCTGCATTGCCCAACTTGCTGAGTTGGACTCCGACGTCGTGGGACCATTTTAGTTGTTCTGAGTCGACAGTCGTCCTCAGATTTTCTAAGTGTCTGTTCAGGTGCTTCTGTGGGTGCTGCCTGCTTCTGCATGGGCTCTCTGTGTTGCTGAGCACCCCCTCTGTCTCCTCCGCAAAGGGGCAATCTTCTGGTACTTCCTGGGCCCTGGCAGCACCCAAAATCCTCAACTGCAACTCTTGCAGCTAGCACATCTTGTTTGCGGTTATTCTGAATGGAAGCAACTCTGCATCCTCCAGCACGCCGTGGGACATCTTCTGACCAAAGGAGAAGTTCCTGGCACTTTCCGTTGTTGCAGAATCTTCGGCTTCTTCCACCCAGAGGCAGGCCTATTGCACCTTCATGCGGGGTTTAGTGGGCTCCTGCTCCCCTGGACACTTGTGTGACTCTTGGACTTGTTCCCCTTCCTTTACAGGTCCTCAGGTCCAGGAATCCGTCTTCAGTGCTTTGCAGTCAGTTGTTGTCCTTGCAGAATCCCCTATCTCGACTTTACTGTCCTTCTGGGGTAGTAGGGTAAATTTAATCCTACTTTTCAGGGTCTTGGGGTGGGGTATCTTGGACACCCTTAGTGTTTTCTTACACTCCCAGCGACCCTCTACACACTACACTAGGCCTCGGGTCCATTTGTGGTTCGCATTCCACTTTTGGAGTATTTGGTTTGTGTTGCCCCATGCCTATTTCTCCCTATTGCATTCTATTGTGTTCTACAGTGTTTGCACTACTTTTCTACCTGTTTACTTACCTGATTTTATTTGTGTGTGTATATTTTGTGTATATTATTTACCTTCTAAGGGAGTATATCCTCTGAGATACTTTTGGCATATTGTCACTAAAATAAAGTACCTGCATTTTTATTAACTCTGACTATTGTGTTTTCTTATGATATAGTGCTAAGTGATATAAGTGGTATAGTAGGAGCTTTGCATGTCTCCTAGTTCGGCCTAAGCTGCTCTGCTATAGCTACCTCTATCAGCCTAAGCTGCTAGAACACCTCTAATCTAGTATTAAGGGATGACTGGGCCTGGCACAAGGTGTAAGTACCACAAGGTACCCACTATGAGCCAGGCCAGCCTCCTACAAGTACCTTGTTAATCTGATAAAGACTTCTAGCTGCAGATTATTTACCTTAAAATAGATACCCTAGCCATAACCTCCTGTTGGTGGGCTGTGGACAAATATCCTTCTACAAGAAAGTGCTGTAGGACTGAACGGGCAAAATGTATGTCTCTACATAACTGATTGTCCATGCAGTAGTGTCTTGCAACCGTGTGCAGTGATGTCCACGTTGCTGCCTGACAGATATCCAAGACTGGAACAGCTCGTGCTAGTGCAGTGGTAGCAGCCTCACCTCTGGTGGAATGAACCCTCAAGCCCTTAGGAGGCTGCTTCTTGGCCAGCGCATGGGTCAACGACCCAGCATGAAATGGTTAGTTTCTGCACTACTCAACCTTTCTTTGCTCCCACATAACTCACAAAGAGTTGGTCATCCACCCAGAACTCTTTTGTGCGATCAAGTTAGAACGACAACATTCTTTTTGGGTCCAGTCGGTGGAGTCGCTTCTCTTCTTTAGAGGGATGTGCTGGAGCAAGGAAAGTGGGCAGGGTGATGTTTTGACCCAGGTGAAATGGGGTCACCACCTTAGGGAGGAAAGAGTCATGAGTTCTGAGTGCCACCTTGTCTGGGAACATGGTGAGATACGGCACCTTAAATGAGAGAGCCTGCATCTCACTCACCCTCCTCACATATGTTATTGCCACCAAGAAGGCTGTCTTGAAGGTGAGCAGCCGGACGGGACAGTTATGAAATGGCTCAAAGGGAGCACACATGAGAAATATGAGAACTAGATTTAAGTCCTACTGAGGCATAACAAAGGGTGTAGGGGGAAACATATGTACAAACCCTTTGAGAAATCTATGCACAATTAGTGACTTGAATAACGAAGGCTGATCAATGTAGGAGGCTGGACTGGCTTGTAGTGAGTACCAAGGGGTACTTGCACCTTGCACCAGGCCCAGTTATCCCTTATTAGTGTATAGGGTGTCTAGCAGCTTAGGCTGATAGATAATGGTAGCTTAGCAGAGCAGCTTAGGCTGAACTAGGAGACGTGTGAAGCTACTACAGTACCACTTAGTGTCATATGCACAATATCATAAGAAAACACAATACACAGTTATACTAAAAATAAAGGTACTTTATTTTTATGACAATATGCCAAAGTATCTTAGAGTGTACCCTCAGTGAGAGGATAGGAAATATACACAAGATATATATACACAATAGCAAAAATATGCAGTATAGTCTTAGAAAACAGTGCAAACAATGTATAGTTACAATAGGATGCAATGGGGAAACATAGGGATAGGGGCAACACAAACCATATACTCCAGAAGTGGAATGCGAACCACGAATGGACCCCAAACCTATGTGACCTTGTAGAGGGTCGCTGGGACTATTAGAAAATAGTGAGAGTTAGCAAAATAACCCTCCCCAAGACCCTGAAAAGTGAGTGCAAAGTGCACTAAAGTTCCCCTAAGGACAAAATAGTCGTGTTAGAGGAAAAATGCAAGGAAAACACAAATCAGCAATGCAACAACGATGGATTCCTGACTGAGGGTACCTGTGGAACAAGGGGACCAAGTCCAAAAGTCACAAGCAGCTCGGAGATGGGCAGATGCCCAAGAAATGCCAGCGGTTGGTGCAAAGAAGCTCTTACTAGGCTGAAGAACTGTGAATACTGCAGGAACGACAAGGGCTAGAGACTTCCCCTTTGGAGGATGGATTCCCCACGCCTTGGAGAGTCGTGCAGAAGTGTTTTCCCGCCGGATGGACGCCAACAAGCCTTGCTACACGCAAATCGTGCGTTTGGCGTTTTTGGACGCTGCTGGGGCCCAGGAGGGACCAGGAGGTCGCAAATTGGACCTGCAGAGAGAGGGGACGTCGAGCAAGACAAAGAGCCCTCACTGAAGCAGGTAGCACCCGGAGAAGTGCCAGAAACAGGCACTACGAGGATGCATGAAACGGTGCTCGCCGAAGTTGCACAAAGGAGTCCCACGTCGCCGGAGACCAACTTAGAAAGTCGTGCAATGCAGGTTAGAGTGCCGTGGACCCAGGCTTGGCTGTGCACGAAGGATTTCCGCCGGAAGTGCACAGGGGCCGGAGTAGCTTGCAAAGTCGCGGTTCCCAGCAATGCAGCCCAGCGAGGTGAGGCAAGGACTTACCTCCACCAAACCTGGGCTGAAGAGTCACTGGACTGTGGGGGTCACTTGGACGGTGTCGCTGGATTCGAGGGACCTCGCTCGTCGTGCTGAGAGGAGACCCAAGGGACCGGTAATGCAGCTTTTTGGTGCCTGCGGTTGCAGGGGGACGATTCCGTCGACCCACGGGAGATTTCTTCGGAGCTTCTGGTGCAGAGAGGAGGCAGACTACCCCCACAGCATGCACAAGCAGGAAAACAGTCGAGAAGGCGGCAGGATCTGCGTTACAGAGTTGCAGTAGTCGTCTTTGCTACTATGTTGCAGGTTTGCAGGCTTCCAGCGCGGTCAGCGGTCGATTCCTTATCAGAAGGTGAAGAGGGAGATGCAGAGGAACTCGGCTGAGCTCATGCATTCGTTATCTGAAGTTTCCCCAGAGACAGAGACCCTAAATAGCCAGAAAAGAGGGTTTGGCTACCTAGGAGAGAGGAAAGGCTACTAACACCTGAAGGAGCCTATCACAAGGAGTCTCTGACGTCACCTGGTGGCACTGGCCACTCAGAGCAGTCCAGTGTGCCAGCAGCACCTCTGTTTCCAAGATGGCAGAGGTCTGGAGCACACTGGAGGAGCTCTGGACACCTCCCAGGGGAGGTGCAGGTCAGGGGAGTGGTCACTCCCCTTTCCTTTGTCCAGTTTCGCGCCAGAGCAGGGGCTAAGGGGTCCCTGAACCGGTGTAGACTGGCTTATGCAGAATTGGGCACATCTGTGCCCAACAAAGCATTTCCAGAGGCTGGGGGAGGCTACTCCTCCCCTGCCTTCACACCATTTTCCAAAGGGAGAGGGTGTTACACCCTCTCTCAGAGGAAGTTCTTTGTTCTGCCATCCTGGGCCAGGCCTGGCTGGACCCCAGGAGGGCAGATGCCTGTCTGAGGGGTTGGCAGCAGCAGCAGCTGCAGTGAAACCCCAGGAAGGGCAGTCTGGCAGTACCAGGGTCTGTGCTACAGACCACTGGGATCATGGAATTGTACCAACAATGCCAGGATGGCATAGAGGGGGCAATTCCATGATCATAGACATGTTACATGGCCATATTCGGAGTTACCATGGTGAAGCTACATATAGGTAGTGACCTATATGTAGTGCACGCGTGTAATGGTGTCCCCGCACTCACAAAGTTCAGGGAATTGGCTCTGAACAATGCGGGGGCACCTTGGCTAGTGCCAGGGTGCCCTCACACTAAGTAACTTTGCACCTAACCTTTACCAGGTAAAGGTTAGACATATAGGTGACTTATAAGTTACTTAAGTGCAGTGTAAAATGGCTGTGAAATAACGTGGACGTTATTTCACTCAGGCTGCAGTGGCAGGCCTGTGTAAGAATTGTCAGAGCTCCCTATGGGTGGCAAAAGAAATGCTGCAGCCCATAGGGATCTCCTGGAACCCCAATACCCTGGGTAACTCAGTACCATATACTAGGGAATTATAAGGGTGTTCCAGTAAGCCAATGTGAATTGGTAAAATTGGTCACTAGCCTGTTAGTGACAATTTGAAAGTAATGAGAGAGCATAACCACTGAGGTTCTGGTTAGCAGAGCCTCAGTGAGACAGTTAGGCACCACACAGGGAACACATCCATGCACACCTATGAGCACTGGGGCCCTGTGTGTCAGGGTCCCAGTGACACATACATATAGGCCACAAACTTATGAGCACTGGGGTCCTGACCAGCAGGATCCCAGTGACACATAACAAACATACTGAAAACATAGGTGGTCATTCTGACCTCGGCGGTAAAAGGCGCCTACCGCCGGTCAGAAATCCTCCATAATCCCGCCGCGGTCGCGGAAACCCGCCACGGTCATTCTGACCCGCAGAAGGCAAACCTCCGAAAATCCGACCGCCACAACAGACCGCCAGACCAGCGGTCGGCGGAAAGGTGGAGGTGACCAAACCTCCACCGCCACGCCAACAGAAATACGCCCATGCCATTACGACCCACGAATCCACGCGGCGGTCATTCAAACGCGGTATTCCATTGGCGGGACACACCGGCGCGGTCAGAATACACACAAACGAACAAAACTCACCCACATTGGACGATTTGAATCCCACACACCTGATACACATACACACACCACTCCCACACACACAATACAATATAAAACACCCACCCACATCACCCACAAACCCCTACGCTTAAAAATTCGTAAAGAAGACAAGAGCGAGACACCAGCATCCAAAACATAACAGCCACAGCCACTCAACACCATCACCCACACACTATCCACACACAAAACAACACACACCACCACACTCAACTCACTTAAATACACATACTCCACCCCACACATCATACACACCACCCCATGGCACCCCAAAGACAACCCCGCTTCACAGACGAAGAACTCAGGGTTATGGTGGAGGAAATCGTTCGTGTAGAGCCCCAGCTGTTCGGCACACAGATACAATACACCAGCATTGCCCGGAGGACGGAGCTATGGCAGAGGATTGTCGACAGGGTGAACGCAGTGGGACAGCACCCCAGAAATCGGGAAGACATCAGGAAGCGATGGAACGACCTACGGGGGAAGGTGCGTTCCATGGTATCCAGGCACAACATCGCCGTGCAGAAGACTGGCGGAGGACCCCCACCTCAACCCCCACAATTCACATCATGGGAGGAGGAAGTCTTGAACATCCTGCATCCTGACGGCCTCGCAGGAGTCGGCGGAGGAATGGATACTGGTAAGTTGAAGCTTCAATACTGCTTCCCCCCCACCTGCATGCCAAATCAGACCCCAACCCTCACCCCCATCCTCGAACCCCACCCTCACCCCCACCCCCATCCTCACCCCCACCCTCACCCCCACCACCATCCTCACCCCCACCACCATCCTCACCCCCACCCCCAGCACACCTATTCCCCGCCAATGTCTCACCATCACAACCCACACATCCCAAAACCTAGGCCTGCATGCGTCCACTAAGCATGGACACCCATCACCAAAGCATGCCCAATGCATATACACATCCCCCCCACAAGCCACCCTCACCAAAGCCCCCACACACGAATGCCAGCACTTGGGGACACGGGAACCCACAGATACACCCATATGCCACACATTGAAACTATAACCATACCTCTATACCCCTGCAGGACCCGACCGTCAACACACCGCGGCGGAGGGGCCAGAATTATCCACACCCCCCACCCAAGAGGCCGTCAGCGATGACAGCAGCTCTGTCGATCTGGACACCGATGACCAGCCCGGACCATCGGGGACCTCTGGACAGTCGGTTCCCCTCACACAGGCACAGGCCACTATAGACCCTAACCCCTCTGGGAACACCAGCACAGCTCCCACCCAGCGGGCCCATGCCTCTGTCTCCAGGGCGCGTCAATCTGCGGTGTGTCTACCACTACAGGGCACCCAGGATAACCCACCACCCCAACAACAACAGGGACCTGGGGGCAGTGGTAGTGGGCACACCGGCCAGGGGGCAGAGGCCCAGGGAAACAGGGCAACTCGGCGGGCAGCTGTGCGACAGGGGGGGGAGGAGAGGCCCAGGGAACCCACTCTCCACGAGGTCCTCACCACCATCATGGGAGCATACAACCGCTCCCAGGAGACGATGGCGACGGTACTGGCCCGGTTCCAGGAGATCCAGGTGCTGCAGGAGGAACACTATCGGGGGTACAGGGAGGACATCAGAGCCATCAACACCACCCTGGTTACCATGGTAGGGCTACTGCAGGACCTCGTAAACAGCAGGGCGGACACTGAACAACACCCAAGGGCCCCTGCCACTAGCCTGGACCAAGAACAGCCATCCACCTCCGCCGGCGCTAGTGGACAGGAGGCCCCCGCACAGCAGCAGCCCACCAGACCCCCACCTCCTGCAGGAGAAGAACCACCCCGCAAGAGGGCCCTGAGATCTCGCAAGACAGAGTAGGATGTCAAGACCCCCGCCAGCAATGGATACCACCTGATGTCATCCCACTGTCCCACATTGTCACCCTGTCCATCCTCGAACTGCCCATGCTCCATCTCTCCACAGGCCTCTGGACAATGCACCTGTGTGACTGTTACTCTGGACTCTGCCATGGACATTCCTTCACCATAGCCCCCACCCACTTGAAACCACCCATCCCATTTTGAGCACTTCAATAAACACCTATTTTGCACCAAAATATCAGGAGTCTGGCTGTGATTTCAATAGATTGTAATTGACATGACAGTGCAAATATGTCCTTGTACATGGTGAAGTCAACAAACAGCTGCCACAAAGCTGTAGTCCATGGGGAAACGAAGCACAGGACTCGTAGTGGGGACCCCAGATCTGAAATAGGGAGGGAAAAGCCAAAACTCAGTCATCATACACTGGGGCAAATAGACAGGCAGCAGAGATGCTGCAGAGTAGTTAACATTTACTAAATTATCTTTGAAATGTTACCTGTGTCCTATTGGAAGTACTGTTCAATGATTCTGTCCCTGTTGTCTGTTTCAGCCCCGTCGTCTTCCTCCTCGTCACTCTCCTCAGGTTCCACCGCTGCCACAACACCACCGTCTCGACCATCCTCCTGCAGGAAAGGCACCTGGCGGCGCAAAGCCAGGTTGTGAAGCATGCAGCAGGCCACGATGATGTGACACACCTTCTTAGGTGAGTACATTAGGGATCCACCGGTCATATGCAGGCAGCGAAACCTGGCCTTTAGGAGGCCAAAGGTGCGTTCGATCACCCTCCTAGTACGCCCATGGGCCTCATTGTACCGTTCCTCTGCCCTGGTCCGGGGATTCCTTACTGGGGTCAGTAGCCACGACAGGTTGGGGTACCCAGAGTCCCCCACTAGCCATACACGGTGTCTCTGTAGCTGTTCCATCACGTAAGGGATGCTGCTATTCCTCAGGATGTAGGCGTCATGCACTGACCCTGGGAATTTGGCATTTACATGCGAGATGTACTGGTCAGCCAAACACACCACCTGGATGTTCATTGAATGGTAACTTTTTCTGTTCCTGTACACCTGCTCCCTGTCTCTTGGGGGAACCAAAGCCACATGGGTCCCATCAATGGCACCAATTACGTTGGGAATATGTCCAAGGGCGTAGAAATCACCCTTCACTGTAGCCAATTCGCCCACCTCAGGGAAAATGATGTAGTTCCTCACGGATTTCATCAGGGCAGACAACACTCTGGATAACACCTTTGAAAACATGGGCTGAGACATCCCGGAAGCAATTCCCACGGTTGTCTGAAATGACCCACTTGCCAAGAAATGTAGTACTGACATGACCTGCACCAGAGGGGGAATCCCTGTGGGTTGGCGGATGGGGGACATCAGGTCGGGCTCCAGCCGGGCACACAGTTCATGGATAGTGGCACGGTTAAGACGGTAGGTCAGGATAATGTGGCGTTCTTCCATTGTCGACAGGTCCACCAGCGGTCGGTACACGGGAGGATTCATCCGTCTCCTCGCCCAACCCAGCGGACGGTGCCTAGGAAGGACAACATGGAGCACACAGTCAGGCAACCCACAGGTACGTACTCACAGCTAGCACAGTATACGATTCTCTATGCAATGAATGGCGTGTCTGAGTGGCTATGCAAGGCCTAGGCCTGTGTGACGCAGTTGAAATTGAGCCATGTGGGCCCTGGAAATGGCGGCTGCCTGACCTGTGAAGTGTGACAATGGGATGTGAGGTCAATGCGCTGGCGTGGCACACCGCGGCGGGCAGAGGGCGAAGACCGCGGCGCGAAGCCGCATTGGTTAACATTGAAGCCTATGGGTTTCAGGAGCCAATGGCGAAGGGCGCCGGCGGTGGCGGGACGCACCGCCGCGGTACGCACCGCCGCGGACGTGACCGCCATTTTCTATCTACTTATCCACTTGCGACTTGAACTTTCACAGGAGAGGACCTATACTGCAAGTGTTGCTGTGACCTCGGTCTGGAAGGGACAATGGCTGCTGCGACTGGGGAAAGGGCCCCTGCCTTCACTGGAGAGGAGTTGGAGAAACTTGTGGATGGGGTCCTCCCCCAGTATGCGCTACTCTACGGTCCTCCAGACCAACAAGTGAGTTTAATTCAATCTGGATTTGGGGCCATTGGCTGGCTTGGGGGCCTGGCGGGGATGGGGGGCATGTTGGGGCTGGCGGGGGGCCTGGCGGGGGGCCTGGCAGGGATGGGGGGCATGTTGGGCCTGGCAGGGGGCCTGGAGGGGATGGGGGGCATGTTGGGCCTGGCGGGGTGCCTGGCGGGGATGGGGGGCATGTTGGGCATGGCGGGGGGCCTGGCGGGGGGCCTGGCGGGGATGGGGGGCGTTGGGCCACTGGAAAGGAAAATGCTGAGTAACTTGAACGTGGTATTTCTCCCTCCCTGTACGTGTCACATAGGTCCGCGCCCATGAGAAGATCGGGATTTGGCGTGCCATCGCCAAGGAAGTCCGGGCCCTGGGGGTCCACCATCGACGGAGCACCCACTGCCGCAAGAGGTGGGAGGACATCCGCCGCGGGACCAAGAAGACCGCCGAGTCTCTGCTGGGGATGGCCTCCCAACGTAGGCGGGGTGCCTGCCGTCAACTGAGCCCCCTGATGTTCCGGATCCTGGCGGTGGCCTACCCTGATTTGGATGGGCGCGTGAGGGCAGCACAGCAGACACAAGGGGGTGAGTCCAAGCATTATCTACTCTGTTGTCGCGCAGTGGAGGTGTCTGGGTGGGGGAGGAGGGCTGTGGGTCCCCCTAGGCCAGGGCGATATCTGTAGGCTGGGCACCCCCGTAAGCCCCTGTGTCCCCAGCCACCACCCTCAGTAGTTTGTCAGTACAGCCATCCCTGGGCCGTGTCATCCATGGGTGCAGTTGTCAACTCTAGGCGTGTAGGGCATGTTCCACGGAATGCGTAGCGGACCCCAAGTGCGCAACTTAGTGCAGGGGGCATCTGTGTCTGTCATGTCCGCTAACTGTACCGGAGATCCATGTAATCAATATCCCTTTATTTCTCTCTCCCCCCCCCTTTTTGTTTGTCTTTCTGTGCTTGTGTGCATCAGCATCATCAGGCGGAGGAGAAGTGGCATCGGGGCAGGAGGGAGCTGCATCTCACATGGCCCAGGAGGGCCATGCCACAGAGTCAGACTGGACCAGTGAGACGGAGGGCGAGGGGAGCTCCACGATGGGGACGACTGGAGCCTGCAGCGACACGGACACGTCCTCGGAAGGGGGCTCCCTTGCGGGGGTGGCACCATCCGTGCCCCCCGCCATTACAGGTACAGCCGCCACCCAGCGCACCATCTCCGCCCTCCCAGCAGCCCCTCAGCGTTCGCCCCGTGCCCGCTCTGCCAGGAAGCCGGGCATCTCCTTCGCCCCAGGCACCTCAGGCCCTGCCCCTGTTACCCCCGCTGCCCTCAGTGAGGAGGTCATTGACCTCCTCCGAACGCTCATTGTTGGGCAGACTACCCTTTTGAATGCCATCCAGGGGGTGGAGAGGGAGGTTCATCGCAGCAATGCGTACCTGGAGGGCATTCATTCGGGTCAGGCTGTCCATCAGCGATCGTTCCAGGCTCTGGCCTCAGCACTGACGGCAGCCATTGTCCCTGTCTCCTGCCTGCCTCTACTAACTCCCTCCTCCCAGTCTCCTGTTCCTCTGCCTGTCCCACCCACACCATCAGACCAGCCTGCACACACCTCAACACCCAAGAGAAGCTCATCCAAACATAAGCACCACAGATCACGCAGACATTCACACACGCAACATTCCGATGCAGACATGCCAACAGTCACTACCACCTCTGTGACCCCCACCTCCTCGTCTCCCTCCTCCCTCCCTGTGACGTCTACACTCACACCTCCATTCACCTCACCATCAGCCAGTGTTTCCATCACCAGCACACCCTCCACTCCAGTCCGCACATGTGCAGTCACCACCCCCACTGCCATTTACACGTCCCCTGTGTCCTCTCCCACTGTGTCTGTCACCCCCTCTTCCACACCACACAAACGCAGCCACCCACCCACCCAACAGCCATCCACCTCACGACAGCCTATCCCTCCTGCACCTGCACCCAAAGACAGCAAACGTGACTCACCTACAACCACATCCTCTCCCTCCACTCCCATTCCCACTGTACCTACCACTCTCCATTGTCCCAAGAAGCTCTTCCTCGCCACTACTAACTTCTTTCCTGACCCTGAGCCCCCCCCTCCTTCTCGTCGGGGTAAGAAGAGCACCTCAGCCACCACCAGCCCTGCAGCCCCCTTGACAAGGGTGCAGGGGTATTGGAGCCCGCCAGCCCGCATGTCTGGATCTTCGCCCAGCAGCAAGGGGACAGCCAGCCCACCCCCTGGGAAGAGGAGCAGAAGGCGGAAGGGGCGCCGCAGGAGCCCGCCTTCTACATCCCCCCCGGACACCACCAAGAGACAGTCACCAGCCACAGCTCCAAAGGGAGGAAAGGGCCACAGGCCGACGACTAAGGAGGGCAAGGGCAGCAAGTTGGAGAGGTCAGGCAGCAGGCCTGCTGCCCAGGAGGAGCCCACAACCACCATAGCCGCTGCCCCGGGAGGAACCGGCACAGCTGCCCCGGGAGAGCCCACCAGCCCCATAGCCGCTGCCCAGGGAGGACCCAGCCCAGCTGGCCAGGAGGGCCCCACCACCCACAGCCCAGGTGGGCAGTGAAGGAGCACCATCCCCGCTGCCCAGGAGGGCACCACCAGGCATTTACCAGTTGGCCATAGACCGTCCGCCGTCTCAAGAACCGCTGAACTGGGCCCCGCCGTCTTAAGAACCGCTGAACTGGGCCCCGCCGTCTCAAGAACCGCTGAACTGGGCCCCGCCGTCTCAAGAACCGCTGAACTGGGCCCCGCCGTCTCAAGAACCGCTGAACTGGGCCCTTCAAGGCAAGAACCGCTGAACTGGGCCCTTCAAGGCAAGAACCGCTGAACTGGGCCCCGCCGTCTCAAGAACCGCTGAACTGGGCCCTTCAAGGCAAGAACCGCTGAACTGGGCCCCGCCGTCTCAAGAACCGCTGAACTGGGCCCCTCCGTCTCAAGAACCGCTGAACTGGGCCCTTCAAGGCAGGAACCGCTGAACTGGGCCCTTCAAGGCAAGAACCGCTGAACTGGGCCCTTCAAGGCAAGAACCGCTGAACTGGGCCCCGCCGTCTCAAGAACCGCTGAACTGGGCCCTTCAAGGCAAGAACCGCTGAACTGGGCCCTTCAAGGCAAGAACCGCTGAACTGGGCCCCGCCGTCTCAAGAACCGCTGAACTGGGCCCTTCAAGGCAAGAACCGCTGAACTGGGCCCTTCAAGGCAAGAACCGCTGAACTGGGCCCTTCAAGGCAAGAACCGCTGAACTGGGCCCCGCCGTCTCAAGAACCGCTGAACTGGGCCCTTCAAGGCAAGAACCGCTGAACTGGGCCCTTCAAGGCAAGAACCGCTGAACTGGGCCCCGCCGTCTCAAGAACCGCTGAACTGGGCCCCGCCGTCTCAAGAACCGCTGAACTGGGCCCTTCAAGGCAAGAACCGCTGAACTGGGCCCTTCAAGGCAAGAACCGCTGAACTGGGCCCCGCCGTCTCAAGAACCGCTGAACTGGGCCCTTCAAGGCAAGAACCGCTGAACTGGGCCCTTCAAGGCAAGAACCGCTGAACTGGGCCCCGCCGTCTCAAGAACCGCTGAACTGGGCCCCGCCGTCTCAAGAACCGCTGAACTGGGCCCTTCAAGGCAAGAACCGCTGAACTGGGCCCTTCAAGGCAAGAACCGCTGAACTGGGCCCTTCAAGGCAAGAACCGCTGAACTGGGCCCCGCCGTCTCAAGAACCGCTGAACTGGGCCCCGCCGTCTCAAGAACCGCTGAACTGGGCCCTTCAGGGCAAGAACCGCTGGCCCTTTGGCAGACGTGGCAGGGCAGGATCTATCTCGGGCAGGGCTGCAGGATGTCCTCTGGCCAACTTGCCTCCTCCAGTGGCAGTGGGGTCTGTTATGGACTGTATGGACTGTGGCTTTGCTCTCCCCAGGATGGCCCAGTGGGCAGGCCACCCACTGTATGGACTGTTTGGACTGTGGCTTTGCTCTCCCCAGGATGGCCCAGTGGGCAGGCCACCCACTGTATGGACTGTATGGACTGTGGCTTTGCTCTCCCCAGGATGGCCCAGTGGGCAGGCCACCCACTGTATGGACTGTATGGACTGTGGCTTTGCTCTCCCCAGGATGGCCCAGTGGGCAGGCCACCCACTGTATGGACTGTTTGGACTGTGGCTTTGCTCTCCCCAGGATGGCCCAGTGGGCAGGCCACCCACTGTATGGACTGTATGGACTGTGGCTTTGCTCTCCCCAGGATGGCCCAGTGGGCAGGCCACCCACTGTATGGACTGTATGGACTGTGGCTTTGCTCTCCCCAGGATGGCCCAGTGGGCAGGCCACCCACTGTATGGACTGTTTGGACTGTGGCTTTGCTCTCCCCAGGATGGCCCAGTGGGCAGGCCACCCACTGTATGGACTGTATGGACTGTGGCTTTGCTCTCCCCAGGATGGCCCAGTGGGCAGGCCACCCACTGTATGGACTGTTTGGACTGTGGCTTTGCTCTCCCCAGGATGGCCCAGTGGGCAGGCCACCCACTGTATGGACTGTATGGACTGTGGCTTTGCTCTCCCCAGGATGGCCCAGTGGGCAGGCCACCCACTGTATGGACTGTATGGACTGTGGCTTTGCTCTCCCCAGGATGGCCCAGTGGTCATGGAGTCCCCTCGTGGATCTGGCGTCGTGTATTCAAGTGGCTGAGGTGCCCCCCCTTCCCTTCCCCCTGAGGTGCCTGTCCTATTTTCTTTCTGATGCCCCTGCAGTGTTTTCTCCGTGGAGTTCTTGTCGTGGGACTGGGCCTTGCCCCTTTGCACAGGACCCCTGTGATCCACGGACAGTGGTTGGACTACATTTAGTAGCTGTATATATTTTGTACATAGTTTATTTATTTTTTGGGATTAATGGCGTACATATTTCAATATATCTGCCCGTTTATGATCTCTTCTTTTGGTCTTTGCATTATTTCGGAGGGGGGTGGTTTGTGGGTTGTGACAGTGATCTGTGGGAATGCATTGATGTGTGTGTTGTAGTGGGTGTGGGTGGATGGGTGTGTGCCGGTAATCTTTTCCCTCCCCTGTGTCGTAGGTGCAGTACTCACCGATGTCTTCCGCGCCGCCGGGCGTGCTCCTGGTATATGAGGAGGAATAGGAGTGCGGGGATGACCTGTAACTCTGGCTCCATACTGCCGGAATCTCGCGTGGAGTGCGTAGAGGTGAGCGTTTTCCCGTTCGTAGTCTGTTTCCGCCGTGTTCTTATCGGCGGTGCTCCCGCCCCGGAAAAGGTGGCAGATTGGTGGGTCGTAATAGGGTGGGCGGTACTTTGTCTGCCGCCGGGCTGTTGGCGGGAACCGCCGCGCTGTTTGTTTGTACCGCTGTGGCGGTCGGAGTGTTAAGTTGGCGGGCTGTGTTGGCGGTTCCCGCCAGGGTCAGAATTGCATATTTTAGACCGCCGGCCTGTTGGCGGCTTGGCCGCCGCTTTATCACCGACCGCCAGGGTCAGAATGAGGGCCATAGTGTTTTCACTGTGAGCACTGAGGCCTGGCTATCAGGATCCCAGTGAGACAGTGAAAACAGTGACAAACACCCTGACATACACTCACAAACAGGCCAAAAGTGGGGGTAACAAGGCTAGAAAGAGGCTACCTTCTCACACAACCCCCCCCCCAAACGAAGGACAATAAGGCTAACCTTGGCCAGTTGAGACTTTATTGTCTAAGTGGTGATAAGTAGAGAGTAGCTCTGCAATAGACTGGTTACTCCCTTTATCATCCACTATATGGTTACTTCCCTGTGGGGATGTAAACCATCCTGTTTGAAGTTTTTTAGCTAAGCAACAATGTGAAGATGTATTTTCAGAGTTTCTATCAGTAAGTTTTAGTTTAGAGCAGTGGGAATTGTCCACTGAACCTATTTGTAGTGATGGAAATGCCAGACAGGGATGCTGTCTCAGAAAAGCCATAGCTGGGCAAAAACTTTGTCCATATGGCTGGAAGAGAGAACAGGGATGCTGTTTCTCTTGGGTTGGAGCAGGGCAGGGATGCTGTCCTATCAGCTCCACACTAGGGCAGGGATGCTGTCCTAAGTGTTGTGAGGCAGTGCAGAGTTTCTGCACTAAAGTTTCTCTGGGAGGGTTGGAGGGATGCTCCATGTTAACTAAAATGGTGCTGTTTTTCTCACCAATGTTAGTTATCCCACAGAGAGGTACTTCCACCTCAGGGAGTCCAGCTTTGCCAGCTGATGATTCCCTTGGAACAGGTGCCACCCCAGGAGAGGTTTCTCCCACCACAGGAATAGTATCCTGAATGGTAGGGTGGTTAGGGGATACTGTGATACCCTTTTTACCTGTTGATGGAGAGGGATCCTGAGTTTTCAGGCCTTCTCTCCTTTGCTTTTTCATTTCACTTGAAATGAGAGGGAACAATTCCTCAGGGATGCCCAGCATGGCTGCATGGGCATAAAACTCTACATCAGCCCAACCTGAGGCCTCCAGGTCATTACCTAAGAGACAGTCTACAGGTAAGCTAGGTGATACCACCACCTGCTTAGGGCCAGTAACTCCACCCCAACTAAACTGAATTATAGCTAAGGGAAGAAACTTAGTGGAGTTATGGACATCAATAATCTTATACTGTTGTCCAATGATGTGTTGTTCAGGAGGCACTAGGTTTTCAGTCACCAAAGTGAAACTGGCACCTGTGTCCCTGTAGGCCAAGGCCTCAACACCATTTATTGAAACTGTCTGCCTGTACTTATCCATTGTAAGGGGACAAGCAGCCAGTGTGGCAAGGCCAATGCCACTAGGTGTGACAGAAACTGTCTTGGGACTGATTACATCAGTTTCCACTATGGACCCATAAGTGAACCCAACTACACCCTTTGCTTGACTGTTGCCAGCAGTCCCACCACTAGTACCACTACTGCTAGGGGCACTAGAGCTTGATGTATTAGTGGTGGTAGGCTCAGGGGGTTTACCTGGACAGGACTTATCCCCTGGCCTATGGCCTCTGTTTTTACACACAAAGCACCAAGGCTTTTTAATGTGTGCAGGTTGGGAAGAAGAGGAAGAATTTGTTTTATCCCCACCCTCTGAAGAGTGTTTAAGATTTGAAGTGGGATCTTTGGTTTTACCCTTATCCCCATGCTTATCTTGAGATTTTTCACCATCTTTCTTCTTATTGCCATCTTTGTCACCCCCTGTATGAACTTTTCTGTTCACCCTTGTTCTGACCCATTTGTCTGCCTTCTTTCCCAATTCTTGGGGAGAGGTCAGATCAGAGTCTACCAGGTACTGGTGCAACAAATCAGACACACAATTATTAAGTATATGCTCTCTCAGGATTGTGTTATACAGGCTTTCATAATCAGTAACTTTACTGCCATGTAACCACCCCTCCAAGGCCTTCACTGAATGGTCAATGAAATCAACCCAGTCTTGTGAAGACTCCTTTTTGGTCTCTCTGAACTTTATCCTGTACTGTTCAGTGGTTAAGCCATAACCATCCAGGAGTGCATTCTTAAGAACTGTAAAATTATTGGCATCACTTTCTTTCACAGTAAGGAGTCTATCCCTACCCTTTCCACTAAATGATAGCCATAGGATAGCAGCCCACTGCCTTTGAGGGACATCCTGTACAACACAGGCCCTCTCAAGTGCAGCAAACCACTTGTTAATGTCATCCCCCTCCTTATAAGGGGGAACTATCTTGTGCAGATTCCTGGAATCATGCTCTTTTGCAGGATGACTATGGGGAATACTGCTGCTGCCACCATGGGTATCTAAACCCAACTTCTGTCTTTCCTTCTCTATTTCTAAAGACTGTCTATCCAAATCCAGCTGTTGCTTCTTGAGCTTCAGTCTGGTTTGTTCCAGTCTAAATCTATTGAGCTCCCTTTCTAACAATCTGTCATCAGGGTGTGTGGGAGGGACATTTCTAGATACAGAGGTATGATGGGAATGAACAGAAGGAGACCTGTCTCTTACAGAGGGCACCCTAACAGCTTGGCTAACAGTATAATGTGAGAGCACACCATCAGTATGATGTGATTCAACCTCTGTACCAACTATGCTAGACTGTCTAGTAATGGGCAGGCTGAGAAGTTTCTTTCCTGAACCTTTTCCTGGGGGAGTCCCTGGATCAGATTGAGAACCATTAGCTACTTTTTCTACAGATTGGGCACTTATGGCCTTATCCTGTACTCTAAGCATATTAATTAACAGTTCTAAGGAAGGATTCTTCCCTACACTCAAACCTCTCTCTATGCAGAGACTCCTTGCTCCTTTCCAGCTAAGGTGATCATATGCAAGTTTGGACAGTTCAATTTTTTGGCCTGTGCCAGACATTTTTAGAGAGAGTTAAAGTGATAGACAAAGAGAAAAAAGTTTTCAGAACTTTTTGGAAAGACAGAAAAAACTTTTTAAACTTTTAAGAACTTTTTGAAAGTTTAGAAGTACTTTTCAGCACTTAGAAAAGAGTGAAAAGAGGAAATGCAAAACTTTTTGGCTATGTGTATATACACTGACCTTGTTTTGTATATTTTTCTCTTATGACAAGTACAATGACAAGAGTGGTAAGTAGTCTCAAAGCACTTATCCCACCGCTGCACAACCAATGTAGGAGGCTGGACTGGCTTGTAGTGAGTACCAAGGGGTACTTGCACCTTGCACCAGGCCCAGTTATCCCTTATTAGTGTATAGGGTGTCTAGCAGCTTAGGCTGATAGATAATGGTAGCTTAGCAGAGCAGCTTAGGCTGAACTAGGAGACGTGTGAAGCTACTACAGTACCACTTAGTGTCATATGCACAATATCATAAGAAAACACAATACACAGTTATACTAAAAATAAAGGTACTTTATTTTTATGACAATATGCCAAAGTATCTTAGAGTGTACCCTCAGTGAGAGGATAGGAAATATACACAAGATATATATACACAATAGCAAAAATATGCAGTATAGTCTTAGAAAACAGTGCAAACAATGTATAGTTACAATAGGATGCAATGGGGAAACATAGGGATAGGGGCAACACAAACCATATACTCCAGAAGTGGAATGCGAACCACGAATGGACCCCAAACCTATGTGACCTTGTAGAGGGTCGCTGGGACTATTAGAAAATAGTGAGAGTTAGCAAAATAACCCTCCCCAAGACCCTGAAAAGTGAGTGCAAAGTGCACTAAAGTTCCCCTAAGGACAAAATAGTCGTGTTAGAGGAAAAATGCAAGGAAAACACAAATCAGCAATGCAACAACGATGGATTCCTGACTGAGGGTACCTGTGGAACAAGGGGACCAAGTCCAAAAGTCACAAGCAGCTCGGAGATGGGCAGATGCCCAAGAAATGCCAGCGGTTGGTGCAAAGAAGCTCTTACTAGGCTGAAGAACTGTGAATACTGCAGGAACGACAAGGGCTAGAGACTTCCCCTTTGGAGGATGGATTCCCCACGCCTTGGAGAGTCGTGCAGAAGTGTTTTCCCGCCGGACGGACGCCAACAAGCCTTGCTACACGCAAATCGTGCGTTTGGCGTTTTTGGACACTGCTGGGGCCCAGGAGGGACCAGGAGGTCGCAAATTTGACCTGCAGAGAGAAGAGACGTCGAGCAAGACAAAGAGCCCTCACTGAAGCAGGTAGCACCCGGAGAAGTGCCAGAAACAGGCACTACGAGGATGCGTGAAACGGTGCTCGCCGAAGTTGCACAAAGGAGTCCCACGTCGCCGGAGACCAACTTAGAAAGTCGTGCAATGCAGGTTAGAGTGCCGTGGACCCAGGCTTGGCTGTGCACGAAGGATTTCCGCAGGAAGTGCACAGGGGCCGGAGTAGCTTGCAAAGTCGCGGTTCCCAGCAATGCAGCCCAGCGAGGTGAGGCAAGGACTTACCTCCACCAAACTTGGGCTGAAGAGTCACTGGACTGTGGGGGTCACATGGACGGTGTCGCTGGATTCGAGGGACCTCGCTCGTCGTGCTGAGAGGAGACCCAAGGGACCGGTAATGCAGCTTTTTGGTGCCTGCGGTTGCAGGGGGACGATTCCGTCGACCCACGGGAGATTTCTTCGGAGCTTCTGGTGCAGAGAGGAGGCAGACTACCCCCACAGCATGCACAAGCAGGAAAACAGTCGAGAAGGCGGCAGGATCAGCGTTACAGAGTTGCAGTAGTCGTCTTTGCTACTATGTTGCAGGTTTGCAGGCTTCCAGCGCGGTCAGCGGTCGATTCCTTATCAGAAGGTGAAGAGGGAGATGCAGAGGAACTCGGCTGAGCTCATGCATTCGTTATCTGAAGTTTCCCCAGAGACAGAGACCCTAAATAGCCAGAAAAGAGGGTTTGGCTACCTAGGAGAGAGGAAAGGCTACTAACACCTGAAGGAGCCTATCACAAGGAGTCTCTGACGTCACCTGGT
The DNA here is from genome assembly GCF_031143425.1 of Pleurodeles waltl. Lineage (NCBI taxonomy): Eukaryota > Metazoa > Chordata > Amphibia > Caudata > Salamandridae > Pleurodeles > Pleurodeles waltl. The sequence continues at coordinate 685,041,059 of NC_090447.1, forward strand.
GGCACTGGCCACTCAGAGCAGTCCAGTGTGCCAGCAGCACCTCTGTTTCCAAGATGGCAGAGGTCTGGAGCACACTGGAGGAGCTCTGGACACCTCCCAGGGGAGGTGCAGGTCAGGGGAGTGGTCACTCCCCTTTCCTTTGTCCAGTTTCGCGCCAGAGCAGGGGCTAAGGGGTCCCTGAACCGGTGTAGACTGGCTTATGCAGAATTGGGCACATCTGTGCCCAACAAAGCATTTCCAGAGGCTGGGGGAGGCTACTCCTCCCCTGCCTTCACACCATTTTCCAAAGGGAGAGGGTGTTACACCCTCTCTCAGAGGAAGTTCTTTGTTCTGCCATCCTGGGCCAGGCCTGGCTGGACCCCAGGAGGGCAGATGCCTGTCTGAGGGGTTGGCAGCAGCAGCAGCTGCAGTGAAACCCCAGGAAGGGCAGTCTGGCAGTACCAGGGTCTGTGCTACAGACCACTGGGATCATGGAATTGTACCAACAATGCCAGGATGGCATAGAGGGGGCAATTCCATGATCATAGACATGTTACATGGCCATATTCGGAGTTACCATGGTGAAGCTACATATAGGTAGTGACCTATATGTAGTGCACGCGTGTAATGGTGTCCCCGCACTCACAAAGTTCAGGGAATTGGCTCTGAACAATGCGGGGGCACCTTGGCTAGTGCCAGGGTGCCCTCACACTAAGTAACTTTGCACCTAACCTTTACCAGGTAAAGGTTAGACATATAGGTGACTTATAAGTTACTTAAGTGCAGTGTAAAATGGCTGTGAAATAACGTGGACGTTATTTCACTCAGGCTGCAGTGGCAGGCCTGTGTAAGAATTGTCAGAGCTCCCTATGGGTGGCAAAAGAAATGCTGCAGCCCATAGGGATCTCCTGGAACCCCAATACCCTGGGTACCTCAGTACCATATACTAGGGAATTATAAGGGTGTTCCAGTAAGCCAATGTGAATTGGTAAAATTGGTCACTAGCCTGTTAGTGACAATTTGAAAGTAATGAGAGAGCATAACCACTGAGGTTCTGGTTAGCAGAGCCTCAGTGAGACAGTTAGGCACCACACAGGGAACATATACATGCACACCTATGAGCACTGGGGCCCTGTGTGTCAGGGTCCCAGTGACACATACATATAGGCCACAAACTTATGAGCACTGGGGTCCTGACCAGCAGGATCCCAGTGACACATAACAAACATACTGAAAACATAGTGTTTTCACTGTGAGCACTGAGGCCTGGCTATCAGGATCCCAGTGAGACAGTGAAAACAGTGACAAACACCCTGACATACACTCACAAACAGGCCAAAAGTGGGGGTAACAAGGCTAGAAAGAGGCTACCTTCTCACAATCAAGCAGCCAAAGGAACGCCGATAGGGTGGAAAGATAACCTTTGAGAGTGCCCTATGCAGAACCCTGCTTGGCAAGGTATAAGATAAAGAGAAGAATGCCAGAGAGAGAAGCAGAAGAAGGATCAATAGATCTTTCTGTATTATAATTTACAAATCGTTTCCAATGGCATGCGTATACCATCTTAGTAGAGGGACGCCTGGCTGCCAGAATAACTTTACAGACTTTGGGAAGAAAGTTGAAGGCTGTCAACTGTCGCCGCTCAATCTCCATGCATGAAGGTGCAGAGTTGACAGGTTCAGGTGGAGAACCTTCCCCTGTTGCTGCGACAGAAGATCTTCCGGAAGGGGCAGCTTTATCGGAGGATCGATTCTCATTTTCAGAAGCTTTGGATACCAGACCATGCCCAGTCCAGAGCCACCAGGAATACTTGTTCCTGGTCGTTCTTGATTTTCTGGAAAGCTCTGGGAAGAAGAGGTATGGGCAGAAAGGCGTACAGGAGGCCTAAACTCCACTCACGACAAAAGTGTCGCCAAATGAGTGCCACCTTGAAAACTCCATCGTGCAATACTGCTGACATTGTGCATCCTCTGCGGAGGCGAACAGATCAAACCAAGGCTCTCCACACTGCTGAAAGTGTGGAGACACCACCGTGATCCGCTAGGTTTCGACAGCTGAGTTTGTCTGCCCTGGCGTTCAGAGAACTTGCCAGGTGTTGAATCACAAGGTCTATGCCCTGCTAGTCCAACCATGTCCAGAGACGCAGGTGTTCTCGACAAAGGGTCCACGACCCCACACCGCCCTGCTTGTTGCAATACCACATTGCGGTGGTGTTGTCCGTGAACATCTGCACCATCTTCCCTTTTACAACAGGAAGAAATGCTTTCAGTGTCAGTCTGATCGGCCGGAGCTCCAGTAAGTTGATATGGATTCCGGATTCTGCCAGAGGCCTCTGATCTCCACCTCTCCTACAATCTCTGCCCCATCCCAGAAGTGACACATAAGTCACTACTGTGAGATCCGGTTGGGGAAGGGAGAGGAGTCTGCCACTGACTGTAGGAGGCTGGACTGGCTTGTAGTGAGTACCAAGGGGTACTTGCACCTTGCACCTGGCCCAGTTATCCCTTATTAGTGTAGAGGGTGTCTAGCAGCTTAGGCTGATAGATAATGGTAGCTTAGCAGAGCAGCTCAGGCTGAACTAGGAGACGTGTGAAGCTACTACAGTACCACTCAGGGTCATATGCACAATATCATAAGAAAACACAATACACAGTTATACTAAAAATAAAGGTACTTTATTTTTATGACAATATGCCAAAGTATCTTAGAGTGTACCCTCAGTGAGAGGATAGGAAATATACACAAGATATATGTACACAATACCAAAAATATGCAGTATAGTCTTAGAAAACAGTGCAAACAATGTATAGTTACAATAGGATGCAATGGGGAAACATAGGGATGGGGGCAACAAAAACCATATACTCCAAAAGTGGAATGCGAACCACGAATGGACCCCAAACCTATGTGACCTTGTAGAGGGTCGCTGGGACTATTAGAAAATAGTGAGACTTAGAAAAATAACCCTCCCCAAGACCCTGAAAAGTGAGTGCAAAGTGCACTAAAGTTCCCCTAAGGACAAAGAAGTCGTGTTAGAGGAATAATGCAGGAAAGACACAAACCAACAATGCAACAATGCTGGATTTCCAATCTGGGGTACCTGTGGAACAAGGGAACCAAGTCCAAAAGTCACAAGCAAGTCGGAGATGGGCAGATGCCCAGGAAATGCCAGCTGCGGATGCAAAGAAGCTTCTACTGGACAGAAGAAGCTGCGGTTTCTGCAGGAACACAAAGGGCTAGAGACTTCCCCTTTGGAGGACGGATTCCGGTCGCCTTGTAGAGTCGTGCAAAAGCATTTTCCCGCCGAAAGAACGCCAACAAGCCTTGCTAGCTGCAAATCGTGCGGTTACCGTTTTTGGACGCTGTGGTGGCCCTGGAGGGACCAGGAGGTCGCAAATTGGACCAGGAGAGAGAGGGAACGTCGAGCAAGACAAGAAGCCCTCTCAGCAGCAGGTAGCCCCCGGAGAAGTGCCAGAAACAGGCACTACGAGGATGCATGAAACTGTACTCACCCGAAGTCGCACAAAGGAGTCCCATGTCGCCGGAGACCAACTTAGAAAGTCTTGCAATGCAGGTTAGAGTGCCATGGACCCAGGCTTGGCTGTGTACAAAGGATTTCCGCCGGAAGTGCACAGGGGCCGGAGTAGCTGCAAAAGTCGCGGTTCCCAGCAATGCAGTCTAGCGAGGTGAGGCAAGGACTTACCTCCACCAAACTTGGACTGAAGAGTCACTGGACTGTGGGGGTCACTTGGACAGAGTTGCTGGATTCGAGGGACCTCGCTCGTCGTGCTGAGAGGAGACCCAAGGGACTGGTAATGCAGCTTTTTGGTGCCTGTGGTTGCAGGGGGGAGATTCCGTCGACCCACGGGAGATTTCTTCGGAGCTTCTAGTGCAGAGAGGAGGCAGACTACCCCCACAGCATGCACCACAAGGAAAACAGTCGAGAAGGCGGCAGGATCAGCGTTACAGAGTTGCAGTAGTCGTCTTTGCTACTATGTTGCAGGTTTGCAGGCTTCCAGCGCGGTCAGCAGTCGATTCCTTGGCAGAAGGTGAAGAGAGAGATGCAGAGGAACTCTGATGAGCTCTTGCATTCGTTATCTAAAGTTTCCCCAGAGACAGAGACCCTAAATAGCCAGAAAAGAGGGTTTGGCTACCTAGGAGAGAGGATAGGCTACTAACACCTGAAGGAGCCTATCAGAAGGAGTCTCTGACGTCACCTGGTGGCACTGGCCACTCAGAGCAGTCCAGTGTGCCAGCAGCACCTCTGTTTACAAGATGGCAGAGGTCTGGAGCACACTGGAGGAGCTCTGGACACCTCCCAGGGGAGGTGCAGGTCAGGGGAGTGGTCACTCCCCTTTCCTTTGTCCAGTTTCGCGCCAGAGCAGGGCTAAGGGGTCCCCTGAACCGGTGTAGACTGGCTTATGCAGAATTGGGCACATCTGTGCCCAAGAAAGCATTTCCAGAGGCTGGGGGAGGCTACTCCTCCCCTGCCTTCACACCATTTTCCAAAGGGAGAGGGTGTAACACCCTCTCTCAGAGGAAGTCCTTTGTTCTGCCATCCTGGGCCAGGCCTGGCTGGACCCCAGGAGGGCAGATGCCTGTCTGAGGGGTTGGCAGCAGCAGCAGCTGCAGTGAAACCCCGGGAAGGGCAGTTTGGCAGTACCAGGGTCTGTGCTACAGACCACTGGGATCATGGGATTGTGCCAACTATAGCAGGATGACATAGAGGGGGCAATTCCATGATCATAGACATGTTACATGGCCATATTCGGAGTTACCATTGTGAAGCTACATATAGGTAGTGACCTATACAGTATGTAGTGCACGCGTGTAATTGTATCCCCGCACTCACAAAGTCCGGGGAATTGGCCCTGAACAATGTGAACACTAAGTAACTTTGCACCTAACCTTTACCAGGTAAAGGTTAGACATATAGGTGACTTATAAGTTACTTAAGTGCAGTGTAAAATGGCTGTGAAATAACGTGGACGTTATTTCACTCAGGCTGCAGTGGCAGGCCTGTGTAAGAATTGTCAGAGCTCCCTATGGGTGGCAAAAGAAATGCTGCAGCCCATAGGGATCTCCTGGAACCCCAATACCCTGGGTACCTCAGTACCAGGGTGTTCCAGTAAGCCAATGTAAATTGGTAAAAATAGTCACTAGCCTGTTAGTGACAATTTGGAAAGAAATGAGAGAGCATAACCACTGAGGTCCTGATTAGCAGAGCCTCAGTGAGACAGTTAGTCACTACACAGGTAACACATTCAGGCACACTTATGAGCACTGGGGCCCTGGTGAACAGGGTCCCAGTGACACATACAACTAAAACAACATATATACAGTGAAAAATGGGGGTAACATGCCAGGCAAGATGGTACTTTCCTACACAACCCCCCCCAAACGAAGGACAATAAGACTAGCCATGACCTGATGAGTCTTCATTGTCTAAGTGGAAATATCTGGAGAGTCCATCTGCATTGGAGTGGCTACTCCCAGGTCTATGTTCCACTGTATAGTCCATTCCCTGTAGGGATATGGACCACCTCAACAATTTAGGATTTTCACCTTTCATTTGTTTTAGCCAAAGTAGAGGTTTGTGGTCTGTCTGAACAATGAAGTGAGTGCCAAACAGGTATGGCCTCAACTTCTTCAGTGCCCAGACCACAGCAAAGGCCTCCCTCTCAATGGCAGACCAACGCTTTTCTCTAGGGGTCAACCTCCTACTAATAAAAGCAACAGGTTGATCCTGGCCCTCAGAATTAAGTTGTGATAGGACTGCCCCTACTCCTAATTCAGATGCATCAGTCTGGACATAGAATTTTTTAGAGTAACAAGGGCTTTTCAGGACAGGTGCAGAGCACATGGCCTGCTTCAGCTCCTCAAAAGCTTTCTGACAGTTTGCTGTCCATAATACCTTTTTAGGCATCTTTTTGGAAGTGAGGTCATTAAGAGGGGCTGCAATGGAGCCATAGTTCTTAATGAACCTCCTGTAATACCCAGTGAGGCCTAGGAAGGCTCTCACCTGAGTCTGTGTAGTAGGGGGAACCCAATCAATAATTGTTTGGATTTTCCCCTGTAGTGGTGCAATCTGTTCCCCACCAACAAGGTGTCCCAGATAAACCACCTTACCCTGCCCTATCTGGCACTTTGAAGCCTTGATAGTGAGGCCTGCCTTTTGCAGGGCCTCCAAAACTTTCCATAGGTGGACCAGGTGATCATCCCAGCTGGAGCTAAAGACAGCTATATCGTCCAAATATGCTGCACTGAAAGCTTCCAGCCCTTGCAGGACTGTGTTCACCAACCTCTGAAAAGTGGCAGGTGCATTTTTCAAACCAAAAGGCATTACAGTAAACTGGTAATGTCCTCCAATGGTTGAAAATGCTGTTTTAGGTTTAGCATCTTCTGGCAATTTGATCTGCCAATACCCTGCAGTCAAATCAAAAGTGCTTAGATACTTGGCAGATGCCAGTGTGTCTATGAGCTCATCTGCCCTGGGTATAGGGTGAGCATCAGTTTTGGTTACCAAGTTGAGACCTCTATAGTCTACACATAACCGCATTTCCTTCTTTCCATCTTTGGAATGGGGTTTTGGTACAAGTACCACAGGAGAAGCCCATGGACTTTCAGAGTTCTCAACCACTCCTAGTTCTAACATTTTCTGGACCTCTTGCTTTATGCAGTCCCTGACATGGTCAGGCTGCCTATAGATCTTACTTTTGACAGGCAAGCTGTCTCCAGTATCTATAGTGTGCTCACACCAAGAAGTGGTACCTGGCACAGTAGAGAAGAGTTCAGAGAATTGATCTAGGCGGTTTATGCAATTGTCTTTCTGCTCAGCAGTAAGACAATCAGCCAAAACTACACCTTCCACCAGAGCATCTTGTTCTGTGGAAGAGAAGAGATCAGGTAGAGGATCACTGTCTTCTTCCTGTCCCTCATCTGTTGCCATGAGCAGGGTGAGATCATCCCTGTCATAGTAGGGTTTCAGGCGGTTTACATGGAGTACCCTAAGGGGACTCCTTGCAGTGCCTAAGTCAACTAAATAGGTGACTTCTCCCTTTTTCTCAACAATTGTGTGGGGTCCACTCCATTTGTCTTGGAGTGCTCTTGGGGCCACAGGCTCCAAGACCCACACTTTCTGCCCTGGTTGGTACTGAACCAAAACAGCCTTCTGATCATGCCATTGCTTCTGGAGCTCATGGCTGGCCTGAAGGTTTTTACTGGCCTTTTCATGTACTCAGCCATTCTTGATCTGAGGCCAAGTACATAATCCACAATATCCTGCTTAGGAGCTTTTAAAGGTTGTTCCCAACCCTCCTTTACAAGTGTGAGTGGACCCCTAACAGGGTGTCCAAAAAGAAGTTCAAAGGGGCTGAAGCCCACTCCTTTCTGGGGTACCTCCCTGTAGGCAAAAAGGAGGCATGGTAGAAGGATATCCCATCTCCTACGGAGTTTTTCAGGGAGACCCATAATCATGCCTTTGAGAGTTTTATTAAATCTCTCCACCAGTCCATTTGTTTGTGGATGATAGGGTGTAGTGAACTTGTAAGTTACACCACACTCCTTCCACATGGCCTTTAAGTATGCAGACATGAAATTGCTTCCCCTGTCTGATACTACTTCCTTTGGGAAGCCCACCCTGGAAAATATTTCCAGGAGGGCCTTTGCCACTGCAGGAGCTGTAGTGGTCCTTAAAGGAATAGCTTCAGGGTATCTTGTGGCATGGTCCACTACCACCAAGATGAATCTATTGCCTGAAGCAGTAGGAGGGTAAAGGGGGCCAACTATGTCAACCCCTACCCTTTCAAAGGGAACCCCAACCACAGGCAGTGGAATAAGGGGTGCCTTTGGGTTGCCACCTGTCTTGCCACTGGCTTGACAGGTTTCACAGGACTTACAAAATTCCTTTGTGTCCTCAGACATTCTAGGCCAATGAAACAGGGGAACAAGCCTGTCCCAAGTTTTCATTTGTCCTAGATGCCTAGCTAGGGGAATGTCATGTGCCAGGGTTAGGAGGAACTTTCTGTACTCCTGAGGAATCACTAATCTCCTGGCAGCTCCAGGTTTAGGATCCCTATGCTCAGTGTACAAGAGGTTGTCCTCCCAGTAAACTCTGTGAGAGTCACTGACATCCCCATTAGCCTGTTTGACAGCTTGCTGTCTGAGACCCTCTAATGTGGGACAGGTTTGCTGTGCCACACTCAGCTCCTCTCTGGCAGGCCCCCCTTCACCCAAAAGCTCAGCAGTGTCTGCTTCCAGCTCCCCTGGTGTAGGTTCTGCACAGGGAGGGAATTCTTCTTCCTCAGAAGTTGAATCCACTGTAGAGGGAGGGATAGTAGGAAGTGGTTTGCTTCTACTAGCCCTAGCTTTAGGGAGCACTTGGTCCATTGTTCCAGGATCCAAGCTTCCCTGTCCTTTTTGCTTTTTGGCCTGAGCCCTTGTCAAAGCAAAAATATGCCCTGGGATGCCCAGCATTGCTGCATGGGCTTCCAACTCCACATCTGACCAAGCTGATGTCTCCAAATCATTTCCTAGTAGACAGTCTACAGGTAAATCTGTGGCTACCACAACTTTCTTTGGACCAGTAACCCCCCCCCAGTTGAGATTAACAACAGCCATGGGGTGGCTAAGTGTGTTGTTGTGAGCATCGGTTACTTGGTACTGGTGACCAAGTAGGTGTTGTTCAGGGTGGACCAGTTTCTCTATGACCATAGTCACACTGGCTCCAGTGTCCCTGTAGGCCTGAACCTCAACACCATTTATTAGGGGTAGCTGCTTGTACTTATCCATATTAAGGGGACAAGCAACTAAGGTGGCTAAATCAATAGCCCCCTCAGAGACTAACACAGCCTCTGTGGCCTCCCTAACAAGGCCAACCCCAACTAAGTTACCAATAGTGAGCCCAGCTACACCCTTGGATTGGCTATTAGTAGGTTTGCTCCCACCACCACTGCTATTAGTAGGGACACTAGGGGTAGCAGTAGGGGTTGTAGTGGTAGGAGCATTGGTGCTTTTCTTTGGACAACTGGGATCTGTTGTCCAATGGCCTTTTATTTTACATAAATAGCACCATGGTTTCTTTTCCTTGTTCTGATTAAAAGAGGATTTGGGCCCACCACCCCCACCAGAGTGTTTTTGTGGGCCTGATGAAGACTCATTTTTAGATTTGTCCCCACCCTTGTCAGAAGACTTACCATCCTTCTTTTTGTTGCCATCTTTGTCACCCCCTGTATGAACTTTTCTGTTCACCCTTGTTCTGACCCATTTGTCTGCCTTCTTTCCCAATTCTTGGGGAGAGGTCAGATCAGAGTCCACCAAGTACTGGTGCAACAAATCAGACACACAATTATTAAGAATATGCTCTCTCAGGATCAAGTTATACAGGCTGTCATAATCAGTAACTTTACTGCCATGTAACCACCCCTCCAAGGCCTTCACTGAATGGTCAATGAAATCAACCCAGTCTTGTGAAGACTCCTTTTTGGTCTCTCTGAACTTTATCCTGTATTGTTCAGTGGTTAAGCCATAACCATCCAGGAGTGCATTCTTAAGAACTTGGAAATTATTAGCATCATTTTCTTTCACAGTAAGGAGCCTATACCTACCTTTTCCACTAAATGATAGCCATAGGATAGCAGCCCACTGCCTTTGAGGGACATCCTGTACAACACATGCCCTCTCAAGTGCAGCAAACCACTTGTTAATGTCATCCCCCTCCTTATAAGGGGGAACTATCTTGTGCAGATTCCTGGAATCATGCTCTTTTGCAGGATGACAATGGGGAATACTGCTGCTGCCACCATGGGTTTCTAAACCCAACTTCTGTCTTTCCTTCTCTAGTTCAAAAGACTGTCTATCCAAATCCAGCTGTTGCTTTTTAAGCTTCAGTCTGGTTTGTTCCACCCTCAACTTATTGAGTTCACTCTCTAACATTCTGTCATCAGGGTTGGTGGGAGGGACATTCCTAGATACAGAGGTATGATGGGAATGAACAGAAGGAGACCTGTCCCTTACAGAAGCCACCCTAACAGCTTGGCTAACAGAAACATCACTACCAGTATGGTGAGAATAAATGCTTTTGCTATGATGTGAGACAACACTATTTGTATGGTGTGGCTCTCCATCATTACCAACTATGCTAGACTGTCTAGTAATGGGCAGGCTAGGAAGTTTCTTTCCTGAATCTTTTCCTGGGGGAGTCCCTGGATCAGATTGGGAACCATTAGCTACTTTTTCTACAGATGGGGCACTTCTAGCCTTATCCTGTTCTCTAAGCATGTTAAGTAACAGTTCCAAGGAAGGATTCTTCCCTACACTCAAACCAGTGCAGAGAGGAGGCAGACTACCCCCACAGCATGCACCACCAGGAAAACAGTCGAGAAGGCGGCAGGATCAGCGTTACAGAGTTGCAGTAGTCGTCTTTGCTACTATGTTGCAGGTTTGAAGGCTTCCAGCGCGGTCAGCAGTCGATTCCTTGGCAGAAGGTGAAGAGAGAGATGCAGAGTAACTCTGATGAGCTCTTGCATTCGTTATCTAAAGTTTCCCCAGAGACAGAGACCCTAAATAGCCAGAAAAGAGGGTTTGGCTACCTAGGAGAGAGGATAGGCTACTAACACCTGAAGGAGCCTATCAGAAGGAGTCTCTGACGTCACCTGGTGGCACTGGCCACTCAGAGCAGTCCAGTGTGCCAGCAGCACCTCTGTTTCCAAGATGGCAGAGGTCTGGAGCACACTGGAGGAGCTCTGGAAACCTCCCAGGGGAGGTGCAGGTCAGGGGAGTGGTCACTCCCCTTTCCTTTGTCCAGTTTCGCGCCAGAGCAGGGCTAAGGGGTCCCCTGAACCGGTGTAGACTGGCTTATGCAGAATTGGGCACATCTGTGCCCAAGAAAGCATTTCCAGAGGCTGGGGGAGGCTACTCCTCCCCTGCCTTCACACCATTTTCCAAAGGGAGAGGGTGTAACACCCTCTCTCAGAGGAAGTCCTTTGTTCTGCCATCCTGGGCCAGGCCTGGCTGGACCCCAGGAGGGCAGATGCCTGTCTGAGGGGTTGGCAGCAGCAGCAGCTGCAGTGAAACCCCAGGAAGGGCAGTTTGGCAGTACCAGGGTCTGTGCTACAGACCACTGGGATCATGGGATTGTGCCAACTATAGCAGGATGACATAGAGGGGGCAATTCCATGATCATAGACATGTTACATGGCCATATTCGGAGTTACCATTGTGAAGCTACATATAGGTAGTGACCTATATGTAATGCACGCGTGTAATTGTGTCCCCGCACTCACAAAGTCCGGGGAATTGGCCCTGAACAATGTGAACACTAAGTAACTTTGCACCTAACCTTTACCAGGTAAAGGTTAGACATATAGGTGACTTATAAGTTACTTAAGTGCAGTGTAAAATGGCTGTGAAATAACGTGGACGTTATTTCACTCAGGCTGCAGTGGCAGGCCTGTGTAAGAATTGTCAGAGCTCCCTATGGGTGGCAAAAGAAATGCTGCAGCCCATAGGGATCTCCTGGAACCCCAATACCCTGGGTACCTCAGTACCATATACTAGGGAATTATAAGGGTGTTCCAGTAAGCCAATGTAAATTGGTAAAAATAGTCACTAGCCTGTTAGTGACAATTTGGAAAGAAATGAGAGAGCATAACCACTGAGGTTCTGATTAGCAGAGCCTCAGTGAGACAGTTAGTCACTACACAGATAACACATTCAGGCACACTTATGAGCACTGGGGCCCTGGTGAACAGGGTCCCAGTGACACATACAACTAAAACAACATATATACAGTGAAAAATGGGGGTAACATGCCAGGCAAGATGGTACTTTCCTACACAACCCCCCCCAAACGAAGGACAATAAAACTAGCCATGACCTGATGAGTCTTCATTGTCTAAGTGGAAATATCTGGAGAGTCCATCTGCATTGGAGTGGCTACTCCCAGGTCTATGTTCCACTGTTAGTCCATTCCCTGTAGGGATATGGACCACCTCAACAATTTAGGATTTTCACCTTTCATTTGTTTTAGCCAAAGTAGAGGTTTGTGGTCTGTCTGAACAATGAAGTGAGTGCCAAACAGGTATGGCCTCAACTTCTTCAGTGCCCAGACCACAGCAAAGGCCTCCCTCTCAATGGCAAACCAACGCTTTTCTCTAGGGGTCAACCTCCTACTAATAAAAGCAACAGGTTGATCCTGGCCCTCAGAATTAAGTTGTGATAGGACTGCCCCTACTCCTAATTCAGATGCATCAGTCTGGACATAGAATTTTTTAGAGTAACAAGGGCTTTTCAGGACAGGTGCAGAGCACATGGCCTGCTTCAGCTCCTCAAAAGCTTTCTGACAGTTTGCTGTCCATAATACCTTTTTAGGCATCTTTTTGGAAGTGAGGTCATTAAGAGGGGCTGCAATGGAGCCATAGTTCTTAATGAACCTCCTGTAATACCCAGTGAGGCCTAGGAAGGCTCTCACCTGAGTCTGTGTAGTAGGGGGAACCCAATCAATAATTGTTTGGATTTTCCCCTGTAGTGGTGCAATCTGTTCCCCACCAACAAGGTGTCCCAGATAAACCACCTTACCCTGCCCTATCTGGCACTTTGAAGCCTTGATAGTGAGGCCTGCCTTTTGCAGGGCCTCCAAAACTTTCCATAGGTGGACCAGGTGATCATCCCAGCTGGAGCTAAAGACAGCTATATCGTCCAAATATGCTGCACTGAAAGCTTCCAGCCCTTGCAGGACTGTGTTCACCAACCTCTGAAAAGTGGCAGGTGCATTTTTCAAACCAAAAGGCATTACAGTAAACTGGTAATGTCCTCCAATGGTTGAAAATGCTGTTTTAGATTTAGCATCTTCTGGCAATTTGATCTGCCAATACCCTGCAGTCAAATCAAAAGTGCTTAGATACTTGGCAGATGCCAGTGTATCTATGAGCTCATCTGCCCTGGGTATAGGGTGAGCATCAGTTTTGGTTACCAAGTTGAGACCTCTATAGTCTACACAAAACCGCATTTCCTTCTTTCCATCTTTGGAATGGGGTTTTGGTACAAGTACCACAGGAGAAGCCCATGGACTGTCAGAGTGCTCAACCACTCCTAGTTCTAACATTTTCTGGACCTCTTGCTTTATGCAGTCCCTGACATGGTCAGGCTGCCTATAGATCTTACTTTTGACAGGCAAGCTGTCTCCAGTATCTATAGTGTGCTCACACCAAGAAGTGGTACCTGGCACAGTAGAGAAGAGTTCAGAGAATTGATCTAGGAGGTTTATGCAATTGTCTTTCTGCTCAGCAGTAAGACAATCAGCCAAAACTACACCTTCCACCAGAGCATCTTGTTCTGTGGAAGAGAAGAGATCAGGTAGAGGATCACTGTCTTCTTCCTGTCCCTCATCTGTTGCCATGAGCAGGGTGAGATCATCCCTGTCATAGTAGGGTTTCAGGCGGTTTACATGGAGTACCCTAAGGGGACTCCTTGCTGTGCCTAAGTCAACTAAATAGGTGACTTCTCCCTTTTTCTCAACAATTGTGTGGGGTCCACTCCATTTGTCTTGGAGTGCTCTTGGGGCCGCAGGCTCCAAGACCCACACTTTCTGCCCTGGTTGGTACTGAACCAAAACAGCCTTCTGATCATGCCATTGCTTCTGGAGCTCATGGCTGGCCTGAAGGTTTTTACTGGCCTTTTCATGTACTCAGCCATTCTTGATCTGAGGCCAAGTACATAATCCACAATATCCTGCTTAGGAGCTTTTAAAGGTTGTTCCCAACCCTCCTTTACAAGTGTGAGTGGACCCCTAACAGGGTGTCCAAAAAGAAGTTCAAAGGGGCTGAAGCCCACTCCTTTCTGGGGTACCTCCCTGTAGGCAAAAAGGAGGCATGGTAGAAGGATATCCCATCTCCTACGGAGTTTTTCAGGGAGACCCATAATCATGCCTTTGAGAGTTTTATTAAATCTCTCCACCAGTCCATTTGTTTGTGGATGATAGGGTGTAGTGAACTTGTAAGTTACACCACACTCCTTCCACATGGCCTTTAAGTATGCAGACATGAAATTGCTTCCCCTGTCTGATACTACTTCCTTTGGGAAGCCCACCCTGGAAAATATTCCCAGGAGGGCCTTTGCCACTGCAGGAGCTGTAGTGGTCCTTAAAGGAATAGCTTCAGGGTATCTTGTGGCATGGTCCACTACCACCAAGATGAATCTATTGCCTGAAGCAGTAGGAGGGTCTAGGGGGCCAGCTATGTCAACCCCTACCCTTTCAAAGGGAACCCCAACCACAGGCAGTGGAATAAGGGGTGCCTTTGGGGTGCCACCCGTCTTGCCACTGGCTTGACAGGTTTCACAGGACTTACAAAATTCCTTTGTGTCCTCAGACATTCTAGGCCAATGAAACAGGGGAACAAGCCTGTCCCAAGTTTTCATTTGTCCTAGATGCCCAGCTAGGGGAATGTCATGTGCCAGGGTTAGGAGGAACTTTCTGTACTCCTGAGGAATCACTAATCTCCTGGCAGCTCCAGGTTTAGGATCCCTATGCTCAGTGTACAAGAGGTTGTCCTCCCAGTAAACTCTGTGAGAGTCACTGACATCCCCATTAGCCTGTTTGACAGCTTGCTGTCTGAGACCCTCTAATTTGGGACAGGTTTGCTGTGCCACACTCAGCTCCTCTCTGGCAGGCCCCCCTTCACCCAAAAGCTCAGCAGTGTCTGCTTCCAGCTCCCCTGGTGTAGGTTCTGCACAGGGAGGGAATTCTTCTTCCTCAGAAGTTGAATCCACTGTAGAGGGAGGGATAGTAGGAAGTGGTTTGCTTCTACTAGCCCTAGCTTTAGGGAGCACTTGGTCCATTGTTCCAGGATCCAAGCTTCCCTGTCCTTTTTGCTTTTTGGCCTGAGCCCTTGTCAAAGCAAAAATATGCCCTGGGATGCCCAGCATTGCTGCATGGGCTTCCAACTCCACATCTGACCAAGCTGATGTCTCCAAATCATTTCCTAGTAGACAGTCTACAGGTAAATCTGTGGCTACCACAACTTTCTTTGGACCAGTAACCCCCCCCCCCAGTTGAGATTAACAACAGCCATGGGGTGGCTAAGTGTGTTGTTGTGAGCATCGGTTACTTGGTACTGGTGACCAAGTAGGTGTTGTTCAGGGTGGACCAGTTTCTCTATGACCATAGTCACACTGGCTCCAGTGTCCCTGTAAGCCTGAACCTCAACACCATTTATTAGGGGTAGCTGCTTGTACTTATCCATATTAAGGGGACAAGCAACTAAGGTGGCTAAATCAATAGCCCCCTCAGAGACTAACACAGCCTCTGTGGCCTCCCTAACAAGGCCAACCCCAACTAAGTTACCAATAGTGAGCCCAGCTACACCCTTGGATTGGCTATTAGTAGGTTTGCTCCCACCACCACTGCTATTAGTAGGGACACTAGGGGTAGCAGTAGGGGTTGTAGTGGTAGGAGCATTGGTGCTTTTCTTTGGACAACTGGGATCTGTTGTCCAATGGCCTTTTATTTTACATAAATAGCACCATGGTTTCTTTTCCTTGTTCTGATTAAAAGAGGATTTGGGCCCCCCCCCCCACCAGAGTGTTTTTGTGGGCCTGATGAAGACTCATTTTTAGATTTGTCCCCACCCTTGTCAGAAGACTTACCATCCTTCTTTTTGTTGCCATCTTTGTCACCCCCTGTATGAACTTTTCTGTTCACCCTTGTTCTGACCCATTTGTCTGCCTTCTTTCCCAATTCTTGGGTAGAGGTCAGATCAGAGTCCACCAAGTACTGGTGCAACAAATCAGACACACAATTATTAAGAATATGCTTTCTCAGGATCAAGTTATACAGGCTGTCATAATCAGTAACTTTACTGCCATGTAACCACCCCTCCAAGGCCTTCACTGAATGGTCAATGAAATCAACCCAGTCTTGTGAAGACTCCTTTTTGGTCTCTCTGAACTTTATCCTGTATTGTTCAGTGGTTAAGCCATAACCATCCAGGAGTGCATTCTTAAGAACTTGGAAATTATTAGCATCATTTTCTTTCACAGTAAGGAGCCTATACCTACCTTTTCCACTAAATGATAGCCATAGGATAGCAGCCCACTGCCTTTGAGGGACATCCTGTACAACACATGCCCTCTCAAGTGCAGCAAACCACTTGTTAATGTCATCCCCCTCCTTATAAGGGGGAACTATCTTGTGCAGATTCCTGGAATCATGCTCTTTTGCAGGATGACTATGGGGAATACTGCTGCTGCCACCATGGGTTTCTAAACCCAACTTCTGTCTTTCCTTCTCTAGTTCAAAAGACTGTCTATCCAAATCCAGCTGTTCCTTTTTAAGCTTCAGTCTGGTTTGTTCCACCCTCAATTTATTGAGTTCCCTCTCTAACATTCTGTCATCAGGGTTGGTGGGAGGGACATTCCTAGATACAGAGGTATGATGGGAATGAACAGAAGGAGACCTGTCCCTTACAGAAGCCATCCTAACAGCTTGGCTAACAGAAACATCACTACCAGTATGGTGAGAATAAATGCTTTTGCTATGATGTGAGACAACACTATTTGTATGGTGTGGCTCTCCATCATTACCAACTATGCTAGACTGTCTAGTAATGGGCAGGCTAGGAAGTTTCTTTCCTGAATCTTTTCCTGCGGGAGTCCCTGGATCAGATTGGGAACCATTAGCTACTTTTTCTACAGATGGGGCACTTCTAGCCTTATCCTGTTCTCTAAGCATGTTAAGTAACAGTTCCAAGGAAGGATTCTTCCCTACACTCAAACCTCTCTCTACACAGAGACTCCTTGCTCCTTTCCAGCTAAGGTGGTCATATGCAAGTTTGGACAGATCAACATTTTGGCCTGTGCCAGACATTTTTAGAGAGAGTTAAAGTGATAGAAAAAGAGAAAAAAGTTTTCAGAACTTTTTAGAAAGACAGAAAAAAAACTTTTTAAACTTTTAAGAACTTTTTGAAAGTTTAGAAGTACTTTTCAGCACTTTAGAAAAGAGTGAAAAGAGGAAATGCAGAACTTTTTAGCACTGTGTACACACACTGACCTTGTTTTGTATATTTTTCTCTTATGAAAAGTACAATGACAAGAGTGGTAAGTAGTCTCAAAGCACTTATCCCACCACTGCACAACCAATGTAGGAGGCTGGACTGGCTTGTAGTGAGTACCAAGGGGTACTTGCACCTTGCACCAGGCCCAGTTATCCCTTATTAGTGTATAGGGTGTCTAGCAGCTTAGGCTGATAGATAATGGTAGCTTAGCAGAGCAGCTCAGGCTGAACTAAGAGACGTGTGAAGCTACTACAGTACCACTCAGTGTCATATGCACAATATCATAAGAAAACACAATACACAGTTATACTAAAAATAAAGGTACTTTATTTTTATGACAATATGCCAAAGTATCTTAGAGTGTACCCTCAGTGAGAGGATAGGAAATATACACAAGATATATATACACAATACCAAAAATATGCAGTATAGTCTTAGAAAACAGTGCAAACAATGTATAGTTACAATAGGATGCAATGGGGAAACATAGGGATAGGGGCAACACAAACCATATACTCCAAAAGTGGAATGCGAACCACGAATGGACCCCAAACCTATGTGACCTTGTAGAGGGTCGCTGGGACTATTAGAAAATAGTGAGACTTAGAAAAATAACCCTCCCCAAGACCCTGAAAAGTGAGTGCAAAGTGCACTAAAGTTCCCCTAAGGACAAAGAAGTCGTGTTAGAGGAATAATGCAGGAAAGACACAAACCAACAATGCAACAACACTGGATTTCCAATCTGGGGTACCTGTGGAACAAGGGGACCAAGTCCAAAAGTCACAAGCAAGTCGGAGATGGGCAGATGCCCAGGAAATGCCAGCTGCGGGTGCAAAGAAGCTTCTACTGGACAGAAGAAGCTGCAGTTTCTGCAGGAACGCAAAGGGCTAGAGACTTCCCCTTTGGAGGACGGATCCCTCTTGCCTTGTAGAGTCGTGCAGAAGTATTTTCCCGCCGAAAGAACGCCAACAAGCCTTGCTAGCTGCAAATCTTACGGTTAGCGTTTTTGGACGCTGCTGTGGCCCTGGAGGGACCAGGAGGTCGCAAATTGGACCAGGCGAGAGAGGGGACGTCGAGCAAGACAAGGAGCCCTCTCAGCAGCAGGTAGCTCCCGGAGAAGTGCCAGAAACAGGCACTACAAGGATGCGTGAAACGGTGCTCACCCGAAGTCGCACAAAGGAGTCCCACGTCGCCGGAGACCAACTTAGAAAGTCGTGCAATGCAGATTAGAGTGCCGTGGACCCAGGCTTGGCTGTGCACAAAGGATTTCCGCCGGAAGTGCACAGGGGCCGGAGTAGCTGCAAAAGTCGCGGTTCCCAGCAATGCAGTCTAGCGAGGTGAGGCAAGGACTTACCTCCACCAAACTTGGACTGAAGAGTCACTGGACTGTGGGGGTCACTTGGACAGAGTTGCTGGATTCGAGGGACCTCGCTCGTCGTGCTGAGAGG
Source organism: Pleurodeles waltl (assembly GCF_031143425.1). Classification (NCBI taxonomy): domain Eukaryota; kingdom Metazoa; phylum Chordata; class Amphibia; order Caudata; family Salamandridae; genus Pleurodeles; species Pleurodeles waltl. Next base: position 685,059,534 of record NC_090447.1, read on the forward strand.
AGACCCAAGGGACCGGTAATGCAGCTTTTTGGAGCCTGCGGTTGCAGGGGGAAGATTCCGTCGACCCACAGGAGATTTCTTCGGAGCTTCTAGTGCAGAGAGGAGGCAGACTACCCCCACAGCATGCACCACCAGGAAAACAGTCGAGAAGGCGGCAGGATCAGCGTTACAGAGTTGCAGTAGTCGTCTTTGCTACTATGTTGCAGGTTTGCAGGCTTCCAGCGCGGTCAGCAGTCGATTCCTTGGCAGAAGGTGAAGAGAGAGATGCAGAGGAACTCTGATGAGCTCTTGCATTCGTTATCTAAAGTTTCCCCAGAGACAGAGACCCTAAATAGCCAGAAAAGAGGGTTTGGCTACCTAGGAGAGAGGATAGGCTACTAACACCTGAAGGAGCCTATCAGAAGGAGTCTCTGACATCACCTGGTGGCACTGGCCACTCAGAGCAGTCCAGTGTGCCAGCAGCACCTCTGTTTCCAAGATGGCAGAGGTCTGGAGCACACTGGAGGAGCTCTGGACACCTCCCAGGGGAGGTGCAGGTCAGGGGAGTGGTCACTCCCCTTTCCTTTGTCCAGTTTCGCGCCAGAGCAGGGCTAAGGGGTCCCCTGAACCGGTGTAGACTGGCTTATGCAGAATTGGGCACATCTGTGCCCAAGAAAGCATTTCCAGAGGCTGGGGGAGGCTACTCCTCCCCTGCCTTCACACCATTTTCCAAAGGGAGAGGGTGTAACACCCTCTCTCAGAGGAAGTCTTTTGTTCTGCCATCCTGGGCCAGGCCTGGCTGGACCCCAGGAGGGCAGATGCCTGTCTGAGGGGTTGGCAGCAGCAGCAGCTGCAGTGAAACCCCAGGAAGGGCAGTTTGGCAGTACCAGGGTCTGTGCTACAGACTACTGGGATCATGGGATTGTGCCAACTATGCCAGGATGACATAGAGGGGGCAATTCCATGATCATAGACATGTTACATGGCCATATTCGGAGTTTCCATTGTGAAGCTACATATAGGTAGTGACCTATATGTAGTGCACGCGTGTAATGGTGTCCCCGCACTCACAAAGTCCGGGGAATTGGCCCTGAACAATGTGGGGGCACCTTGGCTAGTGCCAGGGTGCCCTCACACTAAGTAACTTTGCACCTAACCTTTACCAGGTAAAGGTTAGACATATAGGTGACTTATAAGTTACTTAAGTGCAGTGTAAAATGGCTGTGAAATAACGTGGACGTTATTTCACTCAGGCTGCAGTGGCAGGCCTGTGTAAGAATTGTCAGAGCTCCCTATGGGTGGCAAAAGAAATGCTGCAGCCCATAGGGATCTCCTGGAACCCCAATACCCTGGGTACCTCAGTACCATATACTAGGGAATTATAAGGGTGTTCCAGTAAGCCAATGTAAATTGGTAAAAATAGTCACTAGCCTGTTAGTGACAATTTGGAAAGAAATGAGAGAGCATAACCACTGAGGTTCTGATTAGCAGAGCCTCAGTGAGACAGTTAGTCACTACACAGGTAACACATTCAGGCACACTTATGAGCACTGGGGCCCTGGTGAACAGGGTCCCAGTGACACATACAACTAAAACAACATATATAGTGAAAAATGGGGGTAACATGCCAGGCAAGATGGTACTTTCCTACACTGACCCAATCACAGTTCTCTAACCACCACTGCAGATCTTTTGCAGTTCCCTCTGAAATCTGAACTTTGTCGGTGGGGTTCCCCTGATGCTGTGCCTATTGGAACTTTAAGTCCCACTGCAGAGCACTCATAAGCCATCTGGCATATTTGACTAAGAGGATGCAGGAGGCCATGAGGCCCAATAGCCTCAGAGTCTGTCTCACCAAAATCCAGGAGAGAGGCTGAAACATCGGTATCATAACCTGAATATCCTAGACTTGCTGCTTGGGTGGATAAGCCCAAAACTGCACTGTGTCCAGAACAGCTCTGATGAAAGGGAGCTTCTGAGAGGGAGTCAGGTATGACTTTGGCAAGTTTATAGTGAATCCCAATGAATGCAGGAGGTTCGCCGTAGTCTGAACGTTGGTGATGACAGCTTGGGATGAAGGAGCCTTCAACAGCCAATCATCGAGGTAGGGGAAGACAATAACCCCTAACCTCTGCAGAGGAACTGCTACCACTGCCATCATTTTGGTGAACACCTAAGGGGCACTGGTGACACCGAAGAGGAGCACAGTAAACAGAAAGTGCTCATGGCCCACCTTGAAGCTCAAGTACTGCCTGTGGGCAGGCAGGATGGGGATGTGAAAATACGCATCCTGCAAGTCCAGCGTTACCATCCAGTCTCCTTGGTCTCAGGCAGACAAGACCTGAGCAAGAGTGAGCATCTTGAATTTCTCTTTTTTGAGGAACATATTGACGTCCCGCAAATCTAGAATAGGGCGAAGACCCTCGTTCTTTTTGGGTATCAGAAAGTAGCGGGAATAACAACCACTGTCTACTTCTGACATCGGGACCCTTTCAATGGCTCTCTTGGCCCACAGAGCCGTAATTCCTCATGGAGCAAGACTAAGTGATCCTCAAACAGCTGTTTTTTCTAATGGAGGCACAGAGGGAGGGAAACTCTAGAAAGGGAGAAATTAGTCCTTCTGCATGATCTGCAAGACCCATTAGTCCAATGTTATGTTACCTCCAGTGAGGGAGATGAAATTGAAGCCCGAGAATACTAGAAGCACTCCAGCACCGAGTCTGCCTTTTCACCAAATAGGTGGGACACACTGAGGAGCATGTCAGTAAGGTTTGCCTGGACATCCCCCAAAAAGTCAGATGTACGAAGCCAGGCGTGGCGATGAAGGGCCACCGTCGACGAAATTGCTCAACCCAGACAGTCAGTCATATCCAAACCACACCTGATAGTAAACTTGGATGCATCTCTCCCATCTTTGATTGCTTGTGAGAGAGTGTTCCCGCACGCCCTCCGGGACCTGAGGCAGCACCTGTGCCATCGTATCCTATAAAGTATGTGAAAAACGGCCCAAAAGGCATGAGATGTTTACTGACCTCATGTAGGAAGGTAGCCTCTTTCTAGACTTGTTCCCCCCGCTTTTGGCCTGTTTGTGAGTATATGTCAGGGTGTTTTCACTGTCTCACTGGGATCCTGCTAGCCAGGGCCCAGTGCTCATAGTGAAAACCCTATGTTGTCAGTGTGTTTGTTATGTGTCACTGGGATCCCGCTAGCTAGGACCCCAGTGCTCATAGGTTTGTGGCCTATATGTGTTCCCTGTGTGGTGCCTAACTGTATCACTGAGGCTCTGCTAACCAGAACCTCAGTGTTTATGCTCACTCCGCTTGCTAAAGTTGTCACTGCAGGCTAGTGACTAATTTTACCAATTCTCATTGGCACACTGGTACACCCATATAATTCCTGTGTATATGGTACTTAAGTACCCAGGGTATTGGGGTTCCAGGAGATCCCTATGGGCTGCAGCATTTCTTTTGCCACCCATAGGGAGCTCAGACAATTCTTACACAGGTCTGCACTGCAGCCTGAGTGAAATAACGTCCACGTTATTTCAAAGCCATTTTTCACTGCACATAAGTAACTTATAAGTCACCTATATGTCTAACCCTCACTTAGTGAAGGTTGGGTGCCAAGTTACTTAGTGTGTGGGCACCCTATCACTAGCCAAGGTGACCCCACATCGTTCAGGGCGAATTCCCCGAACTTTGTGAGTGAGGGGACACCATTACACGCGTGCACTATACATAGGTCACTACCTATGTATAACGTCACAATGATAACTCCGAACATGGCCATGTAACATGTCTAAGATCATGGAATTGTCTCCCCAATACCATTCTGGTATTGGGGGAACAATTCCATGATCCCCCGGGTCTCTAGCACAGACCCGGGTGCTGCCAAACTGCCTTTCTGGGGTTTCCACTGCAGCTGTTGCTGCTGCCAACCCCTCAGACAGGATTCTGCCCTCCTGGGGTCTGGGCAGCCCCAGCCCAGGAAGGCAGAACAAAGGATTTCCTCTGAGAGAGGGTGTTACACCCTCTCCCTTTGGAAATATGTGTGAAGGGCCTGGGAGGAGTAGCCTCCCCCAGACTCTGGAAATGCTTTAATGGGCACCATGCATAAGCCAGTCTACACCGATTCAAGGATCCCCTAGCCCTGCTCTGGTGTGAAACTGGACAAAGGAAAGGGGAGTGACCACTCCCCGACCAGTACCTCCCAGGGGAGGTGCCCAGAGCTCCTCCAGTGTGTCCCAGACCTCTGCCATCTTGGATTCAGAGGTGTTGGGGGCACACTGGACTGCTCTGAGTGGCCAGTACCAGCAGGTGATGTCAGAGACACCCTCTGATAGGCTCTTACCTCTCTTGGTAGCCAATCCTCCTTTCTTGGTAGCCAAACTTTCTTTTCTGGCTATTTAGGGTCTCTCCTCTGGGGTATTCTTCAGCTAACGAATGCAAGAGCTCACCAGAGTTCCTCTGCACTTCCCTATTCGACTTCTGCCAAGGATCGACCGCTGGCTGCTCCAGGACGCCTGCAAAACCGCAACAAAAGTAGCAAGACGACCACCAGCAACATTATGGCGCCTCATCCTGCCGGCTTTCTCGACTGTTCCATGGTGGTGCCTGCCCTGACGGCTGTCTGCCTTCAACCTGCACTGGTAGCCAAGAAGAAATCTCCTGTGGGTCGACTGAATATTCCTCCTGCTAACGCAGGCACCAAAAGACTGCATCACCGGTCCTCTGGGTCCCCTCTCATCCTGACGAGCGTGGTCCCTGGAACACAGGCGCTATATCCAAGTGACTCCCACAGTCCAGTGATCCTTCAGTCCAAGTTTGGTGGAGGTAAGTCCTTGTCTCCCCACGCTAGACTGCAAACCTGTGAACTGCGTGATTTGCAGCCACTCCGGCTGCTGTGCACTTCTCCAAGGATTCCTTTGTGCACAGCCTAGCCTGGGTCCCCAGCACTCCGTCCTGCAGTGCTCAACCCTCTGAGTTGGACTCCGACATCGTGGGACCATCCTTTTGTGACTCTGGTTCCACCAATCTTCTAAGTGCCTGCTCTGATACTCTGCGGGTGCTGCCTGCTTCTGTGGGGGCTCTCTGAGTTGCTGAGCACCCCCTCTGTCTCCTCCTCCAAGTGGCAACATCCTGGTCCTTCCTGGTCCCCAGCAGTACCCAAAAACCTTTACCGTGACCCTTGCAGCTAGCAAGGCTTGTTTGCGGTATTTCTGCGTGGAAACACTTCTGCAACCTCCAGCACGCCGTGGGACATCTTCCATCCAAAGGAGAAGTTCCTAGCTCTCTTTGTTGTTGCAGAATCCTAAGCTTCTTCCATTTGGAGGCAGCCTTCTCGCACCTTCATCCGGGGTTTCCTGGGCTCCTGCCCCCCCGGACACTATCGCAACTCTTGGACTTGGTCTCCTTGCCTTGCAGGTCCTCAGGTCCAGGAATCCGTCTTCAGTACTTTGCTGGTGTTTGTGGTTCTTGCAGAATCCCCCTATCACAAATATTGTGTCCTTTTGGGGTAGAAGGGGTACTTTACTCCTACTTTTCAGGGACTTGGGGTGGGGTATCTTGGACACCCTGACTGTTTTCTTACAGTCCCAGCGACCCTCTACAAGCTCCCATAGGTCTGGGGTCCTTTCATGATTTGCATTCCACTTTTGGAGTATATGGTTTGTGTTTCCCCTAGACCTATGTTCACCTATTGCATCCTATTGTAATTCTACACTGTTTACATTACTTTTCTTACTATTACTTACCTGTTTTGGGTTTGTGTACATATAACTTGTGTATATTACTTACCTTCGGACTGAGGGTACTCACTGAGATACTTGTGGCATATTGTCATAAAAATAAAGTACCTTTATTTTTAGTAACTCTGAGTATTGTGTTTTGTGTTTTCTTATGATATTGTGCTATATGATAAAAGTGGTATAGTAGGAGCTTTGCATGTCTCCTGGTTCAGCCTAAGCTGCTTTGCCATAGCTACCTCCTATCAGCCTAAGCTGCTAGAAACACCTCTATTCTACTAATAAGGGAGAACTTGACCTGGCACAGAGTGTAAGTACCACAAGGTACCCACTACTTGATAGGGGGATTCTGCAGTAAGAACAAACACCAGCAGTGCACTGACAACGGATTTCTGGACCTGAGTACCTGTAAGACAAGGGGACCAAGTCCAATAGTTGCGACAGTGTCTGGGGGGGGCAGGAGCCCAGGAAACCGCAGATGAAGGTGCAAGGAAGCTGCCACCGGTTGGAAGAAGCTTGGAGTTCTGCAAGAGAGAAGAGGACTAGGAACTTCTCCTTTGGAAGACAGATGTCCCACGTCACGATGAAGTTTGCAGAGGTGTTCCCATGCAGAAAGACCGCAAACAAGCCTTGCTAGCTGCGAGGGTCACAGTAGAGGTTTTTGGGTGCTGCTGAGGACCAGGAAGGACCAGGATGTCGCCTTTTGGAGGAGGAGACGGGGGCACACAGCAACTCAGAGAGCCCTCACAGAAGCAGGAAGCATGCGCAGAAGTACCCCAACAGGCACTTGGAAAGAGAGTGAACTGGAGTCCATGTGAAGTTACAAAAGGGAGTCCCACGATGTCGGAGGACAACTCAGGAGGTTGTGCACTGTAGGTCGGAGTGCTGGGAACCCAGGCTTGGCTGTGCACAAAGGAAATCCTGGAAGAGGGCACAGGAGCCGGAGCAGCTGCAAATCACACGGTACGCAGCTTTGCAGTCTAGCGTGGAGAGGCAAGGACTTACCTCCACCAAACTTGGACTGAAGAGTCACTGGACTGTGGGAGTCACTTGGACAGAGTTGCTGTGTTCCAGGGACCACGCTCGTCAGGATTAGAGGGACCCAGAGGGCCAGTGTTGCAGTCTTTTAGTGCCTGCGTTAGCAGGGGGAAGATTCCGTCGACCCACAGGAGATTTCTTCGGAGCTTCTGGTGCAGGTTGAAGGCAGGCTACCCCTAGAGCATGCACCACCTGGAAACAGTCGAGAAAGCCGGCAGGATTAGGCGCTACAATGTTGCTGGTAGTCATCTTGCTACTTTGTTGCAGTTTTGCAGGCGTCCTGGAGAAGTCATCGGTCGATCCTTTGGTAGAAGGTGAAGAGGGAGATGCAGAGGAACTCTGGTGAGCTCTTGCATTTGTTATCTGAAGAATTCCCCAAAGCAGAGATCCCTAAATAGCCAGAAAAGGAGGTTTGGCTACCAAGGAAGGAGGATTGGCTACCAAGAGAGGTAAGAGCCTATCAGAAGGAGCCTCTGACGTCACCTGCTGGCATTGGCCACTCAGAGCAGTCCAGTGTGCCCCCAACACCTCTGTTTCCAAGATGGCAGAGGTCTGGGACACACTGGAGGAGCTCTGGGCGCCTCCCCTGGGAGATACTGTAGGAAAGTACCATCTTGCCTGGCATGTTACCCCCATTTTTCACTGTATATATGTTGTTTTAGTTGTATGTGTCACTGGGACCCTGGTAACCCAGGGCCCCAGTGCTCATAAGTGTGCCTGAATGTGTTACCTGTGTAGTGACTAACTGTCTCACTGAGGCTCTGCTAATCAGAACCTCAGTGGTTATGCTCTCTCATTTCTTTCCAAATTGTCACTAACAGGCTAGTGACCATTTTTACCAATTTACATTGGCTTACTAGAACACCCTTATAATTCCCTAGTATATGGTACTGAGGTACCCAGGGTATTGGGGTTCCAGGAGATCCCTATGGGCTGCAGCATTTCTTTTGCCACCCATAGGGAGCTCTGACAATTCTTACACAGGCCTGCCACTGCAGCCTGAGTGAAATAGCGTCCACGTTATTTCACAGCCATTTTACACTGCACTTAAGTAACTTATAAGTCACCTATATGTCTAACCTTTACCTGGTAAAGGTTAGGTGCAAAGTTACTTAGTGTGAGGGCACCCTGGCACTAGCCAAGGTGCCCCCACATTGTTCAGAGCCAATTCCCTGAACTTTGTGAGTGCGGGGACACCATTACACGCGTGCACTACATATAGGTCACTACCTATATGTAGCTTCACAATGGTAACTCCGAATATGGCCATGTAACATGTCTATGATCATGGAATTGCCCCCTCTATACCATCCTGGCATAGTTGGCACAATCCCATGATCCCAGTAGTCTGTAGCACAGACCCTGGTACTGCCAAACTGCCCTTCCTGGGGTTTCACTGCAGCTGCTGCTGCTGCCAACCCCTCAGACAGGCATCTGCCCTCCTGGGGTCCAGCCAGGCCTGGCCCAGGATGGCAGAACAAAGGACTTCCTCTGAGAGAGGGTGTTACACCCTCTCCCTTTGGAAAATGGTGTGAAGGCAGGGGAGGAGTAGCCTCCCCCAGCCTCTGGAAATGCTTTCTTGGGCACAGATGTGCCCAATTCTTCATAAGCCAGTCTACACCGGTTCAGGGGACCCCTTAGCCCTGATGTGGCGCGAAACTGGACAAAGGAAAGGGGAGTGACCACTCCCCTGACCTGCAACTCCCCTGGGAGGTGTCCAGAACTCCTCCAGTGTGCTCCAGACCTCTGCCATCTTGGAAACAGAGGTGCTGCTGGCACACTGGACTGCTCTGAGTGGCCAGTGCCACCAGGTGACGTCAGAGACTCCTTCTGATAGGCTCCTTCAGGTGTTAGTAGCCTATCCTCTCTCCTAGGTAGCCAAACCCTCTTTTCTGGCTATTTAGGGTCTCTGTCTCTGGGGAAACTTTAGATAACGAATGCAAGAGCTCATCCGAGTTCCTCTGCATCTCTCTCTTCACCTTCTGCCAAGGAATCGCCTGCTGACCGCGCTGGAAGCTTGCAAACCTGCAACATAGTAGCAAAGACGACTACTGCAACTCTGTAACGCTGATCCTGCCGCCTTCTCGACTGTTTTCCTGCTTGTGCATGCTGTGGGGGTAGTCTGCCTCCTCTCTGCACCAGAAGCTCCGAAGAAATCTCCCGTGGGTCGACTGAATCTTCCCTCTGCAACCGCAGGCACCAAAAAGCTGCATTACCGGTCCCTTGGGTCTCCTCTCAGCACAACGAGCGAGGTCCCTCGAATCCAGCAACTCTGTCCAAGTGGCCCCCACAGTCCAGTGACTCTTCAGTCCAAGTTTGGTGGAGGTAAGTCCTTGCCTCACCTCGCTGGGCTGCATTGTTGGGAACCACGACTTTTGCAGCTACTCCGGCCCCTGTGCACTTCCGGCGGAAATCCTTTGTGCACAGCCAAGCCTGGGTCCACGGCACTCTAACCTGCATTGCACGACTTGCTAAGTTGGTCTCCGGCGACGTGGGACTCCTTTGTGCGACTTCGGGTGAGCACTGTTTCACGCATCCTCGTAGTGCCTGTTTCTGGCACTTCTCTGGGTGCTACCTGCTGTTGAGAGGGCTCCTTGTCTTGCTCGACGTCCCCTCTCTCTCCTGGTCCAATTTGCGACCTCCTGGTCCCTCCTGGGCCACAGCAGCGTCCAAAAACACTAACCGCACGATTTGCAGCTAGCAAGGCTTGTTGGCGTTCCTTTGGCAGGAAAACACTTCTGCACAACTCTCCACAGCGAGTGGGATCCATCCACCAAAGGGAAAGTCTCTAGCCCTTTTCGTTCCTTCAGAAACCGCAGCTTCTTCTGTCCAGTAGAAGCTTCTTTGCACCCGCAGCTGGCATTTCCTGGGCATATGCCCATCTCCGACTTGCTTGTGACTTTTGGACTTGGTCCCCTTGTTCCACAGCTACCCTAGATTGGAAATCCACAGTTGTTGCATTGTTGGTTTGTGTCTTTCCTGCATTATTCCTCTAACACGACTTCTTTGTCCTTAGGGGAACTTTAGTGCACTTTGCACCTACTTTTCAGGGTCTTGGGGAGGGTTATTTTTCTAACTCTCACTATTTTCTAATAGTCCCAGCGACCCTCTACAAGGTCACATAGGTTTGGGGTCCATTCGTGGTTCGCATTCCACTTTTGGAGTATATGGTTTGTGTTGCCCCTATCCCTATGTTTCCCCATTGCATCCTATTGTAACTATACATTGTTTGCACTGTTTTCTAAGACTATACTGCATATTTTTGCTATTGTGTATATATATCTTGTGTATATTTCCTATCCTCTCACTGAGGGTACACTCTAAGATACTTTGGCATATTGTCATAAAAATAAAGTACCTTTATTTTTAGTATAACTGTGTATTGTGTTTTCTTATGATATTGTGCATATGACACTAAGTGGTACTGTAGTAGCTTCACCCGTCTCCTAGTTCAGCCTAAGCTGCTCTGCTAAGCTACCATTATCTATCAGCCTCAGCTGCTAGACACCCTATACACTAATAAGGGATAACTGGGCCTGGTGCAAGGTGCAAGTACCCCTTGGTACTCACTACAAGCCAGTCCAGCCTCCTACAGATACTGGTCAGGGGAGTGGTCACTCCCCTTTCCTTTGTCCAGTTTCGCGCCAAAGCAGGGCTGGGGGATCCCTGAACCGGTGTAGACTTGCTTATGCAGAGATGGGCACCATCTGTGCCCATCAAAGCATTTCCAGAGGCTGGGGGAGGCTACTCCTCCCCAGCCCTTCACACCTATTTCCAAAGGGAGAGGGTGTAACATGCTCTCTCAGAAGAAATCCTTTGTTCTGCCTTCCTGGGCCAGGGCTGCCTGGACCCCAGGAGAGCAGAAACCTGTCTGAGGGGTTTGCAGCAGCAGCAGCTGCAGTGGAGACCCCGGATAGGCAGTTTGGCAGTACCTGGGTTCTGTGCTAGAGACCTGGGGGATCATGGAATTGTCTCCAGAATGGCATTGGGGTGACAATTCCATGATCTTAGACATGTTACATGGCCATGTTCGGAGTTACCATTGTCACGCTATACATAGGTAGTGACCTATGTATAGTGCACGCGTGAAATGGTGTCCCGCACTCACAAAGTCCGGGGAAATTGCCCTGAACAATGTGGGGGCAACTTGGCTAGTGCCAGGGTGCCCACACACTAAGGGGGTCATTCCGACCCCGGCAGGCGGCGGGCACCGCCCGCCGGGCGGAGACCGCCAGAAGACCGCACCGCGGTCAAATGACCGCGGCGGTCATTCTGACTTTCCCGCTGGGCGGGCGGGCGACCGCCAAAAGGCCGCCCACCCGCCCAGCGGGAAAGCCCCAGCAACGATGAAGCCGGCTCCGAATGGAGCCGGCGGAGTTGCTGGTGTGCGACGGGTGCAGTGGCACCCGTCGCGATTTTCAGTGTCTGCTAGGCAGACACTGAAAATCATTATGGGGCCCTGTTAGGGGGCCCCTGCACTGCCCATGCCTGTGGCATGGGCAGTGCAGGGGCCCCCAGGGGCCCGACACCCGTTCCCGCCATCCTGTTCCTGGCGGTTTTTACCGCCAGGACCAGGATAGCGGGAAGGGGGTCGGAACTCCCATGGCGGTGCTGCGAGCAGCGCCGCCATGGAGGATTCTTTGGGGCAGGGGTAAACCGGCGGGAAACCGCCGGTTGCCCTTTTCTGACCGCAGCTTTACCGCCGCGGTCAGAATTGCCCATGAAGCACTGCCAGCCTGTTGGCGGTGCTTCCGCGGCACTCAGAATGACCGCCTAAGTATCTTAGCACCCAACCTTCACCAGGTGAAGGTTAGACATATAGGTGACTTATAAGTTACTTAAGTGCAGTGGTAAATGGCTGTGAAATAACGTGGACGTTATTTCATGCAGGCTGCACTGGAAGGCCTGTGTAAGAATTGTCAGAGTTCCCTATGGGTGGCAAAAGGAATGCTGCAGCCCATAGGGATCTCCTGGAACCATAATACCCTGGGTACCTTAGTACCATATACAAGGGAATTACATGGGAGTACCAGTATGCCAATGTGAATCGGTAAATTTAGTCACTAGCCTGTTAGTGACAAATTTGGTAAGTAGAGAGAGCATAACCACTGAGGTTCTGGACAGAGCCTCAGTGAGACAGTTAGGCACCACACGGGGAACACATTTAGGCCACAAACTTATGAGCACTGGGGTCCTGGCTAGCAGGATCCCAGTGACACATAACAAACACACTGACAACATAGGGTTTTCACTATGAGCACTGGGCCCTGGCTAGCAGGATCCCAGTGAGACAGTGAAAACACCCTGACATATACTCACAAACAGGCAAAGAGTGGGGATAACAAGGCTAGAAAGAGGCTACTTTCCTACACCATGGCCCGGCAGTCGGAACACAACTTCGAGTTGTGGTCTTGGTCCAAACACCAGACACATACCTTATGGTGGCTCCATAACTGACTTGGCGCAGTGGCAGGTGCAGCACAGCTTGAACCCCATGTTCCTATATGTCATTCTTGCACAGTGAAAAATCTTTGGCAAAAAGGTCGAAAAAGGCCTGTCAAAAAAGACAGAGGGTAGAGCGATTCTGGATCTGCGCTTTACCAGGTGCGGAAGGAAAAAAAATGACTTACGCATGCCTGGGTGGTGTCTTTATAGGTGACCGTGATGTCCCGGACGGTTCCAATGATGCCAACGACGCCACGCAGATCCGAGCTCAGCAAAACTTTGGATTCCAAGCTGACACCAGGAAATTCTATGGTAAGAAACTTGCAGCAAGAAGTCTCTGTCAGATTTATAAGTTCACCATACGATCCTCAAACAAATGGGTTGGTTTAAAGATTTAACTATACCCTAAAAGGCATGATTGGAGGACTCCCTAAAAAAACTCTGAAGGAGATGGATTGTCTTACTTCTATGTCTGCTTTTTGCCTACAAGGAAGTGCCACAAAAGAGAGTAGGTTTCTCTCCATTTGAACTTTTGTTTGGGCATCCTGTTAGGGGAACACTAAGGGCCTGATTCCAACTTTGGAGGACGGTGTTAAACCGTCCCAAAAGTGGCGGATATACCACCTACCGTATTACGAGTTCCATAGGATATAATGGACTCGTAATACGGTAGGTGGTATATCCGCCACTTTTGGGACGGTTTAACACCGTCCTCCAAAGTTGGAATCAGGCCCTAAGTCTTTTTAGGGAATGCTGGGTGAAGCCTTTCAAAGGGACCATGCAAGACATTGTGGACTATGTACTAGGCCTACGTTCAAAGATGGCAGACAACATGGAAAAAGCCAGCCAAAATCTTCAGGCAAGCGAGGAGCTGCAAAAGCTCTGGTATGACCAGAAAGCTGCAATGGTTGAGTTCAAGCCAGGGCAGAAAGATTGGGAGTTGCAGCCTGTTGCACCAAGGGCCATCTAGGACAAATGGTCTGGGCCCTATCCCATACTTGAAAAGAAAGGGGAAGTCACTTACTTAGTTGACCTGGGCAGTTGCAAAAACACAAAGAGAATTCTCCATGTCATCCGCCTGAAATCCTATTATGATAGAGCTCATGTAACAATGCCTATGGTTACAGATGAGGGACAGGAAGATGAGAGTGAACCTCTCCCTGATCTCCTCTCCAGCAATCCCCAAGATAGTTCTGTGAATGGAGTAGTCTTTTCAGACATCCTCACAGAACAACAGCAGACTGATTACAGGCAAGTCCTCAATCAGTATGCTGAGTTATTCTCCCTGACCCCTGGAAAGACAAACTGGTGTACACATGATGTGGACACTGGTGGCAGCTTGCCTGTCAAAAGCAAATTCTAAAGTCAGACCATGTCAGGGAGAGCATCTAAGCAGAAGTTTAAAGGATGCTGGATTTGGGTGTCATTAAACCCTCAGAGAGCCCCTGAGCTTGCCCAGTAGTCTTAGTACCCAAACCTCACTCCAAAGGAGAGAAAAAGGAAATTAGGTTTTGAGTGGATTACATGGACCTCAACTCTGACACGTATGTTACAAAAACTGATGCACACCCAATTCCAAGAGCTGATGAGCTCATAGACAGACTAAGGGCGGCCAAATACCTAAGTACTTTTGATTTAAGACTTGGGTAATGGTAGTTTGGCCTGATCCCATGAACAAAAGAGAGGTCAGCATTTTCTGCTTTTAGTGTGCATTATCAGTTCACTGATATGCCCTTTGGACTAAAGAATGCACCTGCCACCTTCCAGAGGTTGGTGAACCAAGTCCTTGCTGGACTGGAAACTTTCAGTGCGGCTAACGTTAATGACAAAGCCGTCTGTAGTTCCACTTGGCAGGATCACCTGATCCACCTAGGGAAGGTCCTTGAGGCCCTGCAGAAGACAGGCCTCACTATCAAGGACAGTAAGTGCCAGATAGAGCAGGATAAGGTTGTTTACTTGGGCCACCTGGTTGGTGGAGACCAAGTTCAACCCCTCCAACCCAGATCCAGACCATTTTGGCTTGGGAAGCTCCCACAAACCAGACACAGGTCAGGGCATTCCTTGGCTTGACTGTGTACTAATGGAGGTCTGTGAAGGACTATGGCACCATAGTTGCCCCTCTCACCTCACAGAACTAAGGGCCAGATGTAGGAATGGAAAATTTTGCGACTTGCAAATTGCGAGTCTGACCAACTCGCAAATTGCAACTCGCAAAATGTGATGCAGAAAGGTGTCTCAGACACCTTCTGCCACTCGCTATGGGGTCGCAAAGACCCACCTCATTAATATTCATGAGGTGGGTCGCAGTTTGTGACCCCATAGCGAGTCCCTGCACTCACAGGGATGGTAGCCTGCTGTAGTCAGCAGACCTCCATGCCTGTGACTGCTTTTTCAATAAAGCAGTTTTTTTTCTTTTTGCAGCCAGTTTTCCTTGAAGGAAAACGAGTTGCAAAAAGAAAAAACTTCCGAAACCATTTGGTTTCGTTTTTTTCAGAGTAGGTAGTGGTCCATAGGACCATTGCCTGCTCTGAAAAAATATTTTTTTCGGCATTCGCAAAGGGGAAGGGGTCCCATGGGGACCCCTTCCCTTTTGCAAATGAGTTACCACTAGTGTGACACTGGTGGTAGCTGCAAGTTGGTTTGCGACCGCATTCGCGGTCACAAAGCAACTCAGCATGGCGATTCCGTCGCAAATAGGAATGGAACACCCCTTCCTATTTGCGAGTCGCATCCTCAAATTGCGAGTCGGGACCGACTCGCAATTTGAGGATGAGCATCGCGTTCGGCCTTTTGCATGCCGCAAACTGCGTTTTTCGCAGTTTGCGACATGCAAAAGGCTTCCTACATCTGGCCCTAACTTCCAAGAAAATGGCCAAATAGTTTAACTGGACAGTTAGTTGCAAAGGGCCTTTGACACTCTGAAGAATGCTATGTGCTCTGCTCCAGTCCTGCAAGCTCTAGACTACTCCAGGCAATTCAAAGTCTAAACAGATGCTTCTGAAATGGGGTAGGAGCGATCCTAACCCAGAAAAATGAAGAAGGACATGACCAGCCAGTTGCTTTTATAAGCAGGAGACAACTCCCTAGGGAACAAAAATGGAGTGCAATAGAGAGGGAAGCCTTTGCTGTGGTTTGGGCCCTGAAGAAGTTGAGTCCATACGTGTTTGGCTCTCACTTCATAGTTCAGACGGACAACAGGCCTCTCAGATGGCTGCAACAGATGAAAGGTGAACACCCCAAACTGCTTAGGTGGTCCATTTTCCTACAGGGAATTGACTTCCAAGTGGAACACAGACCTGGGACTTCCCGTGACAATGCAGATGGCCTATCCAGGTCTTCCACTTAGTTGATGAACTGTAGTCTCAGACTCTTTCGTTTGGGAGGGGGGTAGTGTGAGAAAAGGCCTCTTTTTGGCATGGTTAGCCACCCACTTCTTGCCTGGTAAATGATGTAGCCTCAAAGTAGTTAGTGATCAGGTCCTCTGCTAACCAGGTTCCCTGGTCCAGATCTCTTCCCTCAAAACCGTTGTGATGCATTGGCACAATTGGAGACATGTTTTGCTGCCACTATAAGTCCCTAGTAAATGGTACTTAGGAACCCTGGTCATGGGGTACTAAGGGTAGGCCCCTGAGGGCAACAGCACTGTGAGAAAGTAGGCTCTTTCTAGCATGGTTACCCCCATTTTTGGCCTGTTTGTCAGTGTGTTTTACTATGTCACTGAGATCCTGCTAGCCAGAACCCCAGTGCTTATGGTTTGTGGTCTACTTGTTAGTATGTTTCACTGTTTTTGTCAGTATTCTTGACTGTGTCACTGGGATCCTGCTAACCAGGACTCCAGTGCTTGTGCTCTCTTTGTTCCCAAATTTGTTCCTACATACTGGTAACCCAGTATTTCATCCCAAATTGGCATACTGGTCACCCCTGATAAGTCCCTAGTATATGGTACCTAGGTACCCAGGGCATTGTGGCTCCAGGGGATCCCTATGGGCTGAAGCATTACTTTTTCCACCCATATGGAGCCCATTCAAAGGCTTCTGCAGGAATGTCATTGCAGCCTGCGTAAAATAGTGCATGCACCCTTCACAGCCATTTTCACTGCACCAGCTCACTTCTAAGTCACCTATATGTCAGGCCTTCCAACCCTAGGTGCAAAGTACCTGGGTGTGAGGGCACCCCTGCACTAGCAGAGGTGCCACCATGTCGCCCAGGACCATTATCCCAGACTCCATGAGTGCGGGGACGCCATTTTGCACTGGACATAGGTCAATACCTATGTCCAGCTTCACAATAGTAACCACGAATATGGCCATGTAATGTGTCTAACAACTGGGAATTGTACCCCAATACTGATTCTAGTATTGGTTCTACAATCCCATGCACTCTGGGGGCACCACAGTGGACCCCCAGTTATGCCATGACAGCCTTCTAAAGTTTTCCAGGCAGCCCCAGTGGCTGCCACCTCACAGACAGATTTGTGCCCTCCTGTTGCTTGAGCAGATGAAGCCCAGGAGGGCAGAACAACGGATTTCCTTTGGGAGACAGGTGTTACACCTTCTCCTTTTGGAAATAGGTGTTGCAGGCATGGGAAGGGTAGCCTCCCAGAGCCTCTGGAAATGCTTCAAAGGGCACAGACGGTGCCCTCCTTGCATAATCCAGTCTACACCGGTTCAGGGACACCCAGCCCCTGCTCTGGCGCAAAACTGGACAAAGGAAAGGGAGTGATCACTGACCTGTCCATCACCACCCCAGGGGTGGTGCCCAGAGCTCCTCCAGAGTGTCCCTGGGTTTTGCCATCTTGGATTCCAAAGTGGTGGGTGTGAGAAAGTAGCCTCTTTCTAGCATGGTTACCCCCCACATTTGGCATGTTTGTGAGTGTGTGTCAGGGTGTTTTTACTGTGTCACTGAGATCCTGCTAGCCTGGACCCCAGTGCTCATAGATAAAAACCTATATGTCAGTGTGTTGTGCCTGTCTCACTGGGATCCTGCTAGCCAGGACCCCAGTGCTCATAGTTTGTGGCCTAATGTATGTGTTGTCAGTAGCGCTTCACTGTGTCACCGAGGCTCTGCTAACCAGAACCTCAGTGATTACGCTGTCTCTGCTTGTAAATTTGACACTGCAGGCTAGTGACTTTACTTACCAATTTCAATTGGCACACTGGGCCCCCCTTATAAGTCCCTTGCATATGGTACCTAGGTATCCAGGTCATTAGGGTTCCAGGAGATCCTTATGGGCTGCAGAATTTCTTTTGCCAACCATAAGGAGCTCAGACAAATCCTTCCACAGGCCTGCAATTGCAGCCAGTGTGAAATAGTGCACACACTATTTCACAGCCATTTTACTGCATTTAAGTAACTTATAAGTCACCTATATGTCTAACCTTCACTTGCTGAAGGTTAGGTGCAAAGTTGCTAAGTGTGAGGCACCCTTGCACTAGCAAAGGTGCCCCTTAATAGATCAGGGCCATTTCCAGGGACTTTGTGAGTGCGGGCTCGCCATTACATGTGTGCACTACATATAGGTCAATACCTACAGGTAGCTTCACAATAGTAACTCTGAATATGGCCATGTAATATGTCTAAGATCATGGAATTGTCCCCCCATTCCAGATCCGGTATTGGGGAGCCAACTCCATGCATCCAGGGGGCTCCACTATGGACCCCCAGTACTGCCAAACCAGCCCTCTTAGGCTTGCATTGCAGCTACAGCTGCTGCTACCTCAAAGATAGGGTTCTACTCTTCTGGGGTTTGAGCAGCTCAGTCCCAGGAAGGCAGAACAAAGCATTTCCTCTGAGAGCAGGGTGTTACACCCTCTCCCTTTGCAAATAGGTGTTACAGGCTGGGGAGGGGTAGCCTCCCCCAGCCTCTGGAAATACTTTGGAGGGCACAGGTGGTGCCCTCCTTGCATAAGCCAGTCTACACCGGTTCAGGGACCTCTTGTTCCCTGCTCTGGCACGAAACTGGACAAAGGAAAGGAGAGTGACCATTCCCCTGTCCATCACCACCCTAGGGGGGGTGCCCAGAGCTCCTCCAGTGTGTCCCAGGCTTCAGCCATCTTGCTTTGCAAGGTGTGGGGGCACTCTGGAGGGCTCTGAGTGGCCAGTGCCAGCAGGTGACATCAGAGACCCCTCCTGATAGGTCCATACCTGATAAGGTAGCCAATCCCCCCCTCAAGCCTGTAGGTTCTCTTCAGATTCTGTTTGCTAGTATCCTTCAGGAATCCTCTGCAACTACTACTTGATCCTCTAATCTCGGATCAATAGCAGCGTGCTCCAGGAACCGCTGTAACAGCAACAAATTATCCAGAAGGGTTACTTTTCCTCTGCAACTTCAGCTCCAGACAGCAACTGCAACAGTTTCAATGGTGTGCACGCTCTGAGTACTCCCTGTCTTCATCCTGCACCAGGAGGACCTAAGAAATCTCCTGTGGGATGACAGAGTCACTCCCCTGCTCACGCAGGCACCTTCTAAGATGACGACCAGTTCCCTTGGACTCCTCTCACAGCGACGAGCATGCTCCTAAGGACACAGAGGGTGGACCCCTCAACACAGACTGTCCTGAGGTCCTGCTGAGGCAATTTGGAGGAGGTAAGACCTTGCCTTCCCTGAGAGCGACGGTACCCCTGTGTTCTGTGTCTCCTTCACCTCCTGAGGCCTCTGTTCACTATTTGCAAAATTCCTTTGTGCACAGCCTGGCCTAGGCCCACAGCACTCTATCCTGTGATGCTCAACTTGCTTAGTTGTTTTCCGGCGGTGTGGGACCTTCCTTTGTTGTGCTGCACCAACCACATTTTGCACCTCCTTTGTCCCCGTGTCCTGGGACTCCCGTGGTTGCTGCCTGGTGTCCTGAGGGCTCTCTAAAGTGCTGAGAGCCCCCTCTTCATCCTCACACAGAGTTGAAGCCCCACGTCCCTCCTGGGTCCAGCCAGTGCCATTTTGACGCAAAATGCATATTTGTCATAACCAAGGCTTGTTGGTGACTTCCAACATGAAATTACATCTACATCCATCTTCACGCCGCGGGACACCTTTTGCATTAGGCAGGATCCCTCTGGCATCTTCCAAGGGTGCATTCCTGCAGTCTTCGACTAAGCGGGGACTCTTCTTTCGCACCCTGTTCTGGGTTGGCAGGGGCTCCTGTCCTCCCTGGAACTTCTTTCGACTTCAGAACTTGGTCCCCTTCTTTTGCAGGTCTTCAGGTCCAGGAATCCAGCAGTTGTTGTTTGCAGACTTGGTTGGTTACTGCTGCAATATCTCAATCACAAAGTGTAGTGTGTCCTAAAGAAACTTGCAGTCCTTTACTCCTGCTCTTCTGGGCTCTGGGGTGGAGTAATTTACTTACCTTTACTGTATTCTTACTCTCCTAGCAACTCTGCCAACACTACACTTGTCTAGGGGGGGATTCGTGATTCGGATTCCACTTTCTTAGCATATGGTTTGTGTTGCCCCTAGACCTATTTTCTCCCATTGCATTCTATAGCATTGCCGATTGTTTGCACTGTTCTATGACTATTCACTTGTCTCATATTGGTGTCTAGTGTATATGTTGTGTATAATACTTACCTCCAGAAAGAGTATTGCCTCTAAGATTTTTTTGGTGCTGTGTCACCCAAATAAATACCTTTATTTTTGGTAACCCTGAGTATTGTCTTTACTTGTGTATAAGTACTGTGTAACTATAAGTGGTATTGCAGGAGCTTTGCATGTCTCCTAATTCAGTCTAAGCTGCTCTGCTATAGCCACCCCTATCAGCCTAAGCTGCTAGAACACTACTACTTCACTAATAAGGGATAACTGGACCTGGTATACGGTGTAAGTACCCAAGGTACCCACTACAAACCAGGCCAGCCTCCTACAGTGGGGCACTCTGGGAGCATCTGAGTGGCCAGTGGCAACAGGTGACGTTAGAGCCCTCCCCTAATAGTTGCTTACCTGGTTACATGACCAATCCCCCTTTCAGGGCTATTTAGGGTCTCTCCTCTGGGTGTTTCTTCAGATTCGGATTGCAAAACTTCAGCAGGAATCCTCTGCATCCTTTACTTCATCTTCTACTGACGGAACCACAGCTGAACCCACCAGAAACTCTAGAAACTGCAACAAAGAAGCAAAGACGACTTCTGCAACATTGTATCCTCAGCTCCTGTGAGCAACTGCAACTGTTTCCAGGTCGTGCATCCTCCAAGGGCTCCCTGCCTTCAGCGTGCACCAGAAGAACCGAAGGAATCTCCAGTGGAGTGATGGAGTCACTTCCCTGCTTCAGCAGGCACCCCTCTGCAGCGACGACCCGTGGTGTGGGTCCCCTCTCCTGATGACAAGCATGGATCCAGCAACATGGGTGGTGAACTAAAGTGACCTCGAACGTCACAAGGTCCAGCTGTCAAACTTTGGTGGAGGTAAGAGCTTGTGTCCCCACGCAAGACAGTACCCCTGTGTTCCTCGTGACTTGCAGTTCCAAGGTTTGTGTGCGACCTTCCAAGACATTCTTTGTGCACAGCACAGCTTAGGCCCCCAGTACTCCACCCTGCCACGCACAGCTTCCTGAGTGGTTCTCCGGCGGCGTGGGGTCCCTTTGTGTCATGCTGCGTGGGCCTCCATTTCACCTTTTTGTCCTCGCACTGTGGGACTCCTGTGCGTGCTGCCTGGTCTTCTGAGGGCTCTCTGAGTTGCTGAGAGCCCCCTCTGTCTCCCCCACTGGGTAAAGGCCACCAGGTCCCTCCTGGTCTCAGGCAACACCATCTTCCGCTAACTGAGAGTTTTGTGTGTGCCAAGGCTTGCTGGCGGAATCCAGAGATGCAAACCAGACTGCAATCATCCATCCAGCATGGGACATCTGCACCAACCAGGAACCCGCATCTGTCTTCTTGGGCACATAACTGACTTTGGCCCTCATTCTGACCCTGGCGGTCAAAGACCGCCAGGGCGGAGGACCGCGGGAGCACCGCCGACAGGCCGGCGGTGCTCCAATGGGGATTCCGACCGCGGCGGTAAAGCCGCGGTCGGACCGGCACCACTGGCGGGGTCCCGCCAGTGTACCGCCGCCCCATTGAATCCTCCGCGGCGGCGCAGCTTGCTGCACCGCCGCGGGGATTCCGACCCCCCCTACCGCCATCCAGATCCCGGCGGTCTGACCGCCGGGATCCGGATGGCGGTAGGGGGGGTCGCGGGGCCCCTGGGGGCCCCTGCAGTGCCCATGCCACTGGCATGGGCATTGCAGGGGCCCCCGTAAGAGGGCCCCTACATGTATTTCACTGTCTGCTGCGCAGACAGTGAAATACGCGACGGGTGCAACTGCACCCGTCGCACAGCTTCCACTCCGCCGGCTCGATTCCGAGCCGGCTTCATCGTGGAAGCCTCTTTCCCGCTGGGCTGGCGGGCGGTCTGAAGGCGACCGCCCGCCAGCCCAGCGGGAAAGTCAGAATTACCGCCGCGGTCTTTCGACCGCGGAACGGTAACCTGACGGCGGGACTTTGGCGGGCGGCCTCCGCCGCCCGCCAAGGTCAGAATGAGGGCCTTTGTCTTCTCACCGGTGGGTCTCCTTTTGCACCTTCATCTGGGTTAGCAAAGGCTCCTGTTCTCCCTGGTCTCTTCAGTGCTTCTTGGACTTGGTCCCCTTCTTCCACAGGTCTTCAGGTCCAGAAATTCATTGTTGGTGTCTTGCAGTCTCTTCTGGTTCTTGAAGAATCTTCTATCTTGTGTGTTTCAGGAATCTTACTTATGATTTTATCCTGTTTTCCTGGTCTGAGGGGTTAGTTCTATTACTTACCTTTGGTGTTTTCTTACACTCCCAGCACCCCTCTACACACTACTTTTGCCTAGGTGGGAAACCGACTTTTGCAGTCCACTATTTTAGTATATGGTTTGTGTTCCCACAAGGCCCATTGTTTTTGGATACTATTGTATATACTGTGTATATTACTTACCTCTTAAGGGAGTATAGTCTCTAAGGTATTTTTGGCATTTGTGTCAACAAAATAAAGTATCTTTATGTTTGTAACACTGAGTATTTTCTTTCATGTGTGTGAGTACTGTGTGACTACAGTGGTATTGCATGTCTCCTAGTTCATCCTTGGCTTCTCAGCTACAGCTACCCCTAGACAGCCTGGCTTCTAGATAATGACTACATTTCACTAATAAGGGATAACTGGACCTGGTATAAGGTGTAAGTACCTAGAGTACCCACTACAAACTAGGCCAGCCTCCTACAAGCACTAATTGTGCCACCATCTAGGGCCATGCATTCAGATGCACCCTGCACTGCCATTGCAGGCTGAGTGTCCTAATGCAATTCCGAAAGACAAACTCAACATGCCCCACTGCCTGTGTGCCCTACCCACTGAATGCAATATAGGTAAGACATCCCTCTGGTAGGCCTTCCAGCCCTAAGACAGGGTGCACTACACTGTATGTGAGGGCATAGCTGCATGAGCAATATGCCCCCATTGTGTCCTTGCCAAACCTGGGACATAATGATTGAACATAGAAGCCATCTTTAGCACTTGTGCTGGACACGGATCAATACCACTTTCACAGCTGCATGATGGCCACTCTGAATTCTGGGTTGTTTGGTATCAAACAACTCAGAATGATAAATCCAAGCCGGTACAAGCATTGGATTTATTGCAGAATGTACCCAGAGGTCACCTTAGAGGTGCCGCCTGCAAAAGCTAACTACCCTAGCATGGTTGCTGGCCAGTCACAACCAGCATGCCATCACCAGACAAGAGACTAAATCCATGGGATGAGAGATCCTGCTCTCTGGTTTTCAGAACAAAGCACTTCCTGGGTGGAGGTGCTAACACCCCTCCCTCAAGAATGTGCACTGCCCTGCAGGCAAGCTTCAAAGGGCTTACCACCCTTGAAACGAAATCCCCAGGCCTAATGCTAGCAGCACAGGGCTGCCCCCATTGCAAACCCCCACGTTTGGTGGTAGCAACAGCACAAAACCAGACAAAGGACCGCAGGAGTGGTCAGGCCTGGCTTGCATCACCCCTAAGGTGTTGCAGGGAGGGGATCCCTCCATTTCATTTTCCTCCATCTTGCATGGAAAGAAAATAGCCAATCAGGTGAAGGGAAGTGGCCTCTGCCCACCGTAAGTGGTCACTTAGTGGGTATAGCCACCCTAAGGTTGATGACCCATTGGTCACTACTAGGTACCCCCTTAAACATCCACTAAACACAGAATTTGTGGACATCCCTAGAACAAGAAATCAAATTTGAAGGACAAAAGAAGATCAGCAACAAAGAAGATCCAAGGCCCGAGAACTGAAGTCCTGTTGCACCAAGAAAAAGCGCCAACCCCTGCATGCTGTATCCAGGACTCGTCAATCGCCACTGAGGGGTTGCTTGCACATGGCAAAGCCTCTACAAACCCCCAGACGACCTCCACTCTTCAGAAATCACCAAAGATCTCCCTCCAGAGATATGGCATCACTCTACAACCCGAAGGAACCAAAGATCCAGTGAAGGCCACTTTGCTTACCGGCTGCTGACCAAGGAACCGGACATTGCAGCCAAACCATACTTCACCCGTTGGATTGTGAGGACAGAACCTACCAGTGTGCCACATTTGGTGGCACTGTGACCTCCAGTGGCCAGAGCGTGCAATAGCCCCAGAAGGACAGTCAATTCTGAACTGAAAAAGAACCAGGAGGAAGCCCCAGTCAAGAAACTTCAGGAACCACCTGGACCATCCACTGGAGTGCTCCTGCTGACCTGCTAGCGACCCACAAAGTAACTTACCTCCTGCTTCCAAGGGCACCTTTGCGCACAGCTCCTGGCTCACCGAGTCGCTCTGTACCCAACCACCCTGTGTCCTGCACCAAAGTTCCAGCTGTGCACTAAGGGTCCCTTACCCCTTGTGACCTCGACACTCCAAAGGGACCCACCGGACTTACCTTAAAGTCCACTGCGCAGCGCTTTTCCAAGTGCCCCCCTGCAGTGGCCTGGCACTAGATCCATCGACTTTCTGCAGCTGCTCCAGCCTGACCCGGGAGTCGCCTGAACATCTCCACCTGGTCCAGGGTACCCAATGACAACCTTGATCTACCTACAAAAGGAGACATTGGTATACGCATTGCCTGAATTACTGTGAGTTTTCAAAGTATTCTTCTATTGATTCCTTTGGTGTGGAATTACGCACAGAAATATTAACTGCATTAAAACGTTAAAAATTCAGAACTTAAAAAAGTACTTACCCAATCTTGATGACCTTGGTCTTAAACATTTTATAAAAATCGGAAGTATTTTTGTAAATTGGCCTCGTGTTTTTCTTTTGAGTGTGTGCCTCGATTTATTGATACTGTGAGTACAACAAATGCTTTGCACTTTTCCAAGATTAGCCTAATTGATCGACCAAGCTACCATAAAAATGAGATCATTAGGTGGTCGAGTTCTTACCTCTGTAAACCAACGTGTGGTTGCCTGGACCCCATTCACAGAGTGCCTAGCTTTGCACACTACATAGAGAGCCAACCTCATACAGTCATGCACCATAGGAGGTATTGTTGCCACAGCATTATTTGATTGGGTACCTGCATTCACACACATCTTGATCCCCAATCAGGTGTAGGTTAGGTGTCACATTCGTGGCCCTGACGAATTGCCTAAGATCGGGTTGGACCATGCATGGCAAGAAACATGTTGATCCTGATTCACACTCAGTGAGCTGTGAAGGTTTATTGATTCCCAAGACAGTCACCTTTTGCTTTCACCATCCTACACTCACAACCTCCTCCCTTGCACTGATCATCACAGCATCTTAAATTGAAGAACTCTGGCAAATAGCCCCCGTGAGGGGCTCATTGGGCATTGTAGCCCCAGCCCAACAAGGGGCAGCCTGATGATGAAGCATGACACCTTTCTGGGTGTGTGAAGGCCACAGCTTCTAATCAATTTGATCCCCCGATCAAGTTGACCAGCCCTTTTCATGACAGACAACTTATCTTATTTCAACTCTTTTCCTTCTTTCTTGAGGAACAGCATACTTTTGTGGTTATATGTTACATTTAAGGAGCATGTGTGCTGGACCTGACAATTAGCTCCTTGTCCCGCCCTTCTCTTTGTGCTTTTCAATAACTTTGTGCTTTTCAATAAAGCAATCTTTTTTTTTAAATGCAGCCTGCTTTCCTTAATGGAAAATGTGATGCATTTCAAAAAGAAAGATGAAAGGCTTTTTTTCATTTCATAAGATTAGGCAGTGGTCTGTGGAACCACTGCCTGTTCTTAAAAAATATTTTTACAAGCATTCTCAAAGGGGAAGGGTTTACCACCAACTTAAAGTTGGTTGTAAAATGCAAATGTTTTGCGGTCATATTTAGGTCGCAAAACATTCATATATACCACTGCAATTTGGTATTAGGAAGGGAAGCCCTAAATAAGCCCCATCCCAATACCCAATTGCAAACCCAAATAATTGTGATTCAGTAACAGGTTACCAAATCCCAATTTTGGCTTCTTACGTACAAATTTGTCTTTTTGTGTTCTCAAAAGGCCAGATTCTGCAAATCGGGCTGTTTACAAATGAAAAAATGCTTCGTATATCTGATCTATAGTGCTGAGAAGATACGTTCAGCAGGGCAAGGCTGCAGACGGTGCATGAGGAGGGAGTGTTGTCATCAGGGAGCCACTGGATGTAATCACAGTGAAGATTTCCTTTTTTTAACTTAACCACTTTTTTGAGAGTTGAAAATCTCCAGCAGGAGGAGGCTGGAGGTTGTAGCCAATGAGATTTCCATGAGGCCGGAAACCCCTTTGTTGAAGAGCTGTAGAACAGGATTTGCTGCTGCAGAGAAAAACGTAGCAGGAGCTGCTGCGGGGTCAGGCCTACCTGCGATGCACCTTGGGTGGACAGATGAGCAGGTTAGCCCCATCTCCTCTCGGTTTTCAGAGCAGCTTTTAGCCAAAAATTCTTTAAGTCAATTTTTGATTTTGGCTATCTGGGCACCCTTGGCACTACCACCAAGGGTCCAGGACCCGAGGGGACCACTTGGTGAGGTTAGGACTCACTTGGGCTGGGTCCCGGTGTGGGATTCAGAAGGCTGGAGTCTTTTCTGTTGCTGATGGTCTGATTAGAACAGCCAACTAGCCATTGGAGGCACTCTGGTAGTCTTGGGATCAGCAGCAGAACTGACTCAAACAGCAGGGCATGTCTCTGAGGGTTCAAGGCAGGCCTCAGGCAGAACAGTAGTTCTTTCAGGTGGAGCAAAGCACTACTCTGAAGTACACAGCAGCAGGCAGTCCTCTGAGAGCCCTTCTGCAGACCCACAAAGTGAACTGAATAGTGGATCTGAGGGTCCTATCTTTATATCTGGTGTCTTCTTTTAAGGAGGGGTTTCTATAGAATTCTATTTGAAGGAAGTGCTTGAAGTTGCCTGACTCCCCTGTGCTAGCTCCAAGCTGGCTGTATGAACAATGCAGATGTGACATGTCCTTTTGTGAAGGTACAGGGCAGCCTATTCAGTAGCATGTGGGGATATACCCAGCTCTGCCACCCCATCCTGCCAGTTGATGGCCCATCCAAGTATGCCTAATCCCTTTATTGTGTAGCTGTCTGGGAGGAATAGAAGCCCAGCTGCCAACCACATCTAGTCATGTGATCCTGCTGCTGATATCGGCATCCCTTAGGTCCACTCCTACCCAGAAAGGAGTAGTAAAGCTGCCGAGGGGCCTGGACTAGCTGGAAAGACTGCAGTTGTCATGAGGGTTGCCCACTGGAAAACCCTATAAGAGACAGTAGAGCTGGTTCGCTGGGGAGAACAGGCCCAGCAAGCATGCCATAGTGTGACTATTTTTAAAACTTTTCCAAGGAGGAATCAGTCTTCTTGCTGAAAAGCCGCTCCCCATGGAAGGGCTCATCCAGAAATGTCCCATGAACTTCTCCTATTTAGCTGGCACTTCAGCACTGAGTGATCACCGTGCCCATGATGCAGGCAATCATGTCACAATCCAGACCACAGTGGATCTGCCTGGAGTTGTCTAAAATCATCACTCACACTCACCAAGTCTGAGAAGTGCTTCTTCTTGGGCTCAGAAAGACGTATTGCTGTTGTAGCCTATTCCCAAAAGGTATATATCTACCAGCCAAGAAGACATGCAACACCAGCCATTCGCAGAGCTAAGTGCCCTGACACACAAACGTTTCTGCCCATATAGTCTAGTCTTTTAGGCTCACGATGTGCAGAAGTGGTGCACTACTAAACTATCTGGGTAAAGATGTGTCAATAAGAACTCAGGATCTAAAGTCACAGGTCGGTGGCACTGTGCAATCTGCATGTGAACTGCTGGGATCAGGAAGTGTTCGTTGCAATCCAAGAGACTCAGTGAGCACTTCAAAAAACAACAGCAAGGGTTTGGGAGACGTGAATTACGGCTGCAGGATTTCCATGAAGATGCTTGACTTTGCCTCAGCAGTTGGTATGTGTAATTCTAGTGCCTCCTCTACTTTTCATCACTCAGAGGTAAAGGAACAAACTTCCTCTGAAGGAGTAGCAGCGAGATAAGGAATTTCTCCCTCTGGGAATGTGTCGAGACCAGAAGCGTTTTTTCTGTCCAGATAAAGGCCAGAATTAATGTGGTAAAAAAGGTAGAGGTCACAAATCATCTTCCTTTCATCTTCCTTTGTGCACCCATAATCACTGACATCTTTAAGTAATCAAAATGTGAGGCAAAAATCTCCTTGAGTCAAGCAAATCTTAGTAACTGTAGGGAGAGGCAGTGTTACAGGCTTGTCCATGAGAAAGCTAAGACTTTTTCCCTTTCCATTCGAATAAAGCCTGCTGATTTAGATGGCTGAGGCAATTTCAAGGACAACTTAGAAGGTGGTGCAGGTGATGGCATTCTAAGAAATGCTAAAGACCAAACTATGGTAATGTAATAGACAATTGCTTTCTGAGCAATGGCACCAAGACTGGAGCCTATGAGACTACCAAAGCATGGGACATTGACACCACTGGAATTAGCAACTCTACAAGAACAAGTTACTCACCCTCTGTAATGCCTTATGTGTTAGAGACTAGGGGCCTGATTTAGATATTGGCGGATTAGTTACTCTGTCACATTGGTGACGGATATCCCATCCTCTGAAATCTAAATCGCATTATATCCTATGGGATTTAGATTTCGGCAGATAGGATATCCATCACCATTGTGATGGAGTAACTTGTCTGCCAATATCTAAATCGGGCTGTACATGTAGCTGCAGATTCCTTACCTTTGAATTCTCCCCAGTCGTCAGACTGGATCCTGAAGATTATTGTGAGCCGTACCCCTGCGCACAGGTAGGCAGTGTAAATCTGCTCCGTGTCTGTTGTTGGCATCGTCCACGCAGTAAGACCGCCAACAGGCCGGTGGTAAAAAAAATGGAATTATGACCGCGGCGGAAACCGCCAACATAGACAGCCACTTTAACAATCCGACCGCCACGGAGGTACAAACAAACATCATGGCGGTCAAGGCCAACAGACAGGCGGAAGACAATGTACCGCCCACACCATTATGAGAGGCCAATCCGCCACCTTTTCTGGGGCGGATTCAACGCGAACAAAAACACTGCGGAAACAGGACTTGGAAGGGAAAACTCTCACCTCTACACACCCCACGAGGAACCAGGACGCCATGGAGCCGGTACTCCAAATTCTCCCTGCGATTGTCTTCCTGCTCCGCTACCAGGAACACGACCGGCGGTGGCGACGACCACAGTGAGTACTGCACCTACGACACAGGGGAGGGAAAAGAGAGTGACACACTCCACGCAACATGAAACACCCCCACCCTCACACACAACACACACACCAATACATGCTGAAACATTACATTTACACCCCCAACCCCTCTGGAAGAACGCAAGGACAAAAGGAAATGAGCTTAACGATTGTAATCAGGAAAAATTAATTAGTCAAAAATATATTTACACTATTAACAAATATGTACACCAAGAATTTAAGTCCATGTACTGCACCTACATAGTCCGTGGACCACTGGGCCCAAAATGCATGGACGAGGCCCACACTCAATACCCGATCCAAATGGAGAGAACACTGTAGGGGCATCAGATCGACATAAAACTGGCACCTCAGGGGGAAGGGAAGGGGGGCACCTCAGCCGGATGAGTGCACAACGCCAGCTCCACAAGGGGGCTCCATGCCCACTGCTTTATCCTGGGGAGTGCAAAGCCACAGTCTCACAAGTCTCTCCAGTGGGTGGTTTGCCCACTGCTTTATCCTGGGGAGTGCAAAGCCACAGTCTCTCCAGTGGGTGGTTTGCCCACTGTTTTACCATGGGGAGTGCAAAGCCACAGTCTCTCAAGTCTCTCCAGTGGGTGGTTTGCCCACTGCTTTATCCTGGGGAGTGCAAAGCCACAGTCTCTCAAGTCTCTCCAGTGGGTGGTTTGCCCACTGTTTTACCATGGGGAGTGCAAAGCCACAGTCTCTCAAGTCTCTCCAGTGGGTAGTTTGCCCACTGCTTTATCCTGGGGAGTGCAAAGCCACAGTCTCTCTAGTGGATAACAGTCTCCACTGGTTCTGGAGGGGGCTTTGTGCCCAGAGTGCTTCATCCTGCCAAGGACTGAGGTAGTGGATCTGACACTCCACTGACGGTGGGGCAACATGGAAGCTGTCCAGGCCCCTAGAACTAGCCACCAGACTCGAACGAATGACCACTGGGGATGACAGCCATGTCTGCGGTGATGCCACTGGCACAGGATGTGGCGTGGCCGCTGGCAGTGCTGGCAGCCGGGGTCAGTAGTGGCGGTGCTTGCGGCGCTCATTGGGCAGCGATGCTGGTGGGGGGCTCACTAAGGCGGTCATTCTGACCCTGGCGGTCAAAGACCGCCAGGGCGGAGGACCGCGGGAGCACCGCCGACAGGCCGGCGGTGCTCCAATGGGGATTCTGACCGCGGCGGTAAAGCCGCGGTCGGACTGGCAACACTGGCGGTCTCCCGCCAGTGTACCGCCGCCCCATTGAATCCTCCAAGGCGGCGCAGCTTGCTGCGTCGCCGAGGGGATTCCGACCCCCCCTACCGCCATCCAGATCCCGGCGGTCCGACCGCCGGGAACCGGATGGCGGTAGGGGGGGTCGCGGGGCCCCTGGTGGCCCTTCAGTGCCCATGCCACTGGCATGGGCATTGCAGGGGCCCCCGTAAGAGGGCCCCTACAAGTATTTCACTGTCTGCTTGGCAGACAGTGAAATACGCGACGGGTGCCACTGCACCCGTCGCACAGCTTCCACTCCGCCGGCTCGATTCCGAGCCGGCTTCATCGTGGAAGCATCTTTCCCGCTGGGCTGGCGGGCGGCCTGAAGGCAGCCGCCCGCCAGCCCAGCGGGAAAGTCAGAATTACCGCGGCGGTCTTTTGACCGCGCAGCGGTATTCTGGCGGCCCCCGACAGGCCGGCGGCGACCGCCGCCGGTCAAAGTCGGAATGAGGGCCTAAGTGTGCTGCTGGCGGCGGTGTCCTAAGCGGCGGTGCTGGTGGGGGGCTTACTGAGTGTGCTGCTGGCGGCGGTGTCCTGAGCGGCGGTGCCCGTGACGGCAGTGCATGTGGCAGTGGCGGTCTTGTCCGCCGTGCAGGTTGGCGGCAACTTCCCTTTCTTTCTCTGGCCCTTCCCCACCTTGGATGGTGGCACAGCTGTCTTGCCACTCCCAACTGTTGTCCTGGCTGAGCCCTTGGTGGCAGGTGTTTTGTCCTTCTCCCTCTGGGCTGTGGGCAACTTCTTTTGTTTTGGAGGTGGGGGAATGTCCTTGGCCTTGCTCCTTGGGACACTGGCTGCCCTGCTGCTTGGCGCACTCCAGAAGCCGGTTACTGCTGGCACCACTGTTCCCGGTGATGTGGTGGTTGAGGTGCTGGGTTGGGACCTGGGAAGGCGGGCCCTAGGGGACAGAATGGGTGGGGGGGTTAAGGGAAGAGGTCAAGGTTTGACAGGAAAAGTTTTTTAGACTCACTGTGACAGGTAGATGGAGGGGGTTTGGGAGTGGAGGAAAAGGTAGTGGTTGTAGGAGGTGTTCGTTTGCTGACTTTGGGTGAAGGTGCATGGGTTGGAGGCTGTCGTGAGGTGGATGGCTGTTGGTTGGGTGTGTGATTGCGTTTGTATAGTTTGGGAGGAGGGCTCACAGACACACTGGGAGAGGACACAGGGGATGTGTGAATGGTAGTGGGGGTGGTGATTGCACGTGAGCGTTGTGTGGTGATGGGCGTGCTGGTAATGGACGTAGTGGCTGAAGATGTAGTGCATTCAGGTGTGAGTGGAGACGTGACAGGGAGGGAGGAGGGAGACGTGGAGGAGGGGACACAGTGGAGGCAGTGGATGTTGGTATGCCTGCATGGGTATGATGCTTGTGTGAGTGCCTGTGGGATGTGTGGTGCTTATGTTTGCCAGAGCTACCCTTGTGTGTTGAGGTGTGTGCATGCTGGTCTGATGGTGTGCTTGGGATAGGCTGAGGTACTGGGGATTGGGTCTGGGTGGAGGAAGTTGGAGGGGGGAGGCTGGACACAGGGACAATGGCTGCCATCAGTGCCTAGGCCAGAGTCTGAAATGCTCGCTGTTGGGCTGCCTTACCAGAACGAATGCTCTCCAGGTATGCATTTGTCTGTTGCAACTGCCTCTCTACACCCTGGATGGCATTCAGAATGGTAGACTGCCCAACAGTGAGGGATCTGAGGAGGTCAATGGCCTCCTCACTGAGGGCAGCAGGGCTGACTGGTGCAGGGGCTGAGGTGCCTGAGGCGAAGGAGATGCCCACCCTCCAGGGTGAGCAGCCACGGGGCACATGCTGAGGGGCTGCTGGGAGGGCGGTGCTGGTAGGGGGGGTGGCAGTTGTACCTGTAGATGCGGTGGGCACAGAGGGGCCCGCCACCGCAAGGGAGCTCCCATCAGAGGAGGAATCGGTGTTGCTGGTCTCTGCTCCTGCCCCCGCCGTGGAGCTCCCCTCGCCCTCCGTCCCACTGGTGAATTCAGAGTCCGTAGTCTCGCCCTCCAGGGTCATGTGGGATGCAGCTCCCTCCTGCTCCGGTGGCACAGCTCCTCCGCCTGATGATGTTAATGCACACAAGAACAGGGAGACCACAAAAAGGGGGGGAAAGAAAGTAGAAAGACATGTTCAGTGCATGCAATACCTCTACCGTTGGCGGACACTACAGACACAGCAGCCCTCTGCACTACGCCATGCACTGTGAGTTCCCTAATTGATCACAGGGACATGGGGTACAAAGCCTATGCCCGATTGCTGCACACATGCAAGTGACAGGAGCCTGACTAGGTGTAGACTGCTCTTACCACTGGTGGGGATGGGGTGCCACTGAGCCTGCCTCACAAAGGGTCCTTGCCTACAAGGCTCACCCTAGCTTAGGGGAACCCACAGCCTACCTCCCCCACCCAGACACCTCCAATGCACGCTGACTCAGATGGATGTGACGGTACTCACCCCCTTGTGGCTGCTGTGATGCCCTCAAGCACACATCCAGCTCCGGATACGCCACTGCCAGGATCCGGAACATCAGGGGGGTCATGGTGCGACGGGCACCCCTCCCACGTTGGGATGCCATCCCCAGCTGGGCCTCCGCCGTCTTCCTGCTCCAGCGGCGAATGTCCTCCCATCTTTTACGGCAGTGGGTGCTCCGTCTGTGGTGGACCCCAGGGCCCGGACGTCCTTGGCGGTGGCACGCCAAATATCCTTCTTCTGGTGGGCGCTGACCTACAGGAATAGTACTGGGGAAAAGGAAAAACTATAACCGTCCGGACCGTCACAGTCATTGGCCCATGTTCCCACCCTTGCCCTGACGCACATCCACTCACCGTCATTTCATGCACGCCTCATTCCCCCCCATCTCCCATCCACACCACTCCAAACAGGCATTGCCCATACAGCATGCTCACAGTGTACTCACCTGTTTGTCTGGAGGACCATAGAGTAGCGTGTACTGGGGGAGGACCCCATCCACTGGTTTCTCCAACTCCTCCGATGTGAAGGCAGGGGCCCTTTCCCAAGACACTTGAGCCATTGTCACTTCCAGACTGAGGTCACAGCAGCACTTGCAGTGTAGGTCCTCTCCTGTCGAAGATCAGGTATCAGGTGAGTGAACAAGCAGAAAATGGCGGTCACGTCCGTGGCGGTGCGTACCGTCACCACCGGCGTACATCGTCATTGGCTCCTGGGACCTATAGGGTCCAATGTTAACCAATGCAGGATTGCGCCGTGGTCTTCGACCGCCTATCTCAACGGTGTACAACGCCAGCGCAGTTACCTCATATCCCCTTGTCCCACATCACAGGTCAGGCAGCTGCCATTTCAGGGGGCCATATGGCATTAATTTGAAATGCGTCAAACATATCTAGGCGTTGCATACACACTAAGACAGGCACATAGCGGATTGACAAATGTGTGCAATCAAGTTGTTTATTTCGTACCTCAGTGTTGGCTGACCCACTGATTGCTGTATTCATCCATAGAGCATGTCCGCTGGGGCAGGTGAGGAGATGGCGGCATCCTTCGGTGTACAGACCGCTGGTGGACCTGTCGACAATGGAAGAGCGACATGTAATAGTCACCTACTGACTTGATCGTGCCACAATCCAGGAACTGTGTGCCCAGTTGGAGCCAGACCTGATGTCAGCTATCCGCCATCCCACAGGAATCCCCCCTCTAGTGCAGGTCCTGTCAGTACTCCATTTCCTGGCAAGTGGGTCCTTTCAAACAACAGTGGTCATTGCATCAGGCCTGTCCCAGCCAATATTCTCTAACGTGTTGTCCAGAGTGTTGTCTGCCCTGCTGAAACACATGCGCAGATACATCGTGTTCCCTCAGGTGGAGGATTTGCCTACAGTAAAAGGTAACTTCTATGCCCTGGGACATATCCCCAACATCATAGGTGCCATTGATGGGACACATGCCTTGGTACCCCTCTGCAGGAGTGAACAGGTGTACAGAAACCGGAAGAGTTACCATTCAATGAATGTGCAGATGATGTGTTTGGCCGACCAGTACATCTCCCATGTCAACGCCAAGTTTCCTGGCTCAGTGCATGACACTTACATTCTAAGGAATAGCAGCATCCCTTATGTGATGGGGCAACTCCAGAGGCACCGTGTGTGGCTATTAGGTGAGGACATGGACCCTATACAGTGTGAATAGTTGTCTGGGTCTGGGGTTGTCCCTAAGGGTTAGTTGTCCCTCGACATTTGCAGGTGACTCTGGCTACCCCAACCTGTCATGGCTACTGACCCCAGTGAGGAATCCTAGGACAAGGGCAGAGGAACGCTACAATGAGGCACATGGGCGAACAAGGAGGGCTATAGAGAGGACCTTCGGCCTCCTGAAGGCCAGGTTCAGGTGCCTCCATATGACAGGTGGTTCCCTATACTACTCACCAAAGAAGGTGTGCCAGATCATCGTGGCCTGCTGAATACTGCACAACTTGGCATTGCGACGACAGGTGCCTTTTCTGCAGGAGGATGGTCCTGAAGGAGGTGTTGTGGCAGCTGTGGAGCCTGTGGACAGTGAAGAAGAGGAGGCAGAAGAAGAGGACATAGACAACAGAAACACCGTGATCCATCAATACTTCTAGTGAGACACAGGTAAGAAGACCTCACTGCCTCCTACATATGATTAAATTGTTCAACCTCTCATCTGTCACTTTCCCCCAGTGTATGGACCCTGATTTGTCACTTTCCCTTTCGATTTCACAGATGTGGGTCCCACTGAGTGACCTCTGCTATGTTACCTCACGGACTAGAGCTGTGTGACATAGGTATGTTGACTATAAAATGGACATTGCTATTTCCCTCAGTTATTGCAAATACACAATTGTGAAAGCACAGACTGACTCTAGACTTTTTTGTGATTTAAGGGTGTTTATTTAAGTGCTAAATAGTGGAGGGTGTTGTAAAATGGTCAGGGGTGATGGTGGAGGAATGTCCATGGCAGAGTCCAGTCTATTTGTCTCACAGGTTCATTGTCCAAAGGGGCATAGGAAGTGGAGCTAGGGCAGTTTAAGGATGGACAGGGTGACAAAGTGGGACAGAAGGATGACAATCAGGGTGGTCTCATTTCTTGGCAGGGGTCTTGGCATTGTTCTCTGTCTTTGTCCTGGATCTCAGGGTCCGCTTGCAGGGTGGTTCTCCATCTGCAGGGGGTGGGGTGCTGGCGTTGTGGTCCTGTGGCGGTGCCTCCTGTCCACTAGCGCCGGCAGAGGTGGTGGGCAGTTCATCGTCCAGGCTAGTGTCAGGGGCCCCTTGTTGTGCCACAGTGTCCCTCCTGGTGTTCACCAGGTCCTTCAGCACCCCTACAATGGTGCCCAGGGTGGTATTGATGGATTTGAGTTCCTCCCTGAACCTCAAATACTGTTCCTCCTGAAGCCGCTGGATCTCCTGAAACTTGGCTAGTACCGTTACCATCATCTCCTGGGAATGATGGTAGGCCCCCATGATGTTGGAGCGGGCCTCGTGGACAGTGGGTTCCCTGGGCCTGTCCTTCCCCTGTCGCATAGCAGCCTTCCCAGTTTCCCGGTTTTCCTGGGCCTCTGTCCCCTGAACCGCGTGCCCACTACCACTGCCCCCAGGTCCCTGCTGTTCTTGGGGTGGTGGGTTAGCCTGGGTTCCCTGTAGTGGTGGACACACTGCTGCTTGACGTGTCCTGGGGAGAGAGGTATGGGCCCGCTGGGTGGGTGCTGTGCTGGTGTTTCCTGAGGGGGGAGGCTCTGTGGTGGCCTGTGACTGTGTCAGGGGAACCGACTGTCCCGAGGTCCCAGATGGGCCGGGCTGGTCATCTAGATCCAGTTGGACAGAGCTGCTGTCATCACTGTGGGCCTCTTCTGTGGGTGGAGTGGACATGTCTGGAACCTCCTGTCCGGTGAGGTTGGGTAGGGGTTCTGCAGGGATGTAAAGGCATGATTATTGCATCTGTGTGTGCCATGGTGTGCAATGGGTGGGTGACCCTGTACCCCAGTGCTTCCATTCCTGTGTAGGACCTTGTGTGATCATTGTTTAGGGGTCTGTGTGGGTATGTGTAGTGGACATGCATTGGTGATGGGTGTCCATGCTTTGTTGTTGCATGCAGGGCTTGGTGTTGGGATGTGTGGTTTGTGATAGTGGGACATTTGTGAGGAGTTGGAGTGATGGGGTGAGGGTGAGGGTGGGGGTATGTGATAGCATGCAGGTAGGGTGGGGGATGAAGTAGTTAAAGATTTAACTTCCAGAGTCCATTCCTTCAGCTACTCCTGCGAGGCCCTCAGGATACAGTATAGCCAAGACCTGCTCCTCCCATGTTGTTAGTTGTGGGGGAGGAGGTGGGGGTCTGCTGCCAGTCCTCTGAACCGCAATGTGGTGTCTTGAGACCACAGAACACACCTTCCCCCGTAGGTCGTTCCACCTCTTCCTGATGTCATCCCGTGTTCTTGGGTACTGTTCCACTGCGTTGACCCTGTCCACGATTCTGCGCCATAGCTCCATCTTCCTAGCTATGGTGGTGTGCTGCACCTGTGATCCGAATAGCTGTGGCTATACTCGGATGATTTCCTCCACCATGACCCTGAGCTCCTCCTCAGAAAAACTGGGGTGTCTTTGCGGAGCCATTGGGTGGTGTGGGTGATGTGTGAGGTGGTATGTCTTGTGATGTGTGGAGTGATGTTTAGGGGTGTGTGGTGTTTTGTGCGTGGATGTGTATGTGTGATGGTGTTGTGTGCCTCTGTATGCTGGTGTTGTCTTTGCTTTGCTGTCTCTCTGGCCTTCTTCAAATTTTTGGGTAGTAAGGGTTTGTGGGTAATGTGGGTGTGTGTTTTATATTATATTGGGTGTGTAGGAGTGGTGTGTGTATGTGTATCAGGTGTGTGTATTTAGATTTGTCCAATGTGGTTGTGTTTTGTAAATGTGTGTGTATTTTGAGCGCGGAAGTGTGTACCACCAATGGAATACCGCGGTTCAAAGACCGCCGCGTGGCTTCGTGGGTCGTGATAGTGTGGATATATTACTGTTGGCGTGACGGTGGAGGTTTTGTTAACGCCAGTTTCTCACTGACCTTTGGTGTGGCGGACTTGTGTGGGTGTCTAGATTTCGGCGGGTTCTGAGCTGTGGGTCGTAATAGCTGTGGCGGAATTCCGCCGCCACGGCGGTGTGTTGGCGGTCTTCTGCACGGCGGTAAGCGGCATTTACCGCCAATGTTGTAATGAGGGCCATAGTCTCTACCTGACAAGGCATTACCAAAGGTAAGTAACTTGTCCATGTGATATAAACTTCTAGCTGCAGATTCCTTACCTTTGAAGAGATACCCAAGCAATGCCACCCCTGGAGGTGGGTCTGCGAACCAAGTTCAAACTAGAAAGTCCTGCAGGACCGAACAGGCAAAGTGGCCATCCCTAAGGACCTGGCTGTCTAGGCAGTAGTGTTTGGTAAATGTGTGCAGAGATGCCAATGTTGCTGCCTGGCAGATGTCCAGGACTGGAATGGCACGTGCTAAGGCAGTGGTTGTAGCTTTATCTCAAGTAGAATGAACGCGCAAATCCTCAGGGGTGGGTAGCTGTTTGGTCAGTGCATAGCAGATCTTGAATCAGGAGACAACCCACCTGGAGATGGTCCACTTCTACACTGCCCAACCTTTCTTTGCACCCACATACCCCACAAAGAGTTGGTCATCCACCCGGAACTCTTTGGTACAATCAAGGTAGAAAAGTAACACTCCTTTTTGGGTACAGGCGGTGGAGTTTCGCTTCTTCTTTGGAATGATGTGGGGTGCATTAAAAGTAGGAAAGGTGTTGGATTAGCCTCCATGAAAGGGCATGCCCACTTTTGGCAGAAAAGAGGCCCTAGTGCGAAGAACCATTTTGTCAGGATAGATGGAAAGGAATGGCGGCTTAGAATAAAAGGCCTGCAGCTCACTCACTCTGTTGGCAGATGTAATTGTCACAAGGAAGGCTGTTTTCAATATAAGAAACCTGAGGGGACAGTTGTGGAGAGGCTGGAAAGGAGCGCACATTAAAAAAGTCAGATCCAAATTCCGATCCCATTGGGGTATAATGACTGAGGATGGAGGAAAGAGATGTGATAGGCCTTTGAGGAACCTATTTACAATAGGAGACTTAAACAAATAAGGTGGATCAGGCACCCTAAAAAAAGCATAAATAGCAGACAAATACCCCATAAGGGTCTCCCGAGCAGAGCTCTGCTGGGCAAGGAAAAGGATGAACAACAGGACCTCAGATAGAGGGGCAAAAAGGAGGTCAACTGGCTTATCTGTACACTGTAAGAAAGTACCCCTTTTAAACATGGTCACCCCCACTTTTTGCTCATTGATACTGAGGTTTTTTGTTTGAGGGGCACTGGGTGCCTGCTAGACAGGTCCCCAGTGCCAGTGCTCTTTCCCTAAAATGAGTAAAATGTTTAATTGCACCCAACCCTAAAATGAGTAAAATGTTTAATTGCATCCAAATGGCATACACTTCAGTACCACTGTTAGTCCCTAGTAAATGGTATGCTTGTTACGTAGGGCCTGAATAATGGAGAAGGTTGTTAAGGGCTGCAGCATATATTGTGCCACCATCAGTGACCCCCTTAAAAAATTGCACACAGCCTGTCATCGTAGACTGCGTGTCATGGTGCAAGCCATGAGAGAAAGTATGACATGGCACGTAAATTGTGTGCCATGTGCCACTCACTACATCTGAGTGTATGTAAGTCACCTCTACAACAGGTCTTAGAGCCCTAAAGCAGGGTGCATTATACTTGATTTGTGGACATATCAGCCTGAGCCGAGCTGTAATGTCTAGTTCGATTACTAGATGTTGCAAGTGAACAGGAAAGCTATCTTAAGGTGTGTACTGGAGACTCGTCATTACGAGCTACCTGGCTACATAATGGCTTCACTGAAACCTATTGTGTTTGATATCAAATACCTCATCTTAATAAATCCAGACAGATGCCAGTCTTCGATTTATGATGATGTGCACCCAGAGGGGACCTTAGAAGTGCCCCCTGAAACCTACTTGTGTGCTGGTTGACTAATCTCAACCAACCTGCCACCACAGATGAGCTTCTGACCCCCTGGAGGTGACAGTCTGTGCTCTCAGAGGCCAGAAGCAAAGCTTGCTCAGGAGGAAGGTGATCACACCTCCTTCAGCAGGATGCCTAGTGATTTAGCATATCAAGTCCCTACAAACTTTGATATGCGCCCTGAGCTTCCTCTAAAGAGAGGGCGATGCCACGCCTGCCCTGAGGCCCATTTGGCACCCAGATAGGAGGGAAATTAGTCATTAAGTAGGCATGTTCCACCTTTGGGCTAGACACACCCCTAAGGTGGGCTACCTGAAGTGGACACTCAAGGAAGGGTTACACCATCTTGGTTATGGTGGAACTAGGAATTCTGAGACAGGGTGATGCCCACTCCCTACAGGAAGTGGTGGTCATATAGGGGGTTTAGTCAATACAAGGATAAGAGCCCATTGGCTATTCCTCTACACTCCCCTAGATGCCCATAATTTGAGTAGTAAGGAGGCCACCTGACTCCAGCAAAAAATATTTGCCTGACTGAAGAAAGAAGAGAACAAAGAAGAGCAGAAGAAGTGAGAACTCTTGATGGCAAGTGGATTCTGGTGCAAAACCCTGCCTGCCTACCTGCTTCTGACCTGACAATCATGACAACTTGACTCTTCCAAAAGCACTGGGGAGTCCAGGAGCCGCGAAGGATCCCCAGCACTTCACCAAGCCATCAGCATTCACCATGGAGTGGAGGAGCAACTTCTCTGTACTCTGTAGACACCAACTGCAACGTTTGGCTCCCAGTTCTGCTGGCCACCGGGTCTACTGATGCAGCAGCTACCCAGGAGAAGGTAATTGTGCTTTAAGAGGCCAGATCCTTCTCCCCACCAAATGTGAAGACATCAGGATCCACCAAAGCCATCCTGCACAGATAAGCGGGGTACTGGACCCTTTGCAGCAACCAAAGCTTGTTTGTTTGTAGTCCAATCTGGATTCCAACACAATAACCAAGAACCAGCTGTCGAGGGACATCAACAACACTGAGGACATCACCAAGATACCTTGTTCTGTCCTTCTTTTGCAGGTCTGCCCAAGAACTGTGGGCGCCTTGATGTAGGAGCACCGACGACAAAGGCCCACTGCACCTGAGCTCCACGGCCCTGGTCGAAGACAATCAGCTGTGTTCACTTGCTCCCAGAACACCACTGACCCTATTGGGAGCTCCTGGACATGTCCCCAAGTCCCCCTTTGCAGTCTTTTTTCAGGAGGCTTCCCCTCATTGCCAACTGTGCAGTGTGAAAGTCACCCGACTCGGCCAGCACCACAGCACCCAGATGCCCCAGGGCAAATAAAACTGTACTGCTGGTGTTTTTAGTGACCTTGCTCTCCTGAATTTAAGTAAAAGTGTTACTTGCTAAAGTGATATGACTACAACAGTATTTATCTTCTTTGAAGTTGTTCTGGAATTCAAACATTATATAAAAAAGGAACTACAATATTGGTCCCGAGTTTCTTCTTGAGTGTGTGTTCAATTGTTGACTCTGTGTTCAACAAATGCTTAGCACTGCCCTCTGATAAGCCTAGCTGCTCACCCACCCTACTACAAAGGAGAGCTTTTGGGATTATTATATAAACTCTGTATACCATTAAGGTTCACAAGTACAATCTGCATCGTGTACCCCTACATTCGGTACACTACATAGATAGCCAGCTTCCTACATTAG
Organism: Pleurodeles waltl; assembly: GCF_031143425.1. Lineage (NCBI taxonomy): Eukaryota > Metazoa > Chordata > Amphibia > Caudata > Salamandridae > Pleurodeles > Pleurodeles waltl. Next base: position 685,100,412 of record NC_090447.1, read on the forward strand.
TGAAAGTGGTGGGATAGAAGACTTTGCAATTGCTGATACTGCCCTGTCAATTGGTGTTTCCACAAAGAAACTCACAATTGACATTAGACAAAAAAGTATTTTTCCAATCTTTTTGATTTTTCAAAATTTCTAATCTGAACTGTTAGGGGCTTGTGTTAAGTCCCCCAGTCTAACTATGGTAGAAATTTTAAAAGGCTACCAAATAGTTAGGCCCTTAAAAACTGTTTCAATTCTTCTTTGTAGACTTCTAAAAAGGTCCTGTTAGAAATGCAATCTCTAGTTGGCAGAGGTATACACCCTTGTCCAACTAGCGACCACAATCCAAGTCAGGGTAACACACACAATCCAAATTATTCTGTGCCCACCCTCTGGTAGCTTGGCACTGAGCAGTCAGACTTAACTTAGAGGCAATGTGTAAAGTATTTGCGCAATAAATCATACAGTAACACAGTGAAAACACCACAAAAATACACCACACAGGTTTACAAAAATATAGGATATTTATCTGATTAAATGACAGTCAAAACTATAAAGATTCAATAAGCACAAATTAAAATATCACTTTTGCAGGTTTAAAGAGAGTCTTAGATCTTAGAAATCAAGAGATGTCTCTTGGTTAGACAAAGTACCTAGTTTGCGCCAAAAGTAACATGCACGGAGACTGCAGAGGAGGAGATGCGTGTAAAAATAGGGTGTGTGTTGGATCTCCCAACGCGGCACAGATGATGTGTTGTTTCTTTCCACACTGAAAGGGCTTTGCGTCATTTTTTGGTGCGCAGTCTTGGCGGTGCGAGGATCTTTTTGACGCCCAGGGACGATGCGATGAAATCCTGGGCATGTGGTAAGAAGTCACAGGCGTTGCATCAATCTGGTATGGCGATGTGCCAAATTTTCTGTCACACAGCAGGCACTGCATCGATTTTCCTCTCGGGCATCAACTATGTTGCTCTGGTTTGCCTGTGCATCAATCTGGTAGGGCTTTGTGGCGAATTTCAAGTTGCAAGGCAGGCACTACAACTAATCTTCATTCGGGAAGTTGGGCTGTGTCGTTCTGGCTCAGCTGTGCGGCGATATCTCAGTCGTAAAACAGCTGTGAGTCGCTTTTGTCAGGCTGTGCGTTGATTTTCAGCGCACAAGGCGTTTCCTGAAGAGGTAAAGGCCCTCATCATGACATTCGTGGTAAATCCTGCTTACCACCGCGGTGATGGGCGCCAACTTACTGCCGCGGTGGCGAATATCTGTTCTCCATATTATGACACACACACACAAATCTGACAGACTACTGCCACCTACCCAAATCCGCCAGCCCAAAGGTCAGTGCTAAAGTGTTGGTACCAACACCCATACGGTTACACCAACAGAACAATGCCCACCACATCATGACCCACGAATCACCACAGCGGACATTCAATGGCGGTACACCACTGGCGGTACACACCGGCGCACTCAGAATAGACACCCAAATACTAAACTACACAACATTGGCCAATACCAAATACACACACCTGACACTGATACACACACCACACCCACCCACCCACAGCACTATAAAACACACACCCACATTATGAATACAAATTATTGCCACCAGGCTGACACCCAGACCACTGTGACAACTAAACACACACACCACATACACCCATACATCCCTCAGGCACCCACTTCACACACCCAACCACAGTACCCAACACCCACACACTTACACACAACACCCATGTCCCCACAAAGGCACCCCCACTTCACAGATGAGGAGTTGCGGGTCATGGTGGAGGAAATAGTCAGGGTAGAGCTACAGCTATTTGGAGCACAGGTACAGCAAATATCCATTGCCAGGAAGATGGAGTTATGGCAGAGAATTGTGGACAGGGTGAACGCCTTGGGACAGCATCCAAGAACAGGGGACGACACCAGGAAGAGGTAGAATGACCTACAGGGGAAGGGACGTTCCGTGGAAGCAAGGCACCAGCTTGCCATACAGAGGACTGGCGGCGGACCCCCACCTCCTCCCCCACAGCCTGCAGCATGGGAGGAGCAAGTCTTGGCATTGCTGCATCCTTAGGGACTCACTGGAGTTGCCAGAGGACTGGGCACTGGTGAGTCAAAATGTACTTATCACCCCCCATACCTGCATTCCATCTCACCCCCTCACCCTCACACCCATCGCTCCATTCCATCCCACACACTGCACCTACACATATAAATAACCCCAATAACAAGCCCTGCATGCAATACCAACGCATGGGTCATCCTCCCAGCCCTGCACGGACACCACCCATCACAAAAGCATGCACAGCATGGAGAACTAACAATCCCAAAATACATCACCACACCCAAACAAAGGTGGCAGGGCAACAGCAACGATAGAGAGGAAGCTACGGATGTACAATATGTCACACACATGAAGCATAATACATCACTTACATCCCCACAGGTGCCCCAGCCAATCTCAGCGGAGAGGAGGTGCCACGACTAACGAGTCCCCCAACAGAAGATGCCCAGTGATGACACTAACTCTGGACTTCAGGATCTGGATGAACTACCTGGCTGTAGGAAAGTACCATCTTGCCTGGCATGTTACCCCCATTTTCACTGTATGTATGTTTGTTTTTGCCAATGTGTCACTGGGATCCTGCTAGTCAAGACCACACTGATCATAATGTATGCCCTGTATGTGTTCCCTGTGTGGTGCCTAACTGTATCACTGAGGCTCTGCTAACAAGAACCTCAGTGTTTATGCTCTCTCTACTTTTAAAATTGTCACTGCAGGCTAGTGACTAATTTTACCAATTCTCATTGGCACACTGGAACACCCTTATAATTCCCTTGGATATGGTACCTAGGTACCCAGGGTATTGGGGTTCCAGGAGATCCCTATGGGCTGCAGCATTTATTTTGCCACCCATAGGGAGCTCAGACAATTCTTACACAGGACTGCCACTGCAGCCTGAGTGAAATAACGTCCACGTTAGTTCACAGCCATTTTACACTGCAAATAAGTAACTTATAAGTCACCTATATGTCTAACCCTCACTTGGTGAAGGTTAGGTGCCAAGTTACTTAGTGTGTGGGCACCCGGGCACTAGCCAAGGTGCCCCCACATTGTTCAGGGCAAATTCCACAGACTTTGTGAGTGCGGGACACCATTACACGTGTGCACTACAAATAGGTCAATACCTATATGTAGCGTCACCATGGTATCTCCAAACATGGCCATGTAACATGTCTAGGATCATGGAATTGTCATCCCAATACCATTCTGGTATTGGGGGGACAATTCCATTCATCCCCGGGTCTCTAGCACAGAACCCGGGTGCTGACAAACTTGCTTTCCGGGGTCTCCATGCAGCTGCTGCTGCCAACCCCTCAGACAGGTTTCTGCCCCCCCCCCCCCTGGGGCCTGGGCAGCCCAGTCCCAGAAAGGCAGAACAAAGAATTTCCTCTGAAAGAGGGTGTCACACCCTCTCCCTCTGGAAATAGGTGTGAAGGGCTGGGGAGGAGTAGCCTCCCCCAGCCTCTGGAAATGCTTTGATGGGCACAGATGGTGCCCTCTCTGCATAAGCCAGTCTACACCGGTTCAGGGATTCCCTAGCCCTGCTCTGGCGTGAAACTGGACAAAGGAAAGGGGAGTGACCACTCCCCTGACCAGCACCTCCCAGGGGAGGTGCCCAGAGCTCCTCCAGTGTGTCCCAGACCTCTGCCATCTTGGATGTAGAGGTGCTGGGGCACGATGGACAGCTCTGAGTGGCCAGTGCCAGCAGGTGACGTCAGAGACCCCTCCTGATAGGTGCTTACCTTTCTCAGTAGCCAATCCTCCTCTGAGGGCTATTTAGGATCTCTCCTCTGGGCAATTCCTCAGATAACAAATGCAAGAGCTCACCAGAGTTCCTCTGCACTTCCCTCTTCGACGTCTGCCAAGGATCGACTGCTGACTGCTCCAGGACGCCTGCAAAACCGCAACAAAGTAGCAAGACAACTACCAGCACCATTGTAGTGCCTCATCCTGGCGGCTTTCTCGACTGTTTCCTGGTGGTGCATGATCTGAGGGCTGTCTGCCTTCACCCTGCACTGGAAGCCAAGAAGAAATCTCCCGTGGGTCGACGGAATCTTCCCCCTGATAATGCAGGCACCAAACGTCTGCATCACCGGTCCTCTGGGTCCCCTCTCATCTTGACGAGCATGGTCCCTGGAACACAGGAGCTGGGTCCAAGTCCAGTGGCCCTTCTTCCCAAATTTGGTGGAGGTAAGTCCTTGCATCCCCATGCCAGACAGTAATCCTGTGTACTGCGTGATCTGCAGATGCTCGGGCTTCTGTGCACTTTTCCAAGACTTCCTTTGTGCACAGCCTAGCCTGTGTCCCCAGCACTCTGTCCTGCAATGCCCAACTCACTGAGTTGGCCTCCGACGTTGTGGGACCCTCCTTTGTGACTCTGAGTTGACCGCTGTCCTCAGATCTTCTAAGTGCCTGTTTTGGTACTTCTGCGGGTGCTGTCTGCTTCTGTGGTAGCTCTCAGAGTTGCTGAGTGCCTCTTCTGTCTCCTCCTCCAAGGGGCGACCTCCTGGTCCTTCCTGGGCCCCAGCAGCACCCAAAATCCTGAACAGCAACTCTTGCAGCTAGCAAGGCTTGTTTGCGGTCTTTCTGTGTGGAAACAACTCTGCATCCTCCAGCACGCCATGAGACATCTTCTGACCAAAGAAGAAGTTCCTGACACCTTCCGTTGTTGCAGAATCTTTGGCTTCTTCCACCCAGAGGCAGCTCTTTTGCACCTTCATCCAGGGTTTAGTGGGCTCCTGCCCCCCCTGGACACTTGCGTGACTCTTGGACTTGGTCCCCTTCCTTTACAGGTCCTCAGGTCCAGGAATCCGTCTTCAGTGTTTTGCTGGCAGTTGTTGTTCTTGCAGAATCCCCTATCTCGATTTTACTGTCTTTCCGGAGTAGTAGGGTAACTTTACTCCTACTTTTCAGGGTCTTGGGTGGGGTATCTTGGACACCCTTAGTGTTTTCTGACACTCCCAGCGACTCTCTACAACCTACACTAGGCCTGGGGTCCATTCGTGGTTTGCATTCCACTTTTGGAGTATTTGGTTTGTATTGCCCCAAGGCCTATTTCTACCTATTGTATTCTATTATGATTCTACATTGTGTGCACTACTTTCCTTACTGTTACTTACCTGATTTTGGTTTGTGTACATTTAATTTGTGTATATTACTTACCTCCTAAGTGAGGGTATCCTCTGAGATACTTTTGGCATATTGTCACTAAAATAAAGTACCTTTATTTTTAGTAACTCTGAGTATTGTGTCCTCTTGTGATATAGCTCTATATGATATAAGTGGTATAGTAGGAGCTTTGCATGTGTCCTATTTTAGCCTAAGCTGCTCAGCTATAGCTACCTCTAACAGCCTAAGCTGCTAGAACACCTCTATTCTACTAATAAGGGATAACTGGACCTGGCACAAGGTGTAAGTACCACAAGGTACCCACTATAGGCCAGGCCAGCCTCCTACACTGGCCCATCAGGGACCACTGGTCAGTCGGTCACTCCAGCCCACTTCTAGTCAACCACAGAGCCTCCCCATCAGTATCCAACACAACAGAAGCCACCTAGCGTCCCCACACCTCTGTCCCCAGGACACGTCAATCAGCAGTGGGCCCACTTGTACAGGGACCCCAGAACGCACCTCACACCCAAGACAATCAGGGGCCTGGGGTCAGTGGCAGTGGGCACACCGTTCAGGGGACACATGCACAGGGCAACAGGGACACTGGAAGGACCGCTGTGCGCCAGGAGGAGGACAGGCCCAGGGAACTGACTGTCCAGGAGACTCTCACCAGTGTCCTGGGGGCCTACCAACAATCCCAGGACACGATGGGCCAGATCCTTACTAACATGCAGGAAAACAAGGGGCTGCAGGAGGGACAGGAGATCAGGGAGGACATGCAGGCTCACAACACCACCATGATCTCCATAGCAGGGGTGCTGACAGACATGACCAACGCCATGAGGGAATGGACAGCACACCAGCGGGCCCCTACCCCTAGCCAGTCTATTGACCAGCCCTCCACTTCCGCTGTAGCTAGTGGGCAGGAGGCCCCGCCACAGGACCCACAGGCCAACAGCACCCCTCCCCCTGCAGAAGGTGAACCACCCAATAAAGGTTCCCTGCGACCCAGACAGAAGCCAGAGACACTTGCCAAGACCAAGACCACTGCCCGGAAATGAGACTCTCCTGATTGTCCCCCTTGTATCCCACCCTATCACCTTGTCCACTTTGAACTGCCTTTGCTCCCCTTCCTATGGCCCCTTGGACACTGGACCTGTGCTACAAACAGATGGAACAATACCCGGGGCTTTCCTCTACCATAACCCCATTCCATTGCACTTTTAGTAAATTATTTGCACTACAATAAATACCCTTGAACACAATTTGAGTGACACCGTTTTCTGTGTTGAAAATGTGCATTTAGAGGAACAGTCACATCTAGTGCAAATGATCTGAACACTGTGATAGCATACAAATAATGACCTGTAGCTGTCTGCAGCGAACACATCAGGACACTGTTGTCATATCACCAACATCTGTAAAAGGACAAGCCACAGGTGACAGTAAGTTGAGATGCAAAGAACGTGAATGCCTTCATGCTACAGCCACACAGAAAACATCAATAGTCAATGTAATGGTCAGTTGAACTGTCTCACTTGTGTGTCATTGGAAGTTTTGACGTATAACTGATGTTCTGTTGTCCACATCCTCATCATCTGCCTCCTCATCCTCACTGTCCTCAGGGTCCACTGCTGCCACAGTGTCATCTCCAGTCTCCTCCTCCTGCAGAAGACACATGTTATCTGAGGGCCAGGTTGTGCAACAGAGAGGCACAGGGATCCACCTGTCAGATGCAGACATCTGAACCTGGCCTTTAGGAGGCTGAAGGTCCTCTCGATTATTCTCCTGGTTCGCCCAGGTGAATCATTATAACGGTTCTCAGACCCTGTCCTGGCATTCCTCACAGGGGTCAGGAGCCACAATAGGTTTGGGTAGCCAGAGTCACCTGCAAATATTGAGGAACAAAATTTAGCTTTACACAATCCTATGGGGATATCCCTTGAAGGCATATACTGACATACAATGGGTGGGGACTCTGGCTCACCCATTAGGTACACCCTGTGCCTTTGTAGTTGGGCCATCACATTTGGTATGCTGCTATTCCTCAGAAGGAAGGTGTCATGCACTGACCCAGGATACTTGGCAGTGACGTGGGAGATGTACTGGTCCGCCAGGCACACCATTTGCACATTCAGTGACTGGAAACTCTTCCGATTCCTAAACACCTGTTCATTCTGGCGGGAGGACAAACGCAATATGTGTACTGTCAATGGCCCCAGTAATATTAGGTATATGTCCCATTGCATAGACTCTGGCCTTCACAGTGGCCAAATCCTCCACCTGGGGGAAAGAAATGTACCTGCACATGTGTTTCACAAAGACAGACAATACCCTTGCCAGCATGATTGAGAACATTGGCTGTGACATTCCTGCTGCCATGCCCACTGTCACTTGGAAAGAACCAGATGCCAGGAAATGGAGCAATGATAGAACATGCACAAGAGGGGGGATCCCAGTGGATGACGGATAGCTTATATCAGGTCAGGCTCCAATTGAGCACACAGCTCTGTGATTGTGGCCCTGTCCAGTCTATAGGTGAGTATTAAGTGCCTGTCCTCCAGTGTAGCCAAGCCCACAAGAGGTCTGTAAACAGGGGTTTGTCTCCTCCTCCTATTCATCCACAGTGGTAGGTGTCTATAGGGCACAATATTGAGTAGGCCATCACAATTTGAACAGTGGAACCACCACCTCAGTGTGCATACAGCATTAATGTGATGGACAGTGGGAATGGCAATGTATGAGCAATTTTCGGCAATGAAGCAGTTATGGAAGATCTGTATGAGGTACACCACCATGAAATGGCAACCGCCTGTCCTGTATCTAGGGACAGGTGGAAGTGAGGTAACTCCGCCGACGTTGGGCGTTGTGGCGGAAGGTGGTCTTGCACCACCAAGCAATTCCTCATTGGGTAATATGGGGCCCTATGGAGTACAGTGGCCAATGGGATCAGCGGAGGAGGTGACAGTGTACACCGCTGCAGATGTGACTGCCATTTTCTGTCTATAACCTCACCTGATTCCTGACTTTCCACAGGAGAACACCTACACTGTGTGTGCTGCTGTGACCTGTGTCTGGAACTTACCATGGTCTGTGGGACCGGGGAAAGGGCCCCTGCTTTCACTTCAGAGGAGTTGGAGCGCTTGGCGGATGGGGTCCTACCCCAGTATGGACAGCTGTATGGGCCCCCAGACCAACAGGTGAGTACAACTTGGGCACGATGCATGTGGGAAGGTTGCATGGAGATGTGTGTGCAGGCATCATCTCATTTGGGGGGGATGTCTGTTGGTAGTGTACATGGTGGGCGCCGGGCAATGTGTGTGCCAATGGAGTAGGAAACGGGATTTGTGGGCCATTTGTGTGACAGGGTGGATTGTATGTGTAATGTTGTCCTCCTGTCTGAATTACCTCTGCAGGTCCGCGCCCCTCAAAAGAAGGGATTGTTGTGTGCCATCGCCAAGGATGTACAGACCATGGGGTTCTATGGCAGGCAGTGCACCCACTGCAGGAAACAGTGGGAGGACCCGAGACGCTGGGCACAGAAGACCATGGAGGCACAGCTGGGGATGGCCTCCCAACGAGTAAGGGGTGCCCGTCAGAACCTGACCCCCTGATGGCCCACATAGTGGCGGTGGCCTACCTAGAGGTTGATGGGCACTTGAGGGCATCACAGCAGCCACAAGGGGGTGAGTACAGTAGGCATTACTACAATAATAGAGAGGTGGCATGGGATTTGGGTGGTGGGTGTAAGTTAGTGGGTGCCCCTTTGTCTTATCCAGTTGACTGGTTGACACCTGTTTGGTATAAGTCAATAAGGATGCTCAATGAAGGACCACACGCCAATTATGAATACAATTTAGCTTTACTAGAATTTCAGGTAAATGTATGCATTTAGCACATCAACAAGGGTAGGATAAAAATAGCAATGAAGAGCATCTATTTATATATGAGTACACTACAAAGAGCATCTATATATATATATGAGCAAAGAGTTCATTGACAGATATAAGCTTTGATTAACTGTATACCAAAATGTGTCACACTACGATGTTCAGAAAGCAAAATATAAACGAGCTGCATACTTCAGATTATAAACACAATGCAAGCATAATTATCAATCATAATAATAGAGCAGAGAAACAAAGGCCTTTCATCCCTGTGTGGAACTTAACTTAGTCCACAAAATGCTGGGAAGCCCTCTACCGCCGGCTTGGACATCTCTCCCCCTCAAGCATCACGGTCTCTGAACAGCAAACAGGGAGGCAGCGCTGGGCCTGGAGATGGCAGCTTTCACAACCCTATCTGCAAGCTTCAAATCCCTCACCCACACTTCAGTGCTTAAATAACTTGAAGTTTGGATTCTATCCCTTTCTGGCATTTTCCAGCTATGTTATCAGCACTTGTCTCTTGGCTGCTCTGCCCTTCCCCAGCCATTGTTTTCATTCCATCTTCTCCCTGTACTCTCGTTCCCAAGGTTGAGACAGAGTCTCCTACACAAACAAGCTTGAAAATAACATTGTGAACTTTTCCACGTTGTTCGGGTTTCAGCAGGCATCACGCTCATCTACACTGCTCAAGCTAATTAACCCTTCACGTCACAACGTCTTCCGCACCTTTCCCTATACTGATCACCCTTAATCCCAGGTCAGAGTTTACAGCGTAATCCAGCTCAAGGGTAATGGGTGTCTAGCAAATTCAGGTAACCTAGCTCGGTTGCATTCCACGTCAGAGATGGCTTTGTGGGACCCAGGAAGGGTGCAATTGGTGGTGGTGGGCCCTCATCTTCCTGTGGCATCTAGCCAATTGAATGCCAGTGCAATGCATAGTGCTCATTCCTGATCCCTGTGTGTAGGAGGCTGGCCTGGTTTGTAGTGGGTACCAAGGGGTACTTACACTCTGTACCAGGTCCAGTTATCCCATATTAGTGTAGAAGAGTTGTTTCTAGCAGCTTAGGCTCATAGAAGGTAGCTATAGCAGAGCAGCTTAGGTTGAACTAGGAGACATGCAAAGCTCCTACTATACCACTGGTGTCATATGCACAATATCATAAGAAAACACAATACACAGATATACTAAAAATAAAGGTACTTTATTTTTATGACAATATGCCAAAAGTATCTCAGTGAGTACCCTCAGAATGAGGATGCCAAATATACACAAGATATATGTACACAATACCAAAAATATGCAGTAATAGCAAAAGGAAGTAATGTAAGCAATGTAAAGTTACAGTAGATTGCAATAGGAGCACATAGGTATAGGGGCAACACAAACCATATACTCCAAAAGTGGAATGCGAACCACGAATGGACCCCAAACCTATGTGAGCTTGTAGAGGGTCGCTGGGACTGTAAGAAAACAGTGAGGGTTAGAAAAATAGCCCACCCCAAGACCCTGAAAAGTAGGTGTAAAGTGCACCTATATTCCCCAGAGAGCACAGAAGTCGTGATAGGGGAATTCTGCAAGGAAGACCAACACCAGCAATGCAACCAAAGTGGATTTCCGGACCTGAGTACCTGTGGAACAAGGGGACCAAGTCCAAGAGTCGCGACAATGTCGAGAGTGGGCAGATGCCCAGGAAATGCCAGCTGAGGGTGCAAAGAAGCTGCCACCGGATGGTAGAAGCTGTGGATTCTGCAAGAACGAAGAGGGCTAGAAACTTCCCCTTTGGAGGATGGATGTCCCACGTCGTGAAGAAGCTTGCAGATGTGTTCCCACACAGAGAGACAGCAAACAAGCCTTGCTAGCTGCAAAAGTTGCAGTTAGGGTTTTTGGATGCTGCTGTGGCCCAGGAGGGACCTGGATGTAGCCACTTGGATGAGGAGACAGAGGGGGCACCCAGCAAGTCAGGGAGCCCTCTCAGGAGCAGGCAGCACCCGCAGAAGTACTGGAACAGGCACTTGGAAGAGGAGTGAACCTGAGTCCACCCGAAGACACAAAAGTGAGTCCCACGACGCCGGAGGACAACTCAGAAGGTTGTGCACTGCAGGTTAGAGTGTCGGGGACCCAGGCTTGGCTGTGCATGAAGGAAATCCTGGAAGAGTGCACAGGAGCCGGAGCAGCTGCAAATCACGCGAAACCCAGCAATGCAGTCTAGCGTGGGGAGGCAAGGACTTACCTCCACCAAACTTGGACTGAAGAGTCACTGGACTGTGGGAGTCACTTGGACAGAGTTGCTGAGTTCCAGGGACCACGCTTGTCATGCTGAGAGAGGACCCAGAGGACCGGTGATGCAGTCTTTTGTTGCTTGCGGTTGCAGGGGGAGGATTCCGTCATCCCACGGGAGATTTCTTCAGAGCTCCTGGTACAAGAAGGAGACAGGCTACCCCCAGAGCATACACCACCAGGAAACAGGGGAGAAAGCGGCAGGAGAAGCGATACAAGGTTACAGTAGTCATCTTTGCTACTTTGTTGCGGTTTTGCAGGCGTCCTGAGCAGTCAGCAGTCGATCCTTTGGCAGAAGGTGAAGAGAGAGATGCAGAGGAACTCGGATGAGCACTTGCATTCGTTATCTACAGAATTCCCCAAAGCAGAGACCCTAAATAGCCAGAAAAGGAGGTTTGGCTACCTAGGAAGGAGGATAGGCTAGCAACACAGGTAAGAGCCTATCAGAAAGAGTCTCTGACGTCACCTGCTGGCCCTGGCCACTCAGAGCAGTCCAGTGTGCCAGCAGCACCTCTGTTTCCAAGATGGCAGAGGTCTGGAGCACACTGGAGGAGCTCTGGGCACCTCCCCTGGGAGGTGTAGGTCAGGGGAGTGGTCACTCCCCTTTCTTTTGTCCAATTTCGCGCCAGAGCAGGGATGGGGGATCCCTGAACTGGTGTAGACTGGCTTATGCAGAGATGGGCACCATCTGTGCCCATCAAAGCATTTCCAGAGGCTGGGGGAGGCTACTCCTCCCCAGCCCTGACACCTTTTTCCAAAGGGAGAGGGTGTAACACCCTCTCTGAGGAAGTCCTTTGTTCTGCCTTCCTGGGCCAAGCCTGGCTGGACCCCAAGAGGGCAGAAACCTGTCTGAGGGGTTGGCAGCAGCACAGCTGCAGTGAAACCCCGGGAAAGGTAGTTTGGCAGTACCCGGGTCTGTGCTAGAGACTCGGGGGATCATGGAATTGTCTCCCCAATGCCAGAATGGCATTGGGGTGACAATTCCATGATCTTAGACATGTTACATGGCCATGTTCGGAGTTACCATTGTGACGCTATACATAGGTAGTGACCTATGTACAGTGCACGCGTGAAATGGTGTCCCCGCACTCACAAAGTCTGGGGAATTTGCCCTGAACGATGTGGGGGCACCTTGGCTAGTGCCAGGGTGCCCACACACTAAGTAACTTAGCACCCAACCTTCACCAGGTGAAGGTTAGACATGTAGGTGACTTATAAGTTACTTAAGTGAAGTGGTAAATGGCTGTGAAATAATGTGGGCATTATTTCACTCAGGCTGCAGTGGCAGGCCTGTGTAAGATTTGTCAGAGCTCCCTATGGGTGGCAAAAGTAATGCTGCAGTACATAGGGATCTCCTGGAACCCCAATACCCTGGGTACCTCAGTAGAATATGGCCATGTAACATGTCTAAGATCATGGAATTGTCACCCCAGTGCCATTCTTTCATTGGGGGGACAATTCCATGATCCCCCGGGTCTCTAGCACAGAACCAGGGTACTGCCAAACTGCCTTTCCGGGGTCTCCACTGCAGCTGCCAACCCCTCAGACAGGTTTCTGCCCTCCTGGGGTCCAGGCAGCCCTGGCCCAGGAAGGCAGAACAAAGGACTTCCTCTGAGAGAGGGTGTAACACCCTCTCCCTTTGGAAATAGGTGTGAAGGCTGGGGAGGAGTAGCCTCCCCCAGCCTCTGGAAATGCTTTGATGGGCACAGATGGTGCCCATCTCTGCATAAGCCAGTCTACACCGGTTCAGGCATCCCCTAGCCCTGCTCTGGAGCGAAACTGGACAAAGGAAAGGGGAGTGACCACTCCCCTGACCTGCACCTCCCAGGGGAGGTGCCCAGAGCTCCTCCAGTGTGTCCCAGAAGTCTGCCATCTTGGAAACAGAGCTGTTTGTGGCACACTGGACTGCTCTGAGTGGCCAGTGCCAGCAGGTGATTTCAGAGGCTCCTTCTGATATGCTCTTACCTCTCTTGTTAGCCAATCCTCCTTCCTAGGTAGCCAAACCTCCTTTTCTGGCTATTTAGGGTCTCTGCTTTGGGGATCTCACCGGATAACGAATGCAAGAGCTCACCAGAGTTCCTCTGCATCTCCCTCTTCACCTTCTGCCAAAGGATCGACCGCTGACTGCTCAGGACGCCTGCAAAACCGCAACAAAGTAGCCAGACGACTACTAGCAACCTTGTATCGCTTCATTCTGCCGGCTTTCTTACCTGTTTCCTGGTGGTGCATGCTCTGGGGGTAGCCTGCCTCCTTCTTACACCAGGAGCTCTGAAGAAATCTCCCGTGGGTCGACGGAATCTTCCCCCTGCAACCGCAGGCAACAAAAGACTGCATCACCGGTCCTCTGGGTCCCCTCTCAGCACGACGAGCGTGGTCCCTGGAACTCAGCAACTCTGTCCAAGTGACTCCCACAGTCCAGTGACTCTTCAGTCCAAGTATGGTCGAGGTAAGTCCTTGCCTCCCCACACTAGACTGCATTGCTGGGCACCGCATGATTTGCAGCTGCTCCGGCTCCTGTGCACTCTTCCAGGATTTCCTTTGTGCACATCCAAGCCTGGGTCCCTGACACTCTAACCTGCAGTGCACAACCTTCTGAGTTGTCCTCCGGCATCGTGGGACTCACTTTTGTGACTTCGGGTGGACTCCAGTTCACTCTTCTTCCAAATACCTGTTCAGGTACTTCTGTGGGTGCCGCCTGCTTCTGTGAGGGCTCCCTGACTTGCTGGGTGCCGCCTCTGTCTCCTCATCCAAGTGGTGACATCCTGGTCCCTCCTGGGCCACAGCAGCATCCAAAAACCCTAACTGCGACCCTTGCAGCTAGCAAGGCTTGTTTGCAGTCTTTCTGCGTGGGAACACATCTGCAAGCTTCATCACGACGTGGGACATCCATCCTCCAAAGGGGAAGTTCCTAGTCCTCTTCTTTCTTGCAGAAATCCAAGCTTCTTCCAACAGGTGGCAGCTTCCTTACACCGTCAGCTGGCATGTCCTGGGCTCCTGCCCACTCTCAACACTGTCGCGACTATTGGACTTGGTCCCCTTGTCTTAAAGGTACTCAGGTCCGGAAATCCACTGTTGTTGCATTGCTGGTGTTTGTTCCTCCTGCAGAATCCCCCTATCACGACCTCTGTGCTCTCTGGGGGTAGTGGGTGCACTTTACACCTACCTTTCAGGGTCTTGTGTTGGGCTATTTTTCTAACACTCACTGTTTTCTTACAGTCCCAGCAACCCTCTACAAGCTCACATAGGTTTGGGGTCCATTCGTGGTTCGCATTCCACTTTTGGAGTATATGGTTTGTGTTGCCCCTATACCTATGTGCTCCTATTGCAATCTACTGTAACTTTACACTGCTTGCATTACTTTTCTTGCTATTACCTGCATAATTTTGGTTTGTGTACATATATCTTGTGTTTATATCTTATCCTCATATTGAGGGTACTCACTGAGATACCTGATTTTGGTTTGTGTGTTTATTTTGTGTATTTGACTTACCTCCTAAGGTAGTATATCCACTGAGATATTTTTGGCACATTGTCACTAAGATAAAGTACCTTTATTTCTAGTAACTCTGAGTATTGTCTTTCTTATGATATAGTACCTATATGATATAAGGTGTATAGTAGGAGCTTTGAATGTATCCTAGTTCAGCCTAAGCTGCTCTGCTATAGCTACCTCTATCCGCCTAAGCTGCTAGAACACTACTAATCTACTAATAAAGGATAACTGGACCTGACACAAGGTGTAAGTACCATCAGGTACCCACTATAAGCCAGGCCAGCCTCCTACAGGTGACACAAGGCCAAAAATATCTTAGAGGCAATACTCTTTCTGGGGGTAAGTATTATACACAATATATACACTAGACACCAAAATAAGGTCAGTAATTAGACATAGGATAGTGCAAACAATAGGAAATGCTATAGAACGCAATGGGAATAAATAGGTCTAGGGGCAACACAAACCATATACTAAGAAAGTGGAATGCGAATCACAAATTCCCCCCCAGAGAAGTGTAGTGTGTGCAGAATCGCTGGGAGAGTAAGAATACAGTAAAGGTAAGTAAATTACCCCACCCCAGAGCCCAGACAAGCAGGAGTAAAGTACTGCAAGTTTCCTTAGGACACACTACACCTCGTGATTGAGATTTTGCAGTAACCAACCAAGTCTGCAAACAACAACAGCTGGATTCCTAGACCAGGAGACCTGCAAAGAAGGGGACCAAGTACAGAAGTCGAAAGAAGTTTCAAGAAGGACAGGAGCCCCTGCCAACCCAGAAAAGGGTGCAAAAGAAGAGTCCCCGGTTCGATGAAGACTGCAGAAATGCACTCTAGGAAGATGTCAGCTGGCTCCTGCATGATGCACTGGATGTCCGACTAAGAGAGGTTGGATGCAGGGGAGTTTTGACGCTGGATCCCTCCAACAAGCCTTGGTTCCGGCAAAGTTGCGTTTTGTGTCAAGTAGGCGCTATCTAGACCCAGGAGGGACCTGGGGGCCTCAACTCTGTGTGAGGAGGAAGAGGGGGTTCTCAGCACTTCAGAAAGCCCTCAGAGCACCAGGTAGCACCCACGGAGTCACAAGACATGGGGACAAAGGAGGTGCAAAATGCGGTTGGTGCAGCATTACAATGGAGGTCAACTCAGCGAGTTGAGCATCGCAAGATAGAGAGCTGGGACCTTTGCCAGGCTGTGCATGAAGGAATTTTGCAAAGAGTTCACAGAGGCCTCAGGAGGTGAAGAAGATGCGGTGCACAGGGGTACTGTCATTCTCAGGGAAGGCAAGGCCTTACCTCCTCCAAATTGGGACAGCAGGACCTCAGGACAGTCTGTGTCAATGGGGTCCACCCTCTGTGTTCCAAGGAGCACGCTTGTCGCCAGGAGAGGAGTCCAAGAGAACCGGTCGTCGACTTAAAAGATGCCTGCTTGAGCAGGGGAGTGACTCCGTCACTCCACTGGAGAATTCTTCGGTCCTTCTGGTCCAGGGTGAGACAGGGAGTCCTCAGAGCGTGCACACATGGAAACTGTTGCAGTTGCTGGCTGGAACTGAAGTTGCAGAGGAAAAGTAGCCCTTCTGGATACTTTGTTGCTGTTACAGCGGTTCCTGGAGCAGTCTGCGGTTGATCCGAGGTCAGAGGATGAAGTAGTAGCTGCAGAGGATTCCTGCTGGAAACTTGCAAGTAGAATCTGAAGAGAACCCCCAGGAGAGACCCTAAATAGCTCTGAGAGGGGGATTGGCTACCTTATCAGGTATGGACCTATCAGGAGGGGTCTCTGATGTCACCTGCTGGCACTGGCCACTTGGAGGCCTCCAGAGTGTCCCCATGCCTTGCAAATCAAGGTGGCTGAAGTCTGGGACACACTGGATGAGCTCTGGGAACCACCCCTATTGGGTGGCAGCAGCTGTAGCTGCACTGCAAGCCTCAGAGAGCTGGTTTGGCAGTACTGGGGTCCATGGTGGAGCCCCCAGGATGCATGGAATTGGCTCTACAATACCATATTTGGAATGGGGGGACAATGCCATGATCTTAGACACTTTACATGGCCATATTCGGGGTTACCATTGTGAAGCTACATATAGGTATTGACCTATATGTAGTGCACACGTGTAATGGCATCCCCACACTCACAAAGTTCCAGGAATTGCCTTGAACTATGGGGGACACCTGTGCTAGTGCAAGGGTTCCCTCACACTTAGTAACTTTGCACCTAGCCTTCATTCAATGAAGGTTAGAAATATAGGTGACTTATAAGTTACTTAAGTGCAGTGAAAATGGCTGTGAAATAATGTGTACACTATTTCACGCAGGCTGCAATGGCAGTCCTGTGAAAGAGTTTGTCTGAGCTTCTTATGGGTGGCAAAAAAAATGCTGCAGCCCATAAGGATCTCCTGAAACCCCAATGCCCTGGGTACCTAGGTACCATATACTAGGGACTTATAAGGGGGGTCCACTGTGCCAATTGAAATTGTTAAATAAAGTCACTAGCCGATAGTGACAAATTTAAAAGAAAGCAGAGAGAGCATAAGCACTGAGGTTCTGATTAGCAGAGCCTCAGTGACACAGTTAAGCACTATACAGACAGACACATTAGGCCATAAACTATGAGCACTAGGGCCCTGACCAGCATGATTCCAGTGAGACAGTCAAAAACATACTGACATACAGGTAAAAATGGGGGTAACATGCCAAGAAAGATGGTACATTCCTACAGGCAGTAATTACGGCCAGCCTATTGGAGGTATTGCCGCCATTTTAACAGTCACCGCCAATGTCGTAATGACCACCAACATCTTTTTGGCCTTGAGACTTATGAAAACAGGAGGCAAGCTCAATCCAAGCCCTTGGAGATCACTTCTCAGCAAAGTCAGAGGGCAGCAGGGCAGCAGGGTAACAGAAGGGCAGCAGTCCTTCTCAGCAAAGAACTCCAGATGAGTCCCTTGGGCAGCCAGGCAGTACCACCTGACAGGTTGCAGGTTCCGGTCCAGGCTTGTCTGAGATGGTGGGGTCAGGGACCCATTTTATACACCCAAAAATGCCTTTGAAGTGGGGGAGACTTCAAAGAGTGGTTTTGAAGTGCACAAGTTCCCTTTCACTACAGGTCTGTCTGCTAGGGTCCCAGTAGGGGGTTTGGCAGTCCATTGTGTGTAAGCAGGCCACTAGCCTTTGAAATGTGTCAGGCCCTCCACCCTTCGAGCCCAGGAAGACCCATTCAGTATGCAGATGCGTGCAGGTGTAACTGAGTGTCCTATGTTTGTGTTTGTCTGGGTGAAATGCACAAGGATGCTGTCAACCAGCCTAGCCCATACATTGATTGGAGCCTGTAAGGCACAGATGGATTTTAAGTGCAGAGAAATTGTAACTTTCTAAAAGTGGCATTTCTAAAATAGTAATATAAAATCCAACCTCACCAATAAGCAGGATTTTCTATTACCATTCTGGCCATACTAAATATGACCTGGTTATCCCTTTCTGATGAGAATCTACCACTCAAACAGTAAATGAGGGTAGTCCTAATGCTATCCTATGAAAGGAGCAGGCCTCACAGTAGTGGAAAACGAATGTAGGAGTTTTCCACTACCAGAACATATAAAACACACATGTACATGTCCTGCCTTTTACCTACATAGCACCCTGCCCTATGGGTTACCTAGAGCCTACCTTAGGGAATGACTTGTACGTAGAAAAAAGAGAGTTTGAAGCTTGGCAAGTACTTTTAAATGCAAAGTCGAAGTGGCAGTGAAAGTGCACACACAGGCCTTGCAATGGCAAGCCTGAGAAATGGTTATGGGGTTACTCATGTGGGTGGCACAAATAGAGCTGCAGGCCCACTACTTGCATCCAATTTACAGGCCCTGGGCACAAGTAGTGCACTTTACTAGGGTCTTACAAGTAAATCAAATATGCCAATTGGAAATGAACCAATGTAACCATGTTTAAGGGAGAGATCATATGCACTTAAGCACTAGTTAGCAGTGTTAAAGTGCACAGAGTCTTAAAACCAACACAAACAGTGTCAGAAAAGTGGAGCGAGGCAGGCAAAATGTTGGGGATGACCACCCTAAGGCTGTCAGGTCTAATAAGTCCTAACTATCGTAAACATGTTTGGCTCAGAGAAAAGAGTCCAGGACCAGGAACACAACCTGATCCCTTACCTGCAGCTTAGTATGCAGCAGCTAAGGAACCTCTGTAAAGCTAGCAAAATCAAAACTGGTTCAACCCCTACAAAACTACACCTCCAGGAGCTCCTTGCAAAGTTTGATGCTTTCAAAATAAGAGAGGATCCTGACACTAAGCGGGGGAGGAGGACTGTGATCACACCAGTGGGGACAGCTCTCGAGGAGACTGCCCCTCTCAACTTGATAGGAGAGTCCAGCGGATCCCCAGTTGGTTTTGCAGAGGCAAAAGTGGATAAGACTAATGGTCTATTTTGTGGTAGTGTGGGTGAGCAGTTAGGCTTATCAGAGGGTAGTGCTAAACATTTGTTGTACTCACAGAGGCAACATTGGGTAACACACTCAAATAAATCTGAGACCAAGTTAGAAAAATAACAATTCTTTTTACATAAGTTTCAAACCCAGGAACTTCATAATTAAGTAGGTAGACTTCTAAACATAAATACTTTGAAGTTTCAGAAATCAACACTTAGTGCAATTCTAAAGGTTCTCTCAATGTTATCCTATAGAGGAAAACAATGTTCAGCAAACACAGGTTTAACAATGACTTATGAGGTTGAGCTGAGGAAGCAAAGGCAAGTACTGGGCACTAATCAGAACCACACCAACAAGTCACACTGGCCAGCATTAGGGCAGCTGGGAGCAGGGGTGCAGTAAGGTGTCGGGTGCCCAATGGTTCTCTAAGGGAGTTTGATCTCGTGACAAATAGGCTGCATGCTCTAGCTAGGAACCAGCAGGTAGGTTGTAGACTTAGGGTGCTCGGAGATGTAGGTGCACCTTTGGTCCTCTTCTCCAGTGCCCAGGTGCGGCGGATGCAGGGTTGACATAAGGCACTGGGTTTTCTCATCCAAGAGTACTCGCAGTTGGGGGGGTCCTGCGAGTTGAGGATGCAGGTGTCATAGGGGAGTCCGGCAGGGGTGGACCCAGGATGGACTCAAGTTCAGGGAAGCTGGGGAACGTCATTGGCAAAGTGACCCACCTCAGATGGGGTCAGGGGCGACAGGTGCAGTAGTTGCTGGAGGTTTTGGGTTTCCTCTCACCACAAGGATACAGGAGGGGGGGAGGGCTGCTTGCAGAGGCTGCAGGAAACTTGGGTGTGTCCAAGAGGGGTAAAACCTGAGTGGACTCGGACTCTAGACAGTTTAGGAACTGGGCTGGCACTATTGGTTGGCTTCACCTCAGGTCATATCATCGAGAGCAGAGGTTACTTCTGGTGTCAGGTCCTTGCTGTTCCAGGGGCTGCAAAGTCCTTTCTTCAGAGCACTTCTGCTGCTCACATGAGTCTGAGTCTTTGTAGAAGCTTGGCAATCCTTCTGGTTTTCTTGGAGATTCAGTTGCAGGATGTCGTCTTTTAGGCAGAGTCCGTCGAGGTTAGCAGGCAGGCCAGAGGGCTTGGTTCCACTTCAGCTGCTTCTTCTTTTCCTCTTCTGTAGGAGTGTAGGAGGCTGGCCTGGCTTGTAGTGGGTACCAGAGGTACTTACACCTTGTGCCAGGTCCAGTTATCCCTTATTAGTGTAGAAGAGGTGTTTCTAGCAGCTTAGGCTGATAGAAGGTAGCTATAGCAGAGCAGCTTAGGCTGAACTAGGAGACATGCAAAGCTCCTACTATACCACTGGTGTCATATGCACAATATCATAAGAAAACACAATACACAGATGTACTAACAATAAAGGTACTTTATTTTTATGACAATATGCCAAAAGTATCTCAGTGAGTACCCTCAGTATGAGGATGCCAAATATACACAAGATATATGTACACAATACCAAAAATATGCAGTAATAGCAAAAGGAAGTAATGCAAGCAGTGTAAAGTTACAATAGATTGCAATAGGAGCACATAGGTATAGGGGCAACACAAACCATACACTCCAAAAGTGGAATGCGAACCACGAATGGACCTCAAACCTATGTGAGCTTGTAGAGGGTCACTGGGACTGTAAGAAAACAGTGAGGGTTAGAAAAATAGCCCACCCCAAGACCCTGTAAGGTAGGTGTAAAGTGCACCTACAACCCCCAGAGAGCACAGAAGTCGTGATAGGGGGATTCTGCAAGGAAAACCAACATCAGCAATGCAACAACAGTGGATTTCCAGACCTGAGTACCTGTAAGAGAAGGGGACCAAGTCCAAGAGTCGCGACAGTGTTGAGAGTGGGCAGTAGCCCAGGAAATGCCAGCTGAGGGTGCAAGGAAGCTGCCACTGGATGGAAGAAGCTTGGTGTTTTGCAAGAACGAAGAGGACTAGGAACTTCTCCTTTGGAGGATGGATGTCCCACATCGTGAAGAAGCTTGCAGAGCTGTTCCCATGCAGAAAGACCACAAACAAGCCTTGCTAGCTGCAAGGGTCGCGGTTAGGGTTTTTGGATGCTGCTGTGGCCCAGAAGGGACCAGGATGTCGCCACTTGGATGAGGAGACAGAGACGGCGCCCAGCAAGTCAGGGAGCCCTCATAAAAGCAGGCAGCACCCACAAAAGTACCGGAACAGGCACTTAGAAGAGGAGTGAACCGGAGTCCACCCGAAGTCACAAAAGGGAGTCCCACGACGCCGGAGGACAACTCAGAAGGTTGTGCACTGCAGGTTAAAGTGTCGGGGACCCAGGCTTGGCTGTACATGAAGGAAATCCTGGAAGAGTGCACAGGAGCCAGAGCAGCTGCAAATCATGCGGTACTCAGCAATGTGGTCTAGCGTGGGGAGGCAAGGACTTACCTCCACCAAACTTGAACTGAAGAGTCACTGGACTGTGGGAGTCACGTGAACAGAGTTGCTGAGTTCCAGGGACCACGCTCGTTGTGCTGAAAGGGGACCCAGAGGACCAGTGATGCAGTCTTTTGGTGCCTGCGGTTGCAGGGGGAAGATTCCACCGACCCACAGGAGATTTCTTCAGAGCTCTTGGTGCAGGGAGGAGGCAGGCTACCCCCAGAGCATGCACCACCAGGAAACAGTCGAGAAAGCCGTCAGGATGAAGCGATACAAGGTTGCAGTAGTCGTCTTTGCTACTTTGATGCGGTTTTGCAAGCGTCCTGAGCAGTCAGCGGTCGATCCTTTGGCAGAAGGTGAAGAGGGAGATGCAGAGGAACTCTGGTAGCTCTTGCATTCGGTATCTGAAGAATTCCCCAAAGCAGAGACCCTAAATAGCCAGAAAAGGTTTGGCTACCCAGGAAGGAGGATAGGCTAGTAAGAAAGGTAAGAGCCTATCAGAAGGAGTCTCTGACGTCACCTGATGGCACTGGCCACTCAGAGCAGTTCAGTGTGCCAGCAACACCTCTGTTTCCAAGATGGCAGAGGTCTGGGGCACACTAGAGGAGCTCTGGGCACCTCCCCTGGGAAGTGCAGGTCAGGGGAGTGGTCACTCCCCTTTCCTTTGTCCAGTTTCACGCCAGAGCAGGGCTGGGGGATCCCTAAACCGGTGTAGACTGGCTTATGCAGAGATGGGCAGCATCTGTGCCCCTCAAAGCATTTCCAGAGGCTGGGGGAGGCTACTCCTCCCCAGCCATCTCACCTATTTCCAAAGGGAGAGGGTTTCACACCCTCTCTCAGAGGAAATCCTTTGTTCTGCCTTCCTGGGCCAGGGCTGCCTGGACCCCAGGAGGGCAGAAACCTGTCTGAGGGGTTTGCAGCAGCAGCAGCTGCAGTGGAGACCCCGGATAGGCAGTTTGGCAGTACCTGGGTTCTGTGCTAGAGACCCGGGGGATCATGGAATTGTCTCCCCAATACCAGAATGGCATTGGGGTGACAATTCCATGATCTTAGACATGTTACATGGCCATGTTCAGAGTTACCATTGTGACGCTATATACAGGTAGTGACCTATGTATAGTGCACGCGTGAAATGGTGTCCCGCACTCACAAAGTCCGGGGAATTTGCCCTGAACAATGTGGGGGCAACTTGGCTAGTGCCAGGGTGCCCACACACTAAGTAACTTAGCGCCCAACCTTCACCAGGTGAAGGTTAGACATATAGGTGACTTATAAGTTACTTAAGTGCAGTGGTAAATGGCTGTGAAATAACGTGGACGTTATTTCACTCAGGCTGCACTGGCAGGCCTGTGTAAGAATAGTCAGATCTCCCTATGGGTGGCAAAAGAAATGCTGCAGCCAATAGGGATCTCCTGGAATCCAATACCCTGGGTACCTCAGTACCATATACTAGGGAATTATAAGGGTGTTCCAGTATGCAAATGGGAATTGGTGAAATTAGTCACTAGCCTGTTAGTGACAATTTGGAAAGCAGAGAGAGAATAACCACTGAGGTTCTGGTTAGCAGAGCCTCAGTGAGACAGTTAGTCATCACACAGGGAACACATACAGGGCACACTTATGAGCACTGGGGCAAGATGGTACTTTCCTACACAATCCCCCCCAAACGAGGGACAATAAGACTAGCCATGACCTGATGAGTCTTCATTGTCTAAGTGGAAATATCTGGAGAGTCCATCTGCATTGGAGTGGGAACTCCCAGGTCTATGTTCTACTGTATAGTCCATTCCCTGTAGAGATATGGACCACCTCAACAATTTAGGGTTTTCACCTTTCATTTGTTTTAGCCAAAGTAGAGGTTTGTGGTATGTCTGAACAATGAAGTGAGTGCCAAACAGGTATGGCCTCAACTTCTTCAGTGCCCAGACAACAGCAAAGGCCTCCCTCTCTATGGCAGACCAACACTTTTCTCTAGGGGTCAACCTCCTGCTGATAAAAGCAACAGGTTGATCCTGGCCCTCAGAATTGAGTTGTGATAAGACTGCCCCTACCCCTAATTCAGATGCATCAATTTGAACAATGAATTTATTGGAGTAACATGGGCTTTTTAGGACAGGTGCAGTGCACATGGCCTGTTTCAGCTCCTCAAAAGCTTTCTGACAGCTAGCTGTCCACAATACCTTTTTAGGCATTTTCTTAGAGGTGAGGTCATTAAGTGGGGCTGCAATGGGGCCATAGTTCTTAATGAACCTCCTGTAATACCCAGTGAGGCCTAAGAAGACTCTCACCTGGGTCTGAGTTTTAGGGGGAACCCAATCTATGATTGTTTGGATTTTCCCCTGAAGTGGTGCAATCTGTTCTCCACCTACCAGGTGTCCCAGATAAACCACTTTCCCCTGCCCTATCTGGCACTTTGAAGCCTTGATAGTGACGCCTGCATTTTGCAGGGCCTCCAAAACTTTCCACAGGTGGACCAGGTGATCATCCCAGGTGGAGCTAAAGACAGCTATATCGTCTAGATATGCTGCACTAAAAGCCTCCAACCCTTGCAGGACTGTATTCACCAATCTCTGAAAAGTGGCAGGTGCATTTTTCAAACCAAAGGGCATTACTGAGAATTGGTAGTGCCCTCCAATAGTCGAAAATGCAGTTTTTGCTTTAGCATCCTCTGATAATTTGATCTGCCAATACCCTGCAGTCAAATCAAAGGTGCTTAGATACTTGGCAGATGCCAGTGTATCTATGAGCTCATCTGCCCTGGGTATAGGGTGAGCATCAGTTTTTGTTACCTGGTTGAGACCTCTGTAATCTACACAAAACTTCATCTCCCTTTTTCCATCTTTTGAATGAGGCTTTGGTACAAGCACCAAAGGAGAGGCCCATGGGCTTTCAGAATGTTCAACCACTCCTAAGTCAAGCATTTTCTGAACTTCTTGCTCTATGCAGTCCCTGACATGGTCAGGCTGCCTATTGATTTTACCTTTGACAGGCATGCTGTCTCCAGTATCAATTGTGTGTTCACACCAAGATGTGGTGTCTGGCACAGTTGAAAAGAGTTCAGGAAACTGACCTAGGAGATTTATGCAGTTGTCTTTCTGCTCAGCAGTAAGACAGTCTGCCAAAACTACACCTTCCACTAGAGCATCCTCTTCTGTGGAAGAGAAGAGATCAGGGAGAGGGTCACTCTCTTCTTCCTGTCCCTCATCTGTTGCCATGAGCAGGGTGAGATCAGCCCTGTCATAGTAGGGTTTTAGGCGGTTGACATGGAGCACCCTAAGGGGACTCCTGGCAGTGCCTAGGTCAACCAAGTAGGTGACCTCGCCCTTCTTTTCAACAATGAGATGGGGTCCACTCCATTTGTCTTGGAGTGCTCTTGGGGCCACCTGCTCCAATACCCACACCTTCTGTCCTGGTTGGTACTGAATCAGAACAGCCTTCTGGTCATGCCATTGCTTTTGGAGCTCTTGGCTGGCCTGAAGGTTTTTACTGGCCCTTTTCATGTACTCTGCCATTCTGGATCTTAGGCCAAGTACATAGTCCACTATATCTTGCTTAGGAGCTTTTAAAGGTTGTTCCTAACCCTCTTTCACAAGTGTTAGAGGACCTCTTACAGGGTGCCCAAATAGGAGTTCAAAGGGGCTGAAGCCTACTCCTTTCTGGGGTACCTCCCTGTAAGCAAAAAGGAGGCAAGGTAACAGGACAGCCCATCTCCTCCTGAGTTCTTCAGGGAGTCCCATTATCATTCCTTTGACAGTTTTATTAAACCTCTCAACAAGACCATTTGTTTGTGGATGATAAGGAGTAGTGAACTTGAAAGTTACACCACACTCCTTCCACATAGCTTTGAGGTATGCAGACATGAAGTTACTACCTCTGTCTGACACCACTTCCTTAGGGAAACCCACCCTGGAAAAGATTCCCAGGAGGCCCTTTGCCACTGCAGGGGCTGTGGTGGTCCTTAAGGGGATGGCTTCAGGATACCTAGTGGCATGGTCCAATACCACAAGTCTGAACCTATTGCCTGAAGCTGTTGCAGGGTCAAGGGGGCCAACTATGCCAACCCCTACCCTTTCAAAGGGCACCCCAACCACGCGGATTGGAATTAAGGGGGCCTTTGGAGTGCCACCAGTCTTGCCTCTGGCTTGGCACGTCACAGAAGAGCGTCAAAACTCTTTAGTGTCCTCTGACATATGAGGCCAGTGTAACAGGGGAACAAGCCTGTCCCAAGTTTTACTTTGGCCAAAATGCCCAGGCAAGGAAATGTCATGTGCCAAGGTAAGAAGAAACTCTCTGTATTGCAAGGGAATGACCAATCTCCTGGCAGCTCCAGGTTTAGGGTCCCTTGACTCAGTATACAGGAGTTTATCTTCCCAATACACCTTATGGCTATCAATGACATCCCCATTCTGCTGCTAGACAGCTTGCTGTCTCAAACCCTCTAGTGTGGGACAGGTCTGCTGTGCCACACTCAGCTCTTCCCTAGCAGGCCCCCCTGCACCCAAAAGCTCAGCAGTTGTCAGGGAGACCAGATCCACGGGGTCTGTGCACGTTCCCAACATGTCCACCACTAGACAGCTCCAAGACTCTGATACATAAATCACAGAGACTGAGAGAGTCCAAGCGGGGGAAAAGGGGATTAGGTTAGGAACAGCTGGGAAGGAGACCTGTAGGAAACAAAAGGTTAAAACACACAATATCAAGATTATATCACATTGACATTTACTAGACTATGATTCTAAGCATTGTCATACTGTAACCATGGATAACTTAAGAAAAGACTAATAACTAGGCCTCAAGAATTCTGGTTACCTGGGAAGGAATCAAGAATGATTAATACAACTTCTCAATTAAACTTTTCATGAAATGTTACACATTGACTAGGAATATAAGAACCTTCTAGAATTATATTTTCAAAATCAAACATGGTCTTTTGCATGAGGACAAAAAATAATCTGAACGTTTCTGGGAACACAATAGGAATTGTATTAAGGACTCATTATGCACATATAATGTAACGTCTAGAATCTTAACACCTAGTTTTAAATGCAGAAAAATGAATCGCGCACACTGCTGATTTAATTAAGAATATGCAAATGCCATGAAATGATCGCGCACACTGCAAGCGATCTGAAACATCAAGTTTCAAATGCGGGAATGAATCACGCGTCTTGCCGATTCGAATGCCACCATGTAAATGCCAAGAAATGGTCACGCACAATGATTATCAAAGTTTTAATTGCAAGGAATGAATTGCACATCTTGCCGATTCGAATGCCACCAAATAAATGCCAAGAAATGGTTGCGCGCAATACTTATCAAGAGTTAAATGTAAGGAATGAATTGCGCGTCTTGCTGATTTGAATGCCACCATGTAAATGCCAAGAAATGGTTGCACACAATAATTATCAAGAGTTAAATTTAAGGAATGAATCGCGCGTCTTGCCGATTCGAATGCCACCATGTAAATGCCAAGAAATGGTAGCGCACAATGAGTATCAAGGGTTAAACAAAAGGAATGAATCACGCGTCTTGCCGATTCGAATGCCACCATGTAAATGCCAAGAAATGGTTGTGCACAATACTTATCAAGAGTTAAATGTAAGGAATGAATCACACGTCTTGCCGATTCGAATGCCACCATGTAAATGCCAAGAAATGGTAGCACACAATGAGTATCAAGGGTTAAACACAAGGAATGAATCGTGCGTCTTGCCGATTCGAATGCCACCATGTAAATGCCAAGAAATGGTAGCGCACAATGAGTATCAAGAGTTAAATGCACGGAAATGAATTGCGCGTCTTGCCAATTCGAATGCCACCATGTAAATGCCAAGAAATGGTAGCGCACAATGAGTATCAAGAGTTAAATGCACGGAAATTAATCGCACGTCTTGCCGATTCGAATGCCACCATGTAAATTTCAAGAAATGGTAGCACACTGCGAGTATCAAGAGCTAAACACAAGGAATGAATTGCGTGTCTTGCCAATTCGAATGCCACATGTAAATGCCAGGAAATGGTACCGCACAATGAGTATCGAGTGTTAAACACAAGGAATGAATCGCGCAATTTGTTGATTCGCATGCCAATATTCAAATGTCTAGAAATGGTTGTGCACACTGTTGCCGACCCGAACCTCAAAAGTCAAATGCCAAAAATGAATCGCACATCTTGCCGATTCAAATATCAACATATAAATGCCAGAAACCAAGAGCACATTCACATGCACAAGGAAAAATCTTCCAATATGAAAACTAGGCCCAAGAACTCGAATGCCTTCGAAAACGGGATCGGGGGCCCAGCCCGACCTCCCTCCTACCACCCTGATCAAGGATCACCAATACAATGAAGGGCAAGGCCTGGAAGATCAAGGTAGGCCTCCGGAACAGGAGCTCAGGAAATTGCTGCTGCTCTGCACCGGGACCTCTGAATAGTGAGCACGTGGAGCTGGGCTGGCTTCCTTATATAGAGTCTGACCCAGCCCACAAACCACACCCAGTCATGCTGCAAAGAAAGCTTCTAGAAGGCCCTGGAAAGGGACCACACCCTGACACACTCTGAAAGCCTGCAGCAATACATTGCAAATGAACAGTATTTACAAGCACCTTGAATATAAGTCTTCAGGATTAAACTCTGCAATGCAAAAGGTTAAACCACCGCATATCAACATAATGCATGAATTATGTTATCTCATAAGTGTTGGATTTTTGCATTCCAGTCGCCTGTAAAGCGCGCACTGCTCTGATGTTGACAGTACTCCCCTCTCCCAAACGCGCTCTAGGGCCTGGCTTGCCTGTATTGAGACGATGAAAATGCCTCACAAGTAGTGGAGCATGAATATCAGATGCGGAAAGCCATGAGTTACTTTCAGGGTCATAACCTTTCCACGAAATTAAGCACCTTAGGTTACGCCCTCTCAGTTTGGAATCCAACACCTTCTTGACTTCGTATTCCATTTCCCCCTGTACTAGAACTGGAGCTGAATGAGGACGGACCTTCTGGACTGCCTTTTTCAGGAGGGAAGTGTGAAACACTGGATGAATACATAATGACCTTGGTAAATGCAGTTTATAGGTCACAGGATTGATTTGCTGAAGGACAGCGTAGGGACCTATGAATTTGGGATTAAACATGTGCTTTTTCTTGAAGTTTATATGTCTTGTAGAAAGCCACACTTTATCACCTGGTTAATACTGAGGTCCCTCACAATGTTTCTTGTTGGAATGCTTTTTGTATTTTTGTTTGGCTTTTTCTAAATGTTGTTGAATCAATTTCTGGGTTTGGTGAAGGTGTCAAATGGTTTCCGACACAGCTGGTGTAAGAGAACTTTCTTGAGGGATCGTGATGAGCAAGGTGTTAAGACGATAACCAAACAAGCCAAAAAAGGGTGTAACACCAGTGGAGGTGTGAAATGAGTTACTGTAGGCTAACTCAGCTAACCAGAGCATTGACGTCCAAGAATGAAGTTCTTTCTCAGCGTAAGAATGCAGGTGATGCTTAAATGTCTGATTTAGTCTCTTAGTTTGACCATCTGTTTGAGGATGATGGCTAGTAGATAGTGTGGACATAACATGAAGTGTTCTGCACCATGTTTTCTAGAAATTGGAGGCAAATTGTGACCCTCGATCAGAGAGAATCCTTTTTGGCAGCCGTGATAAGGGACCACTCTATTCAGTAAGATGGTTGCTAGTTCGCTGGAGGTGGGCAATTTCTTACAGGCAATGAAATGTCCATATTTCGTGAGACTATCCACTACCACAAGGATTACTGAATGTTGTTGAACCACTGGTAGTCCTGAATGAAGTCTAAAGAGATGTGTTCCCAATGTCGACATGGAGTTGGGAGCGGGTGCAACAACCCTTTCGGTTTTGAATGACTTGTCTTGATGCGAGCACAGACTTCGCAGTTGTTTGCCATTGTTTTGATGTCTTTTGTCAGAGTAGGCCACCAAAAGTAGCGTTGGATTAATTCAAGAGTTTTAGGAGGACCTGGATGACCTGCCGTACGTATAACATGCAACCAATGAAATACTAGCTTGCGAAGCTTGATAGTGGGCACGAACAAGTGAGCGTTATGGAAAGGTAGTCCTTGCTTGATTGACCTTTTGGGATCTGCTTGAGCCCATGTCTGCCATTTCTCAATGGTGAAGGAATTATGGATGTCTTCAAAGAAATCTTCAGTTTTTATGATGCATAGGACTTTGTCTGGAATAATGATAGCTCTGGAGGGTTGGACTGTAGGCAACGTGGTAGACTCTTGGTGGGACAAGGCGTCTGCTTTGCGATTGTCTTTACCAGGACGGAAAGTTACCACAAAATCAAATTCGGCAAAAAACAACATCCAGCGTAATTGCTGAGGAGTCAAACGTCTGGGTGAACTCATGAACTGGAAATTGCGATGATCAGTATATACTGTGACAGTGTACTTGGCACCCAACAAATGATGTCTCCATTCTTTAAAGGTGTCACAAATCGCATGAAGCTCTTTGTCAGCAATGACATAGTTCTGTTCGGCTTCGTTCAGCTTTCGAGACATGTAAGCTACAGGATGAAGTTGGCCAGTGTCTTTGATTCGTTATGACAAGACTGCACCAATTGCCACATCTGAGGCATCGGCTTCCACTATGAATGGACGATCCACATCAGGGTGAGTAAAGACTGGGGCAGTGGAAAAAGCTTCTTTCAAAGTTGAAAAGGCTTGATCAGCTTCTGGGGACCATACACATTTTTCTTTCTTTCTCAATGACTTAGTGATTGGGGCCACTGTTTGAGAGAAATGGTTTATAAACCTGTGGTAAAAGTTTGCAAACCCCAGGAAACATTGTACATCTTGAACAGTCTTTGGAGTGGGCCAATCAGATACAGCTTGTACTTTCTTTTCTGCCATGACCATACCTTGAGGGGTAGGATAACCCCTAAAAACTCAACTGTGGTAAAATGAAACTCACACTTGGTCAGTTTCCATTATAAATGGTGCTTTAGCAGGACTGCGAGAATTTTCTTGACATGTTGCACACATTCGGTTTCATTGTCAGAGTAGATCAAAATGTCATTGATGTAGACTATTGGAAATATGTCGAGATACTCTCTAAGAACGTCATTCAGGAAAAATTGAAATGCTTCTGGAGCATTACACAGACCAAAAGACATGACGGTGTATTCAAAGAGACCATATCTGGTCTTGAACGTCGTTTTCCATTCGTCGCCCTCTCTGATTCTGACTAAATGGTAAGAACCTCATAGATCGAGCTTAGTGTAGATTTTAGCTTTTTTTACTTGTTCCAGCAAGATAGGAATCAGGGGCAAGGGGTATTTATTCTTTGATGGTGACCTTGTTCAAACCCCTATAGTCAATACAAGCTCGAAGATCTCCATTCGCCTTAGGGACAAAAAACAAAGGAGAGGCTGCAGGAGACTTAGAAGGGTGGATGAAACCATTCTCCAAGAATTGATCTAGATACTTTCGTAAATGCTGATTTTCATGTTCTGACAGGGCGTATACACAACAGCTGGGGAGTATCGCACCTGGGATCAGATCAATTTGACAGTCATAAGGTCTATGAGGAGGCAAGGTTTCTGCTTTTTTTTCATCGAATACATTTTCATAGGATGAATATTGTCTAGGCAACTTTACTTCTTTCTCCGCTGCAGTGGCTATGTAAGAGTTTCTATCTTTGGTTACTTAAAAGTCTGGAAGCATTTTTCTTTACATTGAGCTGAAGAGAACACGACCTTCTGTTCTGCCCAATTAATCTCAGGATTGTGATGAGTTAACCAGGGTAAGCCAAGGATAATTCCATACTAAGGAGCATGGATCACGTCAAGGATGAGTTCCGCTTTATGTTTGGTTCTTTGGTTCTTCCCCTCACAGATCACCTACAAGGGGACAGTCTGAAGAGTTACTGGGCCTCCAGTCAAGAGTTTTCCATCTAGTGGTTGTATTATTTCTGGAGCCTTCTTCTTGATACATGGGGTCCCCCATGCGTGAACCAATTGGGCGTCAACAAAGTTCCAGGTAGCCCCAGATTCTACGAGGGCCTTCTTTAAATAGTTCTTTTTCTTTACTTGAACTTTTATGCCCAGCTTGAGATGTCTAGACTGTGAAGGGTCCACGGTGACACCCAAGCCCAAGAGCAACCCTTCTTTACATCTTGGGTAATTTAGTTTTCTGGCTCGACTTGTGCATTGGCTGTAAGTTTCTGGACAGGACCTTGTTTGGTCTTTGGTTTGATTGGACATTCTTTGGCAAAATGACCCCCTCGCCCGCAATAAAGACATTTTCCACTCTTTCTACGTAGGTCCTTTTCGTCTTTGGTCAAAGGCTTTCTGATTGTTCTGATTTCCATAGGTTCTGGAGTTCTTTCTTTCTGGGTTCTTGATCCTCTATTATCATGAACAAGCCAGGAATATTTCTCAGTCTTTTTGCATGTCCCCCTTCGTTCTGCTAAACGATGATCCAGTCTCAAAACAAGGCTTATTGGATCTTGACAGTCTGTAGGATTCTGGTCTATTTAAGCAAGGATGTCTTTTAACTCCTCTTTGAGTCATTTGTAGAGCAAGGCCGCTTGCTTTTCTTCAGGCCAGGATGTCTCTGCTACCAGCCGATTAAAGTTAGCTAAGTAGGACACTAAATCCTGGTTACCTTGTCGCAAGTCTAATAATTCACGATCTGTCGACAATGTCACAGTTCTATGATCAAATACTCGTTCAAACTCACAAACAAAAATTCTCCAATTGCAAATCAGGGGACTGTCGTTACGCACAAGAGGAATTGCCCAGGTACCTGCATCCCCAGTCAGATATGACAACAAGAAAGCCACCTTGGATTGGGTATCAGGTAAAGTGTGTGGTCGGCAGGAAAAATGTAATTCCACTTGAACCAGGAAAGATTGCGCTTTCAAGGGATCGCCTAAAAAACGATCTGGAGGAGCTAGGGGAATGGCCAAAGGAACGTTGAGGGAAATGTTCGTAGGAGGATTACCTCCAGAAGCCTGAGAAGAAGGGCCAGGCCAAGACACACCTAAGGGATTTTGTTCCTTCTTCTCTACCTTTTCCTGTAACTGACTCACTCTCTCAGCTAGGCTGGCTGCTATATCTTTTGATGGCACTACCTCTGCTTGGAGCTGTGTGATAACCTTGACTAGCTCGTCCAATGTGGCCATGCTGAGAACACACGCAAACCAGGAGGATAATTAATTTGTGGGCTCACTGTTCTGTAAAGGAGACCAGATCCTCGGGGTCTGCGCACGTTCCCAACATGTCCACCACTAGACAGCTCCAAGACTCTGATAGATAAATCACAGAGACTGAGAGAGTCCAAGAGGGGGAAAAGGGGATTAGGATGGGAACCGCTGGGAAGGAGACCTGTAGGAAACAAAAAGTTAAAACACACAATATCAAGATTATATCACATTGACATTTACTAGACTATGATTCTAAGCATTGTCATACTGTAACCATGGATAACTTCAGAAAAGACTAATAACTAGGCCTCAAGACTTCTGGTTACCTGGGAAGGAATCAAGAATGATTAATACAACTTCTCAATGAAACTTTTCATGAAATGTTACACATTGACTAGGAATATAAGAACCTTCTAGAATTATGTTTTCAAAATCAAACATAGTCTTTTGCACGAGGACAAAAAATAATCTGAACGTTTCCGGGAACACAATAGGAATTGTATTAAGGACTGTAGGAGGCTGGCCTGGTTTGTAGTGGGTACCAAGGGGTACTTACACACTGCACCAGGTCCAGGTATCCCTTATTAGTGTAGAAGAGGTGTTCTAGCAGCTTAGGCTGATAGAAAAGGGTAGCTTAGCAGAGCAGCTTAGGCTGAACTAGGAGACATGCAAAGCTCCCACTATACCACTGGTGTCATATGCACAATATCATAAGAAAACACAATACACAGATATACTAAAAATAAAGGTACTTTATTTTTATGACAATATGCCAAAAGTATCTCAGTGAGTACCCTCAGTATGAGGATAGCAAATATACACAAGATATATGTACACAATACCAAAAATATGCAGTAATAGCAATAGAAAGCAATGCAAGCAATGTACAGTCACAATAGATTGCAATGAGAGCACATAGGTATAGGGGCAACACAAACCATATACTCCAAAAGTGGAATGCGAACCACAAATGGACCCCAAACCTATGTGAGCTTGTAGAGGGTCGCTGGGACTGTGAGAAAACAGTGAGGGTTAGAAAAATAGCCCACCCCAAGACCCTGAAAAGTAGG
The DNA here is from genome assembly GCF_031143425.1 of Pleurodeles waltl. Lineage (NCBI taxonomy): Eukaryota > Metazoa > Chordata > Amphibia > Caudata > Salamandridae > Pleurodeles > Pleurodeles waltl. Next base: position 685,134,353 of record NC_090447.1, read on the forward strand.
TGTAAAGTGCACCTAAGTTCCCTAAAGAGCACAGAAGTTGTGATAGGGGAATTCTGCACGGAAAACCAACACCAGCAATGCAACAAAGGTGGATTTCCGGATGAGAGTACCTGTGGAAAAAGAGGACCAAGTCCAAGTGTCGCGACAAAGTCGAGATTGGGCAGATGCCCAGGAAATGCCAGCTGAGGATGCAAAGAAGCTGCCACCGGATGGTAGAAGCTGTGGATTCTGCAAGAACGAAGAGGACTGGGAACTTCCCCTTTGGAGGATGGATGTCCCACGTCGTGAAGAAACTTGCAGAGGTGTTCTCACACAGAAAGACCGCAAACAAGCTTTGCTAGCTGCAAGGGTTGCGGTTAGGGTTTGTGGATGCTGCTGTGGCCCAGGAGGGACTAGGATGTCGCCAATTGTGTGAGGAGACAGAGGAGGCGTCCAGAAAGATAGGGAGCCCTCACTGAAGCAGGCAGCACCCGCAGAAGTGCCAAAACAGGCACTACAAAGAAGAGTGAACCGAAGCTCACCCGAAGTCACAAAAGGAGATCCCACGATGCCGGAGGACAACTCAGGAGGTTGTGCACTGCAGGTTAGAGTGTCGGGGACCCAGGCTTGGCTGTGCACAAAGGAAATCCTGGAAGAGTGCACAGGAGCCGGAGCAGCTGCAAATCACGCGGTACCCAGCAATGCAGTCTAGCGTGGGGAGGCAAGGACTTACCTCCACCAAACTTGGACTGAAGAGTCACTGGACTGTGGGAGTCACTTGAACAGAGTTGCTGAGTTCCAGGGACCACGCTCATCATGCTGAGAGGGGACCCAGAGGACCAGTGATGCAGTTCTTTTGGTGCCTGCGGTTGCAGGGGGAGGATTCCGTCGTCCCACAGGAGATTTCTTCGGAGCTTCTAGTGCAGAGAGGAGGCAGGCTACCCCCACAGCATGCACCACCAGGAAAACAGTCGAGAAGGCGGCAGGATCAGCGATACAAGGTTGCAGTAGTCGTCTTTGCTACTTTGTTGCGGTTTTGCAGGCTTCCTGAGCAGTCAGCGGTCGATTCCGTGGCAGAAGGTGAAGAGAGGGATGCAGAGGAACTCTGATGAGCTCTTGCATTCGTTATCTAAAGAATTCCCCAAAGCAGAGACCCTAAATAGCCAGAAAAGGAGGTTTAGCTACCTAGGAAGGAGGATAGGCTAGCAACACAGGTAAGAGCCTATCAGAAGGAGTCTCTGACGTCACCTGCTGGCACTGGCCACTCAGAGCAGTCCAGTGTGCCAGCAGCACCTCTGTTTCCAAGATGGCAGAGGTCTGGAGCACACTGGAGGAGCTCTGGGCACCTCCCCTGGGAGGTGCAGGTCAGGGGAGTGGTCACTCCCCTTTCCTTTGTCCAGTTTTGCGCCAGAGCAGGGCTGGGGGATCCCTGAACCGGTGTAGACTGGCTTATCCAGAGATGGGCACCATCTGTGCCCATCAAAGCATTTCCAGAGGCTGGGGGAGGCTACTCCTCCCCAGCCCTGACACCTTTTTCCAAAGGGAGGGGGTGTAACACCCTCTCTCTGAGGAAGTCCTTTGTTCTGCCTTCCTGGGCCAAGCCTGGCTGGACCCCAGGAGGGCAGAAACCTGTCTGAGGGGTTGGCAGCAGCTGCAGTGAAACCCCGGGAAAGGTAGTTTGGCAGTACCCGGGTCTGTGCTAGAGACTCTGGGGATCATGGAATTGTCTCCCCAATGCCAGAATGGCATTGGGGTGACAATTCCATGATCTTAGACATGTTACATGGCCATGTTCGGAGTTACCATTGTGACGCTATACATAGGTAGTGACCTATGTATAGTGCACGCGTGTAATGGTGTCCCCGCACTCACAAAGTCCGGGGAATTTGCCCTGAACGATGTGGGGGCACCTTGGCTAGTGCCAGGGTGCCTACACACTAAGGCGGTCATTCTGACCCTGGCGGTTGAAAACCGCCAGGGCAGAGTGCCGCGGAAGCACCGCCAACAGGCTGGCGGTGCTTCATGGGCAATTCTGACCGCGGCGGTAAAGCCGCGGTCAGAAAAGGGCAACCGGCGGTTTCCCGCCGGTTTACCCCTGCCCCAAAGAATCCTCCATGGCGGCGCTGCTCGCAGCACCGCCATGGGGATTCCGACCCCCTTCCCGCCATCCTGGTCCTGGCGGTAAAAACCGCCAGGAACAGGATGGCGGGAACGGGTGTCGTGGGGCCCCCTAACAGGGCCCCATAATGATTTTCAGTGTCTGCCTAGCAGACACTGAAAATCGCGACGGGTGCCACTGCACCCGTCGCACACCAGCAACTCCGCCGGCTCCATTCGGAGCCGGCTTCATCGTTGCTGGGGCTTTCCCGCTGGCCGGGCGGGCGGGCTTTTGGCGGTCGCCCGCCCGCCCAGCGGGAAAGTCAGAATGACCGCCGCGGTCATTTGACCGCGGTGCGGTCTTCTGGCGGGAGGCGCCAGCCGCCCGCCGGGGTCGGAATGACCCCCTAAGTAACTTAGCACCCAACCTTTACCAGGTAAAGGTTAGACAAATAGGTGACTTATAAGTTACTTAAGTGCAGTGGTAAATGGCTGTAAAATAACGTGGACGTTAGTTCACTCAGGCTGCAGTGGCATGCCTGTGTAAGAATTGTCAGAGCTCCCTATGGGTGGCAAAAGAAATGCTGCAGCCCATAGGGATCTCCTGGAACCCCAATACCCTGGGTACCTCAGTACCATATACTAGGGAATTATAAGGGTGTTCCAGGAAGCCAATGTGAATTGGTGAAATTGGTCACTAGCCTGTTAGTGACAACTTGGAAAGCAAAGAGAGAGCATAACCACTGAGGTTCTGATTAGCAGAGCCTCAGTGAGACAGTTAGTCATCACACAGGGAACACATACAGGGCACACTTATGAGCACTGGGGCCCTGGCTGGCAGGGTCCCTGTGACACATACAACTAAAACAACATATATACAGTGAAATATGGGGGTAACATGCCAGGCAAGATGGTACTTTCCTACAAGGACTTATTATGAACATATAATGTAACATCTAGAATTTTAACACATAGTTTTATATGCAGAAAAATGAATCGTGAACACTGCTGATTTCAACAAGAATATGCAAATGCCATGAAATGATCGCGCACACTGCAAGCGATCTGAAACATCAAGTTTTAAATGCGGGGATGAATCGCGTGTGTGGCCGATTCGAATGTCACCATGAGAATGCCAAGAAATGGTCGCTCACAATGATTATCAAAGTTTTCATTGCAAGGAATGAATCGCACTTCTTGCCGATTCGAATGCCACCATGTAAATGCCAAGAAATGGTTGCGCACAATAATTATCAAGAGTTAAATGTAAGGAATGAATTGCACGTCTTGCCAATTCAAATGCCACCATGTAAATGCCAAGAAATGGTAGCGCACAATGAGTATCAAGAGTTAAATGCACGGAAATGAACTGCGCGTCTTGCCGGTTCGAATGCCACCGTGTAAATGCCAAGAAATGGTAGCACATAGTGAGTATCAAGTGCTAAACACAAGGAATTAATAGCGTGTCTTGCCGATTCGAATGCCACCATGTAAATGCCAAGAAATGGTACCGCACAATGAGTATCAAGAGTTAAACACAAGGAATGAATCGCGCGACTTGCTGATTCGTATGTTAATAGGCAAATGTCTAGAAATGGTCGCGCACACTGTTGCCGACCCGAATCTCAAAAGTCAAATGCCAAAAATGAATCGCTCGTCTTGCCGATTCAAATAGCAACATATAAGTGCCATAAAGCAAGAGCACATTCACACGCACAAGGAAAAATCTCCCAATATGAAAACTAGGCCCAAGAACACGAATGCCTTCGAACAAGGGATCGGGGACCCAGCCCGACCTCCATCTTACCGCCCTGATCAAGGATCACCAATACAATGAAGGGCAAGGCCTGGAAGATCAAGGTAGGCCTCCGGAACAGGAGCTCAGGAAATTGCTGCCGCTCTGCACCAGGACCTCTGAATAGTGAGCATGTGGAGCTGTGCTGGCTCCCTAATATAAAGCCTGGCCCAGCCCATAAACCACCACCCAGTCATGCTGCAGAGAGAGTTTTCAGAAGCCCCTGGAAAGGGACCACACCCTGACACACTCTGAAAGCCTGCAGCAATACATTGCAAATGAACAGTATTTACAAGCACCTTGAATATAAGTCTTCAAGATTAAACTCTGCAATGCAAAAGGTTAGACAACAGCATATCAACATAATGCATGAATTATGTTATCTCATAAGTGTTGGGTTTTTGCATTCCAGTCGCCCGCAGAGCGCGCACTGCCCTGATGTTGACAGCAGTGTCTGCTGCCAGCTCATCTGGTGTAGGTTCTGCACAGGGAGAGAATTCCTCTTCCTCAAAAGGGGAATCTTCTGGTGAGGGAGGGAGAGTGGGCAAGGATTTACCCTTCCTACCCCTAGCTTTTGGGAGCACTTGGTCCATTGTTCCAGGATACAGGTTTCCCTGTCATTTTTGCTTTTTGGCATGAGCTCTTGTCAAAGCAAAAATATGCCCAGGAATACCCAGCACTGCTGCATGAGCCTCCAACTCCACTTCAGCCCAAGTTGATGTCTCCAAATCATTGCCTAGTAAGCAATCTACAGGTAATTCAGTGGCTACCACAACTTTCTTTGGACCAGTAACCCCCCCCCCCCAGTTGAGATTCACAACAGCGATGGGGTTGCTAAGTGTGTTATTGTGAGCATCAGTCACTTGGTACTGCTGACCAAGTAGGTGTTTATCAGGGTGAACCAGTTTCTCTATAACCATAGTTACACTGGCTCCTGTGTCCCTGTCGGCCTCAACCTCAACACCGTTAATTAGGGGTAGTTGCTTGTAGTTACCCATATTAAGGGGACAAGCAACCAAGGTGGCAAAGTCAATGCCACCATCAGAGACTAAAACAGCCTCTGTGGTCTCCCTAACAAGACCAACCCCAACTACACTGCCAATTGTGAGCCCTTCTACACCCTTGGATTGGCTATTTGTTGTAGACTTCCCACCACCACTGCTATTACTAGGGGCACTAGAATTTGCAGTTGGGGTTGTGGTGGTGGGAGGTTTGGTGTTTTTCTTTGGACAAGTGGCATCACTTGCCCAATGGCCTTTTACTTTACATAAATAACACCAAGGATTTTTCTGATTGTGAGAAGAGGATTTGGACCCACCACCCCCAGAGGATTTTCGTGGGCCTGATGAAGCCTTAGAATGTTTTTTATTTTGTCCCCACCCTTGTCAGACGACTTACCATCCTTCTTCTTGCCATCCTTCTCACCCCCTGTATGAACTTTTCTGTTCACTCTTGTTCTGACCCATGTGTCTGCCTTCTTTCCCAATTCTTGGGGAGAGGTCAGATCTGAGTCTACCAAGTACTGGTGCAACACATCAGACACACAATTGTTCAAAATATGCTCTCTCAGGATTAGATTATACAGGCTTTCATATTCAGTGACCTTACTGTCATGTAACCAACCGTCCAAGGCCTTCACTGAAAAGCCTACAAAGTCTGTCCTGTCTTGAGAGGACTCTTTTCTGGTGTCTCTGAACTTAATCCTGTATTGTTCAGTGGTTAAGCCAATTCCATCCAAGAGTGCATCCTTCAAAACGTTGTAGTTATTAGCATCACTTTCTCCGACAGTAAGGAGCCTATCCCTACCCTTACCAGTGAAAGAGAGCCACAAGATAGCAGACCACTGCCTTTGAGGGACCAATTGTACCATACAGGCCCTCTGAAGTGCAGCAAACCACTTGTTAATGTCATCCCCCTCCTTGTAATGGGGTCTATCTTATGCAGGTTTCTGGAATCTTGCTCTCTAACAGGATTATTATCAAAAACACTGCTGCTGCCACCATAGGGAACTAACCCCAACCTCTGCCTTTCCCTTTCTACATCCAGAGATTCCCTGTCTAAGGCTAGCTGCTGCTGTTTAAGCTTCATCCTGGCCTCTTTCAACCTCAGCTTTCTGAGTTCCCTTTCCATTAAGTTATCCTCAGGGTGGGAGGCTTGGGAATTGTGAGATACAGAAGAAAGGTGGGAATGGGCACAGTTGGACCTGTCCCTAACTGGCTGGACCCTAGTAACCTGGCCTTTAGGAGTGAAAGGTGCCCTACTAGTGTGTGACCCCCTCCCACTACCAGTGTCACTAGGTGGCCTGTTAGCTGGCAGGTCCTTGGAAGAACCCTCCCCTGTCACCTCAGGGGACTTCTCTGAGTGTGACTGGGTACCCCCCTCGTCTACCTCCTGATCCTGGGATGGCCCAGACTGGTTCTGGTCACTTTCTAGGAGAAGGCTGAGGAGAAGATCTTTGGTAGGATTCTTTCCAATTGCTAAACCTCTTTCAATGCAGAGACCCCTCAAACTTTTAAAGTTTAGATTCCCATAGGTTGCCTGGACAACTGTGGGAGTAAGCTCTACTGCAGACATGATAGAAAGGGTTTAGGACAGAGGGAGAAAAACGTTTTTGGAACTTTTGAAAGAACAGAAAAAAACTTTTTTAAACTTTTGAAAACTTTTAAAAGTTTTCAGAAACTTTGTAAAAAGTTTTAGAGAAGGAAAGTAAAACAGTTTAGGTCAATGTGTATATTCTGAACTATTTGGTATATGTTTTTCTTATGAAAAGCACCAATGACAAAGTGGTAAAGCAGTTACAAGTACTTATCCCACCGCTGCCACCAATGTTGGAGGCTGGCCTGGCCTATAGTAGGTACCTTGTGGTACTTACACCTTGTGCCAGGTCCAGTTATCCCTTATTAGTAGATTAGAGGTGTTCTAGCAGCTTAGGCTGATAGAGGTAGCTATAGCAGAGCAGCTTAGGCTGAACTAGGAGGAGACATCCAAAGCTCCTACTATACCACTTGTATCACTTAGCACTATATCATAAGTGTAGGAGGCTGGCCTGGCTTGTAGTGGGTACCAAAGGGACTTACACCTTGTGCCAGATCCAGTTATCCCTTATTAGTAGAATAGAGGTGTTTCTAGCAGCTTAGGCTGATAGAAGGTAGCTATGGCAAAGCAGCTTAGGCTGAACTATGAGACATGCAAAGCTCCTGCTATACCACTTATATCATATGCACAATATCATAAGAAAACACAATACACAGAGTTACTAAAAATAAAGGTACTTTATTTTTATGACAATATGCCACAAGTATCTCAGTGAGTACCTTCAGTAAGAAGGTAAGTAATATACACAAGTTATATGTACACAAACCAAAAATAGTAAGTAAGAGTCAGAAAAGTAATGCAAACAGTGTAGAATTACAAGAGGTTGCAATAGACAAGCATAGATATAGGGGCAACACAAACCATATACTCCAAAAGTGGAATGAGAATCACGAATGGACCCCAGACCTATGGGAGCTTGTAGAGGGTCGCTGGGGCTGTAAGAAAACAGTCAGGGTATCCAAGATACCCCACCCCAAGACCCTGAAAAGTAGGAGTAAAGTAAACCTACAACCCCAAGAGAGCACAATAGTCGTGATAGGGGGATTCTGCAAGAACAACAATCAGAAGCAGTGCACTGACAATGGATTTCCGGACCTGAGGATCTGCAAGGCAAGGGGACCAAGTCCAATAGTCACGACAGTGTCGAGGGGGGGCAGGAGCCTAGAAAACCCCGGATGAAGGTGCAAGGAAGCTGCCTCCAGATGGAAGAAGCTTGGAATTCTGCAAGAACGAAGAGGACTAGGAACTTCTCCTTTGGAAGACAGATGTTCCACGCCGCGATCAAGGTTGCAGAAGTGTTCCCACACAGAAATACTGCAAACAAGCTTTGCTAGCTGCAAGGGTCACAGTAAAGGTTTTTGGATGCTGCTGAGGACCAGGAAGGACCAGGATGTCGCCCCTTGGAGGAGGAGACAGAGGGGGTGCTCAGCAACTCAGAGAGTCCTCACAGAAGCAAGCAGCACAGGCAGAAGTACCCCAACAGGCACTTAGAAGATTAGTGAACCGGAGTCCATGTGAAGTTACAAAGGAGGGTCCCACAACGTCGGAGGCCAACTCAGAGGGTTGAACACTGCAGGAGGGAGTGCTGGGGACCCAGGCTAGGCTGTGCACAAAGAAAATCCTGGAAAAGTGCACAGAAGCCGGAGCAGCTACAAATCATGCAGCACACAAGTTTGCAGTCTAGCGTGGGGACGCAAGGACTTACCTCCACCAAATTTGGACTGAAGAGGCACTGGACTTTGGGAGTCACTTGGACAGAGTTGCTGTGTTCCAGGGACCACGCTCGTCAGGATGAGAGGGGACCCAGAGGACTGGCGATGCAGTCTTTTGGTGCCTGCATTAGCAGGGGGAAGATTCCGTCGACCCACAGGAGATTTCTTCTGTGCTTCTGGTGCAGGGTGAAGGCAGGCCACCCCCAGAGCATGCACCACCAGGAAACAGTTGAGAAAGCCGGCAGGATTAGGCGCTACAATGTTGCTGGTAGTCGTCTTGCTACTTTGTTGCGGTTTTGCAGCCGTCCTGGAGCAGTCAGCGGTCAATCCTTGGTAGAAGTCAAAGAGGGAGATGCAGAGGAACTCTGGTGAGCTCTTGCATACGTTATCTGAAGAATTCTCCAAAGCAGAGACCCTAAATAGACAGAAAAGGAGGTTTGGCTACCAAGGAAGGAGGAATGGCTACCAAGAAAGGCAAGAGCCCATCAGAAGGAGTCTCTGATGTCAGCTGCCGGCACTGGCCACTCAGAGCAGTCCAGTGTGCCCCCAACACCTCTGTTTCCAAGATGGCAGAGGTCTGGGACACACTGGAGGAGCTCTGGGCACCTCCCCTCCCCTTTCCTTTGTCCAGTTTCACACCAGAGCAGGGCTGGGGGATCCCTGAACCAGTGTAGACTGGCTTATGCAGAGATGGGCACCATCTGTGCCCATCAAAGCATTTCCAGATGCTGGGGCTACTCCTCCCCAGCCCTTCACACCTATTTCCAAGAGGAAATCCTTTGTTCTGCCTTCCTGGACCTGGTCTGCCTGGACCCCAGGAGGGCAGACACCTGTCTGAGGGGCTGGCAGCAGCTGCAGTGGAAACCCCGGAAAGGCTGTTTGGCAGTACCCGGGTTCTGTGCTAGAGACCTGGGGGATCATGGAATTGTCCCCCCAATACCAGAATGTTATTGAGGTGACAATTCCATGATCTTAGACATGTTACATGGCCATGTTCGGAGTTACCATTGTGACGCTATACATAGGTAGTGACCTATGTATAGTGCACGCATGTAATGGTGTCCCCGCACTCACAAAGTCTGGGGAATTTGCCCTGAACGATGTGGGTCACCTTGGCTAGTGCCAGGGTACCCACACACTAAGTAACTTGGCACCCAACCTTCACCAGGTGAAGGTTAGACATATAGGTGACTTATAAGTTACTTATGTGCAGTGGTAAATGGCTGTGAAATAACGTGAATGTTATTTCACGCAGGCTGCAGTGGCAGGCCTCTGTAAGAATTGTCTGAGCTCCCTATGGGTGGCAAAAGAAATGCTGCAGCCCATAGGGATCTCCTGGAACCCCAATACCCTGGGTACCTCAGTACCATATACGAGGAGAATTATATGGGTGTACCAGTGTGCCAATGTGAATTGGTAAATTTAGTCACTAGCCTGCAGTGACAAATTTGGAAAGAACAGGGAGCATAAACACTGAGGTTCTGGTTAGCAGAGCCTCAGTGATACAGTTAGGCACCACACAGGGAACACATACAGGGCGCATACTATGAGCACTGGGGCCCTGTCTGGCAGGGTCCCAGTAACACAAGGACTAAAACAACATACATACAGAGAAATATGGGGGTAACATGCCAGGCAAGATGGTACTTTCCTACAATAAGAAAACATAATACTCAGAGTTACTAAAAATAAAGGTACCATATACTAGGGAATTATAAGGGTGTTCCAGTGGCCCAATCAGAATTGGTAAAATTAGTCACTAGCCTGCAGTGACAATTTTAAAAGCACAGGGAGCATAAACACTGAGGTTCTGGTTAGCAGGGCCTCAGTGATACAGTTAGGCACCACACAGGGAACACATACAGGGCATACTTTATGAGCACTGGGGTCCTGGCTAGCAGGATCCCAGTGACACAGGCAAAAGCAAACATACATACAAGTAAAAATGGGGGTAACATGCCAGGCAAGATGATTCTTTCCTACAGGGACAAAGATAAAAAACATCCAGAGTCTTCATGAGGCCCATAAAAATCCTCTGGTGGTGGTGGGTCCAAATCCTCTTCTCAGAATGAGAAAAAGCCATGGTGTTATTTATGTAAGGTAAAAGGCCATTGGGCAAGTGATGCCACTTGTCCAAAGAAAAAAACCAAACTTCCCACCACCACAACCCCAACTGCAACCTCTAGTGCCCCTAGTAATAGCAGTGGTGGTGGGAAGTCTATTACAAATAGCCAATCCAAGCGTGTAGCTGGGCTCACTATTGGCAGTCTAGTTGGGTATGGTCTTGTTAGGGAGACCACATAGGCTGTTTTAGTCTCTGATGGTGGCATTGACTTTGCCACCTTGGTTGCTTGTTCCCTTAATATGGGTAAGTACAAACAACTACCCCTAAATAATGGTGTTGAGGCCTACAGGGACACAAGAGCCAGTGTAACTATGGTTATAGAGAAGCTGGTTCACCCTGATCAACAACTACTTGGTCAGCAGTACCAAGTGACTGATGCTCACAATAACACACTTAGCCACCCCATGGCTATTGTGAATCTCAACTGGGGGTGGGGGTACTGGTCCAATGAAAGTTGGGGTAGCCACTGAATTAACTGTAGATTGCTTACTAGGCAGTGATTTGGAGACATCAACTTGGGCTGAAGTAGAGTTGGAGGCTCATGCAGAAATGCTGGGCATTCCTGGGCATATTTTTATTTAACAAGGGCTCAGGCCAAGAAGCAAAAAGGACAGGGAAACTTGGATCCTGGAAAAATGGACCAAGTGCTCCCAAAAGCTATCACTATCCCTCCCTGACCAGAAGATTCCCCTTTTGAGGAAGAGGAATCATCTCCCTGTTCAGAACCTACACCAGATGAGCTGGCAGCAGACACTGCTGAGCTTTTGGGTGCAGGGATACCTGCTAGGGAAGACCTCAGTATGGCACAGCAGACCTGTCAAACAGTAGAATGGGGATGTCAGTGATAGCCATAAGGTGTATTGGGAAGACAACCTCCTGTATACTGAATCAAGGGGCCCTAAACATGGAGCTGCCAGGGGATTGGTCATCCCTTTGCAATACAGAGAGTTTCTCCTTACCTCGGCACATGACATTCCTTTGGCTGGGCATTTAGGCCAAAGTAAAACTTGTGACAGGCTTGTTCCCCTGTTTCACTTGCCTCATATGTCAGAGGACACCAAAGAGTTTTGTCGGTCTTGTGTGACCTGCCAAGCCAGTGGCAAGACTGGTGGCACTCCAAAGGCCCCCTTTTTTTAAGTTTTTTTAAATATGTTTTTATTTTATTTAACACAGAAAAAAAAACATAGTGAAAATATACACATCAGCGTAATGCAATGCACTTTATGCACATTTCCTTCGGGTCTTATAGTTACAATAATTTATCCGTATGTAGTAGTGCACGCAGGAGTCCCAGGGTGTTAAAACGGATATTGGGGAGCGCGCTGTGAGTGGAGCAAGGAAGGGGGAAATGAAATTGGGGGAACTATGTTGTATGAGGAAAAAGAAACAAGAAAATTATCAATAGGGGGAGGGGGTGTGGGAGGGCCAGGACAAAGAGGAGCCAGCGGGGGCACATTAATCGCGGCCCCACAGCAGAGGGGGGAACAGCCCAGAGGCGCACAGTGCCAGCTGTGCTCGAGTCTGCGTCCACCCCCACGCCCAGGGTATGTCCATTCCATCACTTGTGGTGTAGTAGGCTGGTTAAATTGTGGAGGATCAGTGTGGGGAGTCAGGGGGTGTTCGGTAATGTTACAGGTTTTGCTGTTTTAGTGCTTGGGGGCAATTTTTTTTGTTGAAGAGTTCATGGTGGGCATACATCGTCTTTGTTTTCAAGTTTTGTGACAAAAGAATTCCAAGTATTCAGTCCCTTAATCGGGATCCCCCCGGCCAACAGTGATTGCAGCGTCCGAGCCTCGGCTCTGGCCCAACGCAGCAACTCTGAGCGCCAGAAGTCAATCCCAGGGGCTGCTGGGGCTTTCCAATGCATAGCTATAAGGCGTCTGTACATCATCAGCGCTAGGGCTATACATCTTAGTGGGTGCTTCCGTTTTTTAGGGAGGGGGCCTATGCCAAGCAAGCACAGTTCCAGGGTGAGAGGGAGCTTAATAGCCGTCCACTCCGACAACAGGGTTATGATATCATTCCAGGTTGTATGGACTGGGGGGCAGTCCCAAGTCATATGAAAGAAATTGACATTGGAAGTTGCGCATCTAGGGCAGACCTGGGGTGATTGGGGGAACATACGTGTAATGTGGTGGGGTGAAAGGTAAGTTTGGTGTACATAATTAAACTGGGTGTAACGAAATTGTGGGTTGCGTGAAACTTCTTTTACCATGTTCAGGGCTTGGGACCAGGCGCGCTGTGTCAGTGGATCAGACAGCACACCGTCCCATCTAATTTTTGCTTGGTCTTGATTATGCTCTATTTGAGAGGCGAGGATCGTGTGTATTTTGGATACGTTTAGGGGGGCGGATATGCTGCTGAGTATATCGTGAAGCGTGGCGGATATGCTAGGCTCGAGGCTGCCGGAGCTCCAGCCGGCGCGAAGCACTTGTCGCACTGCTCCATATGTTATGAAGCCACCTTGCCCTAAATTGTATTTAGTGGAGAGAGCGTTGAATGTTAGGAGGTGGCCTTCGCTGTATAGATCCCCAATAGTGCTTCTGCCTTTATCGACCCAACCGCCCAGACCCACCTTGGGAGCTATATTTGCGAGTTTTAAGTTAGCTAGTAGTGGGATCCTGGGGGTGTACGGTGGTGATTGAGCATTTGATAGTACGTAGCGGCCCCATATCCGATGCACTATTTTCAGTAATATATTCTGTGGGTGTTTGGGGTGCTCGCATTTCATAAGGTATTGAAGTACTCCCGTGTTACCCAAGGAGGAGAGGATCTGTTGCGGTTCCGCTTTATCGGGGCTTCCACGCCAAACGGACGTCCAGTGTAATTGGGCGGCTGCGTAGTATAGTTCAAATCTGGGAGCTCCCAAACCACCCATGGCCAATGGTTGATGTATTTTAGTTAATGCTACCCGTCGCCTACCATTGCCCCAAATTAATGCTGTTAGGAGGCTATTCAGTGGTTTAAAGAATGAGGCTGGTAGTATCAACGGTAGAGCCATAAAGAAATATAGGAGTCAGGGAAGGATTATCATTTTGGCAATGGCCACTCTTCCCATAGGTGAGAGCGGGAGTGAGATCCAGAAGGGCCAGGAGCCTCTAATGGATCTGATCGCCTGCCCTAGATTTCCGTCTCTGAGATCTTGTGTGTCGTGAAATATATTTATGCCAAGGTATTTGAAAGTAGTGAAGCACCATTTCAAACCATCTGGATTGGGGGGTGCCCTGTGAGACTCAGGAACCGACTGCATGGGGAATATGCACGATTTTGTCCAGTTCACCTCCAACCCGGCAAGTGAGCCGAATTGACGTAATAGTTTCAATAAGGAAGGCAGGGTGTTGTTATAATTACGGAGAAAGATAAGGGCGTCGTCTGCATATAGGGATACTATATGGTACATTTGGTCATCCTGGATGCCCCATAAGGGAGCTACCAACCGTAGACAGGCTGCCAGGGGTTCGATGGCAAGGGCGAACAATAGTGGGGACAATGGGCATCCTTGTCTAGTTCCCCTTTCAATATTAAATGACTGGGAGATTGTGTCACCTGTTTTGACTCGTGCGGTAGGGTTAGTATAAAGCACCCTCACCCATGCAATGTATGCCCGACCAAAGCCCATGCGGTGGAGGGTTTCCATCAGGAAGGGCCAACCAAGCGTGTCAAATGCTTTTTCTATGGCTAAGGACACCGCAACCCGGGAGTAATCGCCCGCTGGAGAGTTCGCCATTAATCGAAGTAAATTTCTGATATTGCTATAGGTGCTGCGTCCAGGGATGAAACCGGACTGATCCTGATGGATCAAGTCCGACATGTATGGGAGCAGTCGATTGGCCAATAGTTTACCTAATAGTTTACAGTCTGTGTTCAATAGCGATAGTGGTCTGTATGAGTGTACATCTAGAGGTATAATACTCCGGGGGAAGACCATCGCTGCCGGGTGCCTTGTTTTGCGCCAATTGCTGCAGTGCCTGTTGTATTTCTTTTATGTCTATAGGCCTGTCCAGGTCAGCTGTTTGTGTCGCGGTCAGGCAGTTTATGGTTATGTCTTCGAAGAACTCGTCTATATTGGTTGTGGGGGGAGGAGGGGGAGCTTTATAGAGTGTGCTACAGTAGTCTCTGAAGGCGCTATTAATGTCTGCCTGGGTATTCACGATTAGACCTGTGCTTAGGCGAATGGCGCCTATGGGAGAGTTCCATGGGTTGGATCTTGTAAGCCATGATAGAAGTTTCCCTGGTCAGTCACCCTCTGAGTGCGTGCAGGCCATGTGGTGTCGATATTCGAAGATACTTAGTCATTTGTCTGTTTCGTACCACTTTGCTCTCTCACCGGAGAGCTCAGCCTGGCTAATCGAGCCACTAGCAAATTTATTTTCAGAGAGGTGGACTTACGCTTCTAGGTCGCGAAGTTCGCGTGCTAATGTTTGCCTAACACCTACTGTTTTTTATATGCAAGCTCCCCTTATTACTGCTTTGTGGGCGTCCCATTCGGTTGCTCTAGAGTTCGATGTCCCGTCATTTTGAATGAAGTAGGAAGAGAGCTGTACGGATAAGTCATTTCTAAATGGCGGGTCCTGTAGCAATTGGGTTTGTAGTCGCCATGTAGGAATGCGGGCGCGTGGCCTGCCCCATCTAATGTGGGCTATAAGTGGGGAATGGTCTGAGATTACCCTGGCAGAATATTCGACGCTCGTGATTTTATGTATCAGATCCAGAGTTGTAAGAATGAGGTCTATGCGGGTGTGGAGAAGGTGTACCGGGGAATAGTAGGAGAATTCACGGTCTTGTGGGTGTAAGTGCCTCCAGGTATCTATTAGGCGGCGATCTATCATCCATTTTCGCATCAGTTGCGAATTTTTGGTGGCTGGGGTAGCGGCGATAGGGGGGTGTGATCTATCCTTGTCTATTTGCGGGACACAGTTCATGTCACCGCCCCATATGCATGCTGTGAGTGAGCCGTTAGATATGTGGGAGATAGTATTGTGTAGGAAGTCTCCTTGTCCTACATTCGGGGTGTATAATCGTTAATCACCAGCATCTCTCTGTCTAACTGGCCCATTAGATGTATATACCTGCCATCTCTATCCGTAACGCTTCGTTGTACTGTGTAGGGGACCCCAGGTGCTATCCACACAAGGACTCCTCTTGCAAAGGATGAATTACCCGAGCCGTACGTCTGTCCCTCCCAGCTCTTCATTAGTCGAGGAATCTCTTCTGAAGGAATGTGTGTTTCTTGGAGGATAGCGATATGGATGTGGTGTCTTTTTAAGTGTGCGTGTATTTTACTGCGCTTTTTTGTACCCGCCATGCCCTTCACGTTCCAGGTCATGATGCTATATGTAGGTGATTTATTCATTATATTGGAGAGGGGTTTGGCACGTTGAGATTATGGGTTCGGGATCCCAACCCCGATGACCGGCTTGAGTTGCCATCCACTTTGCGTGTAATTTGTGCGTGTAGCGCGGCCGCCCCACACCCGCCTGGTGACCCCCCCGGCCCAAGGAAATAGTGCTAAATGACAGACAAAGAAAATAAGGGAGAGAGAAACAACAATAAACCAAAAAAAAAGGATATATCGGGGGATGCCCAAATTGAAACAATTTGGCACAACCGGTGCCTAAACAGTAGTCCAAACGGTTCAGTTCCATTTGGGAATTTTTCGGTTGAGAGGGAGCGTGGGTTGGTAGAGGGTGGACAACACGTAGTCCGCCGACAGGATAATTCTGTCCCTTTGTGCCTAGTGTGGTGGTCATGACCATAGGAACCGTTTCAGTGATTAGTCAGCATGGCTGCTGCGGCCCCGGCTCTCACGTGGGGTGCATACAAAATTCTGATCGAGCCTATCCGAGGAGTAGGGGGTCTCAATGCCCCAGTGCAGCGCCCGGGGAGAGCGCGGCAGCGGCGTGGAGGATGACACTAAAGTTCCTCGGCAGAGCGCGGGGTGAGGTCTGGGCCGATCAGGAGCTGGGAGTGGGGAGAGCCAGATCCATCCCCGGGAGAGCTGCTGTTGGAGGTGCAAGCCACGCTTCTATTGTCAGCTTGGGATCCAGTGAATGTGCTGGTTTCTCTTAAGCTTTGCGCCTGATCCGCTTCTATTTGCGATCTCGACGGCTGAGATATTGTTTTAGTTTTCTTTTTCCTGTTGCAAGAAGGCGTGATCCATTCTTCAGAGGTTTCTTTACTATTAGGGGAGCCGGGCAGTCCTTTTGCATTGATCCAGGTCCAGGCATCTTCTGGGGTAGGGAACATGAGGGTTTTTTTGTCGATGACTACTCGAAGCAGGGCGGGAAACAATAGTGAGTAAGAGATAGTGTGTTCCCGTAGTAATTGCTTTATTTTGATATATGTGGCTCGTTTACGTTGTACTTCCATCGTGTAATCCGGGTAGGCGGATATGGTGCTGTTCTCCAAGTTAATGGGGTTGGATTTTCAGAAGTGCCGGAACTGAATCTCTCACTCTGTAGTTCAGGAAGCGGGCTATCAGTGGGCGTGGTGGAGCACCGGGTCGTGGGGGTCTGCTTGGGATTCTGTGCGCTCTTTCTATTACTGGCGCATTTGTGGTGCTTTGAATGTTCATTATTTCTTTTAGCCATTTCTCTATGAAGTCCTCGGCTGTAGGTAGTTCCATGCGCTCCGGGATGCTGATAAATCTTATGTTGTTGCGCCTTGATCGACCCTCCGCTTCTTCAGTTCTGCGTTGCAGCTGTTCTAGTTCTATTTCGAGGTGTTGGATTTTGCTTTTCATAGTTGTTACTTCTGGTTGAGTTTGTTCTAATGAGAGTTCTGTGGATTGCACTCTATCCTTTAATTTACGGTGGTCAGCGCTTTAGCTGTGAGACTTCCAGTGCAGCGGCGTCTATTTTACTTTCCAGCGATGTTTTCGTCTCCAATATTGCTTGCATGATTTTGTCGAATCGTTGGGAGTGCGTTTGAAGAGTCACGCTCAACTGGAGCAGCGTGGTCTCTTGTGTGACTGAGCGCCCAGCGATGAGGGAGGGATCCCCTTCAGAGGGGACCCCCAATTTGGGGTGTTTGGGTTTAACCATGGTGCGATCTATACTGCAGAGGTGTATGGACTGAGTTAATTTCTTAAGGAGGTCCTGGTGGGGCAAGTCAGTTGGCTCGTCTGTGCTGGCAATTGCTGGTGTGCTGGCTACGCGGGATGGCAGCGTGTGGTGTGGTCCTGTGGTAGGGTGCTGATTGCGACTGTGCCGGTAGAGTCTATGTTGCTTCTATTGGTGTTGTCCCTGGGGCCACAGGTCCCGAATCCAAGGAGAAAGATGTGCCATTAACAGGCTGATTTGTAGAGTGCCTCCCGCGGTGGGTCCGCTGCTACCCCCCACTCCTCTATGCGTCGGTTGATTGTTCTGATCCTATTTTGCAGCTGCTTTGATTCCTCTGTTGTCCTAGGTCCGGGCCGCCGGGTTTTCTTATGCGGGGAGGGAGAGGCAGGCAGGCACCAACAAAGAATCGCGGTTTCTGCTCCAGGCGTTCCGATCCTCGGCCGACGGCCTAGTGGTGGAGCTCTGTCAACACGGGCCGCTCCGACGGCACCGGCAAAACGCAGACAGCACCGAAACTAGGCGCCTGCTCGCAGTACACCGGGTACAACCTAAGTAGCCCGGTCTCTCGATCCTGTGACTTTTGGAGCGCTGTCCAGGCCGCGGCCCCGCCCGCCGGATGCACACAGGAGCACGGCCGCGCGAATGGATTGCAGCCGGATCGTGGGGTGGAGGACGTCCCAGCCGCGCCCGGCCGGGTGGCTCTCAATCTCTAAGTCAGCTGCCAGGCGTCAGGACCTCGGGGTAGACAAGTGCGGGGTCACAGGGAAGGTCTGTCGCTCAGCGGAGCCGAGCCCGCAGACGTGCCCCGCTCCCTGTTCCGGGCCTGGGCCACCGCCGAAGTGGCCCGATCGGTTGTTTGGTGTGCAGGGCTTACCCCAGAAGTTGTGGGGGAGCCCCAGTTGTTTATGGCATTTCAGGGGCCAGGATATTTATGAAGGAAGGCTTACCGTGAGCGGAGCTCCGAGCTCAAGCGTCCGCTCCGGCCGCCATCTTGGCCACGCCCCCTCCAAAGGCCCCCTTAATTCCACTTCCTATGGTTGGGGTGCCATTTGAAAGGGTAGGGGTTGACATAGTTGGCCCCCTTGACCCTCCAACAGCTTCAGGCAATAGGTGTATCCTGGTGGTAGTGGACCATGCTACTAGGTACTCTGAAGCCATCCCCTTAAGGACCACTACAGCTCCTGCAGTGGCAAAGGCCCTCTGGCAATCTTTTCCAGAGTGGGCTTCCCTAAGGAAGTGGTGTTAGACAGAGGTAGTAACTTCATGTCTGCATACCTCAAAGCAATGTGGAAGGAGTGTAGTGTAACATACAAGTTCACTTCTCCTTATCATCCACAAACAAATGGTCTGGTTGAGAGGTTTAATAAAACTCTCAAAGGTATGATAATGGGATGCCCTGAAAAACTCAGAAGGAGATGGGATGTCCTGTTACCTTGCCTCCTTTTTGCTTACAGGGAGGTACCCCAAAAAGGAGTGGGCTTTAGCCCCTTTGAACTCCTCTTTGGACACCCTGTGAGAGATCCCCTTGCACTTGTGAAAGAGGGTTGGGAACAACCTTTAAAAGCTCCTAAACTGGTAATTGTGGATTATGTACTTGGCCTAAAATCAAGAATGTCTGAGTACATGAAAAAGGCCAGTAAAAACCTTCAGGCCAGCCAGGAGTTGCAAAAGTAATGGCATGACCAGAAGGCTGTCCTGGCCCAGTACCACCCAGGGCAGAAGGTGTGGTTATTGGAGCCTGTGGCCCCAAGAGCACTCCAAGACAAATGGAGTGGACCCCATCTAATTGTTGAGAAAAAGGGTGAGGTTACCTACTTGGTAAACCTGGGCACTGCCAGGAGTCCCCTTAGGGTGCTCCATGTCAATCGCCTAAAACCCTACTAAGACAGGGCTAACCTCCTCCTGCTCATTGCAACTGTTGAGAGACAGGAAGAAGAGAGTGGCCCTCTCCCTGATCTCTTCTCCACCACTGAAGCTGATGGCTTAGTGGAGGGAGTAGTACTGGCAGATTGTCTTACTGCTGAGCAGAAAGATAACTGTGTAAATCTTTTAAGTAAGTTTTCTGTACACTTCTCACTGATAACAGGTTCCACTACTTGGTGTGAGCATACAATCAATACTGGAGAAAGCTTACCTGTCAAAAGTAAGATTTATAGGCAACCTGACCATGTCAGGGACTGCATTAAACAAGAGGTTCAGAAATTGTTAGACTTAGGAGTGATTGAGCCTTCAGAAAGACCATGGGCTAGCCCAGTGGTGCTTGTTCCAAAACCGCACAGTAAGGATGGTAAAAGAGAGATGAGGTTTTGTGTTGACTATAGAGGGCTCAACCAAGTAACCAAGACAGATGCTCACCCTATACCCAGGGCAGCTGGGCTGATAGATACACTGGCTTCTGCCAAGTATCTAAGCACTTTTGATTTAACTGCAGGCTATTGGCAGATTAAGCTATCAGAAGATGCAAAACCTAAAACTGCATTCTCAACCATTGGAGGGCAGTATCAATTCACTGTGATGCCCTTTGGTCTGAAGAATGCACCTGCCACTTTTCAAACGTTGGTGAACACAGTCCTGCAAGGGTTGGAAGCTTTTAGTGCAGCATATCTAGATGATATACCTGTCTTTAGCTCCTCCTGGGATGATCACCTGGTCCACCTGTGGAAAGTTTTAGAGGCCCTGCAAAAGGCAGGCCTCACTATCAAGGCCTCAAAGTGCCAGATAGGGCAGGGGAAAGTGGTTTATCTGGGCCACCTGGTAGGTGGGGAACAGATTGCACCACTGCAGGGGAAGATCCAGACCATTATGGAATCGGTTCCCCCTACAACTCAAACCCAGGTGAGAGCCTTTTTAGGCCTCACAGGGTACTATAGGAGGTTTATTAAGAATTATGGCTCCATTGCAGCTCCTCTTAATGACCTCACTAGTAAAAAGATGCCTAAAAAGGTATTGTGGACAGCTAGCTGTCAAAAAGCTTTTGATGAGCTCAAACAGGCCAGGTGCTCTGCACCTGTCCTAAAAAGCCCTTGCTACTACAAAAAGTTCATAGTCTAGACTGATGCTTCTGAATTGGGTGTTGGGGCAGTGCTATCACAGCTTAATACTGAGGGCCAGGATTAACCTGTTGCTTTTATCAGCAGGAGGTTGACCCCTAGAGAAAAGCGTTGGTCTGCCATAGAGAGGGAGGCCTTTGCTGTGGTCTGGGCACTGAAAAAGTTGAGACCATACCTGTTTGGTACTCACTTTATTATTCAGACAGACCACAAACCTCTACTTTGGCTAAAACAAATGAAAGGTGAAAACCCTACAGGGAATGGACTATACAGTGGAAGATAGACCTGGGAGTACCCACTCCAATGCAGATGGACTCTCCAGATATTTCCACTTAGACAATGAAGACTCATCAGGTCATGGGTAGTCTTATTGTCCTTCGTTTGGGGGGGTTGTGTAGGAAAGTACCATCTTGCCTGGCATGTTACCCCCATTTTTACTTGTATGTATGTTTGTTCTTACCTGTGTCACTGGGATCCTGCTAGCCAGGACCCCAGTGCTCATAAAGTGTGCCCTGTATGTGTTCCCTGTGTGGTGCCTAACTGTAACACTGAGGCTCTGCTAACCAGAACCTCAGTGTTTATGCTCTCTCTGCTTTTAAAATTGTCACTGCAGGCTAGTGACTAATTTTACCAATTCTGATTGGCACACTGGAACACCCTTATAATTTCCTAGTATATGGTACGTAGATACCCAGGGTATTGGGGTTCCAGGAGATCCCTATGGGCTGCTGCATTTCTTTTGCCACCCATAGGGAGCTCAGACAATTCTTACACAGGACTGCCACTGCAGCCTGAGTGAAATAACGTCCACGTTATTTCACAGCCCTTTTTCACTGCACTTAAGTAACTTATATGTCACCTATATGTCTAACCCTCAATTAGTGAAGGTGAGGTGCAAAGTTACTTAGTGTGAGGGCACCCTGGCACTAGCCAAGGTGCCCCCACATCGTTCAGGGCAAATTCCCTGGACTTTGTGAGTGCGGGGACACCATTACACGCGTGCACTACATATAGGTCAATACCTATATGTAGCGTCACAATGGTAACTCCGAACATGGCCATGTAACATGTCTAGGATCATGGAATTGTCCCCCCAATACCATTCTGGTATTGGGGGGACAATTCCATGCATCCCCGGGGCTCCAGCATAGAGGACGGGTATTGCCAAACTAACTCTCCAGGGTCTTCTCTGCAGCTACTGCTGCTGCCAACCCTCAGACAGGTTTCTGCCCCACTGGGGCCTGGGCAGCCCAGTCCCAGGAAGGCAGAACAAAGGATTTCCTCTGAGAGAGGGTGTTACACCCTCTCCCTTTGGAAATAGGTGTTAGGGCCCGAGAGGAGTAGCCTCTGCTGCCACTGGAAATGCTTTGAAGGGCACATAAGCCAGTCTACACCGGTTCAGGGACCCCCCCCAGCCCTGCTCTGACGTGAAACTGGACAAAGGGAAGGGGAGTGACCACTCCCCTGACCAGCATCTCCCAAGGGGAGGTGCGCAGAACTCCTCCAGTGGGTCCCAGACCTCTGCCATCTTGGATGCAGTAGTGTGAGGGCACAATGGAGACCTCTGAGTGGCCAGTACCAGCAGGTGACTTCAGAGACCCCTCCTGATAGGTGCTTACCTTTCTCTGTAGCCAATCCTCCTCTGAGGGCTATTTAGGGTCTCTCCTGTGGGTTTCTCTTCAGATAACGAATGCAAGAGCTCACCAGAGTTCCTCTGCACTTCTCTCTTCGACTTCTGCCAAGGATCGACCGCTGACTGCTCCAGGACACCTGCAAAACCGCAACAAAGTAGCAAGAAGACAGACCAGACAGTAATCCTGTGTACTGCGTGAACTGCAGCTGCTAGGGCATCTGAGCACTTTAGCAAGACTTCCTTTGTGCAGAGCCTAGCCCAGGTCCCCAGCACTCCGTCCTGCATTGCCCAACTCACTGAGTTGACCTCTGACTTCGTGGGACCCTCTTTTGTTCTGCTGAGACGACTGCTGTGCTCAGATCTTCTGAATGCCAGTTCAGGTGCTTCTGTGGGTGCTGCTTGCTTCTGCGTGGGCACTCCGTGTTGCTGAGCGCCCCCTCTGTCTCCTCCTCCAAGGGGCGACCTCTGGATCCTTCCTGGGCCCTGGCAGCACCCAAAACCTTCAACCGTGACTCTTGCAGCTAGCAAGGCTTGTTTGCAGTCTTTCAGGGTGGAAACAACTCTGCATCCTCCAGCACGCTGTGGGACATCTTCTGACCAAAGGAGAAGTTCCTGGCACCTTCCGTTGTTGCAGAATCTTTGGCTTCTTCCACCCGGAGGCAGCCCTTTTGCACCTTCATCCGGGGTTTAGTGGGCTCGTGCCCCCCCCCGGGCACTTGCGTGACTCTTGGACTTAGTCCCCTTCCTTTGCAGGTTCTCAGGTCCAGGAATCTATCTTCAGTTCTTTTCAGTCAGTTGTTGTCTTTGCAGAATCCCCTATCTCGACTTTACTGTCTTTCTGGGGTAGTAGGGTAACTTTACTCTTTTCAGGGTCTTGGGGTGGGGTATCTTGGACACCCTTAGTGTTTTCTTACACTCCCAGTGACCCTCTACACCCTACAGTAGGCCTGGGGTCCATTCGTGGTTCGCATTCCACTTTTGGAGCATATGGTTTATTGTCTCCTATTGCATTCTACAATATTTGCACTACTTTGCTAATTGTTTACTTACCTGATTTTGCCCTGTGTGTATATTTTGTGTATTTTACTTACCTCCTAAGGGAGTATATCCTCTGAGATACATTTGGCATATTGTCACTAAAATAAAGTACCTTTATTTTTAGTAACTCTGAGTATTGTGTTTCTTATGATATAGTGCTAAGTGATATAAGTGGTATAGTAGGAGCTTTGAATGTCTCCTAGTTCAGCCTAAGCTGCTCTGCTATAGCTACCTCTTTCAGCCTAAGCTCCTAGAACACTGCTAATCTACTAATAAGGGACAACTGGACCTGGAACAAGGTGTAAGTACCACAAGGTACCCACTATAAGCCAGGCCAGCCTCCTACACTGAGGAATTGCTTCCTATAATTTCTGGTGAAATGAAAAAGCAAAGGAGAGAAAAAGGACTAAAATCTCAGGATCCCTCTCCACCAACAGGTAAGAAGGGTACCAAAGTATTGCTTCCCCACCCTGCCAATAAGGATACCATTCCTGTGGTGGGAGAAACCTCTCCTGGGGTGGAACCTGTACCAAAGGAACCATCAGCTACCACAGCTGGACTCCAAGGGGTAAAAGTACCGCTCTGTGGAACTATTAAGCCAGATGTGCAAAGTTGCACTATTTTAGTAAACATGGAGCATCCCTCCAGCCGTCCCAGAGAAACATTAGTGCAGCAGCCCTGCACTGCCTCTAAACACTTAGGACAGCAGCCCTGTCCTGCTGTGGAGCTTATAGGACAGCAGCCCTGCCCTGCTCCAACTCAAGAGAAACAGCAACCCTGTTCTTTCTTACAGCCATTTGGACAAACTTTTTGCCCAGCTATGGTTTTATTGAGACAGCATCCCTGTCTAGCATTTCCTGCATTTGACATAGGCCCAGTGGACCAATCCCACTGCCTAACTTTAAAACATACTAATAGGAACTCTGAGAATCTACACTCACACTGTTGGTTAGGTAAAAAAACTCCAAACAGGGTGGTTTACATCCCCACAGGGAAGTAACCATATAGTGGATGATAAAGGGAGTAACCACCCTATTGTGGATCTACTCTCCACTTATCACCACTTAGTCAATAAAGTCTCAACTGGCCAAAGTTAGAAAGTTAGTCTTATTGTCCTTCGTTTGGGGGAGGAGGTTTTGTAGGAAAGTAGCCTTTTTCTAGCATGGTTACCCCCACTTTTGGCCTGTTTCTGAGTGTGTGTCAGTGTGTGTAGGAAAGTACCATCTTGCCTGGCATGTTACCCCCATTTTTCACTGTATATATGTTGTTTTAGTTGTATGTGTCACTGGGACCCTGCTAGTCAGGGCCCCAGTGCTCATAAGTGTGCCTGAATGTGTTACCTGTGTTATGACTAACTGTCTCACTGAGGCTCTGCTAACCAGAACCTCAGTGGTTATGCTCTCTCATTACTTTCAAATTGTCACTAACAGGCTAGTGACCAATTTTACCAATTTACATTGGCTTACTGGAACACCCTTATAATTCCCTAGTATATGGTACTGAGGTACCCAGGGTATTGGGGTTCCAGGAGATCCCTATGGGCTGCAGCATTTCTTTTGCCACCCATAGGGAGCTCTGACAATTCTTACACAGGCCTGCCACTGCAGCCTGAGTGAAATAACGTCCACGTTATTTCACAGCCATTTTACACTGCACTTAAGTAACTTATAAGTCACCTATATGTCTAACCTTTACTTGGTAAAGGTTGGGTGCTAAGTTACTTAGTGTGTGGGCACCCTGGCACTAGCCAAGGTGCCCCCACATTGTTCAGGGCCAATTCCCCTACAGGGACAAAGATAAAAAACATCCAGAGTCTTCATCAGGCCCACAAAAATCCTCTGGTGGTGGTGGGTCCAAATCCTCTTCTCAGAATGAGAAAAAGCCATGGTGTTATTTATGTAAGGTAAAAGGCCATTGGGCAAGTGATGCCACTTGTCCAAAGAAAAAAACCAAACTTCCCACCACCACAACCCCAACTGCAACCTCTAGTGCCCCTAGTAATAGCAGTGGTGGTGGGAAGTCTATTACAAATAGCCAATCCAAGCGTGTAGCTGGGCTCACTATTGGCAGTCTAGTTGGGTATGGTCTTGTTAGGGAGACCACAGAGGCTGTTTTAGTCTCTGATGGTGGCATTGACTTTGCCACCTTGGTTGCTTGTTCCCTTAATATGGGTAAGTACAAACAACTACCCCTAATTAATGGTGTTGAGGCCTACAGGGACACAAGAGCCAGTGTAACTATGGTTATAGAGAAGCTGGTTCACCCTGATCAACAACTACTTGGTCAGCAGTACCAAGTGACTGATGCTCACAATAACACACTTAGCCACCCCATGGCTATTGTGAATCTCAACTGGGGGTGGGGGTACTGGTCCAATGAAAGTTGGGGTAGCCACTGAATTAACTGTAGATTGCTTACTAGGCAGTGATTTGGAGACATCAACTTGGGCTGAAGTAGAGTTGGAGGCTCATGCAGAAATGCTGGGCATTCCTGGGCATATTTTTATTTAACAAGGGCTCAGGCCAAGAAGCAAAAAGGACAGGGAAACTTGGATCCTGGAAAAATGGACCAAGTGCTCCCAAAAGCTATCACTATCCCTCCCTGACCAGAAGATTCCCCTTTTGAGGAAGAGGAATCATCTCCCTGTTCAGAACCTACACCAGATGAGCTGGCAGCAGACACTGCTGAGCTTTTGGGTGCAGGGATACCTGCTAGGGAAGACCTCAGTATGGCACAGCAGACCTGTCAAACAGTAGAATGGGGATGTCAGTGATAGCCATAAGGTGTATTGGGAAGACAACCTCCTGTATACTGAATCAAGGGGCCCTAAACATGGAGCTGCCAGGGGATTGGTCATCCCTTTGCAATACAGAGAGTTTCTCCTTACCTCGGCACATGACATTCCTTTGGCTGGGCATTTAGGCCAAAGTAAAACTTGTGACAGGCTTGTTCCCCTGTTTCACTTGCCTCATATGTCAGAGGACACCAAAGAGTTTTGTCGGTCTTGTGTGAACTGCCAAGCCAGTGGCAAGACTGGTGGCACTCCAAAGGCCCCCTTTTTTTAAGTTTTTTTAAATATGTTTTTATTTTATTTAACACAGAAAAAAAAAACATAGTGAAAATATACACATCAGCGTAATGCAATGCACTTTATGCACATTTCCTCCGGGTCTTATAGTTACAATAATTTATCCGTATGTAGTAGTGCACGCAGGAGTCCCAGGGTGTTAAAACGGATATTGGGGAGCGCGCTGTGAGTGGAGCAAGGAAGGGGGAAATGAAATTGGGGGAACTATGTTGTATGAGGAAAAAGAAACAAGAAAATTATCAATAGGGGGAGGGGGTGTGGGAGGGCCAGGACAAAGAGGAGCCAGCGGGGGCACATTAATCGCGGCCCCACAGCAGAGGGGGGAACAGCCCAGAGGCGCACAGTGCCAGCTGTGCTCGAGTCTGCGTCCACCCCCACGCCCAGGGTATGTCCATTCCATCACTTGTGGTGTAGTAGGCTGGTTAAATTGTGGAGGATCAGTGTGGGGAGTCAGGGGGTGTTCGGTAATGTAACAGGTTTTGCTGTTTTAGTGCTTGGGGGCAATTTTTTTTGTTGAAGAGTTCATGGTGGGCATACATCGTCTTTGTTTTCAAGTTTTGTGACAAAAGAATTCCAAGTATTCAGTCCCTTAATCGGGATCCCCCCGGCCAACAGTGATTGCAGCGTCCGAGCCTCGGCTCTGGCCCAACGCAGCAACTCTGAGCGCCACAAGTCAATCCCAGGGGCTGCTGGGGCTTTCCAATGCATAGCTATAAGGCGTCTGTACATCATCAGCGCTAGGGCTATACATCTTAGTGGGTGCTTCCGTTTTTTAGGGAGGGGGCCTATGCCAAGCAAGCACAGTTCCAGGGTGAGAGGGAGCTTAATAGCCGTCCACTCCGACAACAGGGTTATGATATCATTCCAGGTTGTATGGACTGGGGGGCAGTCCCAAGTCATATGAAAGAAATTGACATTGGAAGTTGCGCATCTAGGGCAGACCTGGGGTGATTGGGGGAACATACGTGTAATGTGGTGGGGTGAAAGGTAAGTTTGGTGTACATAATTAAACTGGGTGTAACGAAATTGTGGGTTGCGTGAAACTTCTTTTACCATGTTCAGGGCTTGGGACCAGGCGCGCTGTGTCAGTGGATCAGACAGCACACCGTCCCATCTAATTTTTGCTTGGTCTTGATTATGCTCTATTTGAGAGGCGAGGATCGTGTGTATTTTGGATACGTTTAGGGGGGCGGATATGCTGCTGAGTATATCGTGAAGCGTGGCGGATATGCTAGGCTCGAGGCTGCCGGAGCTCCAGCCGGCGCGAAGCACTTGTCGCACTGCTCCATATGTTATGAAGCCACCTTGCCCTAAATTGTATTTAGTGGAGAGAGCGTTGAATGTTAGGAGGTGGCCTTCGCTGTATAGATTCCCAATAGTGCTTCTGCCTTTATCGACCCAACCGCCCAGACCCACCTTGGGAGCTATATTTGCGAGTTTTAAGTTAGCTAGTAGTGGGATCCTGGGGGTGTACGGTGGTGATTGAGCATCTGACAGTACGTAGCGGCCCCATATCCGATGCGCTATTTTCAGTAATATATTCTGTGGGTGTTTGGGGTGCTCGCATTTCATAAGGTATTGAAGTACTCCCGTGTTACCCAAGGAGGAGAGGATCTGTTGCGGTTCCGCTTTATCGGGGCTTCCACGCCAAACGGACGTCCAGTGTAATTGGGCGGCTGCGTAGTATAGTTCAAATCTGGGAGCTCCCAAACCACCCATGGCCAATGGTTGATGTATTTTAGTTAATGCTACCCGTCGCCTACCATTGCCCCAAATTAATGCTGTTAGGAGGCTATTCAGTGGTTTAAAGAATGAGGCTGGTAGTATCAACGGTAGAGCCATAAAGAAATATAGGAGTCAGGGAAGGATTATCATTTTGGCAATGGCCACTCTTCCCATAGGTGAGAGCGGGAGTGAGATCCACAAGGGCCAGGAGCCTCTAATGGATCTGATCGCCTGCCCTAGATTTCCGTCTCTGAGATCTTGTGTGTCGTGAAATATATTTATGCCAAGGTATTTGAAAGTAGTGAAGCACCATTTCAAACCATCTGGATTGGGGGGTGCCCTGTGAGACTCAGGAACCGACTGCATGGGGAATATGCACGATTTTGTCCAGTTCACCTCCAACCCGGCAAGTGAGCCGAATTGACGTAATAGTTTCAATAAGGAAGGCAGGGTGTTGTTATAATTACGGAGAAAGATAAGGGCGTCGTCTGCATATAGGGATACTATACGGTGCATTTGGTCGTCCTGGATGCCCCATAAGGGAGCTACCAACCGTAGATAGGCCGCCAGGGGTTCGATGGCAAGGGCGAACAATAGTGGGGACAATGGGCATCCTTGTCTAGTTCCCCTTTCAATATTAAATGACTGGGAGATTGTGTCACCTGTTTTGACTCGTGCGGTAGGGTTAGTATAAAGCACCCTCACCCATGCAATGTATGCCCGACCAAAGCCCATGCGGTGGAGGGTTTCCAACAGGAAGGGCCAACCAAGCGTGTCAAATGCTTTTTCTATGGCTAAGGACACCGCAACCCGGGAGTAATCGCCCGCTGGAGAGTTCGCCATTAATCGAAGTAAATTTCTGATATTGCTATAGGTGCTGCGTCCAGGGATGAAACCGGACTGATCCTGATGGATCAAGTCCGACATGTATGGGAGCAGTCGATTGGCCAATAGTTTACCTAATAGTTTACAGTCTGTGTTCAATAGCGATAGTGGTCTGTATGAGTGTACATCTAGAGGGTCGCGGCCTGGTTTGGGGAGTACTGCTATTAGAGCTTCCCGACAGGTGTGAGGTAATTGGCCCTGATTTTTCGCTTCAGATAACATCGTGAGGTATGGGGTTAAAATTTGCGATGAAAACGTGGTATAATACTTCGGGGGAAGACCATCGCTGCCGGGTGCCTTGTTTTGCGCCAATTGCTGCAGTGCCTGTTGTATTTCTTTTATGTCTATAGGCCTGTCCAGGTCAGCTGTTTGTGTCGCGGTCAGGCAGTTTATGGTTATGTCTTCGAAGAACTCGTCTATATTGGTTGTGGGGGGAGGAGGGGGAGCTTTATAGAGTGTGCTACAGTAGTCTCTGAAGGCGCTATTAATGTCTGCCTGGGTATTCACGATTAGACCTGTGCTTAGGCGAATGGCGCCTATGGGAGAGTTCCATGGGTTGGATCTTGTAAGCCATGATAGAAGTTTCCCTGGTCAGTCACCCTCTGAGTGCGTGCAGGCCATGTGGTGTCGATATTCGAAGATACTTAGTCATTTGTCTGTTTCGTACCACTTTGCTCTCTCACCGGAGAGCTCAGCCTGGCTAATCGAGCCACTAGCGAATTTATTTTCAGAGAGGTGGACTTACGCTTCTAGGTCGCGAAGTTCGCGTGCTAATGTTTGCCTAACACCTACTGTTTTTTATATGCAAGCTCCCCTTATTACTGCTTTGTGGGCGTCCCATTCGGTTGCTCTAGAGTTCGATGTCCCGTCATTTTGAATGAAGTAGGAAGAGAGCTGTACGGATAAGTCATTTCTAAATGGCGGGTCCTGTAGCAATTGGGTTTGTAGTCGCCATGTAGGAATGCGGGCGCGTGGCCTGCCCCATCTAATGTGGGCTATAAGTGGGGAATGGTCTGAGATTACCCTGGCAGAATATTCGACGCTCGTGATTTTATGTATCAGATCCAGAGTTGTAAGAATGAGGTCTATGCGGGTGTGGAGAAGGTGTACCGGGGAATAGTAGGAGAATTCACGGTCTTGTGGGTGTAAGTGCCTCCAGGTATCTATTAGGCGGCGATCTATCATCCATTTTCGCATCAGTTGCGAATTTTTGGTGGCTGGGGTAGCGGCGATAGGGGGGTGTGATCTATCCTTGTCTATTTGCGGGACACAGTTCATGTCACCGCCCCATATGCATGCTGTGAGTGAGCCGTTAGATATGTGGGAGATAGTATTGTGTAGGAAGTCTCCTTGTCCTACATTCGGGGTGTATAATCCGTTAATCACCAGCATCTCTCTGTCTAACTGGCCCATTAGATGTATATACCTGCCATCTCTATCCGTAACGCTTCGTTGTACTGTGTAGGGGACCCCAGGTGCTATCCACACAAGGACTCCTCTTGCAAAGGATGAATTACCCGAGCAGTACGTCTGTCCCTCCCAGCTCTTCATTAGTCGAGGAATCTCTTCTGAAGGAATGTGTGTTTCTTGGAGGATAGCGATATGGATGTGGTGTCTTTTTAAGTATGCGTGTATTTTACTGCGCTTTTTTGTACCCGCCATGCCCTTCACGTTCCAGGTCATGATGCTATATGTAGGTGATTTATTCATTATATTGGAGAGGGGTTTGGCACGTTGAGATTATGGGTTCGGGATCCCAACCCCGATGACCGGCTTGAGTTGCCATCCACTTTGCGTGTAATTTGTGCGTGTAGCGCGGCCGCCCCACACCCGCCTGGTGACCCCCCCGGCCCAAGGAAATAGTGCTAAATGACAGACAAAGAAAATAAGGGAGAGAGAAACAACAATAAACCAAAAAAAAAGGATATATCGGGGGATGCCCAAATTGAAACAATTTGGCACAACCGGTGCCTAAACAGTAGTCCAAACGGTTCAGTTCCATTCGGGAATTTTTCGGTTGAGAGGGAGCGTGGGTTGGTAGAGGGTGGACAACACGTAGTCCGCCGACAGGATAATTCTGTCCCTTTGTGCCTAGTGTGGTGGTCATGACCATAGGAACCGTTTCAGTGATTAGTCAGCATGGCTGCTGCGGCCCCGGCTCTCACGTGGGGTGCATACAAAATTCTGATCGAGCCTATCCGAGGAGTAGGGGGTCTCAATGCCCCAGTGCAGCGCCCGGGGAGAGCGCGGCAGCGGCGTGGAGGATGACACTAAAGTTCCTCGGCAGAGCGCGGGGTGAGGTCTGGGCCGATCAGGAGCTGGGAGTGGGGAGAGCCAGATCCATCCCCGGGAGAGCTGCTGTCGGAGGTGCAAGCCACGCTTCTATTGTCAGCTTGGGATCCAGTGAATGTGCTGGTTTCTCTTAAGCTTTGCGCCTGATCCGCTTCTATTTGCGATCTCGACGGCTGAGATATTGTTTTAGTTTTCTTTTTCCTGTTGCAAGAAGGCGTGATCCATTCTTCAGAGGTTTCTTTACTATTAGGGGAGCCGGGCAGTCCTTTTGCATTGATCCAGGTCCAGGCATCTTCTGGGGTAGGGAACATGAGGGTTTTTTCGTCGATGACTACTCGAAGCAGGGCGGGAAACAATAGTGAGTAAGAGATACTGTGTTCCCGTAGTAATTGCTTTATTTTGATATATGTGGCTCGTTTACGTTGTACTTCCATCGTGTAATCCGGGTAGGCGGATATGGTGCTGTTCTCCAAGTTAATGGGGTTGGATTTTCGGAAGTGCCGGAACTGAATCTCTCACTCTGTAGTTCAGGAAGCGGGCTATCAGTGGGCGTGGTGGAGCACCGGGTCGTGGGGGTCTGCTTGGGATTCTGTGCGCTCTTTCTATTACTGGCGCATTTGTGGTGCTTTGAATGTTCATTATTTCTTTTAGCCATTTCTCTATGAAGTCCTCGGCTGTAGGTAGTTCCATGCGCTCCGGGATGCTGATAAATCTTATGTTGTTGCGCCTTGATCGACCCTCCGCTTCTTCAGTTCTGCGTTGCAGCTGTTCTAGTTCTATTTCGAGGTGTTGGATTTTGCTTTTCATAGTTGTTACTTCTGGTTGAGTTTGTTCTAATGAGAGTTCTGTGGATTGCACTCTATCCTTTAATTTACGTTGGTCAGCGCTTTAGCTGTGAGACTTCCAGTGCAGCGGCGTCTATTTTACTTTCCAGCGATGTTTTCGTCTCCAATATTGCTTGCATGATTTTGTCGAATCGTTGGGAGTGCGTTTGAAGAGTCACGCTCAACTGGAGCAGCGTGGTCTCTTGTGTGACTGAGCGCCCAGCGATGAGGGAGGGATCCCCTTCAGAGGGGACCCCCAATTTGGGGTGTTTGGGTTTAACCATGGTGCGATCTATACTGCAGAGGTGTATGGACTGAGTTAATTTCTTAAGGAGGTCCTGGTGGGGCAAGTCAGTTGGCTCGTCTGTGCTGGCAATTGCTGGTGTGCTGGCTACGCGGGATGGCAGCGTGTGGTGTGGTCCTGTGGTAGGGTGCTGATTGCGACTGTGCCGGTAGAGTCTATGTTGCTTCTATTGGTGTTGTCCCTGGGGCCACAGGTCCCGAATCCAAGGAGAAAGATGTGCCATTAACAGGCTGATTTGTAGAGTGCCTCCCGCGGTGGGTCCGCTGCTACCCCCCACTCCTCTATGCGTCGGTTGATTGTTCTGATCCTATTTTGCAGCTGCTTTGATTCCTCTGTTGTCCTAGGTCCGGGCCGCCGGGTTTTCTTATGCGGGGAGGGAGAGGCAGGCAGGCACCAACAAAGAATCGCGGTTTCTGCTCCAGGCGTTCCGATCCTCGGCCGACAGCCTAGTGGTGGAGCTCTGTCAACCCGGGCCGCTCCGACGGCACCGGCAAAACGCAGACAGCACCGAAACTAGGCGCCTGCTCGCAGTACACCGGGTACAACCTAAGTAGCCCGGTCTCTCGATCCTGTGACTTTTGGAGCGCTGTCCAGGCCGCGGCCCCGCCCGCCGGATGCACACAGGAGCACGGCCGCGCGAATGGATTGCAGCCGGATCGTGGGGTGGAGGACGTCCCAGCCGCGCCCGGCCGGGTGGCTCTCAATCTCTAAGTCAGCTGCCAGGCGTCAGGACCTCGGGGTAGACAAGTGCGGGGTCACAGGGAAGGTCCGTCGCTCAGCGGAGCCGAGGCCGCAGACGTGCCCCGCTCCCTGTTCCGGGCCTGGGCCACCGCCGAAGTGGCCCGATCGGTTGTTTGGTGTGCAGGGCTTACCCCAGAAGTTGTGGGGGAGCCCCAGTTGTTTATGGCATTTCAGGGGCCAGGATATTTATGAAGGAAGGCTTACCGTGAGCGGAGCTCCGAGCTCAAGCGTCCGCTCCGGCCGCCATCTTGGCCACGCCCCCTCCAAAGGCCCCCTTAATTCCACTTCCTATGGTTGGGGTGCCATTTGAAAGGGTAGGGGTTGACATAGTTGGCCCCCTTGACCCTCCAACAGCTTCAGGCAATAGGTGTATCCTGGTGGTAGTGGACCATGCTACTAGGTACTCTGAAGCCATCCCCTTAAGGACCACTACAGCTCCTGCAGTGGCAAAGGCCCTCTGGCAATCTTTTCCAGAGTGGGCTTCCCTAAGGAAGTGGTGTTAGACAGAGGTAGTAACTTCATGTCTGCATACCTCAAAGCAATGTGGAAGGAGTGTAGTGTAACATACAAGTTCACTTCTCCTTATCATCCACAAACAAATGGTCTGGTTGAGAGGTTTAATAAAACTCTCAAAGGTATGATAATGGGATGCCCTGAAAAACTCAGAAGGAGATGGGATGTCCTGTTACCTTGCCTCCTTTTTGCTTACAGGGAGGTACCCCAAAAAGGAGTGGGCTTTAGCCCCTTTGAACTCCTCTTTGGACACCCTGTGAGAGATCCCCTTGCACTTGTGAAAGAGGGTTGGGAACAACCTTTAAAAGCTCCTAAACTGGTAATTGTGGATTATGTACTTGGCCTAAAATCAAGAATGTCTGAGTACATGAAAAAGGCCAGTAAAAACCTTCAGGCCAGCCAGGAGTTGCAAAAGTAATGGCATGACCAGAAGGCTGTCCTGGCCCAGTACCACCCAGGGCAGAAGGTGTGGTTATTGGAGCCTGTGGCCCCAAGAGCACTCCAAGACAAATGGAGTGGACCCCATCTAATTGTTGAGAAAAAGGGTGAGGTTACCTACTTGGTAAACCTGGGCACTGCCAGGAGTCCCCTTAGGGTGCTCCATGTCAACCGCCTAAAACCCTACTAAGACAGGGCTAACCTCCTCCTGCTCATTGCAACTGTTGAGAGACAGGAAGAAGAGAGTGGCCCTCTCCCTGATCTCTTCTCCACCACTGAAGCTGATGGCTTAGTGGAGGGAGTAGTACTGGCAGATTGTCTTACTGCTGAGCAGAAAGATAACTGTGTAAATCTTTTAAGTAAGTTTTCTGTACACTTCTCACTGATAACAGGTTCCACTACTTGGTGTGAGCATACAATCAATACTGGAGAAAGCTTACCTGTCAAAAGTAAGATTTATAGGCAACCTGACCATGTCAGGGACTGCATTAAACAAGAGGTTCAGAAATTGTTAGACTTAGGAGTGATTGAGCCTTCAGAAAGACCATGGGCTAGCCCAGTGGTGCTTGTTCCAAAACCGCACAGTAAGGATGGTAAAAGAGAGATGAGGTTTTGTGTTGACTATAGAGGGCTCAACCAAGTAACCAAGACAGATGCTCACCCTATACCCAGGGCAGCTGGGCTGATAGATACACTGTCTTCTGCCAAGTATCTAAGCACTTTTGATTTAACTGCAGGCTATTGGCAGATTAAGCTATCAGAAGATGCAAAACCTAAAACTGCATTCTCAACCATTGGAGGGCAGTATCAATTCACTGTGATGCCCTTTGGTCTGAAGAATGCACCTGCCACTTTTCAAACGTTGGTGAACACAGTCCTGCAAGGGTTGGAAGCTTTTAGTGCAGCATATCTAGATGATATACCTGTCTTTAGCTCCTCCTGGGATGATCACCTGGTCCACCTGTGGAAAGTTTTAGAGGCCCTGCAAAAGGCAGGCCTCACTATCAAGGCCTCAAAGTGCCAGATAGGGCAGGGGAAAGTGGTTTATCTGGGCCACCTGGTAGGTGGGGAACAGATTGCACCACTGCAGGGGAAGATCCAGACCATTATGGAATCGGTTCCCCCTACAACTCAAACCCAGGTGAGAGCCTTTTTAGGCCTCACAGGGTACTATAGGAGGTTTATTAAGAATTATGGCTCCATTGCAGCTCCTCTTAATGACCTCACTAGTAAAAAGATGCCTAAAAAGGTATTGTGGACAGCTAGCTGTCAAAAAGCTTTTGATGAGCTCAAACAGGCCAGGTGCTCTGCACCTGTCCTAAAAAGCCCTTGCTACTACAAAAAGTTCATAGTCTAGACTGATGCTTCTGAATTGGGTGTTGGGGCAGTGCTATCACAGCTTAATACTGAGGGCCAGGATTAACCTGTTGCTTTTATCAGCAGGAGGTTGACCCCTAGAGAAAAGCGTTGGTCTGCCATAGAGAGGGAGGCCTTTGCTGTGGTCTGGGCACTGAAAAAGTTGAGACCATACCTGTTTGGTACTCACTTTATTATTCAGACAGACCACAAACCTCTACTTTGGCTAAAACAAATGAAAGGTGAAAACCCTACAGGGAATGGACTATACAGTGGAAGATAGACCTGGGAGTACCCACTCCAATGCAGATGGACTCTCCAGATATTTCCACTTAGACAATGAAGACTCATCAGGTCATGGGTAGTCTTATTGTCCTTCGTTTGGGGGGGTTGTGTAGGAAAGTACCATCTTGCCTGGCATGTTACCCCCATTTTTACTTGTATGTATGTTTGTTCTTGCCTGTGTCACTGGGATCCTGCTAGCCAGGACCCCAGTGCTCATAAAGTGTGCCCTGTATGTGTTCCCTGTGTGGTGCCTAACTGTAACACTGAGGCTCTGCTAACCAGAACCTCAGTGTTTATGCTCTCTCTGCTTTTAAAATTGTCACTGCAGGCTAGTGACTAATTTTACCAATTCTGATTGGCACACTGGAACACCCTTATAATTTCCTAGTATATGGTACCTAGATACCCAGGGTATTGGGGTTCCAGGAGATCCCTATGGGCTGCTGCATTTCTTTTGCCACCCATAGGGAGCTCAGACAATTCTTACACAGGACTGCCACTGCAGCCTGAGTGAAATAACGTCCACGTTATTTCACAGCCATTTTTCACTGCACTTAAGTAACTTATATGTCACCTATATGTCTAACCCTCAATTAGTGAAGGTGAGGTGCAAAGTTACTTAGTGTGAGGGCACCCTGGCACTAGCCAAGGTGCCCCCACATCGTTCAGGGCAAATTCCCTGGACTTTGTGAGTGCGGGGACACCATTACACGCGTGCACTACATATAGGTCAATACCTATATGTAGCGTCACAATGGTAACTCCGAACATGGCCATGTAACATGTCTAGGATCATGGAATTGTCCCCCCAATACCATTCTGGTATTGGGGGGACAATTCCATGCATCCCCGGGGCTCCAGCATAGAGGACGGGTATTGCCAAACTAACTCTCCAGGGTCTTCTCTGCAGCTACTGCTGCTGCCAACCCTCAGACAGGTTTCTGCCCCACTGGGGCCTGGGCAGCCCAGTCCCAGGAAGGCAGAACAAAGGATTTCCTCTGAGAGAGGGTGTTACACCCTCTCCCTTTGGAAATAGGTGTTAGGGCCCGAGAGGAGTAGCCTCTGCTGGCCTCTGGAAATGCTTTGAAGGGCACATAAGCCAGTCTACACCGGTTCAGGGACCCCCCCCAGCCCTGCTCTGACGTGAAACTGGACAAAGGGAAGGGGAGTGACCACTCCCCTGACCAGCATCTCCCAAGGGGAGGTGCGCAGAACTCCTCCAGTGGGTCCCAGACCTCTGCCATCTTGGATGCAGTAGTGTGAGGGCACAATGGAGACCTCTGAGTGGCCAGTACCAGCAGGTGACTTCAGAGACCCCTCCTGATAGGTGCTTACCTTTCTCTGTAGCCAATCCTCCTCTGAGGGCTATTTAGGGTCTCTCCTGTGGGTTTCTCTTCAGATAACGAATGCAAGAGCTCACCAGAGTTCCTCTGCACTTCTCTCTTCGACTTCTGCCAAGGATCGACCGCTGACTGCTCCAGGACACCTGCAAAACCGCAACAAAGTAGCAAGAAGACAGACCAGACAGTAATCCTGTGTACTGCGTGAACTGCAGCTGATAGGGCATCTGAGCACTTTAGCAAGACTTCCTTTGTGCAGAGCCTAGCCCAGGTCCCCAGCACTCCGTCCTGCATTGCCCAACTCACTGAGTTGACCTCTGACTTCGTGGGACCCTCTTTTGTTGTGCTGAGACGACTGCTGTGCTCAGATCTTCTGAATGCCTGTTCAGGTGCTTCTGTGGGTGCTGCTTGCTTCTGCGTGGGCACTCCGTGTTGCTGAGCGCCCCCTCTGTCTCCTCCTCCAAGGGGCGACCTCTGGATCCTTCCTGGGCCCTGGCAGCACCCAAAACCTTCAACCGTGACTCTTGCAGCTAGCAAGGCTTGTTTGCGGTCTTTCAGGGTGGAAACAACTCTGCATCCTCCAGCACGCTGTGGGACATCTTCTGACCAAAGGAGAAGTTCCTGGCACCTTCCGTTGTTGCAGAATCTTTGGCTTCTTCCACCCGGAGGCAGCCCTTTTGCACCTTCATCC
This sequence comes from Pleurodeles waltl, assembly GCF_031143425.1. Lineage (NCBI taxonomy): Eukaryota > Metazoa > Chordata > Amphibia > Caudata > Salamandridae > Pleurodeles > Pleurodeles waltl. The sequence goes on from NC_090447.1 coordinate 685,171,920, forward strand.
GGGGTTTAGTGGGCTCGTGCCCCCCCCGGGCACTTGCGTGACTCTTGGACTTAGTCCCCTTCCTTTGCAGGTTCTCAGGTCCAGGAATCTATCTTCAGTTCTTTTCAGTCAGTTGTTGTCTTTGCAGAATCCCCTATCTCGACTTTACTGTCTTTCTGGGGTAGTAGGGTAACTTTACTCTTTTCAGGGTCTTGGGGTGGGGTATCTTGGACACCCTTAGTGTTTTCTTACACTCCCAGTGACCCTCTACACCCTACAGTAGGCCTGGGGTCCATTCGTGGTTCGCATTCCACTTTTGGAGCATATGGTTTATTGTCTCCTATTGCATTCTACAATATTTGCACTACTTTGCTAATTGTTTACTTACCTGATTTTGCCCTGTGTGTATATTTTGTGTATTTTACTTACCTCCTAAGGGAGTATATCCTCTGAGATACATTTGGCATATTGTCACTAAAATAAAGTACCTTTATTTTTAGTAACTCTGAGTATTGTGTTTCTTATGATATAGTGCTAAGTGATATAAGTGGTATAGTAGGAGCTTTGAATGTCTCCTAGTTCAGCCTAAGCTGCTCTGCTATAGCTACCTCTTTCAGCCTAAGCTCCTAGAACACTGCTAATCTACTAATAAGGGACAACTGGACCTGGAACAAGGTGTAAGTACCACAAGGTACCCACTATACGCCAGGCCAGCCTCCTACACTGAGGAATTGCTTCCTATAATTTCTGGTGAAATGAAAAAGCAAAGGAGAGAAAAAGGACTGAAATCTCAGGATCCCTCTCCACCAACAGGTAAGAAGGGTACCAAAGTATTGCTTCCCCACCCTGCCAATAAGGATACCATTCCTGTGGTGGGAGAAACCTCTCCTGGGGTGGAACCTGTACCAAAGGAACCATCAGCTACCACAGCTGGACTCCAAGGGGTAAAAGTACCGCTCTGTGGAACTATTAAGCCAGATGTGCAAAGTTGCACTATTTTAGTAAACATGGAGCATCCCTCCAGCCGTCCCAGAGAAACATTAGTGCAGCAGCCCTGCACTGCCTCTAAACACTTAGGACAGCAGCCCTGTCCTGCTGTGGAGCTTATAGGACAGCAGCCCTGCCCTGCTCCAACTCAAGAGAAACAGCAACCCTGTTCTTTCTTACAGCCATTTGGACAAACTTTTTGCCCAGCTATGGTGTTATTGAGACAGCATCCCTGTCTAGCATTTCCTGCATTTGACATAGGCCCAGTGGACCAATCCCACTGCCTAACTTTAAAACATACTAATAGGAACTCTGAGAATCTACACTCACACTGTTGGTTAGGTAAAAAAACTCCAAACAGGGTGGTTTACATCCCCACAGGGAAGTAACCATATAGTGGATGATAAAGGGAGTAACCACCCTATTGTGGATCTACTCTCCACTTATCACCACTTAGTCAATAAAGTCTCAACTGGCCAAAGTTAGAAAGTTAGTCTTATTGTCCTTCGTTTGGGGGAGGAGGTTTTGTAGGAAAGTAGCCTTTTTCTAGCATGGTTACCCCCACTTTTGGCCTGTTTCTGAGTGTGTGTCAGTGTGTGTAGGAAAGTACCATCTTGCCTGGCATGTTACCCCCATTTTTCACTGTATATATGTTGTTTTAGTTGTATGTGTCACTGGGACCCTGCTAGTCAGGGCCCCAGTGCTCATAAGTGTGCCTGAATGTGTTACCTGTGTTATGACTAACTGTCTCACTGAGGCTCTGCTAACCAGAACCTCAGTGGTTATGCTCTCTCATTACTTTCAAATTGTCACTAACAGGCTAGTGACCAATTTTACCAATTTACATTGGCTTACTGGAACACCCTTATAATTCCCTAGTATATGGTACTGAGGTACCCAGGGTATTGGGGTTCCAGGAGATCCCTATGGGCTGCAGCATTTCTTTTGCCACCCATAGGGAGCTCTGACAATTCTTACACAGGCCTGCCACTGCAGCCTGAGTGAAATAACGTCCACGTTATTTCACAGCCATTTTACACTGCACTTAAGTAACTTATAAGTCACCTATATGTCTAACCTTTACTTGGTAAAGGTTGGGTGCTAAGTTACTTAGTGTGTGGGCACCCTGGCACTAGCCAAGGTGCCCCCACATTGTTCAGGGCCAATTCCCCGGACTTTGTGAGTGCGGGGACACCATTACACGCGTGCACTACATATAGGTCACTACCTATATGTAGCTTCACAATGGTAACTCCGAATATGGCCATGTAATATGTCTATGATCATGGAATTGCCCCCTCTATACCATCCTGGCATAGTTGGCACAATCCCATGATCCTAGTGGTCTGTAGCACAGACCCTGGTACTGCCAAACTGCCTTTCCCGGGGTTTCACTGCAGCTGCTGCTGCTGCTGCTGCCAACCCCTCAGACAGGCATCTGCCCTCATGGGGTCCAGCCAGGCCTGGCCCAGGATGGCAGAACAAAGGACTTCCTCTGAGAGAGGGTGTTACACCCTCTCCCTTTGGAAAATGGTGTGAAGGCAGGGGAGGAGTAGCCTCCCCCAGCCTCTGGAAATGCTTTCATGGGCACATTTGGTGCCCATTTCTGCATAAGCCAGTCTACACCGGTTCAGGGACCCCTTAGCCCTGCTCTGGCGCGAAACTGGACAAAGGAAAGGGGAGTGACCACTCCCCTGACCTGTACCTCCCCTGGGAGGTGCCCAGAGCTCCTCCAGTGTGCTCCAGACCTCTGCCATCTTGGAAACAGAGGTGCTGCTGGCACACTGGACTGCTCTGAGTGGCCAGTGCCATCAGGTGACGTCTGAGACTCCTTCTGATAGGCTCCTTCAGGTGTTGCTAGCCTATCCTCTCTCCTAGGTAGCCAAACCCTCTTTTCTGGCTATTTAGGGTCTCTGTCTCTTGGGATTCCTTAGATAACGAATGCAAGAGCTCATCCGAGTTCCTCTGCATCTCTCTCTTCACCTTCTGACAAGGAATCGACTGCTGACCGCGCTGGAAGCCTGCAAAACTGCAACATAGTAGCAAAGACGACTACTGCAACTCTGTAACGCTGATCCTGCCGCCTTCTCGACTGTTTTGCTGGTGGTGCATGCTGTGGGGGTAGCCTGCCTCCTCTCTGCACTAGAAGCTCCAAAGAAATCTCGTGTGGGTCGACGGAATCGTCCCCCTGCAATCGCAGGCACCAAAGAACTGCATCACCGGTACCTTGGGTCTCCTCTCAGCACGACGAGCGAGGTCCCTTGAATCCAGCAACTCTGTCCAAGTGACTCCCACAGTCCAGTGACTCTTCAGTCCAAGTCCTTGCCTCCCCACGCCAGACTGCATTGCTGGGAACCGCGACTTTTGAAGCTACTCTGGCCTCCGTGCACTTCGGGTGGAAATCCTTTGTGCACAGTCCAGCCTGGGTCCACGGCACTCTAACCTGCATTGCACGACCTCCTAAGTTGTTCTCCGGCGACGTGGGACTCCTTTGTGCAACTTTGGGTGAGCACCATTTCATGCATCCTCATAGTGCCTGTTTCTGGCACTTCTCTGGGTGCTGTCTGCTGCTGAGAGGGCTCCTTGTCTTGCTCGACGCCCCCTCTGTCCCCTGACGCAATTGGCGACATCCTGGTCCCTCCTGGGCCACAGCAGTATCCAAAAACACTAACCGCACGATTTGCAGCTAGCAAGGCTTGTTGGCGGTCTTTCGGTGGGAAAACACTTTTGCACGACTCTCCACGGCGTGAGGGATCTGTCCTCCAAAGGGGAAGTCTCTAGCCCTTGTCGTTCTTGCAGAAACCTACGCTTCTACTGTCCAGTAGCAGCATCTTTGCACCCACAGCTGGCATTTCCTGGGCATCTGCCCATCTCCGACTTGCTTGTGACTTTTGGACTTGGTCCCCTTGTTCCACAGGTACCCTCGACTGGAAATCCATTGTTGTTGCATTGTTGGTTTGTGTCTTTCCTGCAGAATTCCCCTATCACGACTTCTATGTCCTTTGGGGAACTTTAGTGCACTTTGCTCTCACTTTTCAGGGTCTTGGGGTGGGCTATTTTTCTAACCCTTACTATTTTCTAATAGTCCCAGCGACCCTCTACAAGGTCACATAGGTTTGGGGTCCATTCGTGGTTTGCATTCCACTTTTGGAGTATATGGTTTGTGTTGCCCCTATCCCTATGTGTCTCCATAGCATCCTATTGTAACTATACATTGTTTGCACTGTTTTCTAATACTATTACTGCATATTTTGGTATTGTGTACATATATCTTGTGTATATTTGCTATCCTCATACTGAGGGTACTCAATGAGATACTTTCGGCATATTGTCATAAAAATAAAGTACCTTTATTTTTAGTATATCTGTGTATTGTGTTTTCTTATGATATTGTGCATATGACACTAAGTGGTACTGTAGGAGCTTCACTCGTCTCCTAGTTCAGCCTAAGCTGCTCTGCTAAGCTACTATTATCTATCAGCCTATGCTGCTAGACACCCTATACACTAATAAGGGATAACTGGGCCTGGTGCAAGGTGCAAGTACCCCTAGGTACTCACTACAAGCCAGTCCAGCCTCCTACAGTGTGTTTTTACTGTGTCACTAGGATCATGCCAGCCAGGACCCCAGTGCTCATAGATAAAAACCTATATGTCAGTGTGTTTTGCCTGTCTCACTGGGATCCTGCTAGCTAGGACCCCAGTGCTCATAGTTTGTGGCCTAATGTGTATGCCTGTGTAGTCCCTAACTGTGTCACCGAGGCTCTTCTAATGAGAACCTCAGTGCTTATGCTCTCTCTGCTTTTAAATTTGTCACTGTAGGCCAGTGACTACATTTACTAATTTCAATTGGCATACTGGACCCCCCTTATAAGTCCCTAGTATATGGTACCTAGGGACCCAGGGCATTGGGGTTCCAGGAGATCCATGTGGGCTGCAGCAATTATTTTGCCACCCATAGGGAGCTCAGACAAACTCTTACACAGGACTGCCATTGCAGCCTGCGTGAAATAGTGCACACACTATTTCACAGCCATTTTCACTGCACTTCAGTAACTTATAACTCACCTATATGTCTAACCTTCACTTGCTGAAGGTTAGGTGCAAAGTTAATAAGTGTGAGGGCACCCTTGTACTAGCAAAGGTGCACTCACATATTTCAAGTCCATTTTTCCGGATTTTGTGAGTGCGGGGACACCATTACACGCGTGCACTACATATAGGTCAATACCTATATGTAGCTTCACAATGATAACTCCGAATATGGCCATGTAACATGTCTAAGATCATGGAATTGTCCCCCCATTCCAAATCTGGTATTGGGGAGCCAATTCCATGCATCTTGTGGGCTCCACCATGGACCCCCAGTACTGCCAAACCAGCTCTCTGAGGCTTGCACTGCAGCTACAGCTGCTGACACCTGACAGACAGAGTTCTGCCCTCCTGGGGTCTGGTCAGCCCAGTCCCAGGAAGGCAGCACAAAGCATTTCCTCTGAGAGCAGGGTGTTACACCCTCTCCCCTTGGAAATAGGTGTTACAGGCTGGGGAGGGGTAGCCCTCCTTGCATAAGCCAGTCTACACTGGTTCAGGGACCCCTAGTCCCCTGCTCTGGTGTGAAACTGGACAAAGGAAAGGAGAGTGACCACACTCCTGTCCATCACCACCCCTCCTGATAGGTCTTTACCTGATAAGGTAGCCAATCCCCCTCCCAGGGCTATTTGGGGTCTCTCCTGTGGGTTCTCTGCAGATTCTACTTGCAGGTTTCCTTCAGGAATCCTCTGCAACTACTACTTCATCCTATGACCTCGGATCAAACACAGCCTGCTCCAGGAACCGCTGTAACAGCAACAAAGTATCCACAAGGGATACTTTTCTTATGCAACTTCAGCTCCAGTCAGCAACTGCAAAAGTTGCCATGGTGTGCATGCTCTGAGTACTCCCTGTCGTCATCCTGCACCAGAAGGACTGAAGAAATCTTCTGTGGGTTGACAGAGTCACTCCCCTGCTCACGCAGGCACCTTCCAAGTCACGACCGGTACTTCTGGACTCCTCTGACAGTGACGAGCATGCTCCTAGAAACACAGAGGGTGGACCCCATTGATACAGACGGTCCAATGGCCTTTATTTCTACACACATAGCACTAAGGCTTTTTCTGATTGTGGAAGAGTATGAAGAAGTTTTATCCCCACCCCCCAGAGGAGTGTTTTGGATCTGGAGAGGGATCTTTGTGTTTACTTTTATCCCCATGCTTGTCCTGCGATTTTTCACCATCTTTCTTTTTGCTGTCCTTGTCACTTATTGATCAAATAAGACTTACTGATACAGACGCGATCAGCGCGTCACTCTACTACACGCTACAAGGCTTATCATGGTCATCTTTGTTACATTCACTTCTCTTGATTGATCCACTGGAAGTTCTACACCTACCAATTATCTGGAACTCCAGTTCATTTCTCCATACCAATTATATAGAAAGGTACACTGTTCCAAAAGACAAGTAACCTATTTAATGTATAGGAAAGCGAGAGCGAATGAAGTCAGAGATACAGGAGGTATCAGGAGAGCCCTCAAGCACCCACTAGGGTGACGTGTTTCATCATTGGGCTATCTCCACGTCAGACCGGCGCTGCATTGTCTGGCGGACCACCCATGGGTAGGGATGGTACTCAACCGAAGTCAATTTGCCAGGTGGAGGTCTGGAATGAAAACTGACTAAAAAGATAAGAAAAGATGAGTGTGTGAAGGAGAGTGAGGATAAAATAAAATTGGCTCTGAGCCTAAAACATCATTTTAATGAATCAGAGGAAAGGTTCAGGCCAAGATTAAAAACATTCAGAGCCTTGGCTGGAATAATGTCCTGCTGTACTCTATAAAGAAGGAAGGTAGTACGCCTAATCCTGTCTATTTATGGTCAACATGTTTCACGTCTTTTTTTGGTCAAGAAATGATCCCGTGACGCTTCGTCAGGACCCGGAAAACTACTTCTCCTATTAAAAAAATATATAATCATGAAGTGCTGGAGTGTCACTTACAAGTTGGAGACAATTTGTCAAAGTCAGTTGGTCAATCAGTCGCCCTGCGTGAGACTAGAAGACAAGTACAAATTAGTGCCAACGTGCAAATAAGCACAAAGAATGGTGTAATCACAAAAAAAACCATAAAAAAACAAAAAAGGCTGACCGTCCCAAATTCGAGATAGAGCTCCATAGGATCGTGCTAGCCTCGACCAAGGAGGTATTACTACATGTGAAAACAACATAGTGAAAAAACACTGCATGTCAATATGTACAAACTTAACAGGTCATCGGGGAAGCGCCACAAACATCAGTTTGAAATGGTCGACACATTCATAAAAAGATTAGTAATGATAAAAATCAAACATCAGTCATTAGGAACTAATAGCTTAAAAAATGACTTAATTCCTATATGGATTCAATTTAACCATTAAATGTAGGTGTAAGATCCCAGTATAGAAAGGAGAACTTACTCACACAGTAGCAAGGTAAAAACAAGCCCAAAAGATGAGCTCAAGTGGAGGGCTATAAATAGCCCATGTATGCAAAATCTGCCATTAACTCGCGTTCGTTCATAAATATAAGGCAGGAGCAAACAAACAAAAACCAGAAACCAATTGGCAAGGAAAGGAGAGGGGGGGCGAGCTTCAGAGCCCCACTACTCCAGAGGATTTACTATTCAGTTTTCCATGGTCGCGTACAACCTGCCCCGTGCTGCGCGCCTGTAGACGCTCGAGCGGCGTCTTCAGTTGCTTTTTATGTAAAGAGAGAGACGCTTCATGCGTCTCGATCCTGAAACAACCGGCCGGTTGTTCCGGATCGTAAAAATCAAAAAGGGACCATTATTCAGGCCGGCCATCTTTGAACGGGCTGGAAAGTCCACATACTTAACAGAAAAAGTGTCAGTGCCTCTTAAAAAGTCGACATACTGGCGTCGACGTTCGTTAAAGGACTGAATAAATAAAACTAATCAAGTACATTTAAAAAAAAAACAAATATCAACAGGCATTGAGATTCTACAAGGGCACCAAGTATATTAAAAAGGCAGCCATCTTTGCAAAGGTAGTTTTTGTCATAAGCAAACAACATGCCTAAGTCAACTTAGAGAGCAACCGCATGAGATCCATATGCAGTCACTCAACCAAGTAGGTGGCGTATATCTACACTCAAAGACGTGGATATCAAGCTCATATCCAAATCCTAGCGTACAGAAAAACAGAGAACATTAGTCACCACGGAGTGAGGATATTGAGGTGTTTAGTCTGGAGTCGTAAAGATGCATATGTATCATCTAAGAACCCAGGATAGCAAAGAACAAAAATTGGATGATGAACCAAAAGGATTGATTTTAAAAAATATATGAAAACAGGTTCTAGAGAGTTAGAGAATTCCAAGGAATCTCGTCATTTAGACCCTCACTATAGGTCTTGAGTCTGAACACCCAACGTTGTTCAATATTTAATAAGAAATTGGGATCGTTACCATTGTTTCTTGGCACCTGTAACACAATCCACCACATGTCATCAGGACCATGCTTAGCTTCTAGAAAGTGTGAGCTAAGTTTTGTTGTAATACAGGAACATCTGATGTTGCTCCGGTGTTCGTTGATACGTTGTTTTACAGGGCGGGTTGTCATCCCAATGTATTTTAAATCACAAGGACAAGAAATCAAGTAAATACACTGGTGTATGTTACATTTGGTATGTTTGTTCAAATGCCAGGTACCGAAATGGTCAAGGTCCACTCTGTCAATGCGCTTTGTAAGAGAACAGACATTACAGGAACCACACGGATAATGCCCAATGACCGGAGGTAAATTCCATAGAGTAGTTTGTTTATCCAAGTCAGGATGTAAACAAGGGCGAGTGTGGACAACTAAATCTCGTATATTGGGAGATCTTTTAAAAGCAAATAGGGGCCTCGGAATCTGAACGCCGCCACTCTGTAGGATGTTCCAACATTTATTAATGAGTTTCTTAATAGAGATGGACAACGGGGTGAAGGTGGAAACACATGTCAGACAGTTACCCGGCTCTCTAAGTACAGGTGCTAGAAGGGCATCTCTGTGATTATTCTGAGCTCTTTTGTAAGCAGGATTAATGACATTTTTAGGATAATGTCGATCAAGGAGTTTCTGTTTAAGGTCAAGGGACTGGGTGTCAAAGGCTTGGATGGAGCTGCAGTTGCGACGTAGCCTAAGGAACTGGCCAACAGGTAAGTTGTCACACAGGGCCTTAGGGGGATGGCTATCATAAAGAAGTAAACTGTTACGATCAGTACTTTTGTGGAAGGTGCTAGTGATAAGTTTGCCATTATCTATCTTAATAACAAGGTCCAGAAAGGAAATTTGTGTAGATGAAAAAAGGCAGGAAATCTCAAGAATGGGTCCAAAGTGTTAACCCAATGAATAAAGTTGTCTATAGTTTCATATGGCCCTTTCCAGATAATCAGAATATCATCTATATACCTCCGCCACAATGTAATGTTGTCATGAAAAGGTTTAGATGGTTGTAGTATGAACAGTTTTTCAAAGTTGAACAAATACAAACAGGCCAAGCTAGGTGCAAACATTGATGTCCCTTGAATCTGATGGAACAGGGCATCTTCGAATTGAAAAAAATTCCTTTTCATAGCTAGTGTCGCACATTGCATCACAAAGTGGACCGGAGTAGAAGATGACCATGAGCTAGCAAGGAGAGCTGACTCCACCACTTGTAAAGTGGCCTCCTGAGGAATGTTGGTATATAAGGCCTCTACATCCAAGGTGATGAGGGTTTGAACTTGAGTATAGGAGTTGATGTTTTCAATAAGATTCAGGACGTGTGTCGTGTCCTTGAGGAAAGTGCTTGAATCTTTCTCTAAAGGTTGAAGAAAGAAGTCACAAAAAACAGACAGGGCTTCTAACACTGAACCGATGCCTGATACAATGGGACATCCCGGAGGAGGCAGAGTACCTTTGTGTATCTAGGCAAAAAGTAGAAGTATGGAGTGCGAGGATGCATCGTGTCGAGGAACTCCCCTTCTTTAGGGGAGATCCATGAGTTGTTATGGGCCTCTTCGATCATACTCCTGATGTTGGTTTGGAGATCATTGGTAGGGTCACGGACAAGGGGGGCATAATGAGTTGTATCACTCAGAAGGCGTAGGCACTCCTGCCTATAGTCTGAGGTGTTCATAATTACAATCGCACCTCCCTTGTCTGCTGGTTTAATAACTATTGATTGATCCAGAGATAGATCTTTTAAGGCCTTCCTCTCTGTAGATGATAAGTTCACAAATGATTTTTTACGGAGGACTGACTCAAGATCCGCCATGACGGCTTTTTCAAAAGCCAGTACTTCAATTGGGAGAGAGAGTGGTGGAGGAACAAAAGTGGACGGTTTTCTTAGGCCAGTGTCATCGCTCCCAGATGTCAAAGGGCGTTCCAGAAAGAAAAAATGAAGTCGTATTTTCCTAAAGAACTGGGAAAGTTCACAGTTCAAATGGAAAGGATCTTCAGAGGGTGTCGGAACGAAACCTAGGCCCTTGTTCAAGGCTGCTGATTCGTATACTGAGAGTCGTCTATCGGATAAATTGACCACTAGGTCCTCGGTGTTTTTTTTTTGCCCTGACTCCGTGTGTCCATTTGTGGTTCTTCTCTGTTCCAATGAACCCGTCTGCCGCAGCCTCTCCTTCTTCCTCTTCCTCTGCCCTGGCCGCAGCCTAAAAAAGGCACATAAGGTAACATAGGGCGAGGTTGAAAGAAGGGGTGGGGCGGTTGCCAAAAGAATGGTTGGTTAGGAGGGTATTGTGGTTGGTTATAGAGGGGTGGTTGCATACTATCGTCAGTGCTCCATCCAACAGATGAAGGGCTGCTGCTGTAATTGCGAGTTTTTTTGTTGGACACAGTGGATTCATCAGATGACCGGGATTGAGCATCGGCGTCATAATCTTCCTTAATATAAGGGTATACCTTTTCTCGATCTAACCTCCTGATATCTTTTTGCAATTTTGATATTTTCTGTTGAGTTAGAAACTCTTTCGTCTCATTGAGTTCCGTATTGATCTCAAGGAGGCGGCTCTTAAATGATGACAACGTAATAGTCGTTTTTATGGTGATCTCTATGCAATTGATTTGTACCATAATGGATTCCTCTAGACGTTTTGAGGAGTTAATGATCAACACCAGCCAATCTCTGGTACATTTCCATGCGATCTGTGCCCAATCTTTTCTGAACGCCAGATCGTGTAGGAAAATTCTAGGCATATTAGATACCAGGAGGCCATTGGGAGCAATATTTGCTCTAAGATATTCTGTCATTATGGTGCCATGCATTATGGTCTTAATAAGTTCGCGTTTTAAAGAGGAGAGTTTGTCCCAATCCTCTTTGAGACTTCCCGTGGGATTAGAGCCTTCATTATTAAGGATCGAGAGTGCTTGTAGAATTGCGGATACTATCTCGTCATCAAAACTGAGACCCTGGAAATTCTCCATGGTCAATAGTTAAAGTGGATAAAGTGAAGGACGGTTCTCAATTAGAACTCATATAGGTCCCAGAGCAAACCTGCTGTTCTAAACTATTAAATACAAAAGAGGGACAGGGAGATTTCTGGTCCAGTGTACGGTCTCCCAAGTAACCAAATATATAGAAAGGTACACTGTTCCAAAAGACAACTAACCTATTTAATGTATAGGAAAGCGAGAGCGAATGAAGTCAGAGATACATGAGGTATCAGGAGAGCCCTCAAGCACCCACTAGGGTGATGTGTTTCATCATTGGGCTATCTCCACGTCAGACCGGCGCTGCAATGTCTGGCGGACCACCCACGGGTAGGGATGGTACTCAACCGAAGGCAATTTGCCAGGTGGAGGTCTGGAATGAAAACTGACTAAAAAGATAAGAAAAGATGTGTGTGTGAAGGAGAGTGAGGATAAAATAAAATTGGCTCTGAGCCTAAAATATTATTTTAATGAATCAGAGGAAAGGTTCAGGCCAAGATTAAAAACATTCAGAGTCTTGGCGGGACTAATGTCCCGCTGTACTCTATAAAGAAGGAAGGGTAGTACGCCTAATCCTGTCTATTTATGGTCAACATGTTTTGCGTTGTCCAACTCTATTAAGAAACTCATTCATAAACGTTGGAACATCCTACAGAGTGGCAGCATTCAGATTCCGAGGCCCCTATTTGCTTTTAAAAGATCTCCCAATATACAAGATTTAGTTGTCCACACTCGCCCTTGTTTACATCCTGACTTGGATAAACAAACTACTCTATGGAACTTACCTCCGGTCATTGGGCACTATCCGTGTGGTTCCTGTAAAGTCTGTTCTCTTACAAAGCGCATTGACAGAGTGGACCTTGACCATTTTGGTACCTGGCATTTGAACAAACATACCAACTGTAACACACGTCAGTGTATTTACTTGATTTCTTGTCCTTGTGATTTAAAATACATTGGGATGACAACCCGCCCCGTAAAACAACGTATCAACGAACACCGGAGCAACATCAGATGCTCCCGTATTACAACGAAACTTAGCTCAAACTTTCTAGAAGCTAAGCATGGTCCTGATGACATGTGGTGGATTGTGTTACAGGTGCCGAGAAACAATGGTAACGATCCCAATTTCTTATTTAAAATTGAACAACGTTGGGTGTTCAGGCTCAAGACCTATAGTGAGGGTCTAAATGACGAGATTCCTTGGAATTCTCTAACTCTCTAGAACCTGTTTTCATATATTTTTCAAAATCAATCCTTTTGGTTCATCATCCAATTTTTGTTCTTTGCTATCCTGGGTTCTTAGATGATACGTATGCATTTTTACGACTCTAGACTAAACACCTCAATATCCTCACTCCGTGGGGTCTACTGTTCTCTGTTTTTCTGTACGCTAGGATTTGGATATGAGCTTGGTATCCACGTCTTTGAGTGTAGATATACGCCACCTACTTGGTTGAGTGACTGCATATGGATCTCATGCAGTTGCTCTCTAAGTTGACTTAGGCATGTTGTTTGCTTATGACAAAAACTACCTTTGCAAAGATGGCTGCCTTTTTAATATACTTGGTGCCCTTGTATAATCTCAATGCCTGTTGATATTAGTTTTTTTTAAATATGTACTTGATTAGTTTTATTTATTCAGTCCTTTAACGAACGTCGACGCCAGTATGTCGACTTTTTAAGGGGCACTGACACTTTTTCTGTTAAGTATGTGGACTTTCCAGCCCGTTCAAAGATGGCCGACAGGCCTGAATAATGGTCCCTTTTTGATTTTTATGATCCGGAACAACCGGCCGGTTGTTGCCAGATCGAGACACATGAAGCGTCTCTCTCTTTACATAAAAAGCAACTGAAGACGCCGCTCGAGCGTCTACAGGCGCACAGCACGGGGCAGGTTGTACGCGACCATGGAGAACTGAATAGTAAGTCCTCTGGAGGCGTGGGGGCTCTGAAGCTCACCCCCCCTCTCCTTTCCTTGCCAATTGGTTTCTGTTTTTTGTTTGTATGCTCCTGCCTTATATTTATGAAGGAACGCGAGTTACTGGCAGATTTTGCATACATGGGCTATTTATAGCCCTCCACTTGAGCTCATCTTTTGGGCTTGTTTTTACCTTGCTACTGTGTGAGTAAGTTCTCCTTTCTATACTGGGATCTTACACCTACATTTAATGGTTAAATTAAATCCATATAGGAATTAAGTCGTTTTTTAAGCTATTTATTCCTAATGACTGATGTTTGATTTTTATCATTACTAATCTTTTCATGAATGTGGCGACCATTTCAAACTGATGTTTGTGGTGCTTCCCTGATGACCTGTTAAGTTTGTACATATTGACATACAGTGTTTTTTTACTATGTTGTTTTCACATGTAGTAATACCTCCTTGGTCGAGGCTAGCGCGATCCTAGAGAGCTCTATCTCGAATTTGGGATGGTAAGCCTTTTTTGTTTTTTTATGTGGCACTTTGGGGTTGGCTGTATTGTGATTACACCATTCTTTGTGCTTATTTGCACGTTGGCACTACTTTGTACTTGTCTTCTACTCTCATGCAGGGCGACTGATTGACCAACTGACTTTGACAAGTTGTCTCCAACTTGTAAGTGACACTCCAGCACTTCATGATTATATATTTTTTGAATAGGAGAAGTAGTTTTCCGGGTCCTGACAAAGCGTCACGGGATCATTTCTTGACCAAAATAAGACACGAAACATGTTGACCATAAATAGACATAATTAGGCGTACTACCCTTCCTTCTTTATAGAGTACAGTGGGACATTATTCCCGCCAAGACTCTGAATGTTTTTAATCTTGGCCTGAACCTTTCCTCTGATTCATTAAAATGATGTTTTAGGCTCAGAGCCAATTTTATTTTATCCTCACTCTCCTTCACACACACATCTTTTCTTATCTTTTTAGTCAGTTTTCATTCCAGACCTCCACCTGGCAAATTACCTTTGGTTGAGTACCATCCCTACCCATGGGTGGTCCACCAGACATTGCAGCGCCGGTCTGACGTGGAGATAGCCCAATGATGAAACACGTCACCCTAGTGGGTGCTTAAGGGCTCTCCTGATACCTCCTGTATCTCTGACTTCATTCGCTCTCGCTTTCCTATACATTAAATAGGTTAGTTGTCTTTTGGAACAGTGTACCTTTCTATATAATTGGTTACTTGGGAGACAGTACACTGGACCAGTAATCTCCCTGCCCCTCTTTTGTATTTAACATTTCTCCATACCTACATGTGTCCGCAAATCCTAAGCCTTGACAAAGTCTAGAGGACGAAACACGTGTTGGCTTGTTTTGCTGTATGGACTTGTGTTGTTTCATGGTCAATTTCGATTGGAACTCTGACCACTGTTTCTCATCTACAATAAATATCCAGTATCACCTGTTTTGCCTGACTTCGACTCAATTCCTGAAATACCACTTGGACCAACTACACAGAGTTTTCACCTTGGGTGTGCCCTGGCCTTTGTGTTTTCATTGTATAGGCAACCACTCACTTTTCCAGAAGTGTCAGGTCCTCTGACCCCCGTGGTGGCGGGTGTATGGCTAGCCTGGCACTCATGACTACCTGCTATTCATAAAAAGACTCTTACGGATGGACAGTAGACAAACCTACATTGATGTGCGAGCGCCTCTGGCATTCTCCACCTTTTTCGCTTAGTCCCCCAAGTTTGACTGTTTACATTGACACACTCCAAGTATCTTGCCTATCTCCTACTTTGCGTGAAGCATTATTCATATCCCTTCCAAACCTGATAGGGATCCAGCTGCACTGGGCTCATAGAGACTACTAGCACTCCTAAATACTGACTATAAGATCCTAACCAAAATACTTGCTGACAGATTGGGCCACTCGTGCTAGCCTTGGGAATTCCAGACAAAAATTGATTTGTCCCTGCTCACGGTACAGCCCTTAACTTATGCAGATTCTTTCAGATGATAGAGTATGCTCCTGGTCGCTGGCCACGATCTGGGTGCATGGTGTTGGACCTGGAGAAGGCATTTGACTCCTTGGAGTGGTTCTACTTATTTGATGTGCTGCCACATTTTGTTCTTGGTTCTAATATTGTTAAAATAATTAAACTAACTTAACTACTATACGTGATTTTTTGATAGGGGTAAAGATGATCCCCCTCATCTCTGATCCTGTCTTGATAGCAAGGGGCACATGCCAGGGCTGCCCTGTTTCTCTGCTCCTCTTTTCATTAGCTATTGAGCCACTGGCACTAGCTCTCTGTGCTAGGCAGTAATCTTGGGGAATCCTATTAGAAGACGGTTTACACAAAGTGTCTCTGTAGGTCGGCAATCTTCTACTACATCTCAAGGATATCACCTCCATGCCAGAGATAGTGGTCCATGTGCCAGCCTCTTCCCTAAACGGTTTTAATTTCACTAGGCAGCCCCGTGTTTTTGGTGTCTGGAGTTACAGATCTATCATTCACCTGCAGACTTGTGTGAGGGAATTCTCATGCGAGCCCTAGCATTGGTGTGTGCACATAATGATTCCCCTTTCAGTGGCCAGCTTTGTGGCTCTAATTAAAATGGTCATTTTACCACGATTCCTTTATTATTTAGCAAATCTGTCCCTCTATATTCCAAAACATTTGTTGTTACTATTGAAAAGATGCTGCAGTGGTTTATATGGTATAATACACACTGCACAGTGTCCCTGCAGACGCTCTACCTACCGACAGACAAAGGGGGACTGTCAATCAAACAATTTGAGCAATACAATTTGAACATTGGCTTCTCAGATTGAGTGGGTGGCCTGCTGGATGACAGGCCTACACTTAGCAGACACGGCCACTGTATCCTCAGCATGGGACATGCCTGCCATATTACACTTATTTCATCCTTGTGCAATGCCCCTGTTGCCCAATCCCACCCTTCTGCAGGCTGCTTACCGGTGCTACAAGTGCTTTATTTTTAGTTCAAAAGTTATCATCCCCTATGTCCCAGCACAGCCCACAAAAGATAGCCTACAACATCGCTGGAATAATCCACCTGGCACGAAACAGGGTAACATAAACTCAGTGACTTCTATCAGGATGGCGCCCTCATTCAATTGGAGACTCTGATAGCTGAGGAGGTTTTACCTCCAGGACAGTTCCTACTCTATAACTCACTACTTGGAATGCTGCCGAACAAATGGGGATAAATACAACACGAACACCCCACACATCTTACTATACAATACATACACGTCATGGGTACAGGTACACACTAAACACACTGATTAGCACACTCCCTGCATTCCCACATGGCAATATCACTCAACCCTTTGCACCTATGTGCTCCTATTGCAATCTATTGTAACTTTACCCTGCTTGCATTACTTCCTTTTGCTATTACTGCATAATTTTGGTATTGTGTACATACATCTTGTGTATATATCTTATCCTCATACTGAGGTTACTCACTGAGATACTTTTGGCATATTGTCATAAAAATAAAGTACCTTTATTGTTAGTATATCTGTGTATTGTGTTTTCTTATGATATTGTGCATATGACACCAGTGGTATAGTAGGAGCTTTACATGTCTCCTAGTTCAGCCTAAGCTGCTTTGCCATAGCTACCTTCTATCAGCTCAAGCTGCTAGAAACACCTCTTCTACACTAATAAGGGATAACTGGACCTGGCACAAGGTGTAAGTACCTCTGGTACCCACTACAAGCCAGGCCAGCCTCCTACACAGGGTGCCCACACACTAAGTAACTTTGCACCCAACCTTCACCAGGTGAAGGTTAGACATATAGGTGACTCATAACTTACTTAAGTGCAGTGGTAAATGGCTGTGAAATAACGTGGACGTTATTTCACTCAGGCTGCACTGGCAGGCCTGTGTAAAAATTGTCAGATCTCCCTATGGGTGGCAAAAGAAATGCTGCAGCCCATAGGGATCTCCTGGAACCCCAATACCCTGGGTACCTCAGTACCACATACTAGGGAATTATATGGGTGTTCCAGTATGCCAATGTGAATTGGTGAAATTGGTCACTAGCCTGTTAGTGACAATTTGGAAAGCAGAGAGAGCATAACCACTGAGGTTCTGGTAAGCAGAGCCTCAGTGAGACAGTTAGTCATCACACAGGGAACACATACAGGGCACATACTTATGAGCACTGGGGCCCTGCCTGGCAGGGTCCCAGTGACACATAGACGAAAACAACATATATACAGTGAAATATGGCAGTAACATGCCAGGCAAGATGGTACTTTCCTACACCCTGGCACTAGCCAAGGTGCCCCCACATTGTTCAGGGCAAATTCCCAGGACTTTGTTAGTGCGGGGACACCATTACACGCGTGCACTACACATAGGTCACTACCTATGTGTAGCATCACAATGGTAGCTCCGAACATGGCCATGTAACATATCTAGGATCATGGAATTGTCACCCCAATACCATTCTGGTATTGGGGGGACAATTCCATGATCCCCCGGGTCTCTAGCACAGAACCCTGGTATTGCCAAACTGCCTTTCCGGGGTTTCCACTGCAGTTGTTGCTGCTGCCAACCCCTCAGACAGGGTTCTGCCCCCCTGGGGTCTGGGCAGCCCAGTCCCAGGAAGGCAGAACAAAGGATTTCCTCTGAGAGAGGGTGTTACACCCTCTCCCTTTGGGAATAGGTGTGAGGGGCTGGGGAGGGGTAGCCTCCCCCAGCCGCTGGAAATGCTTTGATTGACACAGATGGTGCCCATCTCTGCATAAGCCAGTCTACACCGGTTCACGGATCCCCCAGCCCTGCTCTGGCGCAAAACTGGACAAAAGAAAGGGGAGTGACCACTCCCCTGACCAGTACCTCCCAGGGGAGGTGCCCAGAGCTCCTCCAGTGTGTCCCAGACCTCAGCCATCTTGGATTCAGAGCTGTTGGGGCACAATGGACAGCTCTGAGTGGCCAGTTCCAGCAGGTGATGTCAGAGACCCCTCCTGATCGGTGCTTACCTCTTTCAGTAGCCAAGCCTCCTTTCTTGGTAGCCAAACCTCATTTTCTGGCTATTTAGCATCTCTCCTCTGGGTTATTCCTCAGATAACGAATGCAAGAGCTCACCAGAGTTGCCCTGCACTTCCCTCTTCGACCTCTGCCAAGGATCAACCCCTGACTGCTCCAGGACGCCTGCAAAACTGCAACAAAATAGCAAGACGACTACCAGCAACATTGTAGCGACTCATCTTGCCGGCTTTCTCGACTGTTTCCTGGTGGTGCATGCTCTGAGGGGTGTCTGCCTTCACCCTGCACTGGAAGCCAAGAAGAAATCTCCTGTGGGTTGACGGAATCTTCCCCTGCCAACGCAGGCACCAAACTTCTGCATCACTGGTCCTCTGGGTCCCCTCTCATCCTGACGAGTGTGGTCCCTGGAACACAGGAGCTGGGTCCAAGTGTCTCCCACAGTCCAGTGGCCCTTCTGTCCAAAGTTGGTGGAGGTAAGTCCTTTCCTCCCAACACAAGGCAGCAAACCTGTGTACTGTGTCATTTGCAGCCGCTCTGGCTTCTTTGCACTTTTCCAAGGATTCCTTTGTGCACAGCCTAGCCTGTGTCCCCAGCACTCTTTCCTGCATTGCCCAACTCTCTGAGTTGGATTCCGACACTGTGGGACCCTCCTCTGTGACTCGAGTCAACTGCTGTCCTCAAATCTTCTAAGTGCCTGTTACGGTACTTCTGCGGGTGCTGCCTGCTTCTGTGGGGGCTCTCTGAGTTGCTGAGTGCCCCCTCTGTCTCCTCCTCCAAGGGGCAACATCCTGGTCCTTCCTGGAACCGAGCAGCACCCAAAAACCTCAACCGCAACTCTTGCAGCTAGCAAGGCTTGTTTGCAGTATTTCTGCCTGGAAATACTTTTGGAACCTCCACCATGGGACATCTTTTATCCAAATGAGAAGTTCCTAGTCCTTTTTGTTGTTGCAGAATCTTTGGCTTCTTCCACCCAGAGGCAGCCCTTTTGCACCTTCATCTGGGGTTTGTTGGGCTCCTGCCCCCCCCAGACACTTGCGTGACTCTTGGACTTGGTCCCCTTCCTTTACAGGTCCTAAGGTCCAGGAATCCGTCTTCAGTGCTTTGGTAGCAGTTGTGGTTCTTGCAGAATCCCCTATCACAACTATACTGTCTTTCTGGGGTAGTAGGGTAACTTTACTCCTACTTTTCAGGGTCTTGGGGTGGGGTATCTTGGACACCCTTACTGTTTTCTCACAGTTCCAGTGACCCTCTACAACCTCCCATAGGCCTGGGGTCCATTTGTGATTCGCATTCCACTTTTGGAGTATATGGTTTGTGTTGCCCCTAGGCCTATGTTTACCTGTTGCATCGTATTGTGATACTACATTGTTTGCACGACTTTTCTTACTGTTACAAACCTGTTTTGGGTTTGTGTACATATAATTTTGGGATATTACTTACCTCCTAAGTGAGGGTATCCTCTGAGATACTTTTGGCATATTGTCACTAAAATAAAGTACCTTTATTTTTAGTAACTCTGAGATTTGTGTTTTCTTATGATATTGTGCTATATGATATAAGTGGTATAGTAGGAGCTTTGCATGTCTCCTAGTTCAGCCTAAGCTGCTTTGCCATAGCTACCTCTAACAGCCTAAGCTGCTAGAAACACCTCTATTGTACTAATAAGGGATAACTGAACTTGGCACAAGGTGTAAGTACCACAAGGTACCCACTATAAGCCAGGCCAGCCTCCTACACTGCACAGATAGGGAATGGAACATGGTCTTGGAGAGCCCTATTCAGGTTCCACAGAATGTTGACTTCCGCTTTATCCGATTTTACATTCTTGAAAGAGCTTACCTTACCCTATGCAAAACAAACCGATACTTTTTACGTACAAATACTCCTGCCCCAGATGCTATCTTGTCCATGCCAATACTCTACACCTGTTGTGGTTATATATTTCTCTACATATATACTGGCATGAGGTTTCAACCCGTTTGGCAGTCTTCACGGGAAGCCCAGCATTGCATACATGGGAAACCTGTATACTGGGGATCCAACAACGAGATAAGAAACACAGAGCTACAGATAGGTTTATAGACCTGGGTCACTTACTTGCTAACCGAATAATCACATGTAGCTGGAGATCACCTACCCTCTCCCCACCTCACCTATTGCATGGAAGGATTCCATAATTAATTGGGCACAGGCGGAAAGCATTAATCTTCATAAAGAGGACACACTTGGGTTGTGCAAGTACCCACTGGCAGCCTCATGGGATGACACATTGGCGGACTTCCAAGCACCCCTTTCTACCACGGAAGACTCTTCCACGTGACAGCTCTCAATGCTCACGGTTGTTATCTTCTGTGTATTAGTTTTAGCCACCCCATGGTCCTATATGCCCCAGAACCTTCAGCTATATACTCAATCAGTTCACTGGCCCATATACTATACTGACTGCGTAACATGCGTGACTGCTGTGGTTGGGTGTGATTTAATACAATGTTTAGAAGAAAGGACTATCATACCGTATATTCTGTATTTTGTACCACTCAATTTACCTTGCATTACCCTGTGTATGATTTGCTCCTATTAATGTATCACACCCGTTTGCTTTGCGTACACGGATTTGAACTGAGGACTCTGCCAGTGGTAACCACCGATTTGTATTCTCTTCTTTACTCGCCTGCATGATGCAAATTGCAATTGTGCTTGATGAACCTTCTCCTACCACTCATTCACTATGCTCTGTAACCATATGAAGTGTCATAATTATGCATGTTTCTTCTGATGTCCTTGCTTTTTCCAGTTTTTCCTTTTCCTGTTTTTTTTTATTTTTTATTTTTATTTTTTATTTTATTGAAAATGTTATGAAACAGATTTAAACAAAAAAAATCACATTGGGGTAGTCCTTCATAGAGCTGGCAGTTTGCTTGGTCACATGTGCACAATGCTATTGCAACTCATAGTCGCTCTTTAACTTATGATAAATAAACTGGTAAAGATATCATTAAACACTAAGGGACTTAACCACCCAGTTAAAAGAAAAAATTGGCCTATTGTCACAACCATAAAGGTGCCATCATCCTCCATCAAGAAACGAGAATTGGTGAGACAGAATCATGCCTGCACCAATTCTATCTCATCATCCCCGGCTATCAAAAATAAAAATGGAGAAATCACACTGATCCCTGAAAAAGCAGGCATCAATTACACACAAAAAGAAAATCATGAAAATAATAGTAGGTGGCTAATCTTTAAAATGTTAGGGACAGCAATGTGTTTTATGCGGCTGATGTAAATGCCTCGACAAGTGATGACCCTAATTTCTGAACAAACATTCTCTGAACTACTGAAGAAAACTGGCCTAATATTGGGTGGTGGTAGCACTTTAGATAGATTATCGTCATGTGTTTGAAGACCAGAGTCCATAAGCAAATGTGTGAGAGGAGGCCTCTTTTTACATGGTTAGCCCCCACATTTTGCCTGATGTTAATGTTTCCTAGAAGCTGTAGTGTCCAGGGTCCCTGCTAACCAGGTTACCTAGGCCAGTGCTCTTTCCCTAAATCTGTTGTGATGCACAGCACAATTGGAAACACTCTTTAAACTTTCCCTGTAAGTCCCTAGTAAATGGGTACATATGTACTCAGGGCACGAGGTATTAAGGGTAGTCCCATGAAGGCAGCAGCTCTGATTGTGCCACACTCTAGTGCCCCGTACACAGACACCCAACACTGCCATTGCAGTCTGAGTGTTCTGGGGCAAACCTAAAAAGACAAATTCGACTTGGCACACTCCCTGTGTGTCCTGTCCACCCTACACCAAATATGTTATGGGTAAGTCACCCATCTAGCTGGCCTTTCAGTACCAAAGCAGGGTACACCATACTATATGTGAGGGCATAGTTGCATGAGCAATATGCCCCACTGTGTCCTTGCCAAACCTGGGACATAGTGAGTGAACAGAGCATCGATTTTAAGTACATGTACTGGTCACTGGTCAAACACGAGTTCCCCAGCTACATGATGGCCACTCTGCACCCTAGGTTGTTTGGTATCAAACAACTCAGGAAGATAAATACAAACTGGTACCAGTAGTGGATTTATCCCTAAATGTACCCAGGGGACACCTTGGAGGTGCCCCCTGCAAAAGCTAACCTAACTGGCATGGTTGCTGTCTAGTTCCATCCAGCATGCCACCTCCATACAGCCAATATACAAACCCTGGGGAAGAGCTCTGTCTCGCTGGTTTGTAAGACAATGCCCTTCCTGGGTGGAGGAGCTAACACCCCCTCCCTCTCTCAGGAATGTGCACTCTCCTGGTGGTGTGCTTCAACGGGCTTAAGCCCTTGAAACTTGAGCCCCCAGGCCTGCTGCTAGGAATAGATGGCTTCCCCTTTTGTCCACCCCCACTTTTGGCCAGAGCAAAGGTGGGAACCACATAAACGTTAGGCGGAGGGGTCTCACTGACCATGCATCACCCCTAAGGGCTTGCAGGCGAAGTGGACCCTCCATTTCATGTTCCTCCATGTTGGATGGCAGGAAAATAGCCAATGAGATTTAGAGTAGTGACAATTCCCACAGGAAGTGGTCACTGTAGTGGGCTCCCCTAGACCAAGAAACCAGATTCATCAGGAAGAAAAGAAGACAGCATCAAAGAACCCAAAAGCATGAGAACAGAGGACCTGCTGCAACAGAAAGGATCCAAGATCCCTGCTTGCTGCACCAGAGTCCCAACAATCGCCGCTGCAGAGGAGCTGACCACTGGACCAACCTCAAAAAAGCTAGAGGACCTCCAGACTTCACAAACAGCCTGAGATCTCCCTCCTGAGTGGAGGCACCACTCAAGAAACTAAAGAAGCCTGCAAAGAAACAGCAAACCAGTGAGGGTCACTTCACCGACCCGCCAATCTCTCTGCAACCAAAAGTTGCAGCCAGACCTGATGACACACCAAAAACAGCCCAGACGAGACCTACAAGTATGCCAACTTTGGTGGCACTGCACCCTACCATGGCCGAGTTGTGCCAATACCCCAGGTACTAGTCCGTGAACATCGGACGACAGCAAAAACAGCTTGCCCAGAGCTGCAACTGGACCAAAAGGAAGCCCCAGTTGAGGGACTTCAGGAACGCCCTTGTGGTCCTGCAAGGCTCCCAGAAGACAATTTACCTCAGCTCCAAAGGGTTCCATAGTGCACAGCCTCCAAGACGTCAAACTCGCCCTGCATCTGGCCACCCTGAGCCTTGCATCGCCGAACCTGCTGTGTGCCACGGGTCCCTAACCCCTTGCGATCTCAACTGCCCAACGGGACCCAAGGGCACCACCTTTAAACCTGCAAACCAGCTCCTTTTCCAGGTGGCCCCTCTAAGTGGCCCTTTGCCTGTGCCAAGAGCCTTTCATCACTGCTCCCGCCAGAACTGGGAGCCAACCGAAATTCTCCAGCTGGCATGGTGTGCCCACTAACCTCATTGACTATCATGCAAAAGAAGAGACTGGTAACTCACCTGTGTGATTTATATGCATTTTTCTAGGTGGCCTTCCACTGATTCCCATGGTGCGTAATTACGCACAGAAAGACTAACTTTATTTAAACTTTGAAAAATCTTAACTTAAAAAGTACTTAACCATATCTTAACCATTTTGTTCTGAAAATTATATAAAGGTCTGAAGATTTTTTTTATAAATTCTGGTTGGAGTTATTCATTGAGTGTGTGTGCTGCATGATTGATTTTGTGAGTACAACAACTGTTTAGCACATCTCCTGATTAGCCTAACTGCTTGACCAGCTACCTTAAAAGTTGGAGCATTAGGTGATCTAAATTTTACCTCTGGAAACCAACGTGTGGTTGTCTGGATGCCCTGCACAGTTTTGCACACTACATAGAGGGCCAGCCTTCTACATTTGGTGTATCAGTGGTGGGATAAAGACTTTGCATTTGCTGATACCACTCTGTCAATTGTGTGAACACATAAATAACTCTTTAAATTGTCTTCAGATAATTATTTTAGATTTTCTAATTGACTCACAATTTTTTTACAAAATTTTAAAATAAATATTAGGATCCTGGTTAGGTCCCTACAACTCTAGAAAAAGTTTAAAAGTTGTTGCTTTAGTTGGTTATCCAAAAAGGGGAATTCTAAATTCTGCAAAGGTCCCAGATTTAGTAAGATAAAAATGTCTCATAGAGAGGTCAGAACCCAGGAGCTCAACCTGGAACCTTATGAAGCATATAGTTATGACCAATTAAAGAAACTCTGCAGACTATACAAACTTCAAACTGGAAATATCCCCAAAACAGAGAAACTGGTGGCCCAGTATGAAATAGATCATCCTCCAGCTGAAAATGACGATGATACATCTGAGGTGGATGAAAATCCTGTGGATAATGGGTTGAGGGTAGCTCCTGTTCTCCCAGAAGCTCTAGAGCACCCACAGACACAGACCTGGACATTGCCTGGCTGACCAAAAGACTGGCTTTAGAAAGTCAGCTTTTGGAGATATAGAAGCAAAGAAAAGAGTTGGGCTTGACACCCATCTCTGGTGGCAGCATTCAACTATTGAAAGAAAAAGCTTTCAACATCAAACTCCCAAAAGGAGTTGTCTCTCCCTTCACTGAAGGGGATGATGTAGTTAAATGTTTTTCTGCCTTTGAAAGAACCTGCATTGGGTGGGAAATTGAAAAGAAACACTGGCGCACACTTATGTAGGAGTTAGTGCAGGGATAGGCTCCTGACGCTGAATGAGGCAGATTCTAAATCCTATGACCTCATGAAGAGTACCC
Source organism: Pleurodeles waltl (assembly GCF_031143425.1). Taxonomy (NCBI): domain Eukaryota; kingdom Metazoa; phylum Chordata; class Amphibia; order Caudata; family Salamandridae; genus Pleurodeles; species Pleurodeles waltl. The sequence goes on from NC_090447.1 coordinate 685,197,114, forward strand.
TGATTGAGGGCTTTGGATTTACAACTAAAGAGTACAAAATAAAGTTCAGGGAGGCTCGAAAATCCCAGAGCCAGACCTGGGTTGACTTTCTGGACTATTCAGTGCAAATTCTGGGTGGTTGGTTAGCTGGGAACAAAGTACAAGATTATGATGGGCTGTACAATTTGTTTGTGAAAGAGCACCTGTTGAGTAATTGTTCCAATGATAGGCTACCTCAAAATCTGATAGACATGGGTCCATTTCCCCCTCAAGAGTTGGGGCGGAAGCAGACCATTGGGTCAAGACAAGGGTGACCAAAACTCCCACTAGTTGGGGAGACAGAAAGAAATATGCCAAAAAGCCCCCAAGGGAAAGATGGGAGCCAGGGAAAAAACAACAAAGAGTCTTCTCAAGGCCCCCAAAGATCTGCACAGGAGGGTTGTCTCAGAGACTACTCACAGTCCAGGGGTGGGTACAAAGGGAAACATTTTGACCCCAGCAGGCTTGGTGCCAAGATTGCAGAACCAAAGGGCACCAAATTGGAGACTCTGGCTGTAAAAACAAAAAGAATGCCTCTAGTCAACCTGCAGTAGTGGAGATGTGTGGCACAATGGTTAGAGCGGCAGACCCTGATGCAGAGATCTGGCCCGGGACCAGGGTTCAATTCCCGCCTCGGCGAGTCTTGGGCTCAATTCCCTTGGACCAGATAATTCTCGCCTCAGTGTCTAATCTAATTAATGGGTCCCACTCTGGGCAATAGCTTGCTTAATCTCCACAATGGCCCTGACAGCGCTTGGATGCCTAGCTTCACCCTGGGGGTTGCCCAGGAGTGGGCCCCTCACAGGGAAAGGCCAGGATGGGTTCCACAGCTGTATGTGTACAGCGCCTTGAGACCCTAACGGGTGAGTAATGCGCTATACAAGTGCAAAGTTTACAGTAAATGCAGTTGCCAACATCCAGATGGGGTCAGAGGTGTGACCTGACCATGTCAGTGTCCCCACAGAGGCAACATTAGTTACTGAGGGTGAGGCAGATTTGTCCTCTGCTGCCTGGCAAAGTAACATGAAAAAATATAGGCAGCACCCTATACTTAATGGGGAGAAAACTGAAGCCTTGAGAGATACATGGGCTAGTATCACTTTGGTATCTCAGCACCTGGTTCCTCAACTCAGTGCCTGGTAGGGAGGTCCTGTCCAGTCACCAATGCTGACAATGAGATCAGGTTCCACACCATGGCTATGGTAAACTTTGAATGGGGAGGAGTAATAGGGCAGAAAGAAGTGGTTGTGTCCTCATCCATCCCTGCAGATTGCTTGCTTGGAAATTACCTGGAGCATTCCCCATGGGCTAAGATAGGGCTAAAGACCCATGCAGCAATGCTAGGGATCCCTCAGTGGGTATGTGTCAAGACTAGGGCACAGAACAAACTTCAGAGGGAGAAGGGAGAGCTGGATCCTGAAATAGTGGACCAGCCTCCCAAGAGAAAAGGCAGGAAGACTGGGGAACCAGCTTCCAAACAGATCCCAAGACAGGACCCCTTTTCTCAGGAGGAGGAGTCACCCACCCTAGAGGGGACTAAGCCTGAGGAGCTTGGGCCTTACCACCCAGAGATCCTGGGCCCAGGGGGGCCCTCTAGAGAAGATCTGTGCCAGGGACAAAGAGAGGGTCCCACTCTTGAAGGCCTGAGACAGCAAGCTGCTCAGGAGGAGCTAGGAAATGTCAGTTGTACCCACAGGGTTTACTGGAAGGAGGCGCTCCTGTACACTGAGGCCAGAAACCTCAAGCTTGGTACAAATAGGATGGTGGCAGTGCCACAGAAGTTCAGGGACTTCCTTTTAACTTTAGCCCATGACATCCCCCTAGCAGGGCATCTGGGACAAACTGAAACTTGGAGTCTTGCGTAGGCTCTAATTATTCTAATGAGACTTGAAAGGCAGAATCGCCTGCGGTGTGGGAGACTGAGCCTTAACCCACTACAGGTGACACCTGTCGCCCTAATCCGGGTTTTGCTCCGGCTAACTAGCAGTGCCTCATCTCTACCCAAGACCAGGGATGATTGGGCAGCCGAGCGCATGACACAATTGATTCCTCAGGGAAATCGTGGTCACTCAGATCTCATCCGTTTCTCTCAGTTACATTAGTCTCACATGTACAAGGACAAGCAGAGGCAGTATATGTTTCAAAAGGTTTTTAATGAAGCAACTGCATCTTAGATACTAAAGCATGTACTGCAATAACCAGTACGATAAAGCATGACAGGATTAAAATGGTGAGTGAAGCATAGAAATAACGCTACCATATTGTCACTAGAGTCAATAGACTAATTCCTACCTAGGCTATAATAGAGCACAGCATGTTAAGCTCTAATTCTGCCCTTCAGGTTCCACTGGGAAGACATCATCCCCCATACCTGAGCAAAGGCCTGAAGTCTGCACAAGCAGCTGTAACAAAGCATTCAGAAATCAGCATACCCTCTCAGAACAACAGCAGACTTCAGTAGTCCTCAACCAGTATGCTGGTCTATTTTCTCTGACCCCTGGGAAGACAAACTGGTGTACCCATGATGTGGACACTGGTGACAGCCTGCCTGTCAAGAACAACATTTGCAGACAGTCTGGCCATGTCAGAGAAAGCATAGAAGATGAAGTAAAGAAAATGTTGGAATTGGGTGTCATTGAACCCTCAGAGAGCCCCTGGGCTAGCCCAGTAGTGTTAGTCCCCAAAACTCGTTCCAAGGGTGAAAAAAAGAAATGTGGTTTTGTGTGGACTGCAGGGGCCTCAACTCAGTAACTGTAGGAGGCTGGCCTGGTTTGTAGTGGGTACCTTGGGTACTTACACCTTATACCAGGTCCAGTTATCCCTTATTAGTGAAGTAGTAGTGTTCTAGCAGCTTAGGCTGATAGAGGTAGCTATAGCAGAGCAGCTTAGGCTGAACTAGGAGACATACTAAGCTCATGCAATACCACTTAACCAACCAAGTCTGCAAACGACAGCTGCTGGATTCCTAGACCTGAAGACCTGCAAAAGAAGGGAACCATGTCCAGAAGTCGAAAGAAGTTCCAAGAAGAACAGGAGCCCCTGCCAACCCAGAAGAGGGTGCAAAAGAAGAATCCCCGGTTGGACGAAGACTGCAGAAATACACCCTAGGAAGATGCCAGTGGGTTCCTGCATTATGCAATGGATGTCCCATGACATGAAGATGGATGCAGATGTGATTTTGTGTTGCAAGTCGCCAACAAGCCTTGGTTACGACCAAGTTGCGTTTTACGTCAAAATGTCGCTGGCTGGACCCAGGAGGGACCTGGGGGACTCAACTCTGTGTGAGGAGGAAGAGGGGGCTCTCAGCACTTTATAGAGCCCTCAGGATGCCAGACAGCACCCACGGGAGTCCCAGGACAAGGCCATCATCAAAGAACTCACCAAACCCAAATCCTGCACCAGCAACACCCCAACACTCCCAAGACATCTGCAACTCCCTCTCCAACTACTTCCACCGCAAGATCGCAGACATACACGACAGCTTCACACTGTCAGAACCCACCATCACTACCACCGACACAACCAACACCACAACACCCTGCCGCACCAACCTCCTGAACACTTGGACCCCCACCAAAGATGAAGAAATCGGCAAAACCATGATCTCCATCCACTCAGACTCCCGAACTGACCCTTGCCCCACCACATCTTCAACAAGGCCAGCCAAATCATTGTATCCCAGATATTTGGAAACACATTGAAGTCAACGCTCTTCTCAAAAAACCCAAAGTAGAACCTGAAGACCTCACAAACTACCGACCCATCTCTCTTCTCCCCTTCCCCGCAAAGGTCAGGAGAAGATAGTAAACATACAACTGTCTCGCTTCCTAGAAGACAACAACATACTCGACGTCTCCCATTCTGGATTCCGCAAAAACCATAGCACAGAGACTGCCCTCATCGCCTGCACAGACGACATCAGGACCAGATTGGACAAGGGCGAAATCGTCGCACTCATTCCCCTAGACCTCTCCGCAGTTTTTGACACCGTATGCCACCAAACCCTCCACACATGCCTTTTTGACGCTTAAATTCGCCACTAAGCCCTGGACTGGCTCACCTCCTCCCTCTCCGAAAGAACCCAAAGAGTTTGCCTCCCTCCTTTCCGGTCTACAGCCACCAAGACCATATGTGGGGTCTCCCAAGGACCCTCCCTCAGCCCCGCCCTTTTCAATATCTACATGGCTCCTCTCGCCAACATCATATGCCCCCACGGACCCCATCATTTCATATGCTCATCATCTCCTCACGAGGAACCCAGCTACCGCCAAGAATAACCTACACGCCAGACTCCTCGCCATCGCTAACTGGATGACAGAAAGCCACCTCAAACTGAACTCAGAAAACACAGAGATCGTCATCTTCGGTCCCAACAAGAGAGCGTGGCTCACCACCCTTGGACCCCCCCCAACACCCACCACCCATGCATGCAATCTTGGCATCATACTGGACTCATCCCTCTCCATGACTCAGCAAATCAACACCATGTCATCCTCCTGCTTCAACAATTTTCGCATGCTACGCAAGACTTTCAAATGGATTCCTTTAGAAACAAGAAGAACTGTCACCCATGCCCTCATAAGCAGCAGACTGGACAACGGCAACGCCTTCTACGGAGGGACAACAGCCAAGCTTCAGAGAAAACTCCACCGAATCCAGAACACAGCCGTACGCCTCATCCTCAACCTCCATCGCCACAAACACATCTCCGCCCACCTCAGATCCCCACCCTGGCTGCCCATCAACAAAAGGATCATTTTCAAAATCCTTGTCCACGCTCACAAAGCCCTCCACGACACCGGACTGGCCTACCTCAATGAACGAATCAACTTCCACAAACCAACTCGACAGCTCCGCTCCGCCGACTTCGTCCTCGCTACAGTCCCCCGCATCCAACGCAACACCTCTGGTGGCAGATCCTTCTCCCACCTCACCGCCAAAACCTGGAACTTCCTCCCCACAAACCTACGCAAGACCCACGACATCCTAACCTTAAGGAAGCACCTCAAAACTTGGCTTTTTGAGCAGTAACCCCCCCTCCCAGCGCCTTGAGACCCTACCGGTGAGTAGTGCGCTTAAGAAATTTGTTTGATTGATTGATTGAATCCCACTCTCAGGGCTATTTAGGGTCACTCCTGTGGGTTCTATTCATATTCTACTTGCAAGTTTCCAACAGGAATCCTCTGCAACTACTACTTAATCCTCTGACCTCGGATCAACCGCAGCCTGCTCCAGGAACTGCTGTACCAGCAGCAAAGTATCCAGAAGGGATACTTTTCCTCTGCAACTTCAGCTCAGCCAGCAACTGCAACAGTTCCCACGTTGTACACGCTCTGAGGACTACCTGTCTTCACCCTGCACCAGAAGGACCAAAGAAATCTCCCATGGGGTGACGGAGTCACTCCCCTGCTCACGCTTGCACCTTCTAAGTCGACGACCGGTTCTCTTGGACTCCTCTCCTGGCAATGAGCGTGCTCCTTTGAACACAGAGGGTAGACCCCATTGACACAAACTGTCCTGAGGTCCTGCTGTCGTAATTTGGAGGAGGTAAAACCTTGCCTTCCCCCAGAACGACAGAACCCCTGTGCACTGCATCTTCTTCACCTCCTGAGGCCTCTGCGCACTATTTGCAAAATTCCTTCATGCACCCTGGCCCAGGACCCCAGCACTCTATCCTGTGACGCTCAACTCACCGAGTTGTTCTCCAGCGGCGAGGGACCTTCCTTTGTAATGCTGCACCAACCGCATTTTGCACCTCCTTTGTCCCCGTGTCCTGGGACTCCCGTGGGTGCTATCTGGTGCTCTGGGGGCTCTCTGAAATGCTGAGATCCCCCTCTTCCCCCTCATATAGAGTTGAGGCCCTAGGTCCCTCCTGGGTCCAGATAGCGCCTAGTTGACGCAAAACGCAACTTTGCCAGAACCAAGGCTTGTTGGAGGAATCCAGTGCCAAAACTTCCCTGCATCCAACTTCACGACGTGGGACATCCTTTGCATCCACTGGCATCTTCCTAGGGTGCATTTCTGCAGCCTTTGTTCAACTAGGGACTCTTCTTTTGCACCCTCTTCTGGGTTGGCAGGGGCTGATGTCCTTCCTGGAAGTTCTTTCGACTTCTGGACTTGGTCGCCTTCTTTTGCAGGTCCAGGAATCCATTGTTTGTTGTTTGCAGACTGGGTTGGTTCTCACAATAACTCCAATCACGATGTGAAGTATGTCCTAAGGAAATTTGCAGTACTTTACTCCTGCTTTTCTGGGCTCTACGGTGTGGTAATTTACTTACCTTTACTGTATTCTTACTCTCCCAGAAATTCTGCACACACTACTCTTGTCTAGGGGGGACTTTGAGATTTGCATTCCATTTTCTTAGTATATGGTTTTTGTTGCCCCTAGACCTATTTTCTCCCTTTGCATTCTATAGCATTTCCTATTGCTTGCACTATCCTATGTCTATTTACTTGCCTTATTTTTGTGTCTAGTGTATATATTGTGTATAATACTTACCTCCAGAAGGAGTATTGCCTCTAAAATATTTATGGTACTGTGTCACCCAAATAAACAACACTGAGTATTGGCTTTACTTGTGTTTAAGTACTGTGTAACTATAAGTGGTATTGCGTGAGCTTTGCATGTCTCCTAGTTCAGCCTAAGCTGCTCTGCTATAGCTACCTCTATCAGCCTAAGCTGCTAGAACACTACTACATTTTACTGATAGGGGATTACTGGACCTGGTATAAGGTGTAAGTACCGAAAGTACTAACTACAAACCAGGCCAGCATCCTACGTTGGTGGTGCAGCGGTGGGATAAGTACTTGGAATTGCTTTTCCACTTTGTTACTGGTGCTTTTCACAAAAAAGCTTGCTCCAATACTTAGAGCATATATATTATATATCTAGGAGTAATTTTCTAACTTTCTAAAAAGTTCTTTAAAGTTTGCAAAAGGTTTTAAAAAGTTCTGAAACGTTTTCTTCTTTTCTCTAAAAAGTTAGCTATGTTATTCTACTAACTTTTTACTCACTTTCCAAAACTTTTTCTCTTTCAATATGTCTTCTGTAGAAGCTACCCCTAGAGTTCTGAAAACAACCTATGAGAATTTAAACTTTAAAAGTTTGAGGGGTCTCTGTACTGAAAGACGTTTAGGGATTGTGAAGAACCCCAATAAGGAGTTCCTCTTAAATTTTCTCCTTCAAGATGACCAGGGACTCAGCACTGGTCCAGATCAGACAGAGGAGGGGGTGGATGAAGATTCCAACCAGGCAGGCTCAAAGGAACACACTGATAAACCTGGGGAGGGTCCTTCCACTGATGTATCTGTTAACAGACCCCTTAGAACAGCTCGGAGTGGGAAGGGTTCACACACTAGTAGGGCTCGCTTCACACCTAGAGGCCAGGTCACTAAGGTGGCTCCAATAAGGGACAGATCAGCATCTGCACATTCCCATGTTACCTCTGTTTCAGAGGCATCCCACACATCTAGCCCTGAGGACCAGTCCCTAGATAGGGAACTCAGAAAGCTGATGTTAGAGGAGGCCAGACTGAGGCTACAGCAGCAACAGTTGGCCTTAGACAGGGAATCCCTGGCTGTGGCGAGGGAAAGGCAGGGATTAGGGGTAGTTCCCCGTAGTGGCAGCAGCAGTTTCAGTAATTCAAATGTTAGGGAACCTTCATTTTACTCTAGGAATCTGCATAAACTTGTCCCTCCTTACAAGGATGATGATGATATATATAAGTGGTTTGCTGCACTTGAGAGGGCCTGTAAAGTTCAGAGGGTCCCTTATATACAGTGGGCTGCTATCCTGTGGCTATCCTTCTCTGGTAAGAGAAGAGACAGATCCTTATTGTCAGAGAGGATGATGCAGATAATTACCAAATTCTTAAAAGTGCACTCTTACATGGTGTGGGCTTAACCACTGAACAATACAGGATAAAGTTCAGAGAAACCAGAAAGGAGTCATCACAGGATTGGACAGACTTTGTAGACTGTTCAGTGAAGGCCCTAGAAGGTTGGTTAAATGGGAGTAAGGTGACTGACTATGGAAGCCTATATAACTTGATTCTGAGAGAGCATATCTTGAATAATTGTGTATCTGACTTGTTGCATCAGTATCTTGTGAACTCAGATCTGACCTCTCCCCAAGAATTGGGAAAGAAGGCAGACAAATGGGTCAGAACAAGAGTGAACAGAAAAGTTCATACAGGGGGTGACAAGGATGGCAAGAAGAAAGATGGTGAGAAATCTCAGGATAAGCATGGGGATAAAGGTAAAACTAAAGATCCTTCTTCAAATCCTAAACACTCTTCAGGGGATGGGGATAAATCATCTTCCTCCTCTTCTTCACAACCCACACACATTAAAAAGCCTTGGTGCTATGTGTGTAAAAGTAAAGGCCGTAGGCCAGGGGATACGTCCTGCCCAGGTAAATCCCCTGAGCCTACCACCACTAATACATCAAACTCTAGTGCCCCTAGCAGTAGTGATAATAGTGGTGGGACTGCTGGCAACAGTCAAAATAAGGATATAGTTGGGTTCACTTATGGGTCCATCATAGAAACTGGGGTAGTCAGTCCCAAGACGGTTTCTCTCACACCTGGTGGCACTGGCCTTGCCACACTGGCTGCTTGTCCCCTTACAATGGATAAGTACAGGCAGACAGTTTCAATAAATGGTGTTGAGGCTCAGGCCCACAGGGAAACAGGTGCCAGCATCACTTTGGTGACTGAAAACCTAGGGCCTGATTCTGACCCTGGCGGCCGGTGACCGCCAGGGTCACCGGCCACGGGAGCACCGACAACAGGCTGGCGGTGCTCCGAAGGGCATTCTGACCGCGGCGGTTCAGCCGCGGTCAGAAAGGGTAAACCGGCGGTCATCCGCCGGTTTACCGCTGCCCTTCTGAATCCTCCATGGCGGCGGAGCGCGCTCCGCCGCCATGGGGATTCAGACACCCCGTACCGCCATCCTGTTCATGGCGGGAAACCCGCCATGAACAGGATGGCGGTAGGGGGTGCCGCGGGGCCCCTGGGGGCCCCTGCAGTGCCCATGCCAATGGCATGGGCACTGCAGGGGCCCCCGTAAGAGGGCCCCGCAAAGTATTTCAGTGTCTGCTATGCAGACACTGAAATACGCGACGGGTGCCACTGCACCCGTCGCACCTTCCCACTACGCCGGCTCAATTCTGAGCCGGCGTCCTCGTGGGAAGGTTGATTTGCCCTGGGCTGGCGGGCAGCCTTTTGGCGGCCGCCCGCCAGCCCAGGGCAAATCTCAGAATCACCGCAGCGGTCTTTCGACCGCGGTGCGGTGTTCTGACGGGGTTACTTTGGCGGGCGGCCTCCGCCGCCCGCCAAAGTAAGAATGACTACCCTAGTGTCTCCTGAACAACACATCATTGGACAACAGTGCAAGATTATTGATGTCCATAACTCCACTAAGTTTCTTCCCTTAGCTATAATTCAGTTTAGCTGGGGTGGAGTTACTGGCCCTAAGCAGGTGGTAGTATCACCTAGCGTACATGTAGACTGTCTTTTAGGTAATGACCTAGAGGCCTCAGGTTGGGCTGAGGTAGAGTTTAATATCCATGCAGCCATGCTGGGTATCCCTGAGGAATTGCTTCCTCTCATTTCAGCTGAAATGAAAAAGCAAAGGAGAGAAAAAGGCCTGAAAACTCAGGATCCTTCTCCAACAACAGGTAAAAAGGGCATCAAAGTATTCCCTACCCACCCTGCCATTCAGGATACCATTCCTGTGGTGGGAGAAACCTCTCCTGGGGTGGCACCTGTACCAAGGGAACCATCAGCTGGCACAGCTGTACTCCCTGAGGTGGAAGTACCTCTCTGTGGTATACTTAATATTGGTGAGACAAAGTGCGCCATTTTAGTTAACATGGAGCATCCCTCCAACCCTCCCAGAGAAACTTTAATGTAGCAACCCTGCACTGCAACACAACACAGCAGCCCTGCCCTAGTGTGGAGCTCATAGGACAGCATCCCTACCCTGTTCCAACTCAAGAGAAACAGCAACCCTGTTCTCTCATACAGCCATGTGGACAAAGTTTTTGCCCAGCTATGGCTTTATTGAGACAGCATCCCAGTCTGGCATTCCCATCACTTTATATAGGTCCAGTGGACAATTCCCACTGCCCTAACTTAAACATACTAATAGGAACTCTGAGAATATAACTTCACATTGTTGGCTAGCTAAAAAACTTCAAACAGGGTGGTTTACATCCCCACAGGGAAGTAACCATATAGTGGATAATAAAGGGAGTAACCAATCTATTGCAGAGCTACTCTCCACTTATCACCACTTAGACAATAAAGACTCAACTGGCCAAGGTTAGCCTTATTGTGCTTCGTTTGGGGGGGGGGGGGTTGTGTAGGAAGGTAGCCTCTTTCTAGCCTTGTTACCCCCACTTTTGGCCTGTTTGTGACTATATGTCAGGGTGTTTTTACTGTCTCACTGGGATCCTGCTAGCCAGGGTCCAGTGCTCATAGTGAAAACCCTATGTTGTCAGTGTGTTTGATATGTGTCACTGGGATCCTGCTAGCCAGGACCCCAGTGCTCATACGTTTGTGGCCTATATGTGTTCCCTGTGTGGTGCCTAACTGTATCACTGAGGCTCTGCTAACCAGAACCTCAGTGTTTATGCTCTCTCTTTGCTTTAAAATTGTCACTGCAGGCTAGTGACTAATTTTACCAATTCTCATTGGCACACTGGAACACCCTTATAATTCCCTTGTATATGGTACCTAGTCACCCAGGGTATTGGGGTTCCAGGAGACCCCTACGGGCTGCAGCATTTATTTTGCCACCCATAGGGAGCTCAGACAATTCTTACACAGGACTGCCACTGCAGCCTGAGTGAAATAACGTCCACGTTATTTTACAGCCATTTTTCACTGCACATAACTAACTTATAAGTCACCTATATGTCTAACCTTCACCTGGTGAAGGTTAGGTGCCAAGTTACTTAGTGTGTGAGCACCCTGGCACTAGCCAAGGTGCCCCCACATTGTTCAGGGCAAATTCCCCGGACTTTGTGAGTACAGGGACACCATTAAACGTGTGCACTACACATAGGTCACTACCTATGCGTAGCGTCACAATGGTAACTCCGAACATGGCCATGTAACATGTCTAGGGTCATGGAAGTGTCACCCCAATACCATTCTGGTATTGGGGGGACAATTCCATGATCCCCCGGGTCTCTAGCACAGAACCCGGGTACTGTCAAACTGCCTTTCTGGGGTTTCCACTGCAGCTGCTGCCAACCCCTCACACAAGATTCTGCCATCCTGGGATCTGGGCAGCCCCGACCCAGGAAGGCAGAACAAAGGATTTCCTCTGAGAGAGGGTGTTACACCCTCTCCCTTTGGAAATAGGTGTGAAGTGCTGGGGAGGAGTAGCCTCCCCCAGCCTCTGGAAATGCTTTGATGGGCCCAGATGGTGGCCATCTCTGCATAAGCCAGTCTACACCGGTTCAGGGATCCTCCAGCCCTACTCTGGCGCAAAACTGGACAAAGGAAAGGTGAGTGACCACTTCCCTGACCAGTACCTCCCAGGGGAGGTGCTTAGAGCTCCTCCAGTGTGTCCCAGACCTCTGCCATCTTGGATTCAGAGGTGTTGGGGCACAATGGACTGCTCTGAGTGGCCAGTGCCAGCAGGTGACGTCAGAGACCCCTCCTGATAGGTGCTTACTTCTTTAAGTAGCCAAGCATCCTTTCTTAGTAGCCAAACCTCCTTTTCTGGCTATTTAGGGTCTCTCCTCTGGGCTATTCCTCAGATAACGAATGCAAGAGTTCACCAGAGTTCCTCTGCACATCCCTCTTCGACTTCTGCCAAGGATCGACCGCTGACTACTCCAGGACGCCTGTAAAACCGCAACAAAGAAGCAAGACGACTACCAGCAACATTGTAGTGCCTAATCCTGGCGGCTTTCTCGACTGTTCCTGGTGGTGCATGCTCTGAGGGCTGTCTGCCTTCATCCTGCACTGGAAGACAAGAAGAAATTGTAGGAGGCTGGACTGGCTTGTAGTGAGTACCAAGGGGTACTTGCACCTTGCACCTTGCACCAGGCCCAGTTATCCCTTATTAGTGTATAGGGTTTCTAGCAGCTTAGGCTGATAGATAATGGTAGCTTAGCAGAGCAGCTTAGGCTGAACTAGGAGACGTGTGAAGCTACTACAGTACCACTTAGTGTCATATGTACAATATCATAAGAAAACACAATACACAGTTATACTAAAAATAAAGGTACTTTATTTTTATGACAATATGCCAAAGTATCTCAGAGTGTACCCTCAGTGAGAGGATAGGAAATATACACAAGATATATATACACAATAGCAAAAATATGCAGTATAGTCTTAGAAAACAGTGCAAACAATGTATAGTTACAATAGGATGCAATGGGGACACATAGGGATAGGGGCAACACAAACCATATACTCCAAAAGTGGAATGCGAACCACGAATGGACCCCAAACCTATGTGACCTTGTAGAGGGTCGCTGGGACTATTAGAAAATAGTGAGAGTTAGAAAAATAACCCTCCCCAAGACCCTGAAAAGTGAGTGCAAAATGCACTAAAGTTCCCCTAAGGACAAAGAAGTCGTGTTAGAGGAATAATGCAGGAAAGACACAAACCAACAATGCAACAACGATGGATTTCTAATCTAGGGTACCTGTGGAAGAAGGGGACCAAGTCCAAAAGTCACAAGCAAGTCGGAGATGGGCATATGCCCAGGAAATGCCAGCTGTGGATGCAAAGAAGCTTCTACTGGACAGAAGAAGCTAAGGTTTCTGCAGGAACAAAAAGAGCTAGAGACTTCCCCTTTGGTGGAAAGATCCCTCTCGCCGTGCAGAGTCGTGCAAAAGTGTTTTCCCGCCGAAAGAATGCCAACAAGCCTTGCTAGCTGCAAATCGTGCAGTTAGAGTTTTTGGATGCTGCTGTGGCCCAGGAGGGACCAGGAGGTCGCAAATTGGACCAGGAGGTAGAGGGGATGTCGAGCAAGACAGGGAGCCCTCTTAGCAGCATGTAGCACCTGGAGACGTGCCAGGAACAGGCACTACGAGGATGCGTGAAACGGTGCTCACCCGAAGTCGCACAAAGGAGTCCCATGTCACCGGAGACCAACTTAGAAAGTCGTGCAATGCAGGTTAGAGTGCCGTGGACCCAGGCTTGGCTGTGCACAAAGGATTTCCACCGGAAGTGCACAGGGGCCGGAGTAGCTTCAAAAGTCGTGGTTCCCAGCAATGCAGTCTAGCGAGGTGAGGCAAGGACTTACCTCCACCAAACTTGGACTGAAGAGTCACTGGACTGTGGGAGTCACTTGGACAGAGTTGCTGGATTCGAGGGACCTCGCACGTCGTGCTGAGAGAAGACGCAAGGGACCGGTAATGCAGCTTTTTGGTGCCTGCGGTTGCAGGGGGAAGATTCCGTCGACCCACAGGAGATTTTTTCGGAGCTTCTAGCGCAGAGAGGAGGCAGACTACCCCCACAGCATGCACCACCAGGAAAACAGTCGAGAAGGCGGCAGGATCAGCGTTACAGAGTTGCAGTAGTCGTCTTTGCTACTATGTTGCAGGTTTGCAGGCTTCCAGCGCGGTCAGCAGTCGATTCCTTGGCAGAAGGTGAAGAGAGAGATGCAGAGGAACTCGGATGAGCTCTTGCATTCGTTATCTAAAGTTTCCCCAGAGACAGAGACCCTAAATAGCCAGAAAAGAGGGTTTGGCTACCTAGGAGAGAGGATAGGCTACTAACACCTGAAGGAGCCTATCAGAAGGAGTCTCTGACGTCACCTGGTGGCACTGGCCACTCAGAGCAGTCCAGTGTGCCAGCAGCACCTCTGTTTCCAAGATGGCAGAGGTCTGGAGCACACTGGAGGAGCTCTGGACACCTCCCAGGGGAGGTGCAGGTCAGGGGAGTGGTCACTCCCCTTTCCTTTGTCCAGTTTCGCGCCAGAGCAGGGCTAAGGGGTCCCCTGAACCGGTGTAGACTGGCTTATGCAGAATTGGGCACATCTGTGCCCAAGAAAGCATTTCCAGAGGCTGGGGGAGGCTACTCCTTCCCTGCCTTCACACCAATTTCCAAAGGGAGAGGGTGTAACACCCTCTCTCAGAGGAAGTCCTTTGTTCTGCCATCCTGGGCCAGGCCTGGCTGGACCCCAGGAGGGCAGATGCCTGTCTGAGGGGTTGGCAGCAGCAGCAGCTGCAGTGAAACCCCAGGAAGGGCAGTTTGGCAGTACCAGGGTCTGTGCTACAGACCACTGGGATCATGGGATTGTGCCAACTATGCCAGGATGACATAGAGGGGGTAATTCCATGATCATAGACATGTTACATGGCCATATTCGGAGTTACCATTGTGAAGCTACATATAGGTAGTGACCTATATGTAGTGCATGCGTGTAATGGTGTCCCCGCACTCACAAAGTCCGGGGAATTGGCCCTGAACAATGTGGGGGCACCTTGCTAGTGCCAGGGTGCCCTCACACTAAGTAACTTTGCACCTAACCTTTACCAGGTAAAGGTTAGACATATAGGTGACTTATAAGTTACTTAAGTGCAGTGTAAAATGGCTGTGAAATAACGTGGACGTTATTTCACTCAGGCTGCAGTGGCAGGCCTGTGTAAGAATTGTCAGAGCTCCCTATGGGTGGCAAAAGAAATGCTGCAGCCCATAGGGATCTCCTGGAACCCCAATACCCTGAGTACATCAGTACCATATACAAGGGAATTATAAGGGTGTTCCAGTAAGCCAATGTAAATTGGTAAAATTGGTCACTAGCCTGTGAGTGACAATTTGAAAGAAATGAGAGAGCATAACCACTGAGGTTCTGATTAGCAGAGCCTCAGTGAGACAGTTAGTCACTACACAGGTAACACATTCAGGCACACTTATGAGCACTGGGGCCCTGGTGAACAGGGTCCCAGTGACACATACAACTAAAACAACATATATACAGTGAAAAATGGGGGTAACATGCCAGGCAAGATGGTACTTTCCTACACAACCCCCCCCCAAACGAAGGACAATAAGACTAGCCATGACCTGATGAGTCTTCATTGTCTAAGTGGAAATATCTGGAGAGTCCATCTGCATTGGAGTGGCTACTCCCAGGTCTATGTTCCACTGTATAGTCCATTCCCTGTAGGGATATGTACCACCTCAACAATTTAGGATTTTCACCTTTCATTTGTTTTAGCCAAAGTAGAGGTTTGTGGTCTGTCTGAACAATGAAGTGAGTGCCAAACAGGTATGGCCTCAACTTCTTCAGTGCCCAGACCACAGCAAAGGCCTCCCTCTCAATGGCAGACCAACGCTTTTCTCTAGGGGTCAACCTCCTACTAATAAAAGCAACAGGTTGATCCTGGCCCTCAGAATTAAGTTGTGATAGGACTGCCCCTACTCCTAATTCAGATGCATCAGTTTGGACATAGAATTGTTTAGAGTAACTAGGGCTTTTCAGGACAGGTGCAGAGCACAGGGCCTGCTTCAGCTCCTCAAAAGCTTTCTGCCAGTTTGCTGTCCATAATACCTTTTTAGGCATTTTCTTGGATGTGAGGTCATTAAGAGGGGCTGCAATGGAGCCATAGTTCTTAATGAACCTCCTGTAATACCCAGTGAGGCCTAGGAAGGCTCTCACCTGAATCTGAGTAGTAGGGGGAACCCAGTCTATGATAGTCTGGATTTTCCCCTGAAGTGGTGCAATCTGTTCCCCACCAACAAGGTGTCCCAGATAAACCACCTTACCCTGCCCTATCTGGCACTTTGAAGCCTTGATAGTGAGGCCTGCCTTTTGCAGGGCCTCCAAAACTTTCCATAGGTGGACCAGGTGATCATCCCAGCTGGAGCTAAAGACAGCTATATCGTCCAAATATGCTGCACTGAAGGCTTCCAGCCCTTGCAGGACTGTGTTCACCAACCTCTGAAAAGTGGCAGGTGCATTTTTCAATCCAAAAGGCATTACAGTGAACTGGTAATGTCCTCCAATGGTTGAAAATGCTGTTTTAGGTTTAGCATCTTCTGATAATTTGATCTGCCAATACCCTGCAGTCAAATCAAAAGTGCTTAGATACTTGGCAGATGCCAGTGTATCTATGAGCTCATCTGCCCTGGGTATAGGGTGAGCATCAGTTTTGGTTACCAGGTTGAGACCTCTATAGTCTACACAAAACCGCATTTCCTTCTTTCCATCTTTGGAATGGGGTTTTGGTACAAGTACCACAGGAGAAGCCCATGGACTTTCAGAGTGCTCAACCACTCCTAGTTCTAGCATTTTCTGCACCTCTTGCTTTATGCAGTCCCTGACATGGTCAGGCTGCCTATAGATCTTACTTTTGACAGGCAAGCTGTCTCCAGTATCTATAGTGTGCTCACACCAAGAAGTGGTACCTGGCACAGTAGAGAAGAGTTCAGAGAATTGATCTAGGAGATTTATGCAATGGTCTTTCTGCTCAGCAGTAAGACAATCAGCCAAAACTACACCTTCCACAAGAGCATCTTGTTCTTGGAAGAGAAGAGATCAGGTAGAGGATCACTGTCTTCTTCCTGTCCCTCATCAGTTGCCATGAGCAGGGTGAGATCAGCCCTGTCATAGTAGGGTTTCAGGCGGTTGACATGGAGCACCCTAAGGGGACTCCTGGCAGTGCCTAAGTCAACTAAATAGGTGACTTCTCCCTTCTTTTCAACAATTGAGTGGGGTCCACTCCATTTATCTTGGAGTGCTCTTGGGGCCACAGGCTCCAAGACCCACACTTTCTGCCCTGGTTGGTACTGAACCAAAACAGCCTTCTGATCATGCCATTGCTTCTGGAGCTCTTGGCTGGCTTGAAGGTTCTTACTGGCCTTTTTCATATACTCAGCCATCCTTGATCTGAGGCCAAGTACATAATCCACAATATCCTGCTTAGGAGCTTTTAAAGGTTGTTCCCAACCCTCCTTTACAAGTGTGAGTGGACCCCTAACAGGGTGTCCAAAAAGAAGTTCAAAAGGGCTGAAGCCCACTCCTTTCTGGGGTACCTCCCTGTAGGCAAAAAGGAGGCATGGTAACAGGATATCCCATCTCCTGCGGAGTTTTTCAGGGAGACCCATAATCATACCTTTGAGAGTTTTGTTAAATCTCTCCACCAGTCCATTTGTTTGTGGATGATAGGGTGTAGTGAACTTGTAAGTTAGACCACACTCCTTCCACATGGCCTTTAAGTATGCAGACATGAAATTGCTTCCCCTGTCTGATACTACTTCCTTTGGGAAGCCCACCCTGGAAAATATTCCCAGGAGGGCCTTTGTCACTGCAGGAGCTGTAGTGGTCCTTAAAGGAATAGCTTCAGGATATCTTGTGGCATGGTCCACTACCACCAAGATAAACCTATTGCCTGAAGCAGTAGGAGGGTCAAGGGGGCCAACTATGTCAACCCCTACCCTCTCAAAGGGAACCCCAACCACAGGCAGTGGGATAAGGGGTGCCTTTGGGGTGCCACCTGTCTTGCCACTGGCTTGACAGGTTTCACAGGACTTACAAAATTCCTTTGTGTCCTCAGACATCCTAGGCCAATGAAACAAGGGGACAAGTCTGTCCCAAGTTTTCATTTGTCCCAGGTGTCCAGCTAGGGGAATGTCGTGAGCAAGAGTTAGGAGGAACTTTCTGTACTCCTGAGGGATCACTTATCTCCTGGCAGCTCCAGGTTTAGGATCCCTTGCCTCAGTGTACAAGAGATTGTCCTCCCCCAGTAAACTCTGTGAGAGTCACTAACATCCCCATTAGCCTGTTTGACAGCTTGCTGTCTCAGACCCTCTAATGTGGGACAGGTTTGCTGTGCCACACTCAGCTCCTCCCTGGCAGGCCCCCCTTCACCGAAAAGCTCAGCAGTGTCTGCTTCAAGCTCCTCTGGTGTAGGTTCTGCACAGGGAGGGAATTC
This sequence comes from Pleurodeles waltl, assembly GCF_031143425.1. Taxonomy (NCBI): domain Eukaryota; kingdom Metazoa; phylum Chordata; class Amphibia; order Caudata; family Salamandridae; genus Pleurodeles; species Pleurodeles waltl. The sequence goes on from NC_090447.1 coordinate 685,215,044, forward strand.
TTCTTCCTCAGAAGTTGAATCCACTGTAGAGGGAGGGATAGTAGGAAGTGGTTTGCTTCTACTAGCCCTAGCTTTAGGGAGCACTTGGTCCATTGTTCCAGGATCCAAGTCACCCTGTCCTTTTTGCTTTTTGGCCTGAGCCTTTGTTAAAGCAAAAATATGCCCTGGGATGCCCAGCATTGCTTCATGGGCCTCCAACTCCACATCCGACCAAGCTGATGTCTCCAAATCATTCCCTAATAGACAGTCTACAGGTAAATCTGAAGCTACCACAACTTTCTTTGGACCAGTAACCCCCCCCCCAGTTGAGATTTACAACAGCCATGGGGTGGCTATGTGTGTTGTTGTGAGCATCGGTTACTTGGTACTGGTGACCAAGTAGGTGTTGTTCAGGGTGAACCAGTTTCTCTATGACCATAGTCACACTGGCTCCAGTGTCCCTGTAGGCCTGAACCTCAACACCATTTATTAGGGGTAGCTGCTTGTACTTATCCATATTAAGGGGACAAGCAACTAAGGTGGCTAAATCAATAGCCCCCTCAGAGACTAACAGCCTCTGTGGCCTCCCTAACAAGGCCAACCCCAACTAAGTTACCAATAGTGAGCCCAACTACTCCCTTGGATTGGCTATTAGTAGGTTTGCTCCCACCACCACTGCTATTAGTAGGGACACTAGGGGTAGCAGTAGGGGTTGTAGTGGTAGGAGGCTTGGTGCTTTTCTTTGGACAACTGGGATCTGTTGTCCAATGGCCTTTTACTTTACATAAATAGCACCATGGTTTCTTTTCTTTGTTTTGATTAAAGGAGGATTTGGACCCACCACCCCCACCAGAGTGTTTTAGTGGGCCTGATGAAGACTCATTTTTAGATTTGTCCCCACCCTTGTCAGAAGACTTACCATCCTTCTTTTTGTTGCCATCTTTGTCACCCCCTGTATGAACTTTTCTGTTCACCCTTGTTCTGACCCATTTGTCTGCCTTCTTTCCCAATTCTTGGGGAGAGGTCAGATCAGAGTCCACCAAGTACTGGTGCAACAAATCAGACACACAATTATTAAGAATATGCTCTCTCAGGATCAAGTTATACAGGCTGTCATAATCAGTAACTTTACTGCCATGTAACCACCCCTCCAAGGCCTTCACTGAATGGTCAATGAAATCAACCCAGTCTTGTGAAGACTCCTTTTTGGTCTCTCTGAACTTTATCCTGTACTGTTCAGTGGTTAAGCCATAACCATCCAGGAGTGCATTCTTAAGAACTGTAAAATTATTGGCATCACTTTCTTTCACAGTAAGGAGCCTATCCCTACCTTTTCCACTAAATGATAGCCATAGGATAGCAGCCCACTGCCTTTGAGGGACATCCTGTACAACACAGGCCCTCTCAAGTGCAGCAAACCACTTGTTAATGTCATCCCCCACCTTATAAGGGGGAACTATCTTATGCAGATTCGTGGAATCATGCTCTTTTGCAGGATGACTATGGGGAATACTGCTGCTCCCACCATGGGTTTCTAAACCCAGTTTCTGTCTCTCCTTCTCTACTTCTAAAGTCTGTCTTTCCAAATCCAGCTGTTGCTTCTTGAGCTTCAGTCTGGTTTGTTCCACTCTCAATCTATTGAGCTCCCTTTCTAACAATCTGTCATCAGGGTGGGTGGGAGGGACATGCCTTGAAACAGAAGTATGGTGAGAATGGACAGAAGGAGACCTGTCCCTTACAGAGGACACCCTAACAGCTTCGCTGACAGAAACATCATTTCTACTGTGATGAGAATGAATGCTCTTGCTATGATGTGAGACAACACTATCTGTATGGTGTGACTCAACATCAGTACCAACTATGCTAGACTGTCTAGTAATGGGCAGGCTTGGAAGTTTCTTTCCTGAATCTTTCCCTGGGGGAGTCCCTGGATCAGATTGGGAACCATTAGCTACTTTTTCTACAGATGGGGCACTTCTAGCCTTATCCTGTTCTCTAAGCATGTTAAGTAACAGTTCCAAGGAAGGATTCTTCCCTACACTCAAACCTCTCTCTACACAGAGACTCCTTGCTCCTTTCAAGCTAAGGTGGTCATATGCAAGTTTGGACAGATCAACATTTTGGCCTGTGCCAGACATTTTTAGAGAGAGTTAAAGTGATAGAAAAAGAGAAAAAAGTTTGTCAGAGCTTTTTAGAAAGACAGAGAAAAAATCTTTTTAAACTTTTTAGAACTTTTTAGAAAGTTTAGAAGTACTTTTCAGCACTTAGAAAAGAGTGAAAAGAGAAAATGCAAAACTTTTTGGCTATGTGTATATACACTGAACTTGTTTTGTATATTTTTCTCTTATGAAAAGTACAATGACAAGAGTGGTAAGTAGTCTCAAAGCACTTATCCCACCGCTGCACAACCAATGTAGGAGGCTGGACTGGCTTGTAGTGAGTGCCAAGGGGTACTTGCACCTTGCACCAGGCCCAGTTATCCCTTATTAGTGTATAGGGTGTCTAGCAGCTTAGGCTGATAGATAATGGTAGCTTAGCAGAGCAGCTTAGGCTGAACTAGGAGACGTGTGAAGCTACTACAGTACCACTTAGTGTCATATGTACAATATCATAAGAAAACACAATACACAGTTATACTAAAAATAAAGGTACTTTATTTTTATGACAATATGCCAAAGTATCTCAGAGTGTACCCTCAGTGAGAGGATAGGAAATATACACAAGATATATATACACAATAGCAAAAATATGCAGTATAGTCTTAGAAAACAGTGCAAACAATGTATAGTTACAATAGGATGCAATGGGGACACATAGGGATAGGGGCAACACAAACCATATACTCCAAAAGTGGAATGCGAACCACAAATGGACCCCAAACCTATGTGACCTTGTAGAGGGTCGCTGGGACTATTAGAAAATAGTGAGAGTTAGAAAAATAACCCTCCCCAAGACCCTGAAAAGTGAGTGCAAAGTGCACTAAAGTTCCCCTAAGGACAAAGAAGTCGTGTTAGAGGAATAATGCAGGAAAGACACAAACCAACAATGCAACAACGATGGATTTCCAATCTAGGGTACCTGTGGAACAAGGGGACCAAGTCCAAAAGTCACAAGCAAGTCGGAGATGGGCATATGCCCAGGAAATGCCAGCTGTGGATGCAAAGAAGCTTCTACTGGACAGAAGAAGCTGAGGTTTCTGCAGGAACGAAAAGGGCTAGAGACTTCCCCTTTGGTGGACAGATCCCTCTCGAGCAAGACAAGGAGCCCTCTTAGCAGCAGGTAGCTCCCGGAAAAGTGCCAGAAACAGGCACTACGAGGATGCGTGAAATGGTGCTCACCCGAAGTCGCACAAAGGAGTCCCACGAAATGTAGGAGTAAATTTACCCTACTACCCCAGAAAGACAGTATAGTCGTGATAGGGGATTCTGTAAGAACCACAAGCACCAGCAAAACACTGAAGACGGATTCCTGGACCAGAGGACCTGTAAAGGAAGGGGACCAAGTTCAAGAGTCACGAAAGTGTACGGGGGGGCAGGAGCCCACAAAATCCCGGATGAAGGTGCAAAAGGGCTGCCTCCAGGTGGAAGAAGCCAAAGATTCTGCAACAACGAAAAGGGCTAGGGACTTCTTCTTTGGATGGAAAATGTTCAACGGTATGCTGGAGGTTGCAGAAGTGTTTCAGGCAGAAAAACTGTAAACAAGCCTTGCTAGCTGCAAGAGTCTTGGCTGAGGATTTTGGGTGCTGCTGGGGACCAGGAAGGACCAGGATGTTGCCCCTTGAAGAAGGAGACAGAGGGGGCGCTCAGCAACGCAGAGAGCCCCCGCATAAGCAGGCAGCACCCGCAGAAGCACCAGAACAGGCACTTGGAAGATCTGAGGACAGTGGTCAACTCAGAGTCACAAAGGAGGGTCCCACGACGTCGGAGTCCAACTCAGCGAGTTGGGCAATGCAGGACGGAGTGCTGGGGACCCAGGCGAGGCTGTGCACAAAGGAAGTCCTAGAAAAGTGCAGAGAAGCCGGAGCAGCTGCAAATCATGCAGTACACGGGTTTGCTGTTTGGTGTGGGGAGGCAAGGACTTACCTCCACCAAACTTGGACAGAAGGGCCACTGGACTGTCAAAGACACTTGGACCCAGCTCCTGTGTTCCAGGGACCAGTGATGCAGAAGTTTGGTGCCTTCGTTGGCAGGGGGAAGATACAGTTGACCCACAGGAGATTTCTGTAGGAATGTACCATCTTGCCTGGCATGTTACCCCCATTTTTCACTGTATATATGTTGTTTTAGTTGTATGTGTCACTGGGACCCTGTTCTCCAGGGCCCCAGTGCTCATAAGTGTGCCTGAATGTGTTACCTGTGTTATGACTAACTGTCTCACTGAGGCTCTGCTAACCAGAACCTCAGTGGTTATGCTCTCTCATTTCTTTCAAATTGTCACTAACAGGCTAGTGACCAATTTTACCAATTTACATTGGCTTACTGGAACACCCTTATAATTCCCTAGTATATGGTACTGAGGTACCCAGGGTATTGGGGTTCCAGGAGATCCCTATGGGCTGCAGCATTTCTTTTGCCACCCATAGGGAGCTCTGACAATTCTTACACAGGCCTGCCACTGCAGCCTGAGTGAAATAATGTCCACGTTATTTCACAGCCATTTTACACTGCACTTAAGTAACTTATAAGTCACCTATATGTCTAACCTTTACCTGGTAAAGGTTAGGTGCAAAGTTACTTAGTGTGAGGGCACCCTGGCACTTGCCAAGGTGCCCCCACATTGTTCAGGGCCAATTCCCCGGACTTTGTGAGTGCGGGGACACCATTACACGCGTGCACTACATATAGGTCACTACCTATATGTAGCTTCACAATGGTAACTCCGAATATGGCCATGTAACATGTCTATGATCATGGAATTGCCCCCTCTATTTCATCCTGGCATAGTTGGCACAATCCCATGATCCCAGTGGTCTGTAGCACAGACCCTGGTACTGCCAAACTGCCTTTCCCGGGGTTTCACTGCAGCTGCTGCTGCTGCCAACCCCTCAGACAGGCATCTGCCCTCCTGGGGTCCAGCCAGGCCTAGCCCAGGATGGCAAAACAAAGGACTTCCTCTGAGAGAGGGTGTTACACCCTCTCCCTTTGGAAAATGGTGTGAAGGCAGGGGAGGAGTAGCCTCCCCCAGCCTCTGGAAATGCTTTCATGGGCACATTTGGTGCCCATTTCTGCATAAGCCAGTCTACACCGGTTCAGGGACCCCTTAGTCCTGCTCTGGCGCGAAACTGGACAAAGGAAAGGGGAGTGACCACTCCCCTGACCTGTACCTCCCCTGGGAGGTGCCCAGAGCTCCTCCAGTGTGCTCCAGACCTCTGCCATCTTGGAAACAGAGGTGCTGCTGGCACACTGGACTGCTCTGAGTGGCCACTGCCATCAGGTGACGTCAGAGACTCCTCCTGATAGGCTCCTTCAGGTGTTGCTAGCCTATCCTCTCTCCTAGGTAGCCAAATCCTCTTTTCTGGCTATTTAGGGTCTCTGTCTCTTGGGATTCCTTAGATAACGAATGCAAGAGCTCATCCGAGTTCCTCTGCATCTCTCTCTTCACCTTCTGCCAAGGAATCGACTGCTGACCGCGCTGGAAGCCTGCAAAACTGCAACATAGTAGCGAAGACGACTACTGCAACTCTGTAACGCTGATCCTGCCGCCTTCTCGACTGTTTTCCTGGTGGTGCATGCTGTGGGGGTAGTCTGACTCCTCTCTGCACTAGAAGCTCCGAAGAAATCTCCCGGGGGGCGACGGAATCGTCCCCCTGCAACCGCAGGCACCAAAGAACTGCATCACCGGTACCTTGGGTCTCCTCTCAGCACGACGAGCGAGGTCCCTTGAATCCAGCAACTCTGTTCAAGTGACTCCCACAGTCCAGTGACTCTTCAGTCCAAGTTTGGTGGAGGTAAGTCCTTGCCTCCCCACGCCAGACTGCAATGATGGAAACCGCAACTTGTGCAGCTACTCCGGCCTCCATGCACTTCCGGCGGAAATCCTTTGTGCACAGTCCAACCTGGGTCCACGGCACTCTAACCTGCATTGCACGACCTCCTAAGTTGTTCTCCGGCGACGTGGACTCCTTTGTGCGACTTCGGGTGAGCACTGTTTCACGCATCCTCGTAGTGCCAGTTTCTGGCATTTCTCTGGGTGCTGCCTGCTGCTGAGAGGGCTCTTTGTCTTGCTCGATGTCCCTTCTGTCCCCTGACGCAATTTGCGACATCCTGGTCCCTCCTGGGCCACAGCAGCATCCAAAAACCCTTACCGCATGATTTGCAGCTAGCAAGGCTTGTTGGCGGTCTTTTGGCGAGAAAATACTTCTGCATGACTCTCCACGGCGTGCGGGATCCGTCCTCCAAAGGGGAAGTCTCTAGCCCTTGTCGTTCTTGCAGAAACCTATGCTTCTACTGTCCAGTAGCAGCTCCTTTGTACCCACAGCTGGCATTTCCTGGGCATCTGCCCATCTCCGACTTGCTTGTGACTTTTGGACTTGGTCCCCTTGTTCCACAGGTACCCTCGACTGGAAATCCATCGTTGTTGCATTGTTGATTTGTGTCTTTCCTGCAGAATTCCCCTATCACGACTTCTATGTCCTTTGGGGAACTTTAGTGCACTTTGCACTCACTTTTCAGGGTCTTGGGGTGGGCTATTTTTCTAACCCTTACTATTTTCTAATAGTCCCAGCGACCCTCTACAAGGTCACATAGGTTTGGGGTCCATTCGTGGTTCGCATTCCACTTTTGGAGTATATGGTTTGTGTTGCCCCTATCCCTATGTGTCTCCATTGCATCCTATTGTAACTATACATTGTTTGCACTGTTTTCTAATACTATTACTGCATATTTTGGTATTGTGTACATATATCTTGTGTATATTTGCTATCCTCATACTGAGGGTACTCACTGAGATACTTTTGGCATATTGTTATAAAAATAAAGTACCTTTATTTTTAGTATATCTGTGTATTGTGTTTTCTTATGATATTGTGCATATGACACTAAGTGGTACTGTAGGAGCTTCACTCGTCTCCTAGTTCAGCCTAAGCTGCTCTGCTAAGCTACCATTATCTATCAGCCTATGCTGCTAGACACCCTATACACTAATAAGGGATAACTGGGCCTGGTGCAAGGTGTAAGTACCTCTTGGTACTCACTACAAGCCAGTCCAGCCTCCTACAGAGGGGGTGCCCAGTAAGTCAGGGAGCCCTCACAGAAGCAGGCAGCACCCGCAAAATTACCGGGTCAGGCACTTAGAAGAGGAGTGAACCGGAGTCCACCCGAAGTCAGAAAAGGGAGTCCCACGACGCCGGAGGACAATTCAGAAGGTTGTGCACTGCAGGTTAGAGTGTCGGGGACCCAAGCTTGGCTGTGCACGAAGGAAATCCTGGAAGAGTGCACAGGAGCCGGAGCAGCTGCAAATCACGCGGTACCCATCAATGCAGTCTAGCGTGGGGCTGCAAGGACTTACTCCACCAAACTTGGACTGAAGAGTCACTGGACTGTGGGAGTCACTTGGACAGAGTTGCTGAGTTCCAGGGACCACGCTCGTCGTGCTGAGAGGGGACCCAGAGGACCGGTGATGCTGTCTTTTGTTGCCTGCGGTTGCAGGGGGAAGATTCCGTCGACCCACTGGAGATTTCTTCAGAGCTCCTGGTGCAAGAAGAAGGCAGGCTACCCCCAGAGCATGCACCACCAGGAAACAGGCGAGAAAGCCAGCAGGATGAAGCGATACAAGGTTGCAGTAGTCATCTTTGCTACTTTGTTGCGGTTTTGCAGGCGTCCTGAGCAGTCAGCGGTCGATCCTTTGGCAGAAGGTGAAGAGGGAGATGCAGAGGAAGTCTGATGAGCTCTTGCATTCGGTATCTGCAGAATTCCCCAAACAGAGACCCTAAATAGCCAGAAAATGAGGTTTGGCTACCTAGGAAGAAGGATAGGCTAGTAAGAAAGGTAAGAGCCTATCAGAAGGAGTCTCTGACGTCACCTGCTGGCCACTCAGAGCAGTCCAGTGTGCCAGCAACACCTCTGAATCCAAGATGGCAGAGGTCTGGGGCACGCTGGAAGAGCTCTGGGCACCTCCACTGGGAGGTGCAGGTCAGGGGAGTGGTCACTCCCCTTTCCTTTGCCCAGTTTCGCGCCAGAGCAGGGCTGGGGGATCCCTGAACCGGTGTAGACTGGCTTATGCAGAGATGGGCACCATCTGTGCCCATCAAAGCATTTCCAGAGGCTGGGGGAGGCTACTCCTCCCCAGCCCTGACACCTTTTTCCAAAGGGAGAGGGTGTAACACCCTCTCTCTGAGGAAGTTCTTTTTTCTGCCTTCCTGGGCCAAGCCTGGCTGGACCCAGGAGGGCAGAAACCTGTCTGAGGGATTGGCAGCAGCAGCAGCTGCAGTGAAACTCCAGGAAAGGCAGTTTGGCAGTACCCGGGTCTGTGCTAGAGACTCGGGGGATCATGGAATTGTCTCCCCAATGCCAGAATGGCATTGGGGTGACAATTCCATGATCTTAGACATGTTACATGGCCATGTTCGGAGTTACCATTGTGACGCTATACATAAGTAGTGACCTATGTATAGTGCACGCGTGAAATGGTGTCCCCTCACTCACAAAGTCCGAGGAATTTGCCGTTAACGATGTGGGGGCACCTTGGCTAGTGACAGGGTGCCCTCACACTAAGTAACTTTGCACCCAACCTTCACCAGGTGAAGGTTAGACATATACGTGACTTATAAGTTACTTAAGTGCAGTGGTAAATGGCTGTGAAATAACATGGACGTTATTTCACTCAGGCTGCACTGGAAGCCCTGTGTAAGAATTGTCAGAGCTCCCTATGGGTGGCAAAAGAAATGTTGCAGCCCATAGGGATCTCCTGGAACCCCAATACCCTGGGTACCTCAGTACCATATACTAGGGAGTTATAAGGGTGTTCCAGTATGCCAATGTGAATTGGAAAAATTGATCACTATCTTGTTAGTGACAATTTGTAAAGTAGAGAGAGCATAACCACTGAGGTTCTGGTTAGCAGAGCCTCAGTGAGACAGTTAGGCATCACACAGGGAACACATACATATAGGCCACAAACTTATGAGCACTGGGGTCCTGGCTAGCAGGGTCCCAGTGACACATAACAAACATACTGACAACATAGGGTTTTCACTATGAGCACTGGGCCCTGGCTAGCAGGATCCCAGTGAGACAGTGAAAACACCCTGACATATACTCACAAACAGGCCAAAAGTGGGGGTAACAAGGCAAGAAAGAGGCTACTTTCTCACACTCACTTTATTCTTCAAACAGACCACAAACCTCTATTATGGCTTAAACAAATGAAAGGTGAAAACCTTAAATTGTTGAGGTGGGCCATTTCCCTACAAGGTATGTGTAGGAGGCTGGCTGGCATACAGTGGGTACATTGTGGTACTTACACCTTGTGCCAGGTCCAGTTATCCCTTAATAGTAGATTAGTAGTGTTCTACCAGCTTAGGCTGATAGAGGTAGCTATAGCAGAGCAGCTTAGGCTGAACTAGGAGACATGCAAAGCTCCTACTATACCACTTATATCATATAGTACTATATCATAAGAAACACAATACTCAGAGTTACTAAAATAAAGGTACTTTATTTTAGTGACAATATGCCAAAAGTATCTCAGAGGATATACTCCCTTAGGAGGTAGGTAAAATACACAAAATATACACACAAGCTAAAATCAGGTAAGTAAAACACTGAGGGCCATATTTATACTTTTTGACGCACAACTGCGGCAACGCAGTTGTGCGCCAAAAATTTTAACGCCGGCTAACGCCATTCCAAAGTGCCATGCGGGCGCCTTATTTATGGAATTACGTTAGCCGGTGCAGCTGACTGGTGTGCGTCAAAAAAAATGACCCACACCAGGCTGCGCCGCGTAGGGGAAAATGGAGCTTGGGCGTCAAAAAATGGGGCAAGTCGGTCTGAGGCAAAAAATCGGCCTCAACCCGATTTGCGCCAAACTTTTTTGACTCCCACCCTCCATTGACATGACTCCTGTCTTAGCAAAGACAGGAGTCATGCCCCCTTGCCCAATGCCCAGGCCCAGGGGACTTATGTCCCCTGGGCATGGTCATTGGGCATAGTGGCATGTAGGGGGGCACAAATCAGGCCCCCCTATGCCACAAAAAAAAAATATATATATACTTACCTGCTCTTACCTTAAGTTCCCTGGGATGGGTCCCTCCATCCTTGGGTGTCCTCCTGGGGTGGGCAAGGGTGGCAGGGGGTGTCCCTGGGGGCATGGTAGGGCACCTCTGGGCTCCTTCCGAGCCCACAGGTCCCTTAACGCCTGCCCTGACCAGGCGTTAAAAAATGACGCAAAAGCGGCTGGACGTCATTTTTTCTTTGACCCGCCCTCTCCTGTGCGTCATTTTTGCACGGGAGTTTAAATAAGGCGCACATGGAGTCATTTTTTAGACGGGAACGCCTACCTGGCATATCATTAACGCAAGGTAGGTGTCCACGCTAAAACATGACGCAAACTCCAAGATCTTTGGCGCTAGACTGGTCTAACGCCAAAGTATAAATATGGAGTTAGCTTTGCGTCAGATTTGCGTAAAAAAAAATGACGCAATTCCGGCGCAAACAGAGTATAAATATGCCCCTTAGAAAAGTACTGCAAACACTGTAGCACACAATAGAATGCAATAGGAGACAATAGGCCTAGGGGCAACACAAACCATACACCCCAAAAGTGGAATGCGAACCACGAATGGACCCCAGGCCTAGTGTAGTGTGTAGAGGGTCGCTCGGAGTGTAAGAAAACAGTAAGTATGTCCAAGATACCCCACCCCAAGACCCTGAAAAGTAGGAATAAAGTTACCCTAGTACCCCAGAAAGACAGTAAAGTTGAGATAGGGGATTCTGCAAAGACAACAACTGACTGCAAAGCACTGAAGATGGAATCCTGGACCTGAGGAACTGCAAAGGTAGCGGACCAAGTCCAAGAGTCACTCAAGTGTCCAGGGAGGGCAGGAGTCCACTAACCCCCGGATGAAGGTGCAAAAAGGCTGCCTCTGGGTGGAAGAAGCTGAAGATTCTGCAACAACAGAATGGGCCAGGAACTTCTCCTTTGGTCAGAAGATGTCTCACAGCGTTCTGGAGGATGCAGCATTATTTTCAAGCAGAAAGACAACAAACAAGCCTTGCTAGCTGCAAGAGCCGCGGTTAAAGGTTTTGGGTGCTGCCAGGGTCCAGGAAGGACCAGGAGGTCGCCCCTTGGAGGAGGAGATAGAGGGGGCGCTCAGCAATACAGAGAGCCCATGTAGAAGCAGGAAGCACCCGCAGAAACACCTGAACAGGCGTTCAGGAAGTCTGAGCATGGCAGTCGTCTGAGCACAACAAAAGAGGGTCCCACGAAGTCGGAGGTCAACTCAGCGAGTTGGGCAATGCAGGACGGAGTGCTGGGGATCTGGGATATGCTGTGCACAAAGGAAGTATTGCAAAAGTGCACTGAAGCCCTAGCAGCTGCAGATCACGCAGAACACAGTATTACTGTCTGGCGGGGGAGGCAAGGACTTACCTCCACCAAATTTGGACAGTAGGACCACTGGACTGTCGGGGTCACTTGGATCCAGCTCCTGTGTTCCAGGTACCACGCTCCTCAAGATGAGAGGGGACCCAGAGGACAGGTGATGCAGAAGTTTGGTGCCTGCGTTAGGAGGGGGAAGATTCCGTCAAGCCACAGGAGATTCATGTCAACCGCCTGAAACCCTACTATGACAGGGCTGCTCTCACCCTGCTCATGGCAACAGATGAGGGACAGGAAGAAGAGAGTGACCCTCCCCTGATCTCTTCTCCACCACTGAAGCAGATGCCTTAGTGGAGGGAGTAGTTTTAGCATATTGTCTGACTGTGGAACAGAAAGACAACTGCATCAATCTCCTAAGCCAGTTTTCAGACCTCTTTTCACTTGTACCAGATACAACATCCTAGTGTGAACATACAATTGACACTGGAGACAGCCTGCTGGTCAAAATTAAAATTTATAGGCAGCCTGACCATGTCAGAGATTGCATAAAACAAGAGGTGCAGAAAATGTTGGATTTAGGGGTGAATGAACCTTCTGAAAGTCCATGGGCTAGCACAGTGGTGCTTGTACCTAAACCTCACACCAAAGATAGAAAGAGAGAGATGAGGTTTTGTGTAGATTACAGAGGACTCAATCAGGTAACCAAAACTGATGCTCGCCCTATACCCAGGGCAGATGAGCTCATTGATACACTGGCTTCTGACAAGTATCTTAGCACTTTTGATTTACTGCAGGCTATTGGCAGATTAGATTGGCAGAAGATGCATTTTCTACCATTGGAGGGCACTACCAATTCACAGTAATGCCCTTTGTTTTGAAAAATGCACCTGCTACTTTTCAGAGGTTGGTGAACACAGTCCTGCAAGGGTTGGAGGCTTTCAGTGCAGCATATCTAGATGATATTGCTGTCTTTATCTCAACCTGGGATGATCACCTGGTCCACCTATGGAATGTTTTGGAGGCCCTGCAAAAGGCAGGCCTCACTATCAAGGCCTCAAAGTGCCAGATAGGGCAGGGGAAAGTGGTTTATCTGGGCCACCTGGTTGGTGGAGAACAGATTGCACCACTACAGGGGGAAATCCAAACTACCGTGGATTGGGTGCCCCCTAGAACACAGACCCATGTGAGAGCCTTTTTAGGCCTCACAGGGTTCTATAGGAGATTCATCAAGAATTATGGCTCCATAGCAGCCCCGCTTAATGATCTCATTAGCAAGAAAATGCCTATGAAGGTGTTATGGACAGCAAGCTGTCAGAAAGCTTTTGAGGAGCTCAAACAGGCCATGTGCTCTGCACCTGTCCTAAAAAGCCCATGTTACTCCAAGAAATTCATTGCTCAAACTGATGCATCTGAATTAGGGGTAGGGGCAGTACTATTACAACTGAATTCTGAGGGCCAGGATCAACCAGTTGGTTTTATCAGCAGAAGGTTGACCCCTAGAGAAAAGCATTGGTCTGCCATAGAGAGGGAGGCCTTTGCTGTGGTCTGGGCACTGAAAAAGTTGAGACCATACCTGTTTGGTACTCACTTTATTGTTCAGACAGACCACAAACCTCTACTTTGGCTAAAACAAATGAAAGATGAAAACCCTAAATTGTTGAGGTGGTCCATATCTCTACAGGGAATGGACTATACAGTGGAACATAGACCTGGGAATACCCACTCCAATGCAGATGGACTCTCCAGATATTTACACTTAGACAATGAAGACTCATCTGGACAAGGCCCCCAGTGCTCATAGTATGTGCCCTGTATGTGCTCCCTGTGTGGTGCTTAACTGTATCACTGAGGCTCTGCTAACCAGAACCTCAGTGTTTATGCTCTCTCTGCTTTCTAAATTTGTCACTGCAGGCTAGTGACTAAATTTACCAATTCTCATTGGCACACTGGTGTGAGAAATTAGCCTCTTTCTAGCCTTGTTACCCCCACTTTTGGCCTGTTTGTGAGTATATGTCATGATGTTTCCACTGTCTCACTGGGATCCTGCTAGCCAGGGCCCTGTGCTCATAGTGAAAACCCTAAGTTGTCAGTATGTTAGTTATGTGACACTGGTACCCTGCTAGCCAGGACCCCAGTGGTCATAAGTTTGTGGCCTATATGTATGTGGTCCCTGTGTGATGCCTGACTGTCTCACTGAGGCTCTGCTAACCAGAACCTCAGTGGTTATGCTCTCTCTGCTTACCAAATTTGTCACTAACAGGCTAGTGACGAAATTTACCAATTCACATTGGCATACTGGTACACCCATATAATTCCCTAGTATATGGTACTGAGGTACCCAGGGTATTGGGGTTCCAGGAGATCCCTATGGGCTGCAGCATTTCTTTTGCCACCCATAGGGAGCTTTGACAATTCTTACAAAGGCCTGCCAGTGCAGCCTGAGTGAAATAACGTCCACATTATTTCATAGCCATTTACCACTGCACTTAAGTAACTTATAACTCACCTATATGTCTAACCTTCACCTGGTGAAGGTTGGGTGCAAAGTTACTTAATGTGTGGGCACCCTGGCACTAGCCAAGGTGCCCCCACATTGTTCAGGGCAAATTCCCCGAACTTTGTGAGTGCGGGGACACCATTACACACGTGCACTATACATAGGTCACTACCTATGTATAGCGTCACAATGGTAACTCCGAACATGGCCATGTAACATGTCTAAGATCATGGAATTGTCACCCCAATACCATTCTGGTATTGGGGGGACAATTCCATGAGCCCCCGGGTCTCTAGCACAGAACCCGGGTACTGCCAGACTGCCTTTCTGGGGTTTCCACTGCAGCTGCTGCTGCTGCCAACCCCTCAGACAGGTTTCTGTCCCCCTGGGGTCTGGGCAGCCCTGGCCCAGGAAGGCAGAACAAAGGATTTCTTCTGAGAGAGGGTGTTACACCCTCTCCCTTTGGAAATAGGTGTGACGGGCTGGGGAGGAGTAGCCTCCCCCAGCCTCTGGAAATGCTTTGATGGGCACAGATGGTGACCATTTTTGCATAAGCCAGTCTCCACCGGTTCAGGGACCCCCCAGCCCTGCTCTGGCGCGAAACTGGACAAAGGAAAGGGGAATGACCACTCCCCTGACCAGTACCTCCCAGGGGAGGTGCCCAGAGCTCCTCCAGTGTGTCCCAGACCGCTGCCATCTTGGAAACAGAGGTGTTGGGGGCACACTGGACTGCTCTGAGTGACCAGTGCCAGCAGGTGACGTCAGAGACCCCTCTGATAGGCTATTACCTCTCTTGGTAGCCAATCCTCCTTTCTGGGTAGCCAAACCTCCTTTTCTGGATATTTAGGGTCCCTCCTCTGGGGAATTCTTCAGTTAACGAATGCAAGAGCTCACCAGAGTTCCTCTGTGTAGGAGGCTGGTCTGGCTTGTAGTGGGTTTCAGAGGTACTTACACCTTGTGCCAGGTCCAGTTATCCCTTATTAGTGTAGAAGAGGTGTTTCTAGCAGCTTAGGCTGATAGAAGGTAGCTATGGCAAAGCAGCTTAGGCTGAGCTAGGAGACATGTAAAGCTCCTACTATACCACTGGTGTCATATTCACAATAGCATAAGAAAACACAATACACAGATATACTAAAAATAAAGGGACTTTATTTTTATGACAATATGCCAAAAGCATCTCAGTGAGTACCCTCAGTATGAGGATGAGAAATATTCACAAGATATATGTACACAAACCAAAATTATGCAGATAATAGCAAAAGGAAGTAATGCAAGCATTGTAAAATTACAATAGATTGCAATAGGAGTACATAGGTATGGGGGCAACACAAACCATATACTCCAAAAGTGGAATGCGAACCACGAATGGACCCCAAACCTATGTGAGCTTGTAGAGGGTCGCTGGGACTGTAAGAAAACAGTGAGGGTTAGAAATATAGCCCACCCCAAGACCCTGAAAGGTAGGTGTAAAGTGCACCTACTACCCCCAGAGAGCACAGAAGTCGTGATAGGGGGATTCTGCAGGAAGAACAAACACCAGCAATCAACAACAGTGGATTTCCAGACCTGAGTAGCTGTAAGACAAGGGGACCAAGTCCAAGAGTCGCGACAATGTCGAGAGTGGGCAGGAGCCCAAGAAATGCCAGCTGAGGGTGCAAGGAAGCTGCCACCTGTTGGAAGAAGCTTGGTGTTCTGCAAGAACGAAGAGGCCTAGGAACTTCCCCTTTGGAGGATGGATGTCCCACGTCGTGAACAAGCTTGCAGAGGTGTTCCCACGCAGAAAGACCGCAAACAAGCCTTGCTAGCTGCGTGGGAACACGTCTGCAAGCTTCTTCACGACGTGGGACATCCATCGTCCGAAGGGGAAGTTCCTAGCGTGGTCCCTGGAACACAGGAGCTTGATCCAAATGACCCCGACAGTCCAGTGGTCCTTCTGTCTAAATTTGGTGGAGGTAAGTCCTTGCCTCCCCACACCAGACAGTAATCCTGTGTACTGCGTGATCTGCAGCTGCTAGGGCTTCTGTGCTCTTTTGCAAGGAATCCTTCATGCACAGCATATCCCAGGTCCCCAGCACTCCGTCCTGCATTGCTCAACTCGCTGAGTTGACCACGTTCTTTGTGGGACCGTCCTTTGTAGTGTTGAGATGACTGCCGTGCTCAGATTTCTTGAATGTCTGTTCAAGTGCTTCTGTGGGTGCTGCCTGCTTCTGCATGGGCTCTCTGTGCTGCTGAGCGGCCCCTCTGTCTCCTACTTCAAGGGGCGACCTCCTGGTCCTTCCTGGGCCCGGGCAGTACACATTTTCTTTAACCACGACCTTTGCAGCTAGCAAGGCTTGTTTGCGGTCTTTCTGCGTGGAAACAACTCTGCATCCTCCAGCACTCCGTGGGACATCTTCTCTGCAAGGTAGAAGTTCTTGGCACCTTCTGTTGTTGCAGAATCTTCAGCTTCTTCCACCCAGAGGCAGCCCTTTTGCACCTTCATCGGGGGTTTAGTGGGCTCCTGCTCCCCCTGGACACTTGTGTGACTCTTGGACTTGGTCCCCTTTCTTTACAGGTCCTCAGGTTCAGGAATCCGTCTTGAGTGCTTTGCAGTCAGTTGTTGCCTTTGCAGAATCCCCTATCACGACTTTCCTGTGTTTCTGGGGTAGTAGGGTAATGTTACTCCTTCTTTTCAAGGTGTTGGGGTGGGGTATCTTGGACACCCTTAGTGTTTTCTTACACTCCCAGCGACCCGCTACACACTACACTAGGTCTGGGGTCCATTTGTGGTTCGCATTCCACTTTTGGAGTATATGGTTTGTGTTGCCCCTAGGCCTATTGTGTCCTATTGTATCCTATTGTATTCTACAGTGTTTGCACTGCTTTTCTAACTGTTTACTTACCTGATTTTGGTTTGTGTGTATATTTTGTGTATTTTACTAACCTACTAAGAGAGTATATCCTCTGAGATACTTTTGGCATATTCTCACTAAAATAAAGTACCTTTATTTTGAGTAACTCTGAGTATTGTGTTTCTTATGATATAGTGCTATATGACATAAGTGGTATAGTAGGAGCTTTGCATGTCTCCTAGTTCAGCCTAAGCTGCTCGGCTATTGCTACCTCTATCAGCCTAAGCTGCTAGAACACTACTAATCTACTAATAAGGGATAACTGGACTTGACACAAGGTGTAAGTACCATAAGGTACCCAATATAAGCCAGGCCAGCCTCCTACACAGCAACATTGTAGCGCCTAATCCTGCTGGATTTCTCGACTGTTTCCTGGTGGTGCATGCTCTGAGTGCTGTCTGCCTTCAACCTGCACTGGAAGCCAAGAAGAAATCTCCCATGGGTTGACGGAATCTTCCCACTGCTAACGCAGGCACTAAACTTCTGCAACACCGGTCCTCTGGGTCCCCTCTCATTTTGACGAGCATGGTCACTGGAATACAGGAGCTGGAGCCAAGTGACCCCTACAGTCCAGTAGTCCTTCTGTCCAAATTTGGTGGAGGTAAGTCCTTGCCTCCCAATGACAGACAGTAATCCTGTGTACTGCGTGATCTGCAGCTGCTAGGGGTTCTATGCTCTTTTGCAAGGAAGTATTCATGCACAGCATAGCCCAGGTCCCCAACACTCCGTCCTGCATTGCTCAAATTGCTGAGTTGACCACCGGCTTCGTAGGACCCTCCTTTGTAATATTGAGACGAGTGCCATGCTCAGATTTCTTGAATGCCTGTTCAAGTGCCTCTGCGGGTGGTGCATGCTTCTGCATGGGCTCTCTGTGCTGCTGAGCGCCCCCTCTGTCTCCTTCTCCAAGGGGCGACCTCCTGGTCATTCCTGTGGCCCAGGCAGTACCCATTTTCTTCAAACGCGACCATTGCAGCTAGCAAGACTGGTTTGAGGACTTTCTGCATAGAAACAACTCTGCATCCTCCAGCACTCTGTGGGACATCTTCTGTGCAAAGGAGAAGTTCTTGGCGCCTTCCGTTGTTGCAGAATCTTCAGCTTTTTCCACCCAGAGGCAGCCCTTTTGCACCTTCATCCGCGGTTTAGTGGGCTCCTGCTCCCCCTGGACACTTGCGTGGCTCTTGGACTTGGTCCCCTTCCTTTACAGGTACTCAGGTCCAGGAATCCGTCTTCAGTGCTTTGCAGTCAGTTGTTGCCTTTGCAGAATCCCCTATCACGACTTTCCTGTGTTTCTGGGGTAGTAGGGTAACGTTACTCCTACTTTTCAAGGTCTTTGGGTGGGGTATCTTGGACACCCTTAGTGTTTTCTTACACTCCCAGCGACCCTCTACACACTACACTAGGTCTGGGGTCCATTCGTGGTTCGCATTCCACTTTTGGAGTATATGGTTTGTGTTGCTCCTAGGCCTATTGTGTCCTAATGCATCCTATTGTATTCTACAGTGTTTGCACTGCTTTTCTAACTGTTTACCTACCTGATTTTGGTTTGTGTGTATATTTTGTGTATTTTACTTACCTCCTAAGGGAGTATATCATCTGAGATACTTTTGGGATATTGGGCCAGATGCAGGAAACGGATAGCGACTTGCAAACGGCAAAAATTGCCATTTGCGACTCGCTAATCGCGTTTCCCTATGCAGAAATGCATATTGCGAGTCGGTACCGACTCGCAATATGCATTTCAGAATCGCAAATAGGAAGGGGTGTTCCCTTCCTATTTGCGATTCGGAGTGGTATGCAATACCATTTGCGACCGCATTTGCGGTCGCAAATGGTGTCGCAGTTACCATCCACTTCAAGTGGATGGTAACCCACTCGCAAATTGAAAGGGGTCCCCATGGGACCCCTTCCACTTTGTGAATGGACCCACAAATATTTTTTCAGGGTAGGTAGTGGTCCCAGGGACCACTACCTGCCCTGAAATAAAACCGAAACTAAAGGTTTCTGATTTTTTTTTAAGTGCAGCTCGTTTTCCTTTAAGGAAAACGGGCTACACTTAAAAAAAAAAACTGCTTTATTTAAAAGCAGTCACGAACATGGAGGTCTGCTGACTACAGCAGGCCTCCATGTTTGCGAGTTCCTAGACTCGCTATGGGGCCGCAATTTGGGACCCACCTCATGAATATTGATGAGGTGGGTCATTGCGACCCCATAGCGAGTCGCAGACAGTGTCTGAGACACCGTTCTGCATTGGAAATTGCGACTTGCAATTTGCGAGTCACTCCGACTCGTAAATTGCAAGTCGCAATTCCCAACTTTGCTACATCTGGCCCATTGTCACTAAAATAAAGTACCTTTATTTTTAGTAACTCTGAGCATTGTGTTTCTTATGATATAGTGCTATATGACATAAGTGGTATAGTAGGAGCTTTGCATGTCTCCTAGTTCAGCCTAAGCTGCTCTGCTATAGTTACCCCTATCAGCCTAAGCTGCTAGAACACTACTAATCTACTAATAAGGGATAACTGGACCTAGCACAAGGTGTAAGTGCCATCAGGTACCCAATATAAGCCAGGCCAGCCTCCTACATTGGTGGTGCAGCGGTGGGATAAGTACTTGTAACTGCTTTACCACTTTGTCATTGGTGCTTTTCATAAGAAAAACATCTACCAAATACTTCAGAATATACACAGTTAACCTAAACAGTTTTACTTTCTTTCTTTAAACTTTCTAAAACATTTCTGAAAAGTTTTCCAAAGTTTTGAAAAGTTTGAAAAAGTTTTTCTCTTTTCTTTAAAAGTTTCTAAACTTTTTTCTCTCTTTCTAACAGTCATGTCTGTAGTAGAACTTACTCCCACAGTTGTCCAGGCAGTCTATGGTAGTTTAAACTTTAAAAGTTTGAGGGGTCTCTGCATTGAAAGAGGTTTTAGCATTGGTAAGAACCCTACCAAAGGTCTTCTCCTTAGCCTTCTCCTAGAAAGTGAACAGAACCAGTCTGGCCCATCCCAGGATCAGGAGGTAGAGGAGGGGGGTACCCAGCAAGACTACGAGGAGTCCCCTGAGGATGCTGGGGAAGGTTCATCCAAAGACCTGCCAGCTAACAGGCCATCTAGTGACACTGGTAGTGGGAGGGGGGTCACACACACTAGTAGGGCACCATTCACTCCTAAAGGCCAGGTTACTAGAGTCCAGCCAGTTAGAGACAGGTCACATTCTGCCAATTCCCACATTTCTTCTGTGTCCCAGAATTCTGAAGCCTCCCACCCTGTGGATAACC
Source organism: Pleurodeles waltl (assembly GCF_031143425.1). Classification (NCBI taxonomy): domain Eukaryota; kingdom Metazoa; phylum Chordata; class Amphibia; order Caudata; family Salamandridae; genus Pleurodeles; species Pleurodeles waltl. The sequence continues at coordinate 685,235,223 of NC_090447.1, forward strand.
TGATGGAAAGGGAACTCAGAAAGCTAAAGTTGGAAGAGGCCAGGCTGAAGCTAAGACAGTAGCAGCTGGTCTTAGACAGGGAATCTCTAGATGTAGAGAGGGAAAGGCAGCGGTTGGGGTTAGTTCCCCATGGTGGTAGCAACAGTGTTTTTGATAGCAATCCTGTAAGAGAACAAGATTCCAGAAACCTGCATAAGATAGTCCCCCCTTACAAGGAGGGGGATGTCATTAACAAGTGGTTTGCTGCACTTGAGAGGCCTTGTATGGTACAGTTGGTCCCTCAAAGGCAGTGGGCTGCTATTTTGTAGCTATCTTTCACTGGTAAGGGTAGGGATTGTCTCCTTACTGTCAGAGAAAGTGATGCTAATAATTACAAAGTTTTGAAGGATGTACTCTTGGATGGATTTGGCTTAACCACTGAACAATACAGGATAAAGTTCAGAGATACCAGAAAAGAGTCCTCTCAAGACTGGACTGACTTGGTAGACTGTTCAGTGAAAGCCTTTGGAGGGTTGGTTACATGGCAGTAAGGTGACTGACTATGAAAGTCTAAATAATCTAATCCTGAGAGAGCATATTTTGAACAATTGTGTGTCTGATTTGTTGCACCAGTACTTGGTAGACTCAGATCTGACCTCTCCCAAGAATTGGGAAAGAAGGCAGACAAATTGGTCAGAACAAGATTGAACAGAAAAGTTCATCCAGGTGGTGACAAGGATGACAAGAAGAAAGATGGTGAGAAATCTCAAGATAAGCATGGGGATAAAGGTAAAACTAAAGATCCTTCTTCAAATCCTAAACACTCCCCAGGGGTGGGGATAAATCATCTTCTTCCTCTTCTTCACAATCCATACACTAAAAAGCCTTGGTGCTATGTGTGTAAAAATAAAGGCCATAGGCCAGGGGATAAGTCCTGCCCAGGTAAACCCCCTGAGCCTACCACCACTAATACATCAAACTCTAGTTCCCCTAGCAGTAGTGGTAATAGTGGTGGGACTGTTGGCAACAGTCAAAATAAGGGTGTAGTTGGGTTCACTTATGGGTCCATCATAGAAACTGGGGTAGTCAGTCCCAAGACAGTTTCCGTCACACCAGGTGGCATTGGCCTTGCCACACTGGCTGCTTGTCCCCTTACAATGGATAAGTACAGGCAGTCAGTTTAAAAAAAATATGTTGAGGCTCAGGCCTACAGGGACACAGGTGCCAGTATCACTTGGTGACTGAAAACCTAGTGTCTCGAGCACAACACATCATCAGACAACAGTACAAGATTATTGATGTCCATAACTCCACTCAGTTCCTCCCCTTAACTATAATTCAGTTTAGTTGGGGTGGAGTTACTGGCCCTAAGCAGGTGGTAGTATCACCTAGCTTACCTGTATAGTGTCTCTTAGGTAATGACCTATAGACCTCAGGTTGGGCTGAGGTTGAATTTAAGAACCATGCAGCCATGCTGAGTATCCCTGAGGAATTGCTTCCTCTCATTTCAGCTGAAATGAAAAAGCAAAGGAGAGAAAAAGGCCTGAAAACAAAAATCAGGATCCTTCTCTAACAACAGGTAGAAAGGGCATCAAAGTACCCCCTACCCACCCTGCCATTAAGGATACCATTCCTGTGGTGGGAGAAACCTCTCCTGGGGTGGCACCTGTACCAAGGGAACCATCAGCTAACACAGCTGTACTCCCTGAGGTGGTAGTACCTTTCTGTGGGATAACTAATATTGGTGAGAAAAAGTGCACCATTTTAGTTAACATGGAGCATCCCTCCCACCCTCCCAGAGAAACTTTAGTGCAGCAACCCTGCACTGCCTCACAACACTTAGGACAGCAACCCTGCCCTAGTGTGGAGCTTATAGGACAGCAGCCCTGCCCTGTTCCAACTCAAGAGAAACAGCATTCCTGTTCTCTCTGACAGCCATATGGACAATGTTTTTGCCCAGCTATGGCTTTATTGTGACAGCATCCCTGTCAGACATTCTAATCATTTGACATAGGCCCAGTGGACAATTACCACTGCTCTAAACTAATACATACTAATAGGAACTCTGAGAATATAACTTCACATTGTTGGCTAGCTAAAAAAACTACTTCAAACAGGGTGGTTCACATCCCCACAGGAAAGTAACCATACAGTGGATGATAAAGGGAGTAACCAATCTATTGCAGAGCTACTCTCCACTTATCACCACTTAGACAATAAAGACTCAACTGGCCAAGGTTAGCCTTATTATCCTTCGTTTGGGGGGGTTGTGTAGGAAGGTAGCCTCTTTCTAGCCTTGTTACCCCCACTTTTGGCCTGTTTATGAGTATATGTCAGGGTGTTTTTACTGTCTCACTGGGATCCTGCTAGCCAGAGGCCCCAGTGCTCATAGTGGAAACCCTATTTGTCAATGTGTTTTATATGTCTCACTGGGATCCTGCTAGCCGGGACCCCAGTGCTCATAGTTTGTGTCCTCAATATGTTCCCTGTGTGGTGCCTAACTGTGCCACTGAGACTCTGCTAACCAGAATCTCAGTGCTTATGCTCTCTCTGCTTTTAAAATTGTCACTGCAGGCTAGTGACCATTTTTACCAATTCTGATTGGCACACTGGAATACCCTTATAATTCCCTAGTATATGGTACCTACGTACCCAGAGTATTGGGGTTCCAAGAGATCCCTATGGGCTGCAGCATTTCTTTTGCCACCCATAGGGAGCTCAGACCAATATTACACAGGACTGCCACTGCAGCCTGAGTGAAATAACATCCACTTTATTTCACAGCCATTTTACACTGCACTTAAGTAACTTATAAGTCAGCTTTATGTCTAACCCTCACCTAGTGAAGGTTAGGTGCAAAGTTACTAAGTGTGAGGGCACCCTGGCACAAGCCAAGGTACCCCCACGTTGTTCAGGGCAATTTCCCCAGACTATGTGAGTGAGGGGACACCATTACACGTGTGCATTACACATAGGTCAATACCTATATGTAGCTTCACAATGGTAACTCCAAATATGGCCATATAACATGTCTAAGATCACGGAATTGTCCCCCCATGCAAATTTGATATTGGGGTGCCAATCCCATGCATCCCCGGGGCTCCAGCATGGACCCCGGGTACTGCCAAACCAGCTCTCTGCGGTTTTCACTGCAGCTACCGCTGCTGCCAACCCGCAGACAGGCTTCTGCCCTCCTGGGGTCTGGGCAGCGCAGTCCCAGGAAGGCAGAACAGAGGATTTCCTCTGAGAGAGGGTGTTACACCCTCTCCCTTTGAAAATAGGTGTTAAGGGCTGGGGAGAAGTAGCCTCCCCCAGCCTCTGGAAATGCTTTGAAGGGCACAGATGGTGCCCTCCTTGCATAAGCCAGTCTACAAATGTTCAGGGATCACCCAGCCCCTGCTATGGCACGAAACTGCACAAAGGAAAGAGGAGTGACCCCTCCCCTGTCCATCACCACCCCAGGGGTGGTGCCCAGAGCTCCTCCAGTGTGTCCCAGACCTCTGCCATCTTGAATGCTGAGGTGTGAGGGCACAATGGAGGCCTCTGAGTGGCCAGTGCCAGCAGGTGACGTCAGAGACCCCTTCTGATAGGTGCTTACCTGGTTTGGTGGCCAATCCTCCTCTTAGGGCTCTTTAGGGTCTCTCCTGTGGGTTTCTCATCCGATACCGAATGCACGAGCTCACCAGAGTTCCTCTGCATCTCCCTCTTCGACTTCTGCCAAGGATCGACCACTGACTGCTCCAGGACGCCTGCAAAACCGCAACAAAGTAGCAAGACGACTACCAGCAACATTGTAGCATCTAATCCTGCCAGCTTTTTCGACTGTTTCCTGGTAGTGCCTGCTCTGAGGGCTGTCTGCCTTCACCCTGCACTGGAAGCCAAGAAGAAATCCTGCGTGGGTTGATGGAATCTTCCACCTGCTAACGCAGGCACCAAACTTCTGCATCTCCATTCCTCTGGGTCCCCTCTCATCTCGATGAGCGTGGTCCCTGGAACACAGGAGCTTGATCCAAGTGACCCCGACAGTCCAGTGGTCCTTCTGTCTAAATTTGGTGGAGGTAAGTCCTTGCCTCCCCACACCAGACAGTAATCCTGTGTACTGCGTGATCTGCAGCTGCTAGGGCTTCTGTGCACTTTTGTAAGGAATCCTTCGTGCACAGCATAGCTCAGGTCCCCAGCACTCCGTCCTGCATTGCTCAACTCGCTGAGTTGAACACCAGCTTCGTGGGACCCTCCTTTGTTGTGTTGAGACAACTGCCGTGCTCAGATTTCTTGAACGCCTGTTCAAGTGCTTCTGCGGGTGCTGCCTGCTTCTGCGTGGGCTCTCTGTGCTGCTGAGTGCCCCCTCTGTCTCCTCCTCCAAGGGACGACCTCCTGGTCCTTCCTGGGCTCTGGCAGCACCCATTTTCTTTAACTGCAACCTTTGCAGCTAGCAAGGCTTGTTTGTGGTCTTTCTGTAAAGAAACAACTCTGCACCATCCAGCACGCCATGGGACAGCTCCTGTGCAAAGGAGAAGTTCCTGGTATCTTCCGTTGTTGCAGAATCTTCAGCTTCTTCCACCTGGAGGCAGCCCTTTTGCACCTTCATCGGGGGTTTAGTGGGATCCTGCCCCCCTGGACACTTGCGTGACTCTTGGACTTGGTCCCCTCCTTTACAGTTCCTCAGGTCCAGGAATCCGTCTTCAGTGCTTTGCAGTCAGTTGTTGCCTTTGCAGAATCTCCTATCACAACTTTCCTGTGTTTCTGGGGAAGTAGGGTAACTTTATTCCTACTTTTCAGAGTCTTGGGGTGGGGTATCTTGGACACCCTTAGTGTTTTCTTACACTCCCAGCGACCTTCTACACACTGCACTAGGCCTGGGGTCCATTCGTGGTTCACATTCCACTTTTAGAGTATATTTTTTGTGTTGCCCATAGGCCTATTGCATCCTATTGTATTCTACAGTGTTTGAACTACTTTTCTAACGGTTTACTTACCTGATTTTGGTTTGTGTGTATATTTTGTGTATTTTACTTACCTCCTAGGGGAGTATATCCTCTGTGATATTTTTGGCACATTGTCACTAAAATAAAGTACCTTTATTTTTAGTAACTCTGAGTATTGTGATTCTTATGATATAGTGCTACATGATATAAGTGGTATAGTAGGAGCTTTGCATGTCTCCTAGTTCAGCCTAAGCTGCTCTGCTATAGCTACCTCTATCAGCCTAAGCTGCTAGAACACTACTAATCTACTAATAATGGATAACTGGACCTGGCACAAGGTGTAAGTACCATCAGGTACTCACCATAAGCCAGACCAGCCTCCTACAGTACCTAAGGTATTTACACCTTGTACCAGGTCCAGGTATTCCCTTTTACTTAAATGTAGCCAATATCTAGAAGCCAGGCTCTCTAGCGGTAGCTGTGGATGAGCAGCCAATGCTTATAAAGGAGACATGCAAAGCTCATGCAATAGCATGGTAGTCACGCAGCACTTTTACACATGAAAGAAACCACACAGTGTTAAAAAAAGGTACTTTGTTATGGTAACACAGTACCAAAAATACTATAGAGGCAATACTCCCTTAGGAGGTAAGTAATACACATGTTGTATACACTAATTGTCAGAAATAGGCATAAGAATAGTTAGAAAACAGTGCAAATAGTGTTAAACACAATAGAGAATAGTGGCCCTAGGGAAAGCACAAATCATATACTAAATAAATGGAATTCAAGAGTGTCACCCCCACCTAGATAAGTGGAGTGTGTAGAGGGCCACTGGAGGTAGCAGGAAAACACTAAGGTAAGTACCACAACACCCCCCCAGCAACCAGGAAAGCAGGACTAAATTACTAGAATTGGAAGACCTGTGGTGGAAAGAGGGGACCAAGTCCAGAAGACACAGGAGAGTCCAGTGGGGGAGGAGCCCCTACCCACTAAGCTGAGGTTAACAGGAGTTGGTCGACGGTGAGAAAGGAAAGTCAGCACTGCAGCCCTGGATTCGGAGTTAAGTTCCTGGAGCATGGAGGTGAAGTCCCACATTGGAAAGAAGATTGCAGTTGGGTTTGCATGTCCTGATTCCACCAACAAGCCTTTGCACAGGCAAAACCTGCGGGTGGCAGGAAGTTGTAGAGACCTATGTCCAGCACATGGTTAAAATAGCATCCTGCACTCACAAAGGCCAGTAAAGTGGATCTGGAGTTTGTGGGGGCGCCCCTGCTAGTACAGGGGTGTCTTCACACACAGGTACCTGCACCCTGCCCCTCTAGGCTGAGAGGGCATACCATAGGTGGTGCCATGGTGCAGTGACCTATAGTAAAAAAGGGCGCATGCACCTGGTTCACGCAGACTGCAATGGCAGGCCTTCAGAAACTTTTGAATGGGCTCCCTATGGGTGGCAGAATAACTACTGCAGCCATTAGGGATCCCCTGGTACCTATGTACCATTTACTAGGGGCTTCCATGGGGGCACCAGTATGCAAATTGTGGGATGAAATGTCACCAGTAACCAAATTTAAAGGAGAGAGCATAATCACTGGGGTCCTGGTTAGCAGGATCCAAGTGAACACAGTCAAACACACTGACAAACAGGCCAAAAAGTGGGGGTAACCAAGCTAGAAAGACGCTACTTTCCTGCAAGGATTATGGCACAATAGTTGCCCTCTCAATGAGTTTACCTCCAAGTCATGCCCAGAAAAATCAACTGGACAGAAGGTTGTCAAAAGGCCTTTGACACTGAAGAAAGCTATGTGCTCTGCTCCAGTTCTACAAGCACAAGACTACTCCAAGGAATTCATAGACCAGACAGATGCTTCAGAAATGGGGATATGAGTGGTCCTTTCCCAAAGGAATGATGATGGACACGACCAGCCTATTGCTTTTATTAACATAAAAGCTACTTCCTAGGGAGCAAATATGGAGTGCCATAGAGAGGGAGGCCTTTGATGTGATTTGGGCTCTGAAAAAGTTGATGCCATACATGTTTGGCTCTCACTTCACTTTTGAGACTGATCACAGGCCTCTCAGATGGCTACAACATATGAAAGGTGGGAACCCCGAACTGCTTAGGTGGTCCATTTCCCTACAGGGGATGGACTTTAAAGTGGAACACAGACCTGAGACTGCCCATGCCAATGCAGATGGCCTCTCCAGGTTCTTCCACTTAGAAGATAGAGACTCACTAGGAAAAGGGTAGTCTCATCCTCTGGGGCGGTAGTGTGAGAGGAGCCCTCTTTTTGCATGGATAGCCCCCACTTTTTGACTGATGTTGATATGTCCTAGACGTTGTAGTTCCCAGGGCCCCTGCTAACCAGGGTCCCTGGGCCAGAGCTCTTTCCCTAAATCTGTTGTGATACTTGGCACAATTGGATACACTCTTAACTTTCCCTGTAAGTGCTAGTAAATGGGTACCCATGTACCTAGGGCATGGGGTATTAAGGGTAAGCCCCTGAAGGCAGCAGCACTGACTGTGCCACCCTCTAGGGCCCTGCACCCAGATACACCCATTGCAAACTGAGTGTTCTGGGGCTAACCTAAAAGACCAGTTTGATTTGGCACACTCCCTGTGTGCCCTGTCCACCCTACACTGCATATGTTATGGATTAGTCACCCCTCTTGCAGGCCTTTCAGCCCTAAGGCCGGGTGCACCATACTATATGTGAGGGCATAGTTGCATGAGCAATATGCCCCCACTGTGTCCTTGCCAAACCTGGGAAATAGTGAGTGAACAGAGCAGCCATTTTAAGTACATGTACTGGACACTGGTCAAACACGAGTTCCCTAGCTACATGATGGCCACTCTGCACCCTGGGTTGTTTGGTATCAAACAACTCATGAAGATAAATCCAAACTGGTACTAGTAGTGGATGTATTCCTAAATGTACCCATGGGACACTTTAGAGGTGCCCCCTGCAAAAGCTAACCTAACTGACATGGTTACTGACTGGTTCCATCAAGCATGCCACCTCCAGATAGCCAATATACAAACCCTGGAGGAGAGCCTCTCTGGTTTGTAAGACAATGCCCTTCCTGGTTGGAAGAGCTAACACCCCCCTCCCTCAGGAATGTGCACTCTCCTGGTGGTGAGCTTCAAAGGGCTACCGCCCTTGAAACTCAAGTCCCCAGGCCTGCTACTAGAAGCAGATGGCTTCCCCTTTGTCCACCCCTACTTTTGGTGGGAGCAAAAGTGGCAAACCACACAAAGGATAGGAGGAGGGGTCTCACTGAGCATGCACCACACCTAGGCATTTGCAGGTGAAGTGGACCCTCCATTTAATTTTCCTACATTTTGGATGACAGGAAAACAGACAATGAGGTTTAAGGTAGTGACCCTTCCCACAGGAAGTGGTCACTGTAGTGGGTGTAGCCACCCAAGGGTAAGTGTCCCATTGGATACTACCATTTCCCCCTAAAACGCTCACTAAATTCAGCATTTAGTGGGCTCCCCTAGAGCAAGAAACCAGATTCATCAGGAAGAAAAGAAGACAGCACCAAAGAACCCAACAGCATGAGAACTGAGGACCTGCTTCACCAAGGGCACTGCCTGCTGCACCAGAGTCCTGACAATCACTGCTGTGGAACAGCTGACCACTGGACTGACATCAAAAGACCCAGAGGACCTCCAGACTTTACAAATAGAGAGAGATCTCACTCCTGAGTGGAAACACCACTCAAGAAACTTAAGAAACCTGCAAAGAACCATCAAACCAGTGAGGGTCAACTTCACCGACTGGATGATCGCTCCACAACCGGAAGTCGCAGCTACAAGTGTGCCAAATTTGTTGGCACTGCACCCTCCTGTGGCTGAGTTGTGCCAATACCCCAGGTACTGGTTGTAGGAGGCTGGCCTGGCTTGTAGTGGGTACCAAGGGGTACTTACACCTTGCACCAGGTCCAGGTATCCCTTATTAGTGTAGAGGGGTGTCTAGCAGCTTAGGCTGATAGAAAAGGTAGCTTAGCAGAGCAGCTTAGGCTGAACTAGGAGACGAGTGAAGCTCCTACAGTACCACTAGTGTCATATGTACAATATCATAAGAAAACACAATACACAGATATAGAAAAAATAAAGGTACTTTATTTTTATGACAATATGCCAAAGTATCTCAGTGAGTACCCTCAGTATGAGGATAGCAAATATACACAAGATATATGTACACAATACCAAAATATGCAGTAATAGCAATAGAAAACAGTGCAAACAATGTATAGTCACAATAGAATGCAATGGGGGCACATAGGGATAGGGGCAACACAAACACTATACTCGAGAACTGGAATGCGAACCACGAATGGACCCCAAACCTATGTGACCTTGTAGAGGGTCGCTGGGACTGTAAGAAAACAGTGAGGGTTAGAAAAACAGCCCACCCCAAGATCCTGAAAAGTGGGTGCAAAGTGCACCTAAGTTCCCCAAAGAGCACAGAAGTCGTGATTGGGGAATTCTGCAAGAAAGACCAACACCAGCAATGCAACAACGATGGATTTCCAGACGAGAGTACCTGTGGAACAAGGGGACCAAGTCCAAGAGTCACGATCAAGTCGGGAGTGGGCAGATGCCCAGGAAATGCCAGCTGTGGGTGCAAAGAAGCTGCCACTGGATGGTAGAAGCTGTGGATTCTGCAGGAACGAAGAGGGCTAAAAACTTACCCTTTGGAGGATGGATGTCCAACGTCGTGAAGAAGCTTGCAGAGGTGTTTTCGTGCAGAAAGACCGCAAACAAGCCTTGCTAGCTGCAAGGGTTGTGGTTAGGGTTTTTGGATGCTGCTGTGGCCCAGGAGGGACCAGGATGTCGCCAATTGCGTGAGGAGACAGAGGGGGCGCCCAGCAAAACAAGGAGCGCACTCAGAAGCAAGCAACACCCGCAGAAGTGCCGGAACAGGCACTACGAAGTGGAGTGAACTGGAGCTCACCAGAAGTCACAAAGGAGGGTCCCACGATGCCAACTCAGGAGGTCGTGCACTGCAGGTTAGAGTGCCGGGGACCCAGGCTTGGCTGTGCACAAAGGAAATCCTGGAAGAGTGCACAGGAGCCGGAGCAGCTGCAAATCACGCGGTTCCCAACAATGCAGTCTAGCGTGGGGAGGCAAGGACTGACCTCCACGAAACTTGGACTGAAGAGTCACTGGACTGTGGGAGTCACTTGGACAGAGTTGCTGAGTTCAAGGGACCTCGCTCGTCGTGCTGAGAGGAGACCCAGAGGACCGGTTGTGAGAAAGTAGCCTCTTTCTAGCCTTGTTACCCCCACTTTTGGCCTGTTTGTGAGTGTATGTCAGGGTGTTTTCACTGTCTCACTGGGATCCTGCTAGCCAGGGCCCAGTGCTCATAGTGAAAACCCTATGTTTTCAGTATGTTTGTTATGTGTCACTGGGACCCTGCTAGTCAGGACCCCAGTGCTCATAAGTTTGTGGCCTATATGTATGTGTTCCCTGTGTAGTGCCTAACTGTCTCACTGAGGCTCTGCTAACCAGAACCTCAGTGGTTATGCTCTCTCATTTCTTACAAATTGTCACTAACAGGCTAGTGACCAATTTTACCAATTTACATTGGCTTACTGGAACACCCTTATAATTCCCTAGTATATGGTACTGAGGTACCCAGGGTATTGGGGTTCCAGGAGATCCCTATGGGCTGCAGCATTTCTTTTGCCACCCATAGGGAGCTCTGACAATTCTTACACAGGCCTGCCACTGCAGCCTGAGTGAAATAACATCCACTTTATTTCACAGCCATTTTACACTGCACTTAAGTAACTTATAAGTCACCTATATGTCTAACCTTTACCTGGTAAAGGTTAGGTGCAAAGTTACTTAGTGTGAGGGCACCCTGGCACTAGCCAAGGTCCCCCCCACATTATTCAGGGCCAATTCCCTGAACTTTGTGAGTGCGGGGACACCATTACACGCGTGTACTACATATAGGTCACTACCTATATGTAGCTTCACAATGGTAACTCCGAATATGGCCATGTAACATGTCTAAGATCATGGAATTGCCCCCTCTATGCCATCCTGGCATTGTTGGCACAATTCCATGGTCCTAGTGGTCTGTAGCACAGACCCTGGTACTGCCAAACTGCCTTTCCTGGGGTTTCACTGCAGCTGCTGCTGCTACCAACCCCTCAGACAGGTTTCTGCCCCCTGGGGTCAAGCCAGGCTTGTCCCAGGATGGCAGAACAAAGGTCTTCCTCTGAGAGAGGGTGTTACACGCTCTCCCTTTGGAAAATGGTGTGAAGGCAGGGGAGGGGTAGCCTCCCCCAGCCTCTGGAAATGCTTTCTTGGGCACAGATGTGCCCAATTCTGCATAAGCCAGTCTACACCGGTTCAGGGACCCCTTAGCCCTGCTCTGGCGCAAAACTGGACAAAGGAAAGGGGAGTGACCACTCCCCTGACCTGCACCTCCCCTGGGAGGTGTCCAGAGCTCCTCCAGTGTGCTCCAGACCTCTGCCATCTTGGAAACAGAGGTGCTGCTGGCACACTGGACTGCTCTGAGTGGCCAGTGCCACCAGGTGACGTCAGAGACTCCTTCTGATAGGCTCCTTCAGGTGTTAGTAGCCCATCCTCTCTCCTAGGTAGCCAAACCCTCTTTTCTGGCTATTTAGGGTCTCCGTCTCTGGGGAAACTTTAGATAACGAATGCAAGAGCTCATCCGAGTTCCTCTGCATCTCTCTCTTCACCTTCTGCCAAGGAATCGACTGCTGACCGCGCTGGAAGCCTGCAAACCTGCAACATAGTAGCAAAGACGACTACTGCAACTCAGTAACGCTGATCCTGCCGCCTTCTCAACTGTTTTCCTGGTGGTGCATGCTGTGGGGGTAGTCTGCCTCCTCTCTGCACTAGAAGCTCCGAAGAAATCTCCCGTGGGTCGACGGAATCTTCCCCCTGCAACCGCAGGCACCAAAAAGCTGCATTACCGGTCCCTTGGGTCTCCTCTCAGCATGACGAGCGAGGTCCCTCGAATCCAGCAACTCTGTCCAAGTGACTCCCACAGTCCAGTGACTCTTCAGTCCAAGTTTGGTGGAGGTAAGTCCTTGCCTCACCTCGCTAGACTGCATTGCTGGGAACCGCGACTTTTGCAGCTACTCCGGCCCCTGTGCACTTCCGGCGGAAATCCTTTGTGCACAGGCAAGCCTGGGTCCACGGCACTCTAACCTGCATTGCACGACTTTCTAAGTTGGTCTCCGGCGACGTGGGACTCCTTTGTGCGACTTCGGGTGAGCACCATTTCACGCATCCTTGTAGTGCCTGTCTCTGGCACTTCTCCGGGCGCTACCTGCTGCTAAGAGGGCTCCTTGTCTTGCTCGACGTCCCCTCTACCTCCTGGTCCAATTTGCGACCTCCTGGTCCCTCCTGGGCCACAGCAGCGTCCAAAAACTCTAACCGCACAATTTGCAGCTAGCAAGGCTTGTTGGCTTTCTTTTGGCGGGAAAACACTTCTGCACGACTCTCCACGGCGAGCGGAATCCGTCCACCAAAGGGGAAGTCTCTAGCCTTTTTCGTTCCTGCAGAAACCTCAGCTTCTTCTGTCCAGTAGAAGCTTCTTTGCATCCACAGCTGGCATTTCCTGGGCATCTGCCCATCTCCGACTTGCTTGTGACTTTTGGACTTGGTCCCCTTGTTCCCCAGGTACCCTAGATTGGAAATCCATCGTTGTTGCATTGTTGGTTTGTGTCTTTCCTGCATTATTCCTCTAACACGACTTCTTTGTCCTTAGGGGAACTTTAGTGCACTTTGCACTCACTTTTCAGGGTCTTGGGGAGGGTTATTTTTCTAACTCTCACTATTTTCTAATAGTCCCAGCGACCCTCTACAAGGTCACATAGGTTTGGGGTCCATTTGTGGTTCGCATTCCACTTTTGGAGTATATGGTTTGTGTTGCCCCTATCCCTATGTTTCCCCATTGCATCCTATTGTAACTATACATTGTTTGCACTGTTTTCTAAGACTATACTGCATATTTTTGGTACTGTGTACATATATCTTGTGTATATTTCCTATCCTCTCACTGAGGGTACACTCTAAGATACTTTGGCATATTGTCATAAAAATAAAGTACCTTTATTTTTAGTATAACTGTGTATTGTGTTTTCTTATGATATTGTGCAAGTGACACTTGTGGTACTGTAGTAGCTTCACACGTCTCCTAGTTCAGCCTAAGCTGCTCTGCTAAGCTACCATTATCTATCAGCCTAAGCTGCTAGACACCCTATACACTAATAAGGGATAACTGGGCCTGGTGCAAGGTGCAAGTACCCCTTGGTACTCACTACAAGCCAGTCCAGCCTCCTACACCGGTGATGCAGCTCTTTGGTGCCTGCGGTTGCAGGGGGAAGATTCCGTCGACCCACAGGAGATTTCTTCAGAGCTTCTAGTGCAGAGAGGAGGCAGACTACCCCCACAGCATGCACCACCAGGAAAACAATTGAGAAGGCGGCAGGAACAGAGTTACAAGGTCGCAGTAGTCGTCTTTGCTACTTTGTTGCAGTTTTGCAGGCTTCCAGCGCGGTCAGCAGTCGATTCCTTGGCAGAAGGTGAAGAGAGAGATGCAGAGGAACTCTGATGAGCTCTTGCATTCGTTATCTAAAGAATTCTCGAAAGCAGAGACCCTAAATAGCAAGAAAAGGAGGTTTGGCTACTTAGGAGAGAGGATAGGCTAGCAACACCTGGAGGAGCCTATCAGAAGGAGTCTCTGATGTAACCTGCTGGCACTGGCCACTCAGAGCAGTCCAGTGTGCCAGCAGCACCTCTGTTTCCAAGATGGCAGAGGTCTGGAGCACACTGGAGGAGCTCTGGGCACCTCCCAGGGGAGGTGCAGGTCAGGGGAGTGGTCACTCCCCTTTCCTTTGTCCAGTTTCGTGCCAGAGCAGGGCTGGGGGATCCCTGAACCAGTGTAGACTGGCTTATGCAGAGATGGGCACCACCTGTGCCCATCAAAGCATTTCCAGAGGCTGGGGGAGGCTACTCCTCCCCAGCCCTGACACCTTTTTCCAAAGGGAGAGGGTGTAACACCCTCTCTCTGAGGAAGTCCTTTGTTCTGCCTTCCTGGGCCAAGCCTGGCTGGACCCCACAAGGGCAGAAACCTGTCTGAGGGGTTGGCAGCAGCAGCAGCTGCAGTGAAACCCCGGGAAAGGTAGTTTGGCAGTACCCGGGTCTGAGCTAGAGACTCGGGGGATCATGGAATTGTCTCCCCAATGCCAGAATGGCATTGGGGTGACAATTCCATGATCTTAGACATGTTACATGGCCATGTTCGGAGTTACCATTGTGACGCTATACATTTGTCGTGACATATGTATAGTGCATGCGTGTAATGGTGTCCCCGCACTCACAAAGTCCGGGGAATTTGCCCTGAACAATGTTGGAGCACCTTGGCTAGTGCCAGGGTGCCCACACACTAAGTAACTTAGCACCCAACCTTTACCAGGTAAAGGTTAGACATATAGGTGACTTATAAGTTACTTAAGTGTAGTGGTAAATGGCTGTGAAATAACGTGGACGTTATTTCACTCAGGCTGCACTGGCAGGCCTATGTAAGAATTGTCAGATCTCCCTATGGGTGGCACAAGAAATGCTGCAGCCCATAGGGATCTCCTGGAACCCCAATACCCTGGGTACCTCAGTACCATATACTAAGGAATTATAAGGGTGTTCCAGTATGCCAATGTAAATTGGTGAAATTGGTCACTAGCCTGTTAGTGACAATTTGGAAAGAAATGAGAAAGCATAACCACTGAGGTTCTGGTTAGCAGAGCCTCAGTGAGACAGTTAGTCATAACACAGGTAACACATACAGGGCACACTTATGAGCACTGGAGCCCTGGCTAGCAGGGTCCCAGTGACACATACAACTAAAACAACATATATACAGTGAAATATGGGGGTAACATGCCAGGCAAGATGGTACTTTCCTACACAACCCCCCCCCCCAAACGAAGGACAATAAGACTAGCCATGACCTGATGAGTCTTCATTGTCTAAGTGGAAATATCTGGAGAGTCCATCTGCATTGGAGTGGGTACTCCCAGGTCTATGTTCCACTGTATAGTCCATTCCCTGTAGGGTTATGGACCACCTCAACAATTTAGGGTTTTCACCTTTCATTTGTTTTAGCCAAAGTAGAGGTTTGTGGTTTGTCTGAACAATGAAGTGAGTGCCAAACAGGTATGGCCTCAACTTCTTCAGTGCCCAGACCACAGCAAAGGCCTCCCTCTCGATGGCAGACCAACGCTTTTCTCTAGGGGTCAACCTCCTGCTGATAAAAGCAACAGGTTGATCCTGGCCCTCAGAATTAAGTTGTGATAAGACTGCCCCTACCCCTAATTCAGATGCATCAGTTTGGACAATGATTTTTTTGGAGTAACAGGGGCTTTTCAGGACAGGTGCAGAGCACATGGCCTGCTTCAGCTCCTCAAAAGCTTTCTGACAGTTTGCTGACCATAATACCTTTTTAGGCATTTTCTTAGATGTGAGGTCATTAAGAGGGGCTGCAATGGAGCCATAGTTCTTTATGAACCTCCTGTAGTACCCAGTGAGGCCTAAAAAGGCTCTCACCTGAGTCTGGGTTGTAGGGGGAATCCAATCTATAATAGTTTGTATTTTCCCCTGAAGTGGTGCAATCTGTTCTCCACCTACCAGGTGTTCCAGATAAACCACTTTCCCCTGCCCTATCTGGCACTTTGAAGCCTTGATAGTGAGGCCTACCTTTTGCAGGGCCTCCAAAACTTTCCACAGGTGGACCAGGTGATCATCCCAGGTGGAGCTAAAGACAGCTATATCATCTAGATATGCTGCACTAAAAGCATCCAACCCTTGCAGATCTGTATTCACCAACCTCTGAAAAGTGGTAGGTGCATTTGTCAACCCAAAAGGCATTACTGTGAATTGGTAGTGCCCTCCAATGATTGAAAATGCAGTTTTTGTTTTTGCATCCTCTGATAACTTGATCTGCCAATAATACCCTGCAGTCAAATCAAAGGTGCTTAGATAATTGGCAGATGCCAGTGTATCTATTAGCTCATCTGCCCTGGGTATAGGGTGAGCATCAGTTTTAGTTACTTGGTTGAGACCTCTATAGTCTACACAAAATCTAATTTCCTTCTTTCCATCTTTGGAATGAGGTTTTGGTACAAGTACCACAGGAGAGGCCCATGGACTTTCAGAGTGCTCAACCACTCCCAGTTCAAGCATTTTCTGAACCTCTTGTTTTATGCAGTCCCTGACATGGTCAGGCTGCCTATAGATCTTACTTTTGACAGGCAAGCTGTCTCCAGTATCTATAGTGTGCTCACACCAAGAAGTGGTGCCTGGGACAGTAGAAAAGAGTTCAGAAAACTGACCCAGGAGACTTATGCAGTGGTCTTTCTGCTCAGCAGTAAGACAATCTGCCAAAACTACACCTTCCACTAGAGCATCTTGTTCTGTGGAAGAGAAGAGATAAGGGAGAGGGTCACTCTCTTCTTCCTGTCCCTCATCTGTTGCCATGAGCAGGGTGAGATCAGCCCTGTCATAGTAGGGTTTCAGGCGATTGACATGGAGCCCCCTAAGGGGGCTCCTGGCAGTGCCTAAGTCAACTAAGTAGGTGACTTCACCCTTTTTCTCAACAATAATGTGGGGTCCACTCCATTTGTCTTGGAGTGCTCTTGGGGCCACAGGCTCCAAGACGCACACTTTCTGCCCTGGTTGGTACTGAATCAGAACAGCTTTCTGGTCATGCCATTGCTTTTGGAGCTCTTGGCTGGCCTGAAGGTTTTTACTGGCCTTTTTCATGTACTCAGCCATCCTAGATCTTAGGCCAAGTACATAATCCACTTTGTCTTGCTTAGGAGCTTTTAAAGGTTGTTCCCAACCCTCCTTCACAAGTGTTAGAGGACCTCTTACAGGGTGTCCAAATAGGAGTTCAAAGGGGCTGAAGCCCACTCCTTTCTGGTGTACCTCCCTGTAAGCAAAAAGGAGGCAAGGTAACAGGACATCCCATCTCCTGCGGAGTTTTTCAGGGAGTCCCATTATCATTCCTTTGAGAGTTTTATTAAACCTCTCAACCAGTCCATTTGTTTGTGGATGATAGGGTGTGGTGAACTTGTATGTCACACCACATTCCTTCCACATGGCCTTTAAGTAAGCAGACATGAAATTGCTTCCCCTGTCTGATACCACCTCTTTTGGGAAGCCCACCCTGGAAAAGATTCCCAGGAGGGTCTTTGCCACTGCAGGAGCTGTAGTGGTCCTTAGAGGAATAGCTTCAGGATATCTGGTGGCATGGTCCACTACCACCAAGATAAACCTATTGCCTGAAGCAGTAGGAGGGTCAAGGGGGCCAACTATGTCAATCCCTACCCTTTCAAAGGGAACCCCAACCACAGGCAGTGGAATAAGGGGTGCCTTTGGAGTGCCACCTGTTTTGCCACTGGCTTGACAGGTTTCACAGGACTTACAAAATTCCATTGTGTCCTCTGACATTCTAGGCCAATGAAACAAGGGGACAAGCCTGTCCCAAGTTTTCATTTGCCCCAAATGTCCAGCTAAGGGAATGTCATGGGCTAGAGTTAGGAGGAACTTTCTGTATTGCTGAGGAATCACCAATCTCCTGGCAGCTCCAGGTTTTGGATCCTTTGCCTCAGTATACAAGAGGTTGTCCTCCCAGTAAACTCTGCGAGAGTCACTGACATCCCCATTTGCTTGTTTGACAGCTTGCTGCCTTAGACCCTCTAGTGTAGGACAGGTATGCTGTGCCACACTCAGCTCCTCCCTGGCAGGCCCCCCTTCACCCAAAAGCTCAGCAGTGTCTGCTTCCAGCTCCTCTGGTGTAGGTTCTGCACAGGGTGGAAATTCTTCTTCCTCAGAAGTTGAATTCACTGTAGAGGGAAGGATAGTAGGTAGTGTTTTACCTTTACTAACCCTAGCTTTAGGGAGCACTTGGTCCATTCTTCCAGGATCCAAGTCACCCTGTTCTTTTTGCTTTTTGGCCTGAGCCCTTGTCAAAGCAAAAATATGCCCAGGAATGCCCAGCATTGCTGCATGAGCCTCCAACTCCACTTCTGCCCAAGCTGATGTCTCTAAATCGTTCCCTAGTAGACAGTCTACAGGTAAATCTGAGGCAACCACAATTTTCTTTGGACCAGGAACCCCCCCCCCCCCAGTTGAGATTCACAACAGCCATGGGGTGGCTAAGAGTGTTGTTATGAGCATCAGTCACTTGATACTGGTGACCGAGTAGGTGTTGTTCAGGGTAGACCAGTTTCTCTATTACCATTGTAACACTGGCACCTGTGTCCCTGTAGGCCTGAACCTCAACACCATTTATTAGGGGCAGTTGCTTGTACTTATCCATGTTAAGGGGACAAGCAACCAAGGTGGCCAAATCAATGGCCCCCTCAGAGACTAACACAGCCTCTGTGGTCTCCCTAACAAGACCAACCCCAACTAAATTACCAAAAGTGAGCCCAGCTACTCCCTTGGATTGGCTATTAGTAGGTTTGCTCCCACCACCACTGCTATTACTAGGGGCACTAGGTGCAGCAGCAGGGGTTGTAGTAGTAGGAGGCTTGGTGCTTTTCTTTGGACAACTGGGATCTGTTGTCCAATGGCCTTTTATTTTACATAAATAGCACCATGGTTTATTTTCTTTATTTTGATTTGAAGAGGATTTGGGCCCACCACCCCCACCAGAGTGTTTTTGTGGGCCTGATGAAGACTCATTTTTAGATTTGTCCCCACCCTTGTCAGAAGACTTACAATCCTTCTTCTTGCCATCCTTGTCACCCCCTGTATGAACTTTTCTGTTCACCATTGTTCTGACCCATTTGTCTGCTTTCTTTCCCAATTCTTGGGGAGAGGTCAGATCAGAGTCTACCAGATACTGGTGTAACAAATCAGACACACAATTATTAAGAATATGCTCTCTCAGGATTAAGTTATACAGGCTTTCATAGTCAGAAACTTTACTGCCATGTAACCACCCCTCCAAGGCCTTCACTGAATGGCCAACAAAGTCTACCCAGTCTTGTGAAGACTCCTTTTTGGTTTCTCTGAACTTGATCCTGTTCTGTTCAGTGGTTAAGCCATAACCATCCAGGAGTGCATTCTTAAGAACTGTAAAATTATTGGCATCACTTTCCTTAACAGTAAGGAGCCTATCCCTACCCTTTCCACTGAAAGATAGCCATAGGATAGCAGCCCACTGCCTTTGAGGGACCTTCTGTACAACACAGGCTCTCTCAAGTGCAGCAAACCACTTGTTAATGTCATCCCCCTCCTTGTAAGGGGGAACTATCTTGTGCAGATTCCTAGAATCATGCTCTTTTGCAGGATGACTATTTGGAATACTGCTGCTGCCACCATGGGGTCCAAACCCCAACCTCTGTCTTTCTTTTTCTAAGTCAAATGCTTCCCTGTCTAGATCCAGCTGTTGCTTCTTAAGCTTCAGCCTGGACTCTTCCACTCCCAATCTATTGAGTTCCCTTTCTAACATTCTGTCATCAGGGAGGGTGGGTTGGGCATGCCTTGACACAGAAGAATGGTGTGAATGAACAGAGGGAGACCTGTCCCTAACAGATGGCACTCTAACATTCTGGCCTATAGAAGTAACACTCCTACTGTGATGAGAACTCACATTAGTACCAGCCATGCTAGGTGGCCTGCTAAGGGGCAGGTTGGGAAGGTTCCCTTCTAACACTTTTACTGGGGGTGCCCCAGAGTCAGAGTGTGAACCATCAGCTAATTTCTCACCAGATGTGCCAACTAAGGTCTTATCCTGTTCAATGAGCATATTAACTAACAGTTCTATTGAGGGATTCTTCCCTACCCCTAAACTTCTTTCAATGCAGAGACTCCTTGCTCCTTTCCAGCTAAGGTGATCATAAGCAAGTATAGTCAGATCAACAGTTTGACCTGTACCAGACATTATAGAAAAGGTTTAAGGGACAGAAAAAGAAAGAAAAAGTTTCAGAACTTTTTAAAGAACAGAAAAAAACTTTAAAAACTTTTTAAGAACTTTTTGAAAGTTTTAGAGGTACTTTTCAGCACTTAGCAAAAGAGTAAGAGAAGAAAAGCAAAACTTTTTGGTTAGGTGTACATACACTGAACTTGTTTTGTATATTTTTCTCTTATAAAAAGTACAAAATGACAAAGTGGTAAGTAGTTGCAAGTACTTATCCCACCGCTGCACAAACAATGTAGGAGGCTGGCCTGGCTTGTAGTGGGTACCAAGGGGTACTTACACCTTGCACCAGGTCCAGATATCCCTTATTAGTGTAGAGGGGTGTCTAGCAGCTTAGGCTGATAGAAAAGGTAGCTTAGCAGAGCAGCTTAGGCTGAACTAGGAGACGAGTGAAGCTCCTACAGTACCACTAGTGTCATATGCACAATATCATAAGAAAACACAATACACAGATATACTAAAAATAAAGGTACTTTATTTTTATGACAATATGCCAAAGTATCTCAGTGAGTACCCTCTGTATGAGGATAGCAAATATACACAAGATATATGTACACAATACCAAAATATGCAGTAATAGCAATAGAAAACAGTGCAAACAATGTATAGGCACAATAGAATGCAATGGGGGCACATAGGGATAGGGGCAACACAAACACTATACTCGAGAACTGGAATGCGAACCACGAATGGACCCCAAACCCATGTGACCTTGTAAAGGGTCGCTGGGACTGTAAGAAAACAGTGAGGGTTAGAAAAATAGCCCACCCCAAGACCCTGAAAAGTGGGTACAAAGTGCACCTAAGTTCCCCAAAGAGCACAGAAGTCGTGATAGGGGAATTCTGCAAGAAAGACCAACACCAGCAATGCAACAACGATGGATTTCCAGACAAGAGTACCTGTGGAAGAAGGGGACCAAGTCCAAGAGTCACGATCAAGTCGGGAGTGGGCAGATACCCAGGAAATGCCAGCTGTGGGTGTAAAGAAGCTGCCACCGGATGGTAGAAGCTGTGGATTCTGCCAGAACGAAGAGGGCTAGAAACTTCCCCTTTGGAGGATGGATGTCCCACGTCGTGAAGAAGCTTGCAGAGGTGTTTTTGTGCAGAAAGACCGCAAACAAGCCTTGCTAGCTGCAAGGGTTCTGGTTAGGGTTTTTGGATGCTGCTGTGGCCCAGGAGGGATCAGGATGTCGCCAATTGCGTGAGGAGACAGAGGGGGCGCCCAGCAAGACAAGGAGCCCACTCAGAAGCAAGCAGCACCCACAGAAGTGCTGGAACAGGCACTACGAAGTGGAGTGAACCGGAGCTCACCTGAAGTCACAAAGGAGTGTTCCACGACGCCGGAGGACAACTCAGGAGGTTGTGCACTGTAGGTTAGAGTGCCGGGGACCCAGGCTTGGCTGTGCACAAAGGAAATCCTGGAAGAGTGCACAGGAGCCAGAGCAGCTGCAAATCATGCGGTTCCCAAAAATGCAGTCTAGCGTGGGGAGGCAAGAACTTACCTCCACCAAACTTGGACTGAAGAGTCACTGGACTGTGTGAGTCACTTGGACAGAGTTGCTGAGTTTAAGGGACCTCACTCGTCGTGCTGAGAGGAGACCCAGAGAACCGGTGATGCAGTTCTTTGGTGCTTGCGTTTGCAGGGGGATGATTCCGTCGACCCACGGGAGATTGTTTTCAGAGCTTCTAGTGCAGAGAGGAGGCAGACTACCCCCACAGCATGCACCAAAAGGAAAACTGTTGAGAAGGCGGCAGGATCAGTGTTACAAGGTTGCAGTAGTCGTCTTTGCTACTTTGTTGCAGTTTTGCAGGCTTCCAGCACGGTCAGCAGTCGATTCCTTGGCAGAAGGTGAAGAGAGAGATGCAGAGGAACTCTGATGAGCTCTTGCATTCGTTATCTAAAGAATTCCCCAAAGCAGAGACCCTAAATAGCAAGAAAAGAAGGTTTGGCTACTTAGGAGAGAGGATAGGCTAGCAACACCTGGAGGAGCCTATCAGAAGGAGTCTCTGACGTCACCTGGTGGCACTGGCCACTCAGAGCAGTCCAGTGGGCCAGCAGCACCTCTGTTTCCAAGATGGCAGAGGTCTGGAGCACACTGGAGGAGCTCTGGACACCTCCCAGGGGAGGTGCAGGTCAGGGGAGGGGTCACTCCCCTTTCCTTTGTCCAGTTTTGCGCCAGAGCAGGGCTGGGGGATCCCTGAACCGGTGTAGACTGGCTTATGCAGAGATGGGCACCATCTGTGCCCATCAAAGCATTTCCAGAGGCTGGGGGAGGCTACTCCTCCCCAGCCCGGACACCTTTTTCCAAAGGGAGAGGGTGTAACACCCTCTCTCTGAGGAAGTCCTTTGTTCTGCCTTCCTGGGCCAAGCCTGGCTGGACCCCAGGAGGGCAGAAAACTGTCTGAGGGGTTGGCAGCAGCAGCAGATGCAGTGAAACCCCAGGAAAGGTAGTTTGGCAGTACCCGGGTCTGAGCTAGAGACTCGGGGGATCATGGAATTGTCTCCCCAATGCCAGAATGGCATTGGGGTGACAATTCCATGATCTTAGACATGTTACATGGCCATGTTCGGAGTTACCATTGTGACGCTATACATATGTCGTGACATATGTATAGTGCACACGTGTAATGGCGTCCCCGCATTCACAAAGTCCGGGGAATTTGCCCTGAACAATGTGGGAGCACCTTGGCTAGTGCCAGGGTGCCCACACACTAAGTAACTTAGCACCCAACCTTTACCAGGTAAAGGTTAGACATATAGGTGACTTATAAGTTACTTAAGTGCAGTGGTAAATGGCTGTGAAATAACGTGGACGTTATTTCACTCAGGCTGCACTGGCAGGCCTATGTAAGAATTGTCAGATCTCCCTATGGGTGGCACAAGAAATGCTGCAGCCCATAGGGATCTCCTGGAACCCCAATACCCTGGGTACCTCAGTACCATATACTAGGGAATTATAAGGGTGTTCCAGTATGCCAATGTAAATTGGTGAAATTGGTCACTAGCCTGTTAGTGACAATTTGGAAAGAAATGAGAGAGCATAGCCACTGAGGTTCTGGTTAGCAGAGCCTCAGTGAGACAGTTAGTCATAACACAGGTAACACATACAGGGCACACTTATGAGCACTGGGGCCCTGGCTGGCAGGGTCCCAGTGACACATACAACTAAAACAACATATATACAGTGAAATATGGGGGTAACATGCCAGGCAAGATGGTACTTTCCTACACTGGTCAGTGCACGTCGGACAACAGCAAAAATAGCTCTCCCAGAGCTGCAACTAGATGAGGAGGAAGACCCAGTCAAGGGACTTCAGGAACATCCCAGACCTCCCCCCAGAGTGCCCTTGTCATCCTGCAAGGCCCCCCGGAAGAAGACTTACCTCCAGCTCCAAAGGGTTCAGTTACAGACAGCCTCCAAGAGCTCCAACTCGCCCTGCATCCAGCCACCCTGAGCCTTGCATCGCGGAGCCTGCTGTGTGCCACAGGTCCCTCACCCCTTGCAACCTCGACAGCCCAAGGAGACCCAAAGGCACCACCTTTAAACCTGCAAACCAGCTTCTCTTCCAGGGGGCCCCTCCATGTGCCCCTGTGCGAAGAGCCATTTCAGCACTGCTCCCTCCGAAACCGGGAGCCGCCCGAAACTCTCCAGCTGGCATAGTGTTCCCACCAACCTCATTGACCATCTTGCAAAAGAAGAGACTGGTAATTGATTTTATATGCATTTTCTAGGTGGCATTCCATTGATTCCTATGGTGCCTCATTATGCACAGAAAGACTACATTCATTCAAACTTTGAAAAAACATAACTCAAACAGTACTTATTGTATCTTAGCCATTTTTGTCTTAAAAATTATATAAAAGACTGAAGTATTTTTTATAAATTCTGGTCTTGAGATATTCATTGAGTTTGTGTGCTGCACGATTGATTTTGTGAGTACAAAAAATGCTTATTACATCTCCTGGATTAGCCTAACTGCTCAACCAGCTACCTTAAACATTGGAGCATTAGGTGATCTAATTTTTACCTCTGGAAACCAACGTGCGGTTGCCAGGACCCTTTGCATAGTGTGCCTAGTTTTGCACACTACATAGAGGGCCACCCTCCTAAAAATGAAAAATATTCTTAGTTCTCTTACCCTGAATGACTTGTGGTGCATTCATAATGCCAATGGAAGCACATTTACATGTTATTCCCATCTGCACAACCCTTTCCCAAGGATTACTACTTACTGATCCATATAATTATGTCTATGTCAATCCCAAGATTGGACCAGTTATTTCAGATCATGCATGTATATTTTTAAGGGTAGATTTTACTAAGGTTACACACGAGGATAAAAAATGTTGAATGAATGAAAAGATCTTGGAAGAGAGAGATGTGCTAAAACTAATCTTCTCCTCAACTACTAACGTTTTTGAGAAAAATAAGTTGAACAGTATTTCATCCAAAACTATTTTGAATGCCATAGAAGCTACAATAGGAGGGGTGCGGGGGTGATTGGAATCGTAGACCAAAACAATGTTAACTATTAAACACCAAAGTATACTTCTTAGAAAAGGAGATTGGGAAACTAAAAATATTACATTCTAGAGATAAAACTCACTAAAACATTAAAATATTAACACAATTGAGTAAATAAACTGAATGCAAGGAATTTATTGGAACATAACAAAGCAAGCAAATTTATGGCTATCAACCTTAAATATAAAAATAACAAAATCATATTGCGGTGGTTGGAGGCATGAACAGGAACATATACACTAGCGGGAAAGGAATAATGGAAACATTTCATAAATTCTACTCTATATTATATAATCCACAGAAAACTAAATGCATAGATGAATACTGGAGATATCTTAAAAAATTAAACCACCACATGATACAGAATGTGGATAAACGGTATTGGATAAAAAAATACATACATCAGAAATATCTAAGCCATATCCTCTCTAAAATCAAGGAAGGTCTGCATCCATCTAGAAAAATTACATAACACCCTTCTTCACCACTTAGGATCTCTTTTCACATATTTGGTGTCTCCAGTGAAATCAAAATCACTGCCTCAGAATTCACGTTTGTAGTAATACATAAAGAAGGAAAAGACCAGTTGAATCATAATACTGCAGACTGATTTCACTCTTGAATGTAGACTAGGATTTGAGCAAAAGTACTAGCTGTATGTCTAGAAAAAATCCTCCCTAAAATAAGCCATATTTTCAATAAAGATATACAGCAACCGGCTAATATCAGACTATTTATGCATGTCGTAGAAAAGACACCAAAAATGCATACCCCCTTGGGGACTTTAGCAGTCAAAACAGAGAAAGCCTTTGATAAAGTCTTGTGGACTTTCCTGTTTTCAATGCTAAGAGCTTTTAATGTTGGGGAAAACTATAAACGTATGGTAATGACATTATACACTCATCCTAAAGCCCACATCAGAATTAATGGTCATGATTCCTCTCATTTTAATTATCCCAGAATACCCTACAATGTTGCCCTTATTGCTCCTGTTACTTATAGAATCTCTCTTGATCGACATAAGATCTAATCCCCAGATCAAAGGTATATCATTCAACACAAATAGTCCTAAAATTGCACCCTATGTGGACAATGTCTATATTCATAGAACAGACAGAACTAGCAATTCTGGAAACTATTGCCTCCACTAACAATCATGCAACAGTCTCAGGCTACTCCCTTAATAAGGAAAAAACACAAAGCTTCCCTTTAAAAAATCGAGGCCATCCTGATCTAATAGGATCCTCCAGGATTAACTGGCAAACTAATCAAATAAATTATTTAGCCATAGATTTTAAAAAGAATCTACCATCAACATAGGAATGTTTGGAAGACAAGATTAACAGCAAAATCAAACCCCTAATGTCGTCAAGATCTCCTATGTTTTTCACATGGTGGGGGAGGATCAAATTAAACTGATGATTTCCCCTTAAATCAATTTCTATTCAAGTATGGTCACCTTACTTCTCTTCCTAATTTGTTTTAATTCAAGTGACAAAACAGTATCAAACTTTATCTGGAGGAATAAAAAAGCAATAGCAGTTCTACCTAAACTCAAAACAAATACAACTAGAGGTGGCATGAAACTGACAAAGTTTTATAATAAACAGCCTTCCTGTTAAAACAGGCTTGCTAATGGCTCTCCCCTCCTTCAGAATTCCAACCCTCTTGGTTAGAGATAGAAAAACATCATATTTACTGTTAGAAATTGGGTCTCTAGTTGGCAGAGGTATACACCCTTCTCCACATAGGGACCACAATCCTAGTCAGGGTAAGTCACACACAATCCAAATTATCCTGTGCCCACTCTCTGGTAGCTTGACACTGATCAGTCAGGCTTAGCTTAGAAAGTAATGTGTAAGGTATTTGTGCAATAAATCATACAGTAACACAGTGAAAACACCACAAAAATACACCACACAGGTTGAGAAAAATAGATAATATTTATCCAAATAAACTAAGGTCAAAACGTCAAATATCCAATAAGCACACGTTGAAATATCACTTTTAAAAGGTTTAAAAGAGTCTTAATACTTATAAATAAACAGTTGTCTCTCTGTTACACACAGTACCTGGCAAGTATCAAAAATAATGACACACAGAGACCGCAGAAGAGGAGATGCGAGGAAAAAAAAGGTGGTGCATCACATTTTTCAACGTGGCACAGACGATGCGTCGTTCTTTCTACCCTGCAAGGGGTTTGTGTCATTTTTTGGCACGCAGTCCTGGTTCCTCACTGTGATGCAGAGATATTTTGACTCCCAGGGATGATTCATGAAAATCCTTGATGCACTGGACAAAGGTACAGCGTGGCGTCAATCAGGTAGGCGATGCGTCAATTTTTTAATCACAAGGCAGGCGCTGAGGTGAATTTCCACTCAAGAAGTCGGGCTGCTTCGTTCCAGTCGACTGTGCTGCGATTTCTCGATCACAAGGTTGGCTTTGCGCCATTTTCAGCAGGGGTTGCATCGATTTTCAATGCACACGGAGTTTCTTTGAAGAGATGAAGTTTTTGCTGGCCCTGAGACTTCAGAAACAGGAGGCACGCTCAATCCAAGCCCTAGGAGAGCACTTTTGGGGGAAGGCAGAGTCCTTCCAGCAAAGTCAGAGGCCAGTAGGGCAGCAGGACAACAGCAGGACAGCAGTCCTTCTCAGCAAAGTAGTCCAGATGAGTCCTTTGGGCAGCCAGGCAGTTCCTCTTGACAGGATGCAGGTGTAGGTCCAGAAGTGTCTGAATTGGTGGGGTCAGAGACCCAGTGTATATACCCAAAAATGGCTTTCAAATGGGGGAAGACTTCAAAGAGTGGTTTTGAAGTGCACAAGTCCCCTTTCAGCCCAGTCCTGTCTGCCAGGGTCCCAGTGGGGGGACCATCAGTCTATTGTGTGAGAACAGCTTACTGGCCTTTGAAATGTAAGTGTCAGGCCCTCCACCCTTATGGCCCAGGAAGACACATTTAGGGCCTGATTTACACTTTTTTAGCGCTGCACTTTTGTCATTTTTTTACGCAAAGCCGGCGCAAACTTACAAAATATAATTGAATTTTAGAAGTTTGCGCCGCTTTTGCGTCCAAAAAATTGCCGCTAATGCGGTGCTAAAAAAGTATAAATCAAGCCCTTAGTATGCAGATGAACGCAGATGTGATTGAGTGTCATGTGCTTGTGGTTGTCTGGGTGAAAGGCACAAGGGAGCTATCAACCAGCACAGACCAGATGTTGATTAAAGACAGGCTGTAAGGAAAAGATGGTTTTAAGTGTAGAGAAATGCTCACTTTCTAAAATTGGTATTTCTAAAATAGTAATATAAAATCCAACCTCACCAATAAGCAGGATTTTCTATTACCATTCTGGCCATACTAAATATGACCTGGTTACCTCTTTCAGATCAGAATCTACCATTCAAAAAGTATATGAGGGCAGTCCTCATGCTAGTCTATGAAAGGAAGCCTCACAGTAGTGGAAAACTAATTTAGGAGTTTTTCACTACCAAGACATATAAAACAGACATGTACATGTCCTGCCCTTTACCTACATAGCACCTTGCCATATGGGTTACCTAGGGCCTACCTTAGGAGTGACGTAAATGTAGAAAAAGGGAAGTTTAAGACTAGGCAAGTACTTTTAAATTCCAAGTCGAAGTGGCAGTGAAACTGCACACACAGGCCTTGCAATGACAGGCCTGAGACATGGTTAAGGGGATACTTATGTGTGTGGCACAATCAATGCTGCACGCCCACTAGTAGCATTTAATTTACAGGGCCTAGGCACATGTAGTGAACTTTACTAGGGACTTACAAGTAAATTGAATATGCCAATTGGGTATGAGCCAATTTTACCATGTATGTAGGGAGAGAGCACATGCACTTTAGCACCGGTTAGCAGTAGTAAAGTGTTCAGAGTCCTAAAGCCATCACAAATGAGGTCACAAAAAGAAAAGGAGGAAGGCAAAAGGTTTGGTGTGACCCTATGGAGAGGCTATTTCCCAGCATTCACCCTTTGTCATTTGCACGCCCATTAACATTATTAAATCTAAATTTTTCACCGTCATTTAACAGTTTAAAATTCACAAATAAAGTTATACTGAATCTTGACTGTATTTCCCCAAAAAATTGAAAGGCTCAGTTCTTTCCTTATGGTTGAATGCCAGTATAAAACTAGATGGAAAAAAAGCTTCGATGGGAGACTCGGCAAAAACAGGAATGCACAATTCCAAGGTTTGATACACTCAAATGGTTGCCCTTTGCTACACAACATTTACAACCTCCCTAATACAAACTCCTATTGTTTGTCGAGACTTAGAGGAGCTCTAGGGAGAATAAATACCTTGAACTTCCCAAACTGTACAACATTTGTTTGAAAAAAGAAGTAAACTATGTCATGTGGCAAACAGATGCTATGGTGCTCTTAAAAACAATGTATACAAAAATTAGTAGAAAGATATGCAGTAAATGGAAGAATTAGTGATCAGGTTCTAATATCAGCTCCTCTACCACTGAGGATTGTACTAAACTTGCACCGACGGTTTAAAACACAATATCCATTTTGCCACTCCAATGCATATTTTGGGACCTTAATAGATGCTATTGGTCACCTGAAAGCATTTATAAACAAATCTGTCGTAGCCTGCATCCTTTTGGACTAATACAAAATAGAATGCTAACTTGGATCGCATGTTCATTCACTGCGGTAATGTTATCTCTCTTTGGGTGCAAATTGAAAAACATGTATTATATATTTCACATTACAATTTCCCAAAACCCATGTAACATCAATCTTGGTCCTTAGAATAACTCCCCATGTTACAAGCTTACAGATCCGGAGCATTTTCTTAACACACGTACTTCTAACACTTGGTATTAAGAAAATACTATGCGAATGGAAACATTTCAGCAAAATACCATACTACACACAGTGAGCCTGGGTTTGTTCTACAAGGAGCGCAGACAATACTATCTAAACAATGATACTAATTCTGCTATTTCAAAACCTCAGTGGAACAAACTGGAACTCTACCTACAAAATTCTAAAGCACCTTAGTTGTTGATTAGTGTTACTTTGATGCCACCAAAGAATAGTAGGTTGCCCTTAGCATGTCCACCAAGTCACCGTTTGCCTCGCTTTCTCCTTCCTCCCTCCCCCTTTCTCTCTATTATTTTTGTTAGTTTCAACCTGATCCTAATCTCTGAATTCCACACTGCACTATTTATAATACTTTTATTTTTTATAGATTACCTTACAAAGGATATATGGAATGTTTGTACTGCTAAGTGCTTCATGTATGGTTTGTTTCAGAACAATAAATTATTTTGAATTAGAGAAAAGAGGAGTACTGCTGGTGCAAAAACAATTTTTAAAAAAGGGGTGGCAGGCTTACTAGCATACTGAGTTAATGGCAAGGAATGGGAAAAAGCCAGTCTACTGGTAGCTTTTGGAGATTGTTAGTATGGTGGAGTGGTCACCTAAATATGGGGTTTCAAACACTTTTCCGCCAGGACACTGGACACTTTTGCTAATCCCTTCAATGACCCTACAGCATTTGTCTCAATAAAACAGGTTGTTTACCTTTGAGTCAGACTGCTTTTGATAACCATTATGCAAAATAGAGTTCAGAATCCTTATCTTTGAAGGTCGCGTTTTCAATTTGTTTTCATAATACACGGATGTTTTAACCAGGTATTTTCCTTTATCAGGATTTCTATCTTCTGGTTTTGGGAAGCCACATTCAGGTGTGTTTTTTACATTGTTAAGCAACATACTTCATCTTGGTCTGTCATGTCTCCAGAGAGAGGTTACCCTCCCACTAACCTTGTTGATCTTGTGCTCAAGTAAAACAAAAAATATTTCTGTATACTTATGCATACACACACTACTATTTCTAGGACTGTTCCAATGCGGAAAGAGAGGGCCTACACGTTGGTTGATCTTGTAGACTATGCTTGGGTTTTATGCTTCATGGGGTGCTAAATCCATGTATGATGTGCCATTTATCGTTCTCTCTGGGACCTTCTCTTACCAGACATTACTTTTACCACCCTACCCACACTCTTTTGTACGATGTTGCTTGCCAAGATTGTTCGTCCTTGCCCTGTCCTGTTCTCTACCTTTACAGGCATCCTTCCACATATAGAGCTTTTCTTTTAAACACGCCGGCACTCCTTTTCCTTCCTGAACTTGTTTCATCTTTTAATCTACATTTTATCTTCTAACCTACATTTTTCGCTTTCACAAAAGGGAGTGAAATGGTCAGGTTTGTATAGCATGTGTCTGTAAGGGCTATGATTAAGCATTTATCCCCCTACCCTTTTCCAATGCTATTTCAATGTTAGTGCTGAACTTTAAAATGGTACATCTTATGTATTCATGCCTGGACGACTGGGCACCTACATTATGTCTACATTTTTGTTCCCAGGGGTCCCATCTGCACCCCATTCCTTCTTGATTTGGGAGCATATCCTAAAACACTGAAAAATTAAAGTTCATAAGAAGATGATTAGGGGTGACCTCTCAGCGCCACAACTCATACCAACAGTGTATCTTACCAAAGGTACACTTCTTAGTGACCCTCCATGGCTCAAGTACTTTTCAGGTATGCCAGGCAGCCAGAGAAAGAAGGCACATCCACTGCTTCTTTCCCCCTCTACTAATTCCACTTTCATCTGCTTTACCCCACTGCTCAGCCTTCTTCCTATAGGACCCAGATGCACCAATTAGGCCCATGCCCCAACATCATTCACATGTAAACCAATAGAGTCTGATTGTCATTGTTCCAAGTTAGCTTTATTTCGGTAAAAATAAATACCATAAAAGCACACCACAAATTCACAATTTTACAGGAAAACAAGCTATATGTAAAAATCCTCAAATATAAAACATTAAACTATATGTAAAAATCCTCGAATATAAAACATTCTCCCTATAAAAATTCGTACCATATTATAAAATCGTGCAAAAATGCAAAGTTTTTCGTGATAAATATCATAGATCAAGTATATATACCTAACTAAAATCAATGAATAAGATAAAAATAGAAAACGTTTCCATTTAAGACATATAAGAATATAAAACACGGAATATTCATTAGACGGTAGAGAATTGGTGTATGCATACATTAAAATTCACAAGTAAGTTCATCAATGACCACTCCCATCATCTGTTGTTGTTTTTTTTCCTGTTTTTTTAACATATTCAGTCTGCAGTGCCAAATAGATTCTAAACATTTTGCCAAACAACAAGCCACTAAAACAGATGGGTCAGAGTTAAAAACTCTCAGAGCCGATAGGCAATTCCTAAAACCCATTTTTTTACATAATGGAATAATCCAAGAAGCCCTCTGTTTATGGTATGCAAAACACTGGAAGAGGACGTGGGTTATGGATTCTTCCCTGGCGCAACCCATCGGGCACATCTTAGAGCTACAGCTTGTATTAGACCATTTGTAAATTAGGGTGCGCAAAGGAAGAGAGCCTATCCTAAATCTGATATACAATGCACGTGCATGTGAGGAAAGTAATGTGTCCATGTATCGCTCAGGTTCATAATGGCATTTGATTTGTAGAAAACTGCCAGTCATGGATGATGATGAGTATGCAGTCAATTGTGTAAATTGAGCATTAAGCCAAAATGCATCCTTCAGAATCGGCATTGCGTTTTTTGGAATAGATAACGGATCCTTCCAGTATGTCCCCAAGCCAAGTGATGCAAAGGTCCGTTCCACATAAGCACACCACTTAATTTTTGAGCTGGTGTTGGTATCCATCAGGTTAGTTAGCCCGCATCTATAGGGAATAAGAGAATCTAGGGACCATAGACGAATCCAAAACAACAGAGGCCTAAGAGCAGCGATCTGGTTGATTGGAGGCAAATTTAAATCCATTCGAATAGGAAGTGTTGGGGTACTGGAGGGAACTCTTAGCAGCATCTTTAAGAAAGAGTTTTCTGCCCTTATCAGATCATCTAAATTGCAATGACCCCACAATTCAGCTCCATATAGAGCCCCCCGCTTGCGATTTATATATTTCTATGGCGGGCGTCATGGCAAAACTGGGGTATCTAGCTGCAAATCTTACAATGCCACTCGCCCGTTGTTTCAAGCACAAGGTTGCTTTCTGGAGATGGGAGCGCCATTTATGTGTATCTTCTAATTTCAGACCAAATAGTCGAAATCACCGACTCTTTCCAGTGTGGCACCCTCTAGATAGATAGGTCTCCTCATCCTGCCTTTTTTGTCCCCGAACACCATGCATTTGGTTTTTAATCGGTTGATTTCCAGGCCATGGTCCTTACAAAAGTCCATAAACCTCGAGAGCAGGGTTGAAAGACCTGTGGCTGTTTGGGATATCAACAAAGTGTCATCAGCAAATAGGAGGCAAGGAATCTTCTGCCCTCCTATTTTAGGGGCTTCATTGGAACACTCCATGAGATATGGAATACATGCGTTTATGAATAGGAGGAGTAATGTGGGGGCAAGTACACAACCTTGTCTCACACCGCGGGCAGTGGGAAACTCTTTGGTTAGTTCACCTTGCGGACCCCATCTAATTCTGGCAAAATTGCCAGTATAAAGGTCTCTAATGATATTTAGGATAGAACAAGGAACTCCCAGTTTGTTCAAGACCTCCCACAATTTATAGCGGGGTAGTAGATCAAAAGCTGATTTTAAATCAACAAATGCTACAAATAGGTGGCCTAAATCCACGTCAACAATTTTCCATTTGATGGAAATAAAACAGAAAATCTGATCTATTGTGCTGACTTTTTCCCTAAAACCTGCTTGGAAGTGACTTAAAATTTGGTTTTCCACTATCCATTCCCTCAACCTGCTCAACAGTTGGTGGCAAAATATTTTTTGGAGATTATCAAGGAGACTGATAGGTCTGTAATTTCCCGGGGAATTTCTCTCTCCTTTCTTATAAATGGGCACGATAATTGCCCCTTTCCATGAGTCGGGATAGGATCTAGTAGTCAGAATAGCGTTGGAGAACCTATTAATGTACGGACTCCAGTTGTTCTGATCCGCTTTAAACATATCTGAGGGGATCCCATCCGACCCTGGAGCCTTCCCTGCTTTTTGGGCAGTGATGGCCAACACAGTTTCTTTTAGTGTGAAGGGAGGCAGAGGAGACACAGGCGAGTGAGATCCTGCCGTCTCTCCAGGACTTGGTGCATCGCAATCCAGTGTGGAGCCATACAGTTCCTTGAAATGGGAGAGCCACACATCGGGGGTAATACGAGACTCTGGGTTGGATGTTTGATTCTGGTTACTACGAGAGACCAGAAGCCAGAACCGTTTAGAGTCGTGGACCTTAGCTGCCTCAGCTAGTTCGCTCCAGAGCCCCTCTTGATACTCAAGTTTGCTCTTTTTGCATGTTAATACATAATGGCGCCTAGCATTGGTAATTCCTGATCTATCCTTTGTCCTTAACACCTTTATCAAGATGTTTGTAGCCTCTCTGCACCTCTTGTTAAACCATTTGCTGCTGGGTTGGGCACGAAAGTTAGTCAATGGCCTAGCGCATTTGGAAAACAGCTCTTTCAAGATTACGAAGAGGTCCAAATGTAGAGTCATGACTTCAAGTGAGGCAAATGTAAAGTGATCATCAAATAACTGGTGGGTAGAAGTTAATGCACACAGTGTATCTCGAAGTTTATTAGATCTCTGGAAAGAGTTCCATCTTACCGTACGCCTGTTACTAGACAACTTCATGCCATCAGAAAGAGCAGAAGAGAATACAGCTCATGCTAAAAGAGTTCTCTTTTACGTGATCTGCAGAGGGGCACGATCACTGGTAAACGGAATACCCACTTCCACGTCTAATATGTGATGCCAAACTCTTAAGTCACGGAAAATGTAATCCAGTGTGCTACTGTATAAGCCCCTAAAAAAAGTTGGTCTGGCGGGGATATCAGCTGGGAAGCGACCATTGCCAAAACGGAGACCATGGAGTATCATGAAATCTATTATCTGCGTGGCCCTAATACAAGTTTTATATAAAGTTTGCTGTATGGGATAGGAGGGGATATTCCATATGTTATCTTCAAACTGCGTAACCTCTATGAGGTCTTTATTGAGTTCAAGTTGGGCATTAAAATCCCCCGCTATTATGATGTGATATTTTAAACGGAGGTCCGGGATTAAGGTATTCAATAGCTCGATAGCAATTGAACGATGGTTGGAAGGACCCGGCCTACTATAGATATTTATACATAGGACAGGGGAGCCTGAGATTGGTTGAATGGCAATGGCCAAGATGTCGGGGGAGTCTACATATATCTCCTTGATTCCTCCGACCTCTGTCGATTTTACCCAAGTGCATAAGCCCCCTGCTGCCCTACCTGCCAAAGATGACTTAGCTGGTTTAAAGAAGGAACAAAACCCTTGTCTATATGTGCAATGTGTCGCCCAGGTTTCCTGGAACATACAGATATTGAAATTCTCGACATATGCCCCCCATTCAGTGTCAGCAAGTTTACCATTGATACCAGCCACGTTCCAGGACAGGAATTTTGCTTTCGCTTGGGCAGCGGAGCAGATTGAATTGCAGAGAGTATCATCTGGAGCATGGCTATTAGTATGCTCCACAGAAGGTAGATTTATGGGATTATTAATAATAGCAAATTGTAAATTCCGTGGCGATACAACATCTGGACTAGATGGATTAGGTGAAAAACCTGTAGCCGGTAAATCAGGGCTAGTTTTGGAAGTGCAAGAGCTGAGAGGACATAGTCAGTCAATGTCTGAGATGGCCCCCTGGAAATCAAATTCACATGCCGTTTGGCCACTGGAGGCAGGACCAGCGCTAATCGTGAGAACTGGATCGAATGGTGTACCTTTAAAAACCTGGTGGCCTGATGGCCTAATATCTTGATAGCCTGCAGAACTACTCAAAGCCAAATTGGCTGTTCTGGAGGAAGGATTCAGCCGCGTGTTACCAATGAAAGGGCAGCTACCGCTGAGAAAAATGGCAGAAATCTTCCTATTTTTGTTGCGTGCTTCCATGTCTAAAAGACCTGTTACCAAGTGGGTGTTTTTGAGATTAAGTTTTATAAAATCCCGGCTTCCAGGTGGGCCGTTTACTTGTTCAGCCGATAGGATGTCATCATGGATAACTGAGTCACCGCCTCTGACGTATCTCAACCAGTGCGAGGCCTTGTTAACAAGTGAGGCTTTATCTTCCCGTGCGTTTGGAGGCAAAAGTGGAACATTTCACAAATATATATAGTTGTTATTGGTTGGATGTAAATTCCGACAAGGTGCTTTTGTAATGTCCCATTTAAAATGAACATTGGAGAAAAGGGAAGTATTGCTTTCAGGAGGGAACACATGCAGGCTATGGAGACAATGCCTTTGCGTAGGGCCTGCTGCACTTACTTGCATTGGGAGGGGCCCAGTTGACAAACCGCCTTTTACAAGAGGATGTTTGGTTGGCACAGAAATTGGCTTGGGCTCACAAGTGTGAAGGAGATCTTTGCTTTTGAGGAGAGTGGTGATTTCAAGCAGTAAGGATTTCAGCTCGCCTACTTCGCTCTTAAGGCTAAACACCAATGCTAGCAAGTCATCTTGCGGGGGGACACTCTCCGTGTGCGGCAAGATCTGGAGGGTTAGTTGGGGATTTTCCAGATCTTGAGACTCCAAAAGGGAGAAACGGTTAGAACAGGGAATTGTAAAATTCTTTAGGTTGGCTTTAGATACTTCAGATTCAAAGTGGGATACAAGGGGAGTAGGAAAACTGGCAATTTTGGAAGAGCCTTGAGAGGCTAACACCTGGTAGGGAGAAGTAGTAACTTGCGAGTTGTGAACAGTATGTGGTCCTACAGTTGAGAACGGAATAAGAGTGCCCGTTTTAGGCTCCTTTTGTGGGGCCCTCTCCTTATTGTTCAAAATCTGTTCCACCTCTTCAGTCAGGTTGTCAATTTCCTTGGAGACACAATTAGTGTGGGATTGCACGGTCTTATTAATTTTAGGTATTTTAGGTTTGGCAGAGCCCAATACTGGGCTACCTTTCGCCTTGCGCTTCCCCATAAAAAAGTAGATAATTCAGTGTAATGCAGAGAATACTTGAAATAATTTCAGTCACTGAATAACCTGGCACCGTACCTTAGGGCCCAGAGGGGGGCCCAGTCTCCTTCGGTCTCTGACGGGCATGGACGGGCCCGGCCTTGGCCCGGGCTTTGCCCGGGCGCGGCCCGCGCGCATCCCGCGCAGCGATGGTGCGCGGTGCGCTTTATAGCGCCCGCGTTTCCTTGATGATGGCCCCCAGGTGAGGGGCAGCAACGAGGGAGCAGCAAAGGAGCCTGGGACTTGTTGTCCCACCAGGCTAGACTGGATTGTCATTGGCATTGGGAGAATTTTTTATCAAATGACACTCGTTTATTACACACCGTGCAGTATCAATTAAATCCTATCATAACTCATAAAAAAACACAACACAATCTGTAAATCAAAATTTTTAAGCAGTCATAAGGTTTATAATACACAACCAAGGATCCGTTGCATCCCAAACCCCCGTTGGACCACACATGTGAACCGTACCTCACCTGTATCCCTGGGGGGGGTGGTTCCAACACCTCACTGTACCTTGTCCTCGTGCTCCAAGTTCCGACCCCCCCCAAACACCAATCTGCCATGGGGTGCAACGGGGTGGCCAGGACTGGGAGCCCCAGGCCCACCCCGGCGGTCTAGGCACCCTAACCCCCAAGCTGGTGTGTACATCCGTCGGTTGGTTCAGGACTGCAGGATCCTACCTTCGGTGCTATCCAGGGTACCCTGCCTTGGGTACCCCTCTGTTGCTTAGGGTGCATTTAGTATCTCATGTCACAATATCATGACATGTTACACCAATTTCACCTAAACTCATTTGTAAGGGATAGAAAGGTGGGAAAAATGATGGTCAGCGCCCAAGGCCACCTGCGCCGCATCCATTAGAATGGCTGTGGCCTGCTTGGGGGGTACTTAAATATTCTGCAGGGATGCAGCACTGGCCAGAAGTGACGCGTTTCCAGTGTGACCACCAGAATTCAAACTCTTCCCCCCTCCTGCCTAGTGAGGTGAGAGGGCGGAAGTCCGTTGGCCAGCAATGCAGGACCAGCACACAGGGCCTGGTCCACGGTGGCTCCGGGCCCTAAACGCCACGCTTCCCTAATTGGGGCCGCGCACTTCCATAATTGTAGGAGGCTGGCCTGGTTTGTAGTGGGTACTTAAGGTACTTAAACCTTCTACCAGGTCCAGTTATCCCTTATTAGTGAAATGTAGGCAGTGTCTAGCAGCTCAGGCTGTCTAGGGGTAGCTGTAGCAGAGCAGCCAAGGCTGAACTAGGAGACATGCAAAGCTCTTGCAATATCACTATAGTCACATAGTACTTATACACAACAAAAGACAATACTCAGTGTTATCTGGGCCAAAAATAAGGCCAAAAATATCGTAAAGGCAATGCTTCTACTGGAGGTAAGTATCATACACAATATACACTAGTATCCAAAATCAGGTGAGAAAAAAGTCATAGAATAGTGCAAACAGTGAAAAACAACATAGATTGCAATGGATCCAGGGGCAACACAAACAATATACTAAAATAGTGGAATGGAAAATTCGGATTCCCCCCTAGGCAAGTGTAGTGTGTAGAGGGGCTCTGGGAGTGTAAGAAAACACCAAACGTAAGTAAAGTACCCCACCCCAGAGCCCAGAAAAACAGGAGTAAAGTACAGCAAGATTCCACAGAACACACTGCAAGTCGTGGTGAAGGATTATGCAAGAATAAAGCAAGACTGCTAGCAACCAACGATGGATTCCTGGACCTGAAGACCTGTGAAGAGAGGAGACCAAGTCCAGAAGTCGATGAAGAGTCCAGGAAGAACAGGAGCCCCTGCCCACCTGGAAGAAGGTGCAAAAGTGGATCCTCCAGTTGAAAGAAAAGTACAAAAATGCACGAAAGAAGATAACTGCAGGTTCCTGCTTGGTGCAAGAGATGTTCCAGGTTGAGTTGTTGGATGCAGGCTGTTTGCGTCACTGGATTCCGCCAACAAGCTTTGGTTCATGCAAGAACGCATTTTACATCAAAAAGGAGCTGCCCGGACCCAGGAGAGACCTGGGGGTCTCAACTCAGACTGAGGAGACAAAGGGGGCTCTTGACACTTCAGAGAGCCCTCAGAAGACCAGGCAGCACCCACAAGAGTCCCAGGACATGGGGACAAAGGAGTTGCAAAGTGCGGTCATCGCTGCACTTCACAGAAGGATCCCACGCTGCCGGAGAACAACTCAGAGAGCTGTGCATCACAGGGTAGAGTGCTGGAAATCTGGACTAAGCTGTGCGTGAAGAACATTTAGAAGTCCAAGGAGCTGCAGAGGACGCGATGCACAGGGATACTGTCTGGCACAGGGAGGCAAGTTCTTACCTTCACCAAATTTAGACAGCTGGACCTTTTTGGCAGTCAGGGTCACTTCGGTCCACCACCTCTGTTCCAGGGATCATGCTTGTCGACAAGAGATGAGTCCCAGAGTACCGGTCGTTATTGCAGAGAGGTGCCTGCTGAAGTAGGGAAGTGATTCCATCACTCCACTGGAGATTCCTTCAGTTCTTCTGGTACAGGATGAAGACAGGCAGTCCTCAGAGCGTGCACAACCTGGAATCTGTTGCATTGGCTGGCTGGATCTGAAGTTGCAGCTCACAGTAGCCTTCCTGGATACTTTGTTGCAGTTACAGCACTTCCTGGAGCAGTCTGCGGTTGATCCGACGGTCAGAAGCTGAAGCAGAGGATGCAGAGGAGTCCTGCATACCGAATCTGAAGAAACACCCAGAGGAGATACCCTAAATAGCCCTGAGAGGGGGATTGGCTCCCTACCCAGGTATGCACCTATCAGGAAGGGTCTCTGATGTCACCAGCTGGCACTGGCCACTCAGATGCTCCCAGAGGGTCCGCATACCTTGGAATACAAGATGGCTAACACCAGTGACACCCTGGAGGAGCTCTGGGCACCACCCCTGAGGTGGTAATGGACAGGGGAGTGATCACTCCCCTTTCCTTTGTCCAGTGTTGCACCAGAGCAGGGACTGGGGGCCCCTGAACCGATGTAGACAGGATTATGCAAGGAGGGCACCGTTTTTGCCCTTCAAAGCATTTCCAGAGGCTCTGGGAGGATACCCCTCCCATGCCTGTAACACCTATTTCCAATGGGAGAGAGTGTAACACCCCTCTCCTAAAGGAAATGCTTTGTTCTGCCTTCCTGGGACTGAGCTGCTTAATCCCCAGGAGGGCAGAACCCTGTCTGTGGGGTGGCAGCAGCTGGAGCTGCAGTGTAAACCACAGAGAGCTGGTTTGGCAGTACTGGGGGTCCATGGTGGAGCCCCCAGGTTGCATGGAATTTGTCTCCCAATACCAGATTTGGATAGGGGGTTCAATTTCACAATCTTAGACACCGTACATGGCCATATTCGGAGTTACCATTGTGAAGCTACACATATGTATTGACATATGTGTAGTGCATTCTTATAATGGTGTCCCTGCAATCATGAAGTCTGGGGAATTAGCCCTGGACAAAGTGGGGGCACCGTTGCTAGTGCAAGGGCGCCGTCACACACAGTAACTCTGCACCTAACCTTCAGTAACTGAAGGTTAGATATGTAGGTGTAGGAAAGTACCATCTTGCCTGGCATGTTACCCCCATTTTTCACTGTATATATGTTGTTTTAGTTGTATGTGTCACCGGGACCCTGCAAGTCAGGGCACCAGTGCTCATAAGTGTGCCTGAATGTGTTACCTGTGTTATGACTAAGTGTCTCACTGAGGCTCTGCTAACCAAAACCTCAGTGGTTATGCTCTCTCATTACTTTCAAATTGTCACTAACAGGCTAGTGACCAATTTTACCAATTTACATTGGCTTACTGGAACACCCTTATAATTCCCTAGTACATGGTACTGAGGTACCCAGGGTATTGGGGTTCCAGGAGATCCCTATGGGCTGCAGCATTTCTTTTGCCACCCATAGGGAGCTCTGACAATTCTTACACAGGCCTGCCACTGCAGCCTGAGTGAAATAACGTCCACGTTATTTCACAGCCATTTTACACTGCACTTAAGTAACTTATGTCACCTATATGTCTAACCTTTACCTGGTAAAGGTTGGGTGCTAAGTTACTTAGTGTGTGGGCACCCTGGCACTAGCCAAGGTGCCCCCACATTGTTCAGGGCCAATTCCCCGGACTTTGTGAGTGCGGGGACACCATTACACGCGTGCACTACATATAGGTCACTACCTATATGTAGCTTCACAATGGTAACTCCGAATATGGCCATGTAATATGTCTATGATCATGGAATTGCCCCCTCTATACCATCCTGGCATAGTTGGCACAATCCCATGATCCCAGTGGTCTGTAGCACAGACCCTGGTACTGCCAAACTGCCTTTCCTGGGGTTTCACTGCAGCTGCTGCTGCTGCCAACCCCTCAGACAGGCATCTGCCCTCCTGGGGTCCAGCCAGGCCTGGCCCAGGATGGCAGAACAAAGGACTTCCTCTGAGAGAGGGTGTTACACCCTCTCCCTTTGGAAAATGGTGTGAAGGCAGGGGAGGAGTAGCCTCCCCCAGCCTCTGGAAATGCTTTCATGGGCACATTTGGTGCCCATTTCTGCATAAGCCAGTCTACACAGGTTCAGGGACCCCTTAGCCCTGCTCTGGCGTGAAACTGGACAAAGGAAAGGGGAGTGACCACTCCCCTGACCTGTACCTCCCCTGGGAGGTGCCCAGAGCTCCTCCAGTGTGCTCCAGACCTCTGCCATCTTGGAAACAGAGGTTCTGCTGGCACACTGGACTGCTCTGAGTGGCCAGTGCCATCAGGTGACGTCAGAGACTCCTCCTGATAGGCTCCTTCAGGTGTTGCTAGCCTATCCTCTCTCCTAGGTAGCCAAACCCTCTTTTCTGGCTATTTAGGGTCTCTGTCTCTTGGGATTCCTTAGATAACGAATGCAAGAGCTCATCCGAGTTCCTCTGCATCTCTCTCTTCACCTTCTGCCATGGAATCGACTGCTGACCGCGCTGGAAGCCTGCAAAACTGCAACATAGTAGCAAAGACGACTACTGCAACCCTGTAACGCTGATCCTGCCGCCTTCTCGACTGTTTTCCTGGTGGTGCATGCTGTGGGGGTAGTCTGCCTCCTCTCTGCACTAGAAGCTCCGAAGCAATCTCCCGTGGGTCGACGGAATCGTCCCCCTGCAACCGCAGGCACCAAAGAACTGCATCACCGGTACCTTTGGTCTCCTCTCAGCACGACGAGCGAGGTCCCTTGAATCCAGCAACTCTGTCCAAGTGACTCCCACAGTCCAGTGACTCTTCAGTCCAAGTTTGGTGGAGGTAAGTCCTTGCCTCCCCACGCCAGACTGCATTGTTGGAAACTGTGACTTTTGCAGCTACTCCGGCCTCCGTGCACTTCCGGCGGAAATCCTTTGTGCACAGTCCAGCCTGGGTCCACAGCACTCTAACCTGCATTGCACAACCTCCTAAGTTGTTCTCCGGCGACGTGGGACTCCTTTGTGCAACTTCGGGTGAGCACCGTTTCACGCATCCTGGTAGTGCCTGTTTCTGGCACTTCTCCAGGTGCTGCCTGCTGCTGAGAGGGCTCCTTGTCTTGCTCGATGTCCCTTCTGTCCCCTGACGCAATTTGCGACATCCTGGTCCCTCCTGGGCCACAGCAGCATCCAAAAACCTTTACTGCATGATTTGCAGCTAGCAAGGCTTGTTGGCGGTCTTTCGGCGGGAAAATACTTCTGCACAACTCTTCACGGCGTGAGGGATCTGTCCTCCAAAGGGGAAGTCTCTAGCCCTTGTCGTTCTTGCAGAAACCTACGCTTCTACTGTCCAGTAGCAGCATCTTTGCACCCACAGCTGGCATTTCCTGGGCATCTGCCCATCTCCGACTTGCTTGTGACTTTTGGACTTGGTCCCCTTGTTCCACAGGTACCCTCGACTGGAAATCCATCGTTGTTGCATTGTTGGTTTGTGTCTTTCCTGCAGAATTCCCCTATCACGACTTCTAT
Source organism: Pleurodeles waltl (assembly GCF_031143425.1). Classification (NCBI taxonomy): domain Eukaryota; kingdom Metazoa; phylum Chordata; class Amphibia; order Caudata; family Salamandridae; genus Pleurodeles; species Pleurodeles waltl. Next base: position 685,277,659 of record NC_090447.1, read on the forward strand.
GTCCTTTGGGGAACTTTAGTGCACTTTGTACTTACTTTTCAGGGTCTTGGGGTGGGCTATTTTTCTAACCCTTACTATTTTCTAATAGTCCCAGCGACCCTCTACAAGGTCACATAGGTTTGGGGTCCATTCGTGGTTCGCATTCCACTTTTGGAGTATATGGTTTGTGTTGCCCCTATCCCTATGTGTCTCCAGTGCATCCTATTGTAACTATACATTGTTTGCACTGTTCTCTAATACTATTACTGCATATTTTGGTATTGTGTACATATATCTTGTGTATATTTGCTATCCTCATACTGAGGGTACTCACTGAGATACTTTTGGCATATTGTCATAAAAATAAAGTACCTTTATTTTTAGTATATCTGTGTATTGTGTTTTCTTATGATATTGTGCATATGACACTAGGTGGTACTGTAGGAGCTTCACTCGTCTCCTAGTTCAGCCTAAGCTGCTCTGCTAAGCTACCATTATCTATCAGCCTATGCTGCTAGACACCCTATACACTAATAAGGGATAACTGGGCCTGGTGCAAGGTGCAAGTACCCCTAGGTACTCACTACAAGCCAGTGACTGAAGCTCAAGAAGCAACAGCTGGATTTGGATAGACAGTCCTTAGAAGTAGAGAAGGAGAGACAGAAACTGGGTTTAGAAACCCATGGTGGCAGCAGCAGTATTCCCAATAGTCATCCTGCAAAAGAGCATGATTCTAGGAATCTGCACAAGATAGTTCCCCCTTATAAGGAGGGGGGTGACATTAACGAGTGGTTTGCTGCACTTGAGAGGGCCTGTGTTGTACAGGATGTCCCTCAAAGGCAGTGGGCTGCTATCCTATGGCTATCATTTAGTGGAAAGGGTAGGGATAGGCTCCTTACTGTGAAAGAAAGTGATGCCAATAATTTTACAGTTCTTAAGAATGCACTCCTGGATGGTTATGGCTTAACCACTGAACAATACAGGATAAAGTTCAGAGAGACCAAAAAGGAGTCTTCACAAGACTGGGTTGATTTCATTGACCATTCAGTGAAGGCCTTGGAGGGGTGGTTACATGGCAGTAAAGTTACTGATTATGACAGCCTGTATAACTTGATCCTGAGAGAGCATATTCTTAATAATTGTGTGTCTGATTTGTTGCACCAATACTTGGTGGACTCTGATCTGACCTCTCCCCAAGAATTGGGAAAGAAGGCAGACAAATGGGTCAGAACAAGGGTGAACAGAAAAGTTCATACAGGGGGTGACAAAGATGGCAACAAGAAGAAGGATGGTAAGTCTTCTGACAAGGGTGGGGACAAATCTAAAAATGAGTCTTCATCAGGCCCACAAAAACACTCTGGTGGGGGTGGTGGGCCCAAATCCTCTTCAAATCAAAACAAAGAAAAGAAACCATGGTGCTATTTATGTAAAATAAAAGGCCATTGGACAACAGATCCCAGTTGTCCAAAGAAAAGCACCAAGACTCCTACCACTACAACCCCTACTGCTACACCTAGTGTCCCTACTAATAGCAGTGGTGGTGGGAGCAAACCTACTAATAGCCAATCCAAGGGAGTAGCTGGGCTCACTTTTGGTAACTTAGTTGGGGTTGGTATGATTAGGGAGACCACAGAGGCTGTGTTAGTCTCTGAGGGGGCTATTGATTTAGCCACCTTGGTTGCTTGTCCCCTTAACATGGATAAGTACAAGCAACTACCCCTAATAAATGGTGTTGAGGTTCAGGCCTACAGGGACACTGGAGCCAGTGTGACTATGGTCATAGAGAAACTGGTCCACCCTGAACAACACCTACTTGGTCACCAGTACCAAGTAACCGATGCTCACAACAACACACATAGCCACCCCATGGCTGTTGTAAATCTCAACTGGGGGGGGGGTTACTGGTCCAAAGAAAGTTGTGGTAGCTTCAGATTTACCTGTAGACTGTCTATTAGGGAATGATTTGGAGACATCAGCTTGGTCGGATGTGGGGTTGGAGGCCCATGAAGCAATGCTGGGCATCCCAGGGCATATTTTTGCTTTAACAAAGGCTCAGGCCAAAAAGCAAAAAGGACAGGGTGACTTGGATCCTGGAACAATGGACCAAGTGCTCCCTAAAGCTAGGGCTAGTAGAAGTAAAGCACTTCCTACTATCCCTCCCTTTACAGTGGATTCAACGTCTGAGGAAGAAGAATTTCCACCCTGTGCAGAACCTACACCAGAGGAGCTGGAAGCAGACACTGCTGAGCTTTTGGGTGAAGGGGGGCCTGCCAGGGAGGAGCTGAGTGTGGCACAGCATACCTGTCCCACACTAGAGGGTCTAAGACAGCAAGCTGTCAAACAAGCTAATGGGGATGTTAGTGACTCTCACAGAGTTTACTGGGAGGACAACCTCTTGTACACTGAAGCAAGGGATCCTAAACCTGGAACTGCCAGGAGGTTAGTGATTCCTCGGGAGTACAGAAAGTTCCTCCTAACTCTAGCCCACGACATTCCCCTAGCTGGACATCTGGGATAAATGAAAACTTGGGACAGGCTTGTTCCCTTGTTTCATTGGCCTAGAATGTCTGAGGACACAAAAGAATTTTGTAAGTCCTGTGAAACCTGTCAAGCCAGTGGCAAGACAGGTGGCACCCCAAAGGCACCCCTTATTCCACTGCCTGTGGTTGGGGTTCCCTTTGAAAGGGTAGGGGTTGACATAGTTGCCCCCCTTGACCCTCCTACTGCTTCAGGCAATAGGTTTATCTTGGTGGTAGTGGACCATGCCACAAGATACCCTGAAGCAATTCCTTTAAGGACCACTACAGCACCTGCAGTGGCAAAGGCCCTCCTGGGAATATTTTCTAGGGTGGGCTTCCCAAAGGAAGTAGTATCAGACAGAGGAAGCAATTTCATGTCTGCTTACTTAAAGGCCATGTGGAAGGAGTGTGGTGTGACTTACAAGTTCACTACACCCTATCATCCACAAACAAATGGACTCTCAAAGGCATGATTATGGGACTCCCTGAAAAAATCCGCAGGAGATGGGATATCCTCTTACCATGCCTCCTTTTTGCCTACAGGGAGGTACCCCAGAAAGGAGTGGGCTTCAGCCCCTTTGAACTCCTCTTTGGACACCCTGTTAGGGGTCCACTAACACTTGTCAAGGAGGGTTGGGAACAACCTTTAAAAGCTCCAAAACAAGATATTGTGGATTATGTACTTGGCCTCAGATCAAGGATGGCTGAGTATATGAAAAAGGCCAGTAAAAACCTTCAGGCCAGCCAAGAGCTCCAGAAGCAATGGCATGATCAGAAGGCTGTTTTGGCTCAGTACCAACCAGGGCAGAAAGTGTGGGTCTTGCAGCCTGTGGCCCTAAGAGCACTCCAAGATAAATGGAGTGGACCCCACATAATTGTTGAAAAAAAGGGTGAAGTCACCTACTTAGTTGACTTAGGCACTCCCAGGAGTCCCCTTAGGGTGCTCCATGTCAATCGCCTGAAACCCTACTATGACAGGGCTGATCTCACCCTGCTCATGGCAACTGATGAGGGACAGGAGGAAGACAGTGATCCTCTACCTGATCTCTTCTCTTCCACAGAACAAGATGCTCTAGTGGAAGGTGTAATTTTGGCTGATTGTCTTACCGCTGAGCAGAAAGACCATTGCATAAATCTCCTGGGTCAGTTTTCTGAACTCTTCTCTACTGTGCCAGGTACCACTTCTTGGTGTGAGCACACTATAGATACTGGAGACAGCTTGCCTGTCAAAAGTAAGATCTATAGGCAGCCTGACCATGTCAGGGACTGCATAAAGCAAGAGGTGCAGAAAATGTTAGAACTGGGAGTGGTTGAGCACTCTGAAAGTCCATGGGCCTCTCCTGTGGTACTTGTACCAAAACCTCATTCCAAGGATGGAAAGAAGGAAATGCGGTTTTGTGTAGATTATAGAGGTCTCAACCAGGTAACCAAAACTGATGCTCACCCTATACCCAGGGCAGATGAGCTCATAGATACACTGGCATCTGCCAAGTATCTAAGCACTTTTGATTTGACTGCAGGGTATTGGCAGATCAAATTATCAGAAGATGCTAAACCTAAAACTGCATTTTCAACCATTGGAGGCCATTACCAATTCACAGTAATGCCTTTTGGATTGAAAAATGCACCTGCCACTTTTCAGAGGTTGGTGAACACAGTCCTGCAAGGGCTGGAAGCTTTTAGTGCAGCATATTTGGACGATATAGCTGTCTTTAGCTCCAGTTGGGATGATCACCTGGTCCACCTATGGAAAGTTTTAGAGGCCCTGCAAAAGGCAGGCCTCACTATCAAGGCTTCAAAGTGCCAGATAGGGCAGGGTAAGGTGGTTTATCTGGGACACCTTGTTGGTGGGGAACAGATTGCACCACTTCAGGGGAAAATCCAAACTATTATAGATTGGGTTCCCCCTACTACTCAGACTCAGGTGAGAGCCTTCCTAGGCCTCACTGGGTATTACAGGAGGTTCATTAAGAACTATGGCTTCATTGCAGCCCCACTTAATGACCTCACATCAAAAAGATGCCTAAAAAGGTATTGTGGACAGCTAGCTGTCAGAAAGCTTTTGAGGAGCTGAAGCAGGCCATGTGCTCTGCACCTGTCCTGAAAAGCTCTTGTTACTCTAAAAAATTCTATGTCCAAACTGATGCATCTGAATTAGGAGTAGGAGCAGTCCTATCACAACTTAATTCTGAGGGCCAGGATCAACCTGTTGCTTTTATTAGTAGGAGGTTGACCCCTAGAGAAAAGCGTTGGTCTGCCATTGAGAGGGAGGCCTTTGCTGTGGTCTGGGCACTGAAGAAGTTGAGGCCATACTTGTTTGGCACTCACTTCATTGTTCAGACAAACCACAAACCTCTACTTTGGCTAAAACAAATGAAAGGTGAAAATCCTAAATTATTGAGGTGGTCCATATCCCTACAGGGAATGGACTATACAGTGGAACATAGACCCGGGAGTAGCCACTCCAATGCAGATGGACTCTCCAGATATTTCCACTTAGACAATGAAGACTCATCAGGTCATGGCTAGTCTTATGGTCCTTCGTTTGGGGGGGGGGTGGTTGTGTAGGAAAGTACCATCTTGCCTGGCATGTTACCCCCATTTTTCACTGTATATATGTTGTTTTAGTTGTATGTGTCACTGGGACCCTGCTAGTCAGGGCCCCAGTGCTCATAAGTGTGCCTGAATGTGTTACCTGTGTTATGACTAACTGTCTCACTGAGGCTCTGCTAACCAGAACCTCAGTGGTTATGCTCTCTCATTACTTTCAAATTGTCACTAACAGGCTAGTGACCAATTTTACCAATTTACATTGGCTTACTGGAACACCCTTATAATTCCCTAGTATATGGTACTGAGGTACCCAGGGCATTGGGGTTCCAGGAGATCCCTATGGGCTGCAGCATTTCTTTTGCCACCCATAGGGAGCTCTGACAATTCTTACACAGGCCTGCCACTGCAGCCTGAGTGAAATAACGTCCACTTTATTTCACAGCCATTTTACACTGCACTTAAGTAACTTATAAGTCACCTATATGTCTAACCTTTACCTGGTAAAGGTTGGGTGCAAAGTTACTTAGTGTGGGGGCACCCTGGCACTAGCCAAGGTGCCCCCACATTGTTCAGGGCCAATTCCCCGGACTTTGTGAGTGCCGGGACACCATTACACGCGTGCACTACATATAGGTCACTACCTATATGTAGCTTCACAATGGTAACTCCGAATATGGCCATGTAATATGTCTATGATCATGGAATTGCCCCCTCTATACCATCCTGGCATAGTTGGCACAATCCCATGATCCCAGTGGTCTGTAGCACAGACCCTGGTACTGCCAAACTGCCTTTCCCGGGGTTTCACTGCAGCTGCTGCTGCTGCCAACCCCTCAGACAGGCATCTGCCCTCCTGGGGTCCAGCCAGGCCTGGCCCAGGATGGCAGAACAAAGGACTTCCTCTGAGAGAGGGTGTTACACCCTCTCCCTTTGGAAAATGGTGTGAAGGCAGGGGAGGAGTAGCCTCCCCCAGCCTCTGGAAATGCTTTCATGGGCACATTTGGTGCCCATTTCTGCAAAAGCCAGTCTACACCGGTTCAGGGACCCCTTAGCCCTGCTCTGGCACGAAACTGGACAAAGGAAAGGGGAGTGACCACTCCCCTGACCTGTACCTCCCCTGGGAGGTGCCCAGAGCTCCTCCAGTGTGCTCCAGACCTCTGCCATCTTGGAAAGAGAGGTGCTGCTGGCACACTGGACTGCTCTGAGTGGCCAGTGCCATCAGGTGACGTCAGAGACTCCTCCTGTTAGGCTCCTTCAGGTGTTGCTAGCCTATCCTCTCTCCTAGGTAGCCAAACCCTCTTTTCTGGCTATTTAGGGTCTCTGTCTCTTGGGATTCCTTAGATAACGAATGCAAGAGCTCATCCGAGTTCCTCTGCATCTCTCTCTTCACCTTCTGCCAAGGAATCGACTGCTGACCGCGCTGGAAGCCTGCAAAACTGCAACATAGTAGCAAAGACGACTACTGCAACTCTGTAACGCTGATCCTGCCGCCTTCTCAACTGTTTTCCTGGTGGTGCATGCTGTGGGGGTAGTCTGCCTCCTCTCTGCACTAGAAGCTCCGAAGAAATCTCCCGTGGGTCGACGGAATCGTCCCCCTGCAACCGCAGGCACCAAAGAACTGCATCACCGGTACCTTGGGTCTCCTCTCAGCACAACGAGCGAGGTCCCTTGAATCCAGCAACTCTGTCCAAGTGACTCCCACAGTCCAGTGACTCTTCAGTCCAAGTTTGGTGGAGGTAAGTCCTTGCCACCCCACGCCAGACTGCATTGTTGGAAACCGCGACTTTTGCAGCTACTCCAGCCTCCGTGCACTTCCGGCGGAAATCCTTTGTGCACAGACCAGCCTGGGTCCGTGGCACTCTAACCTGCATTGCACGACTTCCTAAGTTGTTCTCCGGCGACGTGGGACTCCTTTGTGCGACTTCGGGTGAGCACCGTTTCATGCATCCTCGTAGTGCCTGTTTCTGGCACTTCTCCAGGTGCTGCCTGCTGCTGAGAGGGCTCCTTGTCTTGCTCGACGTCCCCTCTGTCCCCTGACGCAATTTGCGACATTCTGGTCCCTCCTGGGCCACAGCAGCATCCAAAAACCCTTACTGCACGATTTGCAGCTAGCAAGGCTTGTTGGCAGTCTTTCGGCGGGAAAATACTTCTGCACAACTCTCCATGGCGTGAAGGATCCGTCCTCCAAAGGGGAAGTCTCTAGCCCTTGTCGTTCTTGCAGAAACCTACGCTTCTACTGTCCAGTAGCAGCATCTTTGCACCCACAGCTGGCATTTCCTGGGCATCTGCCCATCTCCGACTTGCTTGTGACTTTTGGACTTGGTCCCCTTGTTCCACAGGTACCCTCGACTGGAAATCCATTGTTGTTGCATTGTTGGTTTGTGTCTTTCCTGCAGAATTCCCCTATCACAACTTCTATGTCCTTTGGGGATCTTTAGTGCACTTTGTACTCACTTTTCAGGGTCTTGGAGTGGGCTATTTTTCTAACCCTTACTATTTTCTAATAGTCCCAGCGACCCTCTACAAGGTCACATAGGTTTGGGGTCCATTCGTGGTTCGCATTCCACTTTTGGAGTATATGGTTTGTGTTGCCCCTATCCCTATGTGTCTCCATTGCATCCTATTGTAACTATACATTGTTTGCACTGTTCTCTAATACTATTACTGCATATTTTGGTATTGTGTACATATATGTTGTGTATATTTGCTATCCTCATACTGAGGGTACTCACTGAGATACTTTTGGCATATTGTCATAAAAATAAAGTACCTTTATTTTTAGTATATCTGTGTATTGTGTTTTCTTATGATATTGTGCATATGACACTAGGTGGTACTGTAGGAGCTTCACTCGTCTCCTAGTTCAGCCTAAGCTGCTCTGCTAAGCTACCATTATCTATCAGCCTATGCTGCTAGACACCCTATACACTAATAAGGGATAACTGGGCCTGGTGCAAGGTGCAAGTACCCCTAGGTACTCACTACAAGCCAGTCCAGCCTCCTACAGTAGGTGACTTATAAGTTACCTGGTGCAGTGAAAAATGGCTGTGAAATAGTGTGTGCACTATTTCACTCAGGCTTCAGTGACAATCCTGAAGGAGTGTTTGTATAAGCTCCTTGTGGGTGGCAAAAGAAATGCTGCAGCCCATAAGGATCCCCTGGAACCTCAAAGCCCTGGGTACCTAGGTGCCATATACTAGGGACTTATAAGGAAGGTCCAGTGTGCCAATTATCATTCACTAAATTATAGTGGATTCACTAACTTATAGTGACAAACGTGGTAAACAGAGAGAGCATAAGCACTGGAGTTCTGGTTAGCAGAACTCCAGTGACACAGTCAAACACACTGACAACACACATAGGCCCCAAACTATGAGCACTGGGGTTCTGGCTAACAGGATCCGAGTGAGACAGTAAAAACACACTGACAAATAGGTCTCAAACTGTGACACTGGGGTCCTGGCTAGCAAGAACCCAGTGAGACAGTAAAAACACACTGACAAACACTGACAAACAGGCCAAAAATGGGGGTAACCATACTAGAAAGAGGCTACTTTCTCACAATAACATATGATAAAAGTCTCCATTTCTGGGTGGTCTCTGGGAGCACAAAAGAAGGGGTGGAGTATTTTAATCCTCTGCTTACAGAGATGGAGCTGTCAGTGTAATTATGTTTTTAACCTGCAGCTTCTCCTTGTCCACTAGAGTTATTTTGAGATACGAAGTAAATAAAACTATTGTGAAACATTCAGAAATGACAGCACATTTTTAGGGTTATTTTATGGTTAGTGTTCACTGTACTGTACAGAGTTTTCAACAATCTAATTTTTATTCTTCTTATTCATGGTGATGTTGTGTGAGGGCAGCCACTCCCCCTTCAAATTATCAAGAAATCCAAGACCACCTATTCCTCCTGATTTTATGCCTGTCTTGCGTCCTAAAAGGACACTATCCAGTGATATCATTCATATTTATATGCAATGATTTAATGTATGTTATACTTTTATTTCATTTGCTAAAGAATTCGATTTCAAGATAATATGTGTTTACTTAAGGAGTATAATTAACAATAGCGTTTTCTACAAAAATGAAGAAATACAAGTATTTGAAACAATTTTGAGAGCCCATCTAAAATGTATAATATTTGTAAATTCACAGCATAGCCAAACCCATGATGATTGAATCAGTCCACAAAATAATCACTACTGTGGTAGTGTTTCACATGTCTGTAGCACAATGGACCAACTTTTGCCTACTTCTTACGTATTTTTGTCTGGTTCCCATAAGCCCATTCAGTATGCCAGCTTCCCCAATAACGTTTCCAATGCTGAAACTAAATTCAAGAGGGGGTGATTTGGAACATAAATTAATTCAAAGGGTGTGTGACAGGGTGGGACAATGAGGACAGATAGCCAGTGGTCAGATACGTTGGTAAGCTCCTTTATTTTGTTATGAAATAATGCTAAGCAAAAGTTTGTTTGTCCTCTGTGGTTGGTTGACATTTCTTCTGAGACTCACTCCCTCGTCTTCTCTTTTAGGGCTCCCGGGAGGCACATGCGGGGAAAGAGTGAAAAGGCACAGGTAAGTGAATTGTTCTCTGTTTAGTTCCCTTTATTCCCTTTCTGCACCCCCCCCCCCTCTTTGTTTCTCCTATTTCTGGTCCTGTCTTCTTTTCTGTGCTTTAGATTCTTGTACTCGCTGTCCCTTTTCTTCTCCTTTCTGTTTTCTTTTTATCTTTATCTTTTATTCTCTCTCTCTCTATCCTTTCCGCTTCCGTCTGTTTCCTTTGCCTTGTAGATGTCTCCACCCTTTATTCGGGATGGGGAGGCCTTATTGTGTTCCTGTGTCTCTATTAAATCCCACCGAAGTCTGTATAGTATTGGGTATGTACCTTCCTGGATGTCTCTCTCTTGATGTGGCTACCAGGATTAGGACAAATACAGAAATGTACCCTGAAGATTATATCATGGAATAATACCAGTATCCATTAAACAATACTTTATTCGCCCCTCCCCTTTCCTCACTAATCACCCTTTTTATTTCCCTTTCAGTGTTTTCTTCCGCCTCCCCCCTTTTCCCCTTTTTCCTTTTAGAGGCACGCACCTGCAGAGGCCACGCTTTTTATCAAGCGTGGCCGTAGTCAGCGTTAGGCGCCTCCCGTGCCGCTGGTTTGTAGATCCACGCTGCCGGGAGGGTTTCCTGTCAGGTCTTCGGTCCGAAAGGCAGCGCCGTCTTCCTAGCCTTCTTCTTTCTCCACCACGAGGCTCCAGCTTCCCCGATGCCACACATCCGTCCGGTTTTCTTCCAAACCGTCTCTCTTATGGAGCCGGGGCATGATGCAAAAGTTCTTACTCTGTTCCCCATGACCCGGATGTGGATTGGTGGAAGGGAACAGATGTGCCTGTGGCATAGGTAAGTCACCCTCTAGCAGGACTTACAGCCCTAAGGCAGGGTGCACCATACCAGAGGTGAGGGCATAGCTGCATGAGCAATATGCCCCTACAGTGTCTAAGTCCATTCTTAGACATTGTAAGTGCAGTGTAGCCATATTGAGTATATGGTCTGGGAGTTTGTCATTACAAACTCCACAGCATCATGATGGCTTTACTGAATACTGGGAAGTTTGGCATCAAACTTCTCAGCACAATAAACCCACACTGATGCTAGTGTGAGAATTATTATAAAATGCACACAGAGGGCATCTTAGAGATGCCCCCTGTATGTTAGCCCAACTGCTAGTGTGGGACTGACCAGAATGTGCCAGCCTGCCACTTTCAGACAAGTTTCTGACCACATGGGGTGAGTTCCTTTGTGCACTCTGTGGTAAGAAACAAAGCCTGTCCTGGGTGGAGGTGCTTCACACCTCCCCCTGCAGGAACTGTAACACCCTGGTGGTGAGCTTTAAAGGCTCAAGCCTCGAGTTACAGTGCCCCAGGGCACTCCAGCTAGTGGAGATGCCAGTCCCCCAGGCAAAGCCTCACTTTTGGCGACAAATCTGGCAGAAAAATTAGGGAAAACCGGGAGGACTGACCACTCCAGCCAGGTCCACCCTTAAGATTTCCAGAGCTGAGGTGACCCCCCTCCCTGCAGAATCCTCCATCTTGTTTTAGAGGACAGGGACCAATAGGGATAGGAATGTTCCCTTCTCCCCAAAGGGAGTGGGCACAAGGAAGGTGTAGCCGCACTCAGGGACAGTAGCCATTATCTACTGCCCTCTGACCCCAAACACACCCTTAAATCTAGGATTTAAGGGCCTCCCTGAACCCAGCTCACCAGATTCCTGGTGACCAAGAAGAAGAAGAAGAAGGACTGCTAAGTTGAAACCCCCAGCAGACAAGAAGGTAGAGGACAACTGCTTTGGTCCCAGCCCTACCGGCCTGTCTCCTGCTTCAGAGAACCTGCAAAAAGACCAGCGATGCGTCCAGCGGGTCCAGCGACCTCTGCCAACTCCAGAGGACTGTCCTGCACCAAAAAAGACCAAGAACTTCAGAGGGCAGCGGATCTGTCTGAAGAAATCCACAACCAAGGACTCCCACCTCACTCCAGATCCATGAGTCCTGACCCCTGTGCTCCCGACGCCCATGGCCCATGTCAAGGTGGTCCGCCCAGCAAGAGAGGGTCCCCAGGCAATTGTGAGCAAGTGCCCACCCTGGGTTGACCCCTCCACAATGACACCTGCAGAGGAAATCCCGAAGACCCCCTGACCGCGAGCTCCGGACGAAGATAACCGATGTCTGAAGAACCCCTGCATCCGCAGCCCCCAGGCCTTGGGGAAACTGACCCCCGCTGCAGCATTGACCAGCAGGTGGACCTCCTCTCTTTCTGACCATTGGTGTGCCCGACAACCGGGCCTTTGCCTGCAGCCTTTGAGTGAACCCCGGGGTCTCCTCATGGGCCAGCATGGGAAACCCGATGTCCTGTTTGCACCCGTCCGCCCCTGTGCCGCTCAGTGTCTGTTCGGTGCCTACTTGTGGCCCCTCCAGTGCTCTTCTAATCCCCCCCTGGTCTGCCCTCCAAGTCATGGGTACTTACCTGCTGGTTGACCGGATTCCGAGTATCCCCTGTCTCCGTAAGAGCCCACGTTAATTTGGTTCCTCTTTGACCTCTGCACCTGAGCGGTCCCGTGTTGCTGGTGGTGGGTGTTTGGGGTTAACTTGAACACCCAAAGACGGACTACCTAATCCCCAGAGATAAGAACTGTAAGTTGAATACTTACCTGTAAAACTGTACTATCTTTTCCTTCCCCAGGAACTGTTGAAAAATGCAGTGTTCACTTTTAAAATAGCTTTTTGCCATTTTCAGAAAAACTGTATACATTGTTGATTCTATTCAAAGTCCTGATCATATATATGCAAAGTACCTTTTATTTTATGTACTTACCTGCAAACTTAGGGGGTCATTCTGACCTCGGCGGTAAAAGGCCCTTACCGCCGGTCAGAAGTCCACCATTCTACCGCCGCGGCCGCGGTAAACCGCCACGGTCATTCTGACCCACAACGGCGGAACCGCCAAAATCCCGACATCCAAGGAAGGCCGCCACATCAGCGGGCCGTGGAAAACTGGAGATGACCAAACCTCCACCGTCACGCCAACACAAACACGCCCATGCCATTCTGACCCACGAATCCACGCGGCGGTCTTTCAACCGCGGTATTCCATTGGCGGGACACACCGCCGCGGTCAAAATACACACACAGCTCCAAAACACAGCCACATTGGACAGTTTGAAATACACACACCTGACACACATACAAACAACACTCCCACACATCCAACCAACTATAAAACACACACCCACATCACCCACAAACCCCTACGACCGAAGATCATAGACGAAGGAGAGAGAGACACATCACAGAATAGAGAGCTACATCACACAGAGGCACACTACACCATCACATACACCACATAGAAGCACAAAGCACCACACACCAACACACTCTTCACCATATACACCACCCCACACCTCATCCACACCACCCCATGGCACCCGAAAGGCACCCACACTTTTCGGACCAAGAACTCCGGGTCATGGTGGAGGAGATCATAAGAGTCGAACCCCAGCTCTTTGGCTCACAGGTGCAGCACACCACTATAGCCAGGAAGGCGGAGCTATGGCAGCGGATCGTGGACAGGGTAAACGCGGTGGGACAGCATCCCAGAAATCGAGAGGACATCCGCAAACGTTGGAACGACTTACGGGGAAAGGTGCGCTCGATGGTCTCGCGACACAACATCGCAGTGCAGAAGACTGGCGGGGGACCCCCACCCACACCACCCAAATTCACAGCATGGGAGCAAGAGGTACTAAACATCCTGCATCCTGATGGCCTCGCTGGAGTACACGGAGGAATGGACTCTGGTAAGTACAATCTCAACTACTTCACCCCCCCCCCAGCATGCCAACCCCCACCACCACCCTCACCCCCAACCCCCCATCACACATCCTCCCTGAGAATGTCTCCCCAGCACAACCCACCCAACACCAACCCCTGCATGCCACCACAAACTATGGACACCCATCACCTAAGCATGACCACTGCACATACCCCCCCCCCCAACACCCCCACAACACCTCCCCCAAGGGAATGACAGCACTGGGGGACAAGGGCACCCATAAATCGCACACAATAGCACACACAGAAACAATAACCATACTCTCTTACCCCATGCAGGACCCGAACGCCAACACACCGGCCAGGAGGGTCCAGAAATGTCCATCCACCCCCCGGAAGAGGCACCCAGTGATGACAGCAGCTCTGTCGACCTGGAACCTGACGACCAGCCCGGACCATCGGGGACCTCTGGACAGTCGGTTCCCCACACACAGGCCACAGCAGACCCAACCCCCTCTGGGAACAACAGCACAGCTCCCACCCAGCGGGCCCATGGCTCTGTCTCTAGGACAGGTCAATCAGCGGTGTGTCTGCCACTACAGGGCCCCCAGGCTAACCCACCACCCCAACAACAACAGGGACCTGGGGGCAGTGGTAGTGGGCACACTGTCCAGGGGACAGAGTCCGGGGGAAACAGGGCAACTCGGAGGGCTGCTGTGCGACAGGGGGGGAGGAGAGGCCCAGGGAACCGACTCTCCAAGAGGCCCTCACCACCATCATGGCAGCCTACCACCGCTCACAAGAGACAATGGCGAAGGTACTGGCCAGGTTCCAGGAGATCCAGGCACAGCAGGAGGAACGCTACATGGGGTTCAACAATCATCTCACCAACATCTCTACCGCCATGGGGAGCCTAGTCCAGGCCCTCCACCGGATAGAAGACACGTTTCGGGACCATGTGGCACCACACAGGGCCCCTGTCACTAGCCCGGACCAGGAACAGCCTACAACCTCCGCCGGCGCTAGTGGACAGGAGGCCCCACCACGACAGGCCACCAGAACCCCACCTCCTGCTGAAGAACAACCACCCCGCAAGAGGAGCCTGAGATCAAAAAAATCGACAGAGTAGGATGTCAAGACCCCCGCCAGCATGAGATACCCCCTGAAGTCATCCCACTGTCCCACATTGCCACCCTGTCCAACCTTGAACTGCCCCTGCTCCATCCTTCCACAGGCATATGGACAATGCACCTGTGAGACTGAGAACTGGACTCTGCCATGGCCATTACTCCACCCCCACCCATCACCGTGTTTATATCATGTACCATTATCTAGCACCAAAAATAAATCACTCAATGCACTGAAATCATGCTGGAGTCAGACTGTATTATTTACAAATGTAAAACACATTACCGATCAATTATGTTCTGTAAACTTTGTGCTGAACACATACCGAGATCAATAAGCATTAGTCCATGGGCTAACCAAGCAGAAGTCACGCAGTGGGTCATACAGCACTGAAAAGGGAAGGGAGAATCAAACATCAGTTTCAAATAACTGGGGGGTCATAGACAAAGTTGAGAAAAACGAGGCAGTCAGGAAAATTAAAATGGCGTGTGTGATTCTTACCTGTGTGCTACTGAAAATACTGTTGGATAACTCTGTCCCTGTTGTCTGGGTCGTCCTCTGAGTCTTCCTCCTCTTCACTCTCCACAGGCTCTACAGCTGCTTCAACACCACCATCTGGACCATCCTCCTGCAGGAAAGGCACCTGACGTCGCAAGGCCAGATTGTGAAGCATACAGCAGGCCACGATGATCTGGCACACCTTCTTTGGTGAGTACATCAGGGATCCCCCTGTCATATGCAGACACCTAAACCTGGCCTTCAGGAGGCCAAAGGTTCTTTCAATGACCCTCCTAGTTCGCCCATGGGCCTCATTGTACCGTTCCTCAGCCCTGGTCCGGGGATTCCTCACTGGGGTCAATAGCCAAGGCAGGTTGGGGTAACCAGAGTCACCTATTAGCCACACACGTTGTCTCTGTAGCTGTTCCATCACAAAAGGGATGCTGCTATTACGCATCACATACGCGTCATGCACTGACCCAGGGAACTTGGCATTCACATGGGAGATGTACTGGTCAGCCAAACAGACCACCTGGACGTTCATAGAATGGTAACTCTTCCTGTTTCTGTACACCTGCTCATCGTCTTTTGGGGGGACTAAGGCTACATGGGTCCCATCAATGGCACCAATTATGTTGGGAATATGTCCAAGGGCATAAAAATCACCCTTCACAGTGGGCAAATCAACCTCCTCTGGGAATATAATGTAACTCCGCATGTGTTTCGTCAGGGCAGACAACACTCTAGACAAAACCTTAGAAAACATTGGCTGAGACATTCCAGATGACATGGCCACTGTTGTCTGGAATGAGCCACTTGCAAGAAAATGGAGGACTGACAGCACCTGCACCAGAGGGGGAATTCCTGTGGGTTGGCGGATGGGGGACATCAGGGCTGGCTCCAGCTGGGCACACAGTTCATGGATGGTGGCACGGTCAAGTCGGTATCGTAGTATGATGTGGCGTTCTTCCATTGTCGACAGGTCCACCAGCGGTCGGTACACGCGAGGATTCATCCTTCTCCTCGCAAATCCCAGCGGACGGTGCCTAGGAAGGACAACATGGAGCACAGAGTCAAGATAATCACTGGTACGTTCACCACTGCTTGCATGGCACACGGTTATCTAGGTATTCAAAGGCGTGTATGTGTGGCAATGCCAGGCCTAGGCCTGTGTGTCGCAGTAGAGATTATGCTATGTGGGCCCTTGAAATGGCGGCTGCCTGACCTGTGAAGTGGGACAATGGGATGTGAGGTCACTGCGCTGGCGGAGCACACCGTGGCGGTAGGCGGTCGAAGACCGCTATACGGAGCCGCATTGGATAACATTGAAGCCTATGGGTTTCAGGAGCCAATGACGATGTGCGCCGGCGGTCGCGGTACGCACCGCCGCGGGCGTGACCGCCATTTTCTATCTGCTTAATCACTCGAGACCTGATCATCCACAGGAGAGGACCTATACTGCAAGTGCTGCTGTGAACTCGGTCTGGAAGTGACAATGGCTGCTGCGACTGGGGAAAGGGCCCCTGCCTTCACGTCTGAAGAGTTGGAGAAGCTCGTGGATGGGGTCCTCCCCCAGTATGCGTTACTCTACGGTCCTCCAGACCAACAGGTGAGTACACCGGGTGCACATGGAATGGGCGATGCCTGTGTGGAGTGGGGTGGATGTAAGTTGGTGGGGTGGGGGGCGAATGAGGAGTGCAACGCACGACAGATGAGAGCATGTGCTATATTGCAAGGTTGGGGAGGGGGGGGCAATCACATCTAACATGCAGTAAGTTGATGATTGTTTCCTTCCCACCCTGTACATGTCACATAGGTCAGCGCCCATCAGAAAGTCGGGATTTGGCGTGCCATCGCCAAGGAAGTCCGGGCCCTGGGGGTCCACGTCAGACGGGGCACCCACTGCCGCAAGAGGTGGGAGGACATCCGCCGCGGAACCAGGAAGACCGCCGAGTCACTGCTGGGGATGGCCTCCCAACCTAGGAGGGGTGCCAGTCGTACCCTGACCCCCCTGATGTCCCGGATCCTGGCAGTGGCCTACCCGGAGTTGGATGGGCGCTTGAGAGCATCACAGCAGACACAAGGGGGTGAGTATCAGCACATTCAGCTATCTTTCTGCGCAGTGGAGGCATCTGGGTGAGGGAGGAGGGTTGGGGGTGACATTAGGCCAGGGCGCTTTCTGTAGTGTAGTCCTCTCCCTTAGGCATGGCCCTGTGCTCCCGGCCCCCACCTCCGTAGGGTGACAAGTCCAGCTATTGATGGTCCAGCCTCACACATGTGCGCGCTTGTCGTCTCCTGACCTGTTGTCCGAGTCAGAAGTACTGAGTAGTGTGACCCGAATGCGCGGCTTAGTGCATGCGGCTCCTGTGTCTGTCCTCTCCGCCAACGGTGTTGACATTGCATGCACTCAACCAGGTCTTCTCTTTCTCCCCCCACCCTTCTTCTTCATCTTCTTGTGCATGTGTGCATTAGCATCATCAGGCGGAGGAGATTTGGCATCGGAGCACGAGGGAGCTGCAAGCCACAAGGCCCCGGTGGGCACAGGAACAGACACCGAGGGCCCAAGTGAGCCGGAGGGCGAGGGGAGCACCACGACGGGGACCGCTGGTGAGAGCAGCGACAGCGACACGTCCTCGGATGGGAGTTCCCTAGCGGTGGCGGCAACATCCGGGCCCCCCGCCTCTACAGGTACAGCCGCCACCCAGCGCACCAGCCCCGCCCTCCCAGCAGCCCCTCAGCCTACGCTCCGTGCCCGCTCACCCAGGAAGGCGGGCGTCTCCTTCGCCCCAGGCACCTCAGCCCCTGCCCCTGTTACCCCTGCTGCCCTCAGTGAGGAGGTCATTGATCTCCTCAGGACACTCATTGTTGGGCAGACTACCCTTTTGAATGCCATCCAGGGGGTAGAAAGGGAGGTGCATCGGAGCAATGCCTACCTGGAGGGCATTCATTCGGGTCAGGCTGCCCATCAACGATCGTTCAATGCTCTGGCCTCAGCACTGACGGCAGCCATTGTCCCTGTTTCCAGCCTCCCTCTTCTGACTGCCTCCACCCTGTCTCTGTCTCCTGTTCCTCAGCCTATCCCATCCACACCATCTGACCAGCCTGCACACACCTCAACACCCAAGGGCAGCTCATCCAGACACAAGCACCACAGATCCCACAAACACTCACCCAAGCAACACACAGATGCAGACATCCCAACAGTCACTACCACCCCTGTGTCCCCCTCCTCCTCGTCTCCCTCCTCCCTCCCTGTGACGTCTCCACTCACACCTGCATGCACACCAACATCAGCCAGTGCTTCCATCACCACCACACCCTCCTGTACAGTCCGCACGCGTGCAGTCACCACCCCCACTGCCATTTACACGTCCCCTGTGTCCTCTCCCACTGTGTCTGTCACCACCCCTTCCAAGACACACAAACGCAGGCAGACACCCACCCAACAGACATCCACCTCACAACAGCCTACAGCACCTGCACCTTCACCCAATGACAGCACACCTGACTCTCCTACAACCACATCCTCTTCCTCCACTTCCATCTCCACTTCTCCTACCTTTTACCTTGGCCCTAAAAAACTTTTCCTGGCTAATCTTGACCTCTTCCCCTCCGATGACCTACCCCCTCCATCTGCAAAGAGTCCCAAGAGCACCACAGCCACCACCAGCCCAACTTCGGGTGTCACTGTTGTGCATGGGTTCTGGAGCCCACCCTTTGCCAGCAGTGACACCTCCATCAGCAGCAAGGACACATCCAGCCCCCCCCCCGGCAAGAGGACCAGGAAACACAAGGGCCGCGGTGCGAAGACTGACACGGCTGCCCCCAAGGAGCAGAGTTCGCCCACTTCACCAGCCACAACGTCTAGGGGAGGCAAGGGCCCGAGAGCCCCATCTAAGGAGCGTAAGGGCAGCAGGGCGGAGACATCAGCCAGCAGGAGCGCGGAGCAGGTGGGCCCCACATGCCACATCCCAGCTGTAAAGGAGGACACCAAAGGGCCCAGGACTCCGTCACCGAAGGGCCCAGGAACATCACGGCCGGAGGGCGTCTGAGCACGGAGTCCAGGCCAGGTCTGGCTCCCTTGAACCTACTGGATGTGCACCGCTGAACAGGGCCCGCCGTGCAGAAGAGCACCGCTGAACAGGGCCCGCCGTGCAGAAGAGCACCGCTGGACAGGGCCCGCCGTGAAGATAGGCACCGCTGAACAGGGCCCGCTGTGAAGATAGGCACCGCTGAACAGGGCCCGCCGTGAAGATAGGCACCGCTGAACAGGGCCCGCCGTGCAGAAGAGCACCGCTGAACAGGGCCCGCCGTGAAGATAGGCACCGCTGAACAGGGCCCGCCGTGAAGATAGGCACCGCTGAACAGGGCCCGCCGTGCAGAAGAGCACCGCTGAACAGGGCCCGCCGTGAAGATAGGCACCGCTGAACAGGGCCCGCCGTGCAGAAGGGCACCGCTGAACAGGGCCCGCTGTGCAGAAGAGCACCGCTGGACAGGGCCCGCCGTGCAGAAGAGCACCGCTGAACAGGGCCCGCCGTGCAGAAGAGCACCGCTGAACAGGGCCTGCCGTGCAGAAGAGCACCGCTGAACAGGGCCCGCCGTGCAGAAGAGCACCGCTCCGCTGGGCCCTTCCTGTCAAGCACCGCTCCGCTGGGCCCTTCCTGTCAAGCACCGCTCCGCTGGGCCCCGCCGTCTCCAGCACCGCTCCGCTGGGCCCCGCCGTCTCCAGCACCGCTCCGCTGGGCCCCTTCATCTCAAGCACCGCTCCGCTGGGCCCCGCCGTCTCAAGCACCGCTCCGCTGGGCCCCTTCATCTCAAGTACCGCTCCGCTGGGCCCCTTCTTCTCAAGCACCGCTCCGCTGGGCCCCGCCGTCTCAAGCACCGCTCCGCTGGGCCTCTTCATCTCAAGCACCACTCCGCTGGGCCCCTTCTTCTCAAGCACCGCTCCGCTGGGCCCCGCCGGCTCCAGCACCGCTCTGCTGGGCCCCTTCATCTCAAGCACCGCTCCGCTGGGCCCCGCCGTCTCAAGCACCGCTCCGCTGGGCCCCTTCATCTCAAGCACCGCTCCGCTGGGCCCCTTCTTCTCAAGCACTGTTTATGGTTCACTGTGCCCACCATGCCTCCTCCTTGACCAGTGGAGACTGTTATCCACTTGAGAGACTGTGGCTTTGCACTCCCCAGGATGGCAGAGTGGGCAACCCACCCACTGTAGAGACTTGAGAGACTGTGGCTTTGCACTCCCCAGGATGGCAGAGTGGGCAACCCACCCACTGTAGAGACTTGAGAGACTGTGGCTTTGCACTCCCCAGGATGGCAGAGTGGGCAACCCACCCACTGTAGAGACTTGAGAGACTGTGGCTTTGCACTCCCCAGCATGGTACAGTGGGCAAGCCACCCACTGTAGAGACTTGAGAGACTGTGGCTTTGCACTCCCAAGGATGGTACAGTGGGCAACCCACCCACTGTAGAGACTTGAGAGACTGTGGCTTTGCACTCCCCAGGATGGTACAGTGGGCAACCCACCCACTGTAGAGACTTGAGAGACTGTGGCTTTGCACTCCCCAGGATGGCACAGTGGGCATGGTGGCCCCTTCGTGGATCTTGCGTCGTGGACTCATGTGGCTGTGGTGCCCCCCCCTTCCCTTCCCTTCCCCCTGAGGTGCCTGTAGTATTTTCATCAGATGCCCCTGCAGTGTTCTCTCCAAAGGACTCAGGTCTCCTGTGTGGGCTTTGCCCTTGTGTCGCTACACTGTAGCCCACGGACTGTTCCATTTGACTTGGATGTAGCGGACTAATTGCCTCGGTTCGCCATGGCAGTGTGTATAGTATTATTTTGTTATGGATATTTTGCATAGTTGCCGATACGTCTCAGAGTCTATTTTTTATATAAAAATTTTGGTTCACAATTTAATTATGTCTTTTTCAGGGGGGTTTGGGTGGTGTCACTGTGCATTGTTGCTCTGCATTGGTGTGTACATAGTTTGGGGGGGTGGGGGTCGCATATGTGTGTGCCCGTAACCTTTCCTCCTCCCCCCTCCCGTGTGTCGTAGGTGCAGTACTCACCGTTGTCGTCTGCGCCGGAGTTCGTACTCGTGGTAGATGAGCAGGTAGACGAGTGCAGGTAGGATGTTTAATTCGGGTTCCATGCTGTCCTCCGTACTCGTGGAGTGTGTTTTGGTGAGCGTTTTCCCGTCCGTAGTCTGTTTCCGCCGTGTTTTTATCGGCGGGGCTCCCGCCCCGGAAAAGGTGGCGGATTGGTGAGTTGTGATACTGTGGGCGGTACATTGTCTGCCGCCTGCCTGTTGGCGGTGACCGCCGCGCTGTTTGTCTGTACCGCGGTGGCGGTCGGAGTGTTAATGTGGCGGGCTGTGTTGGCGGTTCCCGCCAGGGTCAGAATTCCATTTTTTGGACCGCCGGCCTGTTGGCGGGTTGGCCGCCGCTTTATCACCGACCGCCAGGGTTAGAATGACCCCCTATATCTTGTGGTTCTAGAAATAAATTAAGAAAATATATTTTTCTATATAAAATCCTATTGGTCTGGAGTTAAGTCATTGAATGTGTGTTTCTTCTGTTGCTTCTGTGTGTACTACAAATGCTTAACACTACCCTCTGATAAGCCTAACTGCTCGACCACACTACCACAAATAGAGCATTGGTATTATCTATTTCAGCCTCTGTCAAGCCCCTGGGGAACCCCTGGACTCTGTGCACACTATGGGGGTCATTCTAACATTGGTGGGCGGCGGAGGCCGCCCGCCAATGTTCCCCCGTCAAAATACCGCTCCGCGGTCACAAGACCGCTGAGGGTATTTTGAGATTTGCCCTGGGTTGGCGGGCGGGCGGCCGCCAAAATGCCGCCCGCCAGCCCAGGGCAAATCTACCTTCCCACGAGGACGCAGGCTCTGAATGGAGCCGGCGTAGTGGGAAGGTGCGACGGGTGCAGTTGCACCCGTCGCGTATTTCAGTGTCTGCTTTGCAGACACTGAAATACACAGTGGGGCCCTCTTACGGGGGCCCCTGCAGTGCCCATGCCCTGGGCATGGGCACTGCAGAGGCCCCCAGGGGCCCCGCGGCACCCCCTACCGCCATCCTGTTCCTGGCGGGAGACCCGCCAGGAACAGGATGGCGGTAGGGGGTGTCAGAATCCCCATGGCTGCGGAGCGCGCTCCGCAGCCATGGAGGATTCACCCGAGCAGCGGAAAGTCGGTGGGAGACCGCCGACTTTCCGTTTCTGACCGCGGCTGAACCGCCGCGGTCAGAATGCTCGAGGGAGCACCGCCAGCCTGTTGGCGGTGCTCCCGAGGTCGGTGACCCTGGCGGTCACCGGCCGCCAGGGTCAGAATGACCCCCTATATCTCATTTTGATGTGGTATGTACAGAGCCGCCTTCCTACACAAGGCAAAGATGTAAAGGTATAAAATTAAAGAAATTAATAAATAACAATATGGATGAAATGAGTGATTTGAGTGGGCAGACTCTATGGTACCCTTCTGCTCTTTGAAGCCTTGTGTGATGAGTTTGGCCTCCAGGCAGGGCAGTTCCTTCTGTATGGCACCCTAGCGGCGACCAGTTAACCACAAGAACACAACACGGTTCATAGATTGATGGGTCCTAACCTCGAGCCCTGGAGGACAAACAGACCTACTGCGGTGGGCAGACTGGGAGGAGTGCGGATATAGGAGGTGCGCCAGTGTAAACATGAAATGGAGTCCGCGGAGCTTGGGAGACACTTATGGCTGACCTACAGAGGAGCACAGCCGACAGTGATGGCTCTCTTTCCTAATAAGGGTGACAAATGGTGATCACTGCCTCTCTCTGACACATGGACAGACGCAACACTGCGATTTTGGCCTACACCCCCAAAGATCTGATGAGACACCTGGACACTGGCAGCCCCTGTTGGGCATGGAGGGCTTAGGAGATGAGCCTACCTTCACTTAGCTCCTTCATCTGACTTTATAGGTGGGATCAAGCAGACACTGTGGGAGTTGGGGGGGGATGGAGGTAATTGAGGACACAACCACCGACCCCCCTTTCCTTCTGAGACAACCGCTGGGTACTCACTCAGCATCCCTGGTGGGATTGACATTTCTTAATATGCCTAATCCATCACATTTCTATTAGGAGGTAGTTAAAACAGAACAATTAAGGATTCAGGGTGGAATAGAGCATGGTCGTTTTACAAATCTATACCACTATGGAGAAGTTTATAAGAAGCAACGAAAGCAGATCACCTATTTTAGCCTTTATAACTCAACAGGCATTTCTTTGCAGTTTTTTTTAGCTAGCGCGAGCTTGTCCCGAAGGTATTGGAGCACTTTGCATAAGCACCAGTTACACTATACAAGGGCACATTCATTTTCAGGCACGGGGAGCTTAAGTGATGTGCACAGAATCACAAGATGTTGAGTTGACGCTGAGACTCAAACCTAGTTCCCCAGTTCCAGAGTTGGCAGCTCTGGCCCTATCCTCACTGAAACAGTCACAGTAGGTAACCTCAAACAATTAGAGGTGGACACTATAAGCATCAAAGGAACCTCCGTACTTTAAAACATGTTTAGCTTCAGCTAAAATGCAGTCAAGATAGGAAGCGACTGGTGATATTTAGTACCAAAATATGTAAGTTAGAACATCCTTAAAAATGTAGGAAAATGTCCAAAAAATCACTGACATTCTGTGTAAACACACTTTGTTGTAATGATGGACTTTGTCACTTCTAGTTGCAGTAATTGTTAGAGTTGGGTTAATGGATTAATGCGAACCCATTAGGCCCTGGTCAGTTTGTGGCTAGCTCTATTATTTTTCTCCACTGTGCAGGTCCCGGCTATTAAGCTCGATACTCGATGCACAGCTATGATTTTTTTTTTAATGTTTCAAATTTAATTTTGTGAAATAACTGTCTCGCCGTTCATGATTGTAAAAAGACGAAATTGGATAGAAAAAATATATTTAAAAAAAAATAGTTTCATCATTTTTTAACAATGCATTGAAATGTGTATTTAAAGCAGCATCTTAACAAATCACTCTCGGTTATGAGGTTGGGGGCGGAGAAGAGGCGTGGAAGGGGCGACTCCTGTCCCAGGTTACAGCCATATTTAACATTGCTTTAACGACAGTGCGTGTGATAGGTATGTGAGGTGAGCATCACCGTGAGAAGCCACAGCAAGCTTTGGCAGGAGTGGGGGTAAGGATACATATAAAGCTCTGCTTAAACCTTGAACTGCGGGACCGCAGTGGAAGGACAGGAGTGGTTGACAAAATGAAAGGAGTGGAGGCAGGACAAAGCTCTTAGCACATTTCAGGAGAGTCTGAAGCTTGCCGCCTTGTAAGAGATCAAACAAATCTCTTCCAATTGGATGAAGTGATTCTGTCTGCGATGGCCTAACAATGTTTGAATGTCATCTCTGAAGGAAATTGCAGAGACAGACCCCTTGCTGTGGATATGAAAGTACTGTCAAACCTCCAGGCTACATTGTATGTCTATAAAGCCATACACATGATCAATGCATATACCTTTAGATTCTTTCCTTTGGAGGTGTAAAGAGGGCAACAGGGTGCGGAGAGCAAGCATTCTTCAAGATCTTTAGGCGCTGTTGCACAAATAAAGTTAGAAGAGCAACCTAAAAGGGGACCCGGGTTAAATGTTGGACGGCAAGCCTAAATAAAGTTCCAAGGAGAGGAAAAAACTCAAAGGCACACTGTAATTCCAAGAACCTATTACTTCAGACAATTTACTTCAAAAAATAAAATCAGAATGGTAAATGATTACCCAAAAGCAATCATGTCATCATCACTCAAAGATGGAATAAAATAATTTTTTGTGAAGTGGCTGAATGAGAGCAACTTAAAAGCCACGGAGCCTGTCAGAAGCACATTATTTCTTTTTACACCCCGTTTCCCAATTCATCTCGGTGCCGCTGACTAACCCCGGCTCCCAGCAGGTGGAGCATTTAAAATAAATAGCATTTCCTGCAAAATGCGCTCCAACTGCCCCATGACAGACGCTTCCGACTCCCGGCCAGCCACTGGATCAGCTTCAGCGGCATCTAACAAGGTGTAAATACAATAACAAGCATGTAATTAAGTGAGCATGATGAAGTTAATGGAGATAATTCATTCCATTTTGGGCTTATGAATATTCTATTAGATGTTATCAGGCAGCTGGAATAGCTGTTAATTTAATCATCATTCAGACCAGCAAAATGTTCTTTGTGCGAGTATAATTGCAGAGAATGAATAATTGATTTGACAATTGTACCAGCGGATTTCAAACCGTTTCGTTCGCTCTGAGAGCAGGAAGGGAGGAGAACTGGAATACTCAAAGCAGTGAAGAGGTGGCAGAGAAGGCAGCCTGCAAATTGAACATTATCAGGACACAGATAAAGGGACAATTTATATTTTATCAATGCAACACAATTACATTACAGCGCGCGAGTAATCACTCTGCCCACACTTAGAAAGAAATAAAGGAGGGAAGTAAATTACTCTGCATGGGAAAGGACAGAAAAGAATTTTCAAAAGCATTTAGAATCCATTGATATTGAATATTTAATTTTTTTGCATTACATTTTATTATAGGAAATGGCAAACTGTGTCTGAAATTGCAGGCACATTTGACTCGGTTACCTGCAATCAAGTATACAGACTGTTATACATGTGTCTCTGCATTACAGCATATCCACTGATTTTATGGCACTCTTCTACAAAGATTATATATCACTATGTACTCCGTCTCCAAACCTTAATTCTTCATACTTTGAAACTGGACAAACAACGGAGAAAAGGCAACAGGCTTCTGAAAAAAGATCGAATACAAACCCCCGGACGGAAACTGCACGCAATGCCGTGGAGACCAGAGAGGCATGCAGATTTGACTTGCAGTAGCAAACAATCCCCAGAGAAGGATTTTTTAAAGCAGTTAAAACCTGATATTCGCAGGATGACAGGAAATACAACGCCGATATATATATATATATATATATATATATATATATATATATATATATATAATCTGCTTGCCTAGCATCTCCGTTTTAACTATTCTTTGCTCACAACATACAATGTGTTAGCAGAATAACCTATTAGTGCAACGTGAAAAAAGAAAAACGTAAAACGTCTAACCTATAGGACGGTTTGCCCCAATAAAGTAGCTGTCACGTTTTTTTACTTTTCTGATTAAACGGGCTATTACAATCAGACCAAATACACGAATCAAAATGCGTGTTGCACGACTATTTTTGTAGTGGCTGAACCGAGGCTGCATTCTATGAAACAGACTGCCTCAAGGAAAGGAGGCGTTATTTGCAATGTTAGGGCGCTAACAGGACTCGAAGTGTTAAGACACTACCACAGCTGTAGTTGTACACAAGAACTTCACAAATGTAGTTTGTGGTTTGGGCGTGGATTAGCAAACAAATATGGCCATAAACCAGGCCTGGTATCTGCCTAAAATGCCTAAAGGCAACCTGCGCCGCGCCTTATATCAAAGACCCTGGAAGGAGAGCACTGCAAAGGGTTTACGTGAACAAGGAATGCACCGTGCAAAAAGCTGTTTGTTTCTCTACCGCTCTTTGTAAACTCCACAATTCAGAAACAAAGGCACTCACTCCAGACGTGAGTAAAAAGGCAGTTCATTCATTAATCCATCTAAACGTGAATTACGATGAAAATAATTATTCCGTCATGGTGTAGATGGCTTGTGAATTCACAATGATCACTAAAAGCAGTCTGGTTAATATGTTGGATCAGTTGACTGCTTACGATTATTCAATGTGAAAAGAACTCCATTCCTAGGCTGTAAGGACCTGCGCTGTAAATGTCCTGCCTCATCTGTTGAGTTTAAAGTCAGTGTCTACTGCTTTAGGGGGTGTGAAGCAGTAACCTGAGTGCATCTTAATAATCCTCTATCTACTATGAACTTGAGCAATGATGAATGAACATGTCTAATGCCAACCTACAGATGCCTCATCAAGGGGATGGATATTAAAGACGAGTAAAGTTATAAACAAACCATCAAGAAATAGATGCACAGGTGTATGAAGCCCAATCATTTTGGGTGGAGGTCATTCCACATTTATACTCTTCAACTTTGGAATACAGTGTGTTTGCTGAAAAAATTACTTCTAAAGAAAATAATCACAAGAACAACAGTTAATGGGTACAGTCCATTGGAACGGATAAAGGGCATCACTCTGAAGGTTTTTGTACCTCAAATAATTGCAAAACACGCCATAATTTTATTTTTTTAATCAATCCCCCCAAGAAACATTACAAAAGAGACCTTGCAATGCATGCCTTCTTGCTAGAGTCCACATTACCATTAAAGTAGAAAGTGTATTGGTGCATTTCTTTGACATATTTTATAGTATTAACCGAAATCCTCAAAGTGTTTCTTTCTAAACGGATTTCCTGTTTACAGAGTACTCTGTTCAAAAGCCTGCCATGCCTATCCAAACAGGTGGGCCAAATATACAAGTAAAAAATAGTAGAGATTCTAAAAGTGACGCAAATTCACCAATATGCTGCTTAAACATGGGTAATCAATTACAACGTACTGAATATTATTAGTTTCTAAGCAAAAACTCATCCATTACCTTTGAGCATGAGAATGCTAGGGGGGCTCTTCTCTTTTTTGGGAAACGGTCGAGAGGAAGGTGCGAGATGGTGACAGTACTAAGCAATGACACAGAGGTTTATGAAAAGGGTACAATGATAAAATGTGTGGCTTCAATGAGGGCGTAAACAGCTTTATCTGAATGAGTTACAAACTCAGTGGGTTGGAAATCAATGGAGAGACAGACTCACCAAAATAAAATTGCTAGGGTTTAGAAGCGTTTCATTAATGAACTTTCATAAAAAAGGAAAACATACCTTTCTTTGAGCTTGGGGGTGGAACACGACATCCCACAATATCCTTACCTTCTATAACATAGACTGCCCTCCCAACTTCTCTGGCGACATGACATTCACAGGAACCTAATTGTGATCAGGAGCCGTTGTGAGGGATCATTGTTTTGGATTACAGCCCCCCCCCCCCAATAACATAACTATAATTATGAGGATAGGCCATAGACCATAATGAAGTGTGTATCTACTATTCTAACTCTGCACATGCTTTGATAGTACGGAAGGTTATAAAGTGGACTGAGGCAAATTTAACTGCACTTTTACTTTTTTAATGCCCTTGCTTTAAACTACCAAAACACACTACAGGGACCGAACCTCCTAATGCACCAGTCCTCACAAGGATAGTGTTTGTCTGGGCCCGACAAGGTTTACCCATACTATGAGCGCCGATCCAGTCCTCACAGCGTGGGATATATATATATATATATATATATATATATATATATATATATATATATATATATATATATACATACTGGAAGATGCAGGATCACAAGAAAACAACAGCCAGCCAGGGCAAAAATCTGGATCCCAAAGGATACAAAGAGCCACAAGAAAATGTAATATCCAAGAAAGAAGTGACTCAAACAGATGATCTCATTAAAGAACAAAAATATATTTCTACTACAACGTTTCAGCTTCCGCCTTCCTCAGGTAGTACAAGATGGTTTGCTCAGTGGCTGCACAGCTGACACTGGTGGATTTTCAAAAAGCATCATGAGTGAAGATTCCAATTGGAATGTGGAATCAATGCAGTCCTGAGAACTCTTCAGATATGCAGAAATCAAGTGGTATTGTCAGTGATGTTCAGTCAATCTGGATGCAGAGATTTTAAACGGTACATCCAGAAATTTTCTCTGATGTCCAGTAGTTCTTCCTTTAAAACATGCTCCACAGGGAAAATCTTCAAATCTGATAGTAAATGGTCCACAAGGTTAAAATGGTTGGCTACAGGCTGGTCAAGTTTCTTGTTAATTATTGCCTATTTGTGGTTCCTGAATCGTGTACGGAGGTCATTCACAGTTTGACCTACATATTGTTTTTTACAGCTTTGACGTTGGCACTGAATCACATAAATAATGCATCTAGAGCGACATGTAAGATGCTGTCTTATTCCATAGGTCCTTTTTGTAACAGTACTAGTTACTGATGATGTTTGTAAAAGGTATTCACATGTGATGCACCTTTTGGAATCACAGCAATGAACTCCTGCATTTCTTACAGCTTGCTTAAGTTCAGCTCTCACAATAAGTGATCGTAAATTGGGAGCTCTGCGGTAAGCAATGACTGGCGGTTCTGGAAAAAGCTTTTGCAATTTTTCACAAGTAGATAGTAAGGGAAAAGTTGTTTGTATTATATTTCTGTAGTTGGGAGCTGATGGATGATAGTCAACCACAAAAGGGATTCTGTCACTTTTGCTTCTTCTGTTGTTATTCCAAATAAGTGCTTCCCTGGGTAACTGCAAAGACTTGTCAATTTGTTGCAGAATGATATGCAGAGGATAGCCTCGCTTTTTAAATAATCTAACAAGCTCCTGTAGATGGCCTTTACAAGTGTCTTCATTGCTGCAGATGCGTCTTATTCTGAGTGCTTGGCTGTAGATGATGCTGAGTTTAGTGTGGCGTGGGTGACATGAAGTCCAGTTTAGATACAAATGAGCATCTGTAGGCTTGTGGTACAGATCAGTTATAATTTTGTGTTCATGAATGGTGAGTAACACATCCAGAAAAGGGAGATGACTCTTCTGTGTAGTATTGCTGCCAGTGAATTTGATGGTAGGATGGATACTGTTGATAAAAGCTGTAAATTGCTCAACTGTTCTGCTTCCTGCATTCCATATTATAAATATGTCATCGATGTATCGTAGCCATACCAGTGGTTTGATGTTAGAACTCGCAAGTATGTAGTCCTCCAGTTTTCCCATGAAGATATTTGCATAGGAAGGAGCCATCCGAGTGCCCATTGATGTGCCTTGTATCTGCAAATAGTGTTTACCATTGAAGGTAAAATTGTTGGATTTAAGGATAACTCTTGCAAAGTTGGTAAGCACATTTGTTGATGGTTTTTTCACAGTTCTTTTATAAATATATATATACATTTTTAAAACTCTGAAGTCTCACACCATTTAGGCACAGTCAATAGTGTATATTTAAATGGTTTTCAAAATGTAATTTTGATCATTGCACCAGAGAGAATTTTTTTATTTACTATGTATATTGCTATCAAGATTTTTGTTTGCTCAAGTCTAACAAATAAGATCTCAAAGTCTTTTTGGACAATGCAACCACAGTCCAAAGTTTATACCCTACAAATAACACATTACATTTTGTGTTGGATTGTTGCCTGTAAACATTCTAAATTTCAACACCATTAAAAATGTAGTAGGAATTTAATCTAACAAACTGTGCCTTGAAGGAAGCATATAAAAGATGGAAATGCCGAGGCATGGGAAACAATATTAATTGCTGGTTGCCTTTGCTATATTGTATTGAAATTGTATCTATGGTATCTATATGAGCACTGTATTACTGCCAATAAGCAACAATAAACTAGGGGGCTGGGGATGAGGAGGGAGGATTTGGGACAGAATTAGGCCTAAATGCTACTACTTTAGTCTACCACATAGAAACTGAAGTAAATGCATGGGATGTTTTTCTTATAAGCTCAAGTCTAATCCCAATAACCAATGGAAAAATGCAACAATACAATACAATATATAACCCACTTGGCCCACACTAATACTAAGATGGTCCAGTCCTATGATCAGTAGTGTACCAGTCCACAGCAATAAACCACCCATCACCAACTGAACAAGCATGGACTAACTGAGGAAACCTGCCACATGCAACTGGCCAACAGATGGCTTTAATTTAGTGCACTACTGCACGTCCTGACATGCTACATACTACACCACTTCATGGTACCTCATAATGACAATCAGATATGGAATGATATTAACAAAATCTATGCCAGAAGATCTCTCCTCCATTTCTCCCTCCAACCTCTGCCTGCGCAAGACCATAAACTCTAAAAAAAAAAAAAAATAAAAAAAAAAAAAAAAAGATCTCAGAATGAATAACCAAATGAAAAAACAAGCTATGAGGACTATGATCATAAGAAATACCAAAAAGGATCCTGCAGTACTGCTAACAGCTGCCAGCTTCTTGAAAATCATAAACTGTGGGCTTCTCTTTCACACTTTTTCATTCATCACACTGTTAAGTACTGCATCATCTAATACGAGAACTGCACCTTGGCGGTCATCAGACTGAACATGGAAACACTTTCTACATATGATTAAAAAAAAGACAACACACTTCCAACCAACATTCTACGCCATGTAGCATGCTACCCATGTAGGGAAACGTTTCAGCACCCACAGGGTGGTAGTAAGTGCTTTATAAATGTTGAAATGAAACACAATTGCTTTTATGGCATTTGGTTATTACTGTAATCTAATCTTGAGAAAATACTGGTTACACACTTTGTGAGAAGGTGGCCTGGTTTGTAGTGGGTACCAGAGGTACTTACACCTTATACCAGGTCCAGTGATCCACCTTGGTGAAATGTAGACAGTGTCTAGCAGCTTAGGCTGTCTAGGGGTAGCTGTAGCAGCGCAACCAAGGCTGAACTAGGAGACATGCAAAGCTCTTGCAATACCATTATAGTCACACAGTACTTATACACAAGAAAGACAATACTCAGTGTTACCAAAAATAAAGGTACTTTATTTTAGTGACACAAGGCCAAACATATCTTAGAGGCAATACTCCTTCTGGAGGTAAGTATTGTACACAATATATACACTAGTAACCAAAATCAGGTAAGTAAGCAGTCATAGAATAGTGCAAACAGTGAGAAACACAATAGGTTGCAATGGGCCTAGGGGCAACACAAACCTTATACTAAAATAGTGGAATGCGAATGTCGGTTCCCCCCTAAGCAAGTGTTGTGTGTAGAGGGGCACTGGGAGTGTAGGAAAACACCAAAGGTAAATAAATTACCCCACCCCAGAGCCAAGGAAAACAGGAGTAAAGTAAACCAAGTTTCCTCAAAACACATTAGAAGTCGTGGTAAAGGATTATGCAAAAACCAAGCAAGGCTGCAGAACCCAACAATGGATTTCTAGACTTAAAGACCTGTAGAGAGAGGAGGCCAAGTCCAGAAGTCGATGAAGAGTCCAGGAAGAACAGGAGCCCCTGCTAACCTGGATGAAGTTGTAAAAGTGAATTCTCCGGTTAAAAGAAAAAGTCAGAAATGCACCAAAGAAGACAGCTGCGGGTTCCTGCTTGCTGCAAGAGATGTCTCACGTCGAGTAGTTGGTTGCAGGCTGGTTTTCGTTGTTGAATTCCACCAACAAGCTTGGGTTAAGGAAATGTCACGGTAGGCGGGAAAAGGCGATACCTGGGCTCAGGAGGGACCTGGGTGCCTCAACGCAGACTGAGGAGGCAAAGGGGGCTCTCAGCCCTTTAGAGAGCCCTCAGAAGACCAGGCAGCGCCCACAGGAGTCCCAGAATATAGGGACAATGGAGTTGCAGAATGTGGTCATTGCAGCACTAAACAAAAGGATCCCACACCGCTGGAGAAGAACTCAGTGAGCTGAGCATCACAGGATAGCGTGCTGGGGAACTTTGGCTATGCTGTGCACAAAGGATTTCAGGAAGAAGTGCACAGAAGCCCAAGAGGCTTCAGAACACACGGTCACAGAGGTACTGTCTGGCACAGGCAGGCAAGCCCTTACCTCCACCAAATTTGGACAGCTGGACCTTTGGACAGTCAGGGTCACTTCGGTCCACCACCTGTGTTCCAGGGATCACGGTTGTCGACAGGAGAGGAGTCCCAGAGTACCGGTTGTCATTGCAGAGAGGAGCCTGCTGAAGCAGGGAAGTGACTCTGTCACTCCACGGGAGACTCCTTTGGTCCTTCTGGTGCAGAATGAAGACAGACAGTCCTCAGAGTATGCACAACCCTGAAACTGTTGCAGTTGCTGGCTGGAGCTGAAGTTCCAGGGTCACAGTAGCCTTCCTGGATACTTTGTTGTAGTTACAGCGGTTCCTGGAGCAGTCTGCGGTAGATCTGAGGTCAGAATCTGAAGCAGAGAATGCAGAGGAGTCCTGGTGGAGTCTTGCAAACCGAATCTGAGGAAACACCCACAGGAGAGACCCTAAATAGACCTCAGAGGGGGATTAGTCACCTAACCAGGTACGGACCTATCAGGAGGGGTCTCTGATGTCACCTGCTGGCACTGGCCAATCAGATGCTCCCAGAGTATCCCAACACCTTGGAATCCAAGATGGCAAAACCCAGGGACCCTCTGGAGGAGCTCTGGGCACCACCCCTGGGGTGGTGATGGACAGGGGAGTGGTCACTCCTCTTTCCTTTGTTCAGTTTCGCGCCACAGCAGGAGCTGAGGGTCCCTAAACGGCTGGAGACTGGATTATGCAAGGGGAGCACCATCTGTGCCCTTCAAAGCACTTCCAAAGGCTCTCGGAGGAAACCCCTCCCATTCCTGTAACACCTATTTCCAAAGGGAGAGGGTGTAACACCCCTGTCCCAAAGAAAATGCATTGTTCTGCCTTCCTGGGATTGGGCGGCCCAACCCCCAGGAGGGCAGAAGCCTGTCTGTGAGGTGGCAGCAGCTGGGGCTGTAGTGAAAACCTCAGAAGACTGTTATGGCTGTACTGTGGGTCCATGGTGGAGCCCCCAGGGTGCATGGACGTGGCCTCCCAATACCAGAATCAGATTGGGGGTACAATTTCCGGTTGCTAGACACCTCACATGGCCATATTCGGAGTTACCACTGTGAAGCTGCATATATGTATTGACCTATAAGTAGTGCACACTTATAATGGTGTCCCCGCACTCACGAAGTCCAGGAAAACGGGCCTGGATGACGTGGGGGCACCTCTGATAGTGCAGGGGTGCCCTCATACACAATAACTTTGCACCTAGCCTTCAGGAACTGAAGATTAGACACATAGGTGACTAATAAGTAACATGGTGTAGTGAAAATGCCTATGAAATAGTGCTTACATTATTTCACTCAGGCTGCAATGACAGTCCTGAAGGAGTGTTTGTATGAGCTCCTTATGGGTGGCAAAATAAATACTGTAGCCCATGAAGATCTCCTTGACCCCCATTGCCCTGGGTACCTAGGTACCATATACTAGGGACTTATAAGGGGGATCCCAGTGTGCCAATCTGGATTGGAATATGGAGTCACTAGGCTATAGTGACAA
This sequence comes from Pleurodeles waltl, assembly GCF_031143425.1. Classification (NCBI taxonomy): domain Eukaryota; kingdom Metazoa; phylum Chordata; class Amphibia; order Caudata; family Salamandridae; genus Pleurodeles; species Pleurodeles waltl. The sequence continues at coordinate 685,311,817 of NC_090447.1, forward strand.
ATTTGGAAACACTGATAACACAGTAAAACACACTGACATATAGGCAATAAACTGTAGGAGGCTGGCCTGGCTTGTAGTGGGTACCAGAGGTATTTACACCTTGTGCCAGATGCAGTCATCCCTTATTAGTGTAGAAGAGGTGTTTCTAGCAGCTTAGGCTGATAGAAGGTAGCTATGGCAAAGCAGATTAGGCTGAACTAGGAGACATGTAAAGCTCCTACTATACCACTGGTCTCATATGCACAATATCACAAGAAAACACAATACACAGAAGTAGTAAAAATAAAGGTACTTTATTTTTATGACAATATGCCAAAAGTATCTCAGTGAGTACCCTCAGTATGAGGATAAGATATATACACAAGATATATGTACACAAACCAAAATTATGCAGATAATAGCAAAAGGAAGTAATGCAAGCAATGTAAAGTTACAGTAGATTGCAATAGGAGCACATAGGTATAGGGGCAACACAAACCATATACTCCAAAAGTGGAATGCGAACCACGAATGGACCCCAAACCTATGTGAGCTTGTAGAGGGTCACTGGGACTGTAAGAAAACAGTGAGGGTTAGAAAAATAGCCCACCCCAAGACCCTGAAAGGTAGGTGTAAAGTGCACCTACTTCCCCCAGAGAGCACAGAAGGGGGTTTCTGCAGGAAGAACAAACACCAGCAATGCAACAACAGTGGATTTCTGGACCTGAGTACCTGTAAGACAAGGGGACCAAGTCCAAGAGTCGCAACAGTGTTGAGAGTGGGCAGGAGCCCAAGAAATGCCAGCTGAGGGTGCAAGGAAGCTGCCACCTGTTGGAAGAAGCTTGGTGTTCTGCAAGAACGAAGAGGACTAGGAACTTTCCCTTTGGAGAATGGATGTCCCACGTCGTGAAGAAGCTTGCAGAGGTGTTCCCGTGCAGAAAGACCGCAAACAAGCCTTGCTAGCTTCAAGGGTTGCAGTTAAGGTTTTTGGATGCTGCTGTGGCCCAGGAGGGACCAGGATGTCACCACTTGGATGAGGACACAAAGGGGGTGCCCAGCAACGTAGGGAGCCCTCACAGAAGCAGGCGGCACCCACAGAAGTACCTGAACAGGCACTTAGAAGAAGAGTGAATTGGAGTCCATGCGAAGTCACAAAAAGGAATCCCACGACGCCGGAGGACAACTCAGAAGGTTGTGCACTGCAGATTAGAGTGTCGGGGACCCAGGCTTGGCTGTGCACAAAGGAAATCCTGGAAGAGTGCACAGGAGCCGGAGCAGCTGCAAATCACGTGGTACCCAGCAATGCAGTCTAGCGTGGGGAGGCAAGGACTTACCTCCAGCAAACTTGGACTGAAGAGTCACTGGACTGTGGGAGTCACTTGGACAGAGTTGCTGAGTTCCAGGGACCACGCTCGTCGTGCTGAGAGGGGACCCAGAGGACCGGTGATGCAGTCTTTTGTTGCCTGCGGTTGCAGGGGGAAGATTCCGTCGACCCAAGGGAGATTTCTTCAGAGCTCCAGGTGCAGAGAGGAGGCAGGCTACCCCCAGAGCATGCACCACCTGGAAACAGTCGAGAAAGCCATCAGGATGAAGCGATACTAGGTTGCTAGTAGTTGTCTTTCTACTTTTGTTGCGGTTTTGCAGGCGTCTTGAGCAGTCAGCGGTCGATCCTTTGGCAGAAGGTGAAGAGGGAGATGCAGAGGAACTCTGGTGAGCTCTTGCATTCGTTATCTGGTGAGATCCTCAAAGCAGAGACCCTAAATAGCCAGAAAAGGAGGTTTGGCTACCTAGGAAGGAGGATTGGCTACCAAGAGAGGTAAGAGCCTATCAGAAGGAGCCTCAGACGTCACCTGCTGGCACTGGCCACTCAGAGCAGTCCAGTGTGCCACAAACACCTCTGTTTCCAAGATGGCAGAGGTCTGGGACACACTGGAGGAGCTCTGGGCACCTCCCCTGGGAGGTGCAGGTCAGGGGAGTGGTCACTCCCCTTTCCTTTGTCCAGTTTCGCGCAAGAGCAGGGCTGGGGGGGATCCCTGAACCGGTGTAGACTGGCTTATGCAGAGATGGGCACCATCTGTACCCATCAAAGCATTTCCAGAGGCTGGGGGAGGCTACTCTTCCCCAGCCTTCGCACCTATTTCCAAAGGGAGAGGGTGTTACACCCTCTCTCAGAGGAAGTCCTTTGTTCTGCCTTCCTGGGCCAGGGCTGCCTGGACCCCAGGAGGGCAGAAACCTGTCTGAGGGGTTTGGCAGCAGCAGCAGCTGCAGTGGAGACCCCGGAAAGGCAGTTTGGCAGTACCCGGGTTCTGTGCTTGAGACCCGGGGGATCATGGAATTGTCTCCCCAATGCCAGAATGTCATTGGGGTGACAATTCCATGATCTTAGACATGTTACATGGCCATGTTCGGAGTTACCATTGTGACGCTGTACATAGGTAGTGACCTATGTACAGTGCACGCGTGTATTGGGATGCCCGCACTCACAAAGCCTGGGGAATTAGCCCAGAACGATGTGGGGGCACCTTGGCTAGTGCCAGGGTGCCCACACACTAAGTAACTTTGCACCCAACCTTCGCTAGGTGAAGGTTAGACATATAGGTGACTTACAAGTTACTTAAGTGCAGTGGTAAATGGCTGTGAAATAACGTGGACGTTATTTCACTCAGGCTGCACCAGCAGGCCTGTGTAAGAATTGTCAGAGCTCCCTATGGGTGGCAAAAGAAATGCTGCAGCCCATAGGGATCTCCTGGAACCCCAATACCCTGGGTACCTCAGTACCATATACTAGGGAATTATATGGGTGTACCAGTATGCCAATGTGAATTGGTAAATGTAGTCACTAGCCTGTTAGTGACAAATTTGGAAAGCAGAGAGAGCATAACCACTGAGGTTCTGGTTAGCAGAGCCTCAGTGAGACAGTTAGGCATCACACAGGGAACACAGACAGGGCACATACTTATGAGCACTGGGGCCCTGCCTGGCAGGGTCCCAGTGACACATAGACTAAAACAACAAATATACAGTGAAATATGGGGGTAACATGCCAGGGAAGATGGTACATTCCTACACAAACTATGAGCAATGGGATCCTCACTAGAAGGATCCCAGTGAGACAGTAAAAACATACTGACAAACAGGCAGAAACTGGGGGTAACATGCCAAGAAAGATGGTACTTTCCAACACTCTTGCAGCACAGATCCATGTTTATACTTGAGGTCAAAGGCTCCAAGCCAAGCAGGGATCACTTACCCTTTCATCCTTTGCAAAATGGATTAAGAGTGTACAATTGAGTTGGTAAACACTATCTTGATAACCCCTGTGGATTACAATAGTTGTACATTTTGGTTAAAGAGTGATTATCTACATGAAGGCCAACACAATCTTAAATGAAATCAAAAACACATTGCCACTTTCATTTAAAAAAAGGATTTAAGGCTATGTTATGTGATTGACACCTTATAACCGGTATGGGTACTGACCAATCTGAAATGGACATTTCGAAAACCATATTGCTGATGTGTGCCTCACAAATACATAAGCATTCATTGCACATGCTTCATTCATTGTTCCTCCAGTTTAATACATCCCACATGTACTCCCTTTCATCCGTTACATCGTTTTTTCCATTCCAGTTATGCATCATTTAATATTGTCTGGAAAAGTAACCTATGCACCTAACCACGAAGTCTGTAAGTGCAAATTCCCATCAGGTGCCAGAAACTCCTCCCATGACAGATGAGATAGCCATCAATCCAAATCAGCATTTCAGTTGTAAATGTGTCTCATCTGTCCATTCACCTGCATTGAGTTCCTCCTGGGTATTTGGTCCACCACCAACGAAACATCCAAATTTAAAATTCTCCATATTTCAGTGCTTCATGTTATACATTCTCATTTTCATTTCTACCCACAGTCCTTTTGGTAGGTCCCACTGCGTTGATTTTTGCAAGGATGACATTCCACAATCCAGCTAGACCAAACCCCTTACGCTATTTTGTAGCTCTAAATGTCTTTTGTGTCAGCTGTCCTCAGCAATAACGATTTCTGCATCATCTGAGAAACATTTCTATTTCTTCACATCTGTTCCTTCTGGTTCCTGGATATCAAGAGACTTCAGAATGCCTCACTTCTGCACTGTACTGGCAAATTCAAAGGGGTCTACCCAATTGACCCTACTATACCTGGGTAGAACATGGATAAAATATAAACACAATGGTCAAATGGTAGGAAAGGATCTGGTACTGATTCACATACAATTAATCTGTAAATCAATCGTTTGGAAATGCAATTTAATGACACAATTAATTAATTCATTCTTCTTCCCCAATAACAAGGCTAATCAAAAACATGTATATAAAATCACCATTCAAATAAACATATACATCAAACTTTGCAAAAATATATTCTACAGATAAACATGTACATATGGTCCTTGGCAGTTCTCCATATTTAGAACCAATATCTACATTAATAATAACATAAATCTACATATAGGAGATGGCTCCCTTATCTGTCACATCTCTGATCTTCTTTTCTTTCCATCCTTATTTAAAAAGAGATGTTTTCCGAAATCCTTATAGGTCACATCAATTTTATTGCACCCTCTCTTATTATCAAAAGGTCGACGCGTTTCGGCCCCTTCACATATGGGCCTCTTCAGGACTAACGGAGAGACAAGTTCCTAATGCATACAAACAATACACATTACTAAACTCGGACCTTTCCTAAACCAAAAGGCCCTCCACTGTGAAAAATTATCTTTTACATTGTTTAACCATTCCATGGTGTCTCCAGCACCCAGCCCCATTGGGGTCTTTGTGGTTCGCATGCTGTATTTCATGTGATGAAGCAAAACTAAAGAAGCCCACATTTGTGTATAGTACCTTGTATCTTATAGTGTACTATTAAAAGTATATTCTAAATATTAAAAATAGCCAAATTGCCCTCCGCATGTAAGAAAAGTCTTATCTGTACCTTTACACATTGGCTCGAAAGCCGCCCGATATTGAAAGAAAATTTGCCCTATGGTCAATTTTAACGAATCAGAAGGAATTGCAGTAATTAAGATGATTATTTTGAGAATGCAATCAAGTTGATTAACAAATTGGTTAATAGAGGATACCCAAAAAAAGGAATCGGACCAAGTCCAGAAGTCAAAAGAAGTTCCAGAAAGGACAGGAGCCCCTGCCAACCCAGAAGAGGGTGCAAAAGAAGAGTCCCCGGTTAGTCAAACACTGATGGAATGCACTCTATGAAGATGCCAGCAGGTTCCTGCATGACGCAAAGGATGTCCCACGATGTGAAGAGCGTTGCAGATGTGATCTTGTGTTGAAAGTCACCAACAAGCCTTGGTTACGACAAAAGTGCATTTTGCGTCAAAATGGAGCTGGCTGGACCCAGGAGGGATCTGCGAGCCTCAACTCTGTATGAGGAGGAAGAGGAGGCTCTCAGCACTTTAGAGAGCCCTCAGGATGCCAGCCAGCACCCCCGGGAGTCCCAGGACACATGAACAAAGCAGTTGCAAAACACAGTTAATGCAACAAAGGAAGGTCCCACGCCGCCAGAGAACAACTCAGTGAGCTGAGCGTTGTGGGATGGAGTGCTGGGGACCTGGGCCAGACTGTGCACAAAGGAATTTTCCAAATTGTGCACAGAGGACTCAGAAGGTGAAGAAGACGCAGTACACAGGGGTACAGTCGTTCTCAGGGAAGGCAAGGTCTTACCTCCTCCAAATTGCATCAGCTGGACCTCAGGACAGTCTATGTTGATGATGTCCACCCTCTGTGTCCTTAGGAGTACGCTTGTCACTGTGAGAGAAGCCCAAGGGTACCGGTCGTCATCTTGGGAGGTGCCTGCTGGAACAGGGGAGTGACTCAGTCACCCCACGGGAGATTTCTTCGGTCCTTCTGGTGCAGGATGAAGACAGGGAGTCTTCGGAGCATGCACACCTTGGAAACTGTTGCAGTTGATGGCTGGAGGTGAAGTTCCAGAGGAAAAGTAAACCTTGTGGATACTTTTTTGCTGTTACAGTGGTTCCTGGAGCAGGCTGCAGTTGATCAGAGGTCAGAGGATGATGAAGTAGTTGCAGAGGATTCCTGAAGGAAACTTGCATGCAGAATCTGAAGAGAACCCACAGGAGACACCCTTAATAGCCCTGAGAGGGGGATTGGCTACCTTATCAGGTATGGACCTATCAGGAGGGGTCTATGACGTCACCTGCTGGCACTGGTCACTCAGAGCCCTCCAGAGTTTCCCCACACCTTACAAAGCAAGATGGCTTAAGTCTAGGACACACTGGAGGAGCTCTGGGCACCACCCCTACGGTGGTGATGGACAGGGGAGTGGTCATTCCCCTTTCCTTTGTCCAGTTTCACACCAGAGCAGGGACTGGGGGTCTCTGAATCGGTGTAGACTGGCTTATGCAAGGAGAGCAGTATCTGTGCCCTTCAAAGCATTTTCAGGAGGCTCTGGGAGCCTACCCCTCCCCAGCCTATTACACCTATTTCCAAAGGGAAAGGGTGTAACACCCTCCTCCCAAAGGAAATGCTTTGTTCTGCCTTCCTTGGACTGAGCAGCTCTGATCCCAGGAGGGCAGAACCCTGTCTGTGAGGTGGCACCAGCTGTAGCTGCAGTGTAAGCCTCAGAAAGCTGGTTTGGCAGTACTGAGGCTTCATGGTGGAGCCCCCAGGATGCATGGAATTGGCTCCCCAATACCAAATTTTGAATGGGGGGACAAGTCCATGATCATTAGACACTTTACTTGCCATATTCAGAGTTACCATTGTTAAGCTACATATAGGTATTGACCTATACGTAGTGCACGTGTGTAATGGCGTCCCTGCACTCACAACGTCCGGGGGATTGGCCCTGGACTCCGTGGAGGCACCTTTGCTAGTGCAAGGGTGCTCTCACACTTAGTAACTTTGTACCTTGCCTTCAGTAAATGAAGGTTAGACATATAGGTGACTTATAAGTTACTTAAGTGCAGAGAAAATGGCTGGGAAATAGTGTGTGCACTATTTCACGCAGGCTGCAGTGGCAGTCCTGTGAAAGCGTTTGTCTGAGTTCCTTGTGGGTGGCAAAAGAAATGCTGCAGCCCATACGGATCTCCTAGAACCCCAATGCCCTGGGTACCTTGGTACCATATACTAGGGACTTATAAGGGTGGTCCAGTGTGCCAATTGGAATTGGTAAATTAAGTCACTAGTCTATAGTGACAAATTTAGAAGCAGAGAGAGCATAAGCACGGAGGTTCTGGTTAGCAGAGCCTCAGTGACACAGTTAAGAACTACTGACAACACACCCATTAGGCCACAAACTAAAACACACTGACATATAGGGTTTTCACTATGAGCACTGGGGTCCTGGCTAGTAGGATCCAAGTGACACAGTAAAACACACTGACACACACTCACAAACAGGCCAAAAGTGGGGGTAACCATGCCAGAAAGAGGCTACTTTCTCACATATATTGTGTAATTTACTTACCTTTGACATTGCGTCACTAATATAAAGTACCTTTAATTTTTTAACACTGAGTATTGTCTTTCATGTGTGTGAGTACTGTGTGACTACAGTGGTAATGCATGCATGTTTCCTAGTTAAGCCTTGGCTGCTCTGCCTAAAGCTACGTCTGGACAGCCAGGCTTCTAGACACTGACTACCTTTCACTAATAAGAGATAACTGGACCTGTTATAAGGTTTAAGTACCTTCGGTACCCACTACAAACCAGGCCGGCCTCCTTCACAGGGTATTCAGAATAATGAGAATTACCGGTAAGTAATGAATTCATTAAGTTAGCAATGTACGTATTGAGAAGACTATGCATCCCGGAAGCACAGAAAGAGTACTTTTTACTGTGTACACAAAATCCTTATGACACAGGTTATAGTAGACGAATTTGGCTGATACCATTTTTTCTCCAGTAAGTAGAGAAAAATTCCCATACCATTGACTTAGGAGGGTCCCTTTGCTCCTGCATCCCTGGTCAAGATATCCCTAGTCTTCTGAAGCCGTGTTCCAGAAACGTCTGAGATCAATCACTGCCAAAATGAGAAAATTCTTAGAAAAAAAGAGAAGAGATTGCATTAGACGTGTACACAGTCAAGTGCAGAATTTATTATTGACATCAAAAACGAACAATTTGGTATATCTAAACACCTACACATGAGGCCATAGTATTTTGTTATTGCCAGTAACCCATGTGCTCAAACTGTAGATGAAAAAGGGTCCCCTTTACAACTCTAGCATAAAAATAATCTTTAAATCTTCCGGGTCTTATGGCAACATTGACTCTTGGGATAGAGTGGGAGAGCCAAGGTACAAATAGGACATCACAAATAAATAAATTAAACAACGTTTAAAAAACAGCCATCTGATTCGCCACAAGGGCTACATTACTAGATAATAAGCAGATTGGCTTTTAGAAAAAACATGCAAAGCAATTTTCTGAACACTGTTGCCCAACCAGATTGGTTAAGCGAAGCTCAAGAGAGAACATCAAGAAGCAGAAGGAGTTGAAACTGCACCAGAAAAAGTATTCCAACAACAAGATGGGGATAGATACATGTAATATTCTGCAACATAATGCAAACAACTTATATAAGTTGTGGCTTCTGGCGACACTAATACACAAATTGTTGCAAACGCTATGCAGAACCATTTTAAACACCAACACACAGACTTGTACAAAAACATAATAAATAAATAAAAATGCTTCATTACAAAAATATCACTAAGAAAAATAATTAAGTTAATAAAGTTTATCATTGTTCCATTTTTTAAAGAAGTTATAAAACATTTTCAAACCGAAAAAAATAAAATTAATAAAAAAATTAAAGACACACAAAAATGTCAAATTGACCATAGGTGAAGTTTGAGTCCATTCTCCTCTAAACACGGGAAGAGGTTGTGTGTAGCTAGGTTCGGGTTGAATGAATGCAATTGGTTGGACACAGGGCCTGTTTGTAGTCCATGTGCAGTGGAGTTGCCTGCCTGAAGGTTTTTACATAATCTAAATTTAGGATATGATCAACAAACTGAGAAACTGATTGAAATAACTAAAATTAAAGTGTTGTTATATCTAGGTATTGAAGAAAAAAAAGGTTAAAGTAGCGTTATAGCTAGGTGACAGAATGAGACAAGAACATTTCAAAATCCCAAAACCATGTAGTCAACAAACTATAACTTGTGCCCTCGTTATCCACTGCTTATGACCTCACATTACATCACTTATGACTTACTAAATGACATCATTGATAACATATCAAATGTCATAATTATATAATTGATGTCATAACCCAACACAATCCAGGACTCTGCTAGTCACATTACTCAATATACTACATCATTTTTTTAAAAGAATGTTGGTAGTAGACAGCCTCGTCATATGCAGCATACAATTACTGTGTGTACATGCAAGATTGTGTAGCATGGAAATATTATAGGTCAAGGAGGCCAGCCTGGCTGTGCATGGCGAAAGTCATATGGTGCACTGTTTACCTATCAGTAAAGTTTTGGTTGCAGTGTTCTCTGTGTTAAATAAGGCAAAGGCTGAGAATACCTGGTATGGGTTGCAGAGCAGAGGCACGATTGAAACTAAGTTGTGGCTTACAGCAAAATCCTGTTGCCAAAATCAATGAGAAAAGCCAAAGCTTCTGTTAACCACAGTTTATTCTCCAATGGATGTCTGGGTATTTGCCCATGTTAGAGTTGTTACACAGTGCTAAAAAGCCAATATGTGCACAGTAGACGTTTATAAGTTGTGAATACTTATTTGAGTAATGTAGAATTCAGGGGTGACTCACTTGGAGATGATTTAGCTCACAATATGGTTGTAAGAATAGTTCTAAGGTTGTACACAATTCTGTTCTCAGGAATGTGTGTAGTGTATTTTACCTAACTATGGAGGTTTTCATTAACGCCTGGCTGGAGGTGCCTTATCAGTGGCTAATGAATGCGGAACATATGAAGTCTTTAATAGGGTGATCCCATTTAGGTAAATAAAGTTTGAACACTTTTTCGGAGGATGTTCACGGTTTAAAAAGAGGGTGATCTAAAACAAATAACACCTATTAGCCAAAAGGGATAGGGTAATTCACAACAGAACTACAAATAATTTCCCTCTCATGCTACATTCCCATTACTGTCTTCCCATTGGACGCATCCACATCATACTTATAGGAGTACACATTTAGGGCAATATTCAATGCAAAAGGATTTTGTTTCTTAAACATTTGTTAACAAAACCACAATCTGTCTCACTGTCCATTCAAGGAATATTAGGAGACTCCATGGTGTGGTCGCGAAACCACAAAGTCAACGCCTCACATCTTGACCTGCTGGATTCATCAACCCTGCCAGGTCGTAAGGAACTGATGCCTCGTCACTGACGCTGCATCACCTTCACTGCAACCGCAAGGAACCAATGCCTCACCTCCCCTGCTTAGCAGTAAGGAACCAGCAAATCACCTCCCCAGTAACAGTAAGGAACCGACGCTGCACCGGCTCCAGCAACGCCTCACCTCCCAGATTCCATGCACTGTCTTTGTTTCCTCATCGTTTTCCAAGGTATTGTACCTGGGGTCCATGTGACTCCATGACCAGCCGACACTCCCTCGTGAGTGGTGTCGGACTGTTGGGAACAACTCTGTCAAGACACCGTGATAGCCCTAGTTAGAGCTATCATGTTTCTAAGCGCTTTACTAAGATTTAATCTTTGAAAATTCGTATCTTTACGTATGTATGATGAATTTTTGTCATTCTGGTCTTGTTTTACTTAGATAAATATTGGCTATTTTTCTAAACTGGTGTGGAGTACTTTTGTGGTGTTTTCAATGTGTTACTGTCTTTGTGTACAAATAATTTACACATTGCCTCTGGTATAAGCCAGAATGCTTGTGCCAAGCTACCAAGGGAGTGAGCAGGGATTATCTTAGTTGTATGGCTTCATTACCCTGACCAGAGTGAGGGCCCCTACTTCAACAGGGTGCAAAGCACTGCCAACTAGAAACCCCATTTCTAACACTCATGTCATGTTTTATGACATCACTGGAGAATTTCTGTCTTTTTTAGTTCAAAATGTTAACTGACATATTCGCATAACTATGGCATTACTTTAACATTTGTTTTTTCGGAAAATTTCTAAGGTTTGTTTTTTAAAATCCCTTTAGCACGCCCAACTATAGCATTACTTTAACCTTTGGTTTGTTCAGTGAATTTCTAGTGTTGTTTTCATGAAAAGTAATAATTGATTATCATAGGTAAATGCAATCCAACCTTCTAGGTCAGGCTCTGCAGCAAACACCCCCCATACAGCCAACCCTATGTTGGTCACGGCCTTCAGCCCTGTGGCGTAGTGATTTGTCCATAGGACCTGGCCCTGGAGCCCCGATCCCCCAGAGCCCCCCTCCTTTAGCTGTTATTGACCCCAGGGACCCTATCACCTGGGACCACTTATTTAAATAAAGGGGAGGGAGGCTGTGTGACCCCCACCTCCACAAGCTTTGTTAGGACCTGGGGACCCCATCCCCCAGGGCCGGACTTTCAAATAAAGCGGAGGGACGCATGTGGCCTTCCTCCTTGGGCGATTATGGCCTTGGGGACCCCCGCCCAGGAGTCTGGTATAATTTTTTATTGGGGGTGGGCACACAGCCCCCCTACCCTTGCTGATTTAAGTCTTGGAAACCTAATCCCCTGGTCAGGGGCACTTTTCCAGAGGAGGTGGCATGCAGCCCCCCTCTCTGGGCTGAAATCGGCCCCGGGGACCCCATTCCTTGGGGTTGACACCATTTTAAAGGGCGAGGGTGGCCAGAGGCCACCTCCCTGGACCGACTTTGGCCCCAGGGGCCCCAAGGACCCCATCCCCCAGAGCCTGGCCTTAATATTCCCAGGAGGGGAGCATGTGGCCCACCTCCATGGGCCGACTGCAGCCCCAGGAACCCCAACTCCTTGGGCCCGGAATTAGTATTTGGGGTGGGGCACATGGCCTCCCTCCCCAGGATGGTTTTGACCACAAGGACCCCATCCCTTGGGGCCTGGCACCAATTTAAAGGGGGAGGGGGCATGTGCCCCCCTCCCTGGGCTGATTTCAGCTCCAGGGGCTCCATTCCACTGGGCCCTGCATAATCCTGAAGGAAAAGGGGGGATGCAACGTCCTCCCTGGGCAGATTTTAGCCAGCGGGACCCCATTCTCTGTGGCCCAGCATAATTCTGAAGGAGAAGGGGGGCATGCGGCTCCCCTCCCAGGCTAATTTCTGCCCTGGGGACCTCATACCCTAGGATCAGGCACCTGAAAGGTGGATGCCCTGGTGCCCACAAAGAGCACCCACCACACTATCACAGGGGGAGCTCCAAGGCCCCCGCAGCCCCAGCTGACTCCCTTTATCTAGTGGGAGCCAGCATTGTTCCTGCCCTAACAGAGCAGCTACTGATGTGGTCCCTCCAGGCAGGAGCAATATTTAGATCTGTTTCCCTGCCTGACTCACTGCGGGCAGGGAAACCGATCTAAAATCCGCTGCCAGCATGCAGGAGCCATTTTAAGCTTGCGTCAGCTGGGAACAGACTTGGTATTTGCTCGCGCTTGGTGGGAGATTTAAAAATGCTCCCACCAAGCAAGAGCAAACACAGGTTCCCTGCCCATGCTGGTGCGGACAGGCAAACTGCTATGTCCCAGGGGTGGGTACTCTTGGACATAAGCACTGTGCTGGCCCTGGGGGAGAGGGGCCCCAGGGCTATTAATGGCTCTGGAATGGGGGCCGCACGGCCACACTCCCTTAAAAGAATCGACCCCGGGGTGGGCCCCCCTGGGCATTGACAGACACAGAGATGGGGGTTGTGCTTCCCCTCTCCCCATTTTGTTTATTTTCAGCCTTGGGGATTGTCTCCCCGGGGTCTCTAGAGGCATGGAGAAGGGGACACATTGAACCCCCTCATAAATAATAAGATCGGCCCCAGGGCTGGGTTCCCGGGGGCCTCTGATGGCCGGTGGAGTGGGGGCTGCAAAGCCACTCTAAATACAGCCCTTGGGGTAAGCTCCCCGGGGACCAATAGAATTAAATGTTGCCCGGGTGCCTTTTTTCAGTATTGTGGCATTTTTTGTCATTTTCTTTTCTTTTTTGGCCCCTATGGGTTCCCTCAGGGTCCCCCTTCATAGGGCCAAGGGTGTCAGGTGATCCCTCCGCTGTCCCATATATCTTTTTTTTTACAGAACTTCAGGACAGCGGACTAAGTTCTCATGTCCTGTAATGGCTGCCAGCAAAATTTTTCACATGTTGCTGGCAGCCAATCATAGCACTCGCTTTTGCTGGTGTCTCACTCCAGCAGAAGCGAGATGGCCTAAGGGATGTAAAGCTCCCTGGGGCAATCAGAGTGCTCTGTTTTTTTAATTGGTGCTCCCCTCAAAGCCTCGGAGACTCTTGCGAGCCCAACTGCCAAAATATGCAATTATATTTGATCCTGAATTTCACAAAAGCTGCTGAACGGATTTACACCAAATCACAAAAAAACTCAATCTGCGTTCCAAGATGGGGCTTCCTGCTGAATTTGGTGTTATTTAGTTTAGAAGTTTTTGCTGTAGTCCTCCCTAAAGTAGTCTATATAAAATGAATGGGTATTTTTCATTTTGGGACCCCCCTTTTTTCTCAGCCCCCACTTGATGGATCATCCTAAAACCTTAAGGAAGGAGCTGAGGTAGATTAACTTTTTTTTTGGAAAGTTTTGTGACGATTTGTCAAACAGACCCAATGTTATAAGCAAATAAAAAAAAAGCTCCTTCTATGAAAAAACAGACCTAATTATAACTACGTCATGGCACCCACCACTATTTTATATATATATATATATATATATATATATATATATATATATATATATATATATATATAAATATATATATGACATAGTACTTCCAAAATTCGTGTAAGTCAGCATCCAACATGGCAGGCTGCAACAGGGTCACGAACCACTATAAATCATTCAAAATGCTTCTGAAAAGAAGACAATGTCACAGCCACTTACTTGCTACAATCCCAGTGTTCTTTATTCAGGCAGAAAGCACTGAAAAAACAAAATAAATATTCTCCAACGCGTTTCAGGAGACTCTGCTCCCTTGATCACAGAGATATTCAGAGACCCTTTTCCCTTTCCATTATAACTGACATAATAGACATAAAAAATGGACCATCTTTACTATCAAAACAATGGCAGCCATCTTGAAATTAAGAATTCTACACAAACCCGTGTAACTAAACATTGAAAATGAATTCAAAATTAGTGCTTAAAAAATTAGAAATTAACGATTAATGTGACTTACTCTAACCCACAAATACTACGTGTTATTCTCTCCTCGTTATGTTACAGATAGACTTAATTGGCCAATCAAATCAATCTAATATATATATACACATGTTTTAATGACACAATTATACTTATATTTCCTCCAAACTTATTCAATTACTGATATTGTACACCATTTCTTTCTATACACTTAGTCATACCTCTTATGAGAATACTCATCTTATTAATATCCTTGTATTTGTGGGTAATCCAGCAATACCCTGGAGATATAATAGCTCTTTTGCTTCTTATTAGATTTACACCTTCAGGTAAAATCAGACATCGTATTTCAGTCTATATATTTTTGTGAAAAATCCAATTAAATCTTTACGTCCTTCCTGCCAATCATGGAAATAATTTTTTTTTAAAATGTATTAATTCTGTATTCATAGACAGCTGAGTTTTCAACAAATAATTCAGACTTCTAAAATTCTAAATACATTTATATTTTACAATAAATCAATGTAAATGCACTGATAGTTCTTCATCCTTATTAAGACCCATAGGTTCCTTTGTATTACAATTAATGATCAACCTTGATTCCAATTTCCTTAAGTCTACAGTCCTATTGCCACCTCTTGTTTTCAATATAACCCTATCCAAGACCATAAATTGTAATTTGCTTTCATTTTTATTGTGAAATTCTTTAAAATATCTTGCCACAGGATAAGATTTATCTTCATTTCTAATTGCTCTAATATGTTCCAAAATGCGCTTCTTTGCTATGTGAATGGTACTACCAATATAAAATTTGTTGCAGGGACATTTTAGAGCATAGACACAATAGTCTGATATACATGAAACATGTTTTTGTATTTTAAACAATTTTTTAGTCCCGGGAAATAGTACCTCCTTACAGTTTGAACTGTATTTACATGCCTTGCACTTACCGCATATGTAGAAGCCTTGAATGGGTTGTGTTTTCTCATTCTTAGATATTAAGCTGTGGCTTAGCATATCTTTCAAAGACCTGCTTCTTCTAAAAGTAAAAGCCGGGTATTCATCCAGTAAATTGCCTATATGCTCATCAGTCCTAAGAGCTGGCCAAAATTTTACAAATGCTTTCTTAATTTCATTTACTTTTTCATGATATGAAGTTATAAATCTTATCTTGATGTTTTCTTTCTTAGTATCTTCCACCTTCTCTACACAAAGGTCCTCCCTTTTGGTCTGTCGAACCCTCGTCACAGATTTATCTATTACAGCCTCTGAGTAGCCTCTTTCAATGAATCTTTTGGTCATCGTTTCAACCTCATTTTCAAATGCAGCTTCCAAACTGCAGTTTCTTCTAGCCCTTAATAGTTCCCCTTAGGGGATACTATTTATCAGGTTTTTTGGGTGGCTGCTCATAGCATGTAATAGACTGTTGCCTGCGGTGTCTTTCCTATATAGTTCACATTCTAATTTATCATGGACAACCATGATTCTCACATCCAAGAATATCAATTCAGTTGGATCAATAGTACAGCTGAACTTGAGGTTCAGGTCATTATCATTCAATTCTTCCACAAAATTCAAGGCTGATTCTTTACTACCTTTCCAAATACAGAAAATATCGTCAATATACCTCACCCACAGGACTGCTTGGTTTTCAAAACCTTTGATGTTCCAGACAACCTGTTCTTCCCACCAGCCCAGGTATAGACCCGCATAACTGGGGGCGAAACAGGTTCCCATTGCAGTCCCCTGGTCCTGACAGTATAGAGTGTTATTGAAAGTGAAAAAATTGTAGGTCAAGCACATCAGTACCATGTCTAATAACATTTCTGTATGCAAAAGGTAAGATAATGATCTCGCCCTTAGGAAATGTCTAACTGCCTCGATACCCTTTTCATGCGGAATACACGTATACAAACTGTTCACATCTAAGCTCAGTAGAAAGAAATCCTTTTCCCATCCAATTCCATTAATTATACGTAGAAAATCTCTCGTATCCCTAATATAAGAGGGTAGGGCCTCCACAAAGGGCTGCAAAAAGTAATCAACATACTTAGAAACATTTTCCAACAAACTTCCCATAGATGACACAATGGGCCTCCCCGGTGGGTTTTTTGCATTCTTATGTAACTTGGGTAGGAAATAAATAGCTGCCGTTATAGGGAAATCTACCTTTAAAAACCGGTATTCTTCCCATTCAATCAATCCTGATTCTTTCCATTCATCTAATTTCTCAAAAACTTTCTTCTTAGCCATTAGCATTTCATTTTTATCTACCACTGAATAATTCTCTTTATCTTGTAGTTGTCTTAGACCCTCCTTTATATAGTCATCCCTAGACATGATTACAATATTTCCACCTTTATCGGATTGCTTAATTACAATATTGTCGTCTTTTCATAAGGCTTCTATTGCTTTACGTTGTTCTCTTGATACATTATCATACTTAGATATCCTTATATACCTAAGAGTTTTTAGACAGCCAATTACACCTTTCTCAAAAACATTAATTGCATCACAATTCACTTGTGGTAAGAAAGTAGATTTGGATTTAAAATTACTTGGAAACCTCATGTCAACTTCGATACCCATTTGAGATAAATTTAAAATTGGGTCCTTTTCAGCCTCAATGTTTTCATCTAATTCACATAACGTGTGTAATAATCCAATATCTCCAATTACCAAATTAGATACCTTATTGGTATTACTTACACCTTGATCTTTAACTTTTGTTTCAAACCATTTTTTTTATTTTAATTTTCTCACGAAGTGAAAAAAGTCTATACGACTCTGTGTACAGTTGAAGGGCATAACTGGACAAAACGATAGTCCTAGTGATAATACTTCACGTTCTGTTTCCGAAATGTATCTACTAGAAAGGTTGACAGCCGTCCTTTTTTGCATTACTTCGTTAACAGTTGGCCTCTTGTCTGTACCCCCTGTGAACCGTCTCTCGGTTCCCTGAAGCCTCTTCTTGGTCTTCCTCCTCTTCCTCGACCTCGCTGAGTTCCTCTTCCTCATACCATTTGGCCCATTGATCTCCCTTGGGCTATCAGGTCGAATTCCTTTAAAACACCGTCTTTTACTCCACCAAAATCCGATTGTGAGGAAACATCACTTTCACTTCCCTCACTGTCATGTGCTGCTAGGGTCCCTTCTGATTGTTCTTTCGTTGCCACTTCTCCCGATGTTAAATTTTTATCTCCTCCAGTTTTCATCCTAAAGATAACTTCTTTTGACCTGTTCCTAATAACATCATATTTTCTACCAAAGGTGAGAATCTGACCTCTTTCGTAGTCTTTAAGATCTCGTACAAACTTCTGTTGTTTCTTTGCCTTTAGTACATCTTCGGCTTTACGCAATTTTTTATTGAATTTATCAATTTCTTTCTCAAAAACTTCTGCAGTACATAGTTCTTTCAAATCCTTAGTTATTGTTGCAATTTCATCACTCAATCTTGATTGATCTTTCCAAGCATATTTAACTCATATTTTTAGCATGTTGATACTGCACTGGTGGTTATTTTCCATCCATTCCACCACCATTTCTGGGTCAAGATTTTCATGAGTTGGTGTTTTGAAAATCCTTAGACCTCTAGGAATTCTTCCACAATCTATATATTTTTGCAGAGTTACAGCTTCCCACCATTTTGAATGCTCTTTTTTGCTATTTTTCCATAATTTGTTCCATAGTGTCCACTGATTTTTGGATCCTCCTTCTTTATTCACGAATTCCAAATCACTTTTATCAAATGCATTGAATAATTCCTCAGCTGCTTCTAAACGTGTAACATTTTTGTCTAGTGCCATAGTGCTTTCTGCCTGAATGTTCAAAATTATATATATATAGTAGCAAAACACTATGAAGCTTCACGTGGTTTTCGTGTACATGCCAATGAATCAGAAATTTTGGGGCACTATTGTTTAAAACGTGCCCCTGCGATGTTATAAGAGAATCACAGCCGCATGACAAAAAGGTTTTATTAGCATTTTTTGCTATTGTTATCAGAAGTTGGGCTCAAAGCAACGGAAGAACACTGTGAATCTTCACAGTGCTTTGCTACTATATATATATAATTTTGAACATTCAGGCAGAAAGCACTATGGCACTAGACAAAAATGTTACACGTTTAGCAGCAGCTGAGGAATTATTCAATGCAGTTGATAAAAGTGATTTGGAATTCGTGAATAAACAAGGAGGATCCAAAAATCAGTGGAGACTATGGAACAAATTATGGAAAAATAGCAAAAAAGAGCATTCAAAATGGTGGGAAGCTGTAACTCTGCAAAAATATATAGATTGTGGAAGAATTCCTAGAGGTCTAAGGATTTTCATAACACCAACCCATGAAAATCCTGACCCAGAAATGGTGGTGGAATGGATGGAAAATAACCACCAGTGCAGTATCAACATGCTAAAAATATGAGTTAAATATGCTTGGAAAGATCAATCAAGATTGAGTGATGAAATTGCAACAATAAATAAGGATTTGAAAGAACTATGTACTGCAGAAGTTTTTGAGAAAGAAATGGATAAATGCAATGAAAAATTGCGTAAAGCCGAAGATGTACTAAAGGCAAAGAAACAACAGAAGTTTGTACGAGAACTTAAAGACTATGAAAGAGGTCAGATTCTCACCTTTGGTAGAAAATATGATGTTATTAGGAACAGGTCAAAAGAAGTTATCTTTAGGATGAAAACTGGAGGAGATAAAAATTTAACATCAGGAGAAGTGGCAACGAAAGAACAATCAGAAGGGACCCTGGCAGCACATGACAGTGAGGGAAGTGAAAGTGAAGTTTCCTCACAATCGGATTTTGGTGGAGTAAAAGACGGTGTTTTAAAGGAATTCGACCTGATAGCCAAGGGAGATCAATGGGCCAAATGGTACGAGGAAGAGGAACTCAGCGAGGTCGAGGAAGAGGAGGAAGACCAAGAAGAGGCTTCAGGGAACCAAGAGACGGTTCACAGGGGGTACAGACAAGAGGCCAACTGTTAACGAAGTAATGCAAAAAAGGACGGTTGTCAACCTTTCTAGTAGATACATTTCGGAAACAGAACGTGAAGTATTATCACTAGGACTATCGTTTTGTCCAGTTATGCCCTTCAACTATACACAGAGTCGTATAGACTTTTTTCACTTCGTGAGAAAATTAAAATTAAAAAAATGGTTTGAAACAAAAGTTAAAGATCAAGATGTAAGTAATACCAATAAGGTATCTAATTTGGTAATTGGAGATATTGGATTATTACACACGTTATGTGAATTAGATGAAAACATTGAGGCTGAAAAGGACCTAATTTTAAATTTATCTCAAATGGGTATTGAAGTTGACATGAGGTTTCCAAGTAATTTTAAATCCAAATCTACTTTCTTACCACAAGTGAATTGTGATGCAATTAATGTTTTTGAGAAAGGTGTAATTGGCTGTCTAAAAACTCTTAGGTATATAAGGAGATCTAAGTATGATAATGTATCAAGAGAACAACGTAAAGCAATAGAAGCCTTACGAAAAGACGACAATATTGTAATTAAGCAATCCGATAAAGGTGGAAATATTGTAATCATGTCTAGGGATGACTATATAAAGGAGGGTCTAAGACAACTACAAGATAAAGAGAATTATTCAGTGGTAGATAAAAATGAAATGCTAATGGCTAAGAAGAAACTTTTTGAGAAATTAGATGAATGGAAAGAATCAGGATTGATTGAATGGGAAGAATACCGGTTTTTAAAGGTAGATTTCCCTATAACGGCAGCTATTTATTTCCTACCCAAGTTACATAAGAATGCAAAAAACCACGGGTGAGGCCCATTGTGTCATCTATGGGAAGTTTGTTGGAAAATGTTTCTAAGTATGTTGATTACTTTTTGCGGCCCTTTGTTTAGGCCCTACCCTCTTATATTAGGGATACGAGAGATTTTCTACGTATAATTAATGGAATTGGATGGGAAAAGGATTTCCTTCTACTGAGCTTAGATGTGAACAGTTTGTATACGTGTATTCCACATGAAAAGAGTATCAAGGCAGTTAGACATTTCCTAAGGGCGAGGTCATTATCTTACCTTTTGCATACAGAAATGTTATTAGACATGGTACTGATGAGCTTGACCTACAATTTTTTCACTTTCAATAACACTCTATACCATCAGGATCAGGGGACTGCAATGGGAACCTGTTTCACCCCCAGTTATGTGGGTCTATACCTGGGCTGGTGGGAAGAACAGGTTGTCAGGAACATCAACGGTTTTGAAAACCAAGCAGTCCTGTGGGTGAGGTATATTGACAATATTATCTGTATTTGGAAAGGTAGTAAAGAATCAGCCTTGAATTTTGTGGAAGAATTGAATGTTAATGACCTGAACCTCAAGTTCAGCTGTACTATTGATCCAACTGAATTGATATTCTTGGATGTGAGAATCATGGTTGTCCATGATAAATTAGAATGTGAACTATATAGGAAAGACACCGCAGGCAACAGTCTATTACATGCTATGAGCAGCCACCCAAAAAACCTGATAAATAGTATCCCCTAAGGGGAACTACTAAGGGCTAGAAGAAACTGCAGTTTGGAAGCTGCATTTGAAAATGAGGTTGAAACGATGACCAAAAGATTCATTGAAAGAGGCTACTCAGAGGCTGTAATAGATAAAGCTGTGACGAGGGTTAGACAGACCAAAAGGGAGGACCTTTTGGTAGAGAAGGTGGAAGATACTAAGAAAGAAAACATCAAGATAAGATTTATAACTTCATATCATGAAAAAGTAAATGAAATTAAGAAAGCATTTGTAAAATTTTGGCCAGCTCTTAGGATTGATGAGCATATAGGCAATTTACTGGATGAATACCCGGCTTTTACTTTTAGAAGAAGCAGGTCTTTGAAAGATATGCTAAGCCACAGCTTAATATCTAAGAATGATAAAACACAACCCATTCAAGGCTTCTACATATGCGGTAAATGCAAGGCATATAAATACAGTTCAAACTGTAAGGAGGTACTATTTCCCGGGACAAAAAATTGTTTAAAATACAAAAACATGTTTCATGTATATCAGACTATTGTGTCTATGCTCTAAAATTTCCCTGCAACAACATATTAGAGCAATTAGAAATGAAGATAAATCTTATCCTGTGTGTAGGAGGCTGGACAGGCTTGTAGTGAGTACCTAGGGGTACTTGCACCTTGCACCAGGCCCAGTTATCCCTTATTAGTGTATAGGGTGTCTAGCAGCATAGGCTGGTAGATAATGGTAGCTTAGCAGAGCAGCTTAGGCTGAACTAGGAGACGTGTGAAGCTATTACAGTACCACTTAGTGACATATGCACAATATCATAAGAAAACACAATACACAGTTATACTAAAAATAAAGGTACTTTATTTTTATGACAATATGCCAAAGTATCTCAGAGTGTACCCTCAGTGAGAGGATAGGAAATATACACAAGATATATATACACAATACCAAAAATATGCAGTATAGTCTTAGAAAACAGTGCAAACAATGTATAGTTACAATAGGATGCAATGGGGGCACATAGGGATAGGGGCAACACAAACCATATACTCCAAAAGTGGAATGCGAACCACGAATGGACCCCAAACCTATGTGACCTTGTAGAGGGTCGCTGGGACTATTAGAAAATAGTGAGAGTTAGGAAAATAACCCTCCCCAAGACCCTGAAAAGTGAGTGCAAAGTGCACTAAAGTTCCCCTAAGGACAAATAAGTCGTGTTAGAGGAATAATGCAGGAAAGACACAAACCAACAATGCAACAACGATGGATTTCCAATCTTGGGTACCTGTGGAACAAGGGGACCAAGTCCAAAAGTCACAAGCAAGTCGGAGATGGGCAGATGCCCAGGAAATGCCAGCTGTGGGTGCAAAGAAGCTTCTACTGGACAGAAGAAGCTGAGGTTTCTGCAGGAACAAAAAGGGCTAGAGACTTCCCCTTTGGTGGACGGATCCCTCTCGCCGTGGAGAGTTGTGCAGAAGTGTTTTCCTGCCAAAAGAATGCCAACAAGCCTTGCTAGCTGCAAATCATGCGGTTAGCATTTTTGGATGCTGCTGTAGCCCAGGAGGGACCAGGAGGTCGCAAATTGGACCAGGAGGTAGAGGGGACGTCGAGCAAGACAAGGAGCTCTCTTAGCAGCAGGTAGCACCCGGAGAAGTGCCAGAAACAGGCACTACAAGGATGCATGAAATGGTGCTCACCCGAAGTCGCACAAAGAAGTCCCACGTCGCCGGAGAACAACTTAGGAGGTCGTGCAATGCAGGTTAGAGTGCCGTGGACCCAGGCTGGACTGTGCACAAAGGATTTCCGCCGGAAGTGCACGGAGGCCGGAGTAGCTGCAAAAGTCGCGGTTCCCAGCAATGCAGTCTAGCGAGGTGAGGCAAGGACTTACCTCCACCAAACTTGGACTGAAGAGTCACTGGACAGTGGGGGCCACTTGGACAGAGTTGCTGGATTCGAGGGACCTCGCTCGTCATGCTGAGAGGAGGCCCAAGGGACCGGTAATGCAGCTTTTTGGTGCCTGCGGTTGCAGGGGGACGATTCCGTCAACCCACGGGAGATTTCTTCAGAGCTTCTAGTGCAGAGAGGAGGCAGACTACCCCCACAGCATGCACCACCAGGAAAACAGTCGAGAAGGCGGCAGGATCAGCGTTACAGAGTTGCAGTAGTCGTCTTTGCTACTATGTTGCAGTTTTGCAGGCTTCCAGCGTGGTCAGCAGTTGATTCCTTGGCAGAAGGTGAAGAGAGAGATGCAGAGGAACTCGGATGAGCTCTTGCA
Source organism: Pleurodeles waltl (assembly GCF_031143425.1). NCBI lineage: Eukaryota > Metazoa > Chordata > Amphibia > Caudata > Salamandridae > Pleurodeles > Pleurodeles waltl. Next base: position 685,334,861 of record NC_090447.1, read on the forward strand.
TTCGTTATCTAAAGTTTCCCCAGAGACAGAGACCCTAAATAGCCAGAAAAGAGGGTTTGGCTACCTAGGAGAGAGGATAGGCTAGCAACACCTGAAGGAGCCTATCAGAAGGAGTCTCTGACGTCACCTGGTGGCACTGGCCACTCAGAGCAGTCCAGTGTGCCAGCAGCACCTCTGTTTCCAAGACGGCAGAGGTCTGGAGCACACTGGAGGAGCTCTGGACACCTCCCAGGGGAGGTGCAGGTCAGGGGAGTGGTCACTCCCCTTTCCTTTGTCCAGTTTCGCGCCAGAGCAGGGCTAAGGGGTCCCCTGAACCGGTGTAGACTGGCTTATGCAGAATTGGGCACATCTGTGCCCAAGAAAGCATTTCCAGAGGCTGGGGGAGGCTACTCCTCCCCTGCCTTCACACCATTTTCCAAAGGGAGAGGGTGTAACACCCTCTCTCAGAGGAAGTCCTTTGTTCTGCCATCCTGGGCCAGGCCTGGCTGGACCCCAGGAGGGCAGATGCCTGTCTGAGGGGTTGGCAGCAGCAGCAGCTGCAGTGAAACCCCAGGAAGGGCAGTTTGGCAGTACCAGGGTCTGTGCTACAGACCACTGGGATCATGGGATTGTGCCAACTATGCCAGGATGGCATAGAGGGGGCAATTCCATGATCATAGACATGTTACATGGCCATATTCGGAGTTACCATTGTGAAGCTACATATAGGTAGTGACCTATATGTAGTGCACGCGTGTAATGGTGTCCCCGCACTCACAAAGTCCGGGGAATTGGCCCTGAACAATATGGGGGCACCTTGGCTAGTGCCAGGGTGCCCTCACACTAAGTAACTTTGCACCTAACCTTTACCAGGTAAAGGTTAGACATATAGGTGACTTATAAGTTACTTAAGTGCAGTGTAAAATGGCTGTGAAATAACGTGGACATTATTTCACTCAGGCTGCAGTGGCAGGCCTGTGTAAGAATTGTCAGAGCTCCCTATCGGTGGCAAAAGAAATGCTGCAGTCCATAGGGATCTCCTGGAACCCCAATACCCTGGGTACCTCAGTACCATATACTAGGGAATTATAAGGGTGTTCCAGTAAGCCAATGTAAATTGGTAAAATTGGTCACTAGCCTGTTAGTGACAATTTGGAAAGAAATGAGAGAGCATAACCACTGAGGTTCTGATTAGCAGAGCCTCAGTGAGACAGTTAGTCACTACACAGGTAACACATTCAGGCACACTTATGAGCACTGGGGCCCTGGGATACCAGGGTCCCAGTGACACATACAACTAAAACAACATATATACAGTGAAAAATGGGGGTAACATGCCAGGCAAGATGGTACTTTCCTACACTGTGGCAAGACATTTTAAAGAATTTCACAATAAAAATGAAAGCAAATTACAATTTATGGACTTGGATAGGGTTATATTGAAAACAAGAGGTGGCAATAGGACTGTAGACTTAAGGAAATTGGAATCAAGTTTGATCATTAATTGTAATACAAGGAACCTATGGGTCTGAATAAGGATGAAGAACTATCAGTGCATTTACATTGATTTATTGTAAAATATAAATGTATTTAGAATTTTAGAAGTCTGAATTATTTGTTGAAAACTCAGCTGTCTATGAATACAGAATTAATAAATGTTAACATTTTTTTCTTTCCATGATTGGCAGGAAGGACGTAAAGATTTAATTGGATTTTTCACAAAAATATATAGACTGAAATACAATGTCTGATTTTACCTGAAGGTGTAAATCTAATAAGAAGCAAAAGAGCTATTATATCTCCAGGGTATTGCTGGATTACCCACAAATACAAGGATATTAATAAGATGAGTATTCTCATAAGAGGTATGACTAAGTGTATAGAAAGAAATGGTGTACAATATCAGTAATTGAATAAGTATGGAGGAAATATAAGTATAATTGTGTCATTAAAACATGTGTATATATATATTAGATTGATTTGATTGGCCAATTAAGTCTATCTGTAACATAACGAGGAGAGAATAACACGTAGTATTTGTGGGTTAGAGTAAGTCACATTAATCGTTAATTTCTAATTTTTTAAGCACTAATTTTGAATTCATTTTCAATGTTTAGTTACACAGGTTTGTGTAGAATTCTTAGTTTCAAGACGGCTGCCATTGTTTTGATAGTAAAGATAGTCCATTTTTTATGTCTATTATGTCAGTTATAATGGAAAGGGAAAAGGGTCTCTGAATATCTCTGTGATCAAGGGAGCAGAGTCTCCTGAAACGCGTTGGAGAATATTTATTTTGTCTTTTCAGTGCTTTCTGCCTGAATAAAGAACACTGGGATTGTAGCAAGTAAGTGGCTGTGACATTGTCTTCTTTTCAGAAGCATTTTGAATGATATATATATATATATATATATATATAAATCACCAAAAGTATTCACTGCACTCCACAAGGTTTCAATAGTGCATATTTATTCCAAAATAACAGCCACCAACACGTTTCAACTCCCTCAGGAGTCTTGTTCACAGTGAGTGAGTCCCTTTTTCCCTTTCACTATTTATACCCCATAGTGATACATCATTCACAATGCATTATGGACAATGTAGTTTCCAATTAAAAATAAATTTTATATTTTCCTAAATTTAAATTAAAAATAAAAATAAAAATAAAAATACAATTCTCAATGTATAGTGCTCTTTACGTTTGTTTTCTTGTGTCATACTTTTCCTTTCTGATTCATGATTTCATGCTAATTACATCTGCTACTGATTCATTACTTCACTATAATTATCGAAACTATACATGTATGACAATAACAACCCTTTAACATCTATTTCATTTTTCATATATGTATTTGAAGAGTTAGTGTCAGACTAATGTTTCTACATTTTTTTAGTCAAAACATTTCTATATACCTGCAATGATCTTAAAGTTTTGAGATTTGTTGATTTCATTCATTAGTATAATTTTAACAGTCTTTATCTGTTTCACTTAATTAATTCTGTTCACATAGACATCAATGAACATCAATTCTCTCCAACTTGATAACTATCATCACTTGACAAGAATATATCATAGTTTAGTAATTTTTAGTACTTTTTTGTAGTTCTTGATCAATAGCCACCCTGCATCATTGTTACCACGTATTTATCCATATTACATAGTCACAGATGCACATGTAATTCCTCGTCCATATTCAGCCCGTAAGGCATCTTTGTACGGAGCTGGATAATAAGTTTACTCTCCATTTGTCTTAACTTTCTAATTCTGTCCCCTCCTCTCTCACTCCTTTTCATTTGCGCTATACCCATGAATCGTAACTATCTCCAATCATTGGTATGTGATTTCGCAAAATGTTTTGCCATTGTATAGCTCATATCTTGATTGGTAATGGCTCTAGTATGTTCCAAAATCCTTTTCTTCAATGGACAAATTGTACTTCCAATGTATCTCAAGCCACATTCACATTCAAGCATATAGACTACATATTGACTGTCACAAGTAATTCTTTGTAGAATGTGTATAGTTTTGCCACTGTGATCCATATAGGTTTTGCTATTTCTTGCAATTTGACATACTTTGCATTTATTGCAGTTACAGAAGCCAAGTCTCTCATTCTTTAGCCAATTCCTCATAATTGGTGCCTCATAATGGCTTTTTACCAATATGTCTTTCAATGAGCGTGACTTCCTTTATGATATTTGTGGTTTGCCACCTATTCTTCTTGCCAGATCTCGATCACTTCTCAATATCTTCCAATGTTTTCTGAATATTGATTCTATGTCCTTACTTTCTTTACTGTAAGTGAGAATTAGGCGAGGACACATGTCCTCCTTGTCATTTCCTCTTTTTGCACCTTTATCTATCAGTATTTCCTGTCGAGAGATCCTCTTAGCCCTCTTCTCACTTGACTCAATGTTTGTTCTTAGATACCCACGGCGCATAAAACGTTTTCGTACCATACTGAATTGAGTCTCCATTTCTTTATCATTAGAGCAGTTCCGTCTCATTCTTAAGAATCCGCCAAATGGAATACTTTTTATCAATGGTTTTGGGTGGAAACTGCTCCCATGTAGGACACTATTAGTGGAAGTCGCTTTTCTAAATACAGTTGTATTGATTTGATCGTTATCTACATATAATCTAATATCCAAAAAATCAATTTGTTTGTCACTGATATCATAGGTGAAGTTCAACCCACATTCATTTTCATTCAGAATTTCAAAGTATGATGCAAATTCCTCCTCGGTACCATCCCAAATCAAGAAGAGATCATCTATATAGCGTAGCCATAATACTACCTTATCCAGATATTCAGAAAGTCCATCTTGCCATGCTATTTCCCTCTCCCACCAACCCAAGGTTAGGTTGGCATAGCTTGGAGAGAGAGAAATGCCCATGGCAGTTCCTCTCACTTGCTTGTAGATGTTTTTGTTGAATAAAAAAATGTTGTTATTTAAGCATAACTCCACCATCTCCACTAACATTTCAGAATGGCTTTTTTCTTCACTTTTTCTTAGTCGTAAAAAGAACTTTAATGCATTTAGTCCTACTTAATGTCTAATAGATGTATATAGTGACACTGCATCCACTGTCACTAACTTGTAACCCGATTGCCATTGAATATCATCTATTATTCGCAAGAAGTCTCCTGTATCTTTAATATAAGAACTAAGAGAGGAAACCAATGGGGCAATGTAATGATCCACATATCTGGATATATTTTCAACAATGATCCACAACCAGAAATGATGGGTCTTGCTGGAGGATTTTTTTGAGTGTTTTATGAATCTTTGGAAGAAAGTAAATGGTAGACAGTATTGGATGACTTGGATTTAGAAATTTAAATTCTTCCTCATTGATCAAACATTCAGTACACCATTTTTCCAATTTCTTTGTGATCAGCTCCTGTATATACCTAGTGGGATCATTTCTCAGTTTTTCATAACTCTCTGTCATTTATTTGTCTCATTGCTTCTGTAAGGTAGTCCTTTCGATTAAGGATCACAATATTTCCTCCCTTATCTGCGGGCTTGATAATGATGTTTTGATTGTCCGCCAATTGTTGTAAAGCTTTCCGTTCATTTGTAGTTAGATTTTCACCCCTTTTAGAAGGTTTAACATATTCTAGTTTCTCCAGATCATTGATGACCATTTCATAAAATAAATCCACTTTATTTCCTGGAGTTAAAACAGGACAGAATTTTGAGGCTGGTTTAAAGTGGCTATATTCATGAATATTTGTTGATATTCCCATTGTTTCCAATATTTGACTTGTTGTCATCTCATCATTTTCCAAGTTATTCATTAGCTCATAGCAAACTTTTATATCTTCTATTTTATCAATTATTAGACCCTCATCATTCTGTGTGTTTTCTTTGTCTCTAGATCTTAATTGATGTTTGCTGAAATATTTAGCTAGCTTGATTTTTCTGACAAATTTGTATGTATCTATTTTGATTTCAACCTTGTCCATATGATGTTCAGGGCAAAATGACAATCCTTTGTTTAGTACATCTTCTTCTTCCTTTGTTAGTATATGATTGGATAAATTTATCACTCATTTTTCTTCTTCAATACTTTCCACATCCTCTATTGTTTCCTTTGTCTGTTGCGCAGAGGATAGTTCTTTCTTTCTTTTGCCTCTTCTGATCTTCCTATATCTGAGTGTATGTTTTTTGGCTGGCCTCTGCCTATGTTGCGTCCTCGGCCCCTGCCTTTTGATGTTTGTTGATCCATACATATGATCTGCATTTCTTCTAACAGTGTTGTTCTGATATTTGTATTTCCAGATTTCTTGAAAACAAAGAAAATTTCAACGGGATGAACTAGACTACAAAAATGGTACAGTGCTGACCTTTGCGAAGAGGTTTGAACGCATTAAGGAACAACATTCAAAGGATATTAGATCAAAAATTCCAACGTTGTCGGAAACAATCAGTGAATCAGATATTGAAATTAGTGAAGGGGAAGAATAATCCCGTTGAAATTTTCTTTGTTTTCGAGATTCTATTTCAGATTCATATTTATTCAATCTATCCTCCATTTTCTTCCTACATTTGATTAGTTCCTCTTGATTACTCATATCTTTAACTTTTTCTTCTAGTATTTGTGCTTCCTTTATTGCTTCCGGCGCATCCATTTTGGCATACTTAATCAGAATCAACATCATATTGCGTGAACAGATCATATTGTTTTCGCCCCAATTCTGATAGTAACTCGGGTCTCATGTCTAAATGATTGTTTAATAAATGTCTATTGTGCATAGAGAAGAGTAAGATATTTAGGAAAAAAAAAAATGGAAGAGAGAGCAGCTAAACGCGCTCTCAAAGCTGCAACACTATTCTCAACGGTGCAAGGAACTGAGAGATCGGAAGATGCTATAAAACCTACAGATAATGTTATGACCATACAAGATACATTTTTTAAATTGGAGAAATTATATCGGAAGGAGATAAATAAAAGTTGGGTAATAATTGCTCTAGAGAAATACATAGAGGTTGGCAGGGTACCAAGAGGATTGCAGATCTTTACACTTCCCAATCATTTAGACATGAGACCCGAGTTACTATCAGAATGGGGCGAAAACAATATGATCTGTTCACGCAATATGATGTTGATTCTGATTAAGTTTGCCAAAATGGATGCGGCGGAAGCAATAAAGGAAGCACAAATACTAGAAGAAAAAGTTAAAGATATGAGTAATCAAGAGGAACTAAACAAATGTAGGAAGAAAATGGGGGATAGATGGAATAAATATGAATCTGAAATAGAATCTCGAAAACAAAGAACATTTCAACGGGATGAACTAGATTACAAAAATGGTACAGTGCTGACCTTTGCGAAGAGGTTTGAACGCATTAAGGAACAACATTCAAAGGATATTAAATCAAAAATCCTAGCGTTGTCGGAAACAATCAGTGAATCAGATATTGAAATTAGTGAAGGAGAAGAATCTGGAAATACAAATACCAGAACAACACTGTTAGAAGAAATGCAGATTATATGTATGGATCAACAAACATCAAAAGGCAGAGGCCGAGGACGCAACATGGGCAGAGGCCAGCCAAAAAACATACAATCAGATATAGGAAGATCAGAAGAGGCAAAAGAAAGAAAGAACTATCGTCTGCGCAACAGACAAAGGAAACAATAGAGGATGTGGAAAGTATTGAAGAAGAAAAATTAGTGATAAATTTATCCAATCATATACTAACAAAGGAAGAAGAAGATGTACTAAACAAAGGATTGTCATTTTGCCCTGAACATCATATGGACAAGGTTGAAACCAAAATAGATACGTACAAATTTGTCAGAAAAATCAAGCTAGCTAAATATTTCAGCAAACATCAATTAAGATCTAGAGACAAAGAAAAAACACAGAATGATGAGGGCCTAATAATTGATCAAATAGAAGATATAAAAGTTTGATATGAGCTAATGAATAACTTGGAAAATGATGAGATGACATCAAGTCAAATATTGGAAACAATGGGAATGTCAACAAACATTCATGAATATAGCCACTTTAAACCAGCCTCAAAATTCTGTCCTGTTTTAACTCCAGGAAATAAAGTGGATTTATTTTATGAAATGGTCATCAATGATCTGGAGAAACTAGAATATGTTCAACCTTCTAAAAGGGGTGAAAATCTAACTACAAATGAACGGAAAGCTTTACAACAATTGGCGGACAATCAAAACATCATTATCAAGCCCACAGATAAGGGAGGAAATATTGTGATCCTTAATCGAAAGGACTACCTTACAGAAGCAATGAGACAAATAAATGACAAAGAGGGTTATGAAAAACTGAGAAATGATCCCACTAGGTATATACAGGAGCTGATCACAAAGAAATTGGAAAAATGGCGTGCTGAATGTTTGATCAATGAGGAAGAATTTAAATGTCTAAATCCAAGTCATCCAATACTATCTACCATTTACTTTCTTCCAAAGATTTATAAAACACTAAAAAATCCTCCAGCAAGACCCATCATCTCTGGTTGTGGATCATTGTTTGAAAATATATCCAGATATGTGTATCATTACATTGCCCCATTGGTTTCCTCTTAGTTCGTATATTAAAGATACGGGAGACTTCTTGCGAATAATAGATGATATTCAATGGCAATCGGGTTACAAGTTAGTGACAGTGGATGCAGTGTCACTATATACATCTATTAGACATGAAGTAGGACTAAATGCATTAAAGTTCTTTTTACAACAAAGACAAATTGAAGAAAAAGCCATTCTGAAATTTTAGTGGAGATGGTGGAGTTATGCTTTAATAACAACATTTTTCTATTCGACAAAAACATCTACAAGCAAGTGAGAGGAACTGCCATTTCTCTCTCTCCAAGCTATGCCAACCTAACCTTGGGTTGGTGGGAGAGGGAAATAGCATGGCAAGATGGACTTTCTGAATATCTGGATAAGGTAGTATTATGGCTACGCTATATAGATGATCTCTTCTTGATTTGGAATGGGTCCAAGGAGGAATTTGCATCATACTTTGAAATTCTGAATGAAAATGAATGTGGTTTGAGCTTCACCTATGATATCAGTGACAAACAAATAGATTTTTTGGATATTAGATTATATGTAGATAACGATCAAATCAATACAACTGTATTTAGAAAAGCAACTTCCACTAATAGTGTCCTACATGGGAGCAGTTTCCACCCAAAACCATTGATAAAAAGTATTCCATTTGGCGAATTCTTAAGAATGAGACAAAACTGCTCTAATGATAAAGAAATGGAGACTCAATTCAGTATGGTACGAAAATGTTTTATGCGCTGTGGGTATCTAAGAACAAACATTGAGTCAAGTGAGAAGAGGGCTAAGAGGATCTCTCGACAGGAAATACTGATAGATAAAGGTGCAAAAAGAGGAAGTGACAAGGAGGACATGTGTCCTCACCTAATTCTCACTTAAAGTAAAGAAAGTAAGGACATAGAATCAATATTCAGAAAACATTGGAAGATATTGAGAAGTGATCGAGATCTGGCAAGAAGAATAGGTGGCAAACCACAAATATCATATAGGAAGTCACGCTCATGAAAGACATATTGGTAAAAAGCCATTATGAGGCACCAATTATGAGGAATTGGCTAAAGAATGAGACACCTTGCTTCTATAAATCCAATAAATGCAAAGTATGTCAAATTGCAAGAAATAGCAAAACCTATATGGATCACAGTGGCAAAACTATACACATTCTACAAAGAATTACTTGTGACAGTCAATATGTAGTCTATCTGCTTGAATGTGAATGTGGCTTGAGATACATTGGAAGTACAATTTGTCCATTGAAGAAAAGGATTTTGGAACATACTAGAGCCATTACCAATCAAGATATGAGCTATACAATGGCAAAACATTTTGCGAAATCACATACCAATGATTGGAGATCGTTACGATTCATGGGTGTAGCGCAAGTGAAAAGGAGTGAGAGAGGAGGGGACAGAATTAGAAAGTTAAGACAAATGGAGAGTAAACTTACTATCCAGCTCCGTACAAAGATGCCTTATGGGCTGAATATGGACGAGGAATTACATGTGCATCTGTGACTATGTAATATGGATAAATACATGGTAACAATGATGCAGGGTGGCTATTGATCAAGAACTACTTAAAATTACTAAAAATTACTAAACTATGATATGTTCTTGTCAAGTGATGATAGTTATCAAGTTGGAGAGAATTGATGTTCATTGATGTCTACGTGAACAGAATTAATTAAGTGAAAAAAGATAAAGACTGTTAAAATTATAATAATGAATGAAATCAACAAATCTCAAAACTTTAAGATCATTGCAGATATATAGAAATGTTTTGACTAAGAAAATGTAGAAACATTAGTCTGACATTAACTCTTCAAATACATATACAAAAAATGAAATAGATGTTAAAGGGTCGATATTGTCATACATGTATAGTTTTGATAATTATAGTGAAGTAATGAATCAGTAGCAGATGTAATTAGCATGAAATCATGAATCAGAAAGGAAAAGTATCACACAAGAGAACAAACGTAAAGAGCACTATACATTGAGAATTGTATTTTCATTTTTACTTTTATTTTTAATTTAAATTTAGGAAAATATAAAATTTATTTTTAATTGGAAACTACATTGTCCATAATGCATTGTGAATGATGTAACACTATGGGGTATAAATAGTAAAAGGGACTCACTCACTGTGAACAATACTCCTGAGGGAGTTGAAATGCGTTGGTGGTTGTTATTTTGGAATAAATATGCACTATTGAAACCTCGTGGAGTGCAGTGAATACTTTTGGTGATTTATATATATATATATATATATATATATATATATATATATATATATATATATATATAAAATAGTGTTGGGTGCCATGACGTAGTTATAATTAGGTCTGTTTTTTCATAGAAGGAGCTTTTTTTTATTTGCTTATAACATTGGGTCTGTTTGACAAATCGTCACAAAACTTTCCCAAAAAAAAGTTAATCTACCCCAGCTCCTTCCCTAAGGTTTCAGGATGATCCATCAAGTGGGGGCTGAGAAAAAAGGGGGGTCCCAAAATGAAAAATACCCATTCATTTTATATAGACTACTTTAGGGAGGACTACAGCAAAAACTTCTGAACTAAATAACACCAAATTCAGCAGGAAGCCCCATCTTGGAACGCAGATTGTGTTTTTTTGTGATTTGGTGTAAATCCGTTCAGTAGCTTTTGTGAAATTCAGGATCAAATATAATTGCATATTTTGGCAGTTGGGCTCGCAAGAGTCTCCGAGGCTTTGAGGGGAGCACCAATTAAAAAAACAGAGCACTCTGATTGGCCCAGGGAGCTTTACATCCCTTAGGCCATCTCGCTTCTGCTGGAGTGAGACACCAGCAAAAGCGAGCACTATGATTGGCTGCCAGCAACATGTGAAAAATGTTGCTGGCAGCCATTACAGGACATGAGAACTGAGTCCCCTGTCCTGAAGTTCTGTAAAAAAAAAGATATATGGGACAGCGGAGGGATCACCTGACACCCTAGGCCCTATGGAGGGGGACCCTGAGGGAACCCATAGGGGCCAAAAAAGAAAAGAAAATGACAAAAAATGCCACAATACTGAAAAAAGGCACCCGGGCAACATTTAATTCTATTGTGCCCCGGGGAGCTTACCCCCAGGGCTGTATTTAGAGTGGCGTTGCAGCCCCCACTCCACCAGCCTTGAGAGGCCCCCGGGAACCCAGCCCTAGGGCCGGACTTATTATTTATGAGGGGGTGCAATGTGTCCCCTTCTCCATGCCTCTAGAGACCCCGGGGAGACCATCCCCAAGGCCGAAAATAAACAAAATGGGGAGAGGGGAAGCACAACCCCCATCTCTGTGTCTGTAAATGCCCAGGGTGGCCCACCCCAGAGTCGATTCTTTTAAGGGAGTGGGGCCGTGCGGCCCCCATTCCAGAGCCATTAATAGCCCTGGGGCCCCTCTCCCCCAGGGCCAGCACAGTGCTTATGTCCAAGAGTACCACACAAGAAAACAAACGTAAAGAGCACTATACATTGAGAATTGTAGTTTTATTTTTATTTGTATTTTTATTTTTTATTAAATTTAGGAAAATATCAAATTAATTTTAATTGGAAACTACATTGTCCATATTGCATTATGAATGATGAAACACTATGGGGTATAAATAGTAAAAGGGAAAAGGGACTCCCTCACTGTGAACAAGACTCTTGAGGGAGTTGAAACGCGTTGGTGGTTGTTATTTTGGAATAAATATGCACTATTGAAACCTCATGGAGTACAGTGAATACTTTTGGTGATTTGTATTTTTCGAGACTGGTCCTCTCCGTCACTGGCACTGGCAGTGGAGTGCGCCGCCCAGCAACTTTTAGACCATCTTTGTTTGAGGATATATATATATATATATATACATATATATATATATATATATATACATATATATAAAACATCAAAGGTTACAGGGACTTTTTAGTTAGGTTCAGATTTTACTCACAGAAAACCATAGAAATTCAGCAGTTACAGTTATAGTTATCTCAAACTCATCCCCCGGGGCTCGGCGCATTTATTTGGGCAAGTGGGGCACCTGGCTCTCCCTTCCCGGGATGCTTTTGGCCATTGCGACCCCATCCCCCATCATCCCGCAGGGCCTGGCTGTAGGAAAGTACCATCTTGCCTGGCATGTTACCCTCATATTTCACTGTATATATGTTGTTCTAGTGTATGTGTCCCTGGGACCCTGCCAGGCAGGGCCCCAGTGCTCATAAGTGTGCCCTGTATGTGTTCCCTGTGTGATGACTAACTGTCTCACTGAGGCTCTGCTAACCAGAACCTCAGTGGTTATGCTCTCTCTGCTTTGCAAATTGTCACTAACAGACTAGTGACCAATTTCACCAATTCACATTGGCATACTGGAACACCCTTATAATTCCCTAGTATATGGTACTGAGGTACCCAGGGTATTGGGGTTCCAGGAGATCCCTATGGGCTGCAGCATTTCTTTTGCCACCCATAGGGAGATCTGACAATTCTTACACAGGCCTGCCAGTGCAGCCTGAGTGAAATAACATCCACGTTATTTCACAGCCATTTACCATTGCACTTAAGTAACTTATAAGTCACCTATATGTCTAACCTTCATCTGGTGAAGGTTGGGTGCAAAGTTACTTAGTGTGTGGGCACCCTGGCACTAGCCAAGTTGCCCCCACATTGTTCAGGGAAATTCCCCGGACTTTGTGAGTGCGGGGACACCATTTCAGGCGTGCACTATACATAGGTCACTACCTATGTATAGCGTCACAATGGTAACTCCGAACAGGCCATGTAACATGTCTAAGATCATGGAATTGTCACCCCAATGCCATTCTGGCTTTGGGGAGACAATTCCATGATCCCCCGGGTCTCTAGCACAGAACCCGGGTACTGCCAAACTGCCTTTACGGGGTCTCCACTGCAGCTGCTGCTGCCAACCCCTCAGACAGGTTTCTGCCCTCCTGGGGTCCAGGCAGCCCTGGCCCAGGAAGGCAGAACAAAGGATTTCCTCTGAGAGAGGGTGTTACACCCTCTCCCTTTGGAAATAGGTGTGAAGGCTGGGGAGGAGTAGCCTCCCCCAGCCTCTGGAAATGCTTTGATGAGCGCAGATGGTGCCCATCTCTGCATAAGCCAGTCTACACCGGTTCAGGGATACCTCAGCCCTGCTCTGGCGCGAAACTGGACAAAGGAAAGGGGAGTGACCACTTCCCTGACCTGCACCTCCCAGGGGAGGTGCCCAGAGCTCCTCCAGTGTGTCCCAGACCTCTGCCATCTTGGAAACAGAGGTGTTGTTGGCACACTGGACTGCTCTGAGTGGCCAGTGCCATCAGGTGACGTCAGAGACTCCTTCTGATAGGCTCTTACCTTTCTTACTAGCTTATCCTCCTTCCTAGGTAGCCAAATCTCCTTTTCTGGCTATTTAGGGTTTCTGCTTTGGGGAATTATTCAGATACCAAATGCAAGAGCTCACCAGAGTTCCTCTGCATCTCCCTCTTCACCTTCTGCCAAAGGATCGACCGCTGACTGCTCAGGACACCTGCAAAACCACAACAAAGTAGCAAAGACGACTACTGCAACCTTGTATCGCTTCATCCTGCCGGCTTTCTCGCCTGTTTCCTGGTGGTGCATGCTCTGGGGGTAGCCCGCCTCCTTCTTGCACCAGGAGCTCTAAAGAAATCTCCAGTGGGTCGACGGAATCTTCACCCTGTAACCGCAGGCAACAAAAGACTTCATCAACGGTCCTCTGGGTCCCCTCTCAGCACGACGAGCGTGGTCACTGGAACTCAGCAACTCTGTCCAAGTGACTCCCACAGTCCAGTGACTCTTCAGTCCAAGTTTGGTGGAGGTAAGTCCTTGCCTCCCCACGCTAGACTACATTGCTGGGTACCGCGTGATTTGCAGCTGCTCCGGCTCCTGTGCACTCTTCCAGGATTTCCTTCGTGCACAGCCAAGCCTGGGTCCCTGACACTCTAACCTGCAGTGCACAACCTTCTGAGTTGTCCTCAGGCGTCGTGGGACTCCCTTTTCTGACTTCGGGTGGACTCCCGTTCACTCCTCATCTAAGTGCCTGATCCGGTACTTCTGCGGGTGCTGCCTGCTTCTTGCTGGGCGCCCCCTCTGTCTCCTCATCCAAGTGGCGACTTCCTGGTCCCTCCTGGGCCACGGCAGCATCCAAAAACCCTAACTGCGACCCTTGCAGCTAGCAAGGCTTGTTTGCGGTCTTTCTGCGTGGGACATCCATCCTCCAAAGGGGATTTTCCTATGCACTTTCCTAAAGGGGATTTAGACATGACTACAGCTTGAACTGCTGAACAAAATTACACCACATTTGGTAGAAAGCTAGATCTTGGGCCAGAAAGAGTGCATTTTATAATTTGGTGTAAATATGTTCAGTAGTTTTGCAGTACTTAAAGAAAAGATGTCTTTGTGTCCCTAGAGACGCAGAGGGTCTGCAGATCTGACGGATCTCAAAGTGATATCTGATTGACGGATCTCAAAGTGAGATCTGATTAGCTGCCACCGCTTCAGCCAGGAAGTGGTGGCAGCCATCTTAGGGCTTGGGACTCAGTCCCAGGTCCTACAAAACAAGGGAAGAAAGACATGGAGGCAGGATAGGGATACACTGACAACCAGGCAGGGCCAAAAATGATTTTTTTTTTAAATTATGCTGCGAATTCTCAGAGGATCCATGGCATAATTAAAAAAATAAACAAGTGCATTCTCCTGCACTTGTTTTTTTTCTTTAAGGCCCCTGGGGGGGACAGGTCGTGAGTGGGGATAGTGATGTCTGTTTGGAGGGGTGTGCGTGGCCCCCTTCCCCAGGCTGATTTCAGCCCCGGGGACGCCATCCCCTGGGACCCTGTTGATTTTGAGAAGAGCGGGGACGCAAGGCCCCCCTCCCCAGGCTGATTTTGGCCCTGGGGACCCCATCTCCTGGGACCTTGTGTTAAGAAAAAAGTGAAGTGGGGCATGCGCCCCCCTCCTGGGCTGATTTCAGTCCCAGGGATCCTATACCCTGAGGCCCGACCATATTGAAAAAGGGGTAGGGGGCACGCAGCCCCCCTCCTCAGGCCCATTTTGGTCCTCAGAACCCCATCCCCCAGGGCTAGCTCATGCTCTGCCCCAGGCTACCCACCAGGGGACATAGCAGTTTTCCTGCCTGTATGGGCAGGGAAACCTCTGTTTACTCTCGCTTGGCAGGAGCAATTTCACAACTCCTGATAAGCAGGAGCAAACACCAAGTCCACTCCCAGTAGGCAGGGAAACAGATGAAAAGATTGCTCCTGCCCGCAAACAGCAGCATTTTTATCTGCTCTCTATGGGCGAGAGCAATGCCGGCTCCTGCTGGAGGTGAAGAGCTGCCTGGGGCCACCTTTGTTTGCCGGTGTAGGAGGCTGGCCTGGCTTGTAGTGGGTACCAGAGGTACTTACACCTTGTGCCAGGTCCAGTTATCCCTTATTAGTGTAGAAGAGGTGTTTCTAGCAGCTTAGGCTGATAGAAGGTAGCTATGGCAAAGCAGCTTAGGCTGAACTAGGAGACAGGCAAAGCTCCTACTATACCACTTATATCATATAGCACAATATCATGAGAAAACACAATACACAGAGTTACTAAAAATAAAGGTACTTCATTTTAGTGACAATATGCCAAAAGTATCTCAGAGGATACCCTCACTTAGGAGGTAAGTAATATACACAAATTATATGTACACATACCCAAAACAGGTAAGTAACAGTAAGAAAAGTATTGCAAACAATGTAGAATCACAACAGGATACAACAGGTGAACATAGGTCACACAGGTGATTTGCAGCTGCTCCAGCTTCTGTGCACTTCTCTAAGGATTCCTTCGTGCACAACCGAGCCTGGGTCCCCAGCACTCCGTCCTGCAGTGCTCAACCCTCTGAGTCGGACTCCGATGTTGTGGGACCCTCCTTTTGAGCCTCCGGTTTCACAAATCTTCTAAGTGCCTGCTCCGGTACTTCTGCGGGTGCTGCCTGCTTCTGCTGGCGGGTGCTGCCTGCTTCTGCTGGGGCTCTCTGAGTTGCTGATCGCCCCCTCTGTCTCCTCCTCTAAGGGGCGACATCCTGGTCCTTCCTGGTCCCCAGCAGCACCCAAAAAACCTCTACCGCGACCCTTGCAGCTAGCAAGGCTTGTTTGCGGTATTTCTGCCTGGAAACAGTTCTGCAACATCCAGCACACCATGGGACATCTTCCATCCAAAGGAGAAGTTCCTAGCCCTTTTCGTTGTTGCAGAATCTTCGGCTTCTTCCACCCGGAGGCATCCCTTTTGCACCTTCATCTGGGGTTTCCTGGGCTCCTGCCCCCCTGGACACTATTGCGACTCTTGGACTTGGTCCCCTTGCTTTGCAGGTGCTCACGTCCAGGAAACCATCTTCAGAGTTTTGCTGGTGCTTGTGGTTCTCGCAGAATCCCCCTATCACAACTATTGTGTCTTTCTGGGGAAGTAGGGTAAATTTACTCCTACTTTCTAGGGTCTTGGGGTGGGGTATTTTGGACACCCTGAATGTTTTCTTACAGTCCCAGCGACCCTCTACAAGCTCCCATAGGCCTGGGGTCCATTCGTGATTCGCATTCCACTTTTGCAGTATATGGTTTGTGTTGTCCCTAGACCTATGTTCACCTATTGCATCCTATTGTGATTCTACATTGTTTGCAATACTTTCCTTACTGTTACTTACCTGTTTTGGGTTTGTGTACATATAACTTGTGTCTATTACTTACCTTCTAAGTGAGGGTATTCTCTAAGATACTTTTGGCATATTGTCATAAAAATAAAGTACCTTTTTAAATAAAGTATTTTTAGTAACTCTGAGTATTGTTTTCTCTTATGAGATTGTGCTGTATGATATAAGTGGTATAGTAGGGGCTTTGCATGTCTCGTAGTTCAGCCTAAGCTGCTAGAAACACCTCTATTCTACTAATAAAGGATAACTGGACCTGGCACAGGGTGTAAGTACCACAAGGTACCCACTACAAGCCAGGTCAACCTCCTACATTGGTGGTGCAGCGGTGGGATAAGTACTTGCAACTGCTTTACCACTTTGGGGGTCATTACAACATTGGCGGTAAAAGCCGCTTACCGCCATGCACAAGACCGCCAATACACCGCCGCAGCTGCGGAATTCCGCCACAGCTATTATGACACACAGCTCGGAATCCGCCGAAATTCAGACACCCACACAACACCGCCACACCAAAGGTCAGTGATAAACTGGCAAAAACAAAACCTCCACCTCCACGCCAACAGAAACACGCCCATGCTATTATGACCCACGAATCCACGCGGCGGTCTTTCAAACGCGGTATTCCATTGGCGGTACACACCGCCGCGCTCAAAATACACACACATCTCCAAAACACCACCACATTGGTCAATTCCAAATCCACACACCTGATACACATAAAAACACCACTCCCACACACCCAACACAATATAAAACACACACCCACATCACCCACAAACCTCTATGACCACAATTCATGGACGAAGGCCAGAGAGACTGCACAGCCAAGACAACACCACCATACAGAGGCAGACAACACCATCACCCAACCCACATCCACGCACAAAACACCACACACCACTACACATCACCACACACATAAACACTCACACCGCCCCACACATCACACACACCACCCCATGTCACGCCAAAGACACCCCCGCTTCTCCGAGGAGGAGCTCCGGGTCATGGTGGAGGAAATCATCCGGGTAGAGCCACAGCTATTTGGCTCACAGGTACAGCACACATCAATAGCCAGGAAGATGGAGCTATGGCGAAGAATCGTGGACAGGGTCAATGCCGTGGGAGAGCACCCAAGAAATAGGGAGGACATCAGGAAGAGGTGGAACGACCTACGGGGGAAGGTGCGTTCAACGGTCTCCAGGCACAACATCGTGGTTCAGCGGACTGGCGGCGGGACCCCACCTCCTTCCCCACAACTAACAACATGGGAGGAGCAAGTTTTGACCATCATGCATCCTGAGGGCCTTGCAGGAGTCGGTGGAGGATGGGACACTGGTAAGTCAAATTTTAACTATCATATCCCCCACCCTACCTGCATGATATCACACACCCCCACCCTCACACCCTCCCCTATCACCCCAAATCCTCACTAATGTACTAATAACACAAACCACACATCCCAACACCAAGCCCTGCATGACACAACTAAGCATGGACACCCAGCACTAAAGCATGCCCACTGCACATACCCATACAACTCCCTAAACCAGCATCACACAATCTCCCACACAGGATTGCAAGAACTGGGGTACACGCTCACCCACCCATTGCACACCATTATACACACACATGCAATAATCATGCACTTATGCCCCTGCAGGAACCCGAAGGACCGTCACCACACCAGAGGGTCCAGACAACACCACTCCACCCCCAGAAGAGGCCCACAGTGACAATAGCAGCTCTGCCCTACTGGATCCTGATGACCAGCCCGGACCATTGTGGGCCTCGGTACAGTCGGTTCCCCTTGCACAGGCACAGCCCAACACCGACCTTCCACCCTCTGGTAACACCAGTACAGCACCCACCCAGCGGGCCCAAACCTCCCTACCCAGGACAGGTCAATCAGCGGTGTGTCCGCCACTACAGGGAACCCAGGAGAATCCACCACCCCAACAACAACAGGGACCTGGGGGCAGTGGTAGTGGGCACACGGTCCAGGGGACGGAGGCACAGGAACACAGGGGAACTGGGAGGGCTGCTGTGCGACAGGGGGCGGACAGGCTAAGGGAACCCACTCTCCACGAGGCCCTATCCTCCATCATGGGAGCATACCACCACTCCCAGGAGACAATGGTGACGGTCCTGGACAAGTTGCAGGAGACCCTGCGCCTGCAGGAGGAACAGTATTTGGGGTTCAGGGAGGAGCTCAGGACAATTAGCTCTGCCCTGGACACCATAGTAGGGGTGCTGAAGGACATACAGCAGACCTTGAGGGACACTGTGGCACTCCAAGGGACCCCTGACACTAGCCAGGACGATGAACTGCACACCACCTCCGCCGGCGCTAGTGGACAGGACGCCCCGCCACAGGAACACCACATCAGCACCCCACCCCCTGCAGACGGACAGCCACCACGCAAGCGGTCCCTGAGATCCAGGAACAGGCCAGAGCAAGATGGCAAGACCCCCGCCAGGAAATGAGACCACCCTGTTTGTCCTCCCACTGTCCCACCTTGTTACCCTGTCCATACTTAAACTGCCCCAGCTCCACTTCCAATGCCCAGATGGGCAGTGCACCTGTGAGACTAATAGACTGGACTCTGCCATGGACATTCCTCCACCATCACCCATCACCATTTTACCACCCCCTCCAATAATTAGCACTTCAATAAACACCCTTGAAACACAAAACAATCTGGAGTCAGTATGTGATTTAGTAAATATGTATTATCAATGACAGTGTCATAATGCGTTCCTATTGTAAAGCTAACATACCTATGTCACACATCACAAGTCCTTGAAGGATGCAAGCAGATGACACGTTGGTAACCACACCTGTGAAACAGTAATCGAAAGGTACAACTCAGTTACCAAATAGTGGTTGAAATCGACAGACAGGATAGAGGTAGACCTGTGAAAGTAAATGTAATGTTAAACATGAAAATGTTCTCACCTGTGTGTCACTGGAAATATTGCTGTATGACTGACTCTCTGTTGTCTTCTTCCTCAGCTTCCTCCTCATCACTGTCCACAGGCTTCACAGCTGCTACAACACCGTCATCTGGATCATCCTCCTGCAGAAAAGGCACCTGGCGTCGCAAAGCCAAATTATGAAGCATGGAGCAGGCGATGATGATCTCGCACACCTTCTTCAGTGAGTAGAATGGGGATCCACCTGTCATATGGAGGCACCTGAACCTGGCCTTCAGGAGGCCGAAGGTGCGTTCGATCACCCTCCTAGTCCGCCCATGGGCCTCATTGTACCATTCCTCTGCCCTGGTCCTGGGATTCCTCACTGGGGTCAATAGCCAGGACAGGTTGGGGTAACCAGAGTCCCCCAATAGCCATACACGGTGCCTCTGGAGTTGACCCATCATATCAGGGATGCTGCTATTCCGCAGGATGTAGGCGTCATGCACAGAGCCAGGGAACATAGCATTTACCTGCAAGATGTACAGGTCTGCCAAACAGACCATCTGAACATTCATAGAATGATAACTCTTCCTGTTCCTGTACACCTGTTCACTCCTGTGGGGGGGGACCAGAGCTACATGGTTCCCATCAATGGCACCTATGACGTTGGGGATATGTCCAAGGGCATAGAAGTCACCTTTAACTGTAGGCAAATCTGCCACCTCAGGGAAAATGATGTATCTCCTTACGTGTTTCAGCAGGGCAGCCAACACTCTGGACAGCACGTTGGAAAACATAGGCTGGGACATCCCTGATGCCATGGCCACTGTGTCTGAAAAGACCCACTTGCAAGGAAATGGAGCACTGACAGCACCTGCACATCAGGGGGGATTCCAGTCGGATGGCGGATTGGTGACATCAGGTCTGGCTCCAACTGGGTACATAGTTCCTGGACTGTGGCACAGTCAAACCGGTAGGTGACGATGACATGTCGCTCTTCCATTGTCAACAGGTCCACCAGCGGTCGGTACATGGAGGATTCCGCCATCTTCTCACATATCCCAGCTGACGGTGCCTACGAAGGACAACAGCGACGAATCAGTCATTATTCCTCCAGGTATGTACCCACAGTTACACACAAGACTACACCACTCACAAAACCCTTCCTGTATGTGTGTTGAGTGTAGGCCTAGCTATGTGTGAGGCAGAGGTAAATCAAGCCATGTGGGCCCCTGAAATGGCGGCTGCCTGACCTCTAAACTGGGACAATGGGATTGTGGGGTAACTGCGCTGGCATTGCACACCGTTGCGGTAGGTGGTCGTAGACCGCGGCGCAATGCTGCATTGGTTAACATTGGACCCTATGGGTCCCAGGAGCCAATGAACAGGTGCGCCGGCGGTGATGATGCGCACCGCCGCGGACGTCACCGCCATTTTCGATCTGTTCAATCACTAGATACCTGACCTTCGACAGGAGAGGACCTACACTGCAAGTGCTGCTGTGACCTCGGTCTGGAAGCGACGATGGCTGCTGCGTCTGGGGAAAGGGCCCCTGCATTCACTGCACAGGAGTTGGAGAAACTGGTAGACGGGGTCCTCCCCCAGTACACGCTACTCTACGGTCCTCCAGACCAACAGGTTAGTACACAGGGAGCACGTTGTATGGGCTAGGCCTGGGTGGAGAGGGCTGGTTGGATGAGGGAAGGGAGCAGAGTTCATAGAACATTAATGCATGGGAATGAATGGGCCACATGGCCAGAGTAGGGAGGGGGCCACTCACATCGACGGTGCAGTTGGTAATGACTGTTCCTCTTTCCTTGTGCATGTCATGTAGGTCAGCGCCCACCAGAAGAGGGACATTTGGCGTGCCATCGCCAAGGACGTCTGGACCCTGGGGGCCCACCAGAGATGGGGCACCCACTGCCGTAAGAGATGGGAGGACATTCGCCGCTGCAGCAAGAAGATGGCGGAGGCTCAGCAGGGGATGGCCTCCCAACGTGGGAGGGGTGCCCGTCGCACCATGACCCCCCTGATGTTCTGGATCCTGGCGGTGGCCTACCCGGAGTTGGATGGGCACTTGAGGGCATCACAGCAGACACAAGGGGGTGAGTACACTCTCATTCTGCTGACTTTGCGTGCAGTGGAGGTGTCTGGGTGGGGGAGGTGGGCTGTGGGTGTCCCTAGGCCAGGCCGAGTTCGGTAGGCAAGGCCCCTCCGTAATGCAGGCCATGTGGCACTCTACCCCACCTCTGCAGAGTGCCAAGTACAGGTATAGTTGCCCCTGTGGCATCCATGTGTGCAGATGTCCACCATAGGCATGTAGGCCATATCCCAGAGATTGCATGTGCAGAGGGCAGGAGCACGGCGTAATGCAGGGGGCTGCTGTGTCTGTCTTGTCCGCCAACGGTAGCGGTATGCCATGCACTAAAACTCTCTTTCTTATGTCTCCCCCCCTTTTTCTGCTCTCCCTGTCCTTTTGTACATCAGCATCATCAGGCGGAGGTACAGTGGCACCGGAGCACGAGGGAGCTGCATCCCACATGGCCATGGAGGGCTGCACCATGGACTCAGAATGCACCAGTGGGACGGAGGGCGAGGGGAGCTTCACGTCGGCCACCGGATCACCAAGCAGCGACACGGACTCGTTCGCCGATGGGAGCTCCCTTGTGGTGGCGGCACCATCTGTGCGCCCCACTTCTACAGGTACAACCGCCACCTCCCCTACCAGCACCGCCCTCCCAGCAGCCCCTCAGCGTTCGCCCCGTGCCTGCTCATCCAGGAGGGTGGGCATCACCTTCGCCCCAGGCACCTCAGGCCCTGCCCCAGTCACCCCTGCTGCCCTTAGTGAGGAGGCCATTGACCTCCTCAGGTCACTCACTGTTGGGCAGTCTACCATTGTGAATGCCATCCAGGTTGTAGAACGAGAGTTGCAACACTGTAATGCATTCCTGGAGGGCATTCATTCTGGTCAGGCTGTCCTTCAGCGAACCCTGCAATCTCTGGCCTCAGCACTGATGGCAGCCATTGTCCCTGTGTCCAGCCTCCCTCCTCCAACCTCCTCCACCCAGACCCAATCTCCTGTACCCCAGCCCATCCCAAGCACACCTACAGACCAGCATGCACACAAGTCAGCACACACAAGTAGCTCAAGCAAACATAAGCACCACACAACCCACAGGCACTCACGCAAGCCACACCCACGTACAGACACAGCAACATCCACTGCCTCCACTGTGTCCCCCTCCTCCTCTACTCCCTCCTCCCTCCCAGTCTCGTCTACACACACACCTGCATGCACCACATCTACAGGCACCATGAATCGCACAAGGAGACACAGCACCACGAGCCGCTCCCTTGCACTCACCACCTCCACTGCCATTTACACGTCCCCTGTGTCCTCTCCCATTGTGTCTGTGACGCCCCCTCCCAAAGTACACAAATGCGGGCACCCACACACCCAACATCCATCCACCTCACGACAGCCTCCAGTACCTGCACCTGCACCCAAATCACCTAAAGTGACACCTCCGACAACCACCTCCTCTTCCTCCACTCCCAGACCCCCTCCAACTACCCATCCCAGTGTACGTCAGAAACTGTCCCTCTGTAAAGTTGACCTTTTTGCTCCCACCCCCCCCCTCCAATTCATCAGTCCCGTCGTAGCGCCTCAGCCAAAAAGCCTCCAAAACCTGTGGTGCCTGTTCAAGGTTTGTGGAGTGCACCGGCCACCAGGGCAGGCAGTGTGACCCAGAGCCAAGGCACTGGCAGCCCACCCCCTGTAAAGGCTCTAAAATTGGAGATTGGACGACGGGACCGTGTGAAGACTCCTGGTGGGAAAACAACTCACATGGGTTCCAAGGGGATTGGAGAGTCAGCTGTGACTCCACCAAAGGTGGGGAAGGGCCAGAGGAAGTCTGCCCAGCCTGTTGTGAGTGTCACGTCGGAGAAAGGCGCCATCATTCCAGGCGGTCGAGACACATCCACCAGCACCGTCGTCACTGGTCAGGAGACCCCCGCCACCGCCGGATTCACAGCCCAGGAGGGCCCAAGTATCATCACTGGTCAGGAGACCACCGCCAGAGTCATTGCCCAGGAGGGCCCAAGTATCGTCACTGGTCAGGAGACCACCGCCGGAGTCACAGCCCAGGAGGGCCCAAGTATCGTCACTTGTCAGGAGACCACCGCCAGAGTCACAGCCCAGGAGGGCCCAAGTATCGTCACTGGTCAGGAGACCACCGCCGGAGTCATTGCCCAGGAGGGCCCAAGTATCGTCACTGGTCAGGAAACCACCGCCAGAGTCACAGCCCAGGAGGGCCCAAGTATCGTCACTGGTCAGGAGACCACCGCCAGAGTCACAGCCCAGGAGGGCCCAAGTATCGTCACTGGTCAGGAGACCACCGCCAGAGTCACAGCCCAGGAGGGCCCAAGTATCGTCACTGGTCAGGAGACCAACGCCGGAGTCATTGCCCAGCAGGGCCCAAGTATCGTCACTGGTCAGGAGACCAACGCCGGAGTCATTGCCCAGGATGGCCCAAGTATCGTCACTGGTCAGGAGACCACCGCCGGAGTCACAGCCCAGGAGGGCCCAAGTATCTTTACTGGTCAGGAGACCCCCGCCAGAGTCACAGCCCAGGAGGGCCCAAGTATCGTCACTGGTCAGGAGACCACCACCACCGCCGGAGTCAGTGCCCAGGAGGGCCACGTCTGCCACAGCCCAGGTGGGCTATGATGGAACGACATGCCACACACCAATGCCCAGTGTAGGGAACGTCATGCCACACACCAATGCCCAGTGTAGGGAACGGCATGCCACACACCAATGTCCATACCAGACCCGCCATGGCAAAGCACCGCTGAACAGTCCAGAGACCGCCATGTCAAAGCACCGCTGAACAGGGCAAAGACCGCCATGGTAAAGCACCGCTGAACAGGGCAAAGACCGCCATCGTAAAGCACCGCTGAACAGTCCAGAGACCGCCATGGCAAAGCACCGCTGAACAGGGCAAAGACCGCCATGGTAAAGCACCACTGAACAGTCCAGAGACCGCCATGGCAAAGCACTGCTGAACAGTCCAAAGACCGCCATGGCAAAGCACCGCTGAACAGTCCAAAGACCGCCATGACAAAGCACCGCTGAACAGTCCAAAGACCGCCATGGCAAAGCACCGCTGAACAGGGCAAAGACCGCCATGGCAAAGCACAGCTGAACAGGTGCAGCTGGGACAGTGACAGGACAGGAACTTTCACGGGGAGACTCATCCAGTCTGGGCACCAGTCCCCCCCAGAACCAGTGGAGAATGTTATCGACTTGTGAGACTGTGGCTTTGCACTCCCCAGGATGGCACCGTGGGCAAACCACCCACTGTAGAGACTTGTAAGACTGTGGCTTTGCACTCCCCAGGATGGCACAATGGGCAAACCACCCACTGTAGAGACTTGTGAGACTGTGGCTTTGCACTCCCCAGGATACATCAATGGGCATGGAGCCCCGTCGTGGGTCTGGCTTTGCAGTCATCCGGCTAAGGTGCCCCCCCTTCCCTTCCCCCTGAGGTGCCTGTAGTATTTCTATCTGATGCCCCGGCAGTGTTCTCTCCGATTGTGGTCAGGTATTTTTTGTGGGCCTCGCCCATGCATTTTTGGACTGTTGGTGCACGGACATTGTTATGTACATATCTGCACTACTTCTCGTAATGTATATATTTCTGACTGAATTTCGTATATATCTGTATATTTTTGTAAGACATGTATATTGCTACATTACAATGTTTGAACGGATTTCGCTTTGTCTTTTCATTCTTCCGGGGGGATCGTGGGTTGTTACTGTGCTGTTTGGAAATGCATTGGTGTGTGTGTTGTAGTGGGTGAGGGTCGGGGAACTTTTGCCTCCCCTTCCCCATGTCGTAGGTGCAGTACTCACTGTTGTCTTCGGCGCCTACGTAGATGATGGTCGTAGAGGAGCAGAAAGACAAGGGCAGGGAGTATTTGGAGTTCCGGGTCCATGGAGTCCTCGTTCCTCGTGGGATGTGTTCAGGTGAGCGTTTTCCCATTGCAGCAACTGTTTCCGCCGTGTTTTTTATCCACGGTGAATCCGCCCCCGGAAAAGGTGGCGGATTGGCAGGTTGTAATACTGTGGGCGGTACATTGTCTTCCGCCTGTCTGTTGGCGGTGATCGCCGCGCTGCTTGTCTGTACCGCCGTGGCGGGCGGAGTGTTAAAGTGGCTGTCTTTGTTGGCGGTTTCCGCCAGGGTCATAATTCCCTTTTTTTGTCCGCCGGCCTGTTTGAGGTATTACCGCCACTTTAACACCGTCCGCCAGGGTTGTAATGACCCCCTTTGTCATTTGGTACTTTTCATAAGAGAATCATATACCAAATAGTTCAGTATATGTACACTTAACCAATAAAGTTTACTTTTCTATTCTAAAACTTTTATCAAAGTTCTGAAAAGTTTTTGAAATCTTCTAAAGGTTTTCCAAAAGTTTGAAAATGTTTTTTCTCTGTGCTTTCTAAAGTTCTAAAACTTTTTCTCTCACTATCCTTAAACCTTTTCTAACATGTCTGTTGTAGAGCCCACTCCCAAAACTGTTAATGCAACATATGAGAGTTTAAACTACACATGTTTAAGGGGTCTCTGCCTGGAAAGAGGTTTAAGTATAGATAAGAATCCTACATAAGAGTTTCTCTTGAACATGTTCATTGTAGATGACCAGAACCAGTCTGGCCCATCTCATGAGAGATTAGAAAATGGGGAAGCTTCCCAGTCAGACTCAGAGGAGTTCCCTGAGGAAGCTGGGCAGGGTTCTTACAAGGTCCGGCCTCCTAGCAGGGCACCTAGTGACACTGGTAGTGTTAGAGGGTCCCACACCAGTAGGGCATCTTTCATTCCTAGAGGCCAGGTTACTAGGGTCCAGGCAGTTAGGGACAGGTCCCCCTCTGAAACTTTCCACATTTCCTCTGTGTCTAAACATTCCCAACCCACCAACCCTGAGGATAGCTTGATGGAAAGGGAACTCAGAAAGCTGAGGGTAGAAGAGGCCAGACTGAAGCGTAAACAGCAGCAGCTGGCCTTAGATAGGGAATCCCTAGACATAGAGAAGGAAAGACAGAGGCTGGGGTTAGTTCCCCATGGTGGCAGCAGCAGTATTTCTGATAGCAATCCTGTTAGAGAGCAAGATTCCAGGAATCTGCACAAGATAGTCCCCCCTTCCAAGGAGGGGGATGGCATTAATAACTGGTTTGCTGCACTTGAGAGAGCCTGTATGGTACAGTTGGTCCCTCAAAGGCAGTGGGCTGCTATTTTGTGGCTATCTTTCACTGAAAAGGGTAGAGATAGGCCCCTTACTGTCAGAGAAAGTGATGCCAATAACTACAAAGTTTTGAAAGATGCACTCTTGGATGGATTTGGCTTAACCACTGAACAATACATATTAAGTTCAGAGACACCAGAAAAGAGTCTTCTCAAGACTGGACAGATTTTGTGGACTCTTCAGTGAAGGCTTTGGAAGGGTGGTTGCATGGCAGTAAAGTTTCTGACTATGAAAGCCTGCCTGTACAATCTTATTCTGAGAGAGCATAGTCTTAACAATTGTGTGTCTGACTTGTTGCACCAATACCTAGTGGACTCTGATCTGACCTCTCCCCAAGAATTGGGAAAGAAGGCAGACAAATGGGTCAGAACAAGGGTGAACAGAAAAGGTCATACAGGGGGTGACAAGGATGGCAAGAAGAAGGATGGTAAGTCTTCTGAGAAGGGTGGGGACAAAAGTAAGCATTCTGAGTCTTCATCAGGCCCACAAAAATCCTCTGGGGGTGGTGGGTCCAAATCCTCTTCCAATAATCAACCTAAAAAGCCTTGGTTTTATTTCTGTAAAGTCAAAGGCCATTGGGCAAGTGATTCCACTTGTCCAAACAAAAACACCAAACCTCCCACCACCACAACCCCTGCTGCAAATTCTAGTGCCCCTAGTAATAGCAGTGGTGGTGGGAAATCTACTACTAATAGCCAATCCAAGGGTGTAGCTGGGCTCACTATTGGCAATGTAGTTGGGGTTGGTCTTGTTAGGGAGGCCACAGAGGCTGTTTTAGTCTCTGATGGTGGCATTGATTTTGCCACCTTGGTTGCTTGTCCCCTTAATATGGGTAAGTACAAGCAACTTCTCCTAATCAATGGTGTTGAGGTTGAGGCCTACAGGGACACAGGAGCCAGTGTAACTATGCTGATAGAAAAACTGGTCCACCCTGATCAACACCTACTTGGTCAGCAGTACCACGTGACAGACACTCATAACAACACTCTTAGCCACCCCATGGCTGTTGTGAATCTCAACTGGGGGGGGAGGTTACTGGTCCAAAGAAAGTTGTGGTAGCCACTGGTTTACCTGTAGACTGTCTACTAGGAAACGATTTGGAGACATCAGCTTGGGCAGAAGTGGAGTTAGAGGCTCATGCAGCAATGCTGGGCATTCCTGGACATATTTTTGCTTTGATAAGGGCTCAGGCCAAGAAGCAAAAAGGACACAGTAACTTGGATCCTGGAACAAAGGACCAAGTGCTCCCTAAAGCTAGGGGTAGAAAGGGTAAATCCCTACCCACTATCCCTCCCACTACAGATAATTTCCCTTTTGAGGAAGAGGAATTATCTCCCTGTGCAGAGCCTACACCAGAGGAGCTGGCTACAGACACTGCTGAGCTTTTGGGTGCAGGGGGACCTACCAGGGAAGAGCTGAGTGTGGCACAGCAAACCTGTCCCACATTAGAGGGTCTCAGACAGCAAGCTGTCAAACAGCAGAATGGGGATGACAGTGACAGTCATAGGGTGTACTGGGAAGAAAACCTCTTGTACACAGAGTCAAGGGACCCAAAACCTGGAGCTGCCAGGAGATTGGTCATTCCCCTGCAGTACAGAGAGTTTCTTCTCACCCTAGCACATAACATTCCTTTGGCTGGGCATTTAGGCCAGACAAAAACTTGGGAAAGACTTGTCCCCTTGTTTCACTGGCCCCATATGTCAGAGGACACAAAACACTTTTGTAAATCTTGTGTGACCTGCCACGCCAGTGGCAAGACTGGTGGCACTCCAAAGGCCCCTCTAATTCCACTACCAGTGGTTGGGGTGCCCTTTGAAAGGGTAGGGGTTGACATAGTTGGCCCCCTTGACCCTCCAACTGCTTCAGGCAATAGATTTATCTTGGTGGTAGTGGACCATGCCACAAGATATCCTGAAGCCATACCTTTAAGGACCACTACAGCTCCTGCAGTGGCAAGGGCCCTCCTGGGAATCTTTTCCAGGGTGGGTTTTCCTAAAGAGGTGGTGTCAGACAGAGGTAGCAACTTCATGTCTGCATACCTAAAAGCAATGTGGAAGGAGTGTGGTGTTACCTACAAGTTCACCACCCCTTACCATTCACAAACAAATGGTCTGGTTGAGAGTTTTAATAAAACTCTCAAAGGAATGATAATGGGACTCCCTGAAAAACTCAGGAGGAGATGGGATGTCCTGTTACCTTGCCTCCTTTTTGCTTACAGGGAGGTACCCCAAAAAGGAGTGGGCTTCAACCCCTTTGAACTCCTCTTTGGGCACCCTGTAAGAGGTCCACTTGCTCTTGTGAAGGAGGGTTGGGAACAACCTTTAAAAGCTCCTAAACAGGACATAGTGGACTATGTACTTGGCCTAAGATCCAGAATGGCTGAGTATATGAAAATGGCCAGTAAAAACCTTCAGGCCAGCCAGGAGCTGCAAAAGCAATGGCATGACCAGAAGGCTGTCATGACTCAGTACCACCCAGGACAGAAGTTGTGGGTATTGGAGCCTGTGGCCCCAAGAGCAATCCAAGACAAATGTATTGGACCCCATCTTATTGTTTTAAAAGAAGGGTGAGGTTACCTACTTGGTAGACCTGAGCACTGCCAGGACTCCCCTTAGGGTGATTCATGTCAACCGCCTGAAACCCTACTATGACAGGGCTGATCTCACCCTGCTCATGGCAATAGATGAGGCACAGGAAGAAGAGAGTGACCCTCTCCCTGATCTCATCTCCACCACTGAAGCAGATGCCTTAGTGGAGGGAGTAGTTTTAGCAGCTTGTCTGACTGCAGAACAGAAAGACAACTGCATCAATCTCCTGAGCCAGTTTTCAGACCTCTTTTCACTTGGACCAGGTTCAACATCCTGGTGTGAACATACAATTGACACTGGAGACAGCCTGCCTGTCAAAAGTAAAATGTATATGCAGCCTGACCATGTCAGAGACTGCATTAAACAAGAGATGCAGAAAATGATGGATTTAGGGGTGATTTAACCTTCTGAAAGCCCCTGGGCTAGCCCATTCGTGGTTGTACCTAAACCTCACACCAAAGACAGAAAGAGAAATATGAGGTTTTGTGTAGATTACAGAGGGCTCAATCAGGTAACCAAAACTGATGCTCACCCTATACCCAGGGCAGATGAGCTCATTGATACACTGGCTTCTGCCAAGTATCTTAGCACTTTTGATCTAACTGCCGGGTACTGGCAGATTAGATTGGCAGAAGATGCTAAACCCAAGACTGCATTTTCTACCATTGGAGGGCACTACCAATTCACAGTAATGCCCTTTGGTTTGAAAAATGCACCTGCCACTTTTCAGAGGTTGGCGAACACAGTCCTACAAGGGTTGGAGGCTTTCAGTGCAGCATATCTAGATGATATTGCTGTCTTTGGATCAACCTGGGATGATCACCTGGTCCACCTATGGAAAGTTCTGGAGGCCCTGCAAAAGGCAGGCCTCACTATCAAGGCCTCAAAGTGCCAGATAGGGCAGGGGAAAGTGGTTTATCTGGGCCACCCGGTTGGTGGAGAACAGATTGCACCACTACAGGGGGAAATCCAAACTATCATGGATTGGGTCCCCCCTACAAGTCAGACCCAGGTGAGAGCCTTTTTAGGCCTCACATGGTACTATAGGAGATTCATCAAGAATTATGGCTTCATAGCAGCCCCTCTTAATGATCTCACTAGCAAGAACATGCCTAAGAAGGTGTTCTGGACAGCAAGCTGTCAGAAAGCTTTTGAGGAGCTCAAACACGCCATGTGCTCAGCACCTGTCCTAAAAAAAGCCCATGTTACTCCAAGACATTAATTGTTCAAACTGATGCATCTGAATTAGGGGTAGGGGCAGTAATATCACAACTGAATTCTGAGGGTCAGGATCAACCAGTTGCTTTTATCAGCAGAAGGTTGACCCCTAAAGAAAAGCATTGGTCTGCCATAGAAACGGAGGCCTTTGCTGTGGTCTGGGCACTGAAAAAGTTGAGACCATACCTGTTTGGTACTCACTTTATTGTTCAGACAGACCACAAACCTCTACTTTGGCTAAAACAAATGAAAGGTGAAAACCCTAAATTGTTGAGCTGGTCCATATCTCTACAGGGAATGGACTTTACAGTGGAACATAGACCTGGGAGTACCCACTCCAATACAGATGGACTCTCCAGATATTTCCACTTAGACAATGAAGACTCATCTGGACAAGGCTAGTCTTATTGACTTTCATTTGAGGGGGGGGGGGGTTGTGTAGGAAAGTACCATCTTGCCTGGCATGTTACCCCCATTTTCACTGTATGTATGTTTGTTTTTGCCCTTGTGTCACTGGGATCCTGCCAGGCAGGACCCCAGTGCTCATAGTATGTGCCCTGTATGTGTTCCTTGTGTGGTGCCTAACTGTATCACTGAGGCTCTGCTAACCAGAACCTCAGTGTTTATGCTCTCTCTGCTTTCTAAATTTGTCACTGCAGGCTAGTGACTAAATTTACCAATTCTCAATGGCACACTGGTACACCCATATAATCCCCTTGTATATGGTACTTAGGTACCCAGGGTATTGGGGTACCAGGAGATCCCTATGGGCTGCAGCATTTCTTTTGCCACCCATAGCGAGCTCAGACAATTCTTACACAGGCCTGCCACTGCAGCCTGAGTGAAATAACGTCCACGTTATTTCACCGCCATTCTTCACTACACATAAGTAACTTATAAGTCACCTATATGTCTAACCCTCACTTGGTGAAGGTTGGGTGCCAAGTTACTTAGTGTGTGGGCACCCTGGCACTAGCCAAGGTGCCCCCACATTGTTCAGGGCAAATTCCCCTAACTTTGTGAGTGCGAGGACACCATTACACGCGTGCACTATACATAGGTCACTACCTATGTGTAGCGTCACAATGGTAACTCCGAACATGGCCATGTAACATGTCTAAGATCATGCCTTTCTGAGGTTTCCACTGCAGCAGCTGCCAACTCCTCAGAGAGGATTCTGCCCTCCTGGGGTCTGGGCAGCCCCGGCCTAGGAAAGCAGAACAAAGGATTTCCTCTGAGAGAGGGTGTTACACCCTCTCCCTTTGGAAATAGGTGTGAAGGGCTGGTGAGGAGTAGCCTCCCCCAGCCTCTGAAAATGCTTTGATGGGCACAGATGGTGCCCATCTCTGCATAAGCCAGTCTACACCGTTTCAGGGATCCCCCAGCCCTGCTCTGGTGCGAAACTGGACAAAGGAAAGGGGAGTGACCACTCCTCTGACCAGTACCTCCCAGGGGAGGTGCCCAGAGCTCCTCCAGTGTGTCCCAGACCTCTGCCATCTTGGATTCAGAGGTGTTGGGGGCACACTGGACTGCTCTGACCCCCTCTGATAGGCTCTTACCTCTCTTGGTAGCCAATCCTCCTTTCTTGGTAGCCAAACCTCCTTTTCTGGCTATTTAGGGTCTCTCCTCTGGGGTATTCTTCCGATAACGTATGCAAGAGCTCACCAGAGTTCCTCTGCACTTCCCTCTTCGACTTCTGCCAAGGATCGACCGCTGACTGCTCCAGGACACCTGCAAAACCGCAACAAAGTAGCAAGGCGACTACCAGCAACATTGTAGCTCCTCATCCTGCTGGCTTTCTCGACTGTTTCCTGGTGGTGCATGCTCTGAGGGCTGTCTGTCTTCACCCTGCACTGGAAGCCAAGAAGAAATCTCCAGTTGGTCGACGGAATCTTCCCCCTGCTAACGCAGGCACCAGAAGACTGCATCACCGGTCCTCTGGGTCCCCTCTCATCCTGACGAGCGTGATCCCTGGAACGCAGGAGGTAGATCCAAGTGACCCCCACAGTCCAGTGATCCTTCAATCCAAGTTTGGTGTAGGTAAGTCCTTGCCTCCCCACGCTAGACTGCAAACCTGTGTACTGTGTGATTTGAAGCTGCTCCGGCTTCTGTGCACTTCTCCAAGGATTCCTTCATGTACAGCCTAGCCTGGGTCCCAAGCACTCCATCCTGCAGTGCTCAACCCTCTGAGTTGGACTCAGACGTCATGGGACCCTCCTTTTGTGACTCCGGTTTCACAAATCTTCTAAGTGCCTTCTCCAGTACTTCTTTGGGTGCTGCCTGCTTCTGCAGGGGCTCTCTGAGTTGCTGAGTGCCCCCTCTGCCTCCTCCTCCAAGGGGCAACATCCTGGTCCTTCCTGGTCCCCAGCAGCAACCAACAAACCTCTACCGCGACCCTTGCAGCTAGCAAGGCTTGTTTGCGTTATTTCTGCATGGAAACTCTTCTGCAACATCCAGCATGGCTTCTTTCACCCAGAGGCTGCCCTTTTGCACCTTCATCTGGGGTTTCCTGGGCTTCTGCCCTTCCTGGACACTATCTCGACTCTTGGACTTGGTCCCCTTGCCTTGCAGGTCCTCACTTCTAGGAATCTGGCTTCAGTGTTTTGCGGGTTCTTGTGGTTCTTGCAGAATTCCCCTATCACAACTATTGTGTCTTTCTGGGTTAGTAGGGTAAATTTACTCCTACTTTCTAGGGTCTTGGGGTGGGGTATTTTCGACACCCTGACTGTTTTCTTACAGTCCCAGCGACCCTCTACATGCTCCCATAGGTCTGGGGTCCATTCGTGATTTGCATTCCACTTTTGGAGTATATGTTTTGTGTTGCCCCTAGACCTATGTTCACCTATTGCATCCTATTGTGATTCTACATTGTTTGCACTACTTTTCTTACTGTTACTTACCTGTTTTGGGTTTGTGTACATATAGCTTGTGTATATTACTTACCTTCTAAGTGAGGGTATTCTCTGAGATATATATTGTCATAAAAATAAAGTACCTTTATTTTTAGTAACTCTGAGTATTGTGTTTTCTTATGATATTGAGCTATATGATATAAGTGGTATAGTAGGAGCTTTGCATGTCTCCTAGTTCAGCCTAAGCTGCTTTGCCATAGCTACCTTCTATCAGCCTAAGCTGCAAGAAACACCTCTATTCTACTAATAAGGGATAACTGGACCTGGCACAGGGTGTAAGTACCACAAGGTACCCACTATAAGCCAGGCCAGGCTCCTACAGCGCTCAGCAACTCAGAGAGCCCCCGCAGAAGCAGGCAGCATTGCAGAAGTACTGAAGCAGGCACTTGGAAGATCTGAGGACAGCGGTCGACTCAGAGTCACAAAGGGGGTCCCACGACGTCGGAGTCCAACTCAGTGAGTTGGGCAATTCAGGACGGAGTGCTGGGGACCCAGGCTCGGCTGTGCACAAAGGAATCCTTGGAAAAGTGCACAGAAGCCGGAGCAGCTGCAAATCACGCAGTACACAGGTTTGCTGTTTGGCGTGGGGAGGCAAGGACTTACCTCCACCAACTTTGGACAGAAGGGCCACTGGACTGTGGGAGACACTTGAACCCAGCTCCTATGTTCCAGGGACCATGATCGTCAGGATGAGAGGGGACCCAGAGGACCAATGATGCAGAAGTTTGGTGCCTGGGTTAGCAGGGGGAATATTCCGTCGACCCACTGGAGATTTCGTCTTGGCTTCCAGTGCAGGGTGAAGGCTGACAGCCCTCAGAGCATGCACCACCAGGAAACAGTTGAGAAAGCCAGCAGGATGAGGCGCTACAATGTTGCTGGTAGTGGTCTTGCTACTTTGTTGCGGTTTTGCAGGCGTCCTGGAGCGGTCGATCCTTGGCAGAAGTCGAAGAGGGAAGTGCAGAGGAACTCTGGTGAGCTCTTGCATTCGTTATCTGAGGAATAGCCCAGAGGAGAGACCCTAAATAGCCAGAAAAGGAGGTTTGGCTACCAAGAAAGGAGGTTTGGCTACCAAGAGAGGTAAGCACCTATCAGGAGGGGTCTCTGACGTCACCTGCTGGCAGTGGCCACTCAGAGCAGTCCAGTGTGCCCCCAACAACTCTGAATCCAAGATGGCAGAGGTCTGGGACACACTGGAGGAGCTCTGGGCACCTCCCCTGGGAGGTACTGGTCAGGGGAGTGGTCACTCCCCTTTCCTTTGTCCAGTTTCGCGCCAGAGCAGGGCTGGGGGATCCCTGAACCGGTGTAGACTGCCTTATGCAGAGAGGGGCACCATCTGTGCCCATCAAAGCATTTCCAGAGGCTGGGGGAGGCTACTCCTCCCCAGCTCTTCACACCTATTTCCAAAGGGAGAGGGTGTAAAACCCTCTCTCAGAAGAAATCCTTTGTTCTGCCTTCCTGGGACTGGGCTGCCCAGACCCTAGGAGGGCAGAAACCTGTCTGAGGGGTTAGCAGCAGCTGCAGTGGAAACCCCAGAAAGCAGTTTGGCAGTACCGGGTTATGTGCTAAAGACCCGAGGGATCATGGAATTGTCCCCCCAATACCAAAATGGTATTGGGGTGACAATTCCATGATCTTAGACATGTTACTTGGCCATGTTCGGAGTTACCATTGTGACGCTACAAATAGGTAGTGACCTATGTGTAGTACACGCGTGTAATGGTGTCCCCACACTCACAAAGTTCGGGGAATTTGCCCCGAACAATGTGGGGGCACCTTGGCTAGTGCCAGGGTGCCAACAAACTAAGTAACTTGGCACCTAACCTTTGCCAAGTGAGGGTTAGACATATAGGTGACTTATAAGTTACTTATGTGCAGTGAAAAATGGCTGTGAAATAACATGGATGTTATTTCACTCAGGCTGCAGTGGCAGTCCTGTGTAAGAATTGTCTGAGCTCCCTATGAGTGGCAAAAGAAATGCTGCAGCCCATGGGGATCTCCTGGAACCCCAATACCCTGGGTACTTAGGTACCATATACAAGGGAATTATAAGGGTGTTCCAGTGTGCCAATGAGAATTGGTAAAATTAGTTACTAGCCTGCAGTGACAATTTTAAAAGCAGAGAGAGCATAAACACTGAGGTTCTGGTTAGCAGACCCTCAGTGATACAGTTAGGCACCACACAGGGAACCATAAAGGCCACAAACTTATGAGCACTGGGGTCCTGGCTAGCAGGATCCCAGTGACACATATCAAACACACTGACAACATAGGGTTTTCACTATGAGCACTGGGCCCTGGCTAGCAGGAATCCAGTGAGACAGTAAAAACACCCTGACATATAATCACAAACAGGCCAAAAGTGGGGGTAACAAGGTTAGAAAGAGGCTACCTTCCTACAATGATGCAATGGATGTCCCACAAAGAGATGTTGGATGCAGGTGAGTTTTGGTGCTGGATTCGTCCAACAAGCCTCGGTTCTGGCAAAGTCGCATTTTC
This sequence comes from Pleurodeles waltl, assembly GCF_031143425.1. Classification (NCBI taxonomy): domain Eukaryota; kingdom Metazoa; phylum Chordata; class Amphibia; order Caudata; family Salamandridae; genus Pleurodeles; species Pleurodeles waltl. Next base: position 685,371,020 of record NC_090447.1, read on the forward strand.
CGTTAAAGTGGCGCTGTCTGGACCCAGGAGGGACCTAGGAGCCTCAACTCTGTGTGAGGGGGAAGAGGGGCCTCTCAGCACTTCAGAGAGCCCTCAGTCAACCAGACAGCATCCACGGGAGTCCCAGGACACAGGGACAAAAGAGGTGCGAAATACAGTTGGTGCAGAACTACAAAGGAAGGTCCCACTCCTTCGGAGGTCAACACAGCGAGTTGGGCTTCACAGGATAGAGTGCTGTGGACCTGTGCCAGGCTATGCAGAAAGGAATTTTGCAAATAGTGCATAGAGGCCTCACGAGGTGAACAAGACATGGTGCATAGGGGTACTGTCGTACTTGGGGAAGGCAAGCTCTTACCTCCTCCAAACTGGGAGAGCACAACCTTGGGACAATCTGTGTCGAAGGGGTCCACAACCTGTGTTCCAAGGAGCATGCTCGTTGCCACAAAAGGAGTCCAAGAGAACCAGTTGTTGACTTAGAAGGTGCCTGCAAGAGCAGAGAGGTGACTCCATCGCTCCACTGGAGATTTCTTCGGTCCTTCTGGTGCAGGGTGAAGCCAAGGAGTTCCCAGAGCATGCACACCATGGAAACTGTTGCAGTTGCTGGCTGGAGCTGAAGTTGCAGAGAAAAAAGTAGCCCTTCTGGATATTTGTTGCTGTTACAGTGGTTCCTGGAGCAGTCTGCGGTCGATCCGAGGTCAGCGGATGAAGTAGTGGTTGCAGAAGATTCCTGATGGAAACGTGCAAGTAGAATCTGAAGAGCAACCCACAGGAGAGACCCTAAATAGCCCTGAGAGGTGATTGGCTGCCTTATCAGGTATGGACCTATCAGGAGTGGTCTCTGACGTCACCTGCTTGCACTGGCCACTCAGAGGCCCTCCAGAGAGTCCCCACATCTTGGAAAACAAGATGGCTGAGATCTGGGACACGCTGGAGGAGCTCTGGGCACCTCCCCGGGGGTGGAGATGGACAGGGGAGTAGTCACTCCCCTTTCCTTTGTCCAGTCTCGCGCCAGAGAAGGGCCTTGGGGGTCCCTGAACTGGTGTAGACTAGCTTATGCAAGGAGGGCACCATCTGTGCCCTTCAAAGCATTTCCTGAGGCTGGGGGAGGATACCCCTCCCCAGCCTGTAACACCTATTTCCAAAGGGAGAGGGTGTAACACCCTGCTCCCAAACAAAATGCTTTGTTATGCCTTCCTGGGACTGAGCTGCTCAGACCCCAGGAGGGCAGAACCCTGTCTGTGAGGTGGCAGCAGCTGCATTGCAAGCCTCAGAGAGCTGGTTTGGCAGTACTGGGGGATCCATGGTGGAGCCTCCAGGATGCATGGAATTGGCTCCCCAATACCAGATTTGGAATGGGGGGACAATTCCATGATCCTAGACACCTTACATGGCCATATTCGGAGTTACCATTATGAAGCTACATATAGGTATTGACGTGTAATGGTGTCCCCGCACTCACAAAGTCCCGGGAATCAGTCCTGAAATTTGTGGGAACACCTTTGCTAGTGCAAGAGTGCCCTCACACTAGTAACTTTGCACTTAGCCTTCATTAAATGAAGGTTAGACATATAGGTGACTTATAAGTTACTTAAGTGCAATGAAAATGGCTGTGAAATAGTGTGTGCACTATTTCACGCAGACTGCAATGGCAGGCCTGTGAAAAGGGTTTGTCTGAGCTCCTTATGGGTGGCAAAAGAAATGCTGCAGCCCATAAGGATCTCTTGGAACCTCAATGCCCTGGGTACCATATACTAGGGACTTATAAGGGGGGTCCAGTGTGCCAAATGAAATTGGTAAATGAAGTCACTAGCCTATAGTGACAAATGTAAAAGCAGAGAGAGCATAAGCATCGAGGTTCTGGTTAGCAGAGCCTCAGTGACACAGTTAAGCACTACTGACAACACACACATTAGGCCACAAACTATGATCCCAGTCTAGCAGGATCCCAGTGAGACAGGCAAAACACACTGACATATAAGGTTTCACTAAGAGCACTGGGGTCCTGGCTAGCAGGATCCCAGTGACACAGTAAAAACACACTGACACACACTCACAAACAGGCCAAAAGTGGGGGTAACCATGCTACAAAGAGGCTACTTTCTCACAATTAGTAGCAACACCATTTTCCCAACTAATAGGTCTTATTGTTGTTGGTTGAAACAATTTACATCCCCAAATTCATCTTTCAAATCATTGTTTATGTTTAATCATCTGATGCTGCCTTATCCATGTTCAGGAGATTAATGATGATTTTATTTTTCATTTTTGAGTCACCTAAATAAGTTAATTGTAATATAACTAAAGCCATCATACCCTTTTGTGAGAGCACTCTGTATTTTTCACCCCTGCTTCATTCATTTGATTTTAAATTGAGGTGGACTCCAAATTATACAAACACACACCGGTTATAGTTAACTGAGCTAGTTGTAACTTTTGCTCCCACAATGCACTACTTGCAATGTTCTATGACTAATTTCTGGGGTTTTCTGATCAAACTCAGCCACCTCCCTCACTGCGCACATTGATAGGCCATAAGCAGTCAGGGTATGCTGTAGGGCCTGACCACCAACAAGGCCCTGTGCCCAACCCCTTTCAGACACCCAAACCACATTTTATTTTTTCATTTTCTTTTCTTGTGTTCACCGCCGTACTCCTGCAGTGCTAGAGCACAAGCTTCCATTACATGAAACTGTGGTACAATGGAACCCTTCTTAAGGAAGGTTGCACAATACTGCTGTACCATGGGGTGCAGCTTGTGCGCCCGCTACCAAGGATGGAGCACGGACATCAAGGGAGAGGTATGCTGGGTAGCACAATAGTACTGCGGTACGTGCAACAGTTTATTTTGTTACCTCTGGGCTCCCTCTGGGTTCAAGTGCCAGGTGGATCAGATGTCCCTACCTTTGGCCCCAATACTTTTTTTCCTTTCTTTTTTTTTGTTTTACATTTCTAGGACACAGGGAGTGAGCCCCAAATCTTGTAATGGTGGCCACAATAATTTTCTCAGGGATCCTGCCCTCAAATCAGATCGTCATTCCTGCCTTATCGAAAGAAAGAAGGGAGAAAAAGCTCCTTTAGCCAATCAGAGGGCTTCATTATTTTTTTCATTTTTGGGTACCACAGGACCAACTATCCAGATATAACTTTTTAACTCCTTCATGGTGATTCCAAACTCCTTTTTAAAGTCAACTTTCTGGAAAAAGGCTAAATGGATTTTCACCAAATCAGAAAAAGTACACATTCTGAGTAAGGTTTTAGCTTTCTGCTAAATTTGATGTAATTTCGTTCAGCTGTGTGTTTTTTCTGTATCGGACAGCAAAGTTTCACATGAGACTTCACGTCGATAAATATACGTTTTGAGACCACCTCACTTTTTTGTAACCCCTCTTGACAGATTGGTGCAAATGTTTCTGGGGCAAGCGTTTAAAAAAAAAAAATCATGTCGATTAGTCTAGCTGCACCAAAGTTACTAGCAAAACAAAAATCACTCTATCCTATTTGTTTATTTGGGTTTCTGGGAAATGTAGGTTGGGATGTTTGCATTCATCCAATAGGGGGTTTTAATCACTTCTAATAAAATATGGCAAGATTCAATAATTGTTATTGTGTTATTTCCTTTATAGACTGTTCCATTATGAACTGATTACAATAGATGGCATCCAAGTATACTAACTTATCAAGACTGATTAACTCTACAACATTTTCCAAGGTCTATGCCCCCTTCATTACACTGGAAATATGGAATATGTGATCCATAATGTTTATTTTTGTGGCATTATAATTGTACTTTTAATTGCTCACAATCAGATGGTGGATATAATTTTTCCACTGAAGAACACCACCAGTAAAAACAGGGTTATGGTTCTGGCTCAACCATGCGAGACCTCTGAAATGTACTAGTAATAGCATGCAATGCACGTTACACGCACATTGACCCCCCCCCCCATGTAGAAAATACAAAGCAAAACAACTATTTCAAAATGGCACAGGAAAGAAACTGACTTCCAGGCGCAATATATGTCTGGCAATATCTGTCTGACAAGTCCAGGGACACTGGAATTATGCAGAAGAGAGGGCCAAATTATGCAGCAAGAAAAGACAAATTAGGCAGCATAATTGTGGCACATTTTGGGATGGTATTACTAACTTTGATATTTTTACAAGTTAGCACTATCTGGGCAAAGGTTTCACCTCATTAGTAGTAGTTTGTTATTTAAATACAGCAATAGGCAGCAGAAAGGTGACCAATCAACCCTAGCGAAGGACCTTCCACTGCACCATATGTGCTGCTGCTTTTTTTTTTAGTAACTTTTGACCCGTTAGAGCGAGAACCAAAATATTTTTGTTAAAAACTGCAAATTATACAGCAGTTGATGGATTTTGCGCAAACGTGGCAATTTCTATAACTATCGATCATTCCAGTGGCCGTGATTAATGTGTACGCTGAATACTGTATATGGCGAATTTTATTGGTCTTGCACATTTGAGAATTAACCATAACTCAATTGTTAACTGCGGTTTTTACAGTGAATGTCATAGTATTTTAATGGTGCACTTAATTTTCTGCTCGCGCTGTGCACCGCTTTTGGACGTGTGCAGAGGGGGTTGGCAACAGGGCCTGCGCCCAGCCCACCAAGGGCAGCCAACCCCAACACATATCGATTGGACTAGAGAGCTTGGTCTCTGGCTAGACCATGTTTTTTTCTTTGTATTCGTGGAGACTGGTTTGGGACCACAAAATCATGGTAGGTGTCATGCCTGGGTTCTGCAAACCCAAGGCAAGCTTCTGGGACCCATGCCTCTCCTTTCAAGGGTCCACGGTTCCAAAGCCATAGCTACAACCACTGAATGGTGGCGCATGGGCTGGAAAACCTTGACCTGGGATCGCCGTACTTGGGCATGAAGCTTGCCCTGCCCCCTGATCCTTTTCAGGATTCACAAGACCCTTTAATTTACAAACGACCTAGGGTCCATGGTACTGAGCTGATACCATGAACCCCAGGCAACAATTTAAGTGCTGGGGTACTGCACATCTAGAAAAGGATCCTTGCAACTAATTTTGATTTTTTTTTTTTTTTAACTATGTAAGCCCATTGAGTAACCCACTATTAATACCTTAGTGTCATGGTGTGCTCGCCCTGCCCTCTTATATGGCTTTTGACAATGTTGTTTCGGGATGCCGGGACTCTGCCCTGAAACGACAGCCATAAGAGAAATGTCTCTAGCGGTCAGCCAGTCAAAATCCTTGAATCCATGGTTCCAACTTTGGAACCGCAAAATTGAAAGGGGCAGAGGGGAAAAAAGGCTCCCAAGTCTAATCAGATTCCTTCATTTTTGTATAATTTTTGATTCACCGACATTGGTAAATGTCGGTCTGCAAATCTCAATTAAAACAGGCAAGATATACAAAAGCGTTAATCATTAAAGCCTACATGGCAACGTTTTTTAGCACTTACATCTAAAACTACTGAATGAACTTCCCCTAACCAATAAAAATAGAACTTTGAATAAAGTTTTATTTTCAATGCCAAGTTTAGACTTATATCAGTTAAGTGGTTTTCGCTGAAGACACGGGAAAAATGTCCTATAGGAGCTAAAATAAAAAAAAACACATCTTTGTTCACTTTAACCTTTTTGCCCTTTCACAAATCCGCAAAATAATTGACTTGCCAGACCTTAGCTGCCACTGTTAAGCGATTCAGATCCAATCATGGGGTCAAAAACAAAGACAAGTCAAAAAATATCTTTTCAATAGAATGTGAACCACAACTATACAGTAGTGAATACCACTGCCCAATATATATGTCTATGTGATTAAATAAATGTATATGTACTTGGATCTCTCTCAGAGTTCATTTTGTGTGTGTGTGGAGTATTTATGTACTATCACGGGGAGAGGGGCCTGTGTCCCCGCATACCACTAAAGGGCCCAGGGGGACACCATCTCTTGGAACCAAAAAGATGAAAAAGGGGAGGGGCATGCAGCACCACTCTCTCAGCCCCATTGGGCCCCAGGGTCTGCTAAAGCATACCAGACCTTCATGCAGACAAAATCAACCTGATTGTCCACCTGGTGTGTGTGGGAGGCTGGCCTGGTTTGTACTAGGTACCTAAGGTACTTACACCTTATACCAGGTCCAGTTATCCCTTTTTAGTGAAATGTAGGCAGTACCTAGAAGCCAGGCTCTCTAGGGGTAGTGTGGATGAGCAGCCAAGGCCTAGCTAGGAGTCATGCAAAGCTCAAGCAATACCACTGTAGTCACACTGTACTCACACACACGAAAGAAATTACTCAGTGTCACAAAAATAAATGTACTTTATTTAGTGACACAAATGCCAAATATACCATAGAGACTATACTCACTTACTAGGTAAGCAATACACAAATTATATACACTAGTATGCAGAAATAGCTGTAAAAACAGTTATAAAACAGTGCAAATAGTAAAAATCACAATAGTTAGAAATGGGCCTAGGGGGAACACAAACCACATGCTAAGAAAGTGGAACGTGAAAGTCGGTTTCCCACCTAGGCAAGTATAGTGTGTAGAGGGGCGCTGTGAGTATTAGAAAACATCAAAGGTAAGTAAAGGAACCCACTCCAGAGCCCAGGAAAGCAGAAGTAAATCACAGTAACTTTTCTAGAACACGCAGGAACACAAGAAAGAAGATATTGCAAGAACCAAAAGAGACTGCAAGACACCAATGATGTATTCCTGGACCTGAAGACCTGTGGAAGAAGCAGACAAAGTCCAAGAAGCACTGAAGAGTCCAGGGAGAACAGGAGCCCCTGCTAACCCGGATGAAGGTGCAAAAGAAGAACCACCAGTGAAGAACGACAGTCAATACTGCACCCAAGAAGACAGAGACGGGTTGGTGCAGAGGATGTCCCACGCCGGATGGATGATTGCAGTCTGGTTTGCATTGCTGGATTCCGCCAACAAGCTTTGGCACATGCAAAGCTCACAGTTAGTGGAAAATGGCACTGCCCGGGACCTGATGGATTTACCCAGGAGGGAGAGTCAGAGGGGGCTCTCAGCAACTCAGAGAGTCCTCAGAAGACCAGGCAGTGTGCACAGGAGTCCCACATCACGTGTGTTGCAGGAAGCAGTGCTGGGGGCCGGACAAAGAACTTCATGGAAGGATGCCAACAAGACTTGGCAAATGCAAAACATGAGGTGCACAGGGGTACTGTCTTGTGTGGGGAGGCTAGCTCTTACCTCCACCAAAGTTGGACAGTTGGACGTCAGGACCACTTCAGTCTACCACCCATGATGCAGGATCCACGCAGCTCATCAGGAGAAGGGGTCCGACACAACTGGTCATCGTTGCAGAGAGGTGCCTGCTGAAGCTGGTGAGTGACTCCTACACCCCAAGGGAGATTCCTTTGTTCTTCTGGTGCAGGCTCAAGACAGGCTGTCCTCTGAGGATGCACGACCAGGAAACAGTTGCAGTTGCTGGCAGGAGCTGAAGATATAATGTTGCAGAAGTCATCTTTGCTCCTTGTTGCAGTTTGTAGAGTTCCTGGAAGGTGCAGATGTAGTTTTTTCAGTAAAAAGATGAAGTAAAGGATACAGAGAATTCCTGCAGGAGTCTTGCAATCCAAATCTGAAGAACCACCCAAGAGAGAGAACCTCTAAGCACCTATCAGGGGAGGGCTCTGACGTTACCTGCTGGTACTGGCCACTCAGATGCTCCCAGAGTTCCCTGCCAACTTGGAATCCAAGATGGCAAAACTCAGGGACCCTCTGGAGGGGCTCTGAACTCCACCCCTGAGGTGTCGATGGACATGGGAGTGGTCACTCCCCTTTCCTTTGTCCAGTTTTGTGTCAGAGCAGGGACTGGGGGTCCCTGAACCGGTGTAGACTGACTTATGCAGGGAGGGCACCAGCTGTGCCCTTCAAGGCATTTCCAGAGGCTGGGACAGGGTACCCCCTCCCCTGCCTGGAACACCTATTTCCAAAGGGAGAGGGTGTAACACCCCTCTCAAAAAGGAAATCCTTTGTTCTGCCTTCCTGGGCTTCAGCTGCTCAAGCAACAGGAGGGAATAGCCTGTCTGAGAGGTGGCAGCAGCTGGGGCTGCCTGGAAAACCTCAGAAGGCTGTAATGGCAATACTGGGAGTCCTTTAAGTAGCCCCCAGAGTGCATGCAATCATTCAACCAATGCTTGCATAAGCATTGGGGTATGATTCCAACATGTTTGATACTGAACATGCCTATATTCTGGGTTACCATTATGTAGCTGGACATAGGTAGTGACCTATGGCCAGTACACGTGTAAAATGACGTTCCCACACTCACAAAGTCTGGGAAAATGGTCCTGGAGGTTGTGGGGGTACCCATGCTAGTGCAGGGGTGCCCTCACTCACAGGTACTCTGCACCCTGCCCTCAGGGCTGAAGGGCCTGCTATAGGAGTGACGTATAAGTGACCTGGTGCAGTGTAAATGGCGGTGAAAGGGTGCATGCCCCTTTTCACAGAGGCTGCAATGGCAGTCCTGTTAAAAGCCTTTGTATGGGCTCCCTATAGGTGGCAAAAGAAATGCTGCAGCCCATAGGGATCCCCTGGAACCCCAGTGTCCTATGTATCTAGGTACCATATACTAGGGTTATATAAGGGGGCACCAGTATGCCCATTCTGGGTGAAATACTGGATTACCAGTATTCTACTACCAGAATTTAAGGGAGAGGGCATAACTACTGCGGCCCTGATTAGCAGGATCCTAGTAGACACAGTCAAACACACCGACAAACAGGCCAAACGAGGGGGTACCCATGCTAGAAAGAGGCAACTTTCCTATTGTGTGGTCAGACACTATCGTAATAGAAGCGAAGCACCGTTTTTGGGTCTAGATGATAGACGTTTCAACTCAGAGGGGTGAAGTGTAGCAAAGAAAGATGACAGGATGATGGATTTACCAACGTGAAACAGAGTAACCACCTTTGGTAAAAAGGACGCACAAGTTTGTAAACCAGCTTGTCTGGATAGACAGTAGTATAAGGAGTGGCAATGGAAAAAGACTGATGTGTGCTCACCCTCTGGGCTGATGTTATGGCCACCAAGAATACAGTCTTAAGGGTGAGCTACCTGAGTGGACAGCTATGCATGAGTTTAAAGTGAGAACACATGGGGATGGTCAAAACCAAACTTAGTTACCACTGGGGCGTAACTAAAGGAGAAGGAGAAAACAAATATTGAAGCCCTTTAAAGAAATGCATGACAACTGGTGATTTAAACAACAAAGGTTGTTCAGGAGTTTAGGATACCAAATTCTCCTTGCCCAGTCTGGCACGACAAGGATGACTTGGGCCCGGTGTGTCTTGATCTTCTTCAGACCTCGAGGCAGGAGTTGTATTGGTGGAAAGGAGTAGAGGCGTCCAGAGTTCCATTCTGCTGAGAACGCATCTCCAAGCAAGAGCTGCTTTGGGAATTCCAAGATGCAGAAGAGCTGACATTGTGCGTTCTCAGGGGTGGCAAACAGATGAGCCATTTTCCCCATCCAGGCAATAGACTTTGCTTCACCTTCGGGTGTAAATGCCATCCATGATCCTCTAGGTGCCTCTAGAGATAGTCCACCCTAGTATTCAAATATCCTGCCAGGTGCTGTACCACCAGGAAAATCCCATGACGCTTCAGGCACGTCCAGAGGCACAGGGCCTTCAGGCACATGGGCAATCACCCTACTTGCTTTTTGCAGTGCCACATGGAAGTGGTTGTCGTAGTTGGACTCTCACTCCTTAGCAAGACTACTGGTTAAGGGATGACAGCATTTTTGTTTGTAGACCACTGAGTCACCTCTATAACAATTTGCAACTGTCTGAGCATCCCTCCTGGCTCACAAGCAGTACCTCACCAAACTTAGACGGTAAAGGTGATTTCTGGCAGCCTTACACATGAACTCTAGATTAGACCTCTCAGGGAAGTCATGGTGGAATGTGTGTCTGACATTTTCTGGAATGTTTATGGCATTAGCCAAGTTGAGTAATTGGTACAAAGAAGGAACACCAAATGGGGAATCATTCTTTTAAAGGTTCAGATTTGAACAACCTACAGCCTAATTAGGTGTTCCCTATTCAGCTGAGGAGGATTACCCTTAACACCACGGATGTCTCCGGATAATGGTAATCAGGGTACCTATTGTGTGTGAGATATTGATATCCAGGATATCCATTAATTAGTGCCAAAACATCATCGTTGGTGGTGCCATGTCGAAATTGGACTCTCACTCCTTAGCAAGACTGCTAGTTTAGGGATGACAGCACTTTTGTTTGTAGGTAACTGAGTCACTCCTAAAACAAGTCGCAACTATCGGCCCAACCCTCCTGGCTCACAAGCAGTACCTCCCCAAACTTAGACAGTAAAGGTGATTTCTGGCAGCCTTACGCATAAACTCTGGATTAGACCTCTGAGGGAAGTTGTGGTGGAATGGAAGTTACCCTTTTCTCTCGTTAGCAACAAGTCTCATACACACATAAGCAATGAAGGAGCTGCAGGAGAGTTTTCAATGTATTAATTGAAAAGATTGCAATCTATGATAAAATGCATGTGCTGCAATGATTAGGGTAATGAATAATAATAAAAGCAGAGTTGTGAAGATGAGAATTGTGAATATGAAAACCCCCACCATCTTACAGTAAACAGGAGATATAAAATTCCTAACCAAGAATCCTAATCTCTACCCTAAAGAGAGCTAGGTGTAATAAATCTATTAGGCCAGAACCATGTCCATGAGAAGCGCCCCTTAACCCTTGTTACCTTGGAATGAGGATTGTAGGTCAGACTCCGTGAAACAAAGGCTGAGTTCCGCAGCAAGGTGACGTGCAACGTGCAACGTGTGAGGTGTATTTATATAGATCATGTAGGATTCCTGACGCAGGTATGTTCCTAAAACACTGACAGTGTGTCAGACTTGTGTAGGCAATTGCATAAACAATTCCTAACAAGTGCACATGATGTCCGTATCACCCATAAGTGGGAAAGGGACATGATAACAACACCTACGTGTATTACTGATAGTAACGCTGATAATGACGCCTTCTCAAAATGGCACTGATAATGAAAATCAAAACATTTCTTATAAAATGTAAGCACATGGCGAAAGCTTTAAGAAATAATAAAATAAATGGAATAAAACGGAGCATGCTAAGTGAGTAAAAGGTCACGAGGTGACGGGAGCACAGGCCTGCAAGCCAGAGGCTAAGCTGACTCCTGTGTCCCAAGGGAAAACTAAAATTGATTTACTACACCCCCCCCCCCAATGTCCAAACAAGGATGCTACCTCACTAGCATAAGCCCAAAACTAAAAATCCTTCAAGCTCAAATCTAAAATCTATTTAAAAACTAAGCAAAAAAGATAAAAAAGAGATATAGGTGGTCATTTTGACCCTGGAGGCCTTCTGACCGCCAGGGTAATTGTGCCGGTCCCACCGGCAACAGGCTGGCGGTGCAGACCGCCACATTATGAGAGTGGCGGGTTGGCTGCTGCCAACCCACCACATCCCCATTCATACTGCCATGGCGGTCGGAACCGCTGGGCTGGAGATGATCATCTCTGACCCGGAGGTCCACAGAAGACCATCAGCGGTATTAGGAGCACTGCCATGAAAACTATGGCAGAAAGGCTACCGGTGACAGGAAATTTCTTCCCTGTCACAGGTAGACGTCTCCCCCACCCCCCAGCAAGCATTAAACCCCCCTGCCCCCAGCAAAAGCACCCCCCACCCCCTTCTGACACGGCGCCAATCACCCCATCTCCTTCCTGCATGCATGCACATGCACACAGACACCCACACGCACCACGCATACACTCATTGACCTACACTTACATGCACGCATTCACTCACACGCATCCATACATGCATTCACTTCAACATTCATACACACATTCAAATATGCATACTCACACGCAGACAAACATACATACTCACAAGCAGACAAACATGCATTCACCATATTACTCACCCTCGCATACACACACGCATACACACATTCATGCACACCCCAGACACCACCCACTCACACACGCAGACACAACACCTCCCACCCTCCCACTTCCCTCCCATGTCGGACGATCACCTTACCTGGTCCGGGGAGAAGGTCATCCAACAGGGAAGGGGCGCTTCCACCACTGGCAGCGCCCAGCCAGGAGGACAACACCAGGCCTTATTATTTCCCATAATATGGCTGGTAGTGTCATACTGGGGGGGCGGGCCGGTGGTGGAACCGCCCAAGCGCCTCCACCCGCCAGCACGACTACTGCTGGGTTTCCACCCAAAGTGTGGCAGAAATCCAACAGTACCTGTGATTTGGTGGGCAGAAGACCACCAGCACTTGCGGTCTTCTGGCACCTATGACTTTAGCAGTCTTCACAGAAGACCGCCAAAGTCGTAATGAGGGCCATATTGTCAACCGAGACAAGCCAGGCAGACCAGATACAAGCCAAATCATTAAGGCAATACGGTATCACATTTTATAATTTAAAAAAACCCAGTGGTCGAATTGATTCAACAATAGGTATGATTGTGTAGACGGTCTCCGAAGTCATCAAATGGGACAGCGTCTAGGAAGAACTCCACATCGGCAGATGTCAAATTGATCACAGGACTGGCAGAAGGTTCCACGGAGCAGAAGTGCACAGAAGCCTCAGATGTAGGATCACACGCATATGCAGCACCATCCATAGTGCCAGATGTCATTGGAGCCAAGTAGCTCACAAGCAGTGGCTTATAAGTAGCCTCGCGAATTAACCTCAGTCTCATGGGGCACGGTCGTAAATGAACCCTCATCGGAAACATTAACAGTTCCTTGTCCACAGGAGGTACTGGCTATATAGCAAGACACACCAGCCAGAGACACTCAAAGAGGCAGCAGGTGCAATGAAAGACTGGTTGCATGCACCACAGAACTGGTCCTAAATGACTATGACCAATCATGCTCCAATTCTTCCAGCATCGGAGCGCCATAGTACTGCATCATGCAATCATGACACAGCTGGGTTGTTGGTTGCTCCATTACTGCACTTAGCTGAGAAAGCACAACCACTATGTTTCAGGAATAGCAGTAGCAGTATCCTGCCAGTCAGTGCCAAAGTTATAGGAAATCCGCAAAACACACTTGCAAAGACTGAATGGACTTCTGAAGGAATGACTTCGAAGATGGTCTTGAAGGTGGAAAAAAATCCAGACCCAACAGCCTTAACGAAGTATACAATTCCTGCAGTGCTCGAGGCGTTGAAAATTCTGCAGACCAGCTCTCCAAAGTGCTTATGGAGGTTGGTATTTAATAAGGATTGTATCTCAGCTGATGATCTCGCTATCTGGAGAGCATACGTCTCCTTGGCCGATGTCAATACCACTTGTTTTTGGAACAGTAGTACCTTTAGTATGCTCAGCTTATCAAAATTTACATTAGTGCTATCAATGTGAGGCCATATTTGTGCTACTCTTGTCTCTTGTGTGTGGGGGAATAAAATATGTCCACAACAAGTCACAATTTGAGAATCTGAAATTGCGTAGGCAATTCTTGGTCTCATTCCACAGCAACTCTCATCATTCAGAACCACATAACTTCCATTCTAAAGTATATGAAATGCCAGATGAATCAAATGAATGGGAGTACTCTTCAGAAAGCATGCCACGTTCGCAACCTCTGCATTGCAAAAGCCATGAAGGGACGTCTGATTGCAAATCATTGAATGACTAACAGTAGTCTCACATTCGCTTCCACTCAGAAAGACCTCTGTTTCGCCGTTCAGACATTTGAACTTGAAAGGCAACTCCCACTCTTCGTGTATGTAACTATCTCCTAGTCACTCGTATCTGCCCACAACAAAATATTTGAAACAAAAGGTGGAAATTGGCAGATTTATAACCCCATGTACTAGCCAAACTATTGATGGTGTTTCTGCTACAGTGAAAGGCAGGTTTTCTAGCTTTTCAACATTAAGCATGGTGTAACTTGCTTCCTTTTTAGCCATTATCTGTTGCTCCCTAGACCAATTCAAAACAGCAAACGATTCACTACTGTTAATGTATTTCCAAGGGACAAGGCAATTTTTCAGAATCTGCAATGTCCAACCCAACTGCATGATGGAATGCAACTGACTTTGCCCATGTTGTAAAAGGGACATGTAATTCTAAATTATGTCAATCGCAGACGGCACAATATTAATAAGGGTATATATTCTGTTGGACAGACTGTTCATGCCATTATCGACAACAGCTCAAGCCTTTGCCATATTTTCCTTATCTATCTGCCTTAAACGGGCAGCGGCTTCCATTTAAGAAAGCGTCTAGATCTCATTGTATATGACATACAGGAATCATTTAAAGTGGGGTTCCTTGGACCTAGGAAGAAAGCCTGCAAGTCTACTTCCTCTGATAGGAAACTGAGATGTTCTTTGACTGTGCTAAGGTGTTAGTGAGTAACCATTGTTGGCACAGTTTTCCCACACTGTATGTAGTAACTATACCAGAGTGTTGGCCCGAGACATCGACAAGGTCTGGCCGGCTAATCTTGAAACCCCCTGAGGAATTAACAAAACATGCATGACACTCATTTGTGTCAAAAGGCCACAATAGCCACCCGCCGGGACTTGAAAGTGTGGAATTAAAGGCACCATTCTGAACCCAAGCATTTAGTTCTTCCTCTGTGATATTTATGAATGTTTGCCAATTGGTGAATTTGGCTGGTGTGGGGATACTGGGTGCATTAATTTCTTTCATTTTTGAAAACCCTAAGCAGAATGTTTGTTAAACTGTGTCATTTACAAATATAATTTGTACAGGCAAAAGGCATGCTCTAAACAAAGCTTCCCTTCCCTGAATTTGCCAAACTTGTGTTTCCCATACAGTAATAGTGCTCCTCCAGTATTCATAATCTTTAACAGCAAACCAGGGAACAAAGGAATCTGAATAGATTGATTTGGAGTCGGTTAGCAAAATTTGCCACCTTTTAGAAGGTGGTAATTTAAAATAATATGACTGCAGTTGTAGTGTCATGCCCAGAAAAATAGGCAAACTTGTTTGCATATTATTTTGGGGCGCCCCACAGGAGGAGTTGAAAAATGTTCCCATTGTGTATAATTAAATACTGCTCTGTGCCTAGTTGCAAGGTTCAGAGAGCAATGTCCCCAATGAAGATAACAGAACATTTCCCTATAATTCACTGTATTCATATACACATCATCACTTTCAAATACAGTGTAATCCTGCAGCTCAGCAAGCATAGAGTCAACTGTGTTAACATCCCAATCATCAGAAACAACACCAGGAGCAATTACAGCAGTCATTGAAATTTGACATACATAGGTAATCTGGATAACCTCAGTAGGCCCCTATTGTTCTGTGCAAGCCACTCACCTGAATTCCAGGAGTTCAGATGGGGCAATGGCAATTCACCAATCCCGGAGAGGACTAACGTGACTACGATGAAGAGTACATTGCCCTCTCGCAAGTCCTCAAGGGAAAGGGGGTTTTGGGAAGAGAAAAAGAGAAAATACCAACTTCTGCTTCCTGGACTGCAGAATTGGACTGCTGGACCATGGGCTGCGTGTCGTGTTATGCATCAGGACTTCTGATTTCTCAAAATACTGGGTTTTTAGTATTCTGGGCTGCAAAAGAATTACTTAATTAATACACTGAACTTGCATAAAGTATTGCAAAAGTATACATTGCTGAAACATTGTGCATATGTTTCTATAAGGATGAACAAGTCTCTTCCTCTTTTTAAAATACTGTTAGAGTCTCTGAAGCAATGTCCAAACTCAAAAACAATCAACTTGGCTAAAGGGCTTCTTTGTGTTCTGGCGTAATCTCTTCCCAATAATAGTGTTGATAAACTTGCTCTATTTCCAATCTCCTAATGCTCAGGGGAGCACGTGTTCCAGGAAATACGTCTTTCCTTAATGTCTGTTTAGCAGTATCTTGGATTCCCACCCAAACACTGTCACACGGGTTCTTATTGTCATAAATTATTTAAAAGACAGAGCTCTGTTTTGTTTCATTTACGTTATTAATCTTTCTTTATCTTAAAATTAAGTTACTTGCTTGATAATTTCAGAAGAACCCACACTGGGTTTTTTAACCTTTCTTATTTTTTCTCTTTTACAGGAAATAAGTGATCATCAACAAAAGATGGAAGAAGAGAGCCGAGACTCCACAGGAAGCCAACCTGAGGGCAAGGATTGTCAGAACTCGACTGGAGGCTGTCCAGAGGATGAGAAATGCTGGAAACTAGTCAGAGAACGAGAAACACTGGAATTTGACTGGAGCCAGGCTGGAGAACAAGGAATATGACTTGCACTGGAACTCAACTGGAGGCAGGCTGGAGGACAAGGTACTTGACTTGACTGGAAACAGGTGAGCAGAGCAATAGGTACTAAGCAAAGCAAGGCGTCCGACTCACAAGCATCCTTAAATAACCAAATGTGCACATGTGGCTTTTGGCAGTTAATTCCTTGTTAAGGAAATGAGCAATTTTCCTCCTGCTTGTGGCACATGTTCAATACAGATCACATTGTGAAGAGCACATGCTTTGGCAGTTACAGTTGGAGCAGGTGGAAAGGCAGTTGACTGCTTGTTAAGGAAAATAGCAATTATACTCCTGATTGTGGCACATGTTCAATGCAAATCACACTGTGAGGAGCATATGTTTTAGCAGTTACAGTTGGTGAAGGTAGAATACAATGTGCATAATCACCAAGCATTGGTTATAAAAAAGGACACATTTAGCAAGCATTGATTATTGCAAACTTGATATTCAAGGATGTAATGAATATACCCAAATAAGTCTGAATGTTGCAAGCAACAGCATCTTACTGTAATCGAGTTATTGGATGTGCTAATGTACCCACAAAACAAATATGTATAATGGAACTTTATCCCAAACAAACCCATCAGGAATTGGTTCTTCCAAAATGTTCATGAGTGACAAGTCGCTTTGGACCTCAGGTAGGGAAAGATATGATGTTAGAACTTCATCCATTGGCTCAACAGAAGAGCATTCAGGAAGATAATGACCATTTATCAGTAGAAATAAAACAGTCACAAACCAATCCATAACAGACTGGCAAGCAGTGTCAACAGTATCCACAGATAATGCCATGGAAAGGCCAAATATTTATTTTTAAGCCATATGTATAGCTTATGTGTTTCAGTTGCAGACATAGTTGTAGAAAAGTAATCTTAGTCGATGAAGTAACCTAAACAGTCTGTGCAAACAATGGAGCTGGTGCATTGCATTGCATTCACGTGAAGGTTAATTGTGGATGATGCAGCCAGTTTGTGTTGCATTGGAGTAATAGACAGCCAGTTCTTATCGGTGAAGTGGTAACAGGAATTAGCAGAAGCTCATTCTCTACCCTCCCAATGTTCGAGGAGGCATTTGTAGCATTGTTCTACATGCTGGTGTATTCAGAAGTGTTGTTATTTCTTCTTTGAAGAGGTATAGTCTGTTAGGTAGAGAGGGGATCGGGAACTACCCAAGGGACCTCAGGGTCTACTGCGCAGGATAGGCCACACGGTGCAATTTGATTTTGTCAATGGAGACAAATCTGTTCCTTTTGGTACCTGGCAACGGTTGTAGAATGACAGTTCTCATGCCTTGAATTCCCAGGACTGGAACTGGTGCTCTGTAAAATGGGCCAAATTCCTTTTTCACAGCAATCTACTCACAAACCACATCCCCAAGTTTAGGAATCCAGCATGTGGATGTTGGTAGTAATTCCCTTCTTCCAAAGGTGGAAGCACTGGCGGATGAGTTGTTCTCACAAATTTGTTGAAGCTCCTGTAAGACAGTGAGACGTTCATTTATGTCAAATGGTGTGTCTGCTGCCACCATATCAGGACCATCTACATCTGGGACATACATAGGTATCCCAAAGAGCACCTCATAAGGAGTGCAACCCCCCCCCCGGACCATCTTGGCAGATTATTCAGTGCTCTCTGGACCACATATAGGTGAAGAAGTCAACTGTGGCCTGAACCTAATACTCTGGCTGTTAAGGACTGCTTTAGATCACGTTTTCTCCTCTCCACAACAGAATTTCCCTCAGTATGATATGGGGAACAGTAATGCAGTTCAACACCCGTTGTCCTCATGGTGTCCCTGAATGCCCTAGAGGCAAAAGCAGGGACCTGGTCCAAGTGGAATGCTGCAATTGCATATGTACAGATAAAGATCAGCAAGTCTTTTAAAACAGTTTGAGCGTCAGCTGACTGCTGTGGCCATACCCACAGGAATCTACAACAAGAATCAACAGCGACTAAGATGTATTTGTATGCATCATTAGGTTGTAAGGACCACAATGGTCCAGGTACACACATTGTAATGGCCTATTGGACACTAAGGTGGTCATTATGAACATGGCGGGAAAGACCGCACCACCGACGGTCGCGGTAACTACTGCCAACAGGCTGGCGGTCCGGACCGCCAAATAATGAAGCACATGAGAAACAGCCAACGTGACAACCACTCACCGTCAGCATAGGAGTGCCGACATCGATGGAAGAGGCCACCCACAGGCCGATGGAAAGGCCCCACCCGCCCAACAAATAATGAAGCACAACACCGCCATCAGTTCTGGGGCGGGAACAACCACCACGCAAAGCCTGGCAGAAAGGAACCAAATAAAAGGAAACACTCACCGTAGGCACACACAACAAGCCAAAGCAGACATGGAGAGAGAATTGGAAATCATGCCAGTGCTGCTTCTTGCCATCTACCTCCACGACCGTGACCGCTGACGAAGTCGACTGTAAGTAACGCAACCTACTAAACAAGGAAAGAAAGGACACAGTTACACACCCACCCACCCCACCCACGCTGCAACGCACCCCCAACCCCTCACACCATCACAAGCCATACACACCAGAACAAGAGGTACTTACCCGACACAAGGCCAATACAACCTGCCCAAAGTACACACATGTGCACTCCACACCCCCACAAAGAAACGATGAAACACGTCTCCAGATTGTGCCAACAGCAACACTGGGCACTCAAACTTTAATAAATAATGAAAAATGTAATGTCCAAATAAGGCCATTGGCCAGTCCAACTGTAAAAGGCTGAAGGGCCCAAATGGCCCGAACGTGACTCTCACATGTGCACATAGTTCTCCCGCATAAAGGGACATCAATGGGGCAGCAAGGTACCTCAGGGAACAGGGGCAGGTGGTGGCGGGAGTGGGGACTTACATCTGGAAGGTGGGGCATGGGCTTACATTTGGGAGTTGGTGGGGGTTTGGGTTTGCTCTTGGAAGGTGGGGGAGTGGGCTTGGACCGGGGGTGGCAGATGGACCTGGGGCAGCATGGGGCTTCTACCTCTCTGGGGAAGAGGCATGGGAATAGGAAGGGCGGACTGGGGCAGGCTTAGACGTGGAAGGAGTGGACAGGGCAAGGAGATAGGCATGTTTAGGGACGAGATGGGGTGGGCGAGTGGGTTCGAACAGGTCAACATGGGACAGGAAAAGATGTTAGGGGCAGTTGGTATGGACATGGAGGAAGGTGTGGGAGTGGAGGTAGAGGGAGTGCTTGTAACTGGTGTAGGTGTGCTGGACGTGGATGCAGGTGCCTGTACAGTATGCTGAGGTTTGGTGGATGTGTGTTGGGTGGGTGTCTGGGAACATTTGAGTGTTTTGGGAGGGGGGATACAGTGGGAGAAGACAGGCTGCCAGTGCACATGGATGTTGTATGGGTGTCTGCAGGTCTGGTGAGTGTGCTGCATGTGTCAGTCAATGTCGTCGTGGTAAGTGCAGGTGTGGTGTCTGTGGTGCATGTCTATATGTGTGATGTTGTGGTGACTACAAGAATGGGCCCAGCAGCAGTGACTGAGAGTGCAGTGCTTGTGGGTGTGCATGTCGAGGTGACAGACAGGGAGGCAGGAGAGGTGGACACATTTGGGGAAGTGGATGTTGTCATGTGTGCTTTTGTATGTTGGCTGTGTGTATGCCTGTGGTGAGAAGTGTGGTGCTCGTGTTTCTGTGTGTGCTTCTTGTGTGTTGAGGTGTGTGCCTGGCTGTCTGAACGTGTACTTGGGATAGGTGAAGGGACTGGGGTGCTGGAAGGGACAGAGGTGGTTGGAGGGGGTATGGAGAGACCAGGGACACTGGCTGCCGTCAAACAGGAGGC
The DNA here is from genome assembly GCF_031143425.1 of Pleurodeles waltl. NCBI lineage: Eukaryota > Metazoa > Chordata > Amphibia > Caudata > Salamandridae > Pleurodeles > Pleurodeles waltl. The sequence continues at coordinate 685,391,148 of NC_090447.1, forward strand.
CAGAGTAAGAAAAGATCTCTGTAGGCCAGACATGGCACCGTAAATGCCTTCCAGGTATGCATTGCATTGCTGCATCTGGGATGCTAGCCCCTGGATGCCATTCACAATGGTTATCTGCCCTACAGCGATGATCCTCAGGAGGTCAATAGCCTCCTCCGTGAGGGCAGCAGGGCTGATTGGGGCTGGGGATGAGGTGCCTGGGGCGAAGGAGACGCCCACCCTTCTGGGTGAGCTGGCACGGGCATCTTGGTGGGGAGCAACTGGCAGGTCGGTGATGGTATGGGGGTGGCGGAAGATGACACAGAATGGGTGGGCTAACTAGGGTCTGCCACCACCAGGGAGCTCCCATCGGAGGAGGTTTCCGAGTCAGTACCTTCAGTGGTGGTAGCCTCCCTGTGGTACTCCCCTCGCCCTCCAACCCACTAGTCCTCTTGGCGTCGGTAGAATCTGCCTCCTTTGAACTGTGGGCTGCTGCATCCCCACTCGCCGGTGCCACTGCTCCCTTGCCAGATGATGCTGATGTACACAGACAACACAAGAGTAGAGGGGTGGGGGAGACATAACATGAGAGATATATGTAAATACATGAATGGATGTACAAACTTGGGGCACACACACTCCCACACAGCTTACACACCTACACGCAGCACCTACAACTATAGTCATGCCTATGCCCCTGACTAGTGGCCACAACCCTAGCATACAACTCTTCTCCCACATGACACAAGGACCTGATGAACTGCAGACCTGCCCCTCAACATCTCAGTGCCCGTGGTGGCAGTACTGCTAGCAGACACCTGTCAGAGTACCTGGCACTAGACAGCATACATACTAAAGCACCCTCAGACATCCATCACAGAGGTATGAAATGATGTTGGTACTCACCCCCTTGTGGCTGCTGTGCAGCCTTCAAGCACCCATCCAAATCTGGATATGCCACCGCCAGAATGCAGCACATTAAGGGGGTCAGGGCCCGACGGGCACTCCTTCCTCATTGGGAGGACTTCCCTAGCTGGGCCTCGCAGGTCTTCCTGGCCCAGCGCCGCAGGTCCTTCCACTGCTTCCTGCAGTGGGTGCTCCGCCAGTTGTAGTCCCCCAGGGTCCACACCTCCCTGGCGATGGCCTGCCAGAGTGCCTTCTTCTGATGGGCGCTGACCTGTATGGGACACAGAAAACAAAAACAGAGTTCAGGATATGGCCATGTGATACCGCTGACTATATGTCCCCTATGGGACGGACACTTCACAAGATCATTTCACCACCTCACTCACGGTACTTGCCACACAATCTACATCTGTGCAGGTAAATACCGACCAAACATGCATACAGGCAACTGCCACCATCACACACATCCATGCACGTCATCCGCCTACTCACCTGCACCTCTGGTCGCCCATATAACTTGGCATACAGGGGTAGGACCCCGTCCACCAGCTTCTCCAGATCCTCCGTGGTGAAGGCCAGGGCCTTTTCCCCTGTGACATGTGCCATTTGAGTAACTAGAGTCAGGACACAGCCGCACTCAGTGGAGTACTTCGATGCAGGTGATCCAGGAGTCAAGTGAACTTGGAATGACGACATGCAGTACGCTCCGCGGCGGTGTGCACCGTCACAGCCAGCAGCGATCATGATAGGCCCAGGTTCCCCATTAGCAACCATGTTAACCAATGAATGGGTGCACGGTGGTGAACACCGCCTTATGCCATAACAACCGCCAGCGGAATGAGGTCACTTCCACTACTACATATCTGGATGGCAGGAGGCTGTATTTTGCTAGCACAACACTGATATTTCCTGGTCATGGGCCCTATTCAGGCCCAATGGACCCCAGCCCTTAGTCGCAAGCCCACATGAGTGTTTGTTCCCCACATCAGTCCAGACGTATCACCTTATACATGACCCTACAGTTGTACATCATACATCACTTGTGTGTGTAACCTACATATTGTACAGCAGTTATTCATACACAAAATGTTGTGCATATGTATGTGTGTCCCTCACATGTGTTCTCTCCTCCCGTAGGTACAGACCCATGTGGCGAGGGTTGGCCCCATCTGTGTATGGACCTCTTGTTGATTTGGAGACCATGGTGGAACATCACATCATTGTCAACTACAGACTCAGTCATACAACAATACATGAGCTATGTGCAATACTGGATCCAGTACTGACACCGACTAATCAGAATCAGCATGCCATCCCTACTGAAGTGCAAGTGCTCTCTGTACTCCATTTCTTGGCCACGGACTCATTTCAGGTGACAGTGGGCATGGGTGCAGGGTGCCATCGATGGCACCCACATAGCTCTCACCCCCCCAAGAGTAAATGAACAGCTGCACAGAAACAGGAAGAACTTCCACTCAATGAACATACAATTGGTGTGTACTGCAGACCAGTACATATCACATGTGAATGCCATGTTTCCAGGATCAGTCTGTGATTCATTTGTCCTCAGAAACAGCAGTGTACCACACATGATGGATCAACTACAAGGGGACAGAGGATGGCTCATAAGTGAGTGTGTATGACACTGGATCTGTATATGGCTGACAGCCAGGCTGTCTGCAACTAATGGCAGTTTGTTTTAGTCCTTTTTCAAACACTTTTGCAGGTGATTCTGGCTATCCCAACATGCAATGGCTCCTGACACCTGTGAGAAATCCCAGGACAGATGCAGAGAGGAATTACAATGAGGCACATGGACGTACTAGGAGGGTGAAAGAGCGCATTATAGGTCTCTTGAAGGCTAGATTCCATTCCCTCCATCTCTATGGGGGTTCCCTGTGCTATGGCCCTGAGAAGGTGTGTAGAATAGTGGTGGACTGCTGCATGCTGCACAACGTGGCTGTGAGGAAAGCTATCCCCCTACTGGAGGAGGAGAGTGCTGTATATCCAGACCTGCTTCCTCTGAGAGGGGATGTGAGTGATGGTGAGGATGTTGAGGGGGAAGATGTCCAATCGAGGAACCAGCTGATCCAACTATACTTCCAGTGACTATGAGGTACTGTTCACTGATGATGTTGTCTGTAATGCATAATGTCTGTCTGACTTATTCACTATGGGGATATGGGGTCTATAGTCATTGACACTGTGTAGACGGGTCTCATCGACCTCGTCTTCCGATTCTGCGGACTGGCGCCGTTCGCGCACCTCGTCCAGAGCCCTGGAGCGTTTCCATGGAAACACACGAATGCCAAATGAATCGCCGGGTGTCGGCGTTAAAACAGACGGAGGACTACACGGGATCGGAGGAGGAGTTTCCTGGGGAGACGCAGCAACCGCAAATCGGAGGAGGAAGACGGCAAGAGGAGGACGCTGAAGCTGGAGGAGAGGAGACGACGGAAAGCCCGAACCACGACGACCCAAGAAAGCAGGATACAGACGACAGCAGCTCCCGCCACGACCCCGGAGGGTCGTGCCTTCACAAGGTACGTTCCTTGCTACGGGGGCAGAGGCACTCTGTATCCAGCATTAAATGAAAGGAAGGGGTAGTAGAAAGGAGGAGAGGGTGGGGAGGGGTTGAGACAGGGGACAGTGTCACGGAGGAGGAACTCTTGGGCTGAGCACTAAAACACCTTGTCGCTAATACCTAGGAGAAATCCCCACCAGTCCCTCACCAACCGGTTAAGGTCTATACCTGTTCACTCATAAAACCACCACTCTCTTTTCCTACCCCTGCACGTTCCCCTACTAAACAGTACCTGAGCCCCACAAAACCACTTACCTTTTTGTGTGCTCCTGTGTTCTTGTTTTTCCGGTTCCCCTGGAGGAAGAGACGCCACCCAACAGTCCGAAAGACCTAAAGGAGAAGAAAAGACAGAGACAATTAAGACAAGGAGAACTTATACGGAACTGTTCCTAATAGACATTGAGTTTTCCTGCCCCGTACGAACATTATTTCTCCCCACATCATCATCATTATAAAAACAAATAAAAACCTTTACTTTCCACCCCTAAATACGGTCCAGAGTCCTTTGTACCGCCAAGCCTACCACAGTGGTGTCAGAAGTGGGATTTGAACCCACGCCTCCATGAAGAGACCAGAAACTGCCTCTGGTTCTCTATGCTATCCGGACTCACGAACAATCGTCCACTGGACATAGTCCTTTCGAACTGGTGTTTGGGAGGCAACCCCGTAACTTACTTGACATGGCAGCCGAAATATGGGAGGAAGAGGGTAATGAAGAAAAACCCCTACTCGAGTATATCCATAAGCTAAAGTCCCATTCGCAAACTGTTTGGGAAGATGTACGAAAGCATTTAGAGAAGGCACAGGAACATCAAAAAGCGTATTATGATCAGGGTACCAAACTACGGGTTTTTCAACCTAACGATCAGGTTCTAATAATCCGGCCCACTTCAGAACATAAACTACTGGCTAAATGGCAAGGACCTTACCGCGTGGTAAAAGCAGTTTCTCCCGTCACCTATCTTATTGAAATTAATACACACCCAAAAAGAACTCAAATCTATCATATTAATCTGCTAAAAAAATGGGAAACAGCTGAAAACACTCCTAGTCTCTCTGCTACTGGGTTCCTAGTAACACCAAACACTGGGTTGGGCTTGGACCTTAATCCCACCACAACCACAGAACAGGGGGTAAGTTCCTGCGTAAACAACTCTCTTTCCAAAATAGAAAAAGGTCAGTTATACACATTGCTACAACAATATTCCGGATTTTTTTCAGAGACCCCCGGCCGGACTTCTCTGATCCAGCACCATATTAGAACTCTGGAGGGCCAAACCATTCGCCTACGGCCCTACCAGATCCCTGAAGCACGAAAACATATCATTGAGGAAGAAATAACGAAAATGTTAGCCCTAAAGGTTATTGAACCATCCACCAGTCCTTGGTGCTCCCCGGTCGTTCTTGTTCCAAAACCGGATGGGTCTATCCGGTTTTGCATCGACTTCCGGAAGCTAAACAACACATCCCTTTTTGACACTTATCCTATCCCACGAGTGGACGAGGTCCTAGAGAAAATAGGAAATGCCCACTATATGTCCACTCTGGACCTAACGAAAGGCTACTGGCAGATTCCCCTGGCGCCTTCAGACAAGAGAAGACAGCCTTTGTAACCCAGTTCGGTCTATTTAATTTCACTGTCCTTCCCTTTGGCCTTCACGGAACACCTGCTACCTTTCAACGCTTAATGGACCGGCTCTTTAAACCGTTCCAAGCGTTCACGGCAGCATACCTGGACGATATCGTCATTTTTAGCAACTCATGGACTGAACACCTACATCATCTTGACAAGGTATTCCACACTTTAGCTGGAGCCGGCCTTAAGGCCAACCCAAAAAAATGCATCTTAGGTCAAACCCAGATTGCTTATCTCGGATATCTTATTGGTAATGGGGTCCTACGTCCCCAAAAGGATAAGGTTGAGGCCATCTTACAAGTACCCGTGCCCAAAACCAAGAAAGAACTTGATTCCTTTTTAGGTTTGGTAGGATACTACCTCAGATTCATTCCTCAATATTCCACAATTGCAGCTCCCCTCACCGACCTCCTTAAAAAGCACTATCCCACCAGACTACCCGTTTTTACTGACTCTCAGCTTGAGGGGTTAAAAATGCTCAAACAATTCCTTACGACGGAACCAGTGTTGCAGTGTCCGAATTTTACCAAGCCCTTCCACCTGTACACCGACGCTTCCAATGTCGGTCTCGGAGCCGTTCTCTCTCAGCCTGACGAGATGGGTCACGAACATCCTATTGTATTCATTAGCAGAAAACTTCTTCCCAGGGAGTGTCACTATCCTGCTATCGAAAAGGAATGTCTAGCGATTAAATGGGCCATTGAATGCTTGCAGTATTATCTCTTGGGCAGGCCTTTTGTCCTCTTCACTGATCATGCCCCGTTAACATGGTTGGCCTCACATAAGGACACTAATTCAAGAGTCTTGCGTTGGTTTCTTGAGCTCCAGCCTGTTACCTTTCAGGTCCGCCACATTTCTGGGTCCCTGCAATGCCCTGCCGATTTTCTGTCCCGGTGTCCCGGCTCTGCGGTCCTCTACCAGTCCCGATCATGGGATGGGGAGTGTAGACGGGTCTCATCGACCTCGTCTTCCGATTCTGCGGACTGGCGCCTTTCGCGCACCTCGTCCGGAGCCCTGGAGCGTTTCCATGGAAACGCACGAATGCCAAATGAATCGCCGACACCGGATTTCTGGGTGTCGGCGTTGAAACAGACAGAGGACTACACGGGATTGGAGGAGGAGTTTCCCAGGGAGACGCAGGGACCGCAAATCGGAGGAGGAAGACGGCAAGAGGAGGACGCCGAAGCTGGAGGAGAGGAGACGACGGAAAGCCCGAACCACGACGAGCTAAGAAAGCAGGATACAGACGACAGCAGCTCCCGCCACGACCCCGGAGGGTCGTGGCTTCACAAGGTACGTTCTTTGCTACGGGGGCGGAGGCACTCTGTATCCAGCATTAAGGGAAAGGAAGGGGTAGTAGAAAGGAGGAGAGGGTGGGGAGGGGTTGAGACAGGGGACAGTGTCATGGAGGAGGAACTCTTGGGCTGAGCACTAAAACACCTTGTCGCTAATACCTAGGAGAAATCCCCACCAGTCCCTCACCACCCGGTTTAGGTCTATACCTGTTCACTCATAAAACCACCACTCTCTTTTCCTACCCCTGCACGTTCCCCTACTAAACAGTACCTGAGCCCCACAAAACCACTTACCTTTTTGTGTGCTCCTGTGTTCTTGTTTTTCCGGTTCCCCTGGAGGAAGAGACGCCACCAAACAGTCCGAAAGACCTAAAGGAGAAGAAAAGACAGAGACAATTAAGACAAGGAGAACTTATACGGAATTGTTCCTAATAGAAATTGAGTTTTCTTGCCCCGTACGAACATTATTTCTCCCCACATCATCATCATTATAAAAACAAATAAAAACCTTTACTTTCCACCCCTAAATACGGTCCAGAGTCCTTTGTACAGCCAAGCCTACCACACACTGTTACCTGAAGAATAAAGTGGCATGTGCCATGAAAACAAACATGGTGTACATTTCTGTTGACTCCACACAATGTTGTGCGTGGGGTGCCATTCCTACGATAAAGGTCTGATTATGGAATTTACTGGCAAATGCATTCACATTTACAATTGATTCATCATTATGACAGGGGACATATGAATTGGTGTACATGTGTTTTATTTAGTGTCCTAAATGCATTGGTGCTCTTTATAGAGATAGGGAGTGGGCTAATGGTGGATATCATACTAGGTACATGGGCTCAGCGATTGGTGGCAGTGGGTATAGGTCCATCTGTCCCTTGCAAGTTGTTATGTTGATATTGGCAGGTGAGGATGGTGACAAAGTGGCACACTTGGGAGACAGTCCATGTCAGAGTCACTTCTTAGTGGGGGCCTAGGCCTTGGCAGGTGTTCCAGTGCCATTTCTGGGTCTGAGGGACCGTTTGAGGATCTGGTGCTGGACTTCACGGGTAGGGGTGCTGGTATCCTGGTTGCCCTTTGCCAGTGCCACCAGTCCAGTTGCACTGCTGATGTTGATGGCTGGTCTGTGTCCTGGGCAGTGGTAGGGGCTTCCTGGTTTGTGGAGGTCTCAGGCTGGGTTAGGTAGTGGTGCTGCAGCACCCCTGCTATAGTGGCCATGGTGGCATTCAGTTGTTTCCACTGCTTCATGCTCTCTTGATGTTGGGCTTTCTGCAGCCTTTGACTCTGTTCCAGGGTGGCCAGGATCTGGCCCATCCTGTCTTGTGTATGGTGGTATGCTCCCAGGACCTCAGAGATCACCTCCTGGGCTGCAGCATCCATCCTTTGTCCTCCCCCCGGGCCACTGATACCCTCCCACTAGGCCTAGCCCCCTGTGCCTGTGTCCACTGCACAGGTCTGGCAGTACCACTTGTACTGGGGCCATCGTCACCCTGCCTGTTAGTAGGTGGAGACTCTGGCCTCTGTACTTGTGTTCTACCAGTCTGTGGTCTGGAGACACTGGTGTGGGATCATTTGGCCAGAGCTGATGCTGGTGGCTGGGTGATAGGTGTGTCAGTGGTGTCCTGAGTGGGGCTGCTGGAGGGTGACAGTCGAGGACTGTGTGACGGGTCAGGGTATTCCTCACTGTCCACACTCCAGTGTCCTGAGTGGGGCCTTTGTCTCCATGTGGGGTGCTGGTACTCCTTGGCCTTTCTGACAGGGTGGCATGGGTGGTGGTGCCTGTGGGGAGGGAATGGACGTGCATGTTACATGTACTAATTTGAATAAGGATGCACAGCTCTGCCCTATTCTGTGCAGTTTATTCCCCTGTTGGCCGTGTAGGGACCTATTGTGGGGTTGCCATTGCATTTTGCACGGGATGTGGAGGTGCATTGTGGGTGGTGTAATGCCATTGTGATTCCTTGCAGGGGTAGGGGGCTGTGCACAGGGTGAGGGATGTGAGCCTGTCAGTGGGTTTGTGGGCATGCAGGGTGACTGGATGTAGTGATTGTGGCCTGGGTGAGGTAGTGGTCCTGGTGGTAGTTGGAGGGGTTGGGTGGTGCCTACATTACAGGTGTGGTGGATATGGGGTAATTGTAGATGACTTACCTGCTAGCCTCCTACACTTCTCAACACCAGGAGGGACACAGTGGCACACCAACGGGCCCCTGACACTAGCCTGGACGATGAACAGCTCTCCATCTCCGCCGGCGCTAGTGGACAGGATGCACCACCACAGGAACAACAGGACACCAGCACCCTATCCCCTGCAGATGGAGAACCACCCTGCAAATGGTCCCTGAGATCCAGGAACAAGACAGAGAACATTGCCAAGACCCCCGCCAGGAAATAAGAACCCCCTGAATGTCACCCTTCTGTCCCACTATGTCACCCTGTCAATCCTTAAACGGCCATTGTTCCACTTCCTATGCCCCTTTGGACAATGCACCTGTGATACCTCCACCATCACCCCAGCCCATTTTACAACCCCTCCACTTATTTGCACAGGAATAAACACACTTCAATCACAAAACAATCTGGAGTCAGTCTGTGTTTTCACAAATGTGTAATTGCAATATCTATGGAATATAGCAATGTCAATTTACTTGTTCACATACCAATGTAACACAGCTGTAGGCCAGGAGTAAACATGGCAGAGGGCACAAAGTGAGTCCCAGATCTGTGAAATGGAAAGTCAAAGTGTCAAGTCAGTGTCCATACACTGAGTGAAAATGATAGACTTATGCTAGCTCCAACAATAGTATGAGATGTGGGAAGCAGTTACATCTTCTTGCCTGTGTCTCACTGGAAGTATTGCATGATGATGTTGTTTTGGTTGTCGATATCCTCTTCTTCTGCCTCCTCTTCTTCACTGTCCACAGTCTCTACAGCTGCCACAAGACCACCATCTGGCCCATCCTCCTGCAGAAAAGGCACATGGCGTCGCAAAGCCAGGTTGTGCAGGATACAGCAGGCCAGGATTATCTGGCACAGCTTCTTCGGTGAGTAGTATAGGGAACCACCTGTCAGATGGAGGCACCGAAATCTGGCCTTCAGGAGGCCGAAGGTGCGCTCCATTATCCTTCTAGTTCTCCCACGTGCCTCATTGTAGCGTTCCTCTACCCTTGTCCTGGGATTCCTCACTGGGGTCAGTAGCCATGACAGGTTGGGGTAACCAGAGTCACCTGCAAATGTGGAGGGACAACTGTTAGACACACACTAACTCTTAGGGTCAACCCCATACCCAGACACCTATGTCAACTGTATTGGGACCTTGTCCTCACCTATTAGCCACACATGGTGCCTTAGGAGTTGCCCCATCACATAAGGGATGCTGCTATTTCTCAAAATGTAAGGGTCATGCACAGAGCCAGGATGCCAAACACACCATCTGCACATTCATTGAATGGTAGCTCTTCCGGTTTCTGTACACCTGTTACCATCAATGGCACCAATGATGTTGGGGATATGTCCCAGGGCATAGAAGTCACCTTTCACTGTGGGCAAATCCTCCACCTGAGGGAAAACGATATAGCTGCGCATGTGTTTCAGCAGGGCAGACAACACTCTGGATAACATGTTAGAGAACATTGGCTGGGACATCCCTGATGCCATGGCCACTGTTGTTTGAAAAGACCCACTGGCCAGGAAATGGAGTACAGACAGGACCTGCACTAGAGGGGGGATCCCTGTGGGATGGCAGATAGCTGACATGGCTCCAACTGGGCACACAGTTCCTGGATTGTTGCACGATCAAGTCTGTATGTGATTATGATGTGTCTCTCTTCCATTGTCGACAGGTCCACCAGGTGTCTGTACACCGGAGGATGCCGCCATCTCATCACCTGCCCCAGCAGACGTGCCCTATGGAGGAGAACAGCGAGCAGAGAGTCATCCAGCACTGAGGTATTACAATGTGTTATTTGCAGAAACGTTAGTAATCCGCTATGTGCCGGTATCTGTCTGTATTCCCAGTCTAGATAGGTGCGATGCAGTTTTTATCCATCCCATGTGGCCCCCTGAAATGGCGTCTGCCTGACCTGTAAGGTGGGACAAGGGGATATGAGGTAACTGTTCTGGCGCTGTACACCGTTGCGGTGGGAGGTCGAAGACAGCAGCGTAATTCTGCATTGGTTAACATTGGGCCCTATGGGTCCCAGGAGCCAATGAGGATGTACGCCGGCGGTGACGGTACGCACTGCTGCGGACGTCACCGCCATTTTCTGTCTGTTCACTCACTTGATACCTGACCTTCAACAGGAGAGGACCTACACTGCAAGTGCTGCTGTGTCTGGAAGCGACGATGGCTACAGTGTCTGGGGAAAGGGCCCCTGCCTTCACTTCGGAGGAGTTGGAGAAACTAGTGGATGGGGTCCTCCTCCAGTACACGCAACTGTACGATCCTCCAGACAAACAGGTCAGTCTGTGAGCATGCTGCATGGGCAATGCCTGCTTTGAGTGGTGTGGATTGAAGATACATGGGGGGGGCTGAGGCCTGCATGTGCGGATGGTGAGTGTATGTGCGTCAGAGCAAGGGTGGGAACTGGTGGGCAATGACTATGATGGTCCGGACGGGTGAGTAATTTCCTTTCCCCTGTACCATTCCTCTAGGTCAGCGTCCATCAGAAGAAGGGTATTTGGCGTGCCATCGCCAAGGACGTCCGGACCCTCGGGGTCTACCACAGACGGAGCACCCACTGCCGTAAAAAATGGGAGGACCTGCGCCGCTGGAGCAAGAAGACGGTGAAGGCCCAGCTGGGGATGGCCTCCAAACGTGGAAGGGGTGCCCATCGCACCATGTCCCCCCTGATGTCCTGGATCCTGGCGGTGGGGTATCCGGAGTTGGATGGGTGCTTGAGGGTATCACAGCAGCCACAACGGGGTGAGTACACTCTCATTCAGCTGACTGCGCGCAGGTGTCTGGGTGGGGGAGGTGGGCAGTGGGTTCCCCTAGGCCAGGGCAAACTTGGTAGGGAAGGTCCCTTGTGAGGCAGGCTATGTGGCACCCCTACCCCACTAGTGGCAAGAGCCATCTACACATAGTCAGGCTCCTGTGACTTCCAGGTGTGCAGAAATTGGGCTTAGGCCTCGTACCCCATGGTCAGGTGAAATTTCTAGGAACTGTTAGTGCATGGCGTAGTGCAGAGGGCTGCTCCATGTGTGTTGTGTCTGCCAACGGTAGTGGTGTTGCATGCACTGAACATGTTTTTCTTCTGTCTTCTCCCCGCTTTTTGTGGTCTCCCTGTATAGCATCTTCAGGCGGAGGAGCATTGGCACCGGAGCAGGAGGGAGCTGCAACCCACTTGGCCCTGGAGGGTGAAGCAACGGAGTCTGAAGCCACCAGTGGGACGGAGGGGGAGGGGAGCTCCACGGCAGGGACAGGAGAAGACACCAGTGACAGCGAATCATCCTCTGGTGGGAGCTCCCTTGCGGTGGCGGGGTGGGCACCTTTGTGCCCACCGCATCAACAGGTACAGCCGCCCCTACCAGCACCACCCTCCCAGCAGCCCCTCAGCGTGTGGCCCGTGCCCGTTCACCCAGGAGGGGGGGCATATCGTTCGCCCCAGGCAGCTCAGGCCCTGCCCCAGTCAGCCCTGCTGCCCTCAGTGAGGAGGCTATTGACCTCCTGAGATCCCTCACTGTTGGACGATCTACCATTTTGAATGCCATCCAGGGTGTTAAGAGGCATTTGCAACAAACAAATGCATACCTGGAGGGAATTCATTCTGGGCAGACGGCCCAACAGAGAGCATTTCAGGCTCTGGCCTCAGCACTGATGGCAGCCATGGTCCCTGTGTCCAGCCTCCCCCCTCCAACTTCCTCCACCCAGACCCAATCCCCTGTACCTCAGCCTATCCCAAGCACACCATCAGACCAGCATGCACACACATCAACACACAAGAGTGGCTCAGGCAAACATAAGCACCACACATCCCAAAGGCACTCACACATGCACCATCCCAATGCAGACACACCAACATCCACTGTCTCCAGTGTGTTCCCCCCTCCACATCGTCCTCCTCCCTCCCTGTCTCGTCTTGTCTCCACTCACACCTGCATGCACTACATCCTCAGCCACTACCTCCATCACCAGCACGCCCATTACCACACACCGCTCACGTGCAATCACCACCCCCGCTACCATTCACACATCCCCTGTGTCCTCTCCCAGTGTATCTGTGAGCCCTCCTCCCAAACTACCCAAACGCAGGCACATACCCACCCAACAGCCATCCACCCCACAACAGCCTCCGGCCCATGCACATTCACCCAAATTCAGGAGATGTACACCTCCTACAACCACTACTTCTTCCTCCACTCCCAAACCCCCTCCATCTTCCCGTCCCAGTGTGTCTAAAAAACTTTTCCTGGCAAACTTTGACCTCTTCCCTTCACCACCCCCGTCCTTCCCCTAGGGCCAGGCTTTCCAGGTCCCAGCCCAGCACCTCAGCCACCAAATCCCCAGGTACTGTGGTGCCAGCAACTGCGGGGTCATCGAGTGCGCCACCCATCAGGGCTGCCAGTGTGCCACATAGTGAGGGCAAGGACATTCCGCCACCTGCCAAGGTGAAAAAGGTGCCCACATCCCAGAGGGAGAAGCCGAAACTACCAGCCACCAAGGGCTCAGCAAAAATAAAAGGGGATAGTGGCAAGACAACTGCGGCACCATCAAAGGTGGGGAAGGGCCAAAAGCAGAAGAGCAGGTCAGGAGAGGACGTGGTGGCACCGACTGAGGGACCAGTGTCACAACTTCTGACAATGACCACACCAACCATTACGGCAGCAAACACCACTGCTGCCCCGCCACCACAACCGCCACCGGCATGTCTACAGCCTCGGTGACAGTCCTCAGCCTCTTCCCCAGTGGGCAGCCGTCCGAGGCTGCAAGAGACATCCTGCTGTGTCCCTCAGCAGGTGCTGACCCATGCACCCCCGCCACAGATACCGCCGCAAGCACCGCCACCGGCCCCACGACGTACTCAGACAGTGGCACCACCACTGACATGTCTACCATCCCCAGTGGTCAGTCGTCCGAGGCTGGAGGAGAGTTCCTGGACCCTGGGCAGCTTCCATGAGGCATGACTGTTGGAAGGTGGAAGGCGAAGCCGCAGCAGTGTGGGGTATGTCTCTGCCTCCATGGCGTATCATGCTACCTGTACCTCGACAATCTTGTGGCACACACACCCAGGTGAGGGAATTGTACTGGCCACACTGCACATGGAGCACTCTGGGCACCAGGCCACCTCCAGAACTAGTGGAGAGATACATCCACTACCTCAGTCCTTGGCAGGATGAAGCACTCTGGGCACCACGCCCCCTCCAGAACCAGTGGAGAGATACATCCACTACCTTAGTCCTTGGCAGGATGAAGCACTCTGGGCACCAGGCCCTTTCCAGAACCAGTGGAGAGATACATCCACTACCTCAATCCTTGGCAGGATGAAGCACTCTGGGCACAATGCCAACTCCAGAACCAGTGGAGAGATACATCCACTACCTCAGTCCTTGGCAGGATGAAACACTCTGGGCACCAGGCCCCCTCCAGGACCAGTGGAGAGATACATCCACTACCTCAGTCCTTGGCAGGATGAAGCACTCTGGGTAACATGCCCCCTCCAGAACCAGTAGAGAGATACATCCACTACTTTAGTCCTTGGCAGGAAGAAGCGCTCTGGGCACAATGCCCCCTCCAGAACCAGTGGAGAGATACATCCACTACCTCAGTCCTTGGCCGGATGAAGCACTGTGGGCACCAGGCCCCCTCCAGAACCAGTGGAGACTGTTACCCACTTGAGAGACTGTGGCTTTGCACTCCCCAGGATAAAGCAGTGGGCAAACCACCCACTTGAAAGACTTGAGAGACTATGGCTTTGCACTCCCCAGGATAAAGCAGTGGGCAAACCACCCACTGGAAAGACTTGAGAGACTGTGGCTTTGCACTCCCCAGGATAAGACTTGAGAGACTGTGGCTTTGCACTCCCCAGGATAAAGAAGTGGGCAAACCACCCACTTGAGAGACTGTGGCTTTGCACTCCCCAGGATAAAGCAGTGGGCAAACCACCTGGCCAACCATCTGGCTGAGGTGCCCCCCCTCCCCCCGAGGTGGCTGTACATTTTCGGTCTGATGCCCCAGCAGTGTTCTCTCCGTTTCCAGTCAGGTTTCTAGTGTGGGCTTTGCCCATGCATTTTGGGCCCAGTGGTCCACGTACAATGATTGGTACACTATCCAGACTTGTGTAGTTGATGTACATATTTATATATACTGAATTTTGACTATCTGATTTTTCATGATTACACTGGTTACAATCATTTTCTTTTGTCCTTGCGTTCTTCCAGGGGGTGGTGTATATGTGATGTTGCTGCATGTATTTGTGTGTATGTTGTTGTGGGTGAGAGTGGGGGTGGAGGTATTACGTGTTGCGTGTGTTTGTCACTCTCTTTCCTCCCCTCCCCTGTGTTGTAGGTGCAGTACTCACTGTGGTCGTCACCCCGCCGTTTGTACTCCTGGTAGATGAGAAGATACACCAACATTGGTAACACCTGTAGTTCGGGCTCCATGGCGTCCTGGTTCCTTGTTGGGTGTCGAGAGGTGAGTGTTTTCCCTTCTGTGTACTGTTTCCGCCGTGCTTTGATCGCGTTGGTTCCGCCCCGGAAAAGGTGGCGGATAGGCTTCTTCAAATATAGTGGGTGGTACTTTGTCTTCCTCCTGTCTGTTGGCGGTGACCGCCGCAGTGTTCGTTTCTACCGCCGTGGCGGTCGGAGTATTAAAGTGGCTGTCTATGTTGGTGGTTTCCGCCATGGTCGTGATTCAATTTTTTTTCCGCCGGCCTGTTGGCAGTATTAACGCCGCTTTAACACCGACCACCAGGGTTGTAATGAGGGCCATTGTCACTAAAATAAAGTACCTTTATTTTTAGTAACTCTGAGTATTGTGATTCTTATGATATAGTGCTATATGATATAAGTGGTATAGTAGGAGCTTTGCATGTCTCCTAGTTCAGCCTAAGCTGCTCTGCTATAGCTACCTCTATCAGCCCAAGCTGCTAGAACACTACTAATCTACTAATAAGGGATAACTGGACCTGGCACAAGGTGCAAGTACCATCAGGTACCCACTATAAGACAGGCCACCCTCCTACATTGGTGGTGGTGCAGCGGTGGGATAAGCACTTGTAACTGCTTTATCACTTTGTCATTGGTGCTTTGCATAGGAAAAACATATTCCAAATACTTAAAAATATACACAGTTAACCTAAACAGTTTAACTGTCTTTCTAAAAACTTTCAAAAACTTTCTAAAAAGTTTTGAAAAATTTGAAAAGTTTTTCTCTTTTCTTTAAAAAGTTTCTAAACTCTTTTCTCTCTGTCCTAAACCCTTTCTAACAACCATGTTGGCAGTAGAACTTACTCCCACAGTTGTCCAGGCAACCTATGGTAGTTTAAACTTTAAAAGTTTGAGGGGTCTCTGCATAGAAAGAGGTTTAAGCATTGGTAAGAACCCTACCAAAGATCTTCTCCTTAGCCTTCTCCTAGAAAGTGACCAGAACCAGTCTGGCCCATCCCAGGATCAGGAGGTAGAGGAGGGAGGTACCCAGCAATAATCAGGGGAGGGCCCTGAGGACTCTGGGGAGGGTTCCTCCAAAGACCTGCCAGCTAACAGGCCATCTAGTGACACTGGTAGTGGGAGGGGGTCACACACTAGTAGGACACCTTTCACTCCAAAAGGCCAGGTAACTAGAGTCCAGCAAGTTAGAGACAGGTCCACTTCTGCCAATTCCCACATTTCCTCTGTGTCTCAGAATTCCCAAGCCTCCCGCCCTGAGGATAACACCCTAGAGAGGGAACTCAGAAAGCTGAGGTTAGAAGAGGCCACACTGAAGCTGAGACAGCAGCAGTTGGCCTTAGACAGGGAATCTCTAGATGTAGAGAGGGAAAGGCAGAGGTTGGGGTTAGTTTCCCATGGTGGCAGCAGCAGTGTTCTTGATAGTAATCTTGTAAGAGAACAAGATTCTAGGAACCTGCATACGATAGTCCCCCCTTACAAGGAAGGGGATGACATTAACAAGTGGTTTGCTGCACTTGAGAGGGCCTGTATGGTACAGTTGGTCCCTCAAAGGCAGTGGGCTGCTATCTTGTGGCTATCTTTCACTGGTAAGGGTAGTGATAGGCTCCTTACTGACAGAGAAAGAGATGCCAACAACTACAAAGTTTTGAAGGATGCACTCTTAGATGAATTTGGCTTAACCACTGAACAATACAGGATAAAGCTCAGAGATACCAGAAAAGAGTCCTCCCAAGACTGGACAGACTTTGTAGACTGTTAAGTGAAGGCCTTGGAGGGATGGTTACATGGCAGTAAGGTGACTGACTATGAAAGCCTGTATAATCTAATCCTGAGAGAACATATTTTGAATAATTGTGTGTCTGACTGGTTGCATCAGTACTTGGTAGACTCAGATCAAGTGACTGATGCTCATAACAACACTCTTAGCCACCCCATGGCTGTTGTGAATCTCAACTGGGGGGGGGTTACTGGTCCTTGGGCTGAAGTGGAGTTGGAGGCTCATGCAGCAAAGCTGGGCATTCCAGGGCATACCTTTGCTCTCACAAGGGCTAAGGCCCAGAAGCAAAGAGGACAGGGAAGCTTGGATCCTGGAACAATGGACCAAGTGCTCCCAAAAGCTAGGGGTAGAAAGGGTAAATCTTTGCCCACTATCCCTCCCTCGCCAGAAGATTAACCTTTTGAGGAAGGTGAATCCTCTCCCTGTGCAGAACCTACACCAGATGAGCTGGCAGCAGACAAGGGTATGATTATGGGACTCCCTGAAAAACTCAGAAGGAGATGGGATGTCCTGGTGCCATGCCTCCTTTTTGCTTACAAGGAGGTACCCCAAAAAGGAGTGGGCTTTAGCCCCTTTGAGCTTCTCTTTGGGCACCCTGTAAGAGATCCCCTTGCACTTGTGAAGGAGGGTTGGGAACAACGTTTAAAAGCTCCAAAGCAAGACATTGTGGACTACGTACTTGGCCTAAGATCCAGAATGGCTGAGTACATGAAAAAGGCCAGTAAAAACCTTCAGGCCAGCCAACAGCTCCAAAAGCAATGGCATGACCAGAAGGCTATCCTGACCCAGTACCATCCAGGACAGAAGGTGTGGGTATTGGAGCCTGTGGCCCCAAGAGCACTCCAGGACAAATGGAGTGGACCCCATCTCATTGTTGAAAAGAAGGGTGAAGTTACCTATTTGGTAGACCTGGGCACTGCCAGGAGTCCCCTTAGGGTGCTTCATGTCAATCGCCTGAAACCTTAGTATGACAGAGCTGACTTAACCCTGCTCATGGCAACTGATGAGGGGCAGAAAGAAGAGAGTGACCCTCTCCCTGACCTCTTCTCCACCACTGAAGCGGATGGCTTAGTGGAGGGAGTGGTGCTTGCAGATTGCCTTACTGCTGAGCAGGACAACTGTATAAATCTCCTAGGCCAATTCTCTGACCTCTTCTCACTAGTACCATGCACAACTACCTGGTGTGAGCACACAATCAACACTGGACACAGTTTACCTGTCAAACTAGGATTTATAGGCAGCCTGACCATTTCAGAGATTGCATAAAACAAGAGGTACAGAAAATGCTGGACTTAGGAGTGATTTAGCCTTCAGAAAGCCCATGACCTACCCCAGTGGTGCTTGTCCCAAAACCTCACAGTAAAGACAGTAAAAGAGAAATGAGTTTTTGTGTTGACTACAGAGGTCTCAATCACGTAACCAAAACTGGAGTTACCCTATACCCAGGGCAGTTGAGCTAATAGATGCACTGGCTTCTGCAAAGCATCTAAGCACTTTTGATTTAACTACAGGGTATTGGCAGATTAAATTATCAGAAGATGCTAAACCTAAAACTGCATTTTTTTACAGTTGGAGGGCACTATCAGTTTACTGTTATGCCCTTTGGTCTGAAGAATGCAACTGCACTTTTCAGAGGTTGGTGAACACAGTCCTGCAAGGTTTGGAAGCTTTTAGTGCAGCATATCTAGATGATATACCTGTCTTTAGCTCCACCTGGGATGAGCACCTGGTCCACCTATGGAAAGTTTTGGAGGCCCTGCAAAAGGTAGGCCTCACTATCAAGGCTTCAAAGTGCCAGATACGGCAGGGGAAAGTGGTTTATCTGGCCCACCTAGTAGGTGGGGAACAGATTGCACCACTGCAGGGGAATATCCAGACCATTATGGAATGGGCTCCCCCTACAACTCAAACCCAGGTAAGATCCTTCCTAGGCCTCACAGGGTACTATAGGAGGTTCATTAAGAACTATGGCTCCATGGCAGCTCCTCCTAATGACCTCACTAGTAAGAACATGCCTAAAAAGGTATTGTGAACACCTAGCTGTCAAAAGGCTTTTGATGATCTAAAACAGGCCATGTGCTCTGCACCTGTCCTAAAAAGCCCTTGTTACTCCAAGAAATTCATAGTCCAGACTGATGCTTCTGAATTAGGGGGAGGGGCAATTCTATCACAGCTTAACACTGAGGGCCAGGATCAACCTGTTGCTTTTATCAGCAGGAGGTTGACTCCTAGAGAAAAGTGTTGGTCTGCCATAGAGAGGGAGGCCTTTGCTGTGGTCTGGGCACTGAAAAAGTTGAGACCAAACCTGTTTGGTACTCACTTTATTGTTCAGACAGACCACAAACCTCTATTATGACTTAAACAAATGAAAGGTGAAAACCCTAAATTGTTGAGGTGGTCCATCTCCCTACAGGGAATGGACTATACAGTAGAACATAGACCTGGGAGTACCCACTCCAATGCAGATGGGCTCTCCAGATATTTCGACTTAGACAATGAAGACTCATCTGGGCAAGGTTAACCTTATTGTCCCCCATTTGAGGGGGGGTTGTGTAGGAAAGTACCATATTGCCTGGCATGTTACCCCCATTTTTACTTGTGTGTCAGTTTGTTTTTGCCTGTCTCACTGGGATCCTGCTAGCCAGGACCCCAGTGTTCATAGTTGTGGTCTGAATGTGTTCCCTGTGTGGTGCCTAACTGTCACTGAGGCTCTGTGTAGGAAAGTACCATCTTGCCTGGCATGTTACCCCCATATTTCACTGTATATATGTTGTTTTAGTCTATGTGTCACTGGGACCCTGCCAGGCAGGACCCCAGTGCTCATAAGTGTGTGCCCTGTGATGAATAATTGTCTCACTGAGGCTCTGCTAACCAGAACCTCAGTGGTTAGGCTCTCTCTGCTTTCCAAATTTTCACTAACAGGCTAGTGACCAATTTCACCAATTCACATTGGCATACTGGAACACCCTTATAATTCCCTATTATATGGTACTGAGGTACCCAGGGTATTAGGGTTCCAGGAGATCCCTATGGGCTGCAGCATTTCTTTTGCCACCCATAGGGAGATCTGACTATTCTTACACAGGCCTGCCAGTGCAGCCTGAGTGAAATAACGTCCACGTTATTTCACAGCCATTTACCACTGCACTTAAGTAACTTATAAGTCACCTATATGTCGAACCTTCACCTGGTGAAGGTTGGGTGCAAAGTTACTTAGTGTGTGAGCACCCTGGCACTAGCCAAGGTGCCCCCACATTGTTCAGGGCAAATTCCCCGGACTTTGTGAGTGCAGGGACACCAATACACACGTGCACTATATATAGGTCACTACCTATGTATAGCGTCACAATGGCAACTCCGAACATGGCCATGTAACATGTCTAAGATCATGGAATTGTCACCCCAATGCCATTGTGGCACTGGGGAGACAATTTCATGATCCCCGGGTCTCTAGCACAGAACCTGGGTACTGCCAAACTGCCTTTCCGGGGTCTCCACTGCAGCTGCTGCTGCTGCCAACCCCTCAGACAGGTTTCTGCCCTCCTGGGGTCCAGGCAGCCCTGGCCCAGGAAGGCAGAACAAAGGATTTCCTCTGAGAGAGGGTGTGACACCCTCTCCCTTTGGAAATAGGTGTGATGGCTGGGGAGGAGTAGCCTCCCCCAGCCTCTGGAAATTCTTTGATGGGCACAGATGCTGCCCATCTCTGCATAAGCCAGTCTACACCGGTTCAGGGATCCCCCAGCCCTGCTCTGGCGCGAAACTGGACAAAGGAAAGGGGAGTGACCACTCCCCTGACCTGCACCTCTCAGGGGAGGTGCCCAGAGCTCTGGGCATCACACCTGGGGTGGTGGTGGACAGGGGAGTGGTCACTCCCCTTTCCTTTGTCCAGTTTCACGCCAGAGCAGAGACTGGGGGTTCCCTGAACTGGTGTAGACTGGCTTATGCAAGGAGGGCACCATCTGTGCCCTTCAAAGCATTTCCAGAGGCTGGGTGAGGCTACTCCTCCCCAGCCTGTAACACCTATTTCCAAAGGGAGAGGGTGTAACACCCTCTCTCAGAGGAAATTCTTTGTTCTGCCTTCCTGGGACTGGGCTGCGCAGACCCCAGGAGGGCAGAATCCTGTCTGTGAGGTGGTAGCAGCGGTAGCTGCTTAAAAACCCCAGAGAGCTGGTTTGGCAGTACCCGGGGTCCATAGTGGAGCCCCGGGGATGCATGGAATTGGCTCCCCAATACCAGATTTGGAATGGGGGGACAATTCCATGATCTTAGACATGTTACATGGCCATATTCGGAGTTACCATTGTGAAGCTACATATAAGTATTGACCTATACGTAGTGCACGCGTGTAATGGCGTCTGCGCACTCACAGAGTCCGGGAAAATGGCCCTGAACTATGTGGGGGCACCTTTGCTAGCGTAAGGGTGCCCTCACACTTGGTAACTTTGCACCTAACCATCAGCAAGTGAAGGTTAGACATATTGGTGACTTATAAGTTACATACGTGCAGTGAAAATGGCTGTGAAATAACGTGTGCGTTATTTCACTCAGGCTGAAATGGCAGTCCTGTGTAAAGGTTTGTCTGAGCTCCCTATGGGTGGCAAAAGAAATGCTGCAGCCGATAGGGATCTCCTGGAACCTCAATACCATGGGTGCCTAGGTATCATATACTAGGGAATTATAAGGGTCTTCCAGTGTGCCAATTGAAATTGGTAAAAGTGGTCACTAGCCTATAGTGACAAATTTAAAGGCAGAGAGAGCATAAGCACTGAGGTTCTGGTTAGCAGAGCCTCAGTGACACAGTTAGTCACTACACAGGTATACACATTCAGGCCACAAACTATGAGCATTGGGTTCCTGGCTAGCAGGATCCCAGTGAGACAGGCAGAAGCAAACTTACATACATGTAAAAATGGGGGTAACATGCCAGGCAAGATGGTACTTTCTTACACCTTGTTAGAAAGTTTCTTTGGGACAGAGCCGCTGTCCTCTGTAGTTCTTGGTCCTTTTGAGCTGAAGGGCAGTCTGCTGGAGCTGGCAGAGGTTACTGGTCCCGCTGGATGTGTTGCTGTTTTTTTTTGCAGGTTCTCTGAAGCAGGAGACAGGCGGGTAGGGCTCGGGCCAAAGCAGTTGTCGTCTTCCTTCTTCTCTGCGAGGGTTTCAGCTCAGCAGACCTTCTTCTTCTTTATAGGTCACCAGGAATCTGGTGAGTTGGGTTCAGGGAGGCCCGTAAATTCTAAATTTAGCAGTGTGTTAGGGTCAGAGGGCAGTAGGCAATGGCTACTGTCCTTGAGGGTGGCTACACCTTCCTTGTGCCCACTCCCTTTGGGGAGGGGGGCACATTCCTATCCCTATTGGTCCCTGTCCTCCAAATCCCAATGGAGGATTCTGCAGGGAAGGGGTCACCTCTGCTCTGGACACATTAGGGGTGGTCCTGGCTGAGGTGGTCACTCTTCCTTGTTTTCCTTATTTTCCCACCGGACTTGCCGCCAAAAGTGGGGCTGTGTCCAGGGGGCGGGCATTTCCACTAGCTGGAGTGCCCTGGGGGCACTGTAATCTGAGGCTTGAGCCTTTGAGGATCACCGCCAGGTGTTATTGTTAATGCAGGGGGAGGTGTGAAGCACCTCCACCCTGGACAGGCTTTGTTTCTGACCACAGAGTGCATAAAGCCACTTACCCCATGTGGTCAGAAACTCGTCTTAAAGTGGCACGCTGGCACAGACTGGTCAGTCTCACACTAGCAGTTGGGCTAACATACAGGGGAGATCGCTAAGATGCCCTGTGTGCTTTTTTTCAGTAAATCCCACACTGGCATCAGTGTGGGTTTATTGTGCTGAGAAGTTTAATACCGAACTTCCCAGTACTCAGTGAAGTCATTATGGTGCTGTGGAGATCGTAATGACAAACTCCCAGACTATATACTTAATATGGCTACATTGCACATACAATGTCTAAGAATGGACTTAGACACTGTAGGGGCATAGTGCTCATGCAGCTATATCTTCACCTGTGGTATAGTGCACCCTGCCTTGGGGCTGTAAGGCCTGCTAGATGGGTGACTTACTTATGCCACAGGTAGTGGTTTGTGGGCATGGCACCCTGGGAGGAGTGCCATGTCGACTTAGCCTTTTTCTCCTCACCAGCACACACACGCTGCAAGGCACGGTGCATGTGCTGAGTGAGGGGTCCCCAGGGTGGCATAATACATGCTGTAGCCCTTAGAGACCTTCCCTGGCCACAGGGCCCTTGGTATCATGGGTACCTTTTACAAGGGACTTAACTGTGTGCCATGGCTATACCAATTGTGGGAACAAAAGTACAGTTTTAGGGAAAGAACACTGGTGCTGGGGCCTGGTTATCAGGGTCCCAGCACACTTTCAATCAAAGTTGGCATCAACACTAGGCAAAAAGTGGGGGGTAACCATGCCAACAGTGGCATTTTCCTACACCCCCCAAAAAAACGAAAGAATGAGGATGAGACTAACCTTTCCTCTTGTCTAAGTGGAAGAACCTGGAAAGGCCATCTGCATTGGCATGGACAGACCCAGGTCTGTGTTCCACTACAAAGTCCATTCCCTGTAGGGAGATGGACCACCTTAAAAGTTTAGGGTTCTCACCTTTCATTTGCATTAGCCATCTGAGAGGTCTGTGGTCAGTTTGAACAACAAAGTGAGTGCCAAACAAGTATAGCCTCATCTTTTTCAGGGACCAAACCACAGCAAAGGCCTCGCTCTCAGTGGCACTGCAATGCTGTTTTCTGGGGAGCAACCTCCTGCTAATGAAAGCAACAGGCTGGTCAAGGCCATTATCATTGGTTTGGGACAGGACTGCTCCTATCCCATATGTTCAGAGGCATCTGTCTGCACAATGAATTGCTTAGAATAATCTGGAGCTTTTAGAACTGGTGCTAAGCACCTTGCATCTTTTAGGGTGTCAAAGGCCTTTTGATAGTCAAGGGTCCAGTTTACCTTCTTTGGCATTTTCTTGGAGGTCAGTTCAGAAGGGGGAGTCACAATGGACCCATATCCCTTCACAAACCTCCTGTAGTACCCAGTCAAGACAAGGAATGCCTGGACTTAAGTCTGGATTTTTGGAGCTTCCCAGTCCAGAATTGTCTGGATCTTGGTTTGTAAAGGTTGCACTTACCTACAAGGAGGCCCAAGTATACAACTGTGCCCCTGCCCTTTCTGGCATTTAGATGTTTAATAGAGAGGCCTGCTGCTTGCAGGGCCTGCAAAACCTTGCCCAGGTGATCCTGCCAGCTGGAACTAAAGACTGCGATATCATCTAGATATGCTGCACTAAATGACTCCAACCCAGCAAGGACCTGATTCACCAACATTTGGAAGGTGACAGGGGCATTCTTTAAACCAAAGGGCATAACAGTGAACTGATAATGCCCATCAGCTGTTGAGAATGCTGTTTTCTCTTTGGCTCTAGGTGCCATCCTAATTTTCCAGTACCCTGCAGTTAAGTCAAAGGTACTTAGGAATTTAACTGCACCTAACTTGCCAATATGTTAATCTGCTCTGGGTATGGGATGAGCATCTGTCTTAGTGACAGAACTGAGTCCTCTGTAGTCCACACAGAACCTAATTTTTCTCTTGCCATCTCTGGTATGAGGTTTGGGGACTAAGACCTCTGGCCTAGCCCAGGGACTGTCAGAGTGCTTTGTTGCCCCTAACTTCAGCATCTTGTGGACTTCCACTTTGATGTTCTCTTTGACTAGGTCAGACTGTCTGTATATTTTGTTTTTGACATGCATACTGTCTATTATGTCCACATTATGGGTTCACAGGTGTGTCTGACCAGGGGTCAAAGAGAAGAGAAGAGCTCAGCATTCAGCTGTAGGACTTGCCTGCAGTCAGCTTGCTTTTGGGCAGAGAGGGTGTCTGAGTAGACCGCTCCATCTACCGATCCATCTTTAGGGTCAGTTGAGAGAAGGTTAGGGAGAGGTTCACTCTCTGCTTCTTGATCCTCACCAGTAACCATCAGCATGGTTATATCTGCCCTATCATTAAAGAGTTTCAGAGGATTAACATGGATCACCCTCTTGGGGGTCCTGCTAGTTCCCAGGTCGACTAGGTAAGTGCCCTGACTCTTTTTCTCAAGAACTGGGTAAGGACCACTCCACCTGTCGTCCTGAAGTGCCCTGGGAGCCACAGGCTCTAGAACCTAGACTTTCTGCCCTGGCTGGAATTCAACCATTGCAACCTTTTGGTCATACCGCAACTTCTGGAGTTGGTGGCTGGCCTCAAGGTTTTTGGATGCATTTTCCATGTACTCAGCCATCCTAGAGCGGAGGCCAAGCACATATCCAACACATCTTGTTTAGTCTCATGGAGTGGTCTCTCCCAGCCTTCTTTAACAAGTGCCAGTGGTCCCCTAACAGTATGGCCAAACAGACGTTCAAAGGGGAAAACCCTACTCCCTTCTGAGGCACCTCTCTGTAGGCAAAAAGCAAGAAGGGCAGGAGGACATCTCATCTCCTCTTGAATATTTCAGGGAGCCCCATGATCATGCCCTTCAATATCTTGTTGAATCTCTCAACAAGGCCATTGGTTTGTGGATCATATGGTGTGGTGAACGTATGAGCACCCCACACTCATTCCACATGTGTTTCAGGTAAGCTGATATGAAGTTGGTACTTCTGTCAGAAACCACCTCCTTAGGGAAACCCACTCTGGTAAAAAATACCAATTAGGGCTTTGGCTACTGCAGGGGCAGTAGTTGACCTAAGGGGGATTGCTTCAGGGTATCTGGTAGCATGATCCACTACTACCAGTATGTATTTGTTCTCTGAGGCTGTGGGAGGTTCATGTGGACCCACAATGTCCACACCAACCCTCTCAAAGGGGGCCCCCACCACTGGAAGTGGAATGAGGAGGCCTTTGGATGGCCACCTGTCTTACCACTGGCTTGACAGGTGACACATGAGCTACAAAACTCCCTGGACATGTTGGGCCAATAGTCTGTCCCATGTCTTGGCCTGTCCCAAATGCCCAGCTAAGGGGATGTCATGGGCCAATATGAGGGTAAACTCTCTAAAATCCTGAGGCACTACCACTCTTAGTGGCACCAGGTTTGATATCTCTTGCCTCAGTGTAAAGGAGTCCATCTTCCCAATAGACCCTGTGGGAGCCACTGACATCTCCCTTCTCCTGTTCAGCAGCTTGCTGTCACAGGCCTTCAAGAGTGGGACAAGTTTTTTGTCCCTGGCACAGCTGTTCCTTTGAGGCCCCCCCGGACCCAAGAGCTCTACCTGGTAAGACGTCAGCTCCATGGACTCAGTTCCCTCAGGGGATAAGACATCTTCCTGGGAAGAGAGGTCTTGCTTCTTGTACTGTTCAGAGGCTGGTCCCCCAGTCCTCTTACCTTTTCTCTTGGAAGGCTAGGCCATTATTCTAGGCTCCAACACGTCTTTTTCACCCTGTGCTCTGCTCTGTGCTCTTGTTTTTACACAAACCAGTTCAGGGATACCCAGCATGGCTGCATGGATTTTGAGTTCTACCTCAGCCCATGCTGAGGACTCCAAATCATTCCCTAGTAAACATTCTACTGAGATTGCAGAAGAGACCACCACCTGTTTCAGGCCAGTAACCCTCCCCATTCTAAAGGTACCATAGCCATGGGATGGACTTTAATCACATTGTCAGCATTGGGAACTGGATTTGTCCAGCCAAATACTATCTTGGGGAAACCAGTTTCTCTGTCACCATGGTGACACTGGCACCTGTATCCCTCAGGGCTTCTACTTTTGTCCTATTTATCAAGAGCTGCTGCCTGTATTTTTGCATGTTAGGCAGCCAGGCAGCCAGTGTGGCTATATCCACCGTACCCTCAGAGACCAAAGTAGTTTCAGTGTGGACCGTGATTTCCTCTTGGCACCCTGTTGATCCCACCTGGAGACTGGCTAGTCCAGTGCTAACTGGAGTAGAGTTAGTGGGATTCTTTTTCAGACAGCCCACTGGCATCAGTGTGGGTTTATTCTGCTGAGAAGTTTGATGCCAAACTTCCCAGTACTCAGTGAAGCCATTATGGGGCCAGATGTATGAAACTGTAAACTTCGTACTTGTATAGCGCACTACTCACCCGTTAGGGTCTCAAGGCGCTGTACGCATACCGCTGTGGAACCCCTCCTGGCTTTTCCCTGTGAGGTGCCCACTCCTGGACAACCTCCAAGGTGAAGCCAGGCATCCCAGCGCTGTTGGGGCAGTTGTGGAGATTAAGCAAGCTATTGCCCAGAGTTACAGAGTGGGACCCATGAATTAGATTAGGCACTGATGCGAGAATTATCAGGTCCGAGGAAATTGAGCCCAAGACCCGCCGAGGCGGGAATTGAACCCTGGTCCCGGGCCATATTTCTGCATCAGGGTCTGCCGCTCTAACCATTGAGCCACACTTCTCCACTAGTGAATGCGAATGCCCGTTTGCGAATGCAAAATGCCATTTCAGAATGTATGAAATACATTCTGAACGCAATTTTAAGGAATCGCTAAAATAGCGATTCCTTAAAATTGCGACCCTGTTTAGAGAGTCGCAAATTGCGACTCTCTAAATTAGAAATCGCAGATAAGGATTCCTTATTTGCGATTCCTTAGCACATGTATGAAGCAATTCCTAAATGTGATTTTGGCATTTAGGAATCGCTAATTACCACCAAGTTGAACTTGGTGGTAACCATGTGCAAAATTTAAAAATGCATTTAAAATGCATTTTAAAATTGTACATGTAAAGCACACATGCCCTTTTGGCATGTGTGCACCTTACATGTCCCCAAAAACATTCTGGTTCAGAAATCGCAATTTTGGAAATGCAAATAATTCGCAGATGTGGGCCAACAGGCCCATAGGTGCGAATGGGGCCGGTATTGCAATTTGCGAATCGGTAATAGCATT
Source organism: Pleurodeles waltl (assembly GCF_031143425.1). Taxonomy (NCBI): domain Eukaryota; kingdom Metazoa; phylum Chordata; class Amphibia; order Caudata; family Salamandridae; genus Pleurodeles; species Pleurodeles waltl. The sequence goes on from NC_090447.1 coordinate 685,418,833, forward strand.
TGCGATTTTTAAGAAATCGCTATTACCGATTCACAAATGTGATACATGGCACTTTGCGAGTCGGAAATAGCGATTTCATAAAAAATCGCTATTTTCGAATCGCAAATGGCCTTGATGATACATCTGGCCCATGGTGCTGTGGAGTTCATAATGACAAACTCCCAGACCAAATACTTAATATGGCTACATTGCACTTACAATGTCTAAGAATGGACTTAGACACTGTAGGGGCATAGTGCTCATGCAGCTATGCCTTCACCTGTGTTATAGTGCACCCTGCCTTGGGGCTGTAATGCCTGCAAGAGGGGTGACTTACCTATGCCACAGGTAATGGTTTGTGGGCATGGCACCCTGGGAGGAGTGCCATGTCGACTTAGCCTTTTTCTCCTCACCAGCACACACAAGCTGCAAGGCGGTGTGCATGTGCTGAGTGAGGGGTTCCCAGGGTGGCATAATACATGCTGCAGCCCTTAGAGACCTTTGCTTGCCACAGGGCCCTTGGTACCATGGGTACCTTTTACAAGGGACTTAACTGTGTGGCAGGGCTATACCAATTGTGGGAAGAAAGGTATAGTTTTAGGGAAAGAACACTGGTGCTGGGGCCTGGTTAGCAGGGTCCCAGCACACTTTCAATCAAAGTTGGCATCAATACTAGGCAAAAAGTGGGGGGTAACCATGCCAACAGTGCCATTTTCCTACAGTGTCTGTAATCTAAGACTATTTGAATGGTATGGATTTGCAAAAGGGAATAACGGGTTACTCATTGCAGAGACGCAGGGCTCTTTTCATACCTGGTACTCCAGCTGAGTGAGGATCTCTCTCACTGGAGCTTTAGCCTCATGTTTAACATGATATATGGGCTTAGGTGTAGACCTGATAGATATTATATGTATTAGATGGCTGGGGAATCCTGATGCGGATTGCGGTACAGCACGGGTGCCTGCGCCAAAGCCCAGTCAAGAGCGTAAGCTTCTTTTACTGCATCCGGAACAAGATATGAGAAAGAGGACAAAATGACATCTTCACCATGTGGGAATTTGCGGACGTGCTCGGGTGGCCAGTTTTTTTCTGTAAATAGGATACCACAATTCAGTTCCTCCCAAAATATTACACTAATATTGCGCTCTATGTCCCCCTCAATTTCAATTTGGATGTTTAACTGGGTGGGAGGACTCGCCCGTCCGGTGTTTCGACTACAAGAAAGTCATTAGTTGCTGTCACATCCAGATGATCTTTTAGACTCTGGCGACAGATTGTGACTCCTGCCACGCTATCCAGCAGGGTTATTGCCCACGTCTTGTTCATCAGGAATGTTCTCAAGTTTGCTGGCAGGTGTTATTGAAATAGCTACCACCTGCTTCTTTTTGAATTTTAGCTTTTGTTGTGAGGATTAGTCCTCTTTCTTGTCTGAGATATGCTGTGAGTCTTTATTGTTTCACGTTGTCAGTGCGTTGCTCTGACCAGTCCACTCTCTCACTCCATCTGTCTGGCGTGTCCTGAAAGGAACAAGAGGGACGTTTATCGGTATATCTGTCAGGAGCATTTAAAGTTTCTCTGTTTCTGAGATTATATCTCCTTTCGGTGCTCTCCGGATGCAGAGAGTCTGCTCTCTGACGCCTTCTGTCTTTATTTTGTTTTAGTTTATCCCAGAATTTTTTAGAACCCCCTTGTGCTTGATTAGTACCGTCCTTAGTGGTAGTACCCTGAATTTCAGACTTATTCATCTTGACTCCCACGCTATTCCGTCCTATACTAGTATAGGTGTTAGAAATAATTTTCAATAGTTGACGCTCCTGTTCCAACTATGGAATCTCCCGGAGCTGCTGGCATTTATCCAACGTTACTGCTTACCCTTTAATGTTACTTAGTATTATTGAGGACACTGTGTTGAAGTTATGCATCAGTTTCATCCCCAAATCTAGGGCTGGAGCAGCCTCATGCTCATTTTGAATTTGTTTTAACACTTCCGGCAAGTTGACAAGTGTCGGATTACCATGCGTGGTAGTGTAAATTGCAGTGAAGATTGTACCCTATGTGGCGCAGTCCTCCACTGAAGGAACCATTACAAATGACAAGCACATTGGGAGAATTCTACGTTTATCTTGGGGTCCCATATTGGAAAACACTGCTTCCAGCTAGTTCGTTTTTTGTGCTATCCAGAACAGAATTTTCTCACGTTCCGTGGGCACCTTGCCCATGATAGAATGTACTGTTTGTGGGTTAATCTAAGTAATGGCCAATTGGTGACCAGCTGGTGCAACCCTTGCTGTGCGGTATTCAAGGTTCGCATAGCGAATTATACCAATCGTCTGTAAAGTTGTACTAGCTCATTATAACGTGTGTGTATGTCAGCTACCTGGATTGCCTGTATGCCAGGATGTGATATATAAGTAGCAACCATGGGCCACGTTGGTCCGTCATTACTTAGGGGACCTAATCTCACGGGTTGTATTACATGAGGGAGGGCGCCATTGAACCAATTTTGATGTTCTTGATAGGAAAGGGGTATCTCTAGATACTGATAAGCTTGGTCCCATTGTGGTATGTTTGCTATTTGGTATGTGTGAAATGTATTTGTTGTATTGTCTTCCTCAGGAAAGGTGACCCAGTAATAGAATGTTTCTGTTTGGTGAGTTTTACAACCTTCCACAATAAATGTAACATCCTCACCCTTATCTATTAAGCCATGGGCTATTAGATGTTGTGTTAATGCGTGTCTGACATTTTCTGGAATGTTTATGGCGTTAGCCATGTTTAGTAATGGGTACAGAGAAGGAACACCAAATGGGGAAAGATCATTTTAAAAGTTCAGACTTGAACAACCTACAGCCCAATTTGGTGCTCCTATTCAGCTGAGGAGGATTATCTCTAAGACCACGGAGGTCTCTGTATAATGGTACTTAGGACAGCTACTGTGTGTGAGGCAGAGATATTCAGGATATCCGTAAATTAGTGCAAAAACACCATCATTGGTTGGCACCATGTCGTAATTGGACTTTCACTCTGTAGCAAGACTGCTGGCTTAGGGATGACAGCACTTTTGTTTGTAGGTGACTGAGTTACTCCTACAACAAGTCGTAACTGTAGGCCCAACCCCCCAGGCTCACAAGCAGTACCTCACCAAACTTAGACAGTAAAGGTGAATTCTGGTAGCCTTTCACATGGACTCTAGATTAGACCTCTCAGGGAAGTCGTGGTGGAACAGAAGTTACCCTTTTCTCTCGTTAGCAATAAGTCTCCTACACACATATGCAATGAAGGAGATGCAGGAGATTTTTTAATATATTTATTGAAAAGGCTGCAATCTACGATAGAATATATGTGCTGCAATGATTATGATAATGAAGAATAATAAAACCAGAGATGTGAAGATAAGAGTTGTGAATGTGAAAACCCCACCATCTTACAGTAAACATGAGATATAAAATTCCTAACCAAGACAACCTACTCTCTACCCTAAGGAGAGCTAGGTGTAAGCCTAATCTGCCTGTACCATGTCCATGAGAAGCGCCCCCAATTCTTGTTACCTTGGAATGAGATCTATAGGTCAGACTCCGTGGTGACGCAAAGTCGGAGTTCTGCAGCAAGATGACATGCAGCGTAGATGGCATTTGGAAAGAACAACTCTAATGATCTTGTCCTTGTGAGGTGTATTTATACAGATCATGTAGGATCCCTGACGCATGTATGTTCCTAAACAACGGATAATGTGGCAGACTTGTGACGGCAATTGCATAAACAATCCCTAAAAAGTGCGCATGATGTTCCTATCACACATAAGTGAGAAAGGGACATGATGGCAACACCTACATGTATCACTGATAGTGACGCCGATAATGATGCCTTCTCAGAATGGCACTGATAATGAAAATCAAAACATTATAAAATGTAAACACATGGCGAAAGCTAAAATAAATGGAATAAAACAGAGCATGCTAAGTAGGTAAAAGGTCACTAGGTGACAGGGCACAGGCCTGCAAGCCAAAGGCTAAGCTGACTCTTGTGTCCCAAGGGGAAATTAAAATGCATTCACCACCCCCTCTCCCATTATTCGCTAACTCACTAGCGAGGGTGCTTGAGTCCAAAACAAAAAATGCTCTCAGTTAAAATCTAAAATCTACTTAAAAACTAAGCTAAATACATACAAAAGAGATATATTGTCAACCAAAACAATTAAGACAGATCAAATAGGAATCACATGATTAAGGCAAATCAGTATCACATGTTACACTTTTAAAAAATTCAGTGGTCTAATTAATTCAACTATAGGTATCATCGTGTAGGAGATCTCTGAAGTCATCAAATGGGAGTGCGTCCAGGAAGGACTCCATATCAGCAGATGTAAAATCAATCACAGGATTGGCAGAAGGATCCATGGAACAGAAGCGCGCAGAAGTCTCAGATGCAGGATCACCCATGTAGGCAGCACCATCCATAGTGCCAGCTGTCGTTGGAGCCAAGCGGTTCACAAGCAGTTGCTCATAAGTGGCCTCGCAAATCAACCTCAGTCTCATGGGGCACGATTGTGAATGAATCCTCGTTGGGAACATTAACAGTTCCTTTTCACAGGAGGCACTGGCTGTATAGCAAGACACACCAACCAGAGACACTCAAAGAGGCACCAGGTGCAATAAAAGACTGATTGCACGCAACACAGGACTAGTCGGAATGACAATGACCAATCATTCCCCAATTCTTCCAGCAACGGAGTGCCTCACTACTGCATCATGACATCACAACACAGCTGGGATGGTGGCAGCTCAATTGCTCCACTTAGCTGAGAAAGCACAACCACTGCGAATCAGGAATAGCAAAAGCAGTATCCAATGAGTGCCGAAGTTATAGGAAATCCGCCAAACACACTTGCAAAGACTGACTGGATAGCTGAATGTATGACTCCGAAGATGGTCTGGAATGTGGAAACAAATCCAGACCCAACAGCCTTAAATAAGTGCACAATCCCTGCACTGATCGAGCCATTTAAAATTCTGCAGACTAGCTCTCCAAAGTGCTTAGAGAAGTTGGTATTTAATAAGGATTGTATCTCAGCTGATGATCTCACTATCTGGAGAGCATATCTCCCCTTGGTCTTAGTCAAAAACACTTGTTTTTGGAACAGTAGCACCTTTATTCTGCTCAGCATGCCAAAATTTACATTAGTAGTATCAGTGTGAGGCCACATTTCTGCTACTCTTATCTCTTGTGTGGGGGGGTGGATAAAACATGTCTACAACAAGTTACAATTTGAGAAACTTAAATTGCATAGGCAATTCCTGGTCTCATTCCGCAGCAACTCTGATCATTCAGAACCACATAACTTCCATTCAAAAGTATATGGAATGCCGGATAAATCAAATGGACGGGAGTACCCTTCAGAAAGCATGTCAAGTTCGCAACCTCCGCAGTGCAAAAGCTGTAAAGGGACACCTGTTTGCAAATCATTGTATAACTAACAGTAGTCTCACATTGGCTTCCACTAAGAAAGACCTCTGTTTCGCCGTTCAGAAATTTGAACTCAACAACTCCTACTCTTGTGTATGTAACTGTCTCCTAGTCGTTCGTATCTACCCACAACAAAATGTTTCAAACATTTTGTGAAACAAAAAGTGGAATTTGGCAGATTTATAACCCCATGTACTAGCCATAGTGTTGATGGTGTCTCTGCTAAAGAGAAAGCCAGCTTTTCCAACTTTTCAATGTTAAGCTTGGTACAAATTGCTTCCTTTTTAGCCATTATCTGTTGCTTCTTGGACAAATTAAAAGCAGCAAACAATTCACTACTGTTAATGTATTTCCACGGGACAAGGCAATTTTTCAGAATCTGCAATGTCCAACCAAACTGCATGATGGAACACAACTGACTTTGCCCATGTTGTAAAAGGGACATGTCATTCTGGATGATGTCTATCACAGATGGCACTATATTATTAAGGGTATGTATTTTGTTGGACAGAGTGTTCATGCCTTTATCGACAACAGCTAAAGCCTTTTCCATTTTTTCCTTTTCTATGTACCTTAAACATGCAGCTGCTTCCATTTGAGAAAGTTTCCAGCTTTCTTGGTATATGGCATACAGGAATCATTTAGAGTGGGTTTTCCTTGGACCTAGCAAGAAATCCTACAAGTCTACTTTCTCTGATAGGAGACTAAAATGTTCTTTAACTGCTGCTAAGGTATTAGTGCGTATCCATTGTTGGCAGTTTTCCAACACTATATGTAGTAACTATACCAGAGTGTTGACCCGAGACATAGACAGGGTCTGGCCGGCTAATCTTGAAACACCCTGAGGAATTAACAAAACATGCCTGACACTCATTTGTGTCCAAAGGCCACAATAACCACCCACCAGGACTTGAAAGTGTGGAACTAAAGGTACCATTCTGAACCCAAGCATTTAGTTCTTCCTCTGTAATATTTATGAATGTTTGCAAATTGGTGAATTTGGCTGGTGTCGGGATACTGGACACAATCATTTCTTTCATGTTTGCCAACCCTAAGCAGGATGTTTGTTAAACTGTGTCATTTAAAAATATCAATTATACAGGAATAAGGCATGCTCTAAACAAAGCTTCCCTTCCCTTAATTTGCCAGTCTTGTGTTTCCCACACACTTTTTACATCAATAGTGCTCCTCCAGTATTCATAACCTTCAACTTAAGCCGGGAAACAAAGAAATCTGAATATATTAATTTGGTGTTGGTTAGCATGATTTTCTGCATTTTAGGAGGCAGTAATTTAAAATAATATGACTCTGCATTTCTAGTGCCATGCTCAGAAAAATATGCAAATTTGTCTACATTTGTTTTGGGGCTCCCCAGAGGTGGAGTTGAACAATGATTCCATTAACTACTGCTCTATGTCTAGTTGCTTGGTGCAGAAAGTAATGTCCCCGATGATGATTGGTTATTGCAAACTTGATATTAAAGGATGTAATGTATATGTCCAAATAAGTCTGAATATTGCAAGCAACAGCATCTTACTGTAATCTAGCTCTTGGATGTGCAAGCGTACCCACAACATTTCTCCCCCCAAAGGCTGACATGCTGGGTGTGGTTTTATAGGATTTAATGGGTGAAATTGTTGCACCACATGAGGGGCATGAATGAAAGATACTGAGTCCCAAAAATGCTCAGAAGGATCATATCCTTTCCAGTCTATCAGATAATGCAATTTACCATGGATTCGCTTAGTGTCTAAAATGTGATGTACCTCGTATTCCTGATGCCCATTGATAATAACTGGAGGGAGTGGCAAGTAAGGCCTGGTGTTTTGGTGGTAGGGTTTTAACAGAGATACATGAAATACTGGGTGCATCGTATATTCGATATTTGTTGCAGCTTCACCGTAACTGGTCCTAAGACTTGTGTGTTCTTGAATGGTCCTAGATAACATGGTTGCAGTTTTCTGGGACCTCCTAGGGTAATGTTACGAGTAGAGAGCCATACTAAATCTCCAATTTAGTATGTGGGTTCAGGGCTTCTGTGTTTTTTAGCTTGTAATTTCATTTGGGTCTTGTGTTTAGCTAGCTTGTTTTTCCCTTTCCATTGGATGTCCAGTAAAATCTTTAATCGCTCAGTGACAGAGGGGACTGAAGGGGTTAAGTCTGGAAGGGTTACCTGAAAATTAAGGGGCTGGGTGCCAGTGAGAAAAGAAAATGGTGAGCACCCTAACCCCGAGTGGATTGAGTTATTATATCTGAATTCTGTCAATGGTAGGGCTTGGCCCCAAGTCCTTGTTAGTAAGAATAGGAGGCACCTGAGTGTTTTTCCTAATGTCTGGTTAACTTTCTCTGTTTGACCATCCGTTTGAGGGTGGTAAGCAGTGGATAGGGCTTTTTCTATGCAAAGTGAAGAACAAAAAGCCTTCCAGAATCTTAATGTGAATTGACTTCCTTGATCTGAGATAATTTTCGTGGGCAAGCCATGGAGTTTGACTTTATGGGTTAGGAGCAAAGTGTTAAACTCAGCAGCAGTTGGTAATTTCTTGAGAGGCAAGAAATGTGCCATTTTTGACAAGAGGTCTACTACAACTAACATCGTAGTATGTTTGTTAGATTCTAGTAAGTCTGTAATAAAAATCCATGCTGACTGTGTGCTATGACTTAGGGGGAATTGGCAAGGGTTGGAGAAGACCAGCGGGAGCGAGGTGTGAGGATTTATTCCGAGCACAGGCTGGGCATGAATTTGTATGGCCATAAACATCTTGGTACGTGGTTTTCCACCAAAATGTTCATGAATAGTTTTCTAAAGTCTTTTGTATACCTGGTTGTCCAGCAAAAGTGGAATCATCACTCCAGACTAGTACTTGATGTTGCAATTTACAATTTCTATGCATGTAAGTAATAGTCCTGTTCAATTGTATTATATGGTTTTCTGAGCCACTGTTCGGGGGGGGCATGATATGTCATCTTGACATTACCCATGAAGGTATCTATTGTAATCAGAGCTAGCACTTTGTCTGCAGGTATTATACTGGGAGGGTTATAAGAACTAACATCCTCTAGGTGCCCTATACGTGACAAGATATCTGACTGAATTAGTTTGTTCCCTGGTCTGTATGTGATGATAAAATCAAAATTGCTGAAGAAGTGAAGCCAATGCATTTGCCTAGGGGCCGAAGCCTTAACTGAACTAAAGAATGGCAAATTCCTATGGTTGGTGTAGGTGGTGACAGTGTGCTTTGCTCCTAGCAAATGATGTTGTCACTCAGTAAATAGCTAATAGTTCTCTTTCAGCAATGGTATAATTTTGTTCAGCTAGAAGGAGTTTTTTTAAATAAAAGGTTACAGGATGAAGATGTCCTTTGTGTGGATCTTTTTGCAACAACACACTTTCCAGAGTGAATTGAGAAGTGTCGGCGCCAGCGTCAAGATCACATGGCTGCTCAGGATCTGGGTGGTGTAAAATGGTGGTGTAGGAGGCTGGCCTGGCTTGTAGTGGGTACCAGAGGTACTTACACCTGTGCCAGGTCCAGTTATCCCTTATTAGTGTAGAAGAGGTGTTTCTAGCAGCTTAGGCTGATAGAAGGTAGCTATGGCAAAGCAGCTTAGGCTGAACTAGGGGACATGTAAAGCTCCTACTATACCAGTGGTGTAATATGCACAATATCATAAGAAAACACAATACACAGAAGTACTAAAAATAAAGGTACTTTATTTTTATGACAATATGCCAAAAGTATCTCAGTGAGTACCGTCAGTATGAGTATAAGTTATCTACACAAGATATATGTACACAAACCAAACTTAGGTAAGTAATAGCAGGAAAAGTAATGCAAGCAGTGTAAAATTACAGTAGATTGCAATAGGAGCACATAGGTATAGGGGCAACACAAACCATATACTCCAAAAGTGGAATGCGAACCACGAATGGACCCCAAACCTATGTGAGCTTGTAGAGGGTCGCTGGGACTGTAAGAAAACAGGGAGGGTTAGAAAAATAGCCCACCCCTAGACACTGAAAGGTAGGTGTAAAGTGCACCTACTACCCCCAGATGGCACAGAAGTCGTGATAGGGGGATTCTGCAGGAAGAACAAACACCAGCAATGCAACAACAGTGGATTTCTGGACCTGAGTACATGTAAGACAAGGGGACCAAGTCCAATAGTCGCGACAGTGTCGAGAGTGGGCAGGTGCCCAGGAAATGCCAGCTGAGGGTGCAAGGAAGCTGCCACTGGTTGGAAGAAGCTTGGAGTTCTGCAAGAAAGTAGAGGACTAGGAACTTCCCCTTTGGAGGATGGATGTTTCACGTCGCGATGAAGCTTGCAGAGGTATTCCCACGCAGAAAGACCACAAACAAGCCTTGCTAGCTGCAAGGGTTGCGGTAGAGGTTTTTGGGTGCTGCTGTGGCTCAGGAGGGACCAGGATGTCGCCACTTGGAGGAGGAGACAGAGGGGGCGCCCAGCAACTCAGGGAGCCCTCACAGAAGCAGGCAGCACCCGCAGAAGTACCTGAACAGGCACTTGGAAGGAAAGTGAACCGGAGTCCACATGAAGTCACAAAAGGGAGTCCCACGACGCCGGAGGACAACTCAGAAGGTTGTGCACTGCAGGAAGGAGTGTCGGGGACCCAGGCTTGGCTGTGCACAAAGGAAATCCTGGAAGAGTGCACAGGAGCTGGAGCAGCTGCAAATCACACAGTACCCAGCAATGCAGTCTAGCGTGGGGAGGCAAGGACTTACCTCCACCAAACTTGGACTGAAGAGTCACTGGACTGTGGGAGTCACTTGGACAGAGTCGCTGAGTTCCAGGGACTACGCTCATTGTGCTGAGATGGGACCCAGAGGACGGTGATGAAGTCTTTTGGTGCCTGCAGTTGCAGGGGGAAGATTCCGTCAACCCACAGGATATTTCTTCAGAACTCCTGGTGCAGGGAGAAGGCAGGCTACCCCCAGAGCATGCACCACCTGGAAACAGTCGAGAAAGCCGGCAGGATGAGGCGATACAAGGTTGCTAGTAGTCATCTTGCTACTTTTTTGCGGGTTTGCAGGCGTCCTGAGCAGTCAGCGGTCGATCCTTTGGTAGAAGATGAAGAGGGAGATGCAGAGTAACTCTGGTGAGCTCTTGCATTAGTTATCTGAAGAATTCCCCAAAGCAGAGAGCCTAAATAGCCAGAAAAGGAGGTTTGGCTACCAAGGAAGGAGGATTGGCTACCAAGAGAGGTAAGAGCCTATCAGAAGGAACCTCTGACATCACCTGCTGGCACTGGCCACTCAGAGCAGTCCAGTGTGCCACAAACACCTCTGTTTCCAAGATGGCAGAGGTCTGGGACACAGTGGAGGAGCTCTGGGCACCCCCTTTCCTTTGTCCAGTTTCATGCCAGAGCAGGGCTGGGGGATCCCTAAACCGGTGTAGACTGGCATATGCAGAGATGGGCACCATCTGTGCCCATCAAGGCTACTCCTCCCCAGCCCTGACACCTATTTCCAAAGGGAGATGGTGTTACACCCTCTCTCAGGGGAAATCCTTTGTTCTGCCTTCCTGGGCCAGGGCTGCCTGGACCCCACGAGGGCAGAAACCTGTCTGAGGGGTTGGTAGCAGCAGCAGCTGCAGTGGAGACCCCGGAAAGGCAGTTTGGCAGTACCCGGGTACTATGCTAGAGACCCGGGGGATCATGGAATTGCCCCCGCAATGCCATGATCTTAGACATGTTACATGGTCATGTTCGGAGTTACCATTGTGACGCTGTACATAGGTAGTGACCTATGTGCAGTGCACGGGTGTAATGGTGTCCCCGCACTCACAAAGTCCGGGGAATTTGCCCTGAACGATGTGGGGGCACCTTGGCTAGTGCCAGGGTGCCCACACACTAAGTAACTTTGCACCCAACCTTCACCAGGTGAAGGTTAGACATATAGGTGACTTATAAGTTACTTAAGTGCAGGGGTAAATGGCTGTGAAATAATGTGGACGTTATTTCACGCAGGCCTGTGTAAGAATTGTCAGAGCTCCTTATGGGTGGCAAAAGAAATGCTGCAGCCCATAGGGATTTCCTGGAACCCCAATACCCTGGGTACCTCAGTACCATATACTAGGGAATTATATGGGTGTACCAGTATGCCAATGTGAATTGGTAAATTTAGTCACTAGCCTGTTAGTGACAAATTTGGAAAGCAGAGAGAGCATAACCACTAAGGTTCTGGTTAGCAGAGCATCAGTGAGACAGTTAGGCATCACACAGGGAACACATCCAGGGCACATACTTATGAGCACTGGGGCCCTGCCTGGCAGGGTCCTAGTGACACATAGACTAAAACAACATATATACAGTGAAATATGGGGGAAACATGCCAGGCAAGATGGTACTTTCCTACAGGTGGCAGAAGTGAAACTTGTTTTGAGAGTTGTGAAGGCCTGTTCCACTCCTCAAGACCAGATAAATAGTTGTCCCTTCTTTAATAAGGTGGTTATAGGCACCACTATTTGTGAGAATTGTGGGATGAAACGCCTATAACGACTGGTGAAATCAAGATTCTTTTTGACATCCTTAACATATGTAGACTTTGCCCATGAAAGAATAGTTTCTACCTTTTTGGGGTCCTTGGTAATGCCGCTGGGTGATAAGTGATATCTAAGAAACTCTACAGAGTCAGTGTTAAAGGTGCATTCTTCTAATTTGGCATACAGGGAGTGTTCACTTAAACGTTGCAGAATGGCCCTAATGTGCTAAGTGTATTCCTGCCTATTTTTAGAGACTATCAAGATATCATCTATATAGACAACAGTGCAGGCATTAAGGAACTCATGTAATACATCATTGTTTAAATATTGGAATGCCGCCGGGTGTTGCAAAACCCAAAGGGCATCACGGAGTATTCAAACAAACCGAACTTTGTCAGAAAGGTTGTCTTCCATTTGTCTCCTTCCTTGACACGGATCAGGTGATATGCACTATGCAGGTCTAGGTTGGTGTAAATAGTAGACACCCGGACTTGGGACAACAGGACCGGTATCAGAGGCAAGGGGTAACGATTTTTGATACTCACTTTATTAACCATTCTATAATCAACACAAGCCCCCAAATCTACAGATTTTTTTGCCACGAAGAAAAGAGGCAACAAATGGGAGAAGTAGAATGTCTTATAAACCCCAAATTGAACAACTCATCGAAATACTTGCACAGATATTGATTTCCGAGTTCAGTTAATGCATATATTCTACTGCAAGGACCGACTGCACCAGGAACTAGGTCTATCTGACAATCATGAAACCTATGGGGTGGCAACTGAGTTGCTTTGACTGGGTCAAAGACATCTTGGAAATCCTGAATATTCTTCTGGTAGAGTAGTGGTGTCATTGGTTGCGGCACAATGTAGGTGTGTAGGACACAACCTTCTTGATAGCATGTGGTCATGCAGAAGCGGGAGTCCAAGGTGACTGTTCGAGAAATCCAATCAATTTTAGGGTTCTGGCGTTCCAGCCAGGAAATACCAAAAATAACCCCAAAGGTGGGGGTATCCATTAAGTCAAAGATTGAATCTTCTGTACGCCCATTGTCATATACTATTGTTAACAGATTAGTGTGAAACCGAATCAGGCCTGATTACAAGGCTGAGTCATCAACTGCTCTAACTGGTTTGATATGGCCTTGGTAAAATGTGACTCTCCAGCTGGGCCACTAGTGCCAGATCAAGGAAGTTACCTGTAGCACCTGAGTCTATAAGCACTGGCAGACTTTGTCTATTCTGAGGGGCTAGAATGAAAGTTACTCTAATGGTCAGGTGTCTAGTTACATAGTTTAGGACATTAGTCAGGTATTGGGAGATTTGGTAAAGGGACCCTCCTGGAGAGGAAGATCTCAGTTCTCTCCGAGAGCATTAGTTTTCCTGCTGTAGCTCGGGAACACTGAAACTGGTGACAGCTTTTTTCTTTTTAGGTTTAACTGTGCAGTCTTGTGTGCAGTGACCGGATTTACTACACTATAGGCACAGATTGGCCTTATGGCGCTGTTCCTTCTCTTCAATAGATAAAGGACATCTAACACCCCCAATTTGCATAGGTTTTGGTTCCTGTGCTTTTTCTTTTTTATCTGTTGTTAAAACAACTACCTTGGGTTCACTCTGAGGACGTTCACATTGTCTTTCTCCTAACCAATGATCTAATCTCACTACTAAATTAATAAATTCAGCGCAATCTTCTGGTAATTCAACGGTATGGGATAAACTATTTTTTAAATCATCCGTCAGGCCTCTGTGAAAAAGTGAGGTATGTTTTTCTTCAGGCCATCTAGTCTCAGTAATTAACCGGTTGAAAGTAGTAATGTAAGTGAGAAGGTCTTTGGACTCTTGTCGTATATTGAATAATTTATCACAAGACTGAATAAAGACATGTTTCACAAACAATCGCGTTAGGGCTGTCTTAAAGGCAGAAAAATTATAAGATGGGATCACTGTTTTCAATAAGTGGAATAGGCCAATTGGTGGCAACAACACCTAGATAAGAAACTACAAAAGCTACCTTAGCAGCATCAGATGTACATAATGAGGTTTACACAAAAAATGCAATTCGCATTGGTTCATGAAAACAGCAAAGAGAGAGCTATCCCCAGTGAATTCCTCAGGGTTGGCCAACGTCACAGATAATTGAGTGGTCCCTGTTACATGTAGATTCTGGTCAGAGGGATTAGCAGGAATTGAAGTGGAGGGTTGAGAAACAACTTTTGGAGGATTAATAATGGGCCCTGGACCTGAGGGATCCCTCCATTGGGTGAAGGATGTGGAACATGTTAGGGTCTCCCTGAGCTCTTGATTCTCGGTTCACAATTTTAGGACTTGATCCTGTACATTTTGTATTAGAACTGGCAACTGCTCAATAGGGGTTAAATGATCTGAATCAGTTACAGACTTGTGATCTATGATGACTTAACCCCAAGGGAACTTTAATTTTGTGACTTGGCTTTCTGTTCTGTGCGAGCCACTCACCTGAATTCCAGGCATTCTGATGGGCCAATCCCGGTGGACTAACGTGACTGTGATGACGAGTACATTGCCCTCTTGGAAGTCCTCAAGGGCAAGGGGGGTTTGGGAAGCGAAAGAGAGAAAACTTCTGCTTCGTGGACTGCAGAATCAGACTGCTGGACCCTGGTCTGCGTGTCATGTTGGGCATTAGGACATCTGATTTCTCAAAATACTGGGTTCTTGGTTTTTAGAATTCAGGGCTGCAAAATAATTACTTCATTAATACATTGAACTTGCATAAAGTATTGCAAAATTATACATTGTTGACACATTGCGCATACGTTTCTCTAAGGCTGAACAAGCATCCTCCTCTTTTTACAATACTTTCAGAGTCTCTGAAGCAATGTCCAAATTAAAAAACAATCAACTTGACTAAAGGGCTTTTTTGTGTTCTGACTTAATCTCTTGCCAATAATAGTTTTGATAAACTTGCTCTATTTCCTATCTCCTAATTCTCAGGGGAATGCCTGTTACAGGAAATACATCTTTCTTTAATGTCTGTTTAGCAGTATCTTGGATTCCCACCCAAACGATAAATCATGCTACTCCTTATTATCATAAATTATTTAAAAGACAGAGGCCCTCATTATGAACACGGCGGTAAAAACCGCTATGTTCATGCTGGCGGTCAAAACACTGACCGCCAGCGTCCCCGGATCCACGCCGGCTGTATTATGAACATTCTTGTGGGAGGAGGGTGGAAACATTGTTTCTGCCCGTCGCCCCACAGGAAGGCCTGGCCGGGACATTGGTGGCAGCTCCACATGGAGCCACCGCCAATGCCTCTGTGCAGCGGGTGAAGCTGCACCCGTCGCACAGACCACTGCCTGAAAATCGGGCAGTGATCTGCGCGATGGGGCAATGCCCCGGTGCACCCCTTCTGCCAGCCTTTTCCTGGTGGGGAAACTCATCAGGGAAATGCTGGTGGCTGAGGAAACATTATCTGAGGGGTAGTACCGCTGTTTCCGACCGCCGCCAGGCTGCTTGACGGAGGCAGCCTGGCGGTGAGTGAGGGCTGCCGATGGCGGCCCTCATGGGGTTCTTTATGGGTGGTGTGGCCCGCCATGCCGGCGGGCGGTTTTACCCGCCACCGCCGGCATGGCGGGCCACACCGCCACATTCGTAATGAGCACCACAGGACTGTTTTATTTCATTTAAGCGATTAATTTTTCTTTACCTGGAAATGAAATTACTTGTTTGAAAATTTCAGAAGAACCCACCTTTTCACCTTTGATTTTTTCTCTCTTTTACAGGAAATACAGGATCATCAGCAGAAGACAGAAGAGGAGAGCCGGGACTCTGCAGGAAGCCAACCGGAGGGTGAGGATTGCTTGAAATCAACTGGAAGCTGGTCGGAGAACGAGGAACTTGACTTGCACTAGAACTCAACTGGGAGTAGGCTGGAGGACAAGGTACTTGACTTGACTGTAAATAGGTGAGCAGAGCAATATGTACGAAGCCAAGCAAGGCCTAAGCATTCTTAAATAATCAAATATGCCTTTCGGCAGTTGACTGCTTGTTAGGGAAATGAGGAATTATCCTCCTGATTGTGGCACTTGTTCAATACAAATCACATTGTGAAGAGCACATGTTTTGGCAGTTATAGTTGGAGCAGGTGGAATACAATGTGCATAATCAACAAGCATTGGTTATAATAAATGAGACATTTGACAAGCATTGGTTATTGCAAACTTGAAATTCAAGGATGTCATTAATATACCCAAATAAGTCTGAATGTTGCAAGCAACAGCATCTTACTGTAATCAAGCGCTTGGATGTGCTTTATCCCAAACAATCCCAACAGGAATTAGTTCTGATGAAATGTTCATGAGGGACAATTCTCTTTGGACCTTATCTGAGGAAAGATATGGTGTTAGAACTTCTTCCGCTGGCTCAACAGAAGAGAGTTCAGGAAGATAATGACCATTTATCAGGAGAAATAAAACAGTCACAAAACCAATCCATAACAGACTGGCAAGCAGTGTCAACAGTATCCACAGATAATACCATGGATAGACCAAATAGTTATTTTTCAGTCATATGTATAGCTTACATGTCTTTGAAAGAGCTTCAGTTGCATACGTAGATGAAGTTGTAATAAAGTCATCTTGGTCAATGAAGTAACCAGAAGCAGTCTGTGCAAACAATGGAACTGGTGCATTGCTGGTGGATGGATCCACTTCACGCACAGGTTCATAGTAGACGATGCTGTCAGTTTTTGTTGCACTGGAGTAATAGACAGCCACATCTTGGACAGTTCTTGTCAGTGAAATGGTAACAGGAATTAGCAGAAGCTCATTCACTACCCTCCCCATGCTCGAGGAGGCATTTGTAGCATTGTTGTAGATGCTGGTGTATTCAGAAGCGTTGTGGTTTCTTCTTTGAAGAGGTATATTCTGATGGGTGAGAGGGGATCGGGAACTACCGAAGGGATCTCAGGGTCTACTGTGAAACATTGGCCATATGGTGCAATTTGACATTGTCAATAGAGACAAATCTGTTCCATTTGGTACCTGGAAGCAGTGGTAGAATGACAGTTCTGGTGCCTTGAACTCCCAGGACTGGAACCGGTGCTCTGCAAGATGAGCCAAATTCCTTCTTCACAACAATCTTCTCACAAACCAGATCCCCAACTTTAGGAATCCAGCCTGTGCATGTTGTTGGCAATTCCCTTATTCCGAAGGTGGGAGCACTGATGGATGAATTGTCATGACAAAATTGTTGAAGCTCCTGCAAGACAATGAGACATTCATTTATGTCAAATGGTGTGTCTGCCACCACCCAAACCAGGGCCATTTATATCTGGGACATAACAAGGTATCCCTAAGAGGACCTCATAAGGAGTGCAACCCCAAGGACCGTCTTGGCAGATTATTTAGTGCTCTCTGGACCCCATATAGGTGATGAAGCCAAATGCAGCCTGAACCTAACACTCTGGCTGTTAAGGACTGCTTTAGGTCACCATTCCTTCTCTCCACAATAGAATTTTCCTCAGAATGATACGGGGAAGAGTAATGGAGTTCAATACCCATTGTCCTCATGATGTCCCTGAATGCCCTAGAGGCAAAAGCAGGGCCCTGGTCTAACTGAAATGTGGCAACCGCATGTGTAATGATAAAGACCAGCAAGTCTTTAATAACAGTTTGAGCGTCAGCCGAATACTGTGGCCATTCCCACAAAAATCACCATCGACTAAGATGTATTTGTATGCACCATCAGGTTCTAAGGGATCACAATGGTCAAGGTACACACATTGTAGTGGACTATTGGCCTCTAAGAGGGATGTCTGCGTTGGGCGTTTGATGTCCGAGCCCTTTATTTGGTGGCAAATGTCACAGCAAAGGACAAATTGCTTGGTCTGTTTGTATAGACCCAGGCACCAGAAATGTTTCTGTAAAAGTGATATTGTGGACGCGACACCAGCATGAGCAGATGCGACACCCTCAAGCGCTGCTTTGATGAGATCTAACCTCTGGTCTTGGTTGGGAATCATTCAATCTCCCACCCCAGGACTTGTCGCAAAGGCAACATTCTGAGCACTGATAAGGAATATTTTGTAGGCTATGCTTATGGAAGTGGCTTGTCTTCGGCCAAAGCTTTCATGGCACCCTGAATCTCTTTATCCAATCTTATGTGAAAAAGAGTTACTGCAGCAACAGAAGCAGTAGCTATGGCTGATTTGACCACTTCATCAGCCAAGTGTATGTACATGAGCATTTGGTAGCTTATCCTTTTGATCAGCCAGCCTCCCCCACAGGTTTCTGTGTTTTATGGTGTTCCCCTTTGAGTCTCTGAAGCCGTTCAACCGCCAATGATTGAAATAATCATTGTAGGAGTAGACACAGTAGTACGAATCACAGACAATCAATATGAGCTGTTCTGGATCTGTATGTTCCAATGCCAGGAGAAGAGCTTTAAGCTCAAGCAAATGAGCGGTGCAGTCCCCCAGGGTCTGTGTGTATGTATATTTGGGGTAGAATACACCATCCTTCATCACTCTGCTCACAGTTGCCCATGCTGCTGAGTATTGATGTTTCCTACCTACAGCTGGTTGTGCTGAACCATATGTGTAAAGGACAGTTTGGTATCTGTCAAGTGGCAAGATGTTAGTAGGTGCGGGGTACACCTGTTCGTATTGAATAAATTCTTGTGTTTGAAGTTTTGGGTCAAAGATGTAGTCAACATCAGTGGCAGTCAGGGAGGTTGCCCGTTAAATCCAACGTGGATGTAATGCTTTAGCATTTGGAATGCTTGCTTTGGTGACAGCCTCTAAAGCCGGCTCCGGGGTAACAACAATGAGGGACAAGCGGCCTCTCCTTAATGTCAGCCATCTGTGCAGCAGTCAGAATTTTTTCTATGGGTGAAAAGCGTTTTTCAGTGTTTGAGAACAAATGTGATTTGTATGCTGTAGACACTGTGTCGCCTTCATTAAATGTGACGTAGGTGAACCCAATGGCATATGCAATTATTCTGACGACCAAATGTGTTTTGTCGTCACATGTGTGTAAGTCTTTTGCTTCTAGCATGTCTTGCTACATTGCATGTGTGTTCAACCGTCCAGTGTCTGCTTGAGATATCTGGGTGAATTAAATCACAGAGACGTTTTAATGCTTTGGGCATAATCTGGAATGTATGTTCTGCCAAAGTTAAAAACCAAGTAGTGACTGTAGTTTCTTGATTGCAATTGGTGGTTGAAGTGCATTTGTATTGTGTTTGTGCGTTTATAGTTGTTTTAAGTGTCTGTAATCTAAGACTATTCTATATGAATGGTCTGGTTTTGCAATGTGGAATAACGGGTTATTAATTGCAGAGACGTAGGGCTCTTTTACTCTGTGGTACTCGAGCTGAGTGAGGATCTCTCGCACTGGAGCTTCAGCCTCATGTTTAACAGGATACTGGGGCTGAGGCTCAGGTGTAGACCTAATAGCATTACACGGCAGGGGGAATCCTTATCCCACCCTACGTGATTGCAGTGCAGCGTGGGTGCCTGCACCAAAGCCCAGTCAACAGCGTAGGCTTCTTTTACCACAGCTGGAACAAGATCTGAGAATGAGGACAATATGACATCTTCCCCATGTGGGAGTTTGAGGATGTGCTCGGGTGACCAGTCTTCTTTTGCCAATAGGATATCACAATTAAGTTCTTACCAAAATATAACACTAATAATGTGCTCTATGTCCCCCTCAATTTGAATGTTTAAATTATAAATCCTGTTGGGTGGGAGGACGCGCCTGTCTGCTGTCTCAACTACAAGAAAGTTGTTAGTTGCTGTCACATCTTTCAGACTCTGGCGACATATCATGGCTTCTGCCGCGCTGTCCAGCAGGGTCACTGCCCACATCTCGTTCCTCAGCAATGTTCTCAGGTTTGCTGGCATGTTTTATTGAAAATGCTGCCACTTTCTTCTTTTTGAATTGTGGCTTATGTTGTGAGGATTTTTCCTCTTTCTTGTCTGAGGAATGCTGGAAGTCTTATTTCTGTTTCACGTTTTCAGTGTGTTGCTCTGACTGGCCCACTCTCTCACTCCATCTGTCCAGCGTGTCCTGAATGGATCATGAGGGACGTTTATCAATGTATCTGTCATGAGCCTTTAAGGTTTCTCTATTTCTGAGATTCTATCACCTCTCGGTGCTCTCCGGAATGCAGAGAGTCTGCTTTCTGACTTCTTCTTTTGTTTTTGTTTATCCCGGCCTTTTTTAGAACCCTCTTGTGCTTGTTTAGTACCGTACTTCGAGGTGGTACTCGGAATTTCAGGCTTCTTCAGCTTAACTCCCAAACTATTCCGTTCTATACTAGTATATGTGTTGGAAATAATTTTCAGTAGTTGACGCTCCTGTTCCAATTGTGGAATCTTCTGGAGCTGCTGGCGTAAAGCCAGCGCTACCGCTTACCCTTTAATGTTAATTAGTATTATTGAGAAGACTGTGTCAAAATTACGCATCAGTTTCATCCCCAAATATACGGCTCGAGCAGCCGGGTGATCATTTTTACTTTATTTTAACACTTCCAGCAAGTCGGCAAGTGTCAGAGTACCATGCGTGGTAATGTAAATTGCAGTGAAGACTGTACCCCATGTGGCACAGTCCTCCACTGAGGGAACCATTGCGAATGGCAAGCACATTTAAGAATTCTATGTTTATCGTGGGCTATTAGATGTTGTATTAAAACGTGTCTGACATTTTCTGGAATGTTTATGGCATTAGCCATGTGGAGTAATGGGTACAGAGAAGGAACACCAAATAGGGAAAGATCCTTTTAAAGGTTCAGGCTCGAACAACCTACAGCCTAATTAGGTGTTCCCTATTCAGCTGAGGAGGATTACCCCTAACACCATGGACGTCTCAGTATAATGGTACTTAGGGTGCCTACTGTTTGTGAGACAGAGATACTCAGGATATCCGTAAATTATTGTCAAAAACACCATCATTGGTTGCACCATGTTGTAATTGGACTCTCGCTCCTTAGCAAGACTGCTGGTTTAGGGGTGACAGGGCTTTTGTTTGTAGGTGACAGTCACTCCTACAAGTCACAACTGTCGGCCCAATCCTGCTGGCTCACAAGCAGTACCACACCAAACTTAGACAGTAAAGGTCATTTCTGGCAGCCTTACTCATAGCCTCTAGATTAGACCTCTCAGGGAAATTGTGGTGGAATGGAAGTTACCCTTTTCTCTCATTAGTAACAAGTCTCATACACATATAGGCAATGAAGAAGATGCAGGAGAGTTTTCAATATATTTAGTGAAAAGACTGCAATCTACGATAAAATGCATGTGCTGCAAAGATTAGGATTATGAATAATAATAAAAGCAGAGCTGTGAAGATGAGAGTTGTGAATATGAAAACCCTCACCATCTTACAATTAACATGAGATATAAAATTCTTAACTAAGAAAACCTAATCTCTACCCTAAAGAGAGCTAGGTGTAATAAACCTAATCTGCCAGTACCATCTCCATGAGAAGCGCCACCCCCCAACCCTTGTTACCTTGGAATGAGATCTCTAGGTCAGACTCTGTGGTGACACAAAGGCTGAGTTCTGCAGCAAGGTGACGTGTAGCGTAGATGGCATCTGGGAAGAACCCCTCCAATGACCCTGTCCATGTGAGGTGTATGTATATGGATCATGTAGGATACCTGACACAGGTATGTTCCTAAACAACTGATAATGTGGCAGACTTGTGTCGGCAATTGCATAAACAATCCCTAACAAGTGCACATGATGTTCCTATCACACGTAAGTGAGAAAGGGACATAATGTTAACACCTACATGTATCACTGATAGTGACACCAATAATGATGGCTTCTCAAAATGGCACTGATAGTGAAAATCAAAACTTCTTATAAAATGCAAGCACATGGCGAAAGCTAAAAGAAATAATGAAATACTTGGAATAAAACAGAGCATGCTATGTAGGTGAAATGTCACTAGATGACGGGGACACAGGCCTGCAAGCCAGAGGCTAAGCTGACTCCTGTGTCCCAAGGGGAACTAAAATGGATTCATCACATGGTGTTGTCCATGAAGTCTTGAACAAGTCTCCCTTGAATAGATAGCAAGCAAATGGTTTCTAACTCCAACAGGTTGATGTGGAGTTTAGCCTCTGCTGGAGACCAGAGGCCTCTGATACCCACTTCTCCTAGATGGCTGCCCCAGTCAGGAATCAATGCATCTGTCATCACTGTCAGCTTTGGGTGAGGAAGGGATAGGGGTCTGCCGCTGACAAAATTGTGGTACTGTAGCCACCACTGCAGACCTATTGCAGTCTCCTCTAAAATCTGGACTAGTGTGTAGACGTCTGCTATATATTTCTGCATCTTGGATGTTAGATCCCACAGTAGAGCCTGCTTATGTCATCTGGTGTGCTTGACCAGCAGGATGCAGGAGGCCATCAGCCCCAGCAGCATCAGAGTGAACCTCACTGAAATCCAGGCATAAAGTGGAAACTTCAGGATCATAGCCCAAATATCCTGGACTCTCGGCTCTGGGAAACAGGCACAAAACTGCACCATGTCCAGAATGGCTCTGATGAAATGAATAGTCTGAGAAGTAATCAGGTGTGACATTAGAAAGTTTATAATTAGCCCCAGTGATGTGAGGAGGTTTGCTGTAGTCTCGAGGTGATTGATGACTGCCTGGGGTGAGTCCGCCTTCAGCAGCCAGTCATCGAGGTAGGGAAGACTGATTTCCCCTACCACCTAAGACGAGCTGCGACAACCGCAATCAACTTTGTGAACATCCGAGGTGCATCGGTGAGGCCAACTGCAAGCACAGCTAACTGAAAATGCTTGTGACCCACTGCGAACTGCAGGTAACACCTGTGGGCCCACAGGGATGTGAAAGTAATTGTTCTGCAGGTTCAACACCACCATCCAGTCTCCAGGGTAGAAGGTAGACAAGCCCTGAGTCAAAGTGATCATCTTGAATTTGTCTTTTTTCAGGAAGGCATTGAGAGGGCACATATCCAGGATAGGATGAAAGCCTCTGTCCTTTTCAGAATTAATAAGTACTGGGAATAGCAACCGTGGCCTACTTCTGGCATCAGCACCCTCACTTTGGCCTCTTTTGGCCAAAAAGGCCAGCACTTTTGATGCAACAAGGACAGAAGGCCCTCTGTCAGCCGTTCTTACAATGGTGGCATGAAAGTCAGGATCTCTTTGAAACAGGAGGATATAGCCCTGCCAATCCATTTTTAACACCCACTTGTCTGAGGTGATGGACTGCCACCCTGACAGGAAATGCCGGATCCTGCCTCCAACAGGGTGATCGAGTGCCAGAAAGGGTACATCAAAGAGGCTTGGGGAGTGCAGTAGTCAGAGGGGTGGTGGGCTGTGCTGCTCACTGCCCCTGTTTTCTCGGTGACCTAGGAAATCCCTTGCGATGGTCACAGATTGCCTGGCATGGCTGATGGGCCGGCAGTGTCTGTTAATGTTGAAATTCTCTGCCTCCACGTTTAAATCATTAAGGTTGCTTGGACTGAGGCATAAAGTATTGGAGGACCTCAAATTCCTCAATGTAATAGTCTGAGACAATATTGTACAGGCAAATAGGAACTTTTCCAAAGAGTATATTATCTTTGGTGCATAATACCTTAAACGTGATCTTTTACTGTACAAGAAGACAGTGAACACACTTCAATAGCAAGTGAGATGAGAGTGTGCATTTTCAGATTTGGAAGACTTGTTAACATGAATGGAGCTTAGAGCCCCATCACTGCTTACAATTACTTCATTGTCACTTTTATTTGGTGGTCCCTGATTGGTTAGTGAATGCCTGTTTCACTTACTCTTCGCTTGGTTCTCCCTTCCACGGAGCATGGTCCAAGTAGTGATTTCTAGTTATTTGAGAAGTGACCTGTCATGAATCGTAGAAAGGGGCTGTGTGTCCGGAAGGCTAGCTCTCATTTCTGTTCCCAAGCCTCCTTACGGGAAGACCGGGAGAAAGAAGCTGTTTACCAGCCTCGTATTTTTCAATGTGTACATCTTTCTACCCATAGACGGATTTCAAGTTTATAAATATCAGCCTCTGCCATAAAGACATTCAGGAACATATGCTTGGAGGTAGGGCACTGAATGAAGCTGGCTAGCAGAACAGCAAGGTGGAGAGAAGGGCAGACAACAACTGTTAGTGCATCTGGCCTTAATAAGTACACATACAAAGGGACGTAAATAGGTCGACAAACCTTTTGACTACGCTTAAGATGTTCCCACCATATATCCTGTACATGCAGATCAATAATCAATAATAATCAATAACATTAGTAATCAATTGGAGTCAGTTATTGTCACACACCCTGACCTTGCAGTCATGAATAACCATACCTTTATGTAAAAGTTAGAACATTTACTTCCCTATATTAACAACGCTAATGCAATGTAGATTAATATCAAAATCAATTGATAAACATACAGAACCAACACTGGCTGACCAAAGCTACAAAAGAACCGCAATGTAATTAAAGCTTGAACTACTACTCATTCTTAAATTACAGTACAAATTAATAGCAAGAACAACTGCTCATGCGATATTACATACATTTAGATTCAGCAAAGGAAACACATCAGCTGTTATTTCAAGTAGCGAACTTCATCAGTGACCTCCCTAAATAACATCAGATTGGAATTGGCATATTGCGTTTCATGCTAAACATTTTAGTCAACACAAATTTCGAAAAACATCTAACTATGGCTCTATCAAAATAGAGGTTGGTACCTAGAAACAAAAGCAAATAGACATAGCAAACAATATCATAGTGAATATACCAATCCTTAGTTTGGATCAGCAAGCTGTGACAGTCTTTGTCATCAGGACATCAGTCTGGTCAGCAAGGCATCAGGATTCAGCATCAAAGTTCAGAAAAGGCAAAAAGTCTTTAAGCAGTTAAGTTAAGCATGGCTCTTCTCAAGACGGAAAATGGGCAAAATGGGATAAACTCTCTAAAAGAATGGAGAGAATCGCTTCTCTCCTCTTGGAGAAGGCTGGCTAAGTTAGATTCCCTAAAACTAATTCCCAAGTCCCTATTAGTTCAAGAATCGCATGTTCACACATGTCCAATAAAACTAAAACTTCAAATCTGCAAATTGTACTAGTACATGGTTCACATGTTGATGATTGGCTACTTTCGAACTGTTCTCATCATTCGGCTCACCAGGCAACAATATTGTTGCAGTTTATACTCCAGTCAGAGTCTCCATTGTATTCTCCTGAGAAAGTCAGTCTTACACACATTACATAAAACAATATTGCATTAGCTAGTACAGCATCTTCTAGCAGGCAGTTCTCATGAGAAAGACTTTCAGCTACAAGCACATAGACATTACATTGGAAAATCACAATTTAATTCTCTAAACATACATTTTAATAAACGCCTAAGAAATACAGCTTGACATGAGGCCGTGCAACTAGGCCAAGACCTTCGCTAAGTTAGAGCCTACAATTAATAAAGCTAATACATAATGCACAACCCTTAATATGACATATTACTACATTAATCAAACATAAGCTCCACATTTCATTTCAATAAGCCATTACTAAGTGCACTTCGTGAACATTGGTGGCCACTCACTTGGTCACACTTTCAAATGTGTGCATTATTTTCTCTACATTATTTCATTTTCTATGCAAATTCAACACTGAGACTACATGAATATTCATTATTAATTTCATTAATAAAATCAGGGTTAACAATCCCTCCGCTGATGTCTAAATGTGTCATCACACCAAACCTTCACTCACAAATTTTTGCTTCTGCTAAAATTCTGTCATCTCTACCCCTTCAAATTTTCGTTCCCTTTTCAAATTTTCCCAAACAATGTTTCTCTTTTCTTTTCTTCCCTCCTCTGATTATTCTTTGTCTTCTTTAATCTAATTCTTTTACACAATTAACATATTCCCTATGATTCAATTATGCAAATCACAATAATTAATATCCCTTGTATTATTTTCAATAATATCCCTTTCCCAATGTTTCTGAGCCAATTTCCTACTGAAGCAAATCCCTTGCCAAGTTTCTCCCAAACACCTGGTTCTCTCAAATCAGCACTCTCATTAGTCAGATTAGTAAGTAAGCTTCTAATTTCTTTACTATTGTCAGGAATGAAAGAACAGCAATGCCCAGAATTAAGTATTTTGCAAACTCCACCATCCTTGCTAAGAGAATGTCTAACGCAAGCCGGTTCTGAAGACTCATAGCTCTTTCAGCAGCCAATTTAGTATCTTTCAGGGTCGTGGCTCCTGAAAAATTTATCACCATGTTATCCACAATAGAAGACAACTTTCAAATCTTTATTGAATTCAGAACACCACCTACTGAAGGTTGTATTGATCCAAATATATCTCCCACTATACCAGAAGGAGACTCTCTCTTTTCTTTCATGTGATGTAACTCAGTCACTTTCGGAAATTTCTTTAAATCATCAAGTTGGAAAATCTTTGGGAAAACTATTCCCAAGTAACATGTTCCATACCATCCTCTTGGAAGATGGTAATAAGCATTAGGCCCACAGATGTAATCTATGCCAGGAATCAGTGGATCTTGACCATTCAACATAAATATCCATTTGCTCTGGAACAAAAGACATGTCTTCATTCACTCATTCCCACAAACAAAGTGTCAGTGTGAGATTTAGGCCTATATACACAAAGCTTCCCTACATGATGTGCATCTAAAGCTAATTTCCCATGTGTTTTTATTGCACTATAAGCATAATCATTTGTGTAAGTCCTTTTCTCTAAGTAAGCTTTTTTTAAAATTTCTCTTTCAATGCCTTTCTCCTGTCACCGGTGTGATCTTAGAAGCTCTTTTCTAAAGGTATAAGCAAGCATGTCAGGTTATTCGTGTGCACATAAGTGGTGCTAAAAGTTAATCTAGGCTCAAAGAAACCTCTAACTAATACTATGTCATTATCCTTAGTTACTCTACTGAGATACCTAATTATGGGGACAAACGAAAACACCACATCATGGTTGGAATAGAAGTACTGAATGTACTCCTGGTTATAGAATCTTGTTAGTAACAGACTACAACTTATCCTATAAGTAAAAGGCAAACTATGATAAGTAACTCTTTCGACTGATGAACAAATCTGCGTACACACAAAGCAATTCTTTGAATTCATCATCTCAACATACTCACTCAGCAAGCGATAGAAGACTTTAGAAGAAAGTGCCCCTTGTGCATTACCTAAGTGTAGATATTTCTCATCTAACCTAAACTTCTCTATTGCTGTTAAGCAGTAGTTGTCTCTAATGATGAAGTATGGTTGGCTCCCTTTTTGTCAAGAACAGTCATACCCATAATCAATATCACAATCAATATCACACACACAATTGCCAAACCAATACTCATATATTTACAGCACCTGTTCTTCCTACCCTGCTGGCTAATGTTATTCATGATCTGTAAAGGATCAGAAAGCAGAAGATTTAGAAAAATTGCAGCAAAAACCAAAAACAAAAATCTTCTTTCAGCAGTTATTTATAGCTCTCAGTCTCACTTCCAGGATCCTATTTCTCAAAAATCGGTAAACTTGTCAAAATCAGTTTAGCAGCATGTCAAAATCAGGCTTCCAAAAGTCAAATCAGGTTATCAAAAGTCTTTTCCAGATGCTTTTCAATAGTCTCTTTCTCTTTGCACTTTTTCAGATTATCTCAACAGTTCAGTTCATTAGCTTCCTTCAAGTGCCATAATATTGACCTGGAATGTCTTGATCAAAACAAAAAGATAAAAATTGTTTCTGCCATTCACTTGTAGTTGCATACACTCATTCAGGACCTGCGTACCTTCGACTTGCGATTCTCTTTCTTTTCAACTTTCGATTAACATTCAATTCTCCCTCACTTAGATCCTCTTTCCTGGTTGTATCTACTTCTTCTTCTATTGTTGTCACAACAACTGTTTCCTTCCTCTTTGCTTGTGACTCCGGCCACTTAGCTCCTTTCAGTGGACCCTTGGGCAATTGTTAGGGTTTGTACACAGCAAAGAGCATGTCCCCTCTCACTGCACTAGTGGGTTCTGTAATAGCTCCCTTTTAAACTTACTATTCAAAGCCTTTCTTGTTATCTCACCTTCCCCCCCCCCCCTAGGCTTCTGTGTATGTTGTTTAATGTGCTGTTTTGTTTACACATTGGGCCTTGCTTTTACCAAGGCTTCTTTAAAACACTCCTCCCTAGGCCATGTGTTAATCCAACTCATTTGCATAATAACTGAAACTCTGCACACCTTTCAAGAACATGTGCAGCATGTGAGGACCACACCCAGCTCTTCAAACCACACCCAGCTCTGCACACCTTCCAAGAACATGTGCAGCATGTGAGGACCACACCCAGCCCTTCAAACCGCACCCAGCTCTTCGAACCACACCCAGCCCTGTCTATAAAAGGCATCCCCCGAGCCTCACCCAGTGCTTGTGCTCGTCTACCTCCCGCTTACCTGAGAACAGATCCCTCGGCGCTGGCACTCCTGCTCTTTACAGACTTTCTTTGACTTCAATTGGCGCAGCTGCTGGCTCTTCCTTCTTCCGGTTTCCGGTTCCTCCTTGCCTCAGCCTCTCTCCTACGAGTAACCTTCAAAAGAGAAAGAAGACAAGGTTAGACTGATCAGTATCTCTTGCCAGCAACAAGTAAGTGCAAAACTTTTTATTACCTGAGGGAGCTTTGACGGCAATTTCTGGATTCGTGTATAGACAGTTTGAGGCGAAGTGCCTTCCACGAGCATTGTGATTAAGGCTCTTTGTTGCAGGATTATTTTGCAGGACTTTGTGAAGCGGACATTGTTTTTTTTCATGGAACTTTTGGGAATCGAACAGTGGAAACCATTGACAGCAAGGAAAACAGTAAATCAAGGACTTGCACAAATTACATGCTGTATTTTGATGTAAAAGTACAGTATTTGTTTTATAAAAGATTCTGGAAATATGCGAAAAGTGAGTCTGCTATTGGGAATTTAGGCTTTAGTTATATTATGATGAATGTTTGATATTGGTAATTCTGATAACGGTATTTGTTTAATTTTTTAGAAGCTTAACAGTAATAGAAAACACATCCCAGAGCAGTAACACATTCCAAACCTGGAAACTAGAGACCAGGATCCAAGAGGTACTTTTAGAAGAGAATTTCCAATAAATAAAGGGATAGTCAGGAACCCATTTAGGAATAGGTTGCACTTATCTGTTCTTTGTTTATGTTTCATTAGGCACCAGTTTCTACAGAAGTCAGAAAGGGCCGCAGATTTGTGCAGCACTTCAACAGTGGAAACGCAAGAACGGTGTTGTCTCTCTTTTTTTTATTTTATCCACTTCCCCCCTTCCCTTGAGCTTCTGTTCTTAGTGCACTGTTTTAAAAACTAGTGTGCTGGAACAAGCAGTTTCAGGGTGGGGTCGGATTGTCTTCAACCTCCATCAGAACTGAACAAGAACTCAGGTGAGCTGGGCTTTGACAGAAGCACAAGCCTTAAAAAAAAAATTTCAGTTCTGGTGGACGATGAATACCGGGGAAGAAATAGAGGGCATTGACGTCACGGATATGGCGCAGGCCCTAAATGAGGACTTGGCTCATAATGAATCAGTGTCTGGCATCTTGCAACATATGCAAGAGGAAATAGAGAGATTAAAGATGGAGAATACCTCTTTAAAACAGGATTTAAGCAGGTATAAATTTAGGGGATCTCAGTGGAACACAGCTTCTACGCCTTTGTTTAAAACCTCCTCAGAGACAGGGGCGCCATCAAAACATACAACTTTGCCTTCCCCAGTTGAGGTTACTGTTAATGTTCCTAATGTTGTGCCCTTAGCAGCACCTGAACGTTTTCATGGAGATAGTAACAAATTCCATGTTTTTATCAATCAATGTCAATTACACTTCATTTGTAAGCCACAACAGTTCCCTACTGATGATACGAAAGTGGCATTCGTCTTGTCTTATTTGGGTGGCACAGCAGCCAATTGGTCAATTCCTTTCGTGGATAGAGATGATCCCATCCTCCATAATTGGAATCAATTTAAACGTACCATGACCAGCCTTTTTGCAAAACACACTTTCATGCAGGCAAGTGATAATGAGCTTTTAAATCTTAAACAAGGTAACAAGGATTTATTGACCTATCTCACTAGTTTTAATCGTTTACTCACCGAGACACAGTGGCCAGAAGAAAAGCGTGTCTCCCTTTTTTATAAAGGTTTGAGAGACGAGTTAAAAGACGCGCTGGCTCATATCGTTGATTTGCCAAAAGACTATTCAGACTTTGTAGATTTAGTTGTGAAATTAGAACATAGACTAGGAGAAAGAAAGAGAGATAAATACAAACTGGAATCACGGTTAACTTTTATTAGACACGAGAAGAAAGACACAGATAATAAACTCCCTGAACCAGAGCCTATGCAAATAGGGACACTCAGAGGTCCACTCACATCAGAGGAAAAAGAAAGAAGGAGAACATTTCAATTATGTTTATATTGTGGCAGGGCAGGTCACTTTGCCAGAAAATGTCCAGTAAAGCCTAAAACTCCACGAAAGGGTGCTGTTTCCTCCACCTCCTCAACTGAATCGGGAAACGATTAAGCTCGACAAGGGGAGAGGTTACTTGTTCGAGAAAACATCTTAATCAAACCTCTAATGCTGCAGCCTTCAGGGTACCGCACATACCTAGACATTTCATAATTCAGGTCGTTTTAATTGTTACTACCCAAGTGAGGCATTCTCTCCCTGTCCTACTGGACTCAGGCGCGACAGGAAATTTTGTGGATAATAAGTTAGCTGAAATCTTAGGACTTCCTATGTGCCTAAAGCCTTGTCCAGAAGCAGTATGTGCAGTGGATGGGTCAGAATTGACCTCTGGATTAATCACAAAACAAACAAGTCCACTTGTTATGGTCTGTCAGAACGGGCACACAGAGGTGATTAGCTTTGATCTGATAGATACTCCTAATTTTGGTTTGATTCTCGGGGTACCCTGGTTAACAACTCATAACCCAAAAATTGATTGGGTGAATAGAACTGTTACTTTGGATTCCTCTTTCTGTAGAACCAATTGCTATCAAGAAGCAGGTACAGAACAGAGCACAGTATTACACTGTGCTAGTGTTACACAAGATGAACCAAGTCTCCCTCCTGAATATTCTGACTTTAAAGACGTCTTTGATCCAGTAAAGGCTAGTGTGCTGCCCCCACATCGATCTTATGACTGCCGTATAGATCTTATCCCAGGGGCCCCTTTACCTAATAACAGAGTATATGCTTTGACTGACGAAGAAACCAAATACTTAAGAACCTACCTAGATGACCTACTACAGTCTGGGTTCATCCGTCATTCCACATCTCCAGTGTCATCTCCACTCTTTTTTATCCCGAAGCCGGATAAATCCCTGCACGCGTGTATCGATTATAGAGGACTAAATAAGGCTACAATAAAGAATAAATATCCTCTTCCTCTAATACCTGTGTTGTTGGATCAATTAAGACATTCTACTGTATACACTAAACTAGATCTGCGGGGAGCTTACCACCTGGTCCGAGTAAAAGAGGGGGATGAGTGGAAGACAGCTTTCAAGACAAAGTTTGGTTTATTTGAGTACACAGTAATGCCCTTTGGGTTATGTAATGCCCCTGCAGCCTTTCAGTTCTTTATAAATGAGGTCCTACACGAATTCCTGGACGTTTGTGTCATAGTATACATAGACGACATCCTCATTTACTCTAAGAACTCAGAAGAACATACCCAACATGTTCGTGCAGTATTATCAAAGTTAAAAGAAAATCATCTTTTTGCTAAGTTAGAAAAGTGTACTTTTAATGTCAACAAGGTGGACTTTTTAGGATACTGCCTGTCACCTCAAGGAATAACTATGGATGTAAAGAAAATCAGTGCTATTGCTGATTGGCCAGAACCATCCCCTGTAAAAGATATTCAGAAATTTCTGGGTTTCGCCAATTTTTATAGGAGGTTTATTGCACATTTTGCAGACATTGCAGCCCCAATAACTACCTTGTTGCGGAAAGGGCAACGATTTCTTTGGACTGATGAGGCGGCACACGCCTTTCAACTCCTAAAACAAAAGTTCACTTCAGCCCCAATTCTGAAACATCCTGATCCTGACTTGCCCTTTTTTGTTGAAGCGGATGCTTCACAAGTAGCTTTAGGAGGAGTTCTCTCTCAACGAGATGCAGTAGATGGCCAGTTACATCCTATAGCCTTCTATTCCAAAAAGTTATTACCAGCTGAACAAAATTACACTGTGGCTGAAAGGGAACTACTAGCTATCAAAGTAGCCTTTTCAGAATGGAGGCACCATTTAATGGGAGCCAAGTACCCAGTTACAATCTTTTCTGACCATAAGAACCTACAGTTTTTTGGATCACTTAAAGCACTAACACCACGTCAGATGCGCTGGTTAAATTTTTTTACCACATTTGACTTTGTTATAACCTATAGACCAGGTGCACAACAAATTCAATCTGATGTGTTATCTAGATACGGACATACCTCAGACATGAAACAAGATAAAATAGGAGAACCCATTATTCCTCCCCAAAAGTTGTTGGCACCAGTACAACAGAAGGATTTCATCACAGATCTATATAATGCACACATGCAAATAGCACCTCAGGATTGGTTAAAGGATTCCCATAACACAATACAACAAGGTTTATTGTATCACGACAACATGCTGTTAGTGCCCACCTCTGAATTACAAACACAGGTGATAATTTGGCATCACGCCTCACCGTTGGCAGGTCATCCTGGTTGGGTAAAAACCCTGGAAAATGTGCAAAAACACTTTTGGTGGGACACTATAAGAAAGGACATTAAGCAATTTGTCACTACCTGTCCAATTTGTGCAAGACATAAATCTTCTCATAAGGCTCCTGACGGCTTGTTAATACCAATGCCAACACCCAAACAACCTTGGCACACTGTGAGCGTAGACTTTATTGTAGGTTTACCACCTGTAAAATCCTTCACAACAGTGTTGGTTATAGTGGATTTTTTATCTAAAATGGCACATTTTGTACCATTACGGAAATTACCCACGGCGGCAGAATTTGCCGATATTTTTATAAGGGAAATTGTGCGTTTACATGGTTTGCCAAGCAAAGTGGTGTCAGACCGAGGGAGCCAGTTCAACTCCAGA
Organism: Pleurodeles waltl; assembly: GCF_031143425.1. Lineage (NCBI taxonomy): Eukaryota > Metazoa > Chordata > Amphibia > Caudata > Salamandridae > Pleurodeles > Pleurodeles waltl. Next base: position 685,451,912 of record NC_090447.1, read on the forward strand.
TTTTGGAAAAAATTATGTGAAAAACTGAAAATAGATGTGGCCTTATCCACTGCTTTCCACCCAGAGGCAGATGGACAGACTGAACGACTGAACCAAACCTTACTTCAAACGCTACGTTGTTTATTGGCTGATTATTCTAGTGAATGGTTGGAAGCTCTTCCTGTAGCAGAGTTTGTTTATAATAATACTGAGCATTCAGCTCTACTTTGCTCACCATTCTATTTCTTGCAGGGGTATCATCCAAGAGCTATACCCATTTTGTTAGAAGATTCCCTGTTGCCTACAGCAACGGATAGACTAACGAGGTTAGGTGACATACAAGACAAAGCCAGGAAACATTTATTAAAGTACAAGGAAAGCATGAAAAGACAAGCAGACAAACACAGGTCTGAGGCCCCAATGTATAAAATGGGTGACAAGGTATGGCTCTCCACAAAAAACCTAAACATAGAGGGATCCCGAAAGCTGCAACCACGTTTCATTGGACCCTTTAGTATAACTGCCATAGTAAACCCGGTAACAGTAAAATTAGATTTACCAAAAGAATATCCAGTACATACTACATTCCATGTGTCCTTGCTTAAGCCGTACAACTCAAAAACCCGACCTGAACCACCACCTCCACCCATACCAATTAAAGGAAATCTGGAATATGAAGTGAAAAGCATAAAAGACTCAAAAATAATTAGTGGACGTCTGTTTTATTTAGTAGAATGGAAAGGATATGATGAATCTGAGAATTCATGGGAACCAGCATCATATGTACATGCCCCACAGCTGATTAGACGGTTTTATTTAAAAAATCCAGGAAAACCCCGTCCTGTAGGAGGGCCTTTGAGGGGGGCAACTGTTAGGGTTTGTACACAGCAAAGAGCATGTCCCCTCTCACTGCACTAGTGGGTTCTGTAATAGCTCCCTTTTAAACTTACTATTCAAAGCCTTTCTTGTTATCTCACCTTCCCCCCCCCCCCTAGGCTTCTGTGTATGTTGTTTAATGTGCTGTTTTGTTTACACATTGGGCCTTGCTTTTACCAAGGCTTCTTTAAAACACTCCTCCCTAGGCCATGTGTTAATCCAACTCATTTGCATAATAACTGAAACTCTGCACACCTTTCAAGAACATGTGCAGCATGTGAGGACCACACCCAGCTCTTCAAACCACACCCAGCTCTGCACACCTTCCAAGAACATGTGCAGCATGTGAGGACCACACCCAGCCCTTCAAACCACACCCAGCTCTTCGAACCACACCCAGCCCTGTCTATAAAAGGCATCCCCCGAGCCTCACCCAGTGCTTGTGCTCGTCTACCTCCCGCTTACCTGAGAACAGATCCCTCGGCGCTGGCACTCCTGCTCTTTACAGACTTTCTTTGACTTCAATTGGCGCAGCTGCTGGCTCTTCCTTCTTCCGGTTTCCGGTTCCTCCTTGCCTCAGCCTCTCTCCTACGAGTAACCTGCAAAAGAGAAAGAAGACAAGGTTAGACTGATCAGTATCTCTTGCCAGCAACAAGTAAGTGCAAAACTTTTTATTACCTGAGGGAGCTTTGACGGCAATTTCTGGATTCGTGTATAGACAGTTTGAGGCGAAGTGCCTTCCACGAGCATTGTGATTAAGGCTCTTTGTTGCAGGATTATTTTGCAGGACTTTGTGAAGCGGACATTGTTTTTTTTCATGGAACTTTTGGGAATCGAACAGTGGAAACCATTGACAGCAAGGAAAACAGTAAATCAAGGACTTGCACAAATTACATGCTGTATTTTGATGTAAAAGTACAGTATTTGTTTTATAAAAGATTCTGGAAATATGCGAAAAGTGAGTCTGCTATTGGGAATTTAGGCTTTAGTTATATTATGATGAATGTTTGATATTGGTAATTCTGATAACGGTATTTGTTTAATTTTTTAGAAGCTTAACAGTAATAGAAAACACATCCCAGAGCAGTAACACATTCCAAACCTGGAAACTAGAGACCAGGATCCAAGAGGTACTTTTAGAAGAGAATTTCCAATAAATAAAGGGATAGTCAGGAACCCATTTAGGAATAGGTTGCACTTATCTGTTCTTTGTTTATGTTTCATTAGGCACCAGTTTCTACAGAAGTCAGAAAGGGCCGCAGATTTGTGCAGCACTTCAACAGTGGAAACGCAAGAACGGTGTTGTCTCTCTTTTTTTTATTTTATCCACTTCCCCCCTTCCCTTGAGCTTCTGTTCTTAGTGCACTGTTTTAAAAACTAGTGTGCTGGAACAAGCAGTTTCAGGGTGGGGTCGGATTGTCTTCAACCTCCATCAGAACTGAACAAGAACTCAGGTGAGCTGGGCTTTGACAGCAATGCTCTTTTTAGTGTTGAACTTGAAACTTCTTCTTGCTCTGCAGTGTTTTCTCTTGATGGACATACAACTGGTTCAGGAGGAGTTAAATCACAATGGCTTTGATCCACCTCAACTCCTTCCCCTCGGGGTCTGGCAACTGCTGTGTTTGTCTCACAAAATCATCTACTTCTGGGAAAGCCCTCCTCTGTCTAGTCTCTCCTGCTGCCTCAATTGAGATTGGCTCACTGTCACCCTCCTGGAGGTCTTCTCATTCATCTCTCACAGGAGTGACTGAACCGTCCTCTATGGGCTCAGATCCGGGCTCAGTTCCTCTTTCTTCTCTTTCCAACTCTGAGGTTTGCCTTGTTGTTCTTGTTGGTGCTCTCAGCAACTCCTCTTCATTGTCCAAAGGACATGCCACTTTTTTCAGGTGGCTGGCATGGATCCAGTTCGGATCTCCAGTGCACTTCACAGCTGTAAACAGAACTACCTGGAATTGAAAAATAAGCTACTGGGTATTTTACATCTCCATGGACCTGCGTCAAGACGGACAAAAAACATGCATCACGCTCATGACAAAACAATGTGAAAGAGTTAGCGTAATCAGGCATACCCAAAGCCAGAGCTTTGCACAGACCCTCTCTCAATTCAGAAAACACTTTCATGAAAGCCTGGTCTAACACTATGGGATCGGTGACTTCCTTGTGGGTCAAATTCTGCAAGGGCTTGGAAATTACCCAAAAATTGGGACTCTATTGGCAGCAGCAGGCTACCATCCCTAAGAACATCCTGACATCTCTCTGGGTTGTTGGGGGACTCATCTGCAATATGGATGTGACCCTTTCTCTGAATATTTTCCTTGATCCCTTCTCAATCTGGTGACTCAAGTATTTCACTTCTTTCTGACAGTACTACAATTTAAATGATGACACTTGAAGGCCATTCTTTCCCAAATAGTTCTGCAAGGCAATCATGTCAAACTTGCACTCGTCCCTCGTTTTGGACGCAATCAGCAAGTTGTCAATGTATTGCACCAAAGTCCATTAGAAAGGCAATTCCAATGACTCCAAATTATTTTTCAAGATCTGATTGAATATGGAAGGTGACTCTGAAAACCCTTGAGGAATTCGACACCAACAGTAAACTTGGACTAAAAATTTGAAACAGAAGAGAAATTGGCTGTCCTCTTGAAGAGGTACAGAAAAGAAGGCTTGTGACAAGTCTATGACAGTGAACCACTCAGCATCACATGGAATCTGAAACATTATCACAGCTGGATTTGGCACCACGGGGCAACATTTGATCACAATGTCATTTATTTTTCTCAAGTCCTGGACAATTCAAACTTTCCCACAGGGCTTTTGCAACCATTTTATCAGTGAATTACATGGACTGCTCAACACTTCTTTTAAAAACCCTTGGTTTACAAATCCTGCAATTATCTGGGCAACCTCTATAAGAAAATCCTGTGGTACTGGAGAATCTGAGGAAAAATTGCATTCAGCTTTACAGAAACTTTAATTTTCTCAACTCCCTTTATCAGACCTATCTCTTTTCCTGTTAGATCCCACACTTTCTCTTTAACCGTTCCCTGTAAGTCAGGAGGAAGCTCTTTCACTGCGAACACTGGAAAGAAATCAATCAGGGGATATCCCTCATTTGTGGTTTCACACACTGTCTCTGGAACTGGGCCATCTTCATCATCGCTATTCATCTGTATCTCGATCCCGTCATTTGAAAAAGTAATTGAGCACCTTGTTTTGCACAGCAAGTTTCTTCCCAATAGGGATACCGAACTTGAATCACATACTACGAATTTTTGCAATCCCTGAAAGATGCCAATCTTAACCTGTACTGGGTTGGTCAAATATTGATTCACTACTCCTACAATCTGGACTGTCTTTCCAGAAAGGGGCAAATTTGGAACCTCTGCAGATCTACTCTCACTCAGCCAAGCATCATTTATTCCAATCTCACTGTGTAGCAGTAATTGGTGAACTGTGTTAATACTTTGGTTGGACCTCTGACCTGTGACCTGCTGAGGAAGCATCACCTGCTGCTGTTCCACTGGGGCTTGAGGTATTTGAATTTGCTGTCTAGGTACCATCTGAACCTGCTGCTGCATTGGCTGCAACTATGGCATTTGTACACATGGCATTTACACCTGTTGCATGGGTTTAAAATTCTGCATTTGATTCACATTATTTTGGAAGTGCGGATTATGACCTCTCATTCTCGGTCCGCTCATGTTTTGAAACAAATTGATGCCATTAGTTAGCTGAACGACACCTTCCTGTACCATCATCGGACACTCCCGCTTCCAATGTCAGACCGCTCCGCAAGTGTGACAAGGTAACACTCTCTTCATCCCCTGCAAATCATTCTGAACCACTGCAGTATTCAAATCAGGACTATGGTTTCCATTTCCTCTGCGGCCTCAACCTCTCATCTGATTCTGAAAGACCATATTTCCCAGCTGCTGTTGCTGCTGCGGAAAACTTCCCTGCATCCCTGTTTGTGCAGCTTTAATCTGCATCACCATCTCCTTCTCTTTCAGCTTTCTCCGCTTCAATTCAGTTTCATCACTGCAGTATTTTGCATTCTGCAGCACCTCATCAATCGACTCTGCTTGCCACCAAATCAAATGACTCTTGATCATCTGGCTAATTTAAGGTCTCAATCCTTCCACAAGTCTGAACACAAAATGAATCATTTCTTATAGCTCAATTGTTTCTGTACCACTTGTAATGCTTAAACACCTGCAACAATCTCTCACAGTATGCATGTATCGAATCCTTTGATTCTTGAGCTGTTTTGACTATTCTCTGCCAATCAGAGATTTGGGGCAAAATTTTTGTTTTAAAAAATTCAGTCTCCTTGTAATAATATTTGATTACTTCTGGAGACTGCGCACCTGTAACCTGGTCTCTCTCTGGTTCTTTTGACGGCCAATCTATACTCCTCTTACACTCCATCCACAGAGCAGCTGGAACCACTATCTCTAATAGAGTGTCCAAGTCCTCCCATAGGCTCTTTGCAAGTTTCACAAACCTGTCTGTCTGCTGGTACTATTTCAGTGGTTTTTCTCTCAATCTGGAATAATCATTTGTGAATGATAGAATGTCACTTCTGCTCCAGGGGACGTGAACAAAACTTCCTCCCGGAACCTCTCTCATTGCTCAAATTTTCACTGGATCCTTACTTTGCTGCACATTTGCAGTTAACACCATAGAATCCCTTCTTCTCTTATCTCTTTTCTTTACCCATCTGCCTTCCCACTTATTTAATGCTCCCCAGGTCTGGGCACTTTGAAGTAACTCCCTAAGGTGTGCCTTAATTCCAGCAGATCTTATTTGTTCAAAATCTTTAGCCTCAAAATCTAACCAGTAACTACTTTTCAAATGTTTTGTTTTTTCTATTTCTATGCCGTATTTATCTGCCAGATCTGCTAGCTTTCGATGCACATTGCTTACTTCCCTCATACTTTTCGGGCACAGATATCTCAACTCTGCTTCTATGTGGGACTCTAACCTGTTAACACCCATAGTCCCTTCAATGAGCCCACCCACTTCCATTCCTAATCTTGTATATTTCAAGTACTCCTCTTCCTTAGGAGCACTCTGCAGGGTATTCAGCTGGTCTAGCCATTCAGTCAATTGCTGAGCAGTCAAACCCTGCAACAAAATGTTGTTAGAATGTGCTGGTGACCCCTGTTGTACAACTGTATTCTGGGTCTGCAGTGGCAGTAATTTCAAGCTCTGACTAATGTTCGACCCTTTCACGGTATCTGGAGGATCTTCAAATTAACTAAGGTCTATCAAAGATCTGGATCCATCAAAGGTCTGTCCCACAGGAGAGACTACTTGAATATTCTCATAAAGTCCTCCCCTCATTACATTCCTATACAGGATTCCCTGTCCATCTGCACTGGGTTTTCTTGTACAAACAAAAGCACAATCGGATCTATGGTAACAGGTACAGATACAACATCTGGGCTTAGTCTAACATTTAAGTTCTGTGGTTGTGTAGTTCCCATATTTTGGTTCATCAGTACAGACATATCTGTCTGGGTCCCTGTTGTCGGAGAGTATCTCGGCATTACTTATCACTGCACCTGCAGCAATAAAAGTGGAGTCGGCTCTGTCTGCACCAACATCAGTTTCGGTAAAACCTGTTCTGTAGGCACTATTAGATTAGTGGCAGTTTCCACAATGGGCACATCAGGGTAAATTCTCTGGACATTTGGCTGTGGCACCTGATTTTGGACTACTGGAGTAGTAGGTGCATTAAGACTGCTCTGCATCGGACTTTGCGTTGGGCTAGGATTAACCTGCACCGGACCTACTGTCGCATTAACCTGTGTTGGAGCTGAAGGATCAGCACTGGTATTCGGACCAATCTCATGTGCTGCATATGGTGGTGAAGGATTTCTCAACAACTGTAAAATAAACTCATCATCATCTTACTCTTCCTCATATGTCAAAGACTTTCTCGGGTCATTTGGTCTTCGCTCCCTACTCTCGGAGGGGCTCCTATTTGTTTTTCTAGTAGCTTTCCTCCCTTCTCTCTCACTGTTTTGTGAAATTGTTGGGAATAACTTTATCCCTCGTAAGGTTTCTGTTCTCCATAATGTCTTAACATGATCCCATCTAGCCTCTGCTAGTGTCTTTTCTGCCTTTCTCATCCTCCTTTCAAATTTCTGTTGCTGTCTGGCTACTAACTCTGAGATCGTCAATGCCTTGAACTATACTGGTCTCAGAGGGGGTTTCAGGTCATACAGCACGATCCTCAAATGCTCTAAACTCCTCAAATTAAATGTTCCATTGGCAGGAAACGCTAGGCTCCCATCATTCTCTGTCACCTTGCATCATTGCGTCAGCCAAAGACGTGGCTCAACACCCTTTTCTTCAATTACAATGTAAGCTGGTGTACCTTCTGGCGGTGCAATATCCCCTGTACTCGTTGTAATGTACGAATCTCCCCTTAAAGCCCTCTTAAAAACTTTGACAATTTTCATCTTTGCGACCTTTATGTTATTCAAAATCAAATCAGGAAATTGCTTTTAATCCCAGAATTGTCTTCACCCACCTTCTCAACCAATTGCGTCTCATGAACTGCTGCCAATCCGTGTGCGACCCTTCTCTCTAACCAACCAATCCCAGCACAGCTCTGGTGACATCACATTCACACGTACTGAGGCTGACAAAGTCTTGTGGCTTGTCCTCCCAAACTCAGATTTACACAAAACGAATGCAATGTTTTTACGAGCACTAAACAAATTCAGACCTCAATTTGTCTGTTTACTACAGGTAAGGTAATGCAATCGCTTCAGAAACCTTACGGAATTTTCACTGATGCTGTTTCTCTCTAACAGCTACTCCTTCTTTCTCAGCTTCCCAGATTCACAAGAAAAATTAGAACTGCCAGTTTTACTCTCAACTGATCAGTGGGTCTGTCCTGGTGCACATGGGACTCGCCAGATCTCAGTCAAAAAATTATTTCACTCACTTTGACTCACACTCTGACTTGTCGACCATGCCCAATCTACCTATTAAACCAGACAAATTAGTACAAAAACCAAGTGTCTCATACACTTTTCAATATACTCTGGGGTCTTAGACCACGCAGAGTCCATACATCAACAACCACAAGGACAATTTTTGAGCACAAAGCTCCACACACATGTGAAGTTCGACAACTTCCCTACTCTCACACTTCAGACTACGCACACTCCTTCTACAACTTAATTTGGAGTACGCAACTCCCTAAACCCTCACCAACCTCACAATTCACCTGCGATTTGCATAAGCTGTGCAAGCGCAAAACCTACTTCATTCACACTGACACTAAAACACCGTGAATATCCTCAAACAACGATTGGCAAGCTCCAAGATTCTGGGAAAGCCATCTTAAGGATTTAGGAGCATATTTTCTCTCCAATTTGTATCATTGAAAAATAAATCAAAATCTCAGTGATGAGAGCTCCTAAAATACAAGACCATGTACCGGGCCTCTATGATGGGCTCTTAATGAGACAAACCATCAAGCTGCTACCATCTCTGTTAGCGCGTCTGACCTTAATAAGTAAACTTACAAGGGGACGCGAATAGGTCGATGAACCTTTTGACTATGCTTAAGATGTTCCCACCATATATCCCATACATGCAGATCAATAATCATTAACAATCAATAACATTAGTAATCAATTGGAGTCAGTAATTGTCACACACCATGACCTTGCAGTCATGAATAACTACACCTTTATGTAAAAGTTAGAATATGTATTTCCCTTTATTAACAATGTTAACGTAATGTAGGTTAATCTCAAAATCAATTGATAGACATACAGAAACAACACTGGCTGACCGAAGTGATGAAAGAACAACAATCTAATCAAAGCTTGAGCTACTACACATTCTAAAATTACAGTAAAAATTAATAGCAAGAACAACTGTGCAAACGATATTACATACATTTAGGTTCAGCAAAGAAAAGACATCAGCTGTTATTTCATGTAGCAAACTTCATCAGTGAGCTCCCTAACTAACATCAGATGGGAATTGGCATGTTGGGTTTCATGCAAAACATTTTAGTCAACACAAATTTGGAAAAACATCTAACTACGGCTCTATCAATATAGCGGTTGCTACCTAGAAACAACTGCAAATAGACATAGCAAACAACATCATAGTCAATGTACCTATCCTCAGTTTGGTCAGTAAGCTGTGACAGTCTTCGTCATCAGGACATCAGTCTGGTCAGCAAGGCATCAGGATTCAGCATCAAAGTTCAGAAAAGCAGTAAAGTTAAGCATGTTTCTTCTCAAGATGGAAAATGGGCAAAATGGACTAAACTCTCAAGAAGAATGGGGAGAATGGCTTCTCTCCTCTCGGTGCAGTCTGGCTAAGTTAGATTTCCTAAAACTACTTCCCAAGTCCCTATTGCTTCAAGAATCGCATGTTCACACTTTGTCCAATAAAACTAAAACTTCAAATCTACAAATTTTACTAGTACATGGTTCACATGTTGATGCCTCCTTTCATAATGTTCTCATCATTCGGCTCTTCAGGTAACAATATTGTTGCAGCTTATACTCCAGTCAGAGTCTCCATTGTATTCTCCTGAAACCACATGGACAGTATAGTGGAAAATCACAACTTAATTCTCTAAACATCCATTTTATTAAACTCCTAAGAAATACAGCTTGACATGAGGCCATGCAACTAGGCAAGACCTATGCTAAATTAGGGCCTGCAATTAATAAAGCTAATACCCAATGCATAACCCTTATTATGACATATTACTACATTAATCAAACATAAGTTCAACATTTCATATTAATAAGCCATTAATAGCTACACTTCATGAACATTGGTGGCCACTCACATGGTCACACTTTCAAATGTGTGTATTATTTTCTTTATGTTATTTCATTTTCTATGCAAATTCAACACTGAGAATACATGAATATTCATTAATAATTTCATTTATAGAATCAGCGTTAACACAACCATGCTCTGCCAGCATCACCAGGCCCCTTGAGTGTCCTGCATCAAGAAACAGAAGGGGAGCTGTCTGCATCACTTCATCAGGAGAGGGTGTCGTCAGAAGCCTGCTCCCATTGAGATGTTAAGGGTTTTTGTTAACACACCTAGACGCAGTTTTAGCGCACCGTTAACTAATCAGTTTAGGCTGAAAGACAAAAGGTAAAGACACAGATAACATTTTTTTAAATAATATGTGAAGACAGTTTAGCAGAACAAACTAACAAGTTACTTACCTTCAGTAACACCTTATTTGGTATAGATGATCTGGCTGCAGATTCCATACCTTAGAATATTACCCAGGAGTCAGACTGGATCTGGAAACTTTTGACGAGCAGTGTGTTGGTAGATGGCATCGTTCGGCTCTGTGTGTCTTCGTCTGCACTGGTAATGACATGCACGGTGGCTATACAGGTGCCACCCCAGCATTCTGACGCCAGGTTCTTTTCACAAGTTTCCACACCAGAAGCACGGAACAATGAGAAATACTGACCACTGATGTGTCAATTGCTTTGGATCTTGGGTACGGTGTACCCCAGTGGTTCCCAACCTGTGGTCCGGGGACCCCTGGGGGTCCGCAAAGCCTTCTCAGGGGGTCCGCGAGAGCCTAGAAAATTAAACAATATGAACAAATATTGACAAATTAAGTCCCCAGCTTCCAGTAATGACTAAGGCGGGGGTCCCCAGATTCCCATGATGATTCAGTGGGGGTCCCTGGGTTCCATTAATGTTAAAGAGGGGGTCCACAGAAATCAAAAGGTTGGGAACCACTGGTGTACACAGTAGAAAGCATGAACACTCATTCCATCATTCCGTATTTCAGGGAGGAAGTTTGAAGATTTTTTGAAGCCAAACAGAAATTCCTACACTTCGTCACAAATTAAAAAGAACATGGGTACCTCCTGGGTTTTATTTTTTTAATCTAGTTAATCTGATAGGTTCCCAAGTGCTGATATGTGGGACAAAGAGGCATATCACAGACAAGCAACCATTAAGCAAATATGCAAGCACAAAACTTTCAACGTATTTACATAGCTCAGAGTTACAGGAAGTGATGCATGCTGGAAAGCATATAGGCACACTGACCAAAAAGCAGGGTTACCAGATGACTTAATGTAACCAGGGAAGCAAATTTTCCAGTATGCCCTTTTTTAGTTTTGTGTTCTTTTCTTTATGGGAATAAATGTTTTCACAATGTTATTTCAGTTGTGCAACTGAAGTAAAACATGACTATAACTTTCAGAATGCATTGGTTGTTTAAAGGAAAATGTAAGACTTTAACACCGTGGTGTGGCTGCATGGAGCCATTAGGTAACTGTCAAAGCAAACATGGAGCCAAATAGCATCAGAGTTACCCGGGATACCAAAGTTGAAACTTAAGTTCACTGGAGGTTTTATCATACTTTTAAAGTAACCCCAGAGCATGCAGTCAGGTGGCCTGTTCTTAGTTATCTGCACCATTTCACAGCGCTCTTCTGCTTCTCACAGTTGTTAGTGCTGTTGTTTAACAAATCGACAATGAAGCAAATTCACCCCCCTTAATGTTGTTCCTTCGGTTGATAGGTCATGTTCTGGTACTAGTGTTTTTAAGTGGGGGGGGCAATGTAGTGGGATTGCTAAAGGAGATGTGGACTATCAATATAACTAAGAACTACTTGTAATAGATGTGGCCTATTTAACCAAGAGTTTGGCCCAATGCAGTGGACAAATATCCCTTTCTTGACAAAGTTGGCAATTCCTATGTTTTGGCTTATGCTTTGCCCTCAGGACAGCACTTTGGTCAATGAAAAATTACAGCTTTTTAAGCCTTTCATGAACTATGTGGGAAATATTTGACTGTCCCCAAAATATTCTATAACTAGATTAAAGGGTAAATAAACCTTTTGGACTATTTTGTGCAAAGTTTTACTTTCCCTCAATATTCTAGGACTGGAATTAGAACACTAAATTTTACCTCCCAATGTCTTCCACACCCGCTCAATAGTGCTCCACTACAATCACCATCAAAAGTAGCTCTCATCTTCTGCTTTCTTTAGCTGTATCCCTGACTTTTTAGTTGGAAGCCTACCAGGCAGTGCAGCTGTCTGGATGTAAAAGACTTATTATCTACATACAAGCGGCTCTGACAACTCCTATTGCATTCCGCTTGTTTCTTTCACTATCATACATTTCCTTAAATCTCATGTGATGGCTTGACACCTCCATGCCAGGTTTGTGCTTCCCATGGAGCATACACAAATTCCATGTGCCCTTCCACTGCTCACGTTTAGAGAACTATATTTTTTTTGGTTTAGTATTTCATCAGAGTGTATGTGTTTTACAGCTTTCCCCCTCTAACTAATTTGCTATCCACCTACTCCCTGTCACTCTCCATTGTCTGCTTCTCCCACCCCCAACCGCAATGTGCTGCTGTCCCATCTGCCTCACTGGAGCCCACCCCGCAACACACCCTCTGGGAATAAATCTCCCACTGCCTACTATGCCCACCTCCAAACCTCTGCCTTGCTGTTCACTGTCGCACCCCAGACTCCCTCAATGTGTTGATTTCCTGTTGTCTGCTTCTTCATTGCCCCTACCCCCCACGCCGTTCTCTCCTGCATGTTCCTGTCACCCCATCACCCCTTCCACTCCGTGTTGCTCCTTTCCCCCTATCCACTCCTCTACCCCTCCCACAACACAAAAAGAGGAGTTTTTGCATGCGTGCACTTCATCAAGTGTGCATGTGTCGTCATACATGTGCAGACGTAAAATGACTGCCTCACTGTGAGGATTTGGGTATATTATATGGTATGGCTGTGGTTACTTACCACGAAGTACACTTACAAATGCCATTGTGGGTCAAGTCAGGCTTGTTTACTTAACCTTAAGCTCCAAACGTGGTAGCTGTGACTGCAGGCAGTAAAGCTTATATGCTTTACTGCTATATGTGAAAGAACAAGGGCTCCTGTCAGCAGTAGGACACGATTGGTATGCCGAAAATTACCTTTTTTGACAGGTAGATGGAACGCTGTGCTTCTGACCACTGTGCTTATGTGAGGGGCAAAGGGCATTTCAGTGTTAAAGAGTACGACAAACACAATAAAGTTAATGTATTTGTCGGGTTTGATGTAAGTTATAATGCCTACGACTTCTAAGAGAGCAGTAGGGCTGGGTTTGGGTTAGGGCTACTCTCACCGTTGAAATCAGTTTTTTTCAGAGTTCGTACAAGGCACATTTTCCTTCATCCAGGATAATGTGCGTTTCAGGAATTTACGGATGTTACTGTGGCAAACTAAGTTTCTGAGCCTTTAAATAAGGTTCTGAGTATTGTTAGCATATTGAAGGAAATGAAGATGGCAGAGATCGATTACCCAGGCAAAAGTGATCCTGTACACATTAAATTGGAGCGCAGAAAGTACAAAACCTGTGGAACCTCGCAAAACAGTGACGTCCAATTAGATTCAGATGAGCCAAACTGATATGTCTCGTTTATTAAATAGAAAATAGGCGATCCTGTGAACAGCAGAGTTTGACCCCCCTGTTCACTCCTTCAACCAGTACAATAGGCAGGTCAATAGCCGTGTCACATGCAACGGATGGGTTGAGTAAGTTCAGAGCTGCAGGTTGGGTCATCTAAAACTGAAAATAAGTTATTTGCTACGTGTCTGTAACAGATCGATGAATAACAATGTTCAGAAAAAATCGGATTTATATGTGCTGCTATCTATGGAGGACTATGAGAATTACCAAAAATAGAGGCCTTGCATAGCAACGTTTAGTGTCCATTAATTCAGACCCATTATATACACACATATTTAATGACTGCAATAAGAGGTGCTGAAAATAATCAAAACCCCAGCAGTACATATAGAAGGCACACGTTTTGAGTATCTACCCAAGCGAACCTCTTCCATTTCTCCAATGCAGCATAAGCTTTCAGACACACCCAACGTCTTCACAGTTACTGTTCTCAGCACTTTTCAGAAAACTTTTCAAAACATTGCCCTGACACATTACATAAATTGTAAGCCGGAGCTATTTGGGAGCACTGGTCAGTCACAGCAAAAATATAATAAATACATAAAATAAAATAAAAAAAAACTAAAAAAAGGGTAAATGGAGAAACAAAATCCGTACAGAACACCACCTACCCTGCCAAAGACAGCACACGACCTCTGTCAAACAGTTTTCAGAGTAATTTTAATGCTACTCTGGATTTAACTTGACTAACTGGTAGCAATTGAGCACATCTTTTTTGTGGCGGCAGTTATCTAAAACGCTACAATAACAGCATCAAAAGTAGAATGGTGGAAGATTGGTTTTCCATTGTACTGCTGAACTGGCATAATGCCCACTTTAAAAGCAATTCGCCGCTCATCACAGAAATCTGGCAGATACGACACTAAATGCTTCGAGGGAGGGGACGGAAGGGGGGCCTTAAGAAATGAGTGAGGGGAGGAGGGGGACTCCAACCAGCCAGCACGTTGGGGACGCAGTGAAGTGGGATTTGTGTGTGTGTGTGGGGGGGGGGGGGGAGCGGTTCGAATATGAAAGCTAGGGGTGATCAATCCGTGTGAAAGGATTACATGCAAAATGTTGGGAGAAAAAGTTTTGCTCTTCAACTAAGCTCCTAACAGCCATGTCTTAATTTGAACGGTAGATTTTTGACGGTAGGCTTGCATTCAAACCAGCAGAACCAAACAAAAGCAAAATATATATTTGTACGCGCCTATTGTTCGTGCGAAGTGAAAAACTACAGAATTCCGCCAATCATCTGTCAAACACAACCCTCCCACCCCTTCCCCTGGTATATTTACCACCAAATGTAATGAGTAAACATGTGATATAATAAAACTCTTCTCGTGCGTGGACATTTGCGCATTTCTTCTTGAAGCTAAGTACAGGTAATGATGCAGGCAGCTTTCAAGATGTCTTTTTTACTGTCAATAAAATTATTCCTATTCCCGTTTTCAGACGGCACAAAAACGAGGTCTTCATAAACGAAAAATCCTGCCGATTACAGTGCAGTATGTCAACACTAGCATTTATAATTTTTCTGTCAGCTAGTCCACGGTGATTAAGAATAGCCTGAATTAGACAAGTACATTTAATTTGGCTACAACTCTGAAAGCTCTGCTTATAACACCAGATGTTATATTATGGAAACACACCTCTTAAAACTTTTCCAAATGGCGCTTGTGAAATAACACAAAATGCGAACGAGGTGTAGAATACTTGTATTGCATCTCTGAAAACATAATTGCATAAAACATGTTCATTAACTATTATGGAACACAATTTCCTCTCTCTCGAAGCCCTTACTAAAGGTTACATACTGGCTAAAGTATCTGGTCATAGTTTATGTACTAAAACCAAATATTGAACAGTATTAATTCATATTCTGAATGTAAAGTAAAGCAAGATGTAATTTTTTTTATATTTTCGAACACTGTTATTCTTTATGCCTATATGTACATCACTTGCTATTCATAGCTTAGAGTATAAAAAATACATAAATAAAAAATAAAACAAAAACAAAAAGAATACAAGCACTGGTAGTAATCTTGATGTTTTTTCAAACAGAACAGAGAATTTAAAGGCAGTCTTGGGCTGTTATATAACCAACTTGCACATACAATATAATATGCATAACTGAAAAAAAACATATTTGTGGATCAAATTGACAATGGCACTAAATGGAAGCATAGAATGGAACTCACGCAGTGGTAGTACGATACACAAGGCGAAAAAGAGAATGTTAGAACATGTAAGAGCTATTCGCAATTTTGATCGCAGTTATCCTGTGGCACGACATTTCCATGAGATGCATCAAGGTGATGAAAGGCAACTCAGCTACTTGGTATGTGATCAAATCAAATTAAATTGCCGAGGGGGTGATAGACAGAAAATGTTACGTGTCCTTGAGTCGAAATATATTATCAAATTTATGACTCTTTCCCCTAATGGTTTGAATTTAAGTGAAGAGATGAATACACACTTTGGTAGATGAACAGTTACTTTTGTAAGTTCCTTTAGCAAACGATTTGAAATTGCATTCAAGCTTCTTTTGATGTTCTTTGTAAGTATAAGAGATTTTATATGGCTTTTGTTGGGGGCTTTTGGACTCAAAGTACTTATTTTCGGTGGGGTATAAAAAATAATAGGGTGTTTGGGCATTTTGAGTATACGGTTACTTAATGACTACTACGAAGATAAAATAATGTATTTGGAAGTAGTTGATTGATATTAGGTTTTGAAATATGAACTTATGTGTTATATGATATTTGGAATGGACTATAATGTTGAAAGGACTATGTAATTGACAAGTATTAGTAACCATTTGAGTGTATTATGCTTTATGTAACCCTTACAAGATGGCGCCCACCGTTTCAATCGGATATATGTATGTACTGTGGATTAAGTCCTTTCTTTGTGTTTAAATGTATGTATTTATATTTGTTGTATGTAGCACTCCCCCATCCGTGAACAAGGCTACGGCTGAAATGCGTTGGAAGGAAGACCACTTTTGTTTTTGTTAATATATTTTGCAACTGCCCGTCTGAGTCTTGATTTTTCCTTTATATAGGGCGAGGAAATACTTGGTGTATATTAATGGGATTCCCGATCCCATGTCAAGACCACTGTGTTCGAGCCTCGATATTTCGGGTTTTTGGTGTATATATATAATAATAATACACTAAGTCGCGGTTTGCTGACATGCATCCAGACCGTTGGTGGTGCCTGAATAACCCTTCCGCAAGTGCCAAAACACTACCTCTTCCCTCACTCCAATTCAGAGAGGTCAGGCACTCGAAGATGTTTCTTTGCATCTTTATTTAGACAACTAGAGATATAGGAACACTTAGTACTGCAACCAGCCTTTGTCAACTATAGGAAGCCATATTGTTGGAAAATGGCCTCTAAAGGGTCACCCCAAACCTTTTGTCTTCCTCCACTTCTTTTTTTGGCCTCATTTTTGCTGGCTTTAGGACTCTGGACACTTTATAGCTGCTTACTAGTGCTAAAGTGCATGTGCTCTCTCCCTAAAAAGAAAATGGCAACATTGGCTCATACCCAATTGGCAAATTTAATTTACATGTAAGTCCCTAGTAAAGTACACTAAATGTGCCCAGGGCCTGTAAATTAAATGCCACTAGTGGGCCTGCAGCACTGATTGTGCCACCCCCATAAGTAGCCCCTGAACCATGTCTCAGCCTTGCAGTTGCAAGGTCTGTGTGTGCAGTTTCACTGCCACTTCGACTTGGCATTTAAAACTACTTGCTGAGCCTTAAATTACTATTTTTCTACATGTAAGTCACCCCTAAAGTAGGCCCTAGGTAACCCATAGGGTAGGGCACTATGTAGGTAAAAGCCAGGACATGTACTTATGTGTTTTACATGTCTTGGTAGCGAAAAACTCATAAATTTGTTTTCCAATACTGTGAGGCTTGCTCCTCTTACTGACTAGCATTAGAACTGCCCTCATATACTTTTAAGTGGCAGATTCTGATCTGGAAGGAGTAGTCATGTCATATTGGGTATTGCCAAAATGGTAATAGTGTAGGAAAGTACCATCTTTCTTGACATGTTACCCCCAATTTCTGCCTGTTTGTCAGTGTGTTTTGCCTGTCTCACTGGGATTCTGCTAGCCAGGACCCCATTACTCATAGTTTGTGGCATAATGTGTGTGTTGTCAGTATGCTTAACTGTGTCACTGAAGTTCTGCTAACCAGAACTCCAGTGCTTATGCTCTCTCTACTTACCAAATTAGTCACTATAGTTTATTGACTTCATATTCCAATTCCATTTGGCACACTGGAACCCCTTATAAGTCCCTAGTATATGGTAGTTAGGTACCCAGGGCATTGGGGTTCCAAGAGATCCTTATGGGCTTCTTCAGGACTGCCACTGCCGCCTCAGTGAAATAGTGCCCACACTATTTCACAGCCATTTTCACTGCACTTAAGTAACTTATAAGTCAGCTATGTGTCTAACCTTCATTTACTGAAGGCTAGGTGAGAAGTTACTAAGTGTGAGGACACCCTTGCACTAGCAAATGTGCCCCTATGCTGTCCAGGGCCAATTTTCAGGAATTCGTGAGT
Source organism: Pleurodeles waltl (assembly GCF_031143425.1). Lineage (NCBI taxonomy): Eukaryota > Metazoa > Chordata > Amphibia > Caudata > Salamandridae > Pleurodeles > Pleurodeles waltl. The sequence goes on from NC_090447.1 coordinate 685,469,848, forward strand.
GCGGTGATACCATTACACACGTGCACTACATATATGTCAATATATATGTAGCTTCAAAATGGTAACTCCGAATATGGCAATGTGAGGTGTCTAAGATCATGGAATTCTCCCCCCATTCCAAATCTGGTCTGTGCTAGTTTACAGCTCTGCTTGTGCATTCCACCCAGACAACCACAGAGCACTCAGTCACATCTGAATTCATCTGCATACTGAATGGGTCTTCCAGGGCAGGAAGGGTGGAGGGGCTCATACTCGCATTTCAAAGGCCAGTGGCCTGCCCTCACACAAAGGACTGATAACCCCCACAGGGATCCTGGCAAACAGGACTGGGCTGAAAGGGGAACTTGTGCACTTCAAAACCACTCTCTGACGTTTTCCTCACTTCAAAGGCATTTTGGGTTACATAAACTGGGTAGTTGACCCCACCAAATCAGACACTTCTGGACCCACACCTGTACTCTGTCAGAGGAACTGCCTGGCTGCCCAAAGGACTCATCTGGACTGCTTTGCTGAGAAGGGCTCCTGTTTCGGAAGTCTCAAGGACAACAAAGACTTCACCTCTTCAAGGAAACTCCTTCTGTGTCTAAAATAGACGTAATGGCTGCATAAATCGATGCGAAACCTGCAGCGGCTGGGAAATCGATGCACCACTGACCGAAACGACGCAGCACCGACTTCCTGATGGAGATTTCAACGCAGGACCTGCTTTGCAATGGAAAATTTGATGCATCACCTACCAGTTCGACGCAGCGGCTGCTCCTTTTTTCCAGCACGTCAAAAATTTTCAACGCATCGTCCCTGGGCGTCAAATATCTCCGCATTGCAATGAGGAACCATTCCTGAAAAACGACACAACCCTTTGCAGTGTGGAAAGAAACAATGCACCGTCCGTGCCACACCAGAAAATCAGATGCAACACCTTATTTTTCCACGCATTTCCTCCTCTGCAGTCCCTGCGCATTGTTATTTTTCACGCATCTCAGGTACTCTGTGTAACAAAGAAACAACTGTTGAGTTATAAAGATTGAGACTGTTTTAAACCTTTTAAAAGTGATATTTCAGCTCGTGCTTATTGGCCCTTCGTCGTTTCAATCTTATTTTATTGAGCAAAATATTATCTATTTTTCTAAACCTGTGTGGTGTATTTTTGTGGTGTTTTCACAGTGTTACTGTATGATGTATTGCACAAATACTTTACATATTGCCTTCTAAGTTAAGCCTGAATGCTTAATGCCAAGCTACCAGAGGATGGGCACAGGATAATTAGGATTGTGTTGTGATTTAACCAGACTAGGATTGTGGTCCACACTTGGACAAAGGTGTATACCTCTGCCAACTAGAGACCCCACTTTCTAACCCTGGTGAAGTGTTGAACTGCTTTTCGGCAAATAGCATACTACTCCAGAACCCAAAGGATTAGTGGTGAATTAGTATAGGGAAATATAAATTGTTAATCTGAGCGGTGGACATGTGAGTCTGTTCGTTTGATTGAATAGGATAAAGGAGGGATGAAGGAAGGGTCTAGAAAGTGTTATTTGGGAGATCATAGTAATAGAATGAGGTTTGGGGTGAGTCAGGGAACGGAGATAGAGAATATATTGAGAGAGGTATAGGATGAGACAGAGTAGTATACTGGAGGAAGTTAAAGGCTTTTTTTCTACAGTAGGAGTAAAGTAAAAATATATAGATACATAACTACATAAAAGGTATACATGTGTTGCTCTACATAAACCTAATTTATTTGTGTATTTTTTTTATTATTATTATATATATATAAATATATATATATATATATATATATTCCTCAATTTTTCAAAAGTGAAGCACTTCTAAATACAATGGACACGTTACATACCTTTAGTATCGCCGTGTCTGGTAGAGACTATATCTAGCTGCAGATTCCTTACCTTTGAATTCTACCCAGGAGTCAGATTGGATCCAGAAGATTTTCGTGAGCAGTAACCCTCAGTGCTAGCAGGCGGCATTGATCGGTTCTGCGCCCGTTGTTGGCATCATGCATGCTGGAAATTATGTCATGGGTCTAATATAGGTGCTACCCAGGCACATCGACGCCAGTCTTGTTCCACATAGAGCAGATCTATGAAGAACACTGACTAATGGTGTGTCAAAACTAAGGTCCTGAAAGGGGAGTCCCTGCCCCTAGAAATCAATTTGCAGAGGGGGGAGGAAGTGTGGGTCGGTGTAGGAGGCTGGCCTGGTTTGTAGTGGGTACCTAGGTACTTACACCTTACACCAGGTCCAGTTATCCCTTATTAGTGACATATAGGCAGAGTCTAGAAGCCAAGCTCTCTAGAGGTAGCTGTGGATGAACAGCCAAGGCTTATCTAGGAGACATGCAAAGCTCATGCAATACCACTGCAGTCACACAATACTCACACAATGTAGGAGACTGGCCTACCAGGTTTGTAGTGCGTACCTAAGGTACTTACACCTTATACCAGCTCCACAGGAGATTCCTTCCGTTCTTCTCGTGCAGGGTGAAGACAGGCAGTCCTCAGGGTGTGTACACCTTGGAAACCTTTGCAGTTGCTGGCTGGAGCTGAAATTGCAGGTCACAGTATCCTTCCTGGATGCTTTGTTGCAGTTACAGCGGTTCCTGGAGCAGCCTGTGGTTGATCCGACAGTCAGAAGCTGAAGCAGAGGATGCAGAGGAGTCCTGGGGGAATCTTGCAAACCAAATCTGAGGAAACACTGAGAGGAGAGACCCTAAATAGCCCTGAGAGGGGGATTGGCTACCTACCCAGGTATGCACCTATCAGGAATGATCTCTCACATCACCTGCTGGCACTGGCCACTCAGATGCTCCCAGAGGGTCCCCACACCTTGGAATCCAAGATGGCTAACGCCAGGGACACTCTGGAGGAACTCTGGGCACCACCCCTGGGGTGGTGATGGACAGGGGAGTGGTCACTCCCCTTTCCTTTGTCCAGTTTTGTGCCAGAGCAGGGACTGGGGTCCCTGAACCGGTGTATACCAGATTATGCAATAAGGGCACCGTTTGTGCCTGTTACACCTATTTCCAATGGGAGAGGGTGTAACACCCGTCTCCTAAAGGAAATGCAATGTTCTGCCTTCCTGGGATTTAGCTGCTCAATCCTCAGGAGGGCAGAAACCTGTCTGTGAGGTGGCAGCAGCTGAGGCTGCAGTGTAAACCTCGGAGAGCTGGTTTGGCAGTACTGGGGGTCCATGGTGGAGCCCCCAGGGTGCATGGAATTGGCACCCCCAAAACCAGATTTGGATTGGGGATTCAATTTCACACCTCACATGGCCATATTCGGAATTTCCATTGTGAAGTTACATATATGTATTGACATATGTGTAATGCATGCTTATTATGGTGTCTCCGCACTCACAAAGCCCAGGGAATTGGCCCTGGACAACGTGGGGGTACCTTTGCTAGTGCAAGGCTGCCCTCACACACAGTAACATTGCACCTAGCCTTCAGTAACTGAAGGTTAGACTTATAAGTTACCTGGTGCAGTGAAAAATGGCTGTGAAATAGTGTGTGCACTATTTCACTCAGACTGCAGTGGCAGTCCTGAAGGAGTGTTTGTATGAGCTCCTTTTGGGTGGCAGAAGAAATGCTGCAGCCCATAAGGATATCCTGGAACCCCAGTGCCCTGAGTACCTAGGTACCATATACTAGGGACTTAAAAGGGGGGACCAGTGTGTCAATCAGAATTGATATTTGGAGTCACTAAACTATAGTGACAAATTTGGTACACAGAGAAAGCATAAGCACTGGAGTTCTGGTTAGCAGAGCTCCAGTGACACAGTCAAGCATACTGACAGCACACATAGGCCACAACATATGAGCACCCTCCTAAGAGTTGGTCATCCAGCCAGAACTCTTTTGTAAGCTCAAGGTAGAACAGCAATGCTCTTTTTGTGTCCATTTGGTGGAGTCTCTACTCTTCCTGAAAAGGGATGTGGGTGGTGTCAAAAGCAGGCAAGGTAATGGATTGGCCTACATGACAGTGTAACCACTTTTGGCAGAAAAGAGGCCCTAGGGCGAAGTAGCACTTTGTCAGGATAGATACAAACATTGGGCGTCTTATATGACAAGTCCTCCAGCTCACTCACTCTGCAGGCAGATGTAATCACCACAAGGAAAGCTGTTTTCAACGTGAGAAACCTGAGAGGACAACTGTTAAGAGACTCCAAAGGGGCACACATCAAAAACATCAGAACCAAATACAGATCCCATTGGGGCATAATGAAAAGGAATGGAGTAAAGAGATGCATAAGACCTTTGAGGAACCTATGTACAATACAATCAGGCAACCTCAAAAAAGTATAAATAGCAGACAAATATCCCTTGAGTGTCCCCAGAGCAGAGCCCTGCCACGGAAAGGATGAACAACAGGACTTCAGAAAGAGGTGCAAAAAGAGGGTCAACAGACTTGTCTGTGCACCACGCCACAAATGTCTTCGAATGACAGGCATATATGGTTTGGCGGAGGGACGTCTAGTTATCAAGAATATGTTACAGACCACTACCGCCTCACAATGTCCACGCAAGAAGGTGGAGAGTGGACAGGTTTGGGTGAAGAACCCTCGCCTTCTGCTGCAACAGAAGTTCCTTCTGAAGGGGCAGGCTGATCAGAGGATAGACAGACAAGCTAAGCAGCTCGAGATGCCAGGCTCACACTGCCCAGCCTGGAGTCACAAGGATTACTTGGACCTGGTCATTCCAGATCTTCTTGAGAACTCTGGGCAGGAGTGGCATGGGCAGAAATGCGTACAGGAACCCTGAAATCAACTCAAGATGAAAAGCGTCTCTGAGCAATTGCTGCATTGGGATCTCCCACACGCAAAACTGCTGACATTGCACATTCTCAACACAGGTGAACAGATCTAACCAAGGCTCTCTCCACTGCTGAAAGAGACCTTGTGCCACCTCTAGATGAAGATGCCATTCGTAATCCACTAAGTAGTTTTGGCTGACTTTGTCCGCTCTGGCATTCAAAGAGCCCACCAGATGTTGAACCATCAGGGAAATGCCCTGCTGTTCCAGCCACATCCAGAGGTGCAGAGCCTTCTGACAAAGGGTCCACAACCTCACCCCACCCTGCTTGTTGTAGTAGCACATGTCAGTGGTGTTGTCAGTGAACACCTGCACCATCTTTCCCTTGATAGAGGGAAGAAAGGCTTTCAATGCCAGCCAGATTGCACAGAGCTCCAACATGTTGATGTGGAATCCTGTTTATTCTGGAGACCACATTCTTCTGATCTCAAACGCTCCCAAATGGCCACCCCATCCTAGGAGTGAGGCATCTGTCACTACTGTCAGATCTAGTTGGGAAAGACACAGGGATCTGCCGCTGGCCCAATAGTGGTTCATTAAACACCACTGCAGATCATTGGCAGTTCCCTCCGAGATCAAGACCATGTTCAGCCTAAGCTGTTCTGCTATAGCTACCTCTATCACCCTAAGCTGCTAGAACACTACTACATTCACTAACAAGGGATAAGTGGACCTAGTGTAAGGTGTAAGTACCCAAGGTACCCACTACAAACCAGGCCAGCCTCCTACAACACCAAAATAAGGTAAGTAATTAGACATAGTATTGTGCAAACAATAGGAAATGCTACAGAATGCAATAGCAGAAAATAGGTCTGGGGCAACACAAACCATATACTAAGAAAGTGGAATGCGAATCACAAATTCCCCCCAGACAAGTGTAGTGTGTTAGGAATCGCTAGGAGAGTAAGAATACAGCAAAGGTAAGTAAAATACCCCACCCCAGAGCCCAGGAAAGTAGGAGTAAAGTACTGCAAGTTTCCTTAGGACACACTATAAGTCATGTTTAGAAATATTGCAAGAACCAAGCATGACTGCAAACAACAAATGGTGGATTCCTGGACCTGAAAACCAGCAAAGGAAGGAGACTAAGTCCAGAAGTGGGAAGAAGTTCCAGGAAGGGAAGGAGCCCCTATCAACCTAGAAGAGGGTGCAAAAGAAGAGTCCCCGGTTGGACGAAGACTGCAGAAATGTACCCCAGGAAGATGTCAGCGGGTTCCTGCAGGATACAATGGATGTCCCACGAAGAGAGGTTGGATGCAGGTGAGTTTTGGTGCTAGATTCGACCAACAAACCTTGGTTCCGGCAAAGTCACGTTTTGCATCAAAGTGGCGCTGTCTGGACCCAGCAGGAACCTGGGGGCCTCAACTCTGCCTGAGGAGGAAGAGGGGGGTTCTCAGCACTTCAGTGACCCCTCAGTCAACCAGAGAGCACCCACAGGAGTCCCAGGACACGGGGACAAAGGAGGTGCAAAATGCGGTTGGAGCAACACTACAGAGGAAGATCCTGCATCGCCGGAGGTCAACTCAGCGAGTTGAGCGTCACAGGGTAGAGTGCTGGGGACCTGGACGAGGCTGTGCACGAAGGAAGTTTGCAAATAGTGCACAGAGGCCTCAGGAGGTGAAGAAGATGCAGTGCACAGTGGTACTGTCGTACTCGGGGAAGGCAAGCTCTTACCTCCTCCAAATTGGGACAGCAGGACCTTAGGACAGTCTGAGTCGAAGGGGTCCACCACCTGTGTTCCAAGGAGCACGCTTGTCGCCAGCAGAGGAGTCAAAGAGAACCGGTCGTCAACTTAGAAGGTCCTGCAAGAGCAGGGAAGTGACTCCGTCACTCCACAGGAGATCTCTTCGGTCCCTCTGGTGCAGGGTGAAGACAGGGAGTCCCCAGAGCGTGCACACCATGGAAAATGTTGCAAATGCTGGCTGGATCTGAAGTTGCAGAGGAACAGTTGCCCTTGTGGATACTTTGTTGCTGTTACAGCGGTTTCTGGAGTAGGCTGAGGTTGATCCGAGGTCAGAAGATGAAGTAGAAGTTGCAGAGGATTCCTGCTGGAAACTTGCAAGTACAATCTAAAGAGAAATCCACCGGAGAGACCCTAAACAGTCCTGACGTCACCTGCTGGCACTGGCCACTCAGAGTCCTCCAGAGTGCCCCCACACCTTGCAAAGCAAGACGGCTGAAGTCTGGGACACACTGGAGGAGCTCTGGGCACCACCCCTAGGGTGGTGATGGACAGGGGAGTGGTCACTCTCCTTTCCTTTGTCCAGTTTTGCACCAGAGTAGGGACTGGGGGTCCCTGAACCGGTGTAGACTGGCTTATGCAAGGAAGGCATCATCTGTGCCCTTCAAAGCATTTCCAGTGGCTGGGGGAGGCGACCCCTCCCCAGCTGTAACACCTATTTCTGAAGGGTGAGGGCGTAACACCCTGCTCCAAAAGGAATGCTTTGTTCTGCCTTCCTGGGGCTGAGCTGCTCAGACCCCAGGAGGGCAGAACCCTGTCTGTGAGGTGACAGCAGCTTTAGCTTCAGTGCAAGCCTTAGAGAGCTGGTTTGGCAGTGCATGGAATTGGCTCCCCAATACCAGATTTGGAATGGGGGGACAATTCCTTGATCTTAGACACCTTACATGGCCATATTCGGGGTTACCATTGTGAAGCTACATACAGGTATTGACCTATACATAGTGCACACATGTAATGGTGTCCCTGCACTCACAAAGTCCAGGGGATTGGCACTGGACTGTGTGGGGGTACATTTGTTAGTGCAAGGGTGCCCTCACACTTAGTAACTTTGCACTTAGCCTTCATTAAATGAAGGTTAAACATATAGGTGACATGTAAGTTACTTAAGTGCAGTGCAAATGGCTGTGAAATAGTGTGTGCACTATTTAAAGCAGGCTGCAATGGCAGGTCTGTGAAAGGGTTTTTCTGAGCTCCTTATGGGTGGCAAAAGAAATGCTGCAGCCCATAAAGATCTGCTGGAACCTCAGCGCCCTGGGTACCTAGGTACCATATACTAGGGACTTATAGGGGGGGGGTCCAGTGTGCCAATTTAAATTGGTGAATGAAGTCACTAGCCTAAAGTGACAAATTTAAAAGCAGAGAGAGCAAAGCACTGAGGTTCTGGTTAGCAGAGCCTCAGTAACAGAGTTAAGCACTACTGACAACACGACACATTAGGCCACAAACTATGAGCATTGGGGTCCTGGCTAGCAGGATCCCAGTGAGACAGGCAAAACACATTGACATATAGGGTTTTCACTATGAGCACTGGGGTGCTGGCTAGCAGGATCCCAGTGACATAGTAAAAACACACTGCCATACACTCACAAACGTGGGGGTAACCATGCTAGAAAGAGGCTACTTTCTCACACCTTGGTACCCAAGGAATTGGGGTTCCAGGAGATTCCTATGGGCTGCAGCATATATTCTGCCACCCATAGGGAACCCATGCAAAGGTTTCTGCAGGACTGCCATTGCAGCCTGCGTGAAAAGGTGCAAGCACCCTTTCAATGCCATTTACACTGCACCAGGTCACTTATAAGTCACCCATATAGCAGTCCCTCCAGCACGACGGCAGGGTGCAAAGTACCTGTGTGTGAGGGCACCCCAGTACTAGCAGAGGTGCCCCAACAACCTCCAGGACCATTTCCCCGGACTTTGTGAGTGCGGGGATGGCGTTGTACGCGTGTACTGGACATAGGTCACTACCTATGTCCAGCTACATAATGGTAACTCCAAACATAGGCATGTATGGCATCAAACATGTTGGAAGCATACCCCAAGACTTTTGCAAGCTTTGGTTGTATGAGTCCATGCACTCTGGGGGCACCTTATAGGGCCCCCAGTATTGCTATTACAGCCTTCTGAGGCTCAAGCTGCTGCCATCTATCAGACAGGTTTCTGCCCTCCTGTTGCTTCAGAAGCTCAAGCCCAGGAAGGCAGAACAAAGGATTTCCTTTGGGAAAGGGGTATTACACCCTCTCCCTTTCAAAACAGGTGTTACAGGCTTACTTGGGAGGGATAGCCTCCCCAAGCCACTGGAAATGCTTTGAAGGGCACACTTGGTGCCCTCTTTCCATAAACCAGTCTACACCGGTTCAGGGACCCCCTTGTCCCTGCTCTGGCGCAAAACTGGACAAAGGAAGGGGAGTGGTCACTCCCCTGTCCATCACCATCCTAGGGATGGTGCTCAGAGCCCCTCCAAAGGGTCACTGGGTTTTGCCATCTTGGATTTAAGGTTGGCAGGGAACTCTGGGAGCATCTGAGTGGCCAGTGCCAGAAGGTGACGTCAGAGCCCCCTCCTGATAGGTGGTCACTCAGCTAGGTGACCATTCCCCTTTTCAGGGCTATTTAGGGTCTCTCCTTTGGGTGGTTCTTCAGATTCAGATTGCAGGACTCCAGCAAGAATGCTCTGCACCCTCCACTTTAACTTCTGACTGAAGAAACTGCATCTCGACTCTTCAGGACCCTACAAGCTGCAACAAAGAAGGAAGAAGCCTGATGCAACATTTTATCTCCAGGCCCTTCCAGCAACTGCAACATTTCCCCAGTTGTGCATCCTCTGAGGACAGTCCTTCCTCAGCCTGCATCAGAAGAAAGAAGGAATCTCCCTAGAAGTGAAGGAGGAACTCACATGCTTCTGCAGGCACCAACTGCGACGACGACCAGCTGCATGGATCCCCTCCCCTGCTGAGTTGCATGGATCCTGCATCACAGGTGGTGGCCTGAAGTGGTCCCTACCGTCCTCTCTTCCAACTATCCAACTTGGGTGAAGGTAAACCCTTGCCTGCCCACGCAGGACAGTACCCTTGTGCACTGTGTCCTTTGCAGCTTCCAAGGTTTGTTGGCATCCTTCCTCCAAGATCTTCAGGCATCTTGAAGTTCCTGCCTCAGCACTCCTTACTGCGATAAACAGCTCCCTGAGTGGTTGTCTGGAGACGTGGGAGCCTTTTCATAGTGCTGCTTGGGTCTTTTCTGTGACTCTCCTGTCCTCATCCTGTAGGGCTGCCAGGGCTTCTGTGGGCCCCCTCTGAGTCTCCTGGGTAGAGTCCATCTGGTCCTTCCTGGTCCCCGGGGGCTCCACTTTCCGCTAACCATGAGTTTTGCATGTGCCAAGGCTTGTTAGCGGAACCTGATGACGCAAACCAGACTGCAATCCTCCTTCTGGCTTGGGACATCACGTTCACCCTCCAGGAACCCAACTTCGTCTTCTTGTGTGCAGTGCTGACTCTTCTTTCACCGGTGGTTCACTTCTTGCACCTTCATCCTGGTGGGTAGGGGCTCCTGCCCTTCCTGGACTCTTCTGTGCTTCTTGGACTTGATCCAGATTTTCCATAGGTCCTCTGGTCCAGGAATCCACCTTTGGTGTCTTGCAGTCTCTTCTGGGTTTTTCAATATTCTTCTTTACTTCTCTTTGTGTGTTCTGGGAAACTTACTGCGATTTACTCCTGTTTTCCTGGTCGCTGGAGTGGGTTGTGTTACTTACCATTGGGCTTTCTTAGTAGTCCCAGCTACCCTCTACACACTACACTTAGGTGGGGGACCGACTTTTGCTTTCCACTTTCTTAGTATATGGTTTTTGCTCCCCCCAGGCCCATTTCTTCATATTGTGAATTTCACTAATTGCACGTTTTTCTAACTGTTTAATGCCTATTTCTGCAAACTAGTGTATATAATTTGTGTATTACTTACATCTTAACGGAGTGTAGTCTCTATAGTATTTTTAGTATTTGTGTCACCAAAATAAAGTACCTTTATTTTTGTAACACTGAGGCCCTCATTATGACATTGGCGGTAATTCCCACTTACCGCCATGCTGACTGCAGCCAACATACCGCTGCTGTTGCGGATATCCGTTCACCATATTATGACACACTCATACCAATCCAACAGAATTCAGCCACAGACACAAGTCTGCCACACCAAATGTCAGTGATAAACTGGAGGTATCAAAACCCGCACTGTTACGCCAACAGTACTATGCCCACCACATTATGATACACAAATCACCACAGCGGACATTCAATGGCGGTAAACCATTGGCGGTACATGCCACCGCACTCAAAATACACACACTCGAACACACCAGACACACATACACACATTACACCCACACTACTATAAAACACACACCCACATTACCCAAAACCCCTTACAACTACAAACCATTGGCACGAGACAGACACCATGACCACAGACAAACCAGAGCCACACACTACCCACACACCCCACATCAAACACCCCAACACATCACCCTACAAACCCTCACCTACACAACTCACACAACACCCATGGCACCACAAAGACACCCCCGATTCTCAGAGGAGGAGCTAAGGGTCATGGTGGAGGAAATCATCAGGGTAGAGCCACAGCTGATTGGAGCACAGGTGCAGCAGATATCCATTGCTAGGAAGCTGGAGCTATGGCGGAGGATCGTGGACAGGGACAATGCCGTGGGACAGCATCCAAGAACCAGGGACGACATCAGGAAGAGGTGGAATGACCTATGGGGGAAGGTGCGTTCCATAGCATCAAGACCCCAGCTCGCTATCCAGAGGACTGGCGGTGGGCCCCCACCTCCTCCTCCACAACTAACAACATGGGAGGAGTAAGTCTTGGCAATCATGCATCCTGAGGGCCTGGCTGGAGTAGGGGGGGGACTGGACTCTGATAAGTCAACTCTATACTACTATCATCCCCCTACCTGCATGCCATCACATACCCCCACCCTCACCCTCACTCCCATCACTCCACCACCTCCCACGCACCCCACCCATCCCAATGGCAAGCCCTGCATGCACCACCAATGCATGGACATCACTCACAACCCTGCATGGACACCTATCACCAAAGCATGCACACTAGAGGTAATCAGCTAGCCCACCACATACCAACTTACACAAGTTAAAACTGCCAGGGCAAATACAACCAAAGAGGGCAAGCCACGGATGCACAATATGTCAGACACAGAAACAATAACTCAGCATTTACATCCCCACAGGTATCCCAGACAATGTCAGTGGAGAAGAGGTTCCAGTAGTATCCAGTCCCCCAACTGAAGAGGCCCACAGTGATGACAGCAACTCTGGTCGCCTGGAACTGGATGACCAACCTGGCCCACCAGGGACCTCTGGACAGTCAGTTACCCAGGTCCAGTCACAGACAACCACAGAGCCTCCCCCATCTGGAAACACCACCACAGCACCAATCCAGCGTACCTATACCTCTATCCCCAGGACATGTCAATCAGCAGTGTGTCCACCTCTACAGGGACCTGAGGGCACCCCCCCACACCCAAGACAACCAGGGACCTGGGGTCAGTGGCAGTGGGCACACGGTTCAGGGGACAGAGGCACAGGACAACAGGGAAACTTGGAGGACTGTTGTGCGCCAGGGGGAGGACAGGCCGAAGGAAGGAACCAACTCTTCAGGAGGCACTTACTGAGATCCTGGGAGCCAACCAACATTCCCAGGACACGATGGGCCAGATCATGGACAATGTGCAGGAGAATAGGTGGCTGTCGGAGGCACAGTACCAGGGGATCAGGGAGGACGTGCAGGCCATCAACACCACCCTGGTCTACATTGCAGGGGTGCTGGCAGACATGGCCAGCATTATGAGGGAGGCAGTCGCACAGCAGCGGGCCCCAGCCACTAGCCAGACATCTCAACTGCCTTCCGCCTCCGCTGCCGCTAGTGGACAGGACACCCCGCCACAGGACCAACAGGCCACCAGCACCCATCCCCCTGCAGAAGGTGAACCACCCTGCAAACGTTCCCTGCGATCCAGGCAGAAGCCAGAGACTATTGCCAAGACCCCCGCCAGGAAATGAGACTCTCTTGATTGTTACCATTGTGTCCCACCCAGTCACCCTGTCCACCTTGAACTGCCATTGCTCCCCTTTCTATGTCCCCTTGGACTATGCACCTGTGCTACAAATAGACTGGAACAATACTCTGGACTTTACTCCATATCACCCCATCCCAATGCACTTGCCCCTCTTCTTCTTAGCACTTCAGTAAACACCCTTTGAAAAAACTACAAGTATGAGTATGTTACATTTGAAAAGTATGTATTCATTTACCCAGCTGCAAACATTGAAATTCAACTGTGCAGCAATTGTTCACATAGGAAAGACCTGTAGTTTCCTGTAGTGATCACACCAGGAGCGATAGTGGGGCACCAACATCTGCAAAATGAATTGCCAAAGTGTACAGTAAGTGGGCATAGAAGTGGGAAATAACAGCATGCCAGTGCCAGAGATAATCTAAATAATGACAATGAAATGTGAAGTAACACAGTCTTATCTCTGTGTCATTGGAAGTATTGTCGTATCAATGCTGTTCTGTTGTCCTCATCCTCATCCTCCGCCTCCTCATCCTCACTGTCCACAGGGTCCACTGCTGCCACACGGCCATCTCCAGGGTCCTCCTCCTGCGGAAAAGGCACATGGTGCCTCAAGGCTAGGTTGTGCAACATGCAGCATGCCACAATTATCTGGTAGACCTTCTTGGGTGAGTAGCACAGGAATCCACCTGTTAGATGGGGCCATCTGAACCTGGCCTTGAGGAAGCCAAAGGTTCTTTCGATTATCCTTCTGGGTCACCCATGTGCCTCATAGTAACGTTCTTCTGCACTTGTCCTGGCATTCCACACAGGGTTCAGTAGCCATGATAGGTTGGGGTAACCAGAGTCACCTGTAAATATTGAGGGACAACATTTAGCCACACACTATCCTATGAGGTTAACACCAGAGGCATACACTTACATATACTGGGTGGGGACCAAGGACCACCTATTAGCCACACCCTGTGCCTCTGTAGTTGGGCCATTACATTTGGGATGCTGCTATTCTTCAGGCATCATGCACAGACCCAGGATACTTCGCTTTGACATGGGAGATCTACTGGTCCGCCAGGCACACCATCTGCCCATTCATAGAATGAAAACTCTTTCAATTTCTGAAGACCTTTTGATTTTGCCAGGGTGGGAAAAATGCAATATGTGTTCCATCAATCGCCCCAATTATGTTGGAGATATGTTCCATTGCATAGAAGTCAGCCTTCGCTGTGGCCAAATCCTCCACCTGGGGGAAAACAATGTAGATGCACATGTGTTTAATCAGGGCAGACAGCACTCTTGTTAGCACTATTGAGAACATTGGCTGTGACATTCCTGCTTCCAAGCCCACTGTCACTTGGAAAGAAGCAGTTACCAAGAAATGGAGCACAGATAGCACTTGCACAAGAGGGGGGGGGATCACAGTGGGGTGACGGATAGCAGATATCAGGTCAGGCTCCAGTTGGGCACACAGCTCCGTGACTGTGGCCCTGTCAAGTCTGTAGGTGAGGTTAATGTGCCTGTCCTCCATTGTTGCCAAGTCTACCAGTGGTCTGTACAGGGGGTTATGTCTCCATCTCCTATTCATCTGCAGCAGTTGCAATCTATGGGGCAAAAGAGTGAGGAGACGGTCATAAACTGTACATTGTAGCCACAACAGTACAATGCATGATGTTATTTTGAAACGTATATGTGGCATTTGTCCAGTATATACAATTGTGAACTGTGACGCAGTTATAATCCAGGGCCTGCCCTCCCCCCGAAATGGTGTCCGCCTGTCCTGTGTGGAGAGACAGGTGGAAGTGAGGTAAGTCCACTGACGTTGTGCGCTGTTGCAGGAGGTGTCGGGAACCGCAGTGCAACTCCTCATTGGTTAACATTGGGCCCTATGGGGTATAGTGGGCAATGCTGATGTACGCCGGCGGTGACGGTGTGCACCGCCCTGGACGTGACCGCCATTTTCTATCTGATCACTCACTTGCTGTAGACTTGCTGGCGACTTCCAACACAAAATCACATATGCATCCATCTTTACGTCGTAGGACATCCTTTGAATCATGCAGGAACCCGCTGGCATCTTCCTAGGGTGTATTCCTGCAATCTTAGTCCAACCAGGAACTCTTCTTTTGCACCCTCTTTGGGGTTGGCAGGGGCTCCTGCCCTTACTGCAACTTCTTTCGACTTAAGGACTTGGTCCCCTTCTTTTGTAGGGCTTCAGGTCCAGCAATCCAGCAGTTGTTGTTTGCAGACTTGGTTGGTTACTGCAAATTCCCAATCACAAGGTGTAGTGTGTCCTAAGGAAACTTGCAGTACTTTACTCCTGCTTTTCTGGGCTCTGGGGTGGAATAATTTGCTTACCTTTGCTGTAATCTTACTCTCTCAGCGATTCTGCACACCCTACACTTGTCTAGGGGGGAATTCTCCTTCCATAGGGGAGGACCTACACTGCATGTGCTGCTGTGACCTGTGTCTGGAACCTACCATGGCTCATGTGAATGGGGAAAGGGCCCCTGCCTTCCCCCTGGCGGATTTGGAGAGACTGGTGGATGGGGTCCTACCCCAGTACCGACTGCTGTGTGGGCCTCCAGACCAACAGGTGAGTACGCTGTGAGCACGATTCATGGGGCATGAATGCATGGAGTGGTGTGTGAAGGCCTCGTGTAGGGGGGGGTTGGTGATGTCACCTGGGCGACGTGCAGCTTGTGTGCTGGGCCATGTCTGTGCAAATGGGGTTAGGAAGGGGATATGGTGGGCCATGAGTATAACAGGCAGGACGGCTTGACTAATACCTTTCCCTGTGGGTATTGTCTCTGCAGGTCAGTGCCCATCAAAAGAAGGGTATGTGGCGTGCCATCACCAAGGACGTGCGGACCCTGGGGGTCTATGGCAGGCGGAGCACCCACCGTCAGAAACAGTGGGAGGACCTGAGACTTTGTGTCAGGAATAAGGCCATACGCGGTCCAGGTCCCGCCCGAAACTCTGCTGCGCAACATTGTGGTGCTTTATGAGCACTCCTCGTCATCCCCTCTTGTTCCAAAGGTGGCCATCAGCGTCTTCTGCCCTTTGGCAAAGCTCAAAAAGCTGCAGGTTCAGGACATTGGTGGACTAGATGCATCTTATCAGTGCTATTCCATGAAGGGACTACAATTCCCATGTTTTTAGAGGCAGCAGCCATCTTGGCGTGTGGCAGGCCTATAAAGCCCAGCCACACCCCAGCACGTTGCTCACTATTTTGAAGACTTCGATGCAGTCAGACCTCGTGGGGGTTCCTCTGAAGAAGAGCAGATTTCCTGCAAGGCAAATGGACGGCAAATTGGAGTACCCTTGTTTCCATGGTGAATTCAGATACGAGTAGGTCGTACTCGTAGCGGTAAGGTCTTGATGAGCCAAATCTTGAAGGGAGTTGTTGCTTCCAAAAAGGTAAAGCGCCCCTTAGTACAACGAGCAAAGCATTTTCAGTTTTCAGAGGAAAGCGGCCTTGGCACGGTAATTAAAGCGCTTCAGTTCACATGAGGAAAGCGGCCTTGGCACAGTAATTAAAACGCTTCAGTCCACACGAGGAAAGCGGCCTTGGCACTGTAATTAATGTGCTTCAGTCCACATGAGGAAAACAGCCTTGGCACGGTAATTAAAGCGCTTCAGTCCACATGAGGAAAGCGGCCTTGCCACGGTAATTAAAGCGCTTCAGTCCACATGAATAAAGCGCCCTTGGCACAACAATCAAAGCGCTTCAGCCCACATGAGTAAAGCGCCCTTGGCACAGCAATCAAAGCGCTTCAGTTCACATGAGGAAAGCGCCCTTGGCACAGCAATCAAAGTGCTTCAATCCACATGCATAAAAAGCCCTTGGCGCAACAATCAAAGTGATTCAGGCCACATGAGTAAGGCACCCCTTAGCATAACGAGCGTAGCACTTCAGATTAAACAAATGAAAGCGCTATCTGGCATAAGGAACAAAACACTTCAAGTTCAATGAGGAAAAACTTTCCGGCCTTATAGTTGTGAATGTGAAAGCATTTTTGGAGATAAACAAATTGTAGTTTTCATTGTTGTTTTGGAAAGCATAATACGTGAAAAGCACATTTAATCATTTGAGATTTTCTAGGCCATAATCAAAGGTTTATGTTATGAATGCATAGATGTTACAGGATTGATATTCAGAGTATGATCATAGTCCAAAGATCTTGCCATTTCTTGGTTCTGAGGATGTAGTTTGTTCATGTTCCATGATTCAAAGAAGGGGGCTTTGCTCTCATTTCAAAAGGGGTCTGCATCTGATATCACGAAGACGCATTTAGTCAATAGTCTATTGATGAGTTATACTGCTATGAATGAGTAAGTGCATATTTGTTCTAACCTTTCCTTTTCAGATCTCTCTCCCTGCAGTTCCTTACCCTAATTCCCTTCCCCCCTACTGGCTTCATCATAACTCTGTGCTATAATAGTTTTCTGAGTTGGTGACGCCGGGAGGTGGGCCTTTTGTTCAGCAACGTGCAGATCCTGAGGAAAGGACACTGTGACAGAATAATGAGCCCATGAGTTTATACTTTCCTATTGGTCTGTACGTGAGCTGCGCAAAATGGCCACCCTAGATACCCTTATGCAAGTAGTCACTCAGATGCAAAGGGATTTGACAGACAAAAAATGTTACAGCTGATTTAGTAAGTAAAGTAACTCAGTTACAGAGTAAGGTGGATGGTTCTGAATCTGAGTCTCGTCCTACGCCTTCCGCACCTACTAACATAGCTGTGAATGTGCCGACACAGATTCCTTTAACTGCACCAGAGAGGTTTTCTGGGGACCCCAATAAGGTAAAAAAAATTCTCACACAGGTGGAACTACATTTTACGTGTCGGCCCAGTGCCTTTCCGGACGCACAATGTAGAATTGCACTCCTTTTATCATATCTGAATGATGCAGCTACTTGGGCCGTGCCATTAGTCCGATTCGACAGTCCTCTTTTATATAACTGGCGTCGTTTTGTAGAAGAATTTGTAAAGGTATTTGACAGATGCGCAATAACTATGTCTGCAGACAAAGAGTTACTAGAATTACGTCAAGGAAACAAAGACTTGATAACGTATCTGTCACACTTCAACCGGTTAGTAGTGGAAACCGCTTGACCTGAGGAAAAAAGGTCAGCAGTATTTTATCAAGGGCTAAAAGACGAACTAAAGGATGTATTGGCCCAAGTTAAACCACAACCAGAAACTTGCACTGATTTAATTAATCTAACCCAACGGATAGATCACAGACTCTCTGAAAGAAAAGGAGTAAGGAAAAAATGGGAAAAACCCAACTGGCGAATGGAAAGGTCCAGACACCTTCAATTGTCCTCAGATTCTATGATAGAACCAATGGATATCGGAACTGTTCGGCCATCATTGACTAAAGAGGAGAAAGACATGCGACGAAAAAATGGTCAGTGTCTGTATTGTGGAAAAAAGGTCATTTCATAAAAGAATGCCAAAAGAAACCCAAAAGTAAAATTGATCCAACATTTGCGACAAAGAAAAAGATAGCGGTTGCTTTGGAAATTTCACAGGAAACCTAAAGTGCCCAAGAAAAAACGAAGGGGACCTCTTGGGCAAATTGACAACCCCTTCAGTGTGCTCTTGCACAAATCGTTATGACAAACATTTTCAAATTTTAATACAAATGACTGTGCAGGGAAAAAGACATAATGTACAAGTTCTAATTGATGCAGGGGCAACAGGAAATTTTGTGGACCAACAAACTGCACTAGACTTGCATATACCCAGTGTCAAGAAAAAGGTTCCAGAAGTTGTTTATGCAGTTGATGGTAGTGAGTTGGCAGGAGGTCCCGTTACTAAACAAACCTCACGAATACAAAGGATTTGCAAAGATGATGAGAATCAGAACCACTGTGAGATAATTTGCTTTGATATAATCCAAGCACCCCAATATGGTTTTATCTTAAGAATGCTGTGGTTAATGTTACACAATCCATGCATAGACTGGCGCAACCAGGTTTTGCGTTTTTCTTCTTCCTCTTGTGCAAAAAGATATTTTCAATCAAGATGAAACAAAGAAGGAAATCTCCAACACTCTATTGCTACTGCAGTTGAGAAGGAAATTGATCTGCCATCACAGTATTCAGAATATACTGACATTTTCTGTGAAAAGAAAGCAAGCTCCTTACCACCTCACAGGCCGTACGATTGTCAGATCGACCTTGTACCTGGCGCCAATATACCAAATTGTAGAATCTATGCACTATCAGAGAAAGAAAATCAAGTCCTACGAGAATACCTTGATCAATGTTTAGCCAACAAGCTAATTATGCCATCACCATCTCCAGAGGCTTCTCCGCTGTTTTTCATACTGAAAGCTAATGGCGATTTGAGGCCTTGTATTGACTTTAGAGCGATAAATAAGATCACAATTAAAAATAAATATCCACTATCTCTCATACCATTCTTGTTAGACCAGGTAAAATCTGCAGTTATTTATACCAAACTTGACTTACGAGGTGCTTATCACCTACTTCGAATTCGAGAGGGAGATGAGTAGAAAACGTCTTTCAAGACTCATTTTGACCTCTTTGAGTATCTAGTGATGCCGTTTGGTCTATGTAATGCCCCACCAGCCTTTCAATATTTCCTAAATGATGTTCTGAGAGAATAGCTAGACATCTTTGTCATTGTTTATATTGATGACATATTGATTTATTCAAACTCTGAAGATATACATGAAGAACATGTAAAAAAAAGGTATTACAAACTCTTCAAAAACATAATTTGTTTTGCAAATTAAGTACATGCGAATTCCATTCCAAAGAAGCTGGATTTCTAGGAGTCATTTTAACACCTAACGGCATGCAAATGACTGAAAGAAAAATTCAAGCTCTATCCGAATGGCCAACACCAAAATCAGTACGTGATATTCAATGTTTTTTGGGTTTTGCAAATTTTTATCACCGCTTCATTCATCACTTCTCCCAAAAGGTGGCACCAATCACCAAATTGCTAAGGAAAAAGTCCGTCTTCAACTGGTTCCAAGATACAGAGGAAGCATTTCAAGATTTAAAAAAGGCTTTTACTACTGCTCCCATTCTAGCTCGCCCCAATCTGGAGGAACCATTCATCGTGGAAGCCGATGCATCCAATGTTGCTGTTGGGGCCATCCTGTCCCAACGTCATCGAGAAACTGGACAACTGCACCCTATAGCATATGCGTCAAGAAAATTGAATGAAGTGGAACAGAATTACACCATAGCAGAAAAAGACTTACTAGCAATTCGTAATGCTTTTAAAGAATGGAAACATTATCTATTGGGAGCAAAACACACCATAACTGTATATTCTGATCATAGAAATTTACAATTTATGAGTTCTGCCAGACTACTAACTCCCAGACAACTAAGATGGATGCTATTCTTTGCAGAATTTGATTTCATAGTGACTTTTAGACCAGGAGTAGATAATCGTAAGGCCGATGCATTGTCTAGACAAGATTCTTCAATCACACATACTGAACAAAAACCCATGCCTATTATAATGCCTTCAAAAGTGTTCTGTTTAGTAGCAGCCGAGAAATTATTTGATCTCATTCGTAATCATTTTCATATCACCAAGTGGCAAGAGTGGTTACAACAAAACACCAAAAGGTCCATTCAACAAGGCTTACCTCTACATGAATCTCGAGTATTCCTGCCTACTGAGGAGTTAAGAGAGACCGCTTTTCATTGGTTACACAGTCATCCTCTGGCAGGTCAACCAGGGCCTCAAAAAGCAATAGAACTCATGAAAAGGTATTTTTGGTGGCCTACATTCGTTCACGACCTTAAGCAAATGCTACAATCATGTGAAGTATGTGCAAGATGCAAAAGTGAACATAGCAAGCTCAAAGGTCTACTGATACCTCTACCCGTTCCCAATCATCCATGGGAACATATCTCTATGGCTTTTATCACTGGTCTTCCTCAAATAAAGCAATTCACAACCATTCTAGTGGTGGTGGACAGCCTTACCAAGTATGCTCACTTCATTGCCTGTATAGGGCTCCCAGCCTCCGACACCTTAGCAACTATCATCTTAGAAAATGTAGTTCGCCTTCACGGACTTCCAAGAGTTATCCTCTCTGATAGAGGGACACAATTTTCTGCACGTTTTTGGCAACAACGGTGCAAGGCTTTACGAATCGATTTGACTTTATCTTCTAGTTATCATCCACAAACGGAGGGTCAAACAGAGAGACTAAACCAAACTCTGAAACAATATTTACGATGTTCCACAACGAAGTCTCCTAAAACCTGGCTGGATCTTTTGTGGCTTGCAGAACTGGCTTATAATAACTCTCACCACTCTTCAATAAACTCAAGTCCTTTCTATGGTCGATATGGGTGTCATCCGCACATTTTGCCAGTTAGGTTACCTGCCTCTACTCAAACACTCCAGCAGTCATGGACATGCTAACACACATGAAAAAGGTACATTCACAATTACAAACAAATCTTCATCAAGCAAAGAAAAAATATAAAATGCAATATGACAAAAAACACCAGCCTGGTCCTCAGTAAACAGACAAAGATAGAGTTTGGTTATCCACGAAAAACTTTATATTAAAAAATAAAAATATGTTTCATCCAAAATTCCTATGAAGTACTACGACAAGTAAACCCAGTAACATATAAACTAAAATTACCATCGTCTTTGAAAATTCATCTGCTGTTTCACACTTCACTTCTTAAACCTGCTTTGCCCTCAAGCGTCACACAGCCTGCTCCTCTATTAGTCCAAGGTCATTGGGAGTATGAGGTGCGATCTGTTTTAGACTCTAGATCTAGGGGCCTTCCCTTTGGTACTTAGTGTCCTGGAAAGGATACGGACCGGAAAATGACTCTTGGGAACCTGCAAGACATGTCCATGCACCAAGTTTGGTGCGATGATTTCACCTCCTCCATCCTGATAAACCGGGCCCTGGACTGCGGTTGGGAAAGGGGTGTAATGTCAGGAATAAGGCCATGCGTGGTCGAGGTCCCACCCAAAACTCCGCTGCACGGCTTTGTGGCGCTTTATGCGCACCCCTTGTCATTCCCTCTTGTTCCAAAGGTGGCCATCAGTGTTGTCTGCCCTGTGGCAAATCTCATAGAGCTGTAGGTTCAAGACATTGGTGGACAAGATGCACTTATCAGTGCTATTCCATGAAGGGACTACAATTCCCATGTTTTTAGAGGCAGCAGCCATCTTGGAGTGTGGCAGGCATATAAAGCCCAGCCACACCCAAGCACGTTGCTCACTATTTTGAAGACTTTGATGCAGTGAGACCTCGTGGGGGTTCCTCTGAAGAAGAGCAGATTTCCTGCACGGCAAATCGGAGTACCCTTGTTTCCATGGTGAATTCAGATACGAGTAGGTCGTACTCGTAGCGGTAAGGTCTTGATGAGCCAAATCTTGAAGGGAGCTGTTACTTCAAAAAAGGTAAAGCGCCCCTTAGTACAACGAGCAAAGCATTTTCAGTTTTCAGAGGAAAGCGGCCTTGGCACGGTAATTAAAGCGCTTCAGTCCACATGAGGAAAGCGGCCTTGGCACGGTAATTAAAGCGCTTCAGTCCACATGAGGAAAGCGGCCTTGGCACGGTAATTAAAGCGCTTCAGTCCACATGAGGAAAGCGTCCTTGGCACGGTAATTAAAGTGCTTCAGTCCACATGAGGAAAGCGGCCTTGGCAGGGTTATTAAATTGCTTCAGTCCACATGAGGAAAGGGTCTTTGGCACAGTAATTAAAGTGCTTCAGTCCACATGAGGAAAGCGGCCTTGGCAGGGATATTAAATTGCTTCAGTCCACATGAGGAAAGGGTCTTTGGCACAGTAATTAAAGCGCTTCAGTCCACATGAGTAAAGCGTCCTTGGCACGGTAATTAAATCGCTTCAGTCCACATGAGGAAAGCGCCCTTGGCAAAACAATCAAAGCGCTTCAGCCCACATGAGTAAAGCACCCTTGGCACTGCAGTCAAAGCGCTTCAGTCCACATGAGGAAAGCACCCTTGGCACAGCAATCAAAATGCTTCAATCCACATGCATAAAAAGCCCTTGGCACAACAATCAAAGTGATTCAGGCCACATGAGTAAGGCACCCCTTAGCATAACGAGCGTAGCACTTCAGATTAAACAAATGAAAGCGCTATCTGGCATAAGGAACAAAACGCTTCAAGTTCAATGAGTAAAAACTTTCCGGCCTTATAATTGTGAATGTGAAAGCATTTTTGGAGATAAACAAATTAAGCTTTCATTGTTTTTTGGAAAGCATAATACGTGAAAAGCACATTTAATTCTTTGAGATTTTCTAGGCCATAATCAAAGGTTTATGTTATGAATGCATAGATGTTACAGGATTGATATTCCAAGTATGATCATAGTCCAAAGCTCTTGCCATCTCTTGGTTCTGAGGTTGCAGTTTGTTTGTGTTCCATGATTCAAAGAAGGGTGCTTTGCCCTCATTTCAAAAGGGGTCTCCATCTGATATCACCGAGACGCATTTAGTCAAGAGTCTATTGATGAGTTATACTGCTATGAATGAGTAAGTGCATATTTGTTCTAACCTTTCCTTTTCAGATCTCTCTCCCTGCTGCTCCCTACCGTAATTCCCTTCCCCCCGACTGGCTTCATCATAACTCTGTGCTATAATAGCTTTCCGAGTTGGTGACGCCGGGAGGTGGGCCTTTCGTTCAGCAATGTGCAGATCCCGAGGAACGGACACTGTGACACTTTGGGCACGGAAGACTGCAGAGGCCCAGCTAAGGATGGCCTCCTAACGAGGAAGGAGTACCTGTTAAACCCTGACCCCCCTGATGGCCCGCATCAGGGCAGTGGCCTATCCGAAGCTGGATGGGCACTTGAGGGCATCACAGCAACCACAAGAGGGTGAGTACAGTTCCCACCATAACAAATTATGCATGGTAGGGTGGTATAGAGATGGGGGATGTGTGTCTCTGGGTGCCCCTAAGCCAGGCCTGACATCACAGAGTAGGTCCCATGTTGGGCAGGGTTCTGATGTGATATTCCTCCTACCTAGCTAGTAGGCATCCACTACTGGGCAGGGCTGTGTGGGTCCCAGGCATGCTGCAGTTGGCAGTATGTGTCCCTCTCCATGCCCTGGTGGCTAGCATTGTTACTGGTAGTGCACTGCATAATGCGTAGGGCTGTTCACTGTGTGTGAGGGTGCTGTGTACACCAACGGTGGTGTTGGTGCAGCCATTGACCAAGTGTTTCCTTTGTCCCCCCCCCCCCCTTTTTGTTTTGTCATCCTGCCCTTATGTGCATTAGTATCATCTGGCGGAGGAGCAGGGGCACTGGCGAAGGAGGGAGCTACATCCCACAGGACCCAGGAGGCAGAGTCCACCAACAGTGAGGGCACCACTGGGACGGATGTCGAGGGGGAGAAACACAGCGAGACAGGAGGGGACAGTTCAGACACAGATACCTCCTTCGATGGAAGCTCCCTGGTGGTGGCGGACAGCTCTGTGACCACCCCAGCTACAGGTACAGCCGCCATCCCCCATACCAGCACTGCCTTCCCAGCAGCCCCTCAACGAGTTGCCCGTGCCCGCTCACCCAGGAGGGTGGGCATCTCCTTCACGCCAGGCACCTCAGGCCCTGCCCCAGTTAGCCCTGTTGTCCTGAGTGAAGAGGCTATTGACCTCCTGAGATCCATGTCTGTTGGGCAGTCAACATTGTTAATGGCATCCAGGGGCTGGCAGCCCAAATGCAACAAACCAATGCATTTCTGGAGGGCATTCACACTGGCTTGGTGGCCCAACAGAGATGGAACTCAGGAGGTCAATAGCCTCTTCACTCAGGACAGCAGGGCTAACTGGGGCAGCCATTATCCCTGTTTCAAGCCTCCCCGTCCAGATTCCTCTACCCAATCCCATTCCCCTCAACCTACCCCACCACACAGGCAGACCAGCATGCACACAAGACAACACACAAGAGTCGACATGGCAAACACAGGCACCACACATCATCCCACAGGCACGCACACAAACATCATCCAGATGCAGACATACCAACATCCACTACCTCAACTATGTCCCCCTCCTCCTCCAACTCCCTCCCCGGTCCATCTACACTCACACCTGCATGCACTACACCATCATCCACTACCAGCATCACCACCACACCTAGCAGAACACACACCTCACTGCCAGACACCTTGTAGGAGGCTGGCCTGGTTTGTAGTGGGTACCTTGCGTACTTACACCTTATACCGGGTCCAGTTATCCCTTAGTAGTGATTTAATGAAGGCTAGGTGCAAAGTTACTAAATGTGACGGCACCCTTGCACTAGCAAAGGTGCCGCCACATAGTTCAGGGCCATTTCCCCAGACTTTGTGAGTGCGGGGAAACCATTACATGCGTTCACTACATATAGGTCAATACCTATATGTAGCCCCACAATGGTAACTCCGAATATGGCCATGTAACATGTCTAAGATCATGAAATTGCCCGCAGATTCCAAAGCTGGTATTGGAGAGCCAATTTCATGCATTCTGGGGGCTCCACTATGGAGCCCCAGTACTGCCAAACCAGCTCTCTGAGGATTGCACTGCACCTACAGCTGCTGCCACCTCACATGCAGTGTTTTGCCCTCCTGGGGTCTGGCCAGTCCCAGGAAGGCAGAATAAAGCATTTCCTCTGTGAGCAGGGTGTTACACCCTCTCCCTTTGGAAATAGGTGTAACAGGCTGGGGAGAGGTAGCCTCCCCCAGCCTCCGGAAATGCTTTGAAGGGCACAGATGGTGCCCTCCTTGCAAAAGCAACTTTACACCAGTTTCGGGAACCCCAGTCCCTGCTCTGGCGCGAAACTGGACAAAAGAAAGGGGAGTGACCACTTCCCGGTCCATCACCACCACAGGGGTGGTGCCAAGAGCTCCTCCTGTGTGTCTCAGACCTCTGCCATCTTGTTTTCAGAGGTGTGGGAACACTCTGGATGCCTCTGAGTGGCCAGTGCCAACAGGTGATGTCAGAGACTCCTTCTGATAGGTGCATAGCTGGGTAGGTAGCCAATCCTCCTCTCAGGGCTATTTAGGGTCACTCCTGTGGGCTTCTGTTCAGATTACGACTTGCAAGAATCCACCAGGACTCTTCTGCACTTCTCTCTTTGACTTCTGCCAAGGATCGACCGCTGACTGCTCCAGGATGCTTGCAAAACTGCAACAAAGTAGCTAGAAGACTACCAGAGACATTGTAGCGCCTAATTCTGCCGGCTTTCTCAACTGTTTCCTGGTGGTGCATGCTCTGTGGGCTGCTGCCTTCACCCTGCACTGGAAGCCATGAAGAAATCTCCTGTGGGTTGAGGGAGTGTTCCCCCTGCTTCAGCAGGCAGCAAACGACAGCCTCACTGGTACTCTGTGTCCCCTCTCATCCTGACGAGCATGGCCCCTAGAACATAGATGGTGAACCCAAGTGACCCAAACTGTCCAGAGGTGCAACTGTCCAAATTTGGAGGAGGTAAGTCCTTGCCTCCTCAGACAGTAATCCTGTGCACCATGTGATCTAGAGCTACAAGGGCTTCTGTGCACATTTCCTGCATGCACAGCCGAGCCTAGGTCCCCAGCACTCCGTCCTGCGATGCTCAGCTCCCTAAGTTGACCTCTGGTGTCGTGGGGCCTCTCTTTGCAGTGTTGAGACGACTGCCATGTTCAGTCTTCTTGAACCTGTGTTCAAGGACTCCTGTGGGTGCTTCCCTCTATCTAGTGGGCTCTCTATATTGCAGAGGGCCCCCTTTGTCTCTCCTGAGTGGCAACATCCTGGTCCTTCCTGGGCAGCACCCTTTTATTTTAACCGCAACTCTTGCAGGTAGCAAGGCTTGTTTGTGGGATTTTGCCAAGGAAACAACTCTGCATCCATCAGCATGCTGTGGGACACCTTCTGCACAAAGTAGAACCGTCTACCTCCTTTCGTTGTTGCAAAACCAGCATCTTTTCCAACCGGAGGCAGTCATTTTGCACCTTCATCCGGGGTTTAGTAGGCTCCTGCCCCCCCCCGGACACTTTAGTGACTCTTGGACTTGGTCCCCTTGCTTTACAGGTCTTCAGGTCCAGGAATCCATCTTCAGTGCTTTGCAGTCTGTTGTGGTCCTTGCAAAATCCTTTATCACAACTTTAGTGTGTTTTGGGGGAAATAGTAGTACTTTACTCCTGCTTTCCTGGGTCCTGGGGTGGGGTCTCTTTTACACCCTTAGTGTTTTCTCACACTCCCAGTGACCCCCTACACACTGCACTTGCCTAGGGGTGCATTCACGGTTTGCATTCCACTTACTTAGTATATGGTTTGTGTTGCCCCTAGGCCTATTGCATTCTATTATGTTTTACAGTGTCTGCACTACTTTCTGACTGTTTTACTTACCTGATTTGGTTATTTGTGTATATTTTGTGTTTGTTCCTTACCTCCTAAGGGAGGATATCCACTGAGATATTTTTGGCACATTGTCACTAAAATAAAGTACCTTTATTTGTGGTAACTATCAGTATTGTCTTTCTTATGATATAGTACCTATATGATATAGTGGTATTGCAGGAGCTTTGCATGTCTCCTAGTTCAGCCTAAGCTGCTCTGCTATAGCTACCTCTATCAGCCTTTGCTGCTAGAACACTACTCCATTCACTAACAAGGGATAACTGGACCTGGTGTAAGTACCCAAGGTACCCACTACAAACCAGGACAGCCTCCTACATTGGTGGTGCAGCGGTGGGATAAGTACTTGTAACTGCTTTACCACTCTGTAATGGTGCTTTCCATTAGAAAATCATATTCCTAATACTTAGAAATATACACATGTAAACTTAACAGTTTTACTTTCACTCTAAAAACTTTCTAAAAAGTTTGAAAACGTTTTTTATCTCTGGTCTTGAAAGCTCAAAACTTTTTTCTCTTACCCCTAACCTCTTTCTTTTCACCATGTCTATGGTAGAGGCTACTCCCCAAGTTGTGAAAACAACTTATGACAGTCCTAACTTTAAAAGTTTGAGGGGTCTCTGTATCGAGAAGAAGTTTAGGGATTGGTAAGAACCCTACCAAGGATCTCCTTCTTAATCTTCTCCTTGAAAGTGACCAGACTCAGAATGGTAAAACCTAGGATCAGGAGGTAGAGGAGGGGGGTACCCAAATAGATTCAGGGGAGGTTCCTGAGAATTCTGGGGAGGGTACTTCCAAAGACCTTTCACTTAACAGGCTATCTAGTGAAACTGGTAGTGGGAGAGGATCACACAACAATAAGACATCTTTCACTCCTAATGGCCAGGTCACTAGGGTTCAGGCAGTCAGAGAAAGATCCACTTCTGCACATTCTCACATTTCCTCTGTATCAGAGGCTTCCCAAACCTCCCACCCTGAGGATAACACCCTACACACGGAACTCAAAAAGCTGAAGTTGGAAGAGGCCAGACTGAGGCTAAAGTAGTAACAGCTGGCCTTAGATAGGGAATTCTTGGATGTAGAGAGAGAGAGACAGAAGTTGGGGTTAGTTCCCCATGGTGGCAGCAACAGCAGCAATCTTGATAGTAGTCATCCTGTTAGAGAAACAGATTCAAGAAACCTGCATAAGTTTTTCCCCCCTTACAAGGAGGGGGATGACATTAACAAGTGGTTTTCTGCACTTGAGAGGACCTGTATGGTGCAGTTAGTCACTCAAAGCCAGTGGGCTGCTATATTGTGGCTATCTTTCACTGGCAAAGGTAGGAACAGATTCCTTACTGTCAGGGAGAGTGATGCCAACAATTACAAAGTTTTGAGGGATGCACTCTTAGATGGATTTGGCTTAACCACTCAACAATACAGGATAAAGTTCAGAGGTATCAGAAAAGAAGAGTCTTCTCAAGACTGGACAGACTTTGTAAACTGTTCAGTGAAGGCCTTGGAGGGACGGTTAGGTGACTGAGTATGAAAGCATATATAATCTAATTTTGAGAGAGCATATCTTGAATAATTGTGTTTCAGACTTGTTGCATCAATACTTGGTAGACTCAGATCTGACCTCTCCCCAAGAGTTGGGAAAGAAGGCAGACAAATGGTTCAGAACAAGAGTGAGCTGAAAAGCTCAAACAGGGGGTGACAAGGATGGCAAGAAGAAGGATGGTAAGTCTCATGATAAGGGTGGGGACAAAGACAAAAAGAATTCTGAGTCTTCATCAGGCCCTCAAAAATCCTCTGGGGGAGGTGGGTCCAAATCCTCTTCCCACAACCAAAAGAAGCCATGATGTTATTTATGTAAAAGTAAAGGCCATCGGGCAAGTGATCCCACTTTCCCAAAGAAAACCACCAAGGCTCCCACCACCACAACCCCTACTGCGCCCACTAGTGCCCCTACTAATAGGAGATGTGGTGGGAAGAACACTACATATAGGCAGACAAAGGGTATAGCTGGGATCACCACCCGTTATGTAGTGGGGGTTGGTCTAGTTAGGGAGACCACAGAGGCTGTTTTAGTCTCTGATGGTGGTATTAATTTTGCCACCTTAGTTGCTTGTCCCCTTATTATGGGTAAGTACAAGCAACTAACCCTAATAAATGGTGTTGAGGTTGGGGCTTACAGGGACAAAGGAGCCAGTGTTACCACGGTGATAGAGAAACTAGGGCCAGATGTAGCCAAAAAACAAATAGCGAGTTGCAATTTGCGAGTCCTTCCGACTCGCAAATTGCAACTCGCTATTTGGTATGCAGAACGGTGTCTCAGACACCGTCTGCGAGTCGGTATGGGGTCGCAAAGACCCACCTCATTAATATTAATGAGGTGGGTCGCAAATTGCGGCCCCATAGCGACTATGGGCACTTGCAAACATGGAGGCCTGCTGTAGTCAGCAGACCTCCATGTTCGTGACTGCTTATAAATAAAGCTGTTTTTTTTTTTTTTTAAGTGTAGCCCGTTTTCCTTAAAGGAAAACAAGCTGCTCTTAAAAAAAAATCCGAAACCTTTAGTTT
The DNA here is from genome assembly GCF_031143425.1 of Pleurodeles waltl. NCBI lineage: Eukaryota > Metazoa > Chordata > Amphibia > Caudata > Salamandridae > Pleurodeles > Pleurodeles waltl. The sequence goes on from NC_090447.1 coordinate 685,499,457, forward strand.
CGGTATTTTTTCATGGCAGGTAGTGGTCCCTTGGACCACTACCTGCCCTGAAAAAATAATTTGTGGTCCATCCGCAAAGGGGAAGGGGTCCCATGGGGACCCCTTCCAATTTGCGAGTGGGTTACCATCCACTTCAAGTGGATGGTAACTGCGACACCATTTGCGACCGCATATGCGGTCGCAAATAGTATTGCATACCACTGCGAATCGCAAATAGGAAGGGAACACCCATTCCTATTTGCGATTCGGAAATGCATTTTGCGAGTCGGTCCCGACTCGCAAAATGCATTTCTGCATTGGAAACTCACATTTGCGACTCGCAAACTGCATTTTTTGCCGTTTGCGAGTCGCAAAGAGTTTCCTACATCTGGCCCCTAGTTACCCCTGAACAACACCTACTTGGTCAGCAGTACCAAGTGACTGATGCTCATAACAACACTCTTTGCCACCCCATGGCTGTAGTGAATCTCACCTGGGGGGGGGAGGGGAGGAGGGGAGGAGGGGGGGAGGGGTTACTGGCCTAAAGAAAGTTGTGGTAGCCACTGATTTACCTGTAGACTGCTTACTAGGAAATGATTTGGAAACATCAGCTTGGGCTGAAGTGGAGTTGGAGGCTCATGCAGCAATGCTGGGCATTCCAGGGCATATCTTTGTTCTCACAAGGGCTCAGGCCCAAAAGCAAAGAGGACAGGAAAACTTGGATCCTGGAAAAATGGACCAAGTGCTCCCAATAGCTAGGGGTAGAAAGGGTAAATCCTTGCCCACTATCCCTACCTCTCCAGAAGATTCCCCTTTTGATGAAGAAGAATCCTCTCCCTGTGCAGAACCTACACCAGAGGTGCTGGCAGCTGACACTGCTGAGCTTTTGGGTGCAGGGGGGCCTGCTAGGGAAGAACTGATTGTGGCACAGCAAACCTCTCCCACACCAGAGGGTTTCAGACAGCAAGCTGTCAAACAGCAGAATGGGGATGTCACTGATACCCACAAAGTCTATTGGGAAGACAACCTTCTCTATACTGAGGCAAGGGACCCTAAACCTGGTGCTTCCAGGAGATTGGTCATCCCTTTGCAGTATAGGGAGTTTCTTCTGACTTTGGCTCATGACATTCCTTTGGCTGGGCATTTGGGCGAAAGTAAAACATGGGACAGACTTGTTGCACTGTTTTACTGGCCTCATATGTCAGAGGACACAAAGGACTTCTGTCGCTTCTGTGTGACCTGCCAAGCCAGTGGCAAGACTGGTGGCACACTTAAGGCCCCCTTAATTCCACTGCCAGTCGTTGGGGTGCCCTTTGAGAGGGTGGTAGTAGTGGACCATGCCACTAGGTATCCTGAGGCTATACCCTTAAGGACCACTACAGCTCCTGCAGTGGCAAAAGCCCTCCTGGGGAACTTATCCAGTGTGGGTTTCCCATGGGAAGTGGTATCAGACAGAAGTAGTAACTTCATGTCTGCATATCTAAAAGCTATCTGGAAGGAGTGTTGTGTTACCTACAAGTTCACCACTCCTTATCATCCACAAACAAATGGTTTGGTTGAGAGATTTAACAAAACTCCCAAAGGCATGATCATGGTACTCCCTGAAAAACTCAGTAGAAGATGGGATGTCCTGTTGCTATGCCTAGTTTTTTTGCTTATAGGGAGGTACCCCAGAAAGTAGTGGGCTACAGCCTCTTTGAACTCCTCTTTGGACACCCTGTAAGAGGTCCCCTTGCTCTTGTTAAGGAGGGTTGGGAACAACCTTTAAAAGCTCCTAAATAGGACATAGCGGACTATGTACTTGGCCTAAGATCAAGAATGGCTGAGTACATGAAAAAGGCCACAAAAAACCTTCAGGCCAGCCAAGATCTCCAAAAGCAACGGCATGACCAGAAGGCTGTCCTGACACAGTACCACCCAGGACAGAAGGTGTGGGTATTGGAGCCTGTGGCACCAAGAGCACTCCAGGACAAATGGAGTGGACCCCATCTAATTGTGGAGAAGAAAGGTGAGATCACCTATTTGGTGGACCTAGGCACTGCCAGAAGCCCCCTTAGGGTGCTTCATGTCAATCACCTTAAACCTTACTATGACAGGGCTGACTTAACCCTGCTTATGGCCACAGATGAAGGGCAGGAAGAAGAGAGTGACCCTCTCCCTGTCCTCCTCTCCAACACTGAAGCTGATGGCTAAGTGGAGGGAGTTGTACTGGCAGATTGCCTTACTACTGGGCAGAAGGACAACTACATAAATCTCCTTGGACAATTCTCTGGCCTCTTCTCACTAGTTCCACGAACAACTACCTAGTGTGAGCACACGATTGACACTGGAGACAGTTTACCTGTCAAAAGTAAAATGTATAGACAGTCTGACCATGTCAGAGACTGAATCAAACAAAAGGTACAGAAAATGTTAGACCTTGGAGTGATTGAACCCTCTGAAAGCCCCTGGGCCAGCCAAGTGGTGCTTGTCCCCAAACCTCATAGTAAAGAAGGAAAGAAAGAAATGTGTTTTTTTGTGGACTATAGGGGTCTCAATCAAGTAACAAAAACATATGCTCAAGCTATACCCAGGGCAGATGAGCTAATAGATACACTGGCTTCTGCCAAGTATCTAAGCACTTTTGATTTAACTGCAGGGTATTGGCAGATTAAGTTATCAGAAGATGCAAAACCAAAAACAACATTTTCAACCATTGGAGGGCATTATCAGTTCACAGTTATACCCTTTGGATTGAAAAATACACCTGCCACTTTTCAGAGGTTGGTGAATACAGTCCTCCAAGAATTGGAAGCCTTTAGTGCAGCATATCTAGATGATACTGCTGTCTTTAGCTCCACCTGGGATGATCACCTGGTCCACCTGTGCAAAGTTATGGAGGCCCTGCAAAAGGCAGGCCTCACTATCAAGGCCTCAAAGTGCCAGATAGGGCAGGGGAACGTGGTTTATCTGGGCCACCTAGTAGGGGGAGAAAAGATTGCACCACTGCAGTGGACGATCCAAACCATTATGGAATGGACTCCCCCTACAACTCAGACCCAGGTGAGAGCCTTCCTAGGCCTCACTGGGTATTACAGGCGGTTCATTAAGAATTATGGCACCATAGCTGTCCCCCTTAATGACCTCACATCAAAGAAGATGCCTAAAAAGGTATTATGGACAGCTAGCTGTCGAAAGGCTTTTGATGAGCTCAAACAGGCCATGGGCTCTGCACCTGTCCTCAAAAGCCCTTGTTACTCCCAAAAATTCATAGTACAAACTGATGCTTCTGAATTAGGGGTAGGGGCAGTTCTATCACAGCTAAACACAGAGGGCCATGAACAACCTGTTGCTTTCATCAGCAGGAGGTTGACCCCTAGAGAAAAGTGTTGGTCTGCCATAGAGAGGGAGGGCTTTGCTATGGTCTGGGCCTTGAAAAAGTTGAGACCGTACCTCTTTGGGACTCACTTTATTGTTCAAACAGACCACAAACCTCTATTATGGCTTAAACAAATGAAAGGTGAAAACCCTAAACTGTTGAGGTGGTCCATCGCCCTACAAGGAATGGACTATACAGTGGAACATAGACCTGAGAGTGCCCACTCCGATGCAGATGGACTCTCCAGATATTTCCACTTAGACAATGAAGACTCATCTGGGCAAGGTTAGCCTTATAGTCCCTCGTTTGGGGGGGGGGGGGGGGTTGTGTAGGAAAGTACCAACTTTCTTGGCATGTTACCCCCAGTTTTACATGTATGTCAGTATGTGCTTGCCTGTCTCACTAGGATCCTGCTAGCCAGGACCCCAGTGCTCATAGTTTGTGATCTAAGTGTGTATGCCTGTGCAGTGCCTAACTGTGTCACTAAGGCTCTGCTAATCAGAACCTCAGTGCTCATGCTCTCTCTGCCTTTAAATGTGTCAATAGAGGCTAGTGACTACATTTACCAATTCTAATTGGCATACTGGACCCCCCTTATAAGTCCCTAGTATATGGTACCTAGGTACCCAGGGCATTAGGGTTCTAGGAGATCAATATGGGCTGCAGCATTTCTTTTGCCACCCATAGGGAGCTCAGACAAACCCTTACACAGGACTGCCACAGCACTGCCATTGTGAAATAACGCACACATTATTTCACAGCCATTTTCACTGCACTTAAGTAACTTATAAGTCACCTATATGTCTAACCTTCACTTGCAGACAGTTAGGTTCAAAGTTACTAAGTGTGAGTCCCCCCTTGCACTAGCAAAGGTGCCCCCACATAGTTCTGGCCATTTCCCCGGACTTTGTGAGTGCGGGGACACCATTACACGCATGCACCCCATATAGGTCAATACCTATATGTAGCTTCACAATGGTAACTCAGAATATTACCATGTAACATGTTTAAGATCATGGAATTGCCCCCCCATTCCAAATATGGTATTGGGGAGCCAATTCCATGCATCCTGGGGGCTCCACCATGGACCCCAGTACTGCCAAACCAGCTTTCTGAGGCTTGCACTGCAGCTACAGCTGCTGCCACCTCATGGACAGGGTTCTGCCCTCCTGCGGTCTGGGCAGCCCAGTCCCAGGAAGGCAGAACAAAGCATTTCCTCTGAGAGCAGGGTGTTACACCCTCTCCCTTTGGAAAGAGGTGTTACAGACTGGGGAGGGGTAGCCTCCCCCAGCCTCTGGAAATGCTTTGAAGAGCACAGATGGTGCCCTCCTTGCATAAGCCAGCCTCCACCAGTTTAGGGAACCCCAGTCCCTGCTCTGGCGCAAAACTGGACAAAGGAAAGGGGAGTGACCACTCTCCTGTCCATCACCACCCCAGGTGTGGCGCCCAAGTGGCGACATCCTGGTCCCTCCTGGGCCTGGGCAGCACCCTTTTTCTTCAACCGTGACTCTTGCAGGTAGCAAGGCTTGTTTGTTGTATTTTTCTGAGGAAACAACTGTGCATCCACCAGCACGCTGTGGGACACCTTCTGCACAAAGCAGAACCTCCTATCTCCTTTAGTTGGTGCAAAACTAGCATCTTCTTCCAACCGGAGGTAGTCATTTTGTACCTTCATCTGGGGTTTATTGGGTTCCTACCCCCACTGGACAGTTTAGTGACTCTTGGACTTGGTCCCCTTCCTTTACAGGCCTTCAGGTCCAGGAATCCGTCTTCAGTGCTTTGCAGTCTGTTGTGGTCCTTGCAAAATCCTTTATCACGACTTTAGTGTGTTTTGGTGGAAATAGTAGTACTTCACTGCTGCTTTCCTGGGTCCTGGGGTGGGGTCTCCTTTACACCCTTAGTGTTTTCTCACACTCCCAGCGACCCTCTACACTTGCCTAGGGGTGCATTCATGGTTCGCATTCCGCTTACTTAGTATATGGTTTGTGTTGCCCCAGGCCTGTTGCATTCTATTGTGTTTTACAGTGTTTGCACTACTTTCTGACTGTTTTGCTTACCTGATTTGGTTATTTGTGTATATTTTGTGTATGTTCCTTACCTCCTAAGGGAGGATATCCACTGAGATATTTTTGGCACATTGTCACTAAAATAAAGTAGCTTTATTTTTGGTAACTATGAGTATTGTCTTTCTTATGATATAGTACCTATATGATATAGTGGTGTTGCAGGAGCTTTGCATGTCTCCTAGTTCAGCCTAAGCTGCTCTGCTATAGCTACCTCTATAAGCCTAAGCTGCTAGAACACTACTCCATTCACTAACAAGGGATAACTGGACCTGGTGTAAGTACCCAAGGTATCCACTACAAACCAGACCAGCCTCCTACAGTCGGGAAATGGACCACCTGAACAAATTAGGGTTTTCACCTTTCATTTGTTTAAGCCATAATAGAGGTTTGTGGTCTGTTTGAACAATGAAGTGAGTCCCAAACAACTAGGGTCTGAGCTCCTTCAAGACCCAGACTAAAGCAAAGGCCTCCCTCTCTACGGCAGACCAAAACACATATTTCTAGGGGTCAACCTCCTGCTGATAAAAGCAACAGGTTGATCCTGGCCCTCTGAGTTAAGTTGTGATAGTACAGCCCCTACCCCTAATTCAGAAGCATCTGTTTGGACAATGAATTGTTTGGGAGTAGTTTGGGCTCTTCAAGACAGGTGCAGTGCACATAGCCTGCTTAAGCATCTGTTTGGACAATTCATTTTTTGGAGTAACAAGGGCTTTTGAGGACAGCTTTTGGTACTGAATCAGAACAGCCTTCTGGTCATGCCATTGCTTCTGTAGCTCTTGGCTGGCCTGAAGGTTTGTACTGGCCTTTTTCATGTACTCCGCCATTCTGGATCTTAGGCCAAGTACATAGTCCACTATATCCTGTTTGGGAGCTTTTAAAGGTTGTTCCCAACCCTCCTTCACAAGTGTTAGTGGACCTCTTACAGGGTGCCCAAATAGGAGTTCAAAGGGGCTGAAGCCCATTCCTTTCTGGGGTACCTCCCTGTAAGCAAAAAGGAGGCAAGTTAACAGGACATCCCCTCTCCTCCTGAGTTTTTCAGGGAGTCCCATTATCATTCCTTTGAGAGTTTTATTAATCCTCTCAACCAGTCCATTTGTTTGTGGATGATAAGGTGTGGTGAATTTGTATGTTACACCACATTCCTTCCACATAGCCTTCAAGTATGCAGACATAAAGTTGCTACCCCTGTCTGATACAACCTCTGTTGGAAAACCCACCCTGGAAAAGATTCCCAGGAGGGCTTTTGCCACTGCAGGTGCTGTAGTGGTCCTTAGAGGAATAGCTTCAGGATATCTTGTGGCATGGTCCACAACCACCAAGATAAACCTATTGCCTGAAGCAGTAGGAGGGTCATGGGGGGCAACTATGTCAACCCCTAACCTTTCAAAGGGAACCCCAACCACGGGTAGTGGAATAAGGGGAGCCTTTGGTGTGCCACCAGTCTTGCCACTGGCTTGGCAGGTAACGCAAGACTTACAAAAATCTTTTGTGTCCTCTGACATCCTAGGCCAGTGAAACAGGGGGACAAGCCTTTCCCATGTTTTGATCTGGCCTAAATGCCCAGCCAAAGGAATGTCATGTGCTAGAGTTAGGAGGAACTCTCTGTACTGCAGAGGAATGTCCAATCTCCTGGCTGCTCCAGGTTTTGGGTCCCTTGCCTCTGTGTACAAGAGGTTGTCCTCCCAGTAAACTCTATGTGAGTCACTGACATCCTCATTTTGCTGCTTGACAGCTTGCTGTCTGAGACCTTCTAATGTGGGACAGGATTGCTGTGCCACACTCAGCTCTTCCCTGGCAGGCCCCCTTCCACCCAAAAGCTCAGCAGTGTCTGCTGCCAGCAAATCTGGTGAAAGTTCTGCACAGGGAGGACATTATTCTCCTTCTGAGGAAGAAGAATCTGTAGAGGGAGGGGTAGTGGGTAGGGATTTACCCTTGCTACCCCTAGCTTTAGGGAGCACTTGGTCCATTGTTCCAGGATCCAAGTCACCCTGTCCTTTTTGCTTTTTGGCCTGAGCCCTTGTCAAAGCAAAAATATGCTCAGGAATGCCCAGCATTGCTGCATGAGCCTCCAACTCCACTTCTGCCCAAGCTGATGTCTCTAAATCATTTCCTAGTAGACAATCTACAGGTAAATCTGAAGCAACCACAACTTTCTTTGGACCAGTAACCCCCCCCCCAGTTGAGATTCACAACAGCCATGGGGTGGCTAAGATTGTTGTTATGAGCGTCTGTCACTTGGTATTGGTGACCAAGTAGGTGTTGTTCAGGGTGTACCAGTTTCTCTATCACCATGGTAACGCTGGCACCTGTGTCCCTGTAGGCCTGAACCTCAACACCATTTATTAGGGGAAGTTGCGTGTACTTATCCATATTAAGGGGACACGCAACCAAGGTGGCCAAATCAATGGCACCTTCAGAGACTAACACAGCCTCTGTGGTCTCCCTAACAAGACCAACCCCAACTAAATTACCAAAAGTGAGCCCAGCTACTCCCTTGGATTGGCTATTAGTAGGTTTGCTCCCACCACCACTGCTATTACTAGGGGCACTATAGTTTGCAGTAGGGGTTGTGGTAGTGGGAGGTTTGGTGTTTTTCTTTGGACAACTGGCATCAGTTGTCCAATGGCCTTTTACTTTGCATAAATAACACCAAGGCTTTGTTACTTGATTTGAAGAGGATTTGGACCCACCACCCCCACCAGAGGATTTTTGTGGGCCTGATGAAGACTCATTTTTAGATTTGACCCCACCCTTGTCAGAAGACTTACCATCCTTCTTCTTGCCATCCTTGTCACCCCCTATATGAACTTTTCTGTTCACTCTTGTTCTGACCCATTTGTCTGCCTTCTTTCCCAATTCTTGGGGATAGGTCAGATCTGAGTCCACTAGATATTGGTGTAACAAGTCAGACACACCGTTATTCAGAATATGCTCTCTCAGAATAAGATTGTACAGGCTTTCATAGTCAGAAACTTTACTGCCATGTAGCCACCCCTCCAAAGCCTTCACTGAACAGTCAACAAAGTCTATCCAGTCTTGTGAGGACTCTTTTCTGGTGTCTCTGAACTTAATCCTGTATTGTTCAGTGGTTAAGCCAAATCCATCCAAGAGTGCATCCTTCAAAACTGCAAAATTGTTAGCATCACTTTCTCTAACAGTAAAGAGCCTATCCCTACCCTTTCCATTGAAAGATAGCCACAATATAGCAGCCCACTGCCTTTGAGGGACCCCCTGTACCATAAAGGCCCTCTCAAGTGCAGCAAACCACTTCTTGATGTCATCCCCCTCCTTATAAGGGGGAACTATCTTGTGCAGATTCCTGGAATCATGCTCTCTAACAGGATTACTATCAGGAATACTGCTGCTGCCACCATGGGGTCCAAACCCCAATCTCTGTCTCTCCTTCTCCAGGTCTAGGGTTTCCCTGTCTAGAACCAGCTATTGCTGTTTAAGCTTCAGTCTGGTCTCTTCCACTCTCAACTTTTTGAGTTCCCTTTCTAACATGTTGTCTTCAGGGTGGGTGGGTTCGGAATGCTTGGACACTGAGGACAAATTGGAAATAACAGAGGGAGATCTGTCCCTAACAGCTTGGACTCTAACAACCTGGCCTTCAGGAACAAAAACATCCCTACTATGATGGGAGCTTCTATTACTGCCAGCATTGCGCTGAGGTCTGCTGTGGGGCAGATTTGGAAGAGAACCCTCCACACCTCCCTCAAGGAGTTCCCCTGAGTCAGAATGGGAGCTATCTACTAACTTCTCAGTTGAAGTGCCAGCTAGGGAATTATCATTCTCAATGAGCATGTTATACAGAAATTCTCTAGAAGGGTTCTTTCCTATCACTAAACCTCTATCAATGCAGAGACTACTTAGGCTCTTGAAGTTTAAATTGTCATAAGTTGTATTGACCATTAAAGAGCAGTTCCTACATCAGACATGACAGAAGAAGGTTTAGAGACAGTGAGAAGAGAGAAAAAGTTTCAGGACTTTTTAAAGAACAGAAAAAAAACTTTTTCAAACTTTTTGAAACTTTTAGAAGATTTAGAAGTATTTTTCAGCACTTAGCAGAAAGTGTAAGAGAAGAAAAGCAAAACTTTTTGGTTAGGTGTACATACACTGAACTTGTTTTGTATATTATTCTCTTATGAAAAGTACAAAATGACAAAGTGGTAAGTAGTTACAAGTACTTGTCCCACCGCTGCACATCCAATGTAGGAGGCTGGCCTGGCTTGTAGTGGGTACCAGAGGTACTTACACCTTGTGCCAGGTCCAGTTATCCCTTATTAGTGTAGAAGAGGTGTTTCTAGCAGCTTAGACTGATAGAAGGTAGCTATAGCAAAGCAGCTTAGGCTGAACTAGGAGACATGTAAAGCTCCTACTATACCACTGGTGTCATATGCACAATATCATAAGAAAACACAATACACAGAAGTACTAAAAATAAAGGTACTTTATTTTTATGACAATATGCCAAAAGTATCTCAGTGAGTACCATCAGTATGAGGATAAGATATATACACAAGATATATGTACACAATAACAAAATTATGCAGTTATAGCAAAAGGAAGTAATGCAAGCAGTGTAAAGTTACAATAGATTGCAATAGGAGCACATAGGTATAGGGGCAACACAAACCATATACTCCAAAAATGGAATGCGAACAACGAATGGACCCCAAACCTATGTGAACTTGTAGAGGGTCGCTGGGACCATAAGAAAACAGTGTGGGTTAGAAAAATAGCCCAACCCAAGACCCTGTAATGTAGGTGTAAAGTGCACCTACAACCCCCAGAGAGCACAGAAGTCGTGATAGGGGGATTCTGCAAGGAAAACCAACACCAGCAATGCAACAACAGTGGATTTCCGTACCTGAGTACCTGTAAGACAAGGGGACCGAGTCCAAGAGTCGCGACAGTGTCGAGAGTGGGCAGGAGCCCAGGAAATGCCAGCTGAGGGTGCAAGGAAGCTGCCACCGGATGGAAGAAGCTTGGTGTTTTGCAAGAATGAAGAGGGCTAGGAACTTCCCCTTTGGAGGATGGATGTCCCACATCGTGAAGAAGCTTGAAGAGGTGTTCCCACGCAGAAAGACCGCAAACAAGCCTTGCTAGCTGCAAGGGTCGCGGTTAGGGTTTTTGGATGCTGCTGTGGGCCAGGAGGGACCAGGATGTCGCCACTTGGATGAGGAGACAGAGGGGGCGCCCAGCAATTCAGGGAGCCCTCACAGAAGCAGGCAGCACCTGCAGAAGTACCAGATCAGGCACTTAGAAGAGGAGTGAACTGGAGTCCATGCAAAGTCACAAAAGGGAGTCCCACGACGCCGGAGGACAACTCAGAAGGTTGTGCACTGCAGGTTAGAGTGTCGGGGACCCAGGCTTGGCTGTGCATGAAGGAAATCCTGGAAGAGTGCACAGGACCCAGAGCAGCTGCAAATCACGCGGTACCCAGCAATGCAGTCTAGCGTGGGGAGGCAAGGACTTACCGCCACCAAACTTGGACTGAAGTGCCACTGGACTGTGGGAGTCACTTGGACAGAGTTGCTGAGTTCCAGGGACCAAGCTCGTCGTACTGAGAGGGGACCCAGAGGACTGGTGATGAAGTCTTTTGTTGCCTGCGGTTGCAGGGGGAAGATTCCGTCGACCCACGGGAGATTTCTTCAGAGCTCCTGGTGCAAGAAGGAGGCAGGCTACCTCCAGAGCATGCACCACCTGGAAACAGTCGAGAAAGCCAGCAGGATGAAGTGATACAAGGTTGCTAGTAGTCATATGGCTACTTTGTTGCGGTTTTGCAGGCGTCCTGAGCAATCAGCGGTCGATCCTTTGGCAGAAGGTGAAGAGGGAGATGCAGAGGAACTCTGGTGAGCTCTTGCATTCGGTATCTGAAGAATTGCCCAAAGCAGAGACCCTAAATAGCCAGAAAAGGAGGTTTGGCTACCTAGGAAGGAGGATTGGCTACTAAGAGAGGTAAGAGCATATCAGAAGGAGTCTCTGACGTCACCTGCTGGCACTGGCCACTCAGAGCAGTCCAGTGTGCCAGCAACATCTCTGTTTCCAAGATGGCAGAGGTCTGGGGCACACTGGAGGAGCTCTGGACACCTCCCCTGGGAGGTGCAGGGCAGGGGAGTGGTCACTCCCCTTTCCTTTGTCCAGTTTCACGCCAGAGCAGGGCTGGGGGATCCCTGAACTGGTGAAGACTGGCTTATGCAGAGATGAGCAGCATCTGTGCCCATCAAAGCATTTCCAGAGGCTGGGGGAGGCTACTCCTCCCCAGCCATCACACCTATTTCCAAAGGGAGAGGGTGTTACACCCTCTCTCAGAGGAAATCCTTTGTTCTGCCTTCCTGGGCCAGGGCTGCCTGGACCACAGGAGGGCAAAAACCTGTCTGAGGGGTTGGCAGCAGCAGCTGCAGTGGAGACCCCGGAAAGGCAGTTTTGGCAGTACCCAGGTTCTGTGCTAGAGACCCGGGGGATCATGGAATTGTCACCCCAATGCCAGAATGGCATTGGGGTGACAATTCCATGATCTTAGACATGTTACATGGCCATGTTCAGAGTTACCATTGTGACGCTATACATAGGTAGTGACTTATGTATAGTGCACGTGTGTAATGATGTCCCCGCACTCACAAAGTCCGGGGAATTTGCCCTGAACGATGTGGGGGCACCTTGGCTAGTGCCAGGGTGCCCACACACTAAGTAACTTTGCACCCAACCTTCACTAGGTGAAGGTTAGACATATAGGTGACTTATAAGTTACTTAAGTGCAGTGGTAAATGGCTGTGAAATAACGTGGACGTTATTTCACTCAGGCTGCAGTGGCAGGCCTGTGTAAGAATTGTCAGATCTTCCTATGGGTGGCAAAAGAAATGCTGCAGCCCATAGGGATCTCCTGGAACCCCAATACCCTGGGTACCTCAGTACCATATAATAGGGAATTATATGGGTGTTCCAGTATGCCAATGTGAATTGGTGAAATTGGTCACTAGCCTGTTAGTGACAATCTGGAAAGCAGAGAGAGCATAACCACTGAGGTTCTGGTTAGCAGAGCCTCAGTGAGACATCACACAGGGAACACATACAGGGCACATACTTATGAGCACTGGGGCCCTGCCTGGCAGGGTCCCAGTGACACAACACATAGACTAAAACAATATATATACAATGAAATATGGGGGTAACATGCCAGGCAAGATGGTACTTTCCTACAGCAGATGCCAGTGTATCTATTAGCTCATCTGCCCTGGGTATAGGGTGAGCATCTGTTTTCGTTACAGTACTGAGACCCTTATAGTCCACACAAAACCACATTTCTCTCCTTCCATGTTTACTATGTGGTTTGGGGACAAGCACCACTGGGCTGGCCCAGGGGCTATCAGACACCTCAATAACTCCGAGGTCTAACATTTTCTGAACTTCTGTGTTCATGCAATCTCTGGCACAGTCAGGTTGCCTGTAAATTTTACTTTTGACAGGTAAACTGTCTCCAGGGTCAATTGTATGTTCACACCAAGTAGGTCTACCAGGTGTGAGTGAGAAGAGTTCAGAAAACTGACCTAGGAGATTTTTACAGTCTTCCTTCTGCTCAGCAGTAAGGCTGTCTGCAAGAACCACTCCTTCTACTAAGCCATCAGCTTCAGTGTTGGAGAAGAGGTCAGGGAGAGGGTCACTCTCTTCCTCCTGCCACTCATCTGTGGCCACGAGCAGGGTTAAGTCATCCCTGTTGTAGGAGGCTGGCCTGGCTTATAGTGGGTACCTTGTGGTACTTACACCTCCTTGTGCCAGGTCCAGTTATCCCTTATTCGTAGATTAGAGTTTTTCTAGCAGTTTAGGCTGATAGAGGTAGCTATAGCAGAGCAGCTTAGGCTAAACTAGGAGACATGCAAAGCTCCTACTATACCACTTATATCAGTTAGTACAATATCATAAGAAAACACAATACTCAGAGTTACTAAAAATAACGGTACTTTATTTTAGTGACAATATGCCAAAAGCATCTCAGAGGATATACTCCCTTAGGAGGTAAGTAATATACACAAAATATACACACAGAAACCAAATCAGGTAAGTAAACAGTTAGAAAAGTAGTGCAAACACTATAGAACAGAATAGAACGCAATAGGGAGAAATAGGCCTAGGGGCAACACAAACCATATACTCCAAGAGTGGAATGCGAACCACAAACGGACTCCAGGCCTAGTGCAGTGTGTAGAGGGCCGCTGGGAGTGTAAGAAAACACTAAGGGTGTCCAAGATACCCCACCTCAAGACCCTGAAAAGTAGGAGTAAAGTTACCCTACTACCCCAGAAAGACAGGAAAGTCGAGATAGGGGATTCTGCAAGGACAACAATTGACTGTAAAGCACTGAAGACGGATTCCTGGACCTGAGGACCTGTAAAGGAAGGGGACCAAGACCAAGAGTCACGCAAGTGTCCAAGGGGGGCAGGAGCCCACTAAACCCCGGATGAAGGTGCAAAAGGGCTGCCTTCGGGTGGAAGCCGCCGAAGATTCTGCAACGGAAGGTGCCAGGAACTTCTCCTTTGGTCAGAAGATGTCCCACCGCGTGCTGGAGGATGCAGAGTTGTTCCCACGCAGAAAGACCGCAAACAAGCTTTGCTAGCTGCAGAGTTGCGGTTGAGGATTTTGGGTGCTGTCAGGGCTCAGGAAGGACCAGGAGGTCGCCCCTTGGAGGAGGAGACTGAGGGGGCACTCAGCAACACGGAGAGCCCACACAGAAGCAGGCAGCACCCGCAGAAGCACCTGAACAGGCACTTAGAAGATCTGAGGACGACGGTTGACTCAGAACAACAAAAGAGGGTCCCACGACATCGGAATCCAACTCAGCGAGTTGGGCAATGCAGGACGGAGTGCTGGGGACCTGGGCTAGGCTGTGCACAAGGGAAGTCTTGCAAAAGTGCACAGAAGTCTGAGCAGCTGCAGTTCACACAGTACACAGGATTACTGTCTGGCGTGGGGAGGCAAGAACTTACCTCCATCAAATTTGGACAGAAGGGCCACTGGACTGTCGAAGACACTTGGACCCAGATCCTGTGTTCCAGGGACCACGCTCATCAGGATGAGGGGGGACCCAGAGGACCGGTGATTGTAGGAGGCTGACCTGGCTTATAGTGGGTACCTTGTGGTACTTACACCCTGTGCCAGGTCCAGTTATCCCTTATTAGTAGAATAGAGATGTTTCTAGCAGCTTAGGCTGATAGAAGGTAGCTATGGCACAGCAGCTTAGGTTGAACTAGGAGACATGCAAAGCTCCTACTATACCACTCATATCATATGTACAATATCATAAGAAAACACAATACACAGAGTCACTAAAAATAAAGGTAATTTATTTTTATGACAATATGCCACAAGTATCTCAGTGAGTACCCTCAGTAAGAAGGTAAGTAATATATACAAGTTATATGTAGACAAACCCAAAACAGGTAAGTAAGAGTCAGAAAAGTAATGCAAACAGTGTAGAATTGCAATAGGTTGCAATAGGCAAGCATAGGTCTAAGGGCAACACAAACCCTATACTCCAAAAGTGGAATGCGAATCACGAATGGACCTCAGACCTATGGGAGCTTGTAGAGGGTCGCTGGGACTGTAAGAAAACAGTCAGGGTGTCCAAGATACCCCACCCCAAGACCCTGAAAAGTAGGAGTAAAGTACACCTACTACCCCAAAAGGACAAAATAGTCGTGATAGGGGGATTCTGCAAGAACCACAAACACCAGCAAAGCACTGAAGACGGATTCCTGGACTTGAGGACCTGCAAGGCAAGGGGACCAAGTCCAAGAGTCCCGATAGTGTCCAGGGGGGCAGAAGCCCAGAAAACCCCGGATGAAGGTGCAAGGAAGCTGCCTCCGGATGGAAGAAGCTTAGGATTCTGAAAAAACGAAGAAGACAAGGAACTTCTCCTTTGGATGGAAGATGTCCAGCGTTGTGCTGAAGGTTGCAGAAGCGTTCCCACGTACAAATACTGCAAACAAGCCTTGCTAGCTGCAAGAGTCGTGGTAGAGGTTTTTGGGTGCTGCTGGGGACCAGGAAGGACCAGGATGTCGCTCATTGGAGGAGGAGACAGAGGGGGTGCACAGCAACTCAGAGAGCCCCCACAGAAGCAGGCAGCACCCGCAGAAGTACCGGAGCAGGCACTTAGAAGATCTGTGAACCGGAGCTTGCTCAGAGTCACAAAGGAGGGTCCCACAACGCCGGAGGCCAACTCAGAGGGTTGAGCACTGCAGGACGGAGTGCTGGGGACCCAGGCTAAGATGTGCACGAAGGAAATCCTGGAAGAGTGCACAGGAACCGGAGCAGCTGCAAATCACGCAGTACACAGGTCTGCAGTCTAGCGTGGGGAGGCAAGGACTTACCTCCACCATACTTGGACTGAAGGATCACTGGACTGTGGGAGTCACTTGGATAGAGTTCCTGTGTTCCAGGGACCACGCTCGTCAGGATGAGAGGGGACCCAGAGGACTGGTGATGCAGTCTTTTGGTGCCTGCGTTAGCAGGGGGAAGATTCCTTCCCTGACCCTCGGGTAGGTCGCTCCCCTGCTCACGCAGCGCCTCCAGTCCCTGACTGCCTTCCTCTCCTGTGAGTGTGCTCCCCCCTTCTTGCCCGTGTACCCCGAGTGCTTGTGCTTGTGCTGACTAAAAATCCCTTTTCTCTCCTTGTATCCCGTGCGTGTGCCCCCGAGTGACTGAAATTCCCTTTTCTCTCCTTGTATCCCGTGCGTGTGCCCCCGAGTGCCGTGCGCCGTCCTCCCCTCTCAGCCCCTCCTTTCTAGTAGATTTTAGTAGGCTCTTGTTCCCTTTTCGCCGTCTTGCCGCTTTTTCCCGCCGCTCCTACCGCGCTTTTCCCGCCGTTTTTTGCCGCTCTTTTTTCCCGCTTCCAGCTCCCCTGCCCGCCCACCTCCCGCCTCCCAGCTGACCCCGCCTCCCCACCTACCCCTTAAATGGCGGCCGCTGCGAGGCCGCGCAGCGGGCGCGCCGCTGGCGCGCCGAAGGCGTGCCTAAGGCAAGCCCGTCTGCGCCCGTCCGCGCCTGGACCACGCCCAGCGCCCGAACCCCTGGCCCCCGCGCCCCCCGCTTGACCTATGACTCCGCCACCCTCGCCAACCTCAACCCCGTCCGCGCGCCGGGCTGCTACTGCGCCACCCCCAAACGAACCCACGGACCCTTCACCTGCAGCAACTGCCGCTTCACCTGCCTACGGACCCACACCGCCACCACCAAGAACGACGCCCCCGGAAGCAACCTCGAATGCATCCTGGTCAACACCCGCTCCGTCCACAGGCACGCCATCGAACTGTGGAACCTCATCAACTCAACGAACCCAGACATCGCCTTCCTCACCGAGACCTGGATGAACCCCTCCTCGGCACCCGACATCGCCATAGCCATCCCCGACGGCTACAAAATCATCCGGAGAGACCGCTTCAACCGCACCGGAGGAGGCATCGCCATCGCACACAAAAGCTCCATCAGCATCTCGACCCACACCGACAACTCACTTCCCGACGCCGAACACCTCCACTTCGCGATCCACATCGACCCCAAGACAACCCTAAGAGGCACCCTCATGTACAGACCACCAGGACCCCGCACCAAGTTCAGCGAAGACATCGCAGACTTCGTCAACCCCCACGCACTCTCATCCACCGACTACATCCTCCTAGGAGACCTCAACTTTCACCTGGAGAACCACACCGACAACAACACCACCGCCGTTCTAGACAACCTCGCCAACCTGGGACTGAAACAACTGGTCAACACCCCCACCCACTACGCCGGACACACGCTCGACCCCATCTTCTCCTCAAGCAAACACATCACCTTCAGCCACACCACCGAACTCACATGGTCGGACCACAGCTGCGTCCACTTCAGCTTCAAGAAAACCACCGTGCATCACCACACCCGGCAACCACCAAAAAGACACTGGAACCGAATCTCCACAGAGCAACTCGCAGCAACGCTCTCCCTGAACCAACCCACCAGCACCAGCAACCCCAACGAGGCCGCCAACAACCTCACCAACTGGATCTCCGACTGCGCCAACCTCCTGGCCCCTCTGAAGACCCAAACCAACACCAACAACCACAAGAAAAACTCCTGGTTCACCACCAAACTCAAAAACTCCAAGAAAGAATGCCGCCTCCGCGAGAAGACATGGCGCCTCAACCCGACAGAGGAAAACCTGACAGCTCTCAAGGACACCACCCGCCAACACCACCAACGCCTCCGCACCGCACGAAAAACAGCCTACCAGAACAGACTTGACATCAACGCCCACAACAGCAAGGAACTATTTGGCATCGTCAAAGAGCTCTCCAACCCGGACGCAGAAACCAACCCCATCCCTCCCTCACAGGACCTCAGCGACTCCCTCGCGACCTTCTTCCACCGTAAGATCGCCGACATCTACAACAGCTTCACGACCACCAACATGAACCTGCCCCCGGAAGCCGCAAACGACATCTCCACCATCCTCGCCTGGAACCCTACCACCACCGAGGAAACCACCCGCGTCATGAACTCGATCCACTCGGGATCACCCTCCGACCCCTGTCCTCACCACATTTACAACAAGGCCGACAACATCATCGCACCCCACCTCCGAGACGTCATCAACGCCTCCCTCACCACTGCTACCTTCCCTGAAAGCTGGAAACACGCAGAACTCAACGCCCTCTTAAAGAAACCCACAGCAGACCCCACCGAACTCAAAAACTTCCGGCCTATCTCCCTCCTACCGTTCCCCGCCAAAGTGATTGAGAAAATCATCAACGCTCAACTCACCGCCGCCCTGGAAACCTCCGACTCCCTCGACTCCACTCAGTTCGGATTCAGGGCCAACCACAGCACCGAAACCGCCCTCATCGCAGCCACGGACGACATCCGAGCCCTGACCGACAAGGGTGAAACCGTGGCCCTCATTCTCCTGGATCTCTCTGCAGCCTTCGACACGGTCTGCCACCGCACCCTGATAGACCGCCTCTGCAGCGCCGGCATCAGAGGCAAGGCCCTGGAATGGGTCATCTCCTTCCTCTCCGGAAGGACCCAGAGAGTCCGCCTCCCCCCCTTCAGATCCGCAGCCACGGAGATCATCTGCGGCGTACCCCAAGGATCCTCCCTCAGCCCCACCCTATTCAACGTCTACATGACCCCCCTGGCAAACATCGCACGCAAACACGGACTCGACATCATATCCTACGCCGACGACACCCAGCTCATCTTATCCCTCACCAACAACCCCACATCAGCAAGGACCAGACTGCACGACGGCATGAAGGAAGTAGCGACCTGGATGACAGACAGCCGACTGAAACTGAACACAGATAAAACGGAGGTCCTCATCCTCGGCCCTACCCCCTCCGCATGGGACGACTCCTGGTGGCCCCCCACCCTAGGCAGCACTCCCCAACCGACCAACCACGCACGCAACCTCGGCTTCATCCTGGACTCCTCCCTCTCGATGACCAGACAGGTCAACTCGGTGACCTCAGCGTGCTTCAACACCCTCCGCATGCTCCGCAAGATCTTCCGCTGGATCCCCATCGACACCAGGAAGACCGTCACCCACGCCCTCGTCACCAGCCGCCTGGACTACGGGAACACTCTGTACGCCGGCATCACCACCAAGCTGCAGAGGAAACTTCAACGGATCCAGAACGCCGCAGCACGACTCATCCTGGACATACCTCGCCACCACCACATCTCCGGACACCTGAGAAAACTCCATTGGCTCCCGGTCAACAAGAGGATCACCTTCAGACTCCTCACCCACGCACACAAAGCCCTCTACAACCTCGGACCCAAACTCATCAACTCCCGCGTCTCCTTCTACACTCCTCCGCGCACTCTGCGCTCCACCGGTCAGGCCTTGGCAGCCGTTCCCCGCATCCGCAAAACCACCGCCGGAGGAAAATCCTTCTCTTTTCTGGCAGCGAAGACCTGGAACTCCCTGCCCAGTCACCTTCGCGCCATACCCGAACACCTCCCCTTCAGAAGGCAGCTCAAGACCTGGCTCTTCGAGCACTGACCCCCTCCCCCCCAGCGCCTTGAGACCCTTATGGGTGAGTAGCGCGCTTTATAAATGTGATTGATTGATTGATTGATTGACCCACAAGAGATTTCTTCTTGGCTTCCAGTGCAGGGTGAAGGCAGATGACCCCCCAGAGCATGCCCCACCAGGAAACAGTCGAGAAAGCCGGCAGGATCAGGTGCTACAATGTTGCTGGTAGTTGTCTTGCTACTTTGTTGCAGTTTTGCAGGCGTCCTGGAGCAGTCAGCGGTCGATCCTTGGCAGAAGTGAGCTCTTGCATTTGTTATCTGGTGAGATACCCACAGGAGAGACCCTAAACAACCCACAGCGAAGGATTGGCTACAGAGAAAGGTAAGCACCTATGAGGAGGGGTCTCTGACGTCACCTGCTGACACTGGCCACTCAGAGCTGTCCATTGTGCCCTCACACCTCTGCATCCAAGATGGCAGAGGTCTCAGACACACTGGAGGAGCTCTGGGCACCTCCCCTGGGAGGTGCTGGTCGGGGGAGTGGTCACTCCCATTTCCTTTGTCCAGTTTTGCGCCAGAGCAGGGCTGGGGGGGATCCCTGAACTGGTGTAGACTGGCTTACGCAAGGAGGGCACCATTTGTGCCCTTCAAAGCATTTCCAGAGGCCAGGCCTCCCAGGCCCTTCAAACCTATTTCCAGAGGGAGCGGGTGTAACACCCTCTCTCAGAGGAAATCCTTTGTTCTGCCTTCCTGGGACCAGGCGCCCAGGCCTCAGGGGGGCAGAAACCTGTCTGAGGGGTTGGCAGCAGCTGTAGCTGCAGAGGAGACCCCGGAAAGTTAGTTTGGCAGAACCCGGGCTCTATGCTGGAGACCCGGGGATGCATGGAATTGTCCCCCCAAAACCAGAATGGTATTGGGGTGACGATTCCATGATCCTAGACATGTTACATGGCCATGTTTGGAGTTAACATTGTGACGCTAAATATAGGTATTGACCTATATGTAGTGCACACGTGTAATGGTGTCCCCGCACTCACAAAGTCTGGGGAAATTGCCCTGAACAATGTGGGGGCACCTTGGCTAGTGCCAGGGTGCCCTCACACTAAGTACCTTTGCACCTAACCTTCACTAAGTGAGGTTTAGACATATAGGTGACTTATAAGTTACTTAAGTGCAGCGTAAAATGGCTGTGAAATAACTAGCCTGCAGTGACAAATTTAAAAGCAGGGAGAGCATAAATACTGAGGTTCTGGTTAGCAGAGCCTCAGTGATACAGTTAGGCACCACACAGGGAACACATATAGGCCACAAACGTATGAGCACTGGGGTCCTGGCTAGCAGGATCCCAGTGACACATATCGAACTCACTGACAACATAGGGTTTTCACTATGAGCCCATACTCACAAACAGGCCAAAAGTGGGGATAACAAGACTAGAAACGGCTACCTTCCTACACCTGTCATAGTACGGTTTAAGGCGATTTACATGAAGCACCCTTAGGGGGCTTCTGGCAGTGCCCAGGTCCGCCAGTTAGGTGACCTCACCTTTCTTTTCTGCAATGAGATGGGTTCCACTCCATTTGTCCTGGAGGGCTCTTGGGGCCACACGCTCCAATACCCACACCTTCTGTCCTGGGTGGTACTGGGGCAGGACAGCCTTCTGGTCATGCCATTGCTTTTGGAGCTCTTGGCTGGCCTGAAGGTTTTTAGTGGCCTTTTTCATGTACTCAGCCATTATATTTCGCAGCCCAAGTACATAGTCCACAATGTCTTGCTTTGGAGGTTTTAATGGTTGTTCCAACCCCCCCCTTAACAAGAGCAAGGGGACCCCTAACAGGGTGACCTAATAGGAGTTCAAAGGGCTGTAGCCCACTTCTTTTTGGGGTACCTCCCTGTAGGCGAAAAGGAGGCATGGCAAGAGGACATCCCATCTCCCTCTGAGTTTTTCAGAGAGTCCCATGATCATGCCTTTGAGAGTTTTATAACTGGCGTGGCAGGTGACACAGGAGCAACAGAACTCCTTTGTGTTTTCTGACATATGGTACCAGTGAAAATATGAAACAACTCTGTCCCATGTTTTACTCTGGCCTAAATGCCCAGCCAAGTGAATGTCATGAGCAAGAGTTAGAAGGAATTCCCGAGAAGGCAAGCTCTTACATCCTCCAAATTTGGAAAGCATGACCTTAGGACAGTCTATGTAGAACGGGTCCACAACCTGTCTGCCAAGGAGCACGCTTGTTGACAGGAGAGGAGTCTAAGGGAGCACAGGTAGAGCAGATATCCATTGCTAGGAAGATGAAGCTACGGCAGAGGATCGTGGATAGGGTCAACGCTGTGGGACAGCACCCCAGAACAAGGGACGACATCAGGAAGAGGTGGAATGACCTACGGGGGAATGTGCATTCCATAGCAGCAAGACACCAACTAGCTGTACAGAGGACTGGCGGTGGACCCCCGCCACCTCCCCCACAACTAACAACATTGGAGGAGCAAGTCTTGGAAATCATGCATCCTGAGGGCCTGACAGGAGTAGCAGGAGGACTGGACTCTGGTAAGTCAACTCTCCATTTCTATCATCACCCTTACTCCCATCACTCCACCACTACCCACACACCCCACCATCACATCTCACCCATCCCAATGCCAAGGCCTGCATGCACCACCAATGCATGGACACCAGTCACAGACGCGCATGGACACCTATCACTAAAGCATGCACAGTAGAGAGAATCAGCTAGCCCACCACATACCAACTCCACACAAGTTAAAGCTGCCAGGGCAAATATAATGTAAGAGGGCAACCCACCCATGCACAAAATGTCACACACAGAAACAGTAACACTGCATTTACATTCCCACAGGTATCCCAGCCAATCTCACCGGAGCAGAGGTGCCAGCACTATCCAGTCCCCCCACAGAAGAGGCCCAGAGTGATGACAGCGACTCGGCTCGCCTGGATCTGGATGACCAACCTGGCCCATCAGGGACCTCCGGACAGTCTATTACCCAGGCATAGTTACACACCAACACAGAGCCTCCCCCATCTGGAAACAGCACCCACACCTCTGTCCCCAGGACACGTCAATCAGCAGTGTGTCCACCACTACAGGGACCCAAGGGCACCGAACATACCCAAGACAATCTGGGACCTGGGGTCAGTGGCAGTGGGAACACGGTTCAGGTGACAGAGGCACAGGACAACAGGGAAGCTGGGAGGAGTGCTGCACACCATGGGGAGGACAGGCCCAGGGAAGCGACTCTCCAGGAGGCACTCACTGAGATCCTGGGAGCATACCAACATTCCCAGGATACGCTGGGCCAGATCCTGGCCAACATGCAGGAGAACAGGCAGCTGCAGGAGGGACAGTACCAAGTGATCAGGGAGGACTTGCAGGCAATTAACACCACCCTGGTCTCCATTGCAGGGGTGCTGGCAGACATGGCCAACACTATGAGGGAGGCAGCCTCACAACAGCGGGCCCCTGCCACTTTTGAACACTTTTGAACAATTGAACAACCTTCCACCTCCACTGCCGCTAGTGGACAGGAGGCCCCGCCACAGGACTAACAGGCCACCAGCACTCCCCCCCCCCCCCCACACAGAGGGAGAACCACCTCAAAAAATGTCTCTGCGAACCAGGCAGAAGCCAGAGACAATTGCCAAGACCCCCACCAGGAAATAAGACTCTTCTGATTGTACAGTGAGTGGGCATAGAAGTGGGAAATCACAGCCTGCCAGTGACAATCTCAAACAATAAAATGACAATGAAACGTGAAGTACCACTGTCTTACCTGTGTGTCATTAGAAATATTGTCGAATCACTGCAGTTCTGCTGTCCTCACCCGCTGCCTAATCTTCACTGTCCACAGGGTCCACTGCTGCCACACGGGCATCTCCAGCCTCCTCCTCCTGCAGAAAAGGCATACGGCGTCTCAAGGCAAGGTTTTGTAACCTGTTCATTTTGCGAGGGGGGGGGCAATGCAATATGTGTTCTGTCAATCGCCCCACTTATGTTGGGGATATATCCCATTGCAGAGAAGTCAGCCTTCACCGTGGCCAAATTATCCACTTGGGGGGAAACAATGTAGCTGCATATGTGTTTAATCAGGGCAGACAACACTCTGGTCAGCACTATTGAGAACATTGGCTGTGGCATTCCTTCTACCAAGCCCACTGTCACTTGGAAAGAACCAGTTGCCAGGAAATGGAGCACTTGCACAAGAGAGGGGATCCCAGTGGGGTGACGGATAGCAGATATCAGGTCAGGCTCCAGTTGGAGACACAGCTCCCTGATTGTGGCCCTGTCAAGTCTGTAGGTGAGGATAATGTGCCTGTCCTCCATTGTTGCCAAGTCTACCAGGGGTCTGTACACGGGGGTATGTCTCCATCTCCTATTCATCTGCAGCGGTTGCAATCTAGGGGGCAAAAGAGTGAGGAGCCGGTCATAAACTGTACATTGTAGCCACAAAAGTACAATGCACGATGTTATTTTGAAATGTATATGTGGCATTTGTCCAGATTGCCCAATTGTGAACTGTGACGCAGCTGTAAACTAGGGGCTGTCTCCCCACCCCTGAAATGGCATCTGCCTGTCCTGTGTGGATGGACAGGTGGAAGTGAGGTAATTCCGCTGACGTTGTGTGTCGTTGCGGGAGGTGGTTAAGAACCGCCATGCAATGCCTCATTGGATAATATTGGCCCCTATGAGGTACAGTGGCCAATGGTGATGTACGCCCGCGGTGACGGTATGCACCGTCGTGGACGTCACCGCCATTTTGTATCTGTTCACTCACTTGCTACCTGACCTTCAACAGAAGAGGACCTACACTGCATGTGCTGCTGTGACCTGTGTCTGGAACCTACCATGGCTCGTGTGACTGGGGAAAGGGCCCCTGCCTTCACTTCAGCGGAGTTGGAGAGACTAGTGGATGGGGTCCTATCCCAGTATGGACTGCTGTATGGGCCTCCAAACCAACAGGTGAGTACACTGTGAGCACGATGCATGGGGCATGAATGCATGGAGTGGTGTCTGTGAAGGCCTCATGTGGGGGGGGTTGGTGTAAGTCCCCTGGCGTCGTGCAGCTTGTGTGCAAGGCCATGTCTGTGCAAATGGGGATGGGAAGGGGTATGGTGGGCCATGAGTGTTAACAGGCAGGACGGTCTGAGTAATACCTTTCCCTGTGTGTATTTTCTTTGCAGGTCAGCGCCCATCACAAGAAGGGTATATGGCATGCCATTTCCAAGGACGTGCGGACCCTGGGGGTCTACGGCAGGTGGAGAACCCACTGTCAGAAACGGTGGGAGGACCTGAGATGCTGGGGACCGAAGACAGCGGAGGCCCAGCTGGGGATGGCCTCCCAACGAGGAAGGGGTGCTCTTCGAACCCTGACCCCACTGATGGCCTGCATACTGGCGGTGGCCTATCTGGAGCTTGATGGGCACTTGAGGACATCGCAGCAGCCACAAGGGGGTGAGTACAGTGGCCATCATTACAACGTACGCATGGTAGGGTGGTATCCGGGTGGAGAATGTGTGTCTCTGGGTGCCCCTAGGCCAGGCCTGACATCACAGAGTAGGTCCCATGTTGGGCAGGGTTCAGATGTGATATTCCTCCTACCTAGCAAGTAGACATCCACTACTGGGCAGGGCTGTGTGGATCCCAGGTATGCTGCAGTTGGCGGTATGTGTCCCTCCCCATGCCCTGGTGACTAACATTGTTACTGGTAGTACACTGCATAGAGTGTAGGGCTGTTCACTGTGTGTGAGGGTGCTGTGTACGCCAACGGTGGTGTTGGTGCAGCCATTGACCAAGTGTTTCCTTGTCTCTTCCCCCCTTTTTGTTTTATCATCCTGTCCTTATTTGCATTAGTATCATCTGCCGGAGGAGCAGAGGCACCAGCGAAGGAGGGAGCTGCATCCCAGAGGACCCAGGAGGCAGAGTCCACCAACGGTGAGGGCACCAGTGGGACAGAAGGCTAGGGGAGCACCACGGCGGAGACTGGAGTGGATAGATTGGACACAGATACCTCTACAGATGGAAGCTCCCTGGTGGTGGCGGACACCTTTGTGACCAACCCAGCTACAGGTACAGCTGCCACCCCCCATACTAGCATCGCCCTCCCAGCAGCCCCTCAGCGAGTTTTCCGTGCCTCCTCACCCTGGAGGGTGAGCATTTCCTGTGTCCCAGGCACCTCAGGCCATGCCCCAGTGAGCCCTGCTGCCCTGAGTGAGGAGGCTATTGACCTCCTGCAATCCATCTCTGGTGGGCAGTCAACCATTGTGAATGCCATCCAGGGACTGGCAGCCCAAATGCAACAAACTAATGCATTTCTGGAGGGTATTCACACTGGCTTGGCAGCCCAACAGAGATTAATCCAGGCTCTGGCCTCCTCTCTGATAACAGCCATTGTCCCTGTTTCAACCCTCCCCAACTTCGTCTACCCAATCCCATTCCCCTCAACCCCAACCTATCCCAAGCACACAGGCAGACCAGCATGCACACAAGACAACACACAAGAGTGGTTCAGGCAAACACAAGCACCACACTTCATCCCACAGGCAATCACACAAACACCATCCAGATGCAGACATGCCAACATCCACTGCCTCCACTGTGTCCCCCTCCTCCTCCACCTCCCTCCCAGTTACGTCTACACTCACACCTGCATGCACTACATCCTCAGACACTACCGCCATCACCACCACACCCATCATAACACACACCTCACTGGCAGACACCACCCAAACAGCCATGCACACATCCCCTGTGTCCTCTCCCACTGTGTCTGTGCCCCACCTCCCAAGGTACACCAACGCAAGCGCTCAGACACCCAACAGACATCCACCTCACAACAGCATCCAGCCCATGCACCTATATCCAAACACAGCAGACAGACACCTCCCACAACCACTGCCTCTTCCTCCACTCCGAAACCTTCTCCCTCTTCCCTCCCTAATGTCCCTAAGAAGTTTTTCCTCTCCACCATTGACCTCTTCCCTACCCCTCCCCCTGTCCTTCACGTCTGGCCAGGGTGGGTAAAACCTAGGCAAGCACCTCAGCCACCCAGTCCACGGGCCCAGTAGTGTCTACAGCAACCAGTTGTGGGAAAGGATCCAGGCCACCAGCCAGCCTCACAGAAAGCTGCCTGACCCAAGTGCTGCCCGGAAGGGCAAGGAGGCATCCCCAGCTGCTGGCAGGAATGCAAGGAGCCACCCCCAGCTGCTGGCATGAAGGGCAAGGAGCCATCCCCAACTGCTGCCAGGAAAGGCCAGGAGCCATCCCCAGCTGCTGCCAGGAAGGGCAAGGGGCCTGCACCAGCAGGCAGGAAGGAGAAGGGGCCTGGTGCAGGGACTCAATTGAAGCCCCCACCACCAACCATGGTTGTGCAGCCATCTGAGGCTGCAGGAGATGGGCTGGAGCTTCCCCCCACAACCACCACCAGCAGCAGCAGCAACACCGCCACCAGCAGTGGGCAGCCGTCCAAGGCTGCAGGGGATGGGCTGAAGCTTCCCCCCACAACCACCACCAGCAGCAGCGCCACCACCAGCAGTGGGCAGCCGTCAGAGGCGGCGGAGGATAGGCTGGAGCTTCCCCCCACAACCCTCAGGATCAGCAGCACTGAGCACCACTGAGCAGCTGTCACCACCCGCGGACATTCATTAGACCTCCATGGGCTGTTGTGGGGCCTGCCCCCTGCAAATCCTGTGGGTATGACACCCAGCTGAGAGGCTGTGACCTTGCACTCCCCAGTATCAGAAGCACAGGGCACGATGTCCCCTCCAGAACCAGTGGCTATGGCACCCACTCATCCCATCCTCCCCAGGATGAAGGTCACAGGGCATGATGCCCAGTCCAGAACCAGTGGGTATGGCACCCACTCACCCCATCCTCCCCAGGATCAGAAGCACAGGGCAAAATGCCCCCTCCTGAACCAGTGGGTATGGCACCCACTCACCCCATCCTCCCCAGTATCAGAAGCACAGGGCACGATGCCCCCTCCAGAACCAGTGGGTATGGCACCCACTCATCCCATCCTCCCCAGGATGAAGGTCACAGTGCATGATGCCCAGTCCAGAACCAGTGGGTATGGTACCCACTCACCCCATCCTCCCCAGGATCAGAAGCACAGGGCAAAATGCCCCCTCCAGAACCAATGGGTATGGCACCAACTCACCCCATCCTCCCCAGTACCGGAGCACATGGCATGTTGCCCCCTTTAGAGCCAGTGGGCAAGTCACCCACTTGAGAGACTGTGGCCTTGCACTCCCCAGGACCAAGCACAGGGTAAGTTTCCCCCTCCAGAACCAGTGGGCAAGTCACCAACTTGAGAGACTGTGGCCTTGCACTCCCCAGGACAAAGAGCAATGGGCATGTTGACCACTCCAGGACCAGTGGTGTTATTCAATCTGCCGGCTGAAGTGCCCCATTCCCCGTCCCCCTGAGGTGCCTAACTATTTTCAAACTGATGCCCCTGCAGTGTTCTCTCTGTGTTGTTGCAGGAGACAAGTGGGGCCTTGGACTTTGTGATGTGGCCCTGTGGCCCACGCACGTTGAGGACTGGGCAGTGTCCCTTGATTTGTACATATGTATATAATTTTAGATTTGATGCACGTATTTTTGATGTATGTATATTATTACACTCACTTTCATCTATTCTTGTAGTCCTTGCATTATTCCTCAGGGCTACGGGGTAAATATGTTTCTTGTGCATCTGATTGTGTGTATGGTGTTGGGGGTGGGTGTGAGGGTGTTGCGCGTGTGTGTCACTCTCTTTTTCCTCCCCCTCCCTGCTAGGCAGCTGTACTCACAGTGGTTGTTGTTGGTGTTCGTGGTGGAGCAGGACGTAGAAGATCATAGGAAATATCTGCAGCTCAGGTTTCATGACGGCGTGGTTCTTCCCTGTGTCTCCAAAGATGAGTCATTTCCCTTCTGGGGTCTGTTTCCACCAGGCTTTTGATGGCGTCGGTACCGCCCCGGAAAAGGTGGCAGATTGCAGGGTCTTAATATGGTGGGCGGAACATTGACTTCCGCCTGGCTGTAGGCGGCTACAGCTGTGGTGCCTGTTGTTTCCGCCCTAGCGGTTGGTGTGGTAAAGTGGCTGTCTATCTGAGCTCTTTCCGCCATGGGCATAATTTGGCAGTAGTTACCGCCGGCCTGATGGCGGTGTTACCACCACTTTATCACCAACCGCCAGGGTTGAAATGAGACCCTTAATGTCAAATTTTGTGATGCCCCAGAGCTCTGCAAATCATGGAAGTCAACAAGAATGTCTGATGTTGTCTTAAATTATTTACATCATTGTTTAATATCAGCAAAGCAAAATTGTTACAAACTAAAGTTCTTGTGTTCGGAACAGAAGCCGACAACATTCGTGATGGCTGTTAAACCTGGCAATCCCTCAACGTTCTGCCTGTCTCCCTCCACTTTTCTGACACTGTTTTTGCTGGTTTTAGGACTCTACGTGCTTTACCACTATTAACCAGTGCTAAAGTGCATATGCTCTCTCTCTTAATCATGGTAACATTGGTTCATTCCCAGTTGACATATTTGATTTACTTATAAGTCCATAGTAAAGTGCACTATATGTGCACAGGGCCTGTAAATTAAATGCTACTAGTGGGCCTGCAGCACTGATTGTGCCACCCACATAAGTAGCCCCTTAACCATGACTCAGGCCTGCCATTGAAAGGACTGTGTGTGCAGTTTCATTTCCACTTCGACTTGGCATTTAAAAGTACTTGCCAAGCCTTATACTCCCCTTTTTCTACATATGTCACTCCTAAGGTAGGCCCTAGATAGGGCAGGGTGCTATGTAGGTAAAAGACAGGACACGTACATATGTGTTTTATATGTCCTGGTAGTGGAAAACTCCAAAATTAGTTTTCCACTATTGTGAGGCCTGCTCCTTTCATAGACTAATGTTAAGACTGCCCTCATATACTTTTTGAGTGGTAGATTCTGATCTCAAAGGGTTAACTAGGTCCTATTTAGTATGGCCAGAATGGTAATAGAAAATCCTCCTTTTTGGTGAGGTTGGATTTTATATTAATGTGAGAAAGTAGCCTCTTTCTAGCATGGTTACCCCCAAATTTGGCCTGTTTGTGAGTGTGTGTCAGTGTGTTTTTACTGTCTCACTGGGATCCTGCTAGCCAGGACCCCAGTGCTCATAGTTTGTGGCCTAATGAGTGTGTTGTCAGTAGTGCTTAACTGTGTCACTGAAGCTATGCTAACCAGAAATTCTGTGCTTATACTCTTTCTGCTTCCAAATTAGTCACCATAGTTTAGTGATTTCATGTAGGAGGCTGGCCTGGTTTGTAGTGGGTACATTGGGTACTTACACCTTGTACCAGGTCCAGTTATCCCTTATTAGTGAAATGTAGTAGTGTTCTAGCCGCGTAGACTGATAGAGTTAGCTATAGCTGAACAGCTTAGGCTGAACTAGGAGACATGCAAAGCTCATGCAATACCACTTACAGTTACACAGTACTTATACACAAGTAAAGACAACACTCAGTGTTACCAAAAATAAAGGTAGTTCATTTGGGTGACACAGTACCAAAAATATCTTAGAGGCAATACTCCTTCAGGAGGTAAGTATAATACACAATATATACACTAGACACCAAAATAAGGTAAGTAATTAGACATAGGATAGTGCAAACAATAGGAAATGCTATAGAATGCAATGGGAGAAAATAGGTCTAGGGGCAACACAAACCATATACTAAGAAAGTGCGAATCACAAATTCCCCCCTAGACAAGTGTAGTGTGTGCAGAATCGCTGGGGGAGTAAGAATACAGTAAAGGTAAGTAAATTACCCCACCCCAGAGCTCAGAAAAGCAGGAATAAAGTACAGAAAGTTTCCTTAGGAGACACTGCACCTCGTAATTGAAATTATTGCAAGACCCAACCAAGTCTGCAAACAACAAACAGTGGATTCCTGGATGTGAAGACCTGTAAAAGAAGGAGACCAAGTCCAGAAGTCGAAAGAAGTTCGGGGAAGGACAGGAGCCCCTGGCAGCCCAGAAGAGGTTGCACAAGAAGAGTCCCCGGTTGGACAAAGACTGCAGAAATGCACTCTAGGAAGATGCCAGCAGGTTCTTGCGTGATGCAAAGGATGTCACAAGTCGTGAATGTGGATGCAGGTGATCTTTGGTGCTGGATTCCTTCAACAAGCCTTGGTTCCGGCAAAGTCGTGTTTTGCGTCAACTAGGTGCTATCTGGACCCAGGAGGGACCTGGGGGCCTCAACTCTGTGTGAGGAGGAAGAGAGGGCTCTCAGCACTTCAGAGAGCCCTCAGAGCACCAGATAACACCCACGGGTGTCCCAGGACACGAGGACAAAGGAGGTACAAAATGCGGTTGGTGCAGCACTACAAAGGAAGGTCCCACGCCGCCAGAGATCAACTCAGCGAGTTGAGCATCGCAGGATAGAGTGACAGGGACCTGGGCCAGGCTGTGCACGACGGAAATGTGCAAATAGTGCTCAGAGGCCGCTGGAGGTGAAGAAGACGCAGTGCACAGGGGTACTGTCACTCTGGGGGAAGGCAAGGTCTTACCTCCTCCAAATTGGGACCGCAGGACCACAGGACAGTCTGTGTCATTGGGGTCCACCCACTGTGTTTCAAGGAGCATGCTCGTCGCCAGGAGAGTAGTCCAAGAGAACCGGTCATCGAGTTTGAAGGTGCCTGCGTGAGCAGGGGAGTGACTGTCACCCCACGGGAGATTTCTTCGGTCTTTCTGGTGCAGGGTGAAGACAGGGAGTCCTCAGAGCATGGACACCGTGGAAACTGTTGCAGTTGCTGCCTGGAGCTGAAGTTGCAGAGGAAAAATTTCCCTTGTGGATACTTTGTTGCTGTTACAGCGGTTCCTGGAGCAGGTTGCTGTTGATCCGAGGTCTGAAGATGTAGTAGTAGTTGCAGAGGATTCCTGCTGGAAACTTGCAAGTAGAATCTGAAGAGAATCCACAGGAGAGACCCTAAATAGCCCTGAGAGGGGGATTGGCTACCTTATCAGGTATGGACCTATCAGGAGGGGTCTCCGACATCACCTGCTGGAACTGGCCTGAACTGCAGCCTGAGTGAAATAACGTCCACGTTATTTCACAGCCAATTTTCACTGTACATAAGTAACTTATAAGTCACCTATATGTCTAACCCTCACTTGGTGAAGGTTAGGTGCCAAGTTACTTAGTGTGTGGGCACTAACTGCCTTTCCGGGTTTTCCACTGCAGCTGCTGCTGCTGCCAACCCCTCAGACAGGATTCTACCCTCCTAGGGTCTGGGCAGCCCCGGCCCAGGAAGGCAGAACAAAGGATTTTCTCTGAGAGAGGGTGTTACTCCCTCTCCCTTTGGAAATAGGTGTGAAGGGCTGGGGAGGAGTAGCCTTCCCCAGCCTCTGGAAATGCTTTGATGGGCACAGATGGTGCCCATCTCTGCATAAGCCAGTCTACACCGGTTCAGGGATCCCCCAGCCCTGCTCTGGCACGAAACTGGACAAAGGAAAGGGGAGTGACCACTCCCCTGACCAGTACCTCCCAGGGGAGGTGCCCAGAGCTCCTCCAGTGTGTCCCAGACCTCTGCCATCTTGGATTCAGAGGTGTTGGGGGCACACTGGACTGCTCTGAGTGGCCAGTTCCAGCAGGTGACGTCAGAGACCCCTCCTGATAGGTTCTTACCTCTCTTGGTAGCCAAACCTCCTTTCTTGGTAGCCAAACCTCCTTTTCTGGCTATTTAGGGTCTCTCCTCTGGGCTGTTCCTTAGATAACAAATGCAAGAGCTCACCAGAGTTCCTCTGCACTTCCCTCTTTGACTTCTTCCAAGGATCGACCGGAGACTGCTCCAGGACACCTGCAAAACTGCAACAAAGTAGCAAGACGACTACCAGCAACATTGTAGCGCCTCATCCTGCCGGCTTTCTCAATTGTTTCCTGGTGGTGCATGCTCTGAGGGCTGTCTGCCTTCACCCTGCACTGGAAGCCAAGAAGAAATCTCCAGTGGGTCGACGGAATCTTCCCCATGCTAACGCAAGCACCAAAAGACTGCATTACCGGTCCCCTCTCATCCTGACGAGCGTGGTCCCGGGAACACAGGAGCTGGGTCCAAGTGTCTCCCACAGTTCAGTGACCCTTCTGTCCAAATTTGGTGGAGGTAAGTCCTTGCCTCCCCACGCCAGACAGCAAACCTGTGTACTGCGTGATTGGCAGCTGCTCCGGCTTCTGTGCACTTCTCCAAGGATTCCTTTGTGCACAGTCTAGCCTGGGTACCCAGCACTCCGTCCTGCAGTGCTCAGCCTGCTGAGTTGGACTCCGACGTCGTGGGACCCTCCTTTTGTGATTCTGAGTTCATAGAACTTCTAAGTGCCTGCTCCGGTACTTCTGCAGGTGCTGCCTGCTTCTGTGGTAGCTCTCTGAGTTGCTGAGCGCCCCCTCTGTCTCCTCCTACAAGGGGCGACATCCTGGTCCTTCCTGGTCCCCAGCAGCACCCAAAAACCTCTACTGTGACCCTTGCAGCTAGCAAGGCTTGTTTGCGGTATTTCTCTGTGGGACATCTTCCATCCAAAGGAGAAGTTCCTAGCCCTTTTCGTTGTTGCAGAAGCTTCGGCTTCTTCCACCCGGAGGCAGCCCTTTTGCACCTTCATCCGGGGTTTTCTGGGCTCCTGCCCCCCCCCTGGACACTATCGCAACTCTTGGACTTGATCCCCTTGCTTTGCAGGTCCTCAGGTCCAGGAATCCGTCTTCAGTGTTTTGCGGGTGCTTGTGGTTCTTGCAGAATCCCCCTATCACGACTATTGTGTCTTTCTGGGGAAGTAGGGTAACTTTACTCCTACTTTCTAGGGTCTTGGGGTGGAGTATTTTGGACACCCTTACTGTTTTCTCACAGTCCCAGCGACCCTCTACAATCTCCCATAGGTCTGGGGTCCATTCGTGATTCGCATTCCACTTTTGGAGTATATGGTTTGTGTTGCCCCTAGACCTATGTTTACCTATTGCATCCTATTGTGATTCTACATTGTTTGCACTACTTTTCTTACTGTTATTTACCTGTTTTGGGTTTGTGTATATATAACTTGTGTATATTACTTCCCTCCTAAGTGGGGGTATTCTCTGAGATACTTCTGGCATATTGTCACTAAAATAAAGTACCTTTATTTTTAGTAACTCTGAGTATTGTGTTTTCTTATGATATTGTGCTATATGATATAAGTGGTATAGTAGGAGCTTTGCATGTCTCCTAGATCAGCCTAAGCTGCTTTGTCTTAGCTACCTTCTATCAGCCAAAGCTGCTAGAAACACCTCTATTCTACTAATAAGGGATAACTGGACCTGGCACAGGGTGTAAGTACCACAAGGTACCCACTATAAGCCAGGCCAGCCTCCTACAGGGAGTTAGTTCCTCCACCCAGGAAGGGCTTTGTCTTACAAACCAGAGAGCCAGGCCCCCCCCCCCCCCAGGTTTGTATATTGGCTGTCTGGAGTGGCAGTTGGATGGAACCAGCCAGAAGCTCTGCCAGTTAGGATTAGCTTTTTCAGGGGGCACCCCTAAGGTGGCCCCTCTGTACATTTATGGTTAAATCCAACACTGGTATCAGTTTGGATTTAATATTCTGAGTTGTTTGATACCAAAGAACCCAGGGTACAGAGTGGCCATTATATAGCTGGGGAACTCTTGTTTGACCAGTGGCCAGTACATACATTAAAATGGCTGTCCTGCTCACTCACTATGTCTTAGGTTTGGCAAGGACACAGTGGGGGCATACTGCTCATGTAGCTGTGCTCTCACATATAGTATGGTGCACCCTGCCTCTGGGATGAAAGGCCTGCTAGAGGGGTGACTTACACATAATATATGCAGTGCATAGTGGACAGGGCACAGAGAGAGTGTGCCATGTCAAATGTATCCTTTTGGGGTTGCCCCAGTACATTCAGCCTGCATTGGCAATGCCGGGTACATCTGGGTGCAGGGCCCTTGGGGGTGGCACAATCAGTGCTGCTGCCCCCAGGTGCCTCCTCTTAATATCTCTTGCCCTGGGTACTGTGATACCCATTTACTAGAGCATAACCAATTGTGCCAAGCATCACAACAGTTTTAGGGAAGTAGATCTGGCCCAGGGAACCTGTTTAGCAGGGGCCCAGGGCACTACCAACTTCTAGAACACATCAACATCAGGTTAAAAAGTGGGGGCTAACCATGCAAAAAGGGGCCTCCTCTCACACTGAGTATTGTCTTTTATTGTATATAAGTACTGTGTATCTATAGTCGTATTGCAGGAGCTTTGCATGTCTCCTAGTTCAGCCTAAGCTGCTCTGCTACAGCTACCGCTAACAGCCTAAGCTGCTAGAACACTGACTACATTTCACTAATAAGGGATAACTGGACCTGGTATAAGGTTTAAGTACCTACGGTATACACTACAAACCAGACTAGCCTCCTACAATTAATATTTTAGAAATGCCACTTTTAGAAAGTGAGCATTTCTCTGCACTTAAAACCATCTGTGCCTTACAACCTGTCTTCAATCAATGTCTGGTATGGTTGACAGCTCCCTTGTGTATTTCACCCAGACAACCACAAACGCATGCCACTCAGTCACATTAGCATTCATCTGCATACTGAATGGGTCTTTTTGGGCTAGAAGGGTGGAGGGCCTGACACTTGCATTTCAAAGGCCAGTGGCATGGCCTCACACAAATAACTGATGGCATGGCCTCACACAGAGGACTGATAACCCCCCATTGGGACCCTGGCGGACTGGGCTGAAAGGGGAACGTTTGCACTTCAAAACCACTCTTTGAAGTCTCCCCCACTTCAAAGGCATTCTTGGGTATATAAACATGGTCTCTGACCCCAACAACTCAGACACTACTGGATCTACACCTGCACCCTGTTAGAAGAGCTGCCTGGCTGTCCAAATGACTCATCTGGACTGCTTTGCTGAGAAGGACTGCTGCCCTGCTAGCCTCTGATTTTGCTGGAAAGACTCTGCCTTCCCCAAAAGTGCTCTCCAAGGGCTTGGATTGAGCTTGCCTTCTGATTCTGAAGTCTCAGGGCCAACAAAGACTCAGGGCCAACAAAGACTCTTCAAGAAATTCCTTGTGCGGAAATCGGCGCACAGCTGACCGGAAAGACGCAGCCCAGACTTCCTGGCTGGAAACGACGCAGCGCCCACCTTGCAATGGAAAATTTAACACAGCGCTTGCTCCTTCTTCTAGGGCGTCAAGGATTTTCAAAGCATTGTCCCCGGGCTTCAAAATATCCCCGCATTGCAGTGAGGAACCAAGACTGTGTGCCGAAAAATGACACAAATCCTGGCAGTGTAGAAAGAAACGATGCATTGTCTGTGCCGTGTTGGAAAATTTGACGTGACACCTTATTTTTTTCATTCATCTTGTCTTCTGCAGTCTCTGTGTATTGTTATTTTTTTTACTCATACCAGGTACTGTCTGTAACCAAGAGACAACTGCTTATTTCTAAGGATTGGGACTCTTAAACCTTTTAAAAGTGATATTTCAACTTGTGCTTATTGGATCTTTGTTGCTTTTACCTTATTTTATTCAGATAAATATTATCTATCTTTTTTAAACCTGTGTGGTGTATGTTTGTGGTATTTTCACTGTGTTACTGTATGATTTATTGCACAAATACTTTACACATTGCCTTCTAAATTAAGCCTGACTGCTCAGTGCCAAGCTACCAGGGTGTGGGCACAGGATAATTTGGATTGTGTTGTGACTTACCCTGACAAGGATTGTGATCCCTACTTGGACAAGGTTGCATACCTCTACCAGCTAGAGACCCCATTTCTAACAATGGCTTTGAAGATAAAAGCGAAGAAGTGGAAGATAATCCCATGAACTAACAGGCTTATATTATGCAAATGTACTGTCTTTTCCAAATCATGTTTTATGAATTACATCACGTTAAAAAGAAAACTCCGCTACACACGATGAGTGCCCACGCAATCTAAGACAAGTGCAACAGTAGAAAGCTAATCACGTCAATGAATAAGATTGGTGTATCAACAATAATGACATAATGACGTAGTACAGAGCAGGAACTTGTTAGCAGCTCGTGCAGTAAAATCTTGTTAATCCAACAGCACACCACTTCCAAGTCACTTTACCAGGAAAGGATTTACAAATGCTGCTCTTGATAATTTTGATTTTGAAGACAGCTCTTCTTTGTCTGGAACATCTGGCAAACGTGATACTACCATGGTGCTTTTTCAAGACTGTACCAATTAAGTAACTGCTGGAAAACAAGCTGTTTCAGCTGTAAGAATAAACAAACAAAGCTGCAAACGTATAACCCAACTACCTTGCCAACATGCGCAAAATCACTATAATCAACACGTCCCAGTCAACCAGAAAATTTCAAAGTTGCTGAGGACATGGGTCTTCTACCTGATGCTGAGGTCCGCAAAGCTGCTTGAACTGAATTTATCTTATCACTTATTTGGTGCGGACTGAAAGATGAAGAAAATCCAGTTCCTCTATGAGCTGGAATTAATGCTCTGGATCTCCCAGAATACTGTCCCACTGAAGAGGGTTGGGTTTTTACTAGTAATACCATCTCCAGTCACAAACTATGCAATAGCATACACAGCTCTAAAATCTTCCAAAAAGTGCATGCTCAGCATGAAGACCAGCCCATCCTGCCAATTTTCTGTGATGAAGGTGTTTTCCGTATTGTAGCTGACATTTGTATGAGCAGTCCAGTGGAATTTGAGGGCCTTTAGCCAAAGAGGGGCATTTTTCACATGACAAATGTTGTGTTGGGGTGTGCAGGAAGTTATCTCAGTGGATGCAGCAAAGACGATGCACTTCTCGAGGCTGACATCTTTGGAAGCAAAACAGTCCATTGAGTACTGAGTGGAACTTATTATGTTTGTTCGTTACAAGGTATGCTTATCATATCTAAGGCTATAGAAACATTGCGTTGGAACAAGAATGACAAATTGAGTTTTGCATATCTTATCTCAGAAGTTAACAAGGCACAGGGTGCACTTCATTCAAAAGATATAATGCAAAGCCAGCCAATGTTCAATACACTTAGTTCAATATCAGAAAACCAAGTTCATAGAGTTTGTCAAAGAATGTCCAGAAAAATCAGAACTTTGCGAGTACTGGGGAAATGTTTTACACGTGATAACGCTAGTGAAAAACTTGGTAAAATGCTGATTGGGAAGGTGTTTGTGAGCTGCATGTGAAGATAGTGGAGTTACTGATAACTGTGTTTCATGAATTTGATTGCATAAACTATCTGAGATGAATTTATGTCGGAACGACGCTTGCTGGAACAACGAATGCCTGAACAACAAGGTCAGAACAACGACCTCGTTGTTACCACAAATGCCTTAACAACGATTTTTCGTTGTAAAGGCATTCCTGGTAAAGGCATTAGTGATAGGCATCCATTGTTCCTGCGTGTGTGTCCCCTGGCACCCCACCCCCACCCCTAAGAATTACTGTGACCCCCTCACCCGCCTAAAAATTACCGTGACCCCCCCTAAAATTACACCAACCCCCCACCCTTGCCCCTAAAACTACCCCAACCTCGTCCCTAAAATTACCACAACCCCCACCCTACCCCCAAAACCTAAAACCCCAACCCCCACCCCATCCCTGAAACCTAAAGTACCCCAACCCCCACCCCTAAAATGACTCCGAGCCCCCCACCTTGCCCCTAAACCCTCCCAACCCGCCTCTAAAATTACCCGTCCCCCCAACCCACCCCTAAAACTGAAAACCCCAACCCCCCACGCCTGCACCCCGCCCCTAAAACTGAAAATACCCAACCCCCACCCCTGCCCCTAAAACTACTCCGAGCCCCCCACCCTGCCCCTAAACCTAAATCCCCCAACCCCGCCCCTAAAATTACCCGACCCCCCTACCCACCCCTAAAACCTAAAACCCCAACCCTCCACCCCCATCCCCTAAAACTGAAAATACCCGACCCCCCACCCCGCCCCTAAAACTAAAACCGACCCCCCACCCCGCCCCTAAAATGAAAAATACCCTGACCCCCACCCCTAAAACTAAAACCCCGACGCCCACCCTGAAAACGGAAAATACCCTGACCCCCACCCCTAAAACTAAAACCCGACCCCCCACCTCCGCCCGCCCCAAAAACTGAAAATACCCCGACCCCCCACCCCACCCCTAAAACCCCGACCCTAAAACTGAAAATACTCCGACCCCCAACCCACCCCTAAAAATAAAAAAATACCCCAACCCCCCACCCTAAAACTAAAACGCCAACCCCCCACGCTTGCGCAACTAAAACTGAAAATACCCAACCCCCACCCCTGCCCCTAAAACTACTCCGAGCCCCCCACCCTGCTCCTAAACCTAAATCCCCCAACCCCACCCCTAAAATAACCCGACCACCCCAACCGACCCCTAAAACCTAAAACCCCAACCATCCACCCCCACCCCCTAAAACTGAAAATACCCGACCCCCCACCCCGCCCCTAAAACTAAAATCCCAACCCCCCATCCCACCCCTAAAACTGAAAATACCCCGACCCCGCCTCTAAAACTAAAACCCCGACTCCCCACCCCCTGCCCCTAAAATGGAAAATACCCTGACCCCCCACCGCTAAAACTAAAACCCCGACCCCCGCCCCGAAAACGGAAAATACCCTGACCTCCACCCTGCCCCTAATACCCCGACCCCCACCCGGCCCTAAAACTAAAACCCTGACCCCCCGCTCCCTCCTAAAACAGAAAATACCCGACCCCCCACCCCTAAAACTAAAACCCCGACCCCCCACCCCGCCCCCACCCCTAAAACAGAAAATACCCCGATCCCCATTCCTAAAACTAAAACCCCAACCCCCCCACCCCGCCACTAAAACAGAAAATACCCGACCCCCCACCCCCAAAACTAAAACCCTGACCCCCCACCCACACCCCTGCCCCAAAACAGAAAACACCCCGACCCCCCACCCCACCCCTAAAACTAAAACCCTGACCCCCCACCCGCCCCTAAAACAGAAAATACCCAACCCCCAACCACTGCCCCTAAAACTAAAACCCCGCCCCTAAAACAGAAAATATCCCGACCCCCTACCCCGGCCCTAAAACTAAAACCCCGACGCCCCACCCCTAAAACAGAAAATACCCCTACCCCCACCCCTAAAACCCCGACCCCGCCACTAAAACATAAAATACCCCGACCCCCCACCCCGCCACCAAAACAGAAAATACCCGCCCCTAAAACTAAAACCCCGACCCCCCACCCCGCCCATAAAACAGAAAATACCCCGACCCCCCACCCCCACCCCCAAAACTAAAACCCTGACTCCCCAACCATGCCCCCGCCCCTAAAACAGAAAATACCCCGACCCCCCACCCCGCCCCTAAAACTAAAACCCTGACCCCCACCCCGCCCCTAAAACAGAAAATACCCGACCTCCCACCACTGCCCCTAAAACTAAAACCCCGCCCCGCCCCTAAAACAGAAAACAATCCGACCCCCCCGCCCCTAAAACTAAAACCCCGACCCCCACCCCGCCCCACAACAGAAAATACCCCGCCCCCCTGCCCCTAAAACTAAAACCCCAACCCCCCCACCCTGCCCCACTTTCCTGAGTTGTCGCCTCGTCGTGTCGTCCTCCTCAGCCGACTCCCTTGTTTGTGCCTTAACCACGCATGTGTGTTGTTCAGCACATGCGTGGTTAAGGCACAAAACAACGAAGTCGTGGTTAAGGAAAGCGTTGTTCCGCTTTCGTTAACCAGGACTTCGTTGTTCCGGAGTCGGCCTTAATGGCGTTTCTCATCTGAGATATGGGTCCTGATATTTGGAAAGAGCAAAGTAGATAGAGGTGGAAAAACCATACCATCCAAGACATTTTGTTGTGAAAGACGGAGAGGGGAGGTTCAATGCTGTGCCTCCAGATATGAAACTGGAACAGACAATCCAGAAATCACAGAAAAGCACCAAGGGAATTGTTGATCAGACACGTAACAGTGAATATGTTGCTCAATGGCAGCTAGTTTTTTACCATGAAGTCCTTTCTATTTGCAATGTTTTCAGAGAGATGACAAAGACAAAATTACTGGACCATCGTAAAACTGTTCCACACCACAAACATGACGGGGAAAGTTTTGATAAACACGTTCATAGCCTTCTTCCTTTCATGCAGCAGCCAGGAAACCCCTTTGAAATGACTGAGCCTGTGTGACTACACAACTTTGGGACCAAACAATATGAAGCTAACAATATAAAGACACGTCTACTAAATGTCCTGGAACATGGATCAAAATTATACGCAGGTGCAGGAGAGATTTGTATTGAAAGAGAAAAAGCTGTTTGACATAATCACTAAAGCTAAACTTTCACACTTTAATTGCCATAATAAGAGTTTCTCCCAATCAGCCGCTACAAAACAGATTACAAACAAAAACAACTTTTGCAAGCACATAGAGATGGGTGTAGCAAAATAAAGAGGTGAATTTATCAAGGACATTCTGTTGCATGATCTTCTTCCAACAAACACATTATTTGATGGAGATGCTGCAGCCAAACCAGTGGAGCACAAACTCATAGAAAAGCTCGAAAAAAAAAACCTTTCACTTGAAGAATTTTTATTCGAAAAGGTGTTGTATGAGGCTGGCCTGGCTTATAGTGGGTACCAAGTGGTACTTACACCTTGTGCCAGGTCCAGTTATCCCTCATTAGTAGATTAGTAGTGTTCTAGCAGCTTAGGCTGATAAAGGTAGCTATAGCAGAGCAGCTTAGGCTGAACTAGGAGACCTGCAAAGCTCCTACTATACCACTTATATCACTTACCACTATATCATAAGAAACACAATACTCAAAAAAATAAAGGTACTTTATTTTAGTGACAATATGCCAAAAGTATCTCAGAGGATATACTCCTTTAGGAGGTAAGTAAAATACACAAAATATACACACAAACCAAAATCAGGTAAGTAAACAGTTGGAAAAGTAGTGCAAACACTGTAGAACACAATAGAATGTAATAGGAGACAATAAGCCTAGGGGCAACACAAACCATATACTCCAAAAGTGGAATGCGAACCACAAATGGACCCCAGGCCTAGTGTAGTGTGTAGAGGGTCACTGGGAGTGTAAGAAAACACTAAGGGTGTCCAAGATACCCCACCCAATGACCCTGAAAAGTAGGAGTAAAGTTACCCTACTACCCCAGAAAGATAGTAAAGTCGAGATAGGGGATTCTGCAAAGGCAACACCTGACTGCAAAGCACTGAAGACGGATTCCTGGACCTGAGGACCTGTAAAGGAAGGGGACCAAGTCCAAGAGTCATGCAAGTGTCCGGGGAGGCAGGAGCCCACTAAACCGCGGATGAAGGTGCAAAAGGGCTGCCTCTGGGTGGAAGAAGCCGAAGATTCTGCAACAACAGAAGGTGCCAGGAACTTCTCCTTTGGTCAGAAGATGTCCCACGGCGTGCTGGAGGATGCAGAGTTGTTTCCACGCAGAAAGACCGCAAACAAGTCTTGCTAGCTGCAAGAGTCGCGGTTGAAGGTTTTAGGTGCTGCCAGGGCCCAGGAAGGACCATGAGGTCGCTCCTTGGAGGAGCAGACAGAGAAGGCGCTCAGCAACACAGAGAGCCCACGCAGAAGCAGGCAGCACCCACAGAAGCACCTGAACAGGCATTCAGAAGATCTGAGCACAATGGTTGTCTCAGCACAACAAAAGAGGGTCCCACGAAGTCGGAGTCCAACTCAGCGAGTTGGGCAATGCAGGACGGAGTGCTGGGGACCTGAGCTAGGCTGTGCACAAAGGAAGTCTTGCAAAAGTGCACAGAAGCCCTAGCAGCTACAGTTCACGCAGTACACAGGATTACTGTCTGGCGTGGGGAGGCAAGGACTTACCTCCACCAAACTTGGACAGAAGGGCCACTGGACTGTCGGGGACACTTGGATCCAGCTACTGTGTTCCAGGGACCATGCTTGCCAAGATGAGAGGGGACCCAGAGGACCGGTGATGCATAATTTTGGTGCCTGTGTTAGCAGGGGGAAGATTCCGTCGACCCACAGAAGATTTCTTTTTGGCTTCCAGTGCAGGATGAAGGCAGACAGCCCTCAGAGCAT
Source organism: Pleurodeles waltl (assembly GCF_031143425.1). Classification (NCBI taxonomy): domain Eukaryota; kingdom Metazoa; phylum Chordata; class Amphibia; order Caudata; family Salamandridae; genus Pleurodeles; species Pleurodeles waltl. The sequence continues at coordinate 685,541,956 of NC_090447.1, forward strand.
GCACCACCAGGAAACAGTCGAGAAAGCTAGCAGGATGAGGTGTTACAATGTTGCTGGTAGTCTTCTTGCTAGTTTGTTGTGGTTTTGCAGACGTCCTGGAGCAGTCAGCGGTCGATCCTTGGCAGAAGTCGAAGAGAGAAGTGCAGAGGAACTCTGGTGAGCTCTTGCATTCGTTATCTGAGGAGAAACCCACAGGAGAGACCCTAAATAGCCCTCCGAGGAGGATTGGCTACAGAGAGAGGTAAGCACGTATTAGGAGGGGTCTCTGACGTCACCTGCTGGCACTGGCCACTCAGAGATCTCCATTGTGCCCTCACAGCTCTGCATTCAAGGTGGCAGAGATCTGGACACACTGGAGGAGCTCTGGGCACCTCCACTGGGGAGGTGCTGGTCAGGGGAGCGGTCACTCCCCTTTCCTTTGTCCAGTTTCGCGCCAGAGCAGGGCTGGGGGGATCCCTGAACTGGTGTAGACTGGCTTATGCAAGGAGGGCACCATCTGTGCCCTTCAAAGTATTTCCCGAGGCCAGGAGAGGCTACTCCTTTCGGGCCCTTAACACCTATTTCCAAAGGGAGAGGTTGTAAACACCCTCTCTCAGAGGAAATCCTTTGTTCTGCCTTCCTGGGACTGGGCTGCCCAGGCCCCAGTGGGGCAGAAACCTGTCTGAGGGTTGACAGCAGCGGTAGCTGCAGAGAAAACCCAAGAGAGCTAGTTTGGCAGTACCCGGGCTCAATGCTGGAGCCCCAGGGATGCATGGAATTGTCACCCCCAATACCAGAAAGGTATTGGGGTGACAATTCCATGATCCTAGACATGTTACATGGCCATGTTTGGAGTTACCATTGTGAAGCTACAAATAGATATTGACCTATATGTAATTCACACGTGTAATGGTGTCCCCGCACTCACAAAGTACGGGTAAATTGCCCTGAACAATGTGGGGGCACCTTGGCTAGTGCCAGGGTGCCCCCACACTTAGTAACTTTGCACCTAACCTTCACTAAGTGAGGGTTAGACATATAGATGACTTATAAGTTACTTAAGTGCAGTGTAAAATGGTTGTGAAATAACGTGGACGTTATTTCACTCAGGCTGCAGTGGCAGTCCTGTGTAAGAATTGTCTGAGCTTCCTATGGGTGGCAAAAGAAATGCTGCAGCCCACAGGAATCTCCTGAAACCCCAATACCCTGGGTACCTAGGTACCATATGAACAAGTTACTTACCTTCGGTAACAAGGTATCTGGTAGAGACTCTATCTAGCTGCAGATTCCTTACCTTAGAATTCCCTGGCGTCAGCTTCGAATCCGGAGTTTTTTCTGAGCAGTACCCGGCGCGCGCGCCGTTGGGCGGGGTCGTTCGGATCCGGGTGCGTCGACCAGCTCCGCGTGCGTCGTCAGCGACGTTGGAGCCATCTATGACGTCACGGTTGTCTATATAGACGCCGACTCGGCGCGCGTACATCAGTTCTTTTCCACAACTTCCCACACCAGAAGCGCAGAGTCATGGAAGAACCAACCAATATGCATTTTACCTCTTTGACTGTTTGGAGTAAAAACACTTTCATCCCTATAAGAAAGGCAAAAGTTGCCAAAATCAAAAATATACATATGTACACATAAATACATATATATACATATCCACATGAGAAAAAAAATTCCCCAGAACGGGGAGGCTTGGGTGGGTGTAGGGAATCTGAAGCTAGATAGAGTCTCTACCAGATACCTCGTTACCGAAGGTAAGTAACTTGTTAATCTGACAGAGACTTCTAGCTGCAGCTTCCTTACCGTAGAATAGATAGCCAAGCTATAACCCATGGCGGTGGGTTTGAAGGAGATTTTTTTTGTTTGTTTTATATTAGGAAGTCCTGCAAAACAGGACGGGCAAATTGCCCTTCTCTTCTCACCTGGCTATCCAGGCAGTAGTGTTTCGCAAACGTGTGCAAAGAAGCCCACGTTGCAGCCTGACAGATGTCCACCACCAGTGCAGCATGTGCTAACGAAGTGGTAGCAGCTTTCCCCCTGGTAGAATGAGCTCTCAAGCCCTCGGGAGGCTGCTTCTTTGCCAAAGCGTAGCATATTTTTATACAGAGAATGACCCAGCACGAAATGGATCGCTTCTGCACTGCCCGACCCTTCTTCGCACCAACATACCCCACAAAGAGTTGGTCGTCCACCCGGAACTCTTTAGTGCGCTCAAGGTAGAACGATTACGCTCTTTTTGGATCCAGGCGATGGAGACGCTCCTCTTCCTTAGAGGGATACAGTGGTGCAAAGAAGGTGGGCAGGGTGATATTTTGACCCAGATGGAAAGGGGTCACCATCCTTGGGGAGGAAAGAGGCACTAGTCCTTAACACTACCTTGTCAGGATATATCATGAGATAAGGTGAGTTGAAGATAAAGCCTGCAGCTCACTCACTCTCCTGGCAGATGTAATTGCCATCAAAAAAGCTGTTTTAATAGTGAGCAGCCGAAGAGGACAGTTATGCAAAGGCTCGAAAGGAGCACACACAAGGAAGGTAAGAACCAAATTAAGATCCCACTGGGGCATAACGAAAGGCACAGGCGGGAACAGATGCACAAGCCCTTTCAAAAACCTCTTTACTATAGGTGATTTAAACAGAGATGGTTGATCAGGCAACTGAAGAAAAGCCGATAAGGCTGCAAGATAGCCCTTGAGAGTCCCAAAGGAGGAAACCTGCTGGGCGAGAGACAAGATAAACAAAAGGATGTTAGACAGAGAAGAAGAGAGAGGATCAATAGACCTCTCTGAACAATATGAAACAAAGCGTTTCCAACGGCAGGCGTAGATCAACTTAGTAGAGGGACGCCTGGCTGCCAGAATGACATCACAGACCTCGGGAGAGAGGTCATAAACCATCAACTGTCGTCGCTCAATCTCCACGCATGAAGGCGCAGAGTTGACAGGTTTGGGTGGAGAACCTTCCCCTGCTGCTGCGACAGAAGATCCTCCCGAAGAGGCAGCCTGATTGGAGGACCGATGCTCATTTTGAGAAGCTCTGGATACCAAACTCTCTGTGCCCAATCCGGAGCCACTAGGATTACTTGGGCCCGGTCGTTCTTGATTTTCTTGAGAACTCTGGGCAGAAGTGGTAGAGGCGGAAAAGCGTACAGGAGGCCTGAACTCCACTCGCAACGAAAAGTGTCGCCTAGCGATAGCCTCCTTGGAAACTCCAATGCGCAAAACTGCTGACATTGCGCGTTCTCTGCGGAGGCGAACAGATCTAACCAAGGCTCTCCCCACTGCTGAAAGAGTCCTTGCGCCACCTCCGGATGGAGACACCATTCGTGATCCTCTAAGCATTTTCGGCTGAGTTCGTCTGCTCTGGCATTCAGAGAACCTGCCAGGTGTTGAACCACCAGGGTCAAGCCCTGCTGTTCCATCCATGTCCAGAGACGTAAAGCCTCTTGACAAAGGGTCCACGACCCCACACCGCCCTGCTTGTTGCAGTACCACATTGCGGTAGTGTTGTCTGTGAACACCTGCACCACCTTCCCTTTCACAACAGGAAGAAATGCTTTTAATGCTAGCCAGATCGCCAGAAGCTCCAACAAGTTGATGTGGAGCCCGGATTCCGCCGGAGACCAGTGACCTCTGATCTCCACCTCCCCCAGATGGCCGCCCCATCCCAGAAGTGACGCATCTGTCACTACCGTTAGATCTGGTTGGGGAAGGGAGAGGGGTCTGCCCTTGACCCACTCGCAGTTCACTAACCACCACTGCAGATCTTCCGCAGTCCTCTCCGAGATCTGAGCCACGTGGGTAAGATTTCCCTGATGCTGTGCCCATTGGAACTTCAGGTCCCACTGCAGAGCCCTCATGCGCCATCTGGCATGTTTGACCAACAGGATGCAGGAAGCCATGAGTCCCAGCAGCCTCAGAGTCTGTCTCACCGAGATCCAGGATAAAGGCCGAAACATCGGAATCATAACCTGAATATCCTGAACCCGCTGATCGGGAGGATAAGCCCGATACTGCACTGTGTCCAGAACAGCTCCGATGAAAGAGAGCTTCTGAGAGGGAGTCAGGTGTGACTTCGGCACATTTATAGTGAACCCCAGCGAATGCAAGAGGTCCGCCGTTGTCTGGAGGTGGGTGACGAGAGCCTGGGGCGTAGGAGCCTTTAACAGCCAATCGTCCAGGTAGGGGAAGACTGAAATCCCTGACCTGCGCCAATGAGTTGCCACCACCGCCATCACCTTTGTGAACACCCGAGGGGCACTGGTGAGACCGAAAGGAAGCACGGTAAACTGAAAGTGCTCGTGGCCCACCTTGAACCGCAGGTAACGCCTGTGGCTTGGCAGGATAGGAATATGGAAATATGCATCCTGCAAATCCAACGCTACCATCCAGTCTCCTTGGTCTAGGGCAGACAAAACCTGAGCAAGAGTGAGCATCTTGAATTTCTCCTTCTTGAGGAAGAGATTGACGTCCCTTAAATCCAAGATAGGGCGAAGGCCTTTGTTCTTTTTGGGAATCAGAAAGTAGCAAGAATAACAACCACTGCCTACTTCTGATATCGGGACTCTATCTATGGCCAAGAGAGCTGTAACTTCCTCGCGGAGCAAAGCCAAATGGTCCTCCATCAGCCATTCCTTTGTCGGAAGGATAGAAGGAGGAAAAGACTGGAAGGGAAGGGAGTAGTCCTTCCGTATGATCTGCAGGACCCACTTGTCTGTGGTGATGGAAAGCCAGTGAGGGAGATGAAAACGAATCCTCCCTCCAACTGGACGGACATGATCCCGCAGAACCACACTAGGAGGGCTTGGGCACAGTGGAGGGGGGCTGTGTGGCGGCCGACCTCTGGCCAGACCCTCTGGGTCTGATGGTACCACGACCATGTCCTCTTCCGGGATGCTGTGAAGCCTGAGGACGGTGGCTAAACTGTGGCTGGCGTGGTACCACGCCCCTCCCGAAGCCTTGGAAGGGGCGAAAGACAGACTGATGTCGTGCCGGCGCTGAAAGGCCCAAGGATCTGGCCATGGCTCGAGAATCCTTGAAACTCTCAAGCGCCGAGTCTGCCTTTTCGCCAAAAAGGCGAGAGCCATCAAAGGGCATGTCCATCAAGCTGGACTGGACATCCCCTGAAAAACCAGTAGAACGTAGCCAGGCGTGGCGACGTAGGGCCACTGACGATGAAATCGATCTGCCCAGCGAGTCGTTCGTGTCCAAGCCACACCGGATTGTAAACTTGGCTGCATCTCTCCCATCCTTTACAGCCTGGGTGAGAGTGTCCGTACGCCCTCCGGTACCTGGGGCAGCACTTGCGCCACTGTATCCCATAAAGTATGGGAATATCGGCCCAATAGGCAAGAGGTGTTTACAGACCTCAATGCCAGGCTGGTGGAAGAAAACATCTTCTTCCCAAGCTGATCCAGCCTCTTGGATTCCCTATCCAGGGGAGCGGAAGGGAAGGCACCACAGGAAGTAGAGACTTGGACAACCAAGCTGTCAGGAGTGGGGTGTTGTGTCAGGAAACTAGGGTCGCTGGGAGCGGGTCTATGGCGGCGGCCGACCGTCCTATTCACAGGAGCCCCTGTGCTCGGTTTGGACCACGTACCCAGAAGGACGTCTGTAAGAGCCTCATTGAAGGTCAACAACGGCTCCAATGTTGACACCCCTGGCTGAAGCACTTCTGTCAGGATATTCGTCCTGACTGGCACTGTAGCCAAATCTAGGTCCAAGACCTCAGCTGCCCTATGCACCACCATAGCGAAAGAAGCCCTCTCCTCCGTAGCCACATTAGGAGGAGAGAGCATACCAGTATCTGGAGACGTGTCCAGTCCACTGGCCTCCCCTAGATCCTCATACCAGTCCTGCTGCAATCCTGATTCTAAAGGGTCCTCAGACCCCTCCCATTCCTGTCCTGCGTCTGGCTGTTCTAAATAATGCTCAGACACTGATCCGGGCCGAATCGTCTCCCTTGAAGTCGGAGTCGACGTCGTACGACGTCGCTCAGGATCATCCGGAATAAGGATGGGGCTGCCACCGGTGGGCGCCGGTGGCAGAATCATCGACGTCGGACCAGGCGCCGAAGGAGGCCAACTGTGAGTGACTGGTGCCGGTCCAGATCCGGTATCGGATCCTGAGGTCCCCAACGGTGCAGAGGCCGAAGCCGCCGGCGTCGAATCCGAAGGGGCCCCTGCTGACCCCGCGGGGCCTGAAGTCCCACCCGAGGGTACAGCCCACTCAAAAACGAGACGTATGGCCTCGTAGAATTATTTTATTTGAGCGGGGTCGATCCGTTCCCCGGAAAGGGGGGAAGACGCAGAGTCGACCCTGGCGATGGCTCCGCAGAACCAGGCTCGGAACGTCGATGTTCCTTAGACGCCTCGTCGGCCGACTGGCGTGGCGAAGACGAAGTCCGCTTGGACTTCTTCTTGTGCCTCTTACCTTCAGATGACCTTGAATGCGAGGAAGAGGACTTGGGGCTCTGGGAGCGGTGCCGTGACCTCCTCCTACTGTGAGACCGTGACCTCCGCGGAGTCGCGCCGACCGAAGACGAATGTCGGGCCGCAAGAAGCTTAAGGGATCTCTCCCTCAAGGCCTTCGGCGCCATGGCAGACAGTCGGAGCACGAGGTGGAATCGTGGTCCTTGTCCAGGCACCAAAGACAAACTCGGTGCGGATCCGTCACCGACATGGTCCGATGACACGCACCACACGGCTTGAATCCTGTCTTTCTCGAAGACATGACTCCAAACAGCCAAAAAAGCGTTGACAGACCGTCGAAGCAGGGTAGCTCTTTTCAAAACTGCACTTAACCGGCGCGGAAGGAAAAGAACTGACGTAAGCGCGCCAAGTCGGCGTCTATATAGACAACCGTGATGTCATAGATGGATCCACCGACGCTGACGACGCACGCGGAGCTGGTCGACGCAGGTGGATCCGAACGATGCTGCCCGATGGCGCACGCGCAGGGTACTGCTCAGAAAAAACTCCGGATTCGAAGCTGACGCCAGAGAATTCTAAGGTAAGGAAGCTGCAGCTTGAAGTCTCTATCAGATACTAGGGAATTATAAGGGTGTTCCAGTGTGCCAATCAGAATTGGTAAAAATGGTCACTAGCCTGCAGTGACAATTTTTAAAGCAGAGAGAGCATTAACACTGAGGTTCTAGTTAGCAGAGCCTCAGTGATACAGTTAGGCACCACACAGGGAACACTTATAGGCCACAAACTATGAGCACTGGCGTCCTGGCTAGCAGGATCCCAGTGATACATATCAAACACCCTGACAAATAGGGTTTCCACTATGAGCACTGGGGTCCTGGCTAGCAGGATCCCAGTGAGACAGTAAAAACACCCTGACAGCTACTCACAAACAGGCCAAAAGTGGGGGTAACAAGGCTAGAAAGAGGCTACCTTCCTACAGGTGTCGTCACAGAAAGCTGCTGTTGTTGTGGACTATATGTCACAATTGTGAATGGTCAAGATTTCATCCATGCAAAACCTCGGAGAGGTCATTCAGACTGTTCTACAGATATCAAAGTCAGTGTGCACCTCCAATAGCTGCGCACTGCCTTTGACAGTTATCTTGAACTATCTGTCAAAGAATGTGAGAGAATCAGACCAATGTCTACAAGTGGAACAACTGATCTTGCCTGCATCAAAAATTCAGCACCTACACAATTTGATAAATTCTGGTCCTCAACAATGAACAAGATGAACTTGCACATGTAATGTGCCAAAACATTTCTGATGCTTTAGCGAACACTGAATTTCCAGTTATTCCAAATGGAATGCATGTAAATGCAGAGTTGGTGTCTGCAGAGATACATTTAAAAGGTACAGAACATATTGTTCAGGAACTTAACATCTATTTGGAGGAAGCTAACCTTCGTGTTGTGCCACATGTTGAGTTGGCTGTTCGAAATGGTTTCAATCGAGTCATTGTGCTGCCAAATGACACAAATGTCATTATTGTGCTACTTAGATTTGTTGGAATGTTCATAAGTCAAAAATTGTCAGAGCTATGGATATGTTATGGAACAGGTGAGAAAAGACAATTAATCCCACTTCATATTCTGTAGAAGAAGCTTGACCCAGAGATGGCCAGTGCTCTTATCAAGGCACATATTGATATGGGTGATTAACCTGTGAGTACAATTGGAACAAAGCTTGGAATTTTAACTGCTGAACCTGTGAAGTTTGTAAAAGGATTTGCTGAGACAGAAGAAGAATGTGACTTTAAGGACATAGAAAAATACCTTGTAATTGTGTGGAAAACAAGTTCTGACTGTCACACATTTGATGATCTTCCGTACAGTGAGTTCAAGAGAACAGTCCCATTAAGTGACCTCCCACCGACGTCATAGTGTATGCATGGACACATTAAAAGAGCATTCTACTTGATCAGAAGATGTGTATATGTTTTGGATCGTGCATTTATAGAGAAAGATCTGTGTGAATTTGGTTGTCAAGATATTGATGGGACACTAAAACCTACAAAATTTCTAAAGCCTCTACCCATAGAACATACACATACATGTACTTGCAAAACCTGTGGTATAAAAAGATGCCCGTTGATATGCTCTTCTCAAATGTTCAACATTTTGCAGAAGTACCATGAGTGATTGCTGAACAAATAAAGTGAACTATGAAAATTTGTCAAAAACAGGAGTGATAAACATTTAGGGGCATATTTATACTCTGTCTGTGCCGAATGTGCGTCAAACATTTTGACGCACATTCAGCGCAAACCTTGCCCCATATTTAAACTTTGACGCCCGAGCCCACGGACGGCAAAATCCCGCCGTGTGCGTAATTATTTGGATGCGGCAACCCGCCTCGCATTAATCATATGCAAGGTCGGCGTTCCCGTCCAAAAAATGACTTAAACGCCCGTGCATCGTATTTATGCTTCCGGGCAAAAATGCTGCACGGCCGGGAGGTGGAGCCGGAAAATGACGCACAGCCCGATTTGCGTCAAAAATTAACACATGGGTCAGGGCAGGCGTTAAAATGGGGCAAACACACCTGTATTTAATCAGAACACACAGAAGCAACAGCAGAGCAGCAAAAGGGAGACACACAGAGCACAGCAACAACAACAGCAGCTACCACAGCATCAGCAGGGACCCCCAAAGGCAGCGCAGAAGGCAGGAGAGGATATTCCACACCAGAACAACCCTTCATGGCCTCAGGGAACATGACACCATCCAGAGGTACAGGTTGAACTGGCAGGCCATTCAGCAGCAGCTGCGCAACATAGAGCCAAGGTTGGCACCCAGCTTGGAGACACCCCGCACCATCCCAACAGAAACCAAGCTGCTAGCTGTACTTCACATGCTGGCAAGTGGCTCTTTTCAAACAACTGGTGCCCTGGTTGCCGGAATATCACAGCCATCATTTTCTGCCTTTTTGCCCAAATTACTGGATGCCATCATTGGACTCACACCCCGCCACATCTGCTTCCCTAACACACTGCAGAAGCAGCAGGAGACAAAACAGGTGTTTTACCTCATTAGTGGCTTCCCACACATCCTTGGTGCAATCGACTGCACACATGTACGCCTTGTGCCACCTGCTGCAACTGAACACCTCTACTGCAAAAAAAAGCACACACATTCCATCAATGTGCAGGCCTTTGTTGATCACCTAGGATTGATCACCAACATCGTGGCAAAATATCCTGGGAGTGTCCATGACTCATTCATCTTCCGTCACTCTACCATCAATCAGCACTTCCAGGATGGACGGTATGGCAATGGACTACTTGTTGGTAAGTACAGAAACCTACTTATATACACACTGCACAGCAACCCTCTATGACACACAACACATACACCACAACAGCAACATGTCGACAGGGACACACTGAGACCGTGACATCGCTAGCCATGTTTCATAGGTCAGCATTGAACCTGTCAGACATCTGAAATTAGTGTACAGTCTAATGTTAAGACGTCAATGATCACAGCGTTTGGAGTGGTTTGCCTAATTGTCACCCTGCAAAATGTAAGCGTCTCAATTATGTTTAAATTAATCCATTGCATAAGTCTAAAGGTATGGGATGTCCAGGGTACATAGATGTGAATGTGTTAACAACAATGTCAAAATGAATCTGTGTATGGAACTATCATCTCACCCCCAGTGAAGATACAGGGGCACCGGTATCACAAGTCACAATGCTAGGGAGTGCACACTGTACTGCAAATCCCAAAACATACTGCTGACAACCGGTCAGCAGGCAAACACTTGTTCAGCCAAGGAAAAAACCCAATGCATATGGTACATCCTAGAAGCCTAGCAATCAACACAAAAGAGTCAGACAACACAAGACAACTACTGCCATGCAAAGTGATATAAATGGGGCAAGCTACATCAACATGACCCCAATCATTTTCTCTTTCAGCTGATCAGGGGTATGGGATCCCGCCATGGATCATGACACCATTTGGCAACCCAAGCACTGCAGCAGAGCGTGCCTACAATGACGCACATAGGAGGACATGCATCATAGTCAAGAGGACCTTCGGCATCCTCAAGTCGAGATTCAGGTGCCTCAACATCACTGGTGGTAGCCTCCTATATTCCCCTGAAATGGTCTGTAAGATCATTCTAACATGTGCCATCCTGCACAACATTTGCATAAGAAGGAACATTCCCCTCTTGGAACCAAAGCCACACATGCCTGAAGAGGAGGATGGTGGCCTGCAACATGAGGGGGAACAAAAGAACACGGCTGCTGGATTGCGTAGGCGCCAACATATAGTGAACAATTTCTTTTAAAACCAATCACCATCACCACTGAATTAACTAATGTAAATAAAGACCGATAATAATCACCATATCATGGTCTGGCTAATCATTTTTGCTCACCTTTATCTCTAACTATCAGAATAAGAGTGTAGCCTCATGGAGCATAGCTGATATACCTATCAGGACACAGAAAAACCCAGAGCAATTGTGATGCGTATCATTCAACACACACTGTAAATGACATATATCCTGTACATTTCAGCTTTGAAGGGCAATAGCAGAGGACCACACCTATTTCACACATACATGTTGGAAACATGGTTCATCGCAGCATATGGCACACAACTAAGACACCATCACTCAAAAAGGGGAAAACAAGCCTCATACATGAGGCAGTTGATGTGCTATTGCATTGGTAACAGGAATGTATGACCAGACCCTTGACAGCAGTAGGTCCAACTTTATCCAATCTTTGCAAGGACTATCTGTGACTAGAGTTCCATATAAGCAGAACATAGACAGCACAAGTGCCACACCTATGACAAGCATTGCGCACATGACATTACATGTACATGTCAGCCCATTTCCTAACTCCTGACACACCTATGCTCCTGGTCACAACCCACCTGTCTGAAGAGGTCCCTGGAATAGTAATATGTGTACCCCGATATTCCCTCCTCTACACACACAGACAAACAATAGTAATCCTGTGTGCTACACCCTTTCCTATGTTATGCCATTGTCATAGTACATCTGACTGCATGGACGTCAGGTCACTTAATACACTGGCTTGTAGTCTCTAAGCCCTGTTAGCACCTGTAGATTGCTTCCCGTGTGAAAGGTACTGTTTGCCATTTGAATTCAATACTCACATACAGGACTTGTGAGAAACAGATGCAGCACACACCTGTGAGCACCTCCATGCACACCACCCATTTGAACAAGCATTGCCCCTGCTGATGCCTGGAACAGCATAGAAGGTGCTATTTTGTCAAATACACCGTTATGCATTGCTAGTAATTAAGCTGTGTAACATAGCCCTTGGGTTCATGTGTCACCTTCAACAACACAGGACATACACAGTTTTCCATGTCCACTGTCTTGTTCTTCCTCCGACCAGTCTTAGTCATACCACTGATTATGTAACTTGTGAAATTGCTGGATCCAGATATACCCTGCATCCTGTCAGCCTGACTGGCACCTGTCTGTGCGTTACCCCAAAGATTCCTTGTGGCTACATATGTACCACACTTGCTTTACCAAACATCACATTCCTCAGAGGGTATTTTGTCATGTGCTTCATCAATGCATACCCAAATACATTGTATAGCATCATCTGCTTCTTAATTGTACCATATTTGTAAAATTGTCTTTGAATACCAAAATCATGGCCCATCCCTTGTCTGGGTCTCATGTATGCATGAACGACAAAGTGTGACAGTGTACCAGGCCCGTATGCAGGGACTGGGTATGGTGCCTCCAGCAGAACCAGCTACCTCTGATAATGTCCATGAAAAGTCCACACGTTAGGACCCTGACAGTTCACACGCTGAATCACATTGCTCACAACATATTGATGGGCAGTGCGTGGTGAATAGCTGCGAGAATAATCAGCACAGAGGCTATGATGTTCCCAAATGAAGTGGGAATTTTAGAGGCCAACCTGTGCACAAATGTTGTAATGACACCTGAGACATTATCTCACTCAGCACACCAAGGTTGCCCTGTTGACAGTCTCATTACTGCCACTGACTCATGATGAGACCTGGACGTAACTGTGAGAACATACACCCCTAAAAATATACAGGATCAACATTGGACCACACACATGAACAAGACACCTCTGTGCAATTGATCACTGTAAATATGTGGACACGTGCTGCCTTGTCTGCTGGTCCACAACTGCCACTGGAGAGTTGTGGCTCTGTCACATGGCCACAACTCATATTACATTTGTGGTTCACCTTTGGCTATCTGGGCCAATGACATGGTACCCACTTCGTCTATGCATGTGCCTGACTCACTGTGGGTTCACCAACAAGTGCCTAGGAAACAGTTATCAAAATTCTAGGACATGGGATGGGCAACTTGTGGACCATTGACATGAACAAGCGTCTGCCATCCATCGGGTGCATGCTTTGTCATTTGTGGTGTCTACGTTACCAAAAATCTTGGAAGTGCAAACAACAGATGTTGCTACATGTATGATTAGCACATGTCCTCTCTCATTTCCACAATGACTTGCATCTAAGGTTTGGACACATTGACTTCACATTCTTACAAGCGTATTTGCAATAATGCATCTTGTGATGCACACACACTGGGTCGACTAATACATTAGTAGCCACTGCACACACATTGAGCCATAGGCATTGAGGTACTGTACTCATGTGCGTCACCTTGCTATCCTCTCCTGATGCCAAACATGCCCAAATTGTGCAATACATATATGTAGGCCACACATATGGCCATCTAGTGCATCAGCCAAGTGTCAAAATCCTGTTAAGGAAGTACCGGGTCATGGTCCACCGCAGTATGATGTCTCACATGTGAACATACACCATCAACACCAAAGTGGGTGCAATCAGCCTATCTCAGTTGTATCACAAATGTAACATTACATTAAAATGAAAAAAAAATCCCCAAAACCAGTTCATGCCCTGAAATTTTGACGCATATGCGTCAATAATTTACGATTATGCCCGAAAAACTACGCATAAAGTCTTAAGACTATTTACAATTATTTGGATGCGGCCTAATTTTCACTCCTGTACGTCGAAAAATATGACGCACATACTATATGCGTGAAAAAATATGACGCATAACGATTAAAACGGTGGCCATTTTATGCAGGAAGTGATGTAATAGGATACCCTGTTTACAGATTATGGCCATCATTCCGACCTTGGCGGGCGGCGGAGGCCGCCCGCCAAAGTCCCGCCGTCAGATTACCGTTCCGCGGTCGAAAGACCGCGGCAGTAATTCTGACTTTCCCGCTGGGCTGGCGGGCGGTCGCCTTCAGACCGCCCGCCAGCCCAGCGGGAAAGAGGCTTCCACTATGAAGCCGGCTCGGAATCGAGCCGGCGGAGTGGAAGCTGTGCGACGGGTGCAGTTGCACCCGTCGCGTATTTCACTGTCTGCGCGGCAGACAGTGAAATACATGTAGGGGCCCTCTTACGGGGGCCCCTGCAATGCCCATGCCAGTGGCATGGGCACTGCAGGGGCCCCCAGGGGCCCCGCGACCCCCCCTACCGCCATCCGGATCCCGGCGGTCGGACCGCCGGGATCTGGATGGCGGTAGGGGGGGTCAGAATCCCCGCGGCGGTGCAGCAAGCTGCGCCGCCGTGGAGGATTCTATGGGGCGCCGGTACACTGGCGGGAGCCCGCCAGTGGTGCCGGTCCGACCGCGGCTTTACCGCCGCGGTCGGAATCCCCATTGGAGCACCGCCGGCCTGTCGGCGGTGCTCCCGCGGTCCTCCGCCCTGGCGGTCAAAGACCGCCAGGGTCAGAATGACCACCTATGTACAGTGGGTGTACTTTCACTTTCACTTTGCAGTCTGTGATTCTTCTAGACTGTGTGGCTGTGTTCTGAGTGTTGTCCAGTGAATTTGTGCTTTTGTGTCCTGTGTGCTACATTACTTGTTACTTTGTGAAATAAATATTGTTGTTTTATACTGTCTGTGTGTGTTTTGTTTACAATTGTCCAGTATTGTATTGTATTTGTTGTTTGTGGGAGTCAGTTGTGGTTAGTGCTAGTTTGGGGATAGTTGGGCTCTTTTAGTTGTTAAGTTTACCTTTTTTTGTACTTCTACTTTCCCCCTTTTCTCCTTTCTTCTTCTTTATCCCCTATTCCCCTTTTCGGTGCTGAGATGTTGGGTAGGCCACATCTTGGCAGGATGGGTGAGGAGGAGCTTGGGGGGTTTATATGGCTGGTGTGCCATTTCCTCCCACTGATGATCGTGGCAGGGGGCAGGGTGATACAGGGGTATCACACTGAGGCGCGACGAATCCGGTGGGGAAAGGTGCTGCATCACTTGCAGCGCGTATATGGGAGCCAGAGGAATGACCACCAGCTGAAGCACCGCTGGGCTGACCTCATCACCAGGGAGCAAGATCTGCTGGACCTCCTGGGAATAGTGATTGGTGGCCCTGTTGGTGAGTACAAATCATGTAAATCTGCACAATTAAAAGCTCTGTAGTGACATCAGATGATTTGTACAATATCTGCTGGCTAAGTTGCTGACTGTGTGGAATACTGTGGAAATAAACAGGGTCATTGATGGACTATGTGAAGGACCACAATTGCTAGCTGTCAGGAAGCACGTGCTCTGCAAACTTACAGAATACTTTTTCTTAATGTAATTTGGTGGCGCCTTTGTGTCAGACAGCAACACAAAATAGGAGCCAATCATGTCTATAAAGGTCACATTTGGCAGTGAAGTATAGATTTACTAAAATATTGGCAACCTTTGTTGATGCAATAGCTAGACTGACTTTAGAAAAACTACATGATGCAGAAAAGGAGTGCTGGCTTCACGTCAATTGATGATAGCAATGTGGCCCAGACATATGTCTCATGTGTGTCTGGTGAGTGTGTAAGGAAAGCATTTTTGGAAGTTCTATGAGTGTTAGGGATTATTGTGGTCCTTCATCATTTTGGATACATGTCAGATAAGGATTTGAAAACATCAGGAAAAGGTGCAAGGTGCCCTCAGCTAACATCTTAGACTGGTATTTGGAGTTTGTAGAGCCACATTTCGATTAGGGATGGCAGGCCAAAGGTATGCACATGGGTTCATATCTCTATGGTTGGTGCAAATCACCATAGCTGGGCCACATCAAATGAAAAAACTGTAACAACATGAGGGCCTACAAAAGTCCCTGCCTCTCTGTACATTGTACCTATGTGTCATAAACATGTCATGGCCACATAGACTGTTTGACTGGTAATGCAGTCCTCAAGTAACCAGGCTTTGGATGTCTCTCTTGGATGCACATGATGAGACAAATACACTCCATTATTATTTCTGCTCAGTAATGAAGGAGCATGTTTGCCACCACATGATAGTTAGGGCCACTGCATGTGTGCAGATGTGTGTGTAATTGTCACAGGAGACCCATGCTATGTACATGTTAGCCGTGCTATATCGGATGCAGTATCATCATGTCTGAGTGGCTTTACTTACTTATGTCATCTTACACATAGTTTTTGTCTTTGGAATTGTTGGTCAGTGCACAGATTTTGGGCACATTTCTTCCTTCCATGCCTTACAGGTGGACCGGCACCCTACACTGTGGGAGAGGTGGCTTCATTTGAGGACCTCGACAACTCCAGTAAGTGTTGATATGTCTGTTATGTGTTGTGTTTGCTGGTGATGTGTGATGGACTCCTGTGTGTTGAACACATAGCAAGGTATGATGCTCTGGCCCATCATTTGTCTTGTTCCATGAGTGAGATTTCATTTTCTCACCATTTTAGAGTTGGCCAATGCTTATCCTATTGTCTTATAGGTCATTCCTGTAGGCTCGCAATGTGAAGTGGGGTGAGTCATGTGGATAACACTTGTATAAACAAGAGTCGCACTGGAACTAATCTCAGATTTAGTCTGCCTGTCAGACCCACATTCTTCCAGATTGAGGCTGCAAAATGCTTACCCACAGACTTCTTGTAGGAAGTTGGCTCTGTATGCACTATGTCAAAGTAAGGAATAGTATGCACAGAGTCCAAGGGTTCCCCTTAGAGGTAAGATAGTGGCAAAAAGAGATAATACTAATGCTCTATTTTGTGGTAGTGTGGTCGAGCAGTAGGCTTATCAAAGGAGTAGTGTTAAGCATTTGTTGTACATACACAAGCAATAAATGAGGAACACACACTCGGTCAATTCCAGGCCAAAAGGTTTTTGTATAGAAAAATATATTTTCTTAGTTTATTTTAAGAACCACAGGTTCAAATTTTACATCTAATACTTCAAATGAAAGGTATTGCAGGTAGGTACGTTAGGAACTTTGAATAATCAAAATAGCATACACAGTTTTCATATAAATCACATATAGCTATTTTAAAACTAGACAGAGCAATTTTCACAGTTCCTGGGGGGAGTAAGAGTTTGTTAGTTTTTGCAGGTAAGTAAACCACCTACGGGGATCAAGTTTGGGTCCAAGGAAGCCCACCGTTGGGGGTTCAGAGCAACCTCAAAGTTACCACACCAGCAGCTCAGGGCCGGTCAGGTGCAGAGGTCAAAGTGGTGCCCCCAAAACGCATAGGCTTCAATGGAGAAGGGGTGCCCTGGTTCCAGTCTGCCAGCAGGTAAGTACCCGCGTCTTCGGAGGGCAAACCAGGGGGGTTTTGTAGGGCACCGGGGGGGGACACAAATCAGCACAGAAAGTACACCCTCAGCAGCACGGGGGCAGCCGGGTGCAGTGTGCAAACACGTGTCAGGTTTTCAATAGAAATCAATGGGAGACCAAGGGGTCTCTTCGGCGATGCAGGCAGGCAAGGGGGGGGGGCTCCTCGGGGTAGCCACCACCTGGGCAAGGGAGAGGGCCTCCTGGGGGTCAATCCTGCATTGGAGTTCGGATCCTTCAGGTCCTGGGGGCTGCGGGTGCAGAGTCTTTACCAGGCCACAGGATCTGAGGAACAGGCAGTCGCGGTCAGGGGGAGCCTCGGGATTCCCTCTACAGGCATCGCTGTGGGGGCAACTCTGGCTACTCACGGTCTCGCAGTCGCCGGGGAGTCCTCCCTGAACTGTTTGTTCTCCACAAGTCAAGCCGGGGCGTCGGGTGCAGAGTAGCAAGTCTCACGCTTCCGGCGGGAAACGCAAGTTGTTTTAAAGTTGCTCCTTTGTAACAAAGTTGCAGTCTTGGGTGAACAGAGCTGCTGTCCTCAGGAGTTCTTGGTCCTTCTAGAGCAGGGCAGTCCTCTGAGGATTCAGAGGTCGCTGGTCCTGGGGAAAGCGTCGCTGGAGCAGTGTCTTTAGAAGGGGGGAGACAGGCCGGTAGAGCTGGGGCCAAAGCAGTTGGTGTCTCCGTCTTTGCAGGGTTTTTCAGCTTAGCAGTCCTCTTCTTCGTAGGTTGCAGGAATCTGAGTTCCTAGGTTCTGGGGAGCCCTTAAATACTAAATTGAAGGGCGTGTTTAGGTCTGGGGGGTTAGTAGCCAATGGCTACTAGCCCTGAGGGTGGGGGCACCCTATTTGTGCCTCCTCCCAAGGGGAGGGGGCCACATTCCTATCCCTATTGGGGGAATCCTCCATCTGCAAGATGGAGGATTTCTAAAAGTCAGAGTCACCTCAGCTCAGGACACCTTAGGGGCTGTCCTGACTGGTCAGTGACTCCTCCTTGTTTTTCTCATTATCTCCCCCGGACTTGCCGCCAAAAGTGGGGCCGTGGCCAGAGGGGGCGGGCAAATCCACTAGCTGGAGTGCCCTGTGGTGCTGTAACAAAGGGGATGAGCCTTTGAGGCTCACCGCCAGGTGTTACAGTTCCTGCAGGGGGAGGTGTAAAGCACCTCCATCCAGTACAGGCTTTGTTACTAGCCACAGAGTGACAAAGGCACTCTCCCCATGTGGCCAGCAACATGTCTCTAGTGTGGCAGGCTGCTAAAACCAGTCAGCCTACACGGGTAGTTGGTTAAGGTTTCAGGGGGCACCTCTAAGGTGCCCTCTGGGGTGTATGTTACAATAAAATGTACACTGGCATCAGTGTGCATTTATGGTGCTGAGAAGTTTGATACCAAACTTCCCAGTTTTCAGTGTAGACATTATGGTGCTGTGGAGTTCGTGTTTGACAGACTCCCAGACCATATACTCTTATGGCTACCCTGCACTTACAATGTCTGAGGTTTTGCTTAGACACTGTGGGGGCACAGTGCTCATGCACTTGTGCCCTCACCTATGGTATAGTGCACCCTGCCTTAGGGCTGTAAGGCCTGTTAGAGGGGTGACTTATCTATACTGCATAGGCAGTGTGAGGTTGGCATGGCACCCTGAGGGGAGTGCCATGTAGACTTACTCGTTTTGTCTTCACTAGCACACACAAGGTGGCAAGCAGTGTGTCTGTGCTGAGTGAGGGGTCCCCAGGTTGGCATAAGATATGCTGCAGCCCTTAGAGACCTTCCCTGGCATCAGGGCCCTTGGTACCAGGGGTACCAGTTACAAGGGACTTACCTGGATGCCAGGGTGTGCCAATTGTGGAAACAAAAGTACAGGTTAGGGAAAGAACACTGGTGCTGGGGCCTGGTTAGCAGGCCTCAGCACACTTTCAAATCAAAACTTAGCATCAGCAAAGGCAAAAAGTCAGGGGGTAACCATGCCAAGGAGGCATTTCCTTACACTTCTGCTTCCCTATTCACCAAAGTACTTATTAAACTGTAGGTTGAACTTCCTAGCAGCATGTAGCTCCACATGTAGTGCTACAAGTATGTGGCACTTGAGTGCAATGGCCTAGGTGTGCATGCAAATCATGACTATGGGTGTTCTTGCAACTCTGTGTCTGTTGTAAGTCATGCCTTACTGGAAGTATATGATGTGGACAAAGGTCTGCATTTCCAGACATGTGTGGTGCTAGGATTGGTCAAGGGTTTGCTGTCTCCTATTTGTTGATAGACCTTACCTGTGGTGTGTGTGTAGAGCCAAAGCTTTCTATAGCTTCCTGGGTGACCATGTTGTCTGAAATTGTTAGTTGTTTCTCCACCCCCCACCCTCAAACACAGGCATGGGTTTGTGAATAGTGTACCTAGGACTGATGATACCAGTATGTTACACAGACATGTAAATCAGTGAATGTTTGGTCTGAACCTAGTATACACACTAAGGTATAGCAGAAGAATACCATACTAGCAAGTCCATTTACAACTTGCAGATCATGTGGCTTTAGATTTCCATCCAGTACACTGACATTTGTAGCCCTGGCATTGGCGCAGGATGTGCTGCATGATTGTTAGCTGACAACTGGCAGAACTCAGATGCCAAATTAATGCCAGTTGTTACCCATCTTGTAGGGTTTGGATGGGCTAGGTGTGATACGACCTTTGTAGGCTGGCCTGCCATGTACTTCCTCAGGGACATTCAATGATCTGTATGATGATATGAGCTGTTACAAGTACAGTAGATGTACTGTCTGATTTACTTCTTGTGCCATTTCACACAATACAGTTCCTAATGTAAATTTTTTGCCTTTGTCTTCACAGCTGCGAACATGACACCCATCCAGGTCCGTGAGTTCCAGACGCGGGCAATGCGTTACCAGCATATCCTGCTGGTAGAGTCGGGGTTCAGACGGATGGCCCGAAGATACCGGAACAAATGGGCCTCTGGAGCATGGAGGGCTTTCCCACAGGGTGGCCCTACTTTGCCCACCACAGCCACCACCAGCACAATCACCACTTCCACCCAGGTGGTGCCACCCACAGCTGCGACTGTTGTCCCAACGTCTGCAGTTGCTCCAGGCCCTAGCAGTGGAACACCTTCAGGGCAGCCCACAGGCATAGACTCTACACGCCCACACACATCCTCAGCTGGTACCCAGACCGCCCCAGCTGCTACAGTTGACCCTGCAGCTTTTCAGGAAATGCAAAGAAAAATGGACCGTGTCCTACAGAAAATTAGTCACCTGCAGCGGGATGTTCGCCATATGAACAGGCATGTGCGGTCCATAAAGCGGACCCTCCGGAGGGCCAACCTCTAGATTTTTAAAATGGACATGATTCCCTCCCCTCCCTCCTCTTTCCTTGTTCTTATACTTAGTGGACTTAGGGGGCTTAGTGTTAGGTTAGTATAGGCTGTTAGTTTAGTTAGTGTTAGTGGGTGGGGGTCCTGATTATTTCTATTTTTTCTTTTTGAGTGTGTGGCTGGGTGGGTGGGGGCTATGTTGGGGTTCTTGTGTGTTTACAACAAAAACAAAATACAAAAAAATATATATTTGTTTAGTATAGGATAGTATGTGTTTAGGTTAGTATCTGTTGTCCTCCATGTGTCCCGTCTTATAAGGGGTGTGGGGGGTTGATGTTTATAACGTTTTGTTACGTGATAAGTAAGTTTAGCTTAGGTTAGTTAGGGACAGTTGTGGGTAATGAGTAGTTCGGGTAGATTAGGATAGGTAAGACTTTTCCCCGCATTTCCTCTTCTGTTATTACCGTTTAATAAATATATAGTGAACCCTTTACAGTATGTGTTAAATGCTTGTTGATCAGGGCCTTGGCATACGTGTACATGAATTTTGTTCTATTAAATTTGTGTCCTATGCTACCAACAAATCCCAACTGAGCTGTAAGATTGGCAGCTACTCCAGAGCTACCTTGCAAAGATTCCACCATTCATTGCAACCACCAATCACAGTTAATATGGATCCCAACGTGTTTTTTCAATAAGTATGTTTTCAAATCACAAACAGTGCTTCCAGATTTAGTATTGGGGAACTGTTTTAGGTCTGACTGCAGTGTGATGTTCAAGGAAACCCTTATAAGGTGAGTGGTCGTAAGCACTCTTGTAGTATCGTCTTCATGACTCACAGACATCATTTGTGACAGTGTTCAGCATGATTACTTATTTTAATGGAAACTCAGACACCTTCATTTATGCATTTTTTGTGTTTACTTAGATTTGTGGGCACTGTTATATGTGTTAGTATTGCATGGTGGCAACTTTTAGCTGCCACTATTTGATGACTTAGATATCCCTCGAGGAAGTATTATTCTGTCCAACACAGCATGATGGTGTATGTTTTCTCTCTTCATCAGATATTACCCTCAGGAAGGGCAGAGTATGATGCAATCCAGGCCACTGTGCAAAGTTATCTGACTACATAATTTCAGGAAAGTTGTATTGACAAGCCACGTAATTTGACAGGAGGCACATTTCAGTTATCTACTGCACAGTTGATGTGTCACATTACACAGGGACAAATTTGTTGTGTAAGTACTATTTATTGAAAAGTGCTGTAGTGCTATATGTACATTGTGCATGATTGTAAGTCCATTATAGTGACATCTTCCATTGTGATCCTACACAAATGGTAAAGGAAAATGCTTTTGACATGCTGGGGTGATGTGTGCAGAGGGACAGGATTTGCCAATGAGTAAGTGAGAGACAATCACTGGGCAGGATGACAAGATTAACAGTGGTTTGCAAAACAGTCATTGAGTACAGTTGTTGTAAGACTGGCATGTTACAAAGTGCTGGACCTTGGTAATAGTTGGCCATGTGGCAGGGACTAGTGCTTCCGGGTACTTTTCCGTGTGAAGGCGATCTGTTCCATGTCGTCGTCTTCTGATGTGTGTGTTGCCTCCTCTGATCTTGGTGGTGGTGGTTGTGAAGGGGCAACACACACCTCAGTGTTAGAAGACGTGGAGTCAGACATCCCGGTCGCTGTTACTTTTGAAGGTCTTAAGGGCAGTACTGCTGGAAGGAGGATCTGCTGATTCTTAAGAATAGTAGCCACATCACAATGGTAGGCAGCCAGGTCGACCCTGAGGCGTTCAATGTTGCATTCATGCACGTGTTGACAGGATTGCTGTTGTAGGTGTAGAGTCAACTGTATTACAACTGTGCTGATTTCCTTCAGCCTTTTCTCTACTTCCTGCAAGATAGTTGTTCGCCCTTGCATAGCTGCTGCCTGATCTGCAGATGACATCATGCACAAACGCATCCCCTCTAGGCTGGCTGCCATAGTTTGCATCCCCACCCGCACCTCATTGGCCAGCTCCCGCTGTAGTCAGACTACAGTTCTCTCAAATATGGTGCCTGTGTCATCTGAGTCCTCAGCTGTATTGGAGCCGGCAGGTCTTATAATTGGGGTGGTGGGTGGGTCCTCTGTGATGGCTGCTTGTTCTGCGCTCCTCCTTGTGACTGAAGGTGGGGTCTGGAGGGTTCCAAGGATATCTTGGATGGTCTGCTGGGTGATGTGTGTCAGCTTGTCATCCATGTCATCAAGGTATTCCTGGACAGGCATATCCGCAGGAGATCCATCGTCCTCTGCAATGAAATAGGGTACAAATAGTGTGTCTGAGTTGTGGCATTGGTGATATGACATGCCTGCCTTGTGATGAATTCACATTGTGATCTTGTTTCCTGTTCATTGCTTTAGTCTTTCAGATGGGCATTCTCCCAGGCCTATGGCCCACCTGCATGTCACATGTATTGTATTAAGTTATTAGACTTGTCAGCATCATCTGCTCTAGTGTTGTTTTAGGCCAAATAGTGAATTGACACTTTCTTATCCTACTCAACCCTCCGTCTACATCCATTCTCATGGTGAGACCTTTCACTGGCTGTGGGTGCTCTGATGGCACTAGCAGCACACTTAACAATCTGGACCTGCCCCAGTCTCTGATCTTTCACATCCACTTATATGTAGTTGACATATAGCATATCCTAGGCATAGCATTGTTATGGCGCGATATGGATGTTAGTATTGGTAATGTGTACAGCTGATGTTGGGGAATGTGTGGAGATTGGATTGCCCTGATAGTCGTAGCAGTGTCCTATTTCCTCCTATGACTGTGGAGGTGTATGTCAGTGACCAGTTACATGTGTCCTACCCCTCATTGCTGTTGTCTGAGCAGTATGACATTTGGGATGTTGCATTGTGACCCAGGCACAGGATGGACCCTGACATATGCAGCATGGGTGTGTCCTTAGTGCTGTGTAGCTCCTAATGTTGATGACATTGGCTGATGTTTGCGGAAACTATGGGCATTCACAATTGACAGGACTGGAGCCTTTGTCTTGTTTCAGGGGATTGTTGAAGTTGTCATCCTCAACCCTCTAATTTAGGTGTGTGTGATCCATGGGGACGTTACTGTCATTGGCTACTTGAGCTGCACACAGAGCGGAGGTGGTAGTGGCAACTGTTTTCACTGTTACATTCCAGTTGTTGGTATGGCTAGAGGTTGTTAATTGGGCCCTAGTTAATGTAGGGGGTATAGTGGCTGACGTGTGCTGGGATGTCAGTGTGACGTTGTGCCCTTCCCTCCTGGCGTGGCTTTACCTTTGCTCCATCGTTGGCATGGCAGCATGCCCCCATGGGACTGTTGTTGGTGTAGTGTAATGGTGTGCCCCAGCTTCTCTCTGTGCAGGCCATGCCCCCATGCCATACCCCTTTACCCATGCCACTCTATGTATATGATGACGTCCATGCATTTTGTGGTCCGTATCCCCCCCGCTTACAGTTTTCATTAGTGCATTTTAATTCCCCATGCGACTTACCCTGCATGTGCGTTGCCTCCTGGTAGTCTGCTCTGTCCTGTCCTTGAATCCCTGCGACCATCTCCTCCATATGGTCCAGGGCCTCCTGGTGTGCTGGACTCCCACCTCCAGTCTGCAGTGCTGCCTTCCTGTTCCTGGCCATCTTATCCTTGGTCTTGCGCTTGCAGTCATGCCAGCGTTTCTTGCACTCTATGACTGTTCTTCATACTTCTGCCACACTGTTAATCTTGTCAACAATTTGTTGCCATATTGCCTCTCCTACTGATTGGCAACTTTCAGGTGACAAACAGTTGGTGCTCGTCACCTCTTTAACCAGAATTTCCTGCTCCTCTGCACTGAAGCGACACTTTCTTTTCTTCTTAAAACTGTCCTGGGTCTTGTGTGGGTCCTCTTGACTGGATCCTGGTCTGTTGTCATCTTTGTGGGGTCTGTACAGGCATCTGGGATCCATTTTGGCTCTCCTCTGCTGAAATGGCTGTGTTTGCGGGGAATTTTGACGCTATTGCATCAAAAAACGCTGCATATTCAGTGTGCGGTGTCGTAAATCGACCCACAGTCATTTCCGCCGCGTTAACGTCATTTTGCTTTACGACTTGACGCTGCGGTGTGCGTAAAAAAAAAGACTTACACCTGTGGTTTGCGCCGCCATGCGTCAAAGTATAAATTAGACGCCCGCACGGTGCACAGAAATGGCGTTAGCCGGCGGTAATATTTTTGACACAAAACTGCGCCGGTGCAGTTTTGCGTCAAAAAGTATAAATATGGACCTTATTTTCTATATTCAGATCATAAATATTGTTTGGGGTATACATAAAAAGATTAAAAATCATCATTATTTATTTCTATATATGTCTCTTCTTCCTCTATTATAGCTACCATTTTGTAAAATGGCGGAAGGGTTGCTCTGAGGAGTAATTTTCTGTCTCTCTAATACTGCTTGATCCCCAAAACCTATGTTTCTCATGGTTCCTGAAGCACATCCCCCGTTTTCAAAAATGTTTTCAAGGATAATTTGGCCCAGATCAGCAATGTCTAACCAAACTGAATTACTTCTCTAATGATCCAAAAACATAAATCAAAAAAGAAAATTTCTGGACAACAATTTTTTTGTGGAGGTATGTCTGGGGGCCGTGATTATGGTCTCTGGGAGTAAGGTGACCTCCTCTTGGGGGCCTGCTCTGTTGGTGGACCTGGTGGTCAGAAAAACGGTGGACTGGATGTTGCGGTTGGTGTCTGCAGGAACAGGAAAGTGGCTCCTCCACTCCAAGGAAGATGCTGATGGGCTGGCAAAGGGCTGGAGAACCCCCAAGGCTTTTGGAGTCCCCACAGCAGCAGGACGAGTAGCATTGTCATGAATGTTGGGGACAGCAGCAGGAAGGAAAGCAGGGTTTCAAATCAAAAGTCCACCAGGCGACCACAGTTCTGGACAGCCAGGTTTGTCCTCTTCTTCTTTAGGTTAGACGAATCCGTGCTCCTGGTGTCAGGGGGCCACTAAATACTCAACTTAGGGGTGTTTAGGTTAGTATAGAGTAGTAGCCAGTGGGTGACTACACCCCATATATTATCACTTTCTGACCACAGACTGCAATGGAAGCTGTGTGCAACTTGTTTTATGTGTGGCACTATTTGTGCTTCAGCCCTTATGGATCTTCTCCACCACCTAGACTCTAGGTCCCATATGTACCCCTTAGTAGGGACTTACAAAGGTAGAGGAGAGTGTGCCAGGTGTACTTGTTGTTAGCCCTCTTTAGGGAAAGAGCACTGGCATTGAGGACCTGTTTAGCAGGGACCCAGGGCACCTCAGTGTAAGAGATTGGCCTGGTTTATAGTGGGTACCTTGGGTACTTACACCTTATACCAGGTCCAGTTAGCCCTTATTAGTGAAATGTAGTAGTGTTCTAGCAGCTTAGGCTGATAGAGGTAGCAGAGCAGCTTAGGCTGAACTAGGAGACATGCAAAGCTCCTTCAATAACACTATAGTTACACAGTACTTATACACAATAAAAGACAATACTCAGTGTTACCAAAAATAAAGGTGCTTTACTTTAGTGACACAAGGCCAAAAATATCTTAGAGGCAATACTCCTTCTGGAGGTAAGTATTATACACAATGTATACACTAAACACCAAAATAAGGTAAGTAAATAGTCATAGAATAGTGCAAACAATAGAAAATACCATAGAATGCAGTAGGAAGGAATAGGTCTAGAGGCAACTCAAACCATATACTAAGAAAGTGGAATGTGAATCACAAATTGCCCCTAGACAAGTGTAGTGTGTAGCGAATCACTGGGAGAGTAAGAAAGCCTCAAAGGTGAGTAAAATACCCCACCCCAGAGCCCAGGAAAGTAGGGGTAAAGTACTGCAAGTTTCCTTAGGACATACTACAAGTCATGATTAGAGTTATTGCAAGAACCAAGCAAGACTGCAAGCAACAAATGGTGGATTCCTGGACCTGAAGAGACCAAGTCCAGAAGTTGCAGAAGATTCCAGGAACGACAGAGGCCCCTGTGGATGGTGCAAAAGAAGATTCTCCAGTTAGAAGAAGTCTGCAGAAGAGCACCAAAGAAGATGGCTGCTGGTTCTTGCGTGATGCAAAGGATGTCCCATGTGGAGATGTTGGATGCAGCCGAGTTGCAGCACTGGATTCGTCCAACAAGCCTTGGTTCAAGCAATGTTGCAGATTGTGTCAAGATGGCGCTGCCTGGACCCAGGAGGGACCTAAGTGCCTCAACTCGGACTGAGGAGGCAGAGGGGGCTCCCAACACTGGAGAGAACCCACAGATGACCAGGCAGCACCCACGGAGGTCCACCAAGAATGAGAAAATTGCTGTTGCTGCAGCACTACAAAAGAAGGTCCCACGCTGCTGGAGAACAACTCAGCGAGTTGAGCGTCGCAGGCTAGAGTGCTGGGGAACTGGGCCAGGCTGTGCACGCAGGATTCTTGCAAATAGTGCACAAAGGCCTCAGGAGGTGAGGATGACGCAGTGCGTAGGGGTACTGTCACAAACAGGGAAGGCAAGCTCTTATCTCCTCCAAATGTGGACAGCAGGACCTTAGGACAGTCTGTGTCGAAAGGGTCCACCACCTGTGTTCCAAGAAGCACGCTCGTCGCCAGGAGAGGAGTCCAGGAGAACCGGTCGTTGTCTTAGAAGGTGCCTGCTGCAGCAGGGAAGTGACTCTGTCACTCCACAGGAGATTTCTTCGGTCCTTCTGGAGCAGGGTGAAGAAAGGGAGTCCCCAGAGTGTGCACACCATGGAAACTGTTGCAGTTGCTGGCTGGAGCTGAAGTTGCAGAGTCGAAGTAGCCCTTCTGTATACTTTGTTCCAGTTACAGTGGTTCCTGGAGCAGTCTGCGGTTGATCCGAGGTCAGAGGATGAAGCAGTAGTTGCAGAGGATCCCTGATGGAAACTTGCAAGCAGAACCTGAAGAAAAACCCACAGGAGAGGCCCTAAATAGCCCTGAGAGGGGGATTGGCTACCTAACCAGGTATGCACCTATCAGGAGGGGTCTCTGACATCACCTACTGGCACTGGCCACTCAGAGGCCTCCAGAGTGTCCCCACACCTTGGAAAACAAGATGGCTGAAGTCTGGGACACACTGGAGGAGCTCTGGGCACCACCCCTGGGGTGGTGATGGACAGGGGAGTGGTCACTCCCCTTACCTTTGTCCAGTTTCGTGCTTGAGTAGGGACTTGGGGTCCCTGAACCAGTGTAGACTGGCTTATGCAAGGAGGGCACCAGCTGTGCCCTTCAAAGCATTTCCAGTGGCTCTGGGAGGCTACCCCTCCCTAGCCTGTAACACCTATTTCCACAGGGAGAGGGCGTAACACCCTGCTCTCGGAGGAAATGCGTTATTCTGCCTTCCTGGGACTGAGCTGCTCAGACCCCAGGAGGGTAGAACCCTGTCTGTGAGGTGGAAGCAGCTGCAGTTTCTGGCCTTAGTGAGCTGGTTTGGCAGTACTGGGGGTCCATGGTGGAGCCCCCAGGATGCATGGAATTGGCTCCCCAATACCAGATTTGGAATGGGGGGACAATTCCATGATCATAGACACCTTCCATGGACATATTCACCATTGTGAAGCTACGTATAGGTATTGACCTATATGTAGTGCATGCGTATAAGTCTGGGGAATTGGCCCTGGACTGCGTGGGGGCATCTTTGCTAGTGCAAGGGTGCCCTCACACTTAGTAACTTTGCACTCAGCCTTCAGTAAATGAAGGTTAGACATATAGGTGGCTTATAAATTACTTAAGTGCAACGAAAATGGCTGTGAAATAGTGTGTGCACTATTTCACGCAGGCTGCAATGGCAGTCCTGTGAAAGGGTATGTCTGAGGTCCTTATAGGTGGCAAAAGAAATTCTGCAGCCCATAAAGATCTCATGGAACCCCAATGCCCTGGGAATCTAGGGACCATTACTAGGGACTTATAAGGGGGGGTCAAGTGTACCAATTGGAATTGGTAAATGAAGTCACTCGCCTATAGTGACTAATTTGGAAGCAGAGAGAGCATAAGCACTGAGGTTCAGGTTAGCAGAGCCCCAGTGACACAGTTAAGCACTGACAACACACACATTAGGTCACAAACTATGAGCACTGGGGTCCTGGGTAGTAGGATCTCAGTGAGACAGGCAAAACACACTGACAAATAGGGATTTCACTATGAGCACTGGGGTCCTGGCTAGCGGGATCCCAATGACACAGTAAAAACACACTGACACACACTCACAAACAGGTCAAAAGTGGGGGGGTAACCACGCCAGAAAGAGGCTACTTTCTCACACTCAGTCAAAAAACCTCAATACTAGTGAGCAGAAAGTGGGAGTGACCATGTCCAGAAGGGCTACTTTCCAACAGGAAACAGCTGCAAAATTGTTTTCCCCAGGGACGTGTAGCCCTAAAGCATCCATACCCAGGGGGTGGGCTAGTGAGGTCTGTACACCAGGAACAGAGTCTCCCTATCCTGAGAGTGGGCAGAATGGTGCATACTGGAATAGCCAGATGCCACACTCCACAGTAAGTGGTCACTAGGGGGGAGAAAAACCTGGTAGCACATTGACTATCAATGACATCCATGCTTCCTAAGCATAAAGGAGGCACCCCTAGCACCCAGACCTCAGATCTCAACCGATTCGAAAGGAGGACTGGCCCACTGCACCAAGGGGCCTGCAAAGAGAGGCT
The DNA here is from genome assembly GCF_031143425.1 of Pleurodeles waltl. Lineage (NCBI taxonomy): Eukaryota > Metazoa > Chordata > Amphibia > Caudata > Salamandridae > Pleurodeles > Pleurodeles waltl. The sequence continues at coordinate 685,571,056 of NC_090447.1, forward strand.
GCACCAACAAACACTGGACCTGCTGGCTAGCAAAAACAGCCTTCTGTATCCTTTCCAAAGAGGAGCCGTCTTCATTGTCCAGTCAAGACAAGAGAACTCTAAGGGCCACCTGACTGGTCCCCTGTTCGCAGCACAGGGACACAACAGCTAAAGAAGACAGATGGGGCAAGTTGAAAGCCCAACGTTTTCAAGCTGCGACCAACGCTGCTGTGCAGCACCAAGGACCAAGAGCCGCAGAACATAGTTGCACTTGAGTTGGCTGAACCCGGGAGTGCTGTCTGAGGGTTGCTGGGGCCCTCAGAAGGTGCATTATTTACATAGAAGGGAGTGGGCTGTGACTGCAACAACAAGTGATTAGCAGTTCAGCAGCGACTGGACTTCAGCTAGAATGGAATGGGATGTCGATCTTGCAACCAGAACACCCACATCACCTTAGTAGACCAAGGAATCTCTGCAGGAAGAAACCCATCGACTGTGCGCATCCACAAAGCAACTTCAGCATTCTTCATCCTGTGCATCAGGACCACTCCATAGGGATCCATTGGAATACGGATAAAGTGCCTGAAACTGTTGAAGGACTGATTCCACTGTGAAGGTAACTGTTCTTGAGGATCTTGCAGGTCCCCCTAACTAGCTCACAGCTGAAGTTGGTCACCCCAAGTGCCTCCAATAGACCACATTGACACTTATCTAAGCTTTTCTTGAAAAGGTTTCCAAGTGTCCAATTTGTTCACTTTGCCAAGGCTTGTTCGCGGTTGAATGAAATTGCTTTGGTTTATTATTGCATGTAAAATCTATATCTACAGAACTTCAAGTGGATCTTTTTCGTTAGATTGTCTAAATCCTGATATAAATACGGTCAATTTTTATAAAGTGGTGTCACATTTCCTTCTTAAATTGTTTTCGTTCTACTTGTTCCTCTGTGTAAGCCTTGCTGCTCAGTGTCATAGCTACTCAGGGTTCAGCTGAGAGTTTTATAGACTAAACATACTGGTCCTAAAGGGGTTGGTAAGCGTATTACACAGTGAGGTTGCACACCCATACAAAATAACACACCCCATTTCCCCACAGAGATCTTGCACCACACCTCCAAATGGAGATGCTTGTAGGAAAGTGCCAGTTTTTTATATGGTCATGACCACTTTTTGCAAACTGATACTGATGCTGTTGATTGATAGTGCACTGCGTCCCTGCTAACAAGGCCCCCTTGCCAGTGCTCTTTCCCCTAAAACGAGACAAATGCTCAATTGTAACCCAATTGGCACTGAAGTAATCACCCCCTGTAAGTCCCTAGTAAATGATACCCTTCTAGTACCCAGGACATGGGTACTAAAGCGGGTCCCATAAGGGCTGCAGCAAGTATAATGCCACCCCAAGAGACCCACACACAAACTGCATGCAGACTGCCATTGCAGGATGTGCGACTTGGTGCAAACCATTCTGAAAACACAACATTGCACACCCCTGTGTGCAATACCCACGAACACTGCATGTATTATATGTAAGTCACCCTACAGCAGGCATTAGAGTCCTAAGGCAGGGTGCCTTATATTACATGTGAGGGCATAACTGAAAGAACAGACGTACCCCTGTAATCTCCAGTTCCATTGCTGGCTGTGCACAAGTTTAGGAAGCCATTTGGAGAATATTTACAGGGCCCTGGTCATTACGGGTTACCCAGCTACATGATGGCTTCACTGAAGATACTTGTATTTGGTATCAAACATCTCGTCTTAATAAACTCGTGCTGATGCAAATATTGGATTTATTCTGACATGCACCCAGAGGGCAACTTAGAGGTACCACCCTGAAACCAAACCAGCCCTGTAGTGTGCTGGATGACTGATGTAGTTGAGCCTGCCACTACAGATGAGTTTCTGACCCTCCCACAAGGGATGGAAACAATGCATCATCAGCAGAAGGTGGTATCACCTCCTGTAGCTGGATGAATAGCAATTAAGCATATCTGGCCAGAGGCTTAAAATTATCTGCTACATTTTAATATGCAACCGTGGCTTCCCTCAGACCTGGGGAATGTCACCCCACTGTCCTGAAGCCCTTTTGGCACCAGTACAGGTGGAAAATTAGATATGCATATATTGTGTCACACTTACAGGCTAGGCACACCACTAAGGGTGGCCATCAGAAGTTAGCAGTCGAGGAAGGGTTTCGCCATCTTGTTTTTGGGGAAACTAGGAATTCTGGGTCAGGGTTGTGCTTATTCCCCACAGGAAGTGGTCATATAGGGGGTGTAGTCATCCCAAGGTAACTAGCTTAGTTTTGCCTGCCCTACACTCTGCTAACCTCCTGTGAATTCAGTATTTAGGAGTTCCCTCGACACCAGTGAATCAGATTAATCTACCTGGGAACAGAAGGACAAAGAGCCGTCACAGTAAAAACTGGTGACTTACACCAGACTTGGTGTCAAACCCTGCCTTGCTGCTGGTACCTCGACAATTGCACCAACCTGACTCATCCGAAAGCTGCGTATTCTCCCAAACCTTTGAAGGACTGTTCAGTGCTTCGTCAATTAGGTAGCATCTCCCTTTGGGTGGTGGAGCCATCCCCGTGCAATTGCAGGCACTGACTGTATCTGTCGGGTACACCATTTTGCTGCCAAATGGGCCCACTATGGGAGCATAACACAAGGAGGAGGTTTTTGTGGGTCTAAGATGTCAGCCCCATCTCTCTGACAAGTTTCAAGACCCTAGGCCCTCCAGGAGCCCCCTTGCCCCAATACTCTGGGTACTAGAACACTTGCAGAAACCAAGGCTTATTGAATGTTCAGTCTTTACACCACCACCGCTAAAACAAATCTGAATGACATGAAAAGTCAATGCCAATGAAGCCATACCGAGACTGGCACTGCTGTTGTGTTTTTCTTCCCCTCTGCAGGTCAAAACCCAAGAATTGTGAGAGACTCCAACGCAAGTGACCAACAGACAAACACCTCTGCACCCAAGCCCCACAGCCTGGGTTCACACCAACTGACGGTGCCCTCTTGATCCGAAGATCCTCATGAGCCGAGCCTCCTTGGGATTCTGCCAGACCTATCCTCAATTCTCCCTTTGCAGCCTGTGTTCACAGGTGCCCATTTTTTTCTACGATGGAGCTTTCTAGGCTACCAACCCGACCAGCGCCTTTGCATTCAGGCACACCAGGTCAGATAAATCCAAACTGCTGAAGGCTCTTTAGACCTTGGTCTCCTAGCACCTTAAGTTCCAAAGGGTACCTCTGAACTCTGTCTACAAGTACCCCTGTGCAGCAAATGTATTTTCTTCCATAGGAAACCATTACAGGGTTCGGGGCACATGCCTCAAAAACTGTTATTTATGCATTCGTAATGTTTCTTTCTAAAATCGATGACTCCTAAAGTACCTACCAGATTTTGATGAGCTTGTGTCTAAAATTATATAATGTGTGTGCCATTTATTGACTCTATGAGTGAAACAAATGCTTAACACTCCCCTCTGATAAGCCTAACCTGCTTGACTACACTGGCACAAATAGAGCACTTGAGGTTATCAAATAAAAGCCCTGCAAAACCAGATAGGGGTCGTCTAGACTTTTTGCATAGTGTGCCCTTATATTGGACCACTGCATTAAAAGCCAGCTTCCTACAGATGCCATCTGTGATCCACTAGACCTCTTCGGCTGAGTTCACTACCCTGGCGTTCAGAGAGACTGCCAGGTATTGAACCACCAGGGATATGCCCTGGTGTTACAGCCAAGTGCAGACACACAAAGCCTATGACCCCATCCCTCCCTATTTGTTCCAGTACCACATGGAGGTAGTGTTATCCATGAACATCTGTACCAGCCTTCCCCTGATTGAAGGAAGAAAGGCTTTCAATGGCAATCAAATCACCCCAAGCTCCACGTTGATGTGCAGCTCGGTCTCTGCTCGGCCTCTGCTGGACACCAGAGTTCTCTGACTTCCATCTCCCCTACATTGCCACCCCCTTCCAGATGGGACACATTAGTCACCAAAGTCTGCTTTGGCTGGAGAAGGGAGGGAGGTTTGCAACTTACCCAATCACGGTTAGTCAGCTACAAACACAGCTCTTTTGCAGTTCCCCCTTAGATCTAGACCATGTCTGAGAGATTCCTCTTATACTGCACCCACTGGGACTTCAGGACTCACTGCAGAACCCACATATTTCAGTAGGAATGAGTAACAAGCAGGATGCAGGAGTCCATGTGGCTCAACAATCTCATGGTCAGTCTCACTGAAACCCAGGATAAAGACTAAAACATCTGTATTTTAGCCTGAAGATCGTGGACTCACTGTTCAGGAGCAAAGGCCCGAAACCTTACTGTCTAGAACATCTCCAATGAAAGGGGCATCTTAGAGAGAGTCAGGCATAACTTCAGCACGTCGACAGTGAACCCCAGCGAGTGCAGAAGATTTCTCATAGTCTGGAGGTTGGCGACGATTGCCTGGGGCAAGGTGGCTTCAACAGCCAATCGACAAGGTAGGCAAAGACTGGAACTCTTGACCTCTGCACATGAGCTGCACCCACTGCCATCACTTTTCTCAACACCTAAGGGGCGCTGGTAAGGCCAAAGGAGAGCACAGCACACAAAGTGCTCTCGGCCCACTGTGAACTACAGGCAACATCCATGGGAAGGCAGGACAGGAATGTGGAAATATGTGTCCTATAAGTCCAATGCTCCCATGCAGTCTTCTAGGTCCAAGGCAGACTGAACTCGCGCAAGGGTGACCATTTTGAATTTATCCTTTTTCAGGAAGAGACAGAGAAGGTGCAGGTCTAGGACATGACAAACCCCTCCATCCTTCTTTTGCAACAGAAAGTAGCAGGAATATTAACCACAATTGACTTCTGGTGTCGGCACCCTCTCTACAGCCAAGGGAGCCAGCACTTCCAGATGAAGCAAGGAGAGGTGGTCCTCTGTCACCTGGTTGTAAGTGGATAGCATGGCTGGTGGGGCAGTCACAAAGGGGAGGGTGTAAGTCCTTTGGACAATTTGCAAAACCCAACTGTCCCATGGTACTGACTGTCACTGGTGCAGGTGACTGCATATCCTGCCCTGCAATGGGTGCCCATGATGGTCAGAGGTCAAACAAAAGGAGTTAGGAGGATGCAGCTGCTATCTAGTCTGAACTCTTTGCTACCTGTTCCACATGGTCTGTGGGACCCTCGTCTACAGCCATGAAAAGGCTTGGAAGCCAGTTGGCCCGGTGGCTGTGAGGGTATGAGCACGGTTGGAGACCCCTTCCGTGGGCATGAAAGGGGCGAAAGGCAGTCTGGGGCTAAAGACAAGCCCAAGGACCTGCCTGTATCTCTGCTGTCCTTACTGGGCTCCAGTGCAGAGTACGCCTCCTTTCCAAAAAGACAGGATACATCTAATTGGCAGTCCTTAAGCAAAGCTAGGACATCTCCTGAAAAGCCAGTGGCTCTCAACCAGGTGTGGCGCCGCAAGGTCACCGATGATAAAATCGCTCCACCCAGCAAGTCAGTTGTGTCCAGTCCACATCATATGAGGAACTTGACTGCGTCCCTCCCATCTGATGTAGCCTTGGAGAGTATTGCTCGGGCCTCCTCAGACATCATGGGTCACACTTGCGCAACTTAACCCCACATAGTATGGAAATCTCAGCCTCAAAGGAATGCCGTTTTAACTGACTGCAGTGCAAGGCTAGCAGAAAAGAACATTCTCCTGCTAAAGAAGTTCAGCCTCTTGGATTCCCTACTCGGTGAAATGGTAGGGAACACACGGGGGTTGATACTGAAGTGTCGGCTTGGACCACCAAGATCTCCAGGGTGGAGTGCTGGGTAAGGAAACTGGGGTCCCAAAGAGCGAGGAATTAGCACAGAGCAATTGTCCTATGCACAAAGGCTCCTGTGCAGGGCTTGGACCATGCCCAGAGTAGGACATCAGTAAGGGCTTCACTAAAGTGGAACAAGGGTTCCAGGGAAGCGGCAACCAGCTGAAGCACCTCTGTCAAGACATTTGTCTAGAATGCCACTGAGGATAACTGAAGCTCCAACACCTCAGTTGCCCTACATACCACCATACCACTAGCCACAGAGGGTGAGGGAAGACCATGCCAGTGAGGTGTCTAACTCATTAGCCTCTACCTGTTCCTGATACCAGGTGTCATCAGTATCATCTAGGGGATTCTGGCATTCACAAAGGTCCTTAGACCCCTCCACCCATTGGTCTCTCTACTGCCAGACCTGTTGCAGGCAAAAGGTGCTGGCCCTGATCCAGAGGGCTTGGTTCTGGTTAACACCAGAACCGGCGTCGGACAATGCCTATCCTGCTCCATGTGGGACTTCTGCTGCCATGGGGTGTAGGTGGCACCAGGGGTTTCAGCACTGGAAAAGGCCCTGAGGAAGGCCTCGGAGGCAGCTTCTTTCCAGATCCATGGTGCCCAAATGACACAAAGGCCGAACCTGCTAGCGACGATACAAGGGGGGCCCTTCTCGAGCCCATGGAGCCAAAGGTACTCAAGAGGGACTGGGCCACCCAAATATGAGGTGCATGGCCTCATACAATTCTTTTAAGGGGGCGAGGGTGACTCTGGCAAAGTAAGGGAAGAGCAGAGTAGACCCTGACTCAGGCTCCGCCTAAGCGCAAAACCTGTAGTGCAGACGTTTCCTCACCTCAGCAGAAGACTTTGATAGGCACAGCAAAGTCGTAGTCCTCTTTGACTTCTTAGATTTCTTCTTGTGGTGGGACTTACATGATGACTTCAAATGAGACGATTATCGTCAGGTGTAGCTCTGCTATTGGTTCGGGACATTCAGTGCAACTAGGATCTTCAGCGTTGTGTGGTCATTTGATGTCGGAGCAAGGTACTTGAGTGAATGCTTCCTCAGAGCCTTCAGGTGCATGGTGCATCAGCCCTCACAGGTCTAGAAGTTGTGGTCCGCCTCCAAGCACCACAGACAAATCAACTGTGGGTCTGTTACAAACATCTGCCTGTGACAGGCACCACATGGTTTGAAACCAGCTAGTTTCTTTGTGGACATCCTGTCAAAACTGGAGAAAAAATCTCTCTGAAAAGAGTTGGCAAAAAGTTGGGAAAAAACCCAGTCAAATAATGTCTGAGGATAGCTGTTCAGAGCTAACCTGGCGCGGAAAAGAAAGAATTAATGTCAGCGCTGGAGTGGCAGCTATAAAAGTACTGTGCAGATCATTTGCAGCATGGAAAATGCAGCAGAATGGGCAACCTACCTGCACGTAGGGGTACCGCTCAAAAATGTCCAGATCACCTCTGACACTTGGGGGATATTCTAAGGTAAGGAATATCCGACTAGAAGTCTCTATCTGAAATGCTGATTAATATAAAACCAGTTGATATAGTGTAGCGCTAAAGAACTGGTTCCAGGTATTTCTTCTTATATGTACTTTTACCAAACAAACTACAAGTAGGCTCTCCTCCCCCAAAAATACAAAATAAACACATCAAGCTTTTCTTCCCATTATTGATATGACATAATCTAATCAATTTCAATTAATTCTTGATCACGCATCTCTTTCTACTGTGATTGTACCTCTGGTTAAGTTGCTTTCCTCCAAGCCACACAGTTATGCAGGATATTTTTGTTTATACACCTTCCCAAAACCTTCTCATGTATAATCCTAATATAAGGTTTCCTAACTTTAACCAGATGGTAAACTTTTCTACATAGTTTTCAAAAGACTTAAACGGAATTATTCAAGGTACCTGTGTGAGAAAGTAGCCTCTTTCTATCATGGTTAGCCCCCACTTTTGGCCTGTTTGTGAGTGTGTGTGAGTGTGTTTTTACTGTGTCACTGGGATCCTGCTAGCCAGTACCCCAGTCGTCATAGTGAAAACCCTATACGTCAGTGTGTTTTGCCTGTCTCACTGGGATCCTACTAGCCAGGACCCCACTGCTCATAGTTTGTGGCTTAATGTGTGTGTTGTCAGTAGTGCTTACTCGTGTCACTGAGGCTCTGCTAACCAGAACCTCAGTGCTTATGCTCTCTCTGCTTTTAAATTTGTCACTATAGGCTAGCGACTCCATTTACCAATTTCAATTGGCATATTGGACCACACGTATAAGTCCCTAATATATGGTACCTATGTACCCAGGGCATAGGAGTTCCAGGAGATCCTTATGGGCTGCAGCATTTCTTTTGCCACCCATAAGGAGCTCAGACAAACCCTTTCAATGAAGGCTAGGTGCAAAGTTATTAAGTGTGAGGGCACTCTTGCACTAGCAAAGGTGCCCCCACATAGTTCAGGGGCAATTACCGGAACTTTGAGAATGCGGGGACGCCATTACACATATGCACTACATATAGGTCAATACGTATATGTAGCTTCACAATGTTAACCACTAATATGGCCATGTAAGGTGTCTAAGATCATAGAATTGTCCCCCCATTCCAAATCTGCTATTGGGGACCCAATTCCATGTATCCTGGGGGCTCCACGATGGACCCACAGTACTGCTAACCAGCTCTCTGATGCTTGTAATGCAGCTACAGTTGCTGCCACCTCACAGACAGGGTTCTGCCCTCCTGGGGTCTGAGCAGCTCAGTTCCAGGAAAGCAGAACAAAGCATTTCCTTTGTCAGCAGGGTGTTACACCCTTTCCCTTTGGAAATAGGTGTTACAGGCTGGGGAGGGGTAGCCTCCCCCAGCCTCAGGAAATGCTTTGAAGGACACAGATGGTGCAATCCTTGCATAAGCCAGTCTACACCGGTTCAGGGACCCCTTGTCCCTGCTCTGGCGCAAAACTGGACAAAGGAAAAGGGAGTGACCACTCCCATGTCCATCACCCCAGGGGTAGTGCCCAGAGCTCCTCCAGTGTGTTCAGTCCCAGCAGGTGACGTCAGAGACCCCTCCTAATAGGTCCAGACCTGATAAGGTAGCCAATCCCCCTCTCAGGGCTATTTAGGGTCTCTCCTGTGGGTTCTCTTCAGATTCTACTTGCAAGTTTCCAGCAGGAATCCTCTGCAACTACTACTTCATCCTCTGACCTCAGATCAACCGCAGACTGCTCCAGGAACCGCTGTAATAGCAACAAAGTATCCAGAAGGGCTATTTTTCCTCTGCAACTTCAGCTCCAGCCAGCAACTGCAACAGTTTCCATGGTGTGCACGCTCTGAGGACTCCCTGTCTTCACCATGCACCAGAAGGACCAAATAAATCTCAGTGGAATGACAGAGTCGCTTCCCTGCTCAGACAGGCACCTTCTAAGACGACAACCGGTTCTCTTAGACTCCTCTCCTGGCAACGAGCGTGCCCCTTTGGAACACAGAGGGTTGACCCCAATGACACAGACTGTCCGGAGGTCCTGCTGCCCCAATTTGGAGGAGGTAAGACCTTGCCTTCCTCGAGAACGACAGTACCCCTGTGCACTGTGTCTTCTTCACCTCCTGAGGCCTCTGTGCACTATTTGCAAAATTATTTTGTGCGCAGCCTTGCCCATGTCCCCAGCACTCTATCCTGCGACACTCAACTCGCTGAGTTGTTCTCCGGCAGCGTGGGACCTTCCTTTGTAGTGCTGCACCAACCGCATTTTTCACCTCCTTTGTCCCTGTGTCTTGGGACTCCCGTGGGTGGTATCTGGTGCTCTGAGGGCTCTCTGAAGTGCTGAGAGCCCCCTATTCCTCCTCACACAGAGTTGAGGCCCCCAGGTCCCTCCTGGGTCCAGATAGCGTCAACTTGACAACGCGATTTTGCCGGAACCAAGGCTTGTTGGAGGAATCCAGCGCCAAAACTCACCTGCATCCATCTTCTCTCCTTGGGACATCCAGTGCCTCACACAGGAACCCGCTGACATCTTCCTTGGGTGCATTGCTGCAGTCTTCGTCCAACCGGGGACTCTTCTTTTGCACCCTCTTTTGGGTTGGCAGGGGCTCCTGTCCTTCCTGGAACTTCTTTCGACTTTTGGACATGGTCTCCTTCCTTTGCAAGTCTTCAGGTCCAAGCATCCACAATTTGTTGTTTGCAGTCTTGCTTGGTTCTTGCAATAACTCTAATCACGACTTGTAGTGTGCCCTAAGGAAACCTGCAGTACTTTACTCCTGCTTTTCTGGGCTCTGGGGTGGGGTAATCTACTTACCTTTACTTTATTCTTACTCTCCAGACGATTCTGCACACACTACACTTGTCTAAGGGGGAATCTGTGATTCGCATTCCACTTTCTTAGTATATGGTTTATGTTTTCCCTTGACCTATTTTCTCCCATCGCATTCTTTAGCATTTCCTATTGTTTGCATTGTTATAGGACTATTTACTTGTCTAATTTTGGTGTCTAGTGTATATACTGTGTATAATACCTCCAGAAGGAGAATTGCCTCTAAGATATTTTTGGTACTGTGTCACCCAAATAAATATCTTTATTTTTGGTAACACTGAGTATTGTCTTTACTTGTGTAACTATAAGTGGTATTGCATGAGCTTTGCATGTCCCCTAGTTCAGCCTAAGCTGATCTGCTATAGCTACCTCTATCAGCCTAAGCTGCTAGAACACTACTACATTTCACTGATAAGGGATAACTGGACCTGGTATAAGGTGTAAGTACCCAAGGTACCCACTAAAAACCAGGCCAGCCTCCTACAATCAGCATCAACCATCTGAGAGACCTATGGTCTGTTTAAACAAGGAAGTGAGAGCCAAACAAGTATGGCCTCAACTTCTTCAGGGTCCAAACCACAGCAAAGGCTTCTCTCTCAATAGCACTCCAATGCTGCTCTCTGGAGAGTAACCTCCTGCTAATTAAAGCAACAGGTTGGTCATGGCCATCATCATTGATCTGAGACAGGACTGCTCCTATCCCATGTTCACAGACATCTGTCTGCTTGGTGTTTTCTGGAGATTTGGGAACATGTGCTGAGCAAATTGCTTCTTTCAAGGTGTTAAAGACTATTGGACAGCTCACTGTCCAGTTTATTTTCTTTGGCATTTTCTTGGAGGTCAGTTCTGAGTGGGACCACCATGGAGCCATACCCCTTCACAAATCTCCAATAGTGCCCAGTCAAGCCAAGGAATCTCTGACCTGAGTCTGTGTTGCTGGAGCTACCCAGTCCAGAAGTGTCTGGATCTTGGCTTGTAGTGGTTCAACTTGGCCTCCACCTACATGGTGTCCCAAGTATACAACACTGCCCTGCCCTATCTGGCACTTGCTTGCCTTGAGTTTGAGGTCTGCCTTTTTCAGAGCCTCAGGGAGCTTCACCGGGTGGATCAGGCGAGCCTGCCAGGTAGAGCTAAAGACAGCAATATCATCTAGCTATGCTGCACTAGAGTCTTCTAACCCAGCCAGAACTTTGTTCACTAAACTTTGGAAGGTCGCAGGAGCATTCGTTAGTCCAAAGGGCATAACAGTGAACTGATATGCCCATCAGCAGTGGGGAATGCAGATTTCTCTTTTGCTCCAGGGGTCAGATGTGATGTGTGCCAATACCCTGATGTGAGATCAAACGTAATGAGATATTTGGCTCCCCCAAACCTGTCAATTAGCTCATCAGCCCTAGGAATGGGGTGAGCATCAGTTTTTGTCACAGCATTGAGTCCACACAAAACCTCATTTTTTTATTTTCACCCTGCAAATGAGGTTTGGGGACTAGAACCACTGAGCTGGCCCAGGAACTTTCAGAGTGCTTAATGACTTTCATGTCCAGCATCTTCCTGAGCTCACCTTTGATGCGCTCTTTGACATGGTCAGACTGCCTGTAAACTTTGTTTTTGACAGATAAGCTGTTCCCAGTGTCCACATCATGTGTGCACCAGGTAGTCTGACCAAAGGTCAAGAAGAGCTCGGCATACTGCTACAAGACTTGCTTACTGACAACCTGCTGTTGGTCAGTGAGGGTATATGAAAAGACCACTCCCTCAACTGAGCCATCATTTGGGTTGTTGGAGAGGTGATCAAAGAGAGGTTCACTCTCTGCTTCATGTCCCTCATCAGTGCCTTGCCTCAAGATGTTTGGAAGCTTTTTCAATATACACAATCATTCTGGAGTGAAGGCCAAACACACAGTCTTCAATATTTTGCTTAGGCTCTCTGAGAGGTGTCTCCCATTCTTCCTTCATAAGACAAAGTCGTCCCCTTACAGGATGCCCAAATAGAAGCTCAGAGGGGGAAAACCTCACTCCGGTCTTTGGTACTTCCTTGTAAGCAAAAAGCAGGCATGGAAGCAAGACATCCCATCTCTTGCTGAGTTTTTCAGGGAGTCCACCAATCATACCTTTCAATGCATTGTTCAATCTCTCAACAGGGTCACTGGTTTGATGATGATATGGGTAGTAAACTTATAGGTCACACTACATTCAGCCCACGTTTCAGGTAGCAGACATGAAGTTTATACCTCTGACTGACACCACCTTCTTTGGAAAGCCCACTCAGGTGAATACACCAATGAGGGTCCTAACTATTGCCGGGGCAGTAGTAGTCCTCAGAGGAATTGCGTCAGGGTACCTAGTTGCTTGATCCACTACAATCAGTATGAATCTGTTTCATGATGTTGCTGGAGGGTCAAGGGGACCAACAATGTAAATCCCTCCCCTTTCAGACAGAACCCAGCGACTGGAAGTGGAATTAGGAGGGCCTTTGGGTGGCCACCTGTCTTGCCACTGGCTTGACAGGTGGTATAGGATTACAAAACCAAAAAGAACAGATGATGGACGGAATGCAGAGCAAATCAAACATTCACCCCAGTCACAAAGATCTGGGTTTAATCCATTGTTTTTTTGCTCAACAAGCCACCCCAGGTTGGACCAAGCCATAAGCAAATCAGTCCTGACCCTGTTCCTCATGGGAACAGTCAAGCCCGAACTGCCAAGCCAGGTCCTCCCTGGTCTGGAAACAAGCATCCTAGGACCGGTTTCAGGGTGTCACCCTCATCAGCTAGGCTAGCTTAAATAGGCTAGCTTAAATCCAGTGGCGCAGTGAGCCCTCCCCATTCTAAGGATACCAACGCCATGGGATGCACCTTAGCCTGATTATCAGCACTGAGGACTGTGTATGTCTCACCAGTCAGATACTGTTCTGAGGAAACCAGTTTCTCAGTCACCATGGTGACACTGGCACCAGTGTTTCTCAGTGCTTCAACTTGAATCCCATTAATATGTGCCTGTCGTCTGTATCATTCCATATTACTGATCCAAACCGCCAGGGCTGCCACATCCACCCCACCCTCTGAGACTAAAGTTGCCTCAGTATGCTCAATGACATGCTCAGGGCCTGCTTAGAATCCCATTTGGAGATTTCCCACTGCATTTACTGAAGGTGCACTAGAGGCATTCTTTTTGCTGGGATATGTAATATCTCAAGTTTGATGTCCAATCGTTTTGCAGTTATGGGGTCCATCTTCCTGTGGAGGTTTTTTTTTTTTTTTTTAAAAGACTCCTTGTTTTTGTCTTTGTTTAGATAACCCTCTTTGCCTTGGGAAGATTTGTGGCCTTCTTTTTGTGTTTGTGTGGTCTCCCCCACCAGTGGAACTTGTTTTGACCCAGTGGTCTGCCTTCTTCCCCCAACTCTTGAGGAGAAAGTGGACCTAGGTCTAACAGGTACTGATGTAACTTTCTGCACACAGTTACTCAAAAGATGCTCCTTCATTAATAAATTGTAAAGCCCTTCATATTCATGCACATTGTTACATTTTAACCAGCCATCTAGTGTTTTCACTGAGAAATCAACAACATCTACCAAGGAATGAGTTTTTTGGACCTCTTTAAATTTAATTCTGTACTCCTCAGGAGTATGCCATTCTTGAGATCATAGGACCTTGCATCTGCTTCATTCAGTGTCAGGAGTCTATCCCTGTACTTCCCTGAGAACAGTTCCCACAGAGGAGAGACCTAATGTGGTTTGTTACGTTTTCTAGCAACATAGGCCCTCTCATAGGCTGTGAACCATTTGGTGATATCATCACCTTTCTCATATTTGGGGACCATCCCTTTTGAGATTTTAGGATCAAAGTGCTCTACAGTGTCCCTAGTTATAAAATTGCTGCCACCATTCATGGGTGCTAAACCCATTTATTTTATTTCCTTCTCTATTGCCAGGATCTTGTCTCCCAGGGCAATTCACCAAGCTAGTCTTTCTAAAAGAGTCTCCTCTTCAGATAGCCTTTCTCTGGAACGTGAAGAACTTGAGTCATCCTCACTAGTTCGGGGTGTCTGACCTAGACACTTGGGGTACTGGTTCCACTCTTTCAAGTGATGGAGGGTCCAGTTCCTTCTCGCTTGCCCTGCCGTGATCTAAAGGGTCAGTAGCTTTATCAGTAGGATGGGTCTGATCATACTCTGCCTGTAGCTCCTGGAGCCTTACACAGGTAGGGTTTGAGACAGTTTTTATTTTGTATTCCTTACACAGTGCCCATAACTGCTTGCGAGAAAGCTTAAGGTAACGGATGAGGTCGAGCTCCTTAGAACTATCCCCTGAGATACTCACTATTTTACTGAACTTGGGACTTTTTTGAGCTAGATAAAATGAAAGCTAACACAGGTGTTTGCAGTCCTAACTAAAGTAATCAGTTAAGGCTTTTACTGTTAAGCCACAGGGACCTAACAGTACTTTTAAGAATTTGAAAAATATCCATAAAAAAATGCAATTTAACTAAAAGCAATTTTTGGATTAGCTCATGTAGTCAGTTATTGACCAAGTGGTATCAGCAAATGTAAAGTCGCAGACCCCACTGCTGTTCCACCAATATAGGAAGCTGGATCTCTATATGGTGCACTGACAAGAAGTACACCGTGCAAAGTCCAGTGGAACCCCAATTAGTCTGCAGAGGCAAAAGTAGATAGGACTAATGCTCTATTGTGCAAAAGTAGCATCTTTCTAGCATGGTTACCCCGATTTTTGGCATGTTTGTCATTGTGTTTGACTGTGTCACTGGAATCCTGCTAGCCCAGACCCAAGTGCTTATGGTTTGTGGCCTACTTGACAGTATTGTCATTGTTTTTGTCAGTATGCTTGACTGTGTCACTGAGATCGTGCTAACCAGGACCCCGGTGCTTCTGCTCTCTTTGTTCCCAAATTTGCCACTACATACTGGTAACCCAGTATTTCATCCCAAATTGTCATGCTGGTCACTCCTTATAAGACCATAGTATATGGTACTTAGGTACCCAGGGCATTGGGGATCCCTATGGGCTGCAGCATTATTTGTGCCGCCCATAGGGAGCCCATGCAAAGGTTTCTACAAGACTGCCAATGCAGCCTGTGTGAAATAGTGCATGCACTGTTTCACAGCCATTTTCATTACACCAGGTCACTTATAAGTCCCCTATATGCCAGGCCTTCCAACCCTGAAGGCTGGGTGCAAAGTACCTGTGTGTGAGGCTGCCACTGCACTAGCAGAGGTGCCTCCATGTTGTCCAGGCCCATTTTCCCAGACTTCACGAGTGCGGGGATGCAATTTTAAGTGTGCACTGGACATAGGTCAAAACCTATATCCAGCTTCACAATGGTACCCCCGAATATGGCCATGTAAGGTGTCTAACAACTGGGGATTGTACCCACAATCCCATGCACTCTGGGGTCTCCACAGTAGACCCTAGTACTGCCATTCCAGCCTTCTGAGGTTTTCCAGGCAGCCCCAGCTGCTGCCACCTCACAGACAGGGTTCTGCCCTCCTGGTGTTTGAGCAGCCCAAGCCCAGGAAGGCATCACAAAGGATTTCCTTTAGGAGAGGGGTGTTCCACCCTCTCCCTTTGGAAATAGGTGTTACAGGTAAGGGAGGGGGTAGCCTCCCTGAGCCTCTCGAAATGCTTTGAAGGGCAGAGATGGTGTCCTCCGTCCATAATCCAGTCTACACCAGTTCAGGGACCCCCCACTCCCTGCTCTGGCAGGAAACTGGACAAAGGAAAGGGGAGTGACCACTCCCTTGTCCATCACCACCCCAGGGGTGGTGCCCAGAGCTCCTGCAGAGTGTTCCTGGGTTTTGCCATCTTGGATTCCAAGGTGGTGGGGAACTCTGGGAGCATCCAAGTGGCCAGTTCCACCAGGTGACATCAGAGACCTCCCCTGATAAGCGCTTACCTGGTTAAGTGACCAAGCCCCCTTTCAGGGCTATTTAGGATCTCTCCTCTGGGCGTTTCTTCAGATTCAGTTTGTAAGACTCCAGCAGGAATCCTCTGCATCATTCTTCATCTTCTACAGACGGAACCACAGCTGAACCCTCCAGGAATTCTAGAAACTGCAACAAAGAAGCAAAGACAACTTCTGCAACATTGTAACTTCAGCTCCTGCCAGCAACCTCAACAGTTTCCAGGTCGTGCATCCTCCGAGGAATGCCAGTCTCCAGCCTGCACCAGAACAACCCAAGGAATCTCCTGTGGACTGACGGAGTCACTTTCCTGCTTCAGCAGGCACCTCTCTGCAGCGACGACCGGTGGTGTGGGTCCCTTCTCCGGACGACAAGTGTGGATCCAGCAACATGGGTGGTGGACTACAGTGAACCCGATAGTCCCAAGGTCCAGCTGTCCAACTTTGGTGGAGGTAAGAGCTACGTCCCCGCCCAAGACAGTACCCCCACGCACCGATTGACTTGCAGTTGCCAAGGCTTGTGTGCGACCTTCAAAGAAGTTTTTTGTGCACAGCATAGCTTAGGCCCCCAGTACTCCATTCTGCGATGCACAGCTTCCAGAGTAGTTCTCTGGCGGCGCGCAATCCCTTTGTGTGGTGCTGCGTGGGCCTCCATTTGCACCTTCTTTGTCCCCATGCTGTGGGACTCCTGTGCACGCTGCATGGTCTTCTGAGGGGTTGCTGAGAGCCCCATCTGTCTCCCCCTCCTGGGTAGAGGCCACTAGGTCCCTCCTGGTCCCCGGCAACAGCATTTTCCTTTAACCCTGATCTTTGTGTGTGCCAAGGCTTGTTGGCAGAATCCAGAGACGCAAACCAGACTGCAATCATCCATCCGGCGTGGGACATCTTCTGCACCAACCAGGAACCCGCACCTGTCTTCTAGGGTGCACAACTGACTTTGTCTTCTCACCAGTGGTTCTTCTTTTGCACCTTCATCCGGCTTAGCAGGGGTTTCTGTTCTCCCTAGACTCTTCAGTGCTTCTTGGACTTGGTCCCCTTCTTCCACAGGTCTTCAGGTCCAGGAATCCATTGTTGGTGTCTTGCAGTCTCTTCTGGTTCTTGCATTATCTTCTTTCGCAACTTCTTCTGTGTTTCAGGAAACTTACTGTGATTTACTCCTGTTTTCCTGGCCTCTGGGGTGGGGTCTATTACTTACCTTTAGTGTTTTCGTACACTCCCGGTGCCCCTCTACACACTACACTTGCCTAGGTGGGAAACAGACTTTGGTTAGAGCGGCAGACCCTGAAGCAGAGATCTGGCTCAAGACCAGGGTTCAAGTCCCGCTTCGGCAGGTCTTGGGCTCAATTCCCCTTGACCAGATAATTCTCGCCTCGGTGCCTAATCTAATTCATGGGTCCCACTCTGCAACTCTGGGCAATAGCTTGCTTAATCTCCACAACGGCCCCAACAGCGCTTGGATGCCTGGCTTCACCCTGGGGGTGCTCAGGAGTGGGCGCCTCACAGGGAAAAGCCAGGAGGGGTTCCATAGCGGTATGAGTACAGCGCCTTGAGACCCTAACGGGTGAGTAGTGCGCTATACAAGTGCTAATTTACATTTACATTTTATTGTGATTTTCACTATTTGCACTGTTTTCTGACTATTTACTTACATGTTTTTGGTTACTGGTGTATATTACTTACCTCCTAAGGGAGTATAGGCTCTAAGGTATATTTGGCATTGTGTCACTAAAATAATGTACCTTTATTTTTGTACAACTCAAAGGGGGGGGGGGGGGGGAGGGACCGGGAGATTTTGCTGGTCCAGTGTACAGTCTCCCACTGTAAGTGATATAAACAAAAGGTACACTGTTCCAAACTAAACTAAGATTCTGGGAGACCTAATGTCTCAGGAGCAAAAACCCTCAAGCATCACACTGGATGACTGGCATCATCATCGGGAATGCTCCACGCCAGGTCGGCGCTGCAGCGCCTGACGGGCTCCCTGAACGGGGGCTCTTGACAGTGTTGGTATAATAATAGCTGATCAGTTTAGATTAAGGAGAGACAACTGCCTAAATTCAGGCACTGGTGGAGAGAAACAAAACTAAAATTGGTTATTCACCTCAAAAATCCATCATAATTTTAATCAGTTCAATCAAGGAATGAAGACCAAGATTAAAAATGACCATGAAAGTCACAAATTGGGTGTAATGCTGAATTACTTTCAAAGAGCTAAAACCACAGAGGACTGCAACAATTAAGGTACCTCTAAGCTAAGGTCAACATGTTTCGCGTCTTTTGGTCCAGCAGGATCCATTGACGCTTCATCAGGACCAAACATCAATACTTCTTCTCCAATTAGTACAAAAATTCAATCAAAAATAAAAATAAAGACAACCCAATTTTTAGGCGTACAAATCAGTCACTTACGTCAAGCAAACTGGTTGAGTCAAAAGAAGGTCGCCCTAGAAAAAAGAAAGGTTACAACACCAAAGGTACACAAGTAGTGATTGCAGAGGTGCATATGTGCAAATAACTTTATGATGAGTCATTGTTAAAATACATGAGGTCAGGCTTACCACCCTTAATTCAAGATCGGGCCCTTTGGGAAGCGCATTCCAAGGACTCCAAAAACACTGTTCATAATAAAACACATAACAGTAAGTTATGCAAAAACCACAAAAATATTTATATTTTTAATTGTTGGAATACGAAGTGAAAAGTGAGGTCACAAAATTTATTCCAAGTTCATAAAAAATAGACACTCGTCATGATTAAGGTAAGACAATTTACAAAATGTCCCCATAGTTTTGTAGCACTGAGTATTGTCTCTCGTGTGTGAGTACTGTGTGACTACAGTGGTATTGCAAGAGCTTTGCATGTCTCCTAGTTCAGCCTTGGCTGCTCTGTCTACAGCTACCTCTAGACAGCCTGGCTTCTAGACACTGACTACATTTTACAAATAAGGGATAACTGGACCTGGTATTAGGTGTAAGTACCGTTGATACCCACTACAAACCAGGCCAGCCTCTTACATCTATTTTGTGGTACTGTGGGCAAACAGTTAGGCTTATCGGAGGTAGTGCTAAGGCACACACTCAACAAATAAATCTGAGACCAATTTGAAAAATAAATAACAATTCTTTTTATATATGTTTCAAACCTAAGTATGTAAGTAGACTTTTAAGCATAAATACTTTGCAGTTTTAGAAATCAAAACTTAGTGCAATTATCAGAGTTCTCTCAATGTAATCCTATGGAGGAAAACAATGTTCAGCAAGCACAGTGTTAACAACGACTTACAAGATTTTCGCTGGATACAAAAAGGAGAAAGTGGACGCCTGTTGAAACTGAGAACCGAAGAGCACAACTGACTTGGCCTGCTTTTCTGCACCCGATGCTTGAGGAGCAACTGACCTGCCCTGCTGCTGCAGCCTACAAGAAACTGGGAGAGCTGCCAGTGCTTTGCAAATCGCCAGGAGGAACTCCCTTAGTTTGAGGAGCTGCTCCCCTGCATCCACAGGCACCCAAGAAAACTCAGAGGACTGGGACGACCAAAAACCTGATGCCAGACATCACCACTGCACCCTAGCCACCTAGCCTGAGTTGAAGTGGGCCAATGGTGTCAGTGTGGTCCCCAGGCTCTTCAGAATCAAATCACCCTGTGCTTGTCCGCTGTGGACATCAGCACAGCATCTGCAGAGAGTTTCTGCAGACACCCCCACTCCCGTAACCGTGAGTCATCAGGAGGCAAAACCCGATGCCCTGGGGCACCTCTGCACCAGTCTGCCCCAGATCCAGAAGAAGAGAACCAAGGGTGTCCCCATGTTTCCCCACCTCATTAGACCTGAGCCCACTTGTTGGCTTGGTCGGACTAGAACCCAGTCCACACCTGCAGAGAGTTTTTGCAAGCCCCCCTGTAACCACAAGAAACTCCAGTGCTGGACCTGATGCCAGTAGACACTCCTGCGCCCACGTCCTACAGCCCAAGAAGGAGTGGACCGTTGGTGTCACCATGCGCATGAGGACCTCAAGGGTTGAGCCTCCCAGTGGGTTCCCCTGGACTGTCCTTCCAGTCCATCCCTGGTGCAACTTTGTAACCAGACTGAGCCCCATCAATTTGAATGGGCCACCCTACGCCGTAACACACCTCTGCACCCGGACGCACCAGAGCTCCCTGAGGCGACCTGTTGGTGCGGCCTAGGACCCTGACCCACACTCACCTCAAGTCCAGAAAAGCAGTCCTGTAAGTCGTTGCTGAGTGCCCATATGCAGTACATGTTTTTCTCCAATGGGGTAACATTGGGCACCCGACGCTGAAAAGCACCTCTCCACCCGGATACCCCAATGTATCACCAAGTTGGTGCTGCTTTAAACCTTGCCCTGCACTTATCTTAACTCCAAAAGGATGGTCTTATAAGTTGTTGCTAAGTACCAATATGCAGTATATGTTTCCCCCACATGGGATAATATTACCACTCCAAAAACTGCACTGGTAACTTTTGAAAACTGTAAAACTTCATAACTCAAAAAGTGTTCACCTGATTCCAGTGATCTTGGTATCAACACTTACATAAAAGTATCAGATTTCTTTATTGATTGTATGTATAACTGCATGAGTGTGTGCCTCACATGCTTAGCACTACCCTCTGATATGCCTAACTGCTCGACCACACTACCCACAAAGAGAGCATTTGGGATGTCATTTGTGTCTGTGTGATAACTCTGGGGATTGCTTGGACTCTTTACACAGTCAACCTCATTTGGTCCACTATATGAAGAGCCAGCTTCTTACAGTGAAACATCAGTATCATAGTGTGAATATTCTGGACTCGCTGCTTGGGCGGATAAGCCAGATAATGCACTCTATCTAGAACGGTTCAGATGAAAGGGAGCATCTGAGAGGAAGTCAGTTGTGACTTCAGCACATTTTTAGTGAACCCCAGCGAATGCAGGAGGTCTGCCATAGTCTGGGGGTGGGAGACAGCCTGGAGCGAGCCCACCTTCAACAGCAGTTGTCGAGATAGGGGAAGACTGAAACCCCTGATGTGTGCAGATGAGCTACGACCTCTGCCATCACCTTGGTGAACACCCGAGGGGCGCTGGTAAGGCCAAATGGGTGCACAATGAACTGAAAGTACTTGTAGTCCACCGTGAATCGCAAGTAACATCTGTGGGCAGCCAGGATGGGAATGTGGAAGTAAGCGTCCGGCAAGTCCAATGCTACCATCCAGTCTCCTGGGTCCAGGTCAGATAGAACCTGAGCCAGAGTGAGCATTTTGGACTTCTCCTTCTTGAGGAAGAGACTGAGGGACCAGAGGTCTAGAACAGGGCAGAGGCCCTTGCCCTTTCTGGGCACCAGAAAGTAGCGGTAACAACAACAACAACCTACTTCTGGCACAGGGACCCTTTCTATGGCTCCTTTGGCCAAGGGAGCCTTAACCTCTTCATGGAGAAGTGCCAAGTGATCCTCCATCATCCGAACGTAGCATGGTGGCATGGATGGAGGGGTACGTTTGAAGGAAAGGGAGTAGCCATTTTGGACTATCTGCAAAACCCATGTCTGAAGTGATGGACTGCAAGCAGAGCAGGTGATTGAGGATCTTGCTTCCGACTGGGCCCTGGTGGGGAACTGTCGGACTAGGAAGGTTAGGAGGCAGCTGCAAAGGGGCGAGGCCACCCTGATCCATGAGGATGGTGGATCCCACGTCCTCAGCTACACAGATGCTAGGCAGCATGCACAGCCCAGTGGCTGGAGGGGAATGAACATGGTGGGACCTCCCTTCCGCAGCCATGAAAGGGACAAAAAGCAGGCTGACGTGGACGAGTGGTCACTGCCCTAGGACCTGGCTGTATCACGAGAATCCTTGAAATGCTCGAACGTGGAGTCTGCTTTCTCTCCAAAGAGACAGATGCCCTTAGAATCCTTGAAACGTTAGAACGTGGAGTCTGCTTTCTCTTCGAAGAGACAGATGACATTATAGGCATGTCCAGAAAACTGCCAGATGTTTTCAACCAGGTGTGGCCATCGTCAATGCATCCTCTCTGCCCAGTGAGTCTGCCATGTCCAGTCCACATGTGATTGTGAAGTTTGCTGCATCCCTCCCATCAGCAACAGCTTGAGAAAGTAGAGCCGAGGCCTCCTTCAGGACCTCTGGCAGCACTGGACTGCAATGCCAATCTGGCGGAAGAAAACATGTTTTTCCCAAGTTGGTCAAGCCTTTGGGATTCCCTATCCGGGGATGGGGAAGAGAAGGTGCCTTGGGACATAGAGGCTTGGATAACCAAGCTGTCAGGAGACGGGTGTTCTGTCCGGAATGCTGGGTCAGATGGGGTAGGGCAATAGTGGCAGGCAATAGCCCTCTTCACAGGAGCCCCTGTGCTGGATTTGGACCAGGCACCCAGCAGGACATCGGTAACGGCTTCATTAAAGGGCTACAGGGGTTCAGAGGATGAAGCCACAGGCTGAAGCACCTCTGTTAGGGAGTTAGACCTGGCTGCCACCAAAGGCAGCGCAAGGTCAGGACCTCCGCCGCTCTTCACACCACCATGGAATAAGATGCTCCCTCCTCCGTAGCTATGGTAGGGGAAGAAAGTATAAGCATGCCAGCGTCAAGGTGAAGTAACCATACGACTGGCTTCACCCAAGTCCGTATGCACAGTCAATAGGGCATCTGGTATACTAGAGGGTCCATTGACCCCTCCCATTCCTCACTGTACCCGAACCCATAACAATAAGGGTCAGGATCCAACACAGGGGGCAAGGACCCTGTGGAAGTTGGAATCAGCATCGTGGGATGCTGGTTCGGGTCAGCAATGAGGATATGGTTGACGCCACCTGGGGGCATGTGCGGAGTCGAGCATATCAACGTTGGGGAGGGTCAAAGTGGTATGACAGAGGCCGGCTTGGATCCAGGAATGGATCCATGGGTGCCCCCCAGAGCTGAGGCCACTGGCACAGATCCTAAGGGGGCCCATTCTAACCCTGCGGGGCCAGAGGGAACTTCAGCTGGGTCGGACTGCCCAAAAATGAGGTGCATGGCCTCATAAAACTCCGAGGCGGACAGGAGTCACTCTGGCTCCCAGAAACTCTGGGAGGCGCAGAGCCAACCCAGACACAGACTCCAAGGAAGGAGGCCTAGAACGACAGCACTCCTTTTTCCTTTGTCTCGTTGGCTGACAAACTGAATGAAATTGAAGAACGTTGGTTCTACTTCAATGACTTCTTGTGCCTCGACTTACCTGTCTGTCTGGAGAATGTGGAGTAGGATGACGATGGATGGGGGCCCTGTGGCCGTTCTCTGAACCTTCCTCTCAACTGAGAGCAACACGAAGCCAAGTGCCAAAGTGCAAGCAGCTTTAGGGACCACTCCCCCAAAGCTTTAGGACTCAAGGCCTGGCACTCTGAGCATGACTTCGGGTCGTGGTCATGCTCCAGACACCATAGGCACATGAGGTGCAGATTCATCACTGACATCGCCAGATGACAGGCTCTGCAGAGCTTAAACCCAGTCTTACGCGAAGACATCCTCTACATTGGCTGCAGGAAAGTAGCACCTTTCTGGCATAGTTACCCCCACTTTTTGCCTGGTGTCAGTGTGTTTAGACTGCAGTACACTGGGATCCTGCTAACCAGGGCCCCAGTGTCAGTGCTCTATCCCCTAAATTTAGTTGTAAGGTAACTTTTACACCATACAATTGGCATACTGGTGCACCAATCTAAGTCCCTACTATATGGTACTTAGGTACCCAGGGCATTAGTACTCCAGGGGTCCCCCATGGGGTGCAGCATGTATTGTGCCACCTATAAGGGGCCATGCAAACTGTGATTACAGGACTGCCATTGCAGCTTGTGTGAAATGGTGCGTGCACCTTTCCCCTATGATATTAGTTTTACCTTATATCACGGTCATTGAACTATAAGTAATCCTTAAGATAGGCCCTTCAGCCCAAGGCCAGGGTGCATGGTTCTCAGTATGAGGGTACCTCTACATGAGCAGAGGTGCCCCTACAAACCCCAGACTCCATTTGGTGGGCTTTGTAAGTGTGGGGAAGCCATTCGAAGGTATGTAGTGGACACTGGTCAACTCAAGATGTCCAACTAAATAGTGGTGTCACCCAACCTAGTCATGTTTGATATCAAACATGTTAGAATCAAGCAACTACCCCAATAATAGTGCTAGTTACATGATACCAAGAACTTGAAGTGTTCCCTAAGACATCCCCCATGTCTACCTGTTTAGCCTTGCAATGTCTGCATGATAGCCCGTGCTGCTGCAGACTCTGGAAACTGTTCTGCCCTCCTGCTGCTGAACCTACCTCCGGCAGGGGAAGGCAGAACAAAGGATTTCCTGTAGTGGAGCAGTGTTACCACCTCTCCTTTATAAATAGGTGTTTCTGCGCTGGGGTAGGGTTGCATCTGTGTGCCACCAGACTGCTTTGAAGGGCACATCTGGTGCCCTGCTTGCATAAATCAGTTTACTCCAATGCAGGAGCCCCATGCTCCCACTCTGGCGCAAAACCACACACAGGACAGGGGAGTGACCGCTCCCCTGACCAGCTCCTACCCTAGGGAAGTGCCCAGAGCTCGGTAATGTGGCACTTGATTCTGCCATCTTGGAAATAAGATGAGAAGAGGCCACTGGGAGCATATGGCTTGTCTGTTCAGCTGGGTGATGTCCCTGACCACACCTGATAGGTGGGTCACGGCAGTAAGTGTCTAACCCCCTTTTTGGGTTACTGAAGGGCTCACATGAGGGTGGGACCATAGATTCATCTGCAAGACTTCAGGAACCCTCTGCGAGTCTTCTCTGCAAAAACCTTTGCAACTTGGACACCGGATCCACTGATATTCATTGCTGGACAGACTTCTGCAACCCCGTGGCCTTGCATCCTCCAGAGTCACTGTGACTCTGCCTGCACATAGGAAAGCAAGAAGGAATCTCCCTTGCAGTGAAGGAGTCACTCCTCTGCATCGGCAGGCACTTCGACGACGACTGGCTTGTGAATCCTGCTGTATCACTGACTCTACAATGCTAAGCAACACAGGTTGTGGTTCTGTGGCTCTATAGAGATCTGACCTACCTTCCTTGCAACTGGTAAGTTTGTAGGCCCTCGCTGGAGCTGCTTGGCTGGAACCCCTGTGCACCGCGACTACTTGTCGTTGCCAAGGCTTGTTGGCATGTCAGCCCGAAGATCTCCTAGCTCCAGGAAGCCCTGGCCTCCAGCACTCTCCACCCCCAAGATCAATGTCCTCTTTGCAACTCCTGTGACATGGGCATCCCAGTTAGTTGTGCTGCATGGTGTCCCTGTGACTCTGTACCTGCTGCCAGAGGGTCCGGCTGGGGGCTACAATTCTTGATGGCTCTCCTGCTTGCTGAGGGCTGGCCCTGACCTACTTGCCAAAGTTGGGTTGCCTGGACCTTGCTGGTCCTCACAAATGTTGCAAACTCCGTGCAACACTTCTCTGCATTTGCTAAGGCTTATTGGTGGTCCCGCTGACCACGGACCCCCCTGCAATTTGACGGACGGCGTGGGACAGCTCATGGACGATGACTGGGATTCTCCTGCATTGTCTGGACTCCACAACTGCACTTCTCCATCCACTGTCCTTCAAAAAACACCACTGAGAAGGGTGGGTATCACCTCCTGCACCGCCTGGGCACCTCTGGTTGGTCTGGACTCGGCCTCCTATCTCCTTGGGTCCTCTTCCCCTGGAATCCATGCCTGGGTTTCACCAACCTGGTCCACCGGTCACAATAGCAGCTGGACAAACTAGATCCCCACTGACTTCAGCTGGAAGCCCAGACAAAACTTTACCCCTATGCACCTGGGTTCCCAGGTGTAGGTACTCCACTGTTCTGAGTATCCCTGGGTGGGGGCACTACCCAACCCTCCTATGTCCCAATGGGCTTCCTCGGGGTCCTCTGGGAAGGGTCCTAAAACACGAGAGCCCCAACCACAAATTCACAATGTTAGCCTATGGACACTGACCTGAGATTTCTACTCTGCACAAAGGTGCCAGGGGAGTCCTACCAAAACACCTTTGATGTTTTAGTACTTCCCTAGTCCTAAGGGTTCTTGGGTGGTAGTGTGGGTTGGAAGTGATTTTCCAATTCAATTTTTTTAGTGTCTGGTTTGCACCCGCCTCCTTCCCAGGGTCTCATGTTATTTCATGATTTTACTTACCTGTTGCTAAATATAGTTTCCTATGACCATATTGCCGGTTAGGAGATATACCAAAGTTAGTTCTAGAGTGTGTTATAATACATATTCCATATTTTTGGAACACAAGTTATTTCTTGTGTGTACTTCATTGACTGACCTGTGTGGTATTTACAACTGCTTTTCACCCTCCTGGATAAGCCTCAGCTGCTCTCCACAGCTTCCCCTATGGGAGCTCTGGTTATCTAGAGCTGCCTACACTATCACTAAGGATTGCCTAGACTCACTACAGGGTGCCTCACCTATAGGTGTACACCATATACTGAGACAGCCTCCTACAACAAAGCTAAAAAAACTTCAACAAAAAGTAGAAAAAGATCAAAAACCGACTAAGGTGTAGCTATTCTTAAGGTCAGCACTAGGCTGGGGCGGAAAGAAAACTGATATCAGCATGCCGGTGTGGTGCCTTTACAGGACCTGTGATGTCATATCCGGCACGCACCACACCAACGAAGTACGCGGAGTCGACTGACACCACCTAAAAGCGCGCAGAGGTACTGCTCAAGAAAAATGACTGAAACCAGACTAACATCTGGGGAAAATTCTAAGGTAATGAATCTGAACTAGATGTCTCTATTAGATAATATATAATAGCAAAGCGCAGGACAGGAAACTTTGTATCATCATGACATAGCGAGGGGATAGCCCTATGGTATTCATGCAAGACACCCAGCAGAGCAGGATTACTTCTTGTTATGAAGGAGGTCACATACAGATCAAATGAGGACCCCAAAAAACCCAACCACATGGCTTAACAAGCATTGGCAAAGCCAATAGATTTCGCCTATGCGAGAGCTTTTGGCAGTGTTTTATACATGATGTACACCAGTGTGGCTGCTGTGAAGCATGGCTAAAAGCTAGTGGAATAGAGTGGAGTGGGGAAGTTTGGGGGTGGAGTGGCTTACATTGACGTGGAGTGGGGTAGATTGGATTTGGGTAGATTGGGGTGGATTAGGACAGACTGGGGTGGAGTAAGGTACACTGGAGTGAAGTGGGGTTGACTGGAGAGAAGTGGAGAGGGGTGGCTGAAATGGAGTTGGTTGAGTGTTGTGGGGGTAAGTATTGTCGAGGGACGTAGTGTAGAGTGGAGAGGTGTAGAATGGAGGGACAAGTCCTAGAGTGGCGTAGAGTGGAGTGACCTGGAGAGTCAGACTGGGGTGGCTTGTTGTAAAATGCAGTGATGTTGAGTGGAGGGGTTGTGGAGTGGAGTGTGCATGATGTGGTAATTGTTGGAGGGTGGCCCTCTATACAGTGTACTAAACCAAGCACACTATGCAGAGGGTTCAGGCAACCACACGTTGGTTTCCAGAGGTAAAAATTTGATCACCTAATGCTCCAATTTTTAAGGTAGCTGGTCGAGCAGTTCGGCTAAACCAGGAGATGTGCTAAGTATTTGCTGTACTCACAAATCCAATCATGCACCACATACTCTCATTGAATAGCTCAAGACCAGAATTTATAAAAAAAAATACTTCAGACTTTTATATAAATTTTAAGACCAAGATCTTTAGAATAAGTTAAATACTTTTCGAGTTATGACTTTTTAATGTTTTGGTAAAGTTAGTCTTTCTGTGCGTAATTCCGCACCATTAGAATCAATAGGCAGTCATTTAAAAAAATGCATTAAAAATGGCACGATTGAGTTACCAGTCTCTTCTTTTGCAGGGTGGTTGCAGCAGTCGGTGGGCACTCTGTGCCAGCTGGAGAATCTCGGGCAGCTTCCGGTATCGGCGGGAGCATCGTTGGAGAGGTTCTTGGCACAGGCACAGGGCCACCTGTAGGGGCCATTTGGAAAAGGGGCTGGTTTGCAGATGTAAAGATGGTGCCATGGGGTCCCCTAGGGGCGGTGCATGCTCAGTGAGCCCACTCCTCCTACCCTTTGTCTGATTTCTCACCTTTGCTCCAGCCCAAAGCGGGGGTTTACAAACGGGGAAGCCCTCTGCTGCTAGGCCTGGTGGCTCGAGTTTCAGGGGCTGTAGCCCTTTGAAGCAAACTGCCAGGATGTTGCACATTCCTGAGGGAGGGGGAGTTAGGTCCTCCACCCAGGAAGGGCATTGTCTTACAAACCAGAGAGCCATGGCTCCTCCCCCCCCCCCAGGTTTTTATATTGGCCCTCTTGAGTGGCAGGCTGGATGGAACCAGTCAGCAACTATGCCAGTTAGGGTTACCTTCTGCAGGGGGCACCTGTAAGGTGGCCCCTGGGTACATTTATGGCTAAATCCAAAACTAGTACCGGACTGGATACATTTCTCGGAGTTGTTTGATACTAAACAACCCAGGGTGCAGAGTAGCCATCATGTGACTCGGAAACTTGTGTTTGACTAGTGCCCAGTACATGTATGTAAAATGGCTGCCCTGTTCACTCACTATGTCTTAGATTTGTCAAGGACACTGTGGGGGCATATTGCACTTGCAGCTATGCCCTCACACATAGTATGGTGCACCCTGCCTTAGGGCTGGAAGGCCTGCCAGGGGGGTGACTTACACATACTATATGCATTGTAGGGTGGACAGAGCACACAGAGGGTGTGCCATGTCGAGTTTGTCTTTTTAGGTTTGCCCCAGTACACTCAGCCTGCAATGGCAGTGCTGGTTGCATCTGGATGCATGACCCTTCGGGAGTGGCACAATCAGTGCTGCTGCCCTCAGGGGTCCACTCTTACTATCTCTTGTCCTGGGTACTGGGGTAGCCATTTACTAGGACCTTAGGGGGATAATCAAGAGTGTTTCTAATTGTGCCAAGCATCACAACAGATTTAGGGAAAGTGTTCTGGCCCAGGGAACCTGATTAGCGGGGGCCCTGGGCACTACCAACTTCTAGAACGCATCAACATCAGGCAAAAAGTGGGGGCTAACCATGCGAAAAGAGGCCTCCTCTCACACTATCCACCCCCCCCCCCCCCCCCAAATGGAAGAGGGTGAGACTACCCTTTCCCCAGTGAGTCTTCATCTTCCAAGTGGAAGAAACTGGAAAGGCCATCTGCATTGGCATAGGCAGTCCCAGGTATGTGTTCCACTTTAAAGTCCATCCCCTGTATGGAAATGGACCACCTAAGCAGTTTGGGGTTTTCAGCTTTTATTTGCTGTAGTCAGCTGAGAGGGCTGTGGTCAGTCTGAACAGTGAAGTGAGAACCAAACAAGTATGGCCTCAACTTTTTTCAGAGCCCAAATCACAGCAAAGGCTTCCCTTTCTATGGAACTCCATTTTTGTTCCCTAGGGAGTAGCTTCTTGCTAAAAACAAAAAACTAAACTAAACTAAAAACAAGCAACTGGCTGGTCATGTCCATCATTCCTTTGTGAGAGGACTGCTCCTATTCCCAACTCTGAAGCATCTGTCTGGGCTATGAATTCCCTTGAGTAGTCTGGTGCTTGTAGTACTGGAGCAGAGCACATTGCTTTCTTCAGAGTGTCAAAGGCCTCTTGACAACTCACTGTCCAGTGGATTTTTCTGGGCATCTTTCTGGAGGTACGTTCTGAGGGGGGCGCAACTATTGTGCCATAATCCTTCACAAACCTCCTATAATATCCAGTTAAGCCAACGAATGCCTTGACTTGTGTCTGGGTTGTGGGAACTTCCAAAGTCAGAATAGTCTGAATCTTGGGTTGTAGAGGTTGTACTTGGCCTCCACCAACTAGGTGGCCCAGGTACACAACTATTCCCTGCCCTATCTGGCACTTACTGGCCTTGAGTGAGGCCTGCCTTTTGCAGGGCCTCAAAAACCTTTCCAGGTGGATCAGGTGATCCTGCCAGGTGGAACTATAGACAGCTATGTCATCTAAGTAAGCTGCACTAAAGCATTCCAGCCCAGCAAGGACTTGGTTCACCAACCTCTGGAAGGTGGCAGGTGCATTTTTGAGGCCAAAGGACAGAACAGTGAACTGATAATGCCCACTAGGAGTAGAACATGCTGACCTCTCCTTTGCTCCTGGGGTCTGGACAATTTGCCAGTACCCTGATGTTAAATCAAAAGTATTCAGCTACTTGGCTGCCCCTAATCTGTCTATGAGCTCACCAGCTCTTGGAATTGGGTGTGCATCTGTTTGGGTTACTGAGTTGAGGCCCCTGTAGTCCACACAAAACCTCATTTCTTTCTTGTCACCCTTGGAGTGAGGTTTGGGGACTAACACTACTGGGCCGGCCCAGGGGCACTCTGATGTTTCAATGACACCCAAATCCATCATTTTCTTGACTTCAGCTTCTATGCTTTCTCTGACATGGTCAGACTGTCTGTACATTTTGGTTTTGACAGGTAGGCTGTCATCAGTGTCCACATCATGGGTACACCAGTTTGTCTTCCCAGGGGTCAGAGAAACAAGCCCAGGATCCTGGTTGAGCACTTACCTGCAAACAGTCTGCTATTGTCCTGAGAGGGTGTCTGACAAGATCACTCCATCCACAGAACCATCTTGGGGATTGCTGGAGAGGAGGAGACCAGGGAGAGGTTCACTTTCATCTTCCTGTCCCTCATCTGTGACCACAAGCATGGTCACATCAGCTCTGTCAAAGAAGGGTTTAGGGGGTTGACATGGATGATCCCTTTGGGGTTTTGGCAACTTCCCAGTTCCACTAGATAAGTGATTCCCACCCCCCCCCCATTTCTTTCAAGAATGGGATAGGGCACAGAACATTTGTCCTAGAGGGCCTCTGGAGCAACAGGCTCCAACACCCAAACCTTCTGCCCTGGTTGGAACTCCACCATAGCAACATTTTGGTCATACCAAAGCTTTTGAAGCTGTTGGCTGGCCTGAAGATTGTTGCTGGCTTTCTCCATGTACTCAGCCATCCTGGAACGTAGGCCAAGCACATAGTCCACAATGTCCTGTTTGGGCTCTTTGAGAGGTCTCTCCCACCCTTCCCTCACATGACTCACTGGTCCCTGTGGGAGGCTGGCCTGGCTTATAGTGGGTACCAACGGTACTTACACCTTGTGCCAGGTCCAGTTATCCCTTATTAGTAGAGAAGTAGTGTTCTAGCAGCTTAGGCTGTTAGAGGTAGCTATAGCAGAGCAGCCAAGGCTGAACAAGGAGACATGAAAAGCTCCTACTATACCACTTATATTATGTAGGTACTAGATCATAAGGAAGACAATACTTAGAGATACTAAAAATAAAGGTACTTTATTATAGTGACTATGTGCCAAAAATAACTCAGAGGATATACTCCCTTAGTCGGTAAGTAAAAAACACAAAATATACATAACAAACCAAATCAGGTAAGTAAGAGTCAGAAAGTAGTGCAAACACTGTAGAATACATTAGGATGCAATAGGCCTAGGGGCAACACAAACCATGTACTAAGAAAGTGGAATGCGAAGCATGAATGGACCCCTAGGCTAGTGTAGCATGTAGAGGGTCGCTGGGAGTGTTAGAAAACACTAAGTGTTTCCAAGATACCCCACCCCAAGACCCTGGAAAGTAGGAGTAAAATACTACCATTTCCCCTGAAACACACTAAAGCTGTGATAAAGGATTTTGCAAAGACCACAACTGACTGCAAAGCACTGAAGATGGATTCCTGGACCTGAGGACCTGCAAAGGAAGGGGACCAAGTCCAAGAGTCGCGAAAGTGTCTGGGGGTGGGGGTAGGAGTAGGAGCCCATTAAATCCCAGATAAAGGTGCAAAATGGCAGCCTCCGGATGGAAGAAGCTGAAGATTCTGTAACAATGAAAGGTGCTAGGAACTTCACCTTTGGCCAGAAGATGTCCCACGGAGTGCTGGAGGATGCAGAGTTGTTTCCTTGGCAAAATACCGCAAACAAGCCTTGCTACCTGCAAGAGTCGCGGATGAAGAAAACGGGTGCTGCCCGGGCCCAGGAAGGACCAGAATGTCGCTGTAGGAAAGTACCATCTTGCCTGGCATGTTACCCCCATATTTCACTGTATATATGTTGTTTTAGTTGTATGTGTCACTGGGACCCTGCCAGCCAGGGCCCCAGTGCTCATAAGTGTGCCCTGTATGTGTTACCTGTGTTATGACTGTCTCACTGAGGCTCTGCTATCCAGAACCTCAGTGGTTATGCTCTCTCATTTATTTCCAAATTGTCACTAACAGGCTAGTGACCAATTTCACCAATTTACATTGGCATACTGGAACACCCTTATAATTCCCTAGTATATGGTACTGAGGTACCCAGGGTATTGGGGTTCCAGGAGATCCCTATGGGCTGCAGCATTTCTTGTGCCACCCATAGGGAGATCTGACAATTCTTACACAGGCCTGCCAGTGCAGCCTGAGTGAAATAACGTCCACGTTATTTCACAGCCATTTACCACTGCACTTAAGTAACTTATAAGTCACCTATATGTCTAACCTTTACCTGGTAAAGGTTGGGTGCTAAGTTACTTAGTGTGTGGGCACCCTGGCACTAGCCAAGGTGCCCCCACATTGTTCAGGGCAAATCCCCCGGACTTTGTGAGTGCGGGGACACCATTACACACGTGCACTATACATATGTAACGACTTATGTGTAGCGTCACAATGGTAACTCCGAACATGGCCATGTAACATGTCTAAGATCATGGAATTGTCACCCCAATGCCATTCTGGCATTGGGGAGACAATTCCATGATCCCCCGAGTCTCTAGCACAGACCCGGGTACTGCCAAACTACCTTTCCCAGGGTTTCACTGCAGCTGCTGATGCTACCAACCCCTCAGACAGGTTTCTGCCCTCATGGGGTCCAGCCAGGCTTGGCCCAGGAAGGCAGTACAAAGGACTTCCTCAGAGAGAGGGTATTACACCCTCTCCCTTTGGAAAAAGGTATGAGGGCTGGGGAGGAGTAGCTTCCCCCAGCCTCTGGAAATGCTTTCATGGGCACAGATGGTGCCCATTTCTGCATAAGCCAGTCTACACCGGTTCAGGTATCCCCCAGCCCTGCTCTGGCGCGAAACTGGACAAAGGAAAGGGGAGTGACCACTCCCGTGACCTGCACCTCCCCTGGGAGGTGCCCAGAGCTCCTCCAGTGTGCTCCAGACCTCTGCCATCTTGGAAACAGAGGTGCTGCTGGCACACTGGACTGCTCTGAGTGGCCAGTGCCAGCAGGTGACGTCAGAGACTCCTTCTGATAGGCACTTACCTGTGTTGCTAGCCTATCCTCCTTCCTAGGTAGCCAAACCTCCTTTTCTGGCTATTTAGGGTCTCTGCTTTGGGGAATTCTTTAGATAACGAATGCAAGAGCTCATCAGAGTTCCTCTGCATCTCTCTCTTCACCTTCTGCCAAGGAATCGACCGCTGACTGCTCTGGAAGCCTGCAAAACTGCAACAAAGTAGCAAAGACGACTACTGCGACCTTGTAACGATGATCTGGCCGCCTTCTCGACTGTTTTCCTGGTGGTGCATGCTGTGGGGGTAGTCTGCCTCCTCTCTGCACTAGAAGCTCCGAAGAAATCTCTCGTGGCTCGACGGAATCTTCCCCCTGCAACCGCAGGCACGAAAGAACTGCATCACCGGTCCTCTGGATCCCCTCTCAGCACGACGAGTGTGGTCCCTGGAACTCAGCAACTCTGTCCAAGTGACTCCCACAGTCCAGTGACTCTTCAGTCCAAGTTTGGTGAAGGTAAGTCCTTGCCTCACCACGCTAGACTGCATTGCTGCGTACCGCGTGATTTGCAGCTGCTCCGGCTCCTGTGCACTCTTCCAGGATTTCCTTTGTGCACAGCCAAGCCTGGGTCCCCGACACACTAACCTGCATTGCACGACCTCCTGAGTTGTCCTCCGGCGTCGTGGGACCTTCCTTTGTGACTTCGGGTGAGCTCCGGTTCACTCTTCTTCGTAGTGCCTGTTCCGGCACTTCTGCGGGTGCTGCTTGCTTCTGAGTGGGCTCCTTGTCTTGCTGGGCGCCCCCTCTGTCTCCTCACGCAGTTGGCGACATCCAGGTCCCTCTTGGGCCCCAGCAGCATCCAAAAACCCTAACCGCGACCCTTGCAGCTAGAAAGGCTTGTTTGCGGTCTTTCTGCACGGAAACACCTCTGCAAGCTTCTTCACGACGTGGGACATCCATCCTCTAAAGGGGAAGTTTCCAGCCCTTGTCGTTCTTGCTTCTACCCTCCGGTGGCAGCTTCTTTGCACCCACAGCTGGCATTTCCTGGGCATCTGCCCACTTTCGACCTGAGTGTGACTCTTGGACTTGGTCCTCTTGTTCCACAGGTACTCTCGTCTGGAAATCCATCGTTGTTGCATTGCTGGTGTTGGTCTTCCTTGCAGAATTCCCCTATCACGACTTCTGTGCTCTTTGGGGAACTTGGGTGCACTTTGCACCCACTTTTCAGGGTCATGGGGAGGGCTATTTTTCTAACCCTCACTGTTTTCTTACAGTCCCAGCGACCCTCTACAAGCTCACATAGGTTTGGGGTCCATACGTGGTTCGCATTCCACTAGAGTATATGGTTTGTGTTGCCCCTATACCTATGTGCTCTCATTGCAACCTATTGTGACTATACATTGCTTGCACTGTTTTCTATTGATATTACTGCATAATTTTGGTATTGTGTACATATATCTTGTGTATATTTGCTATCCTCATACTGAGGGTACTCACTGAGATACTTTTGGCATATTGTCATAAAAATAAAGTACCTTTATTTTTAGTATATCTGTGTATTGTGTTTTCTTATGATATTGTGCATATGACACTGGTGGTACAGTAGGAGCTTCACACGTCTCCTAGTTCAGCCTAAGCTGCCCTGCTAAGCTACCTTTTCTATCAGCCTAAGCTGCTAGACACCCCTCTACACTAATAAGGGATACCTGGACCTGGTTCAGAGTGTAAGTACCCCTTGGTACCCACTACAAACCAGGCCAGCCTCCTACAGTCGCCACTTGGGAGAGGAGACAGAGACGGCCCTCAGCAACGTAGAGAGCCCACGCACAAGCAGGAAGCACCCGCAGAAGTCCTTGAACACGGGTTCAAGAAGTCTGAACATGGCAGTCGTCTCAACACTGCAAAAGTGGGTCCCACGACACCGAAGATTAACTCCGAGAGCTGAGCATCTCAGGACAGAGTAGTGGGGACCTAGGCTTGGCTGTGCATGCATGATTTTGTGGAAATGTGCACAGAAACCATTGTAGCTGCGGTTCACGCAGTGCACAGGATTACTGTCTGGAGAGGGGAGGCAAGGACTTACCTCCTCCAAATTAGGACAGATGGACCACTGGACAGTCTGGGTCACTTGGGTCCACCACCTGTGTTCCAGGGGCCACGCTCGTCAGGATGAGAGGGGTCCCAGAGTACCCGTGACGCTGAAGTTTGGTGCCTGCTGAAGCAGGGGGAAGATTCCGTCGACCCACGTGAGATTTCTTCGTGGCTTCCAGTGCAGGATGAAGGCAGGCAGACCCCAAAGCATGCACCACCAGGAAACAGTCGAGAAAGCCGGCAGAATTAGGCGCTACAATGTCGATGGTAGTCTTCATGCTACTTTGTTGCAGTTGTGCAGGCGTCCTGGAGCAGTCAGCAGTCGATCCTTGGCAGAAATCGAAGAGGGAGATGCAGAGGAACTCTGGTTAATTCTTGCAAGTTGTTATCTGAGGAAAAGCCCACTGGAGAGTCCCTAAATGGCCCTCAGAGGAGGATTGGCCACCTAGTGAGGTAAGCACCTATCAAGAGGGGTCTCTGACGTCACCTGCTGGCACTGGGCACTTGGAGGCCTCCAGAGTGCCCTCACACCTCTGGAAACAAGATGGCAGAGGTCTGGGACACACTGGAGGAGCTGTGGGCACCACCCCTGGGGTGGTGATGGACAGGGGAGTGGTAACTTTCCTTTGTCCAGTTTTGCGCCAGAGCAGGGACTGGGGGTTCCCTAAACCGGTGTAGACTGGCTTATGCAAGGAGGGCACCATCTGTGCCCTTCAAAGCATTTCCAGAGGCTTGGAAAGGCGACCCCTCCACAGCCTTTACAACCTATTTCCAAAGGGTGAGGGTGTACCACCCTCACTCAGAGGAAATTCTTTGTTCTGCCTTCCTGGGACTGGGTTCCCCAGACCCTGGGAGGGCAGAACCCGGTCTGTGTGGTGGCAGCAGCGGTAGCTGCAGATAAAACCCCAGAGAGCTGGTTTGGCAGTACCAGGGGTCCATAGTGGAGCCCCGGGGATGCATGGAATTGGCTCCCCAATACCAGATTTGGAATGGAGGGAAAAATTCCATGATCTTAGACATGTTACATGGCCATATTCGGAGTTACCATTGTGAAGCTACATATAGGTATTGACCTCTACGTAGTACACACGTGTAATGGTGTCCACGCACTCACAAAGTTTGGGGAAATGGCCCTGAACTATGTGGGGGCACCTTTGCTAGTGCAAGGGTGCCCTCACACTTAGTAACTTTGCATCTAACCTTCAGCAAGTGAAGGTTAGACATATAGGTGACATATAAGTTACTTAAGTGCAGTGAAAATGGCTGTGAAATAACGTGTGTATTATTTCACTCAGGCTGCAGTGGCAGTCCTGTGTTCAGGTTTGTCTGAGCTCCCTATGGGTGGCAAAAGAAATGTTGCAGCTTATGGGGATCCCGTGGAACCCCAATACCCTGGGAACCTAGGTATCATATATTAGGGAATTATAAGGGTGTTTCGGTGTGCAAATTTAAATTGGTAAAAGTGGTCACTAGCCTATAGTGACAAATCTAAAGGCACAAAGAGCATAAACACTGAGGTTCTGGTTAGCAGAGCCTCAGTGACACAGTTAGTCACTACAAAGGTATACACATTCAAGCCACAAACTATGAACACTGGGGTCCTGGCTAGCAGGATCCCAGTGAGACAGGCAAAAACAAACTGACATACATGTAAAAATGGGGGTATCATGCCAGGCAAGATGGTACTTTCCTACAGTCCCCTAACAGGATGCCCAAACAAAAGTTCAAAGAGTAAAAACCCTACTCCCTTTTGTTGCACTTCTCTGCAGGTAAACAACAGCAGAGAAGTAGGAGATCCCATCTCCTCCTGAGCTTTTCAGGGAGTCCCCCAATCATGCCTTTTATGGTCTGGTTGAACCTTTCTACCAGCCCATTGGTCTGTGGATTGTATAGAGTCGTGAATTTATAGGCCACTCCACATTCCTGCCACATGTTTCATATATGCAGACATGAAGTTTGACCCCCCGTCTGACACTACCTCCTTAGGGAGGCCCACCATGGTAAAGGCACCCAGGAAGGCTTTGGCCACGGCAGATGCAGTGGTGGTCCTAAGGGGAATAGCCTCAGGATACCTAGTAGCATGATCCACTACCCCTAAAATGTATCTATGTCCTGATGATGTGGGAGGGTCACGGGGGCCAACAATGTCAACCTCTACCCTCTCAAACAGAACCACAGGCAGTGGAATTGAAGGGACCTGTAAGTGTCCACCTGCTTTGCCACTGCCTTGTCAGGAGGGACAGGATTGGCAAAAGCCCTTCACTTTTTGGGACATACCTGGCCAGTGGAAGTGGTTAACCCACCTACTCTGTGTCTTGTTCTGCCCCATGTGCCCTGCTAGGGGGATGTCATGGGCTAAAGTGAGAAGGAAGCCTCTGAACTTCTGGGGCACTACCACCCTCCTGGTTGCACCAGGCTTGAGGTTTCTGGCCTCAGTGGCAGGAGCCCCTCCCCCCAGCAGATCTTGTGGGTACCACTGACATTTCCTAGCTCCTCCGGAGCAGCTTGCCGTCTCAGGCCTTCAAGAGTGGGACACACTCTTTGTTCCTGGCACAGATCTTTCCTAGGGGTCCACCTGGGCCCAAGAGCTCTGGGTGGTAAGGCCCAAGCTCAGTTCCCTCTAACGTGGGTGACTCCTTCTCCTGAGGGGAATGGTCCTGTCTTGTGATATGTTGTGAAGATGGTCCCCCAGTCTTTTTGCCTTTTCTCTTGGAAGGCTGGTCCACTATTTCAGGCCCCACCTCTGCTTTTTCTCTCTGAGGTTTACTCTGTGCCCTAGACTTGCCAGAAGCCCACTCAGGGATTCCAAGCATTGCTTCATGGGTATTTAGCTCTACCTCAGACCAGGGGGAATGCTCCAGATCATTACCAAGTAAGTAATCTACAGGAATGGATAAGGACACAACCACTTCTTTCTGCCCTGATACCCCTCTCCATTCAAAGTTTACCATAGCCATGGGGTGGAACATGGTCTCATTGTCAGCACTGGGGACAGGATAAGACCTTCCTACTAGGATCTGAGATGAGGGAAATAGGTGCTGAGACACCATAGCAATGCTAGCCCCTGTATCCCTTAAGGCATCTGTTTTCTCCCCATTAACACAGGGTGCTGCCTGAATTTATTCATATTACTTGGCCAGACAGCACATGATAAATCTACCCCACCCTCAGTTACTAATGTTGCCTCTGTGGGTACACTGGCCTGGTCAGACCACACCTCTGACCCCATCTGGATATTGGCAACTGCATGTACTGCAGGTTGACTAGAGGCATACTTTTTGTTTTTACAGCCAGAGTCTCCAGTTCTGTGCCCTTTTGTCTTACAGGCTTGGCACAAAGCCTTGCTGGGGTCAAAGTGTTTCCCTTTGGACTGTGAGTAGTTTCTGGGCCCATCCTCCTGTGAAGATTTTTGGGGGCCTTGAGAAGACTCTGTTGTTTTTACCCTGGCTCCCATCTTTCCCGGAAAGGGGGGCGATCTTTTTGGCTTCTTTCTTTTGGTCTCCCCCACCAGTGGTAGTTTTGGTAACCCTTGTTTTGACCCAATACTCTGCCATCCTCCCCAATTCTTGAGGGGAAAGTGGACCCAGGTCTACCAGATGCTGATGTAGTCTATCACTGGAACTCAACATATGCTCTTTCATAAATAAACTATACAGCCCATCATAATCTTGTACCTTGTTCCTAGCTAACCAACCACCCAGCATTTTTATTGAATAGTCCACAAAGTCAACCCAGGTTTGGCTCTGGGATTTCGGAGCCTCCCTGAACTTTATCCTGTACTCTTCAGTTGTAAATCCAAAGACCTCAATTAAGGTATCCTTCAAGAGTTCATAGGATTTAGAATCTGCCTCATTCAGTGTCAGGAGCCTATACCTGCACTTTCCTGAGAATAACTCCGACATCAGTGTGCTCCAGCGCTTCTTTTCAATTTCCCACCCAATACAGGCTCTTTCAAAAGCAGAAAAACATTTCACTATATCATCCCCTTCAGTGAATGGAGGGACAACTCCTTTTGGGAGTCTGATGTTAAAAGCTCTTTCTTTCAACACTTGTATGCTGCCACCAGAGGTGGGTGCCAAGCCCAACTCTTTTCTTTTATGTTCTATCTCCAAAAGTTGACTTTCTAAAGCCAGTCTTTTGGTCAGCCTGGCAAGCTACAGGTCTGTGTCTGTGGGTGCTATAGAGCTTGTGTGGGAAGAGGAGCTACCCTCATCTCCATTCACCACAGGATCTTCATCCACCTCAGATGTATCATCATCATCAACTGGGGGATGATCTATTTCATAATGGGCCACCAGAAACTTAAGTTTCTTTGCACAGAGTCCAGGGGTTCCCCAAGAGGCTTGACAGAGGCAATAATAGATAATACTAATGCTCTATTTGTGGTAGTGTGGTCGAGCAGTTAGGCTTATCAGATGGTAGTGTTACGCATTTGTTGAACACACACAGGCAATAAATGAGAACACACACTCAATGACCTAACTCCAGGCCAATAGGTGTTTTATATAGAAAAATATGATTTTCTCAATTTATTTTAGAACCACAAGATACAAATTGCAGGTAACTACATTAAATGTAAGGTAATTTGCATTGGTATAGATAGGACTTTGAATCAAAACAGTAATGTACACAGTTTAGCATAAAATGGCAATAAGCTATTTTAAAAGTGGACACAGTGCAAAATTCAACAGCTACTGGGGGAGGTAAGTACAGTTAGGTTAATGTGGTAAGTAAAACACTAACAAGTTCAGTCTCTGGGGCATAGGTAGCACACCGTTGGGGGTTCAAGTCAACCCTAAACACACAGCAACACAGGGCTGGTCAGGTGCAGAGGTCGAAGAGAAGCCCAAATAACATAGGTGCCCATAGATACAGGGGGTGTTCCGGTTCTAGTCTGCTGGCAGGTAAGAACCTGCGCCCTCTGGGAGCAGACCAGGGGGTTTAGTAGAGCACTGGGAGGGGGGGTCGCAAGTAGGTATACAAAGCACACCCTCAGCGGCACGGGGCGGCCGGGTGCAGTGGGCAGACAGGGCATCGGGTTTGTAATAGATTTCAATGGAGGGACCCGGGGGTCACTCAGACATTGCAGGCAGGGAACAGGGGGGCTTCTCGAGCCAGCCACTGACTGGGTAATGGTGAGGGCTGCCTGCTGGTCACTGCTGCACCGGTGGTCGGTTCTTCACGGACCTGGGAGCTGCGGGTGCCGTGCTTCTTCTAAGCATCGGGTTTCTTCGTCCCAGGCAGTCACGGTCAGGGGGGTCCTCAGGATTCCGTCTCAGGCGTTGTCGTGGGGGTGCAGAGAGGTTAGCACAGGGTGGACACATCGTCAGTCGCCTGGGAATCCTCTATGGGTCATTGGTTTCTATGGACACGGGCCAGGGGCATCGGGTGTAGAGTGGTGGGGACTCGCGCTTCTGGAGTGAAGTGAGAGTCCTTTAAAGATGGTTTCTTCTTGCTTGGTTGGACAGGTCCGGTGACCATGGGAGTTTCTTGCTCCTTTGTACTTGCAGGGCAATCCTCTGAGTCGGCAGAGGTTGCTAGGCCCGCAGGATGCGCAGCTGGTGCAGGTTCTTTGAAGTTGGAGACGGGCCGGTAGGGCTGGGGCCAAAATAGTTGTCGTCTTCCTTCTTCTCTGCAGGGTTTTCAGGTCGGCAGTTCTTCTTCTTTGTATGTCATCAGGAATCCGATTTCCTGGGTTCAGGGTTGCTCCTAAATAATAAATTCAGGGGTGTTTTAGGGCTGGAGGGCAGTAGCCAATGGCTACTGTCCCCGAGGGTAGCTACACCCTCCTTGTGCCTCCTCCCTTTGGGAAGGGGGGGGGGGTGCACATCCCTATTTTTATTGGGCTAAATCCTCCAAAGCAAGATGGAGGATTTTCTAAGGAGGGGGTCACTTCAGCTCTTGTCACCTTAGGGGTGGACCTGGCTGAGGGGGTGACTCCTCCTTGTTTTTCTCATTATCTCCCCGGACTTGCCACCAAAACTGGGGGTTGTGTCCGGGAGGCGGCCATCTCCTCTAGCTGGAGTGCCCTGGGGCGGTGTAACACCAGGCTTCAGCCTTTGAGGCTCACTGCCAAGTGTTACAGTTCCTGTAGGGGGAGGTGTGAAGCACCTCCACCCAGGAGAGGCTTTGTTCCTGGTCACAGAGTGCACAAAGGCACTCACCCCATGTGGCCAGAAAC
The DNA here is from genome assembly GCF_031143425.1 of Pleurodeles waltl. Classification (NCBI taxonomy): domain Eukaryota; kingdom Metazoa; phylum Chordata; class Amphibia; order Caudata; family Salamandridae; genus Pleurodeles; species Pleurodeles waltl. Next base: position 685,612,573 of record NC_090447.1, read on the forward strand.
TGGTCTGGAAGTGGCAGGCTGGCAGAGACCGGTCAGCCTAGCACTAGCAGTTGGGCTGGCATGCAGGAGGAATCTCTAAGATGTCCTCTGTGTGCATTTCTCAATAAATCCCACACTGGCATCAGTGTGGACTTATTGTGCTGAGAAGTCTGATACCAAATTTCCCAGCATTCAGTGTAGCCATTATGGAACTGTGGAGTTCGTTTTTGACAAACTCCCAGACCATCTACTCTATATGGCTACCCAGCACCATTAATAATTGGCTTAGACACTATAGGGGCATAGTGCTCATGCAGCTATGCCCTCACCTGTGGTATAGTGCACCCTGCCTTAGGGCTGTAAGGTCTGCTAGAGGGGTGACTTACCTATGCCACAGGCAGTGGGTTGTGGGCATGGCACTCTGAGGGGAGTGCCATGTCGACTTAGTCTTTTTCTCCCCATCAGCACACTCAAGCTGTGAGGCAGTGTGCATGTGCTGAGTGAGGGGCCCCAGGGTGGCATAATACATGCTGCAGCCCTTAGAGACCTTCCCTGGCCACAGGGCCCTTGGTACCAGGGGTACCTTTTACAAGGGACTTATCTGTGTGCCAGGGCTGTGCCAATAGTGGAGACAAAGGTACAGTCTTAGGGAAAGAACACTGGTGCGGGGGCCTGGTTAGCAGGGTCCCAGCACGCTTTCAATCAAAGCTGGCATCAACAAAAGGCAAAAGGTTATGGGGTAACCATGCCAACAGTGGCATTTTCCTACATATAGTTTGCAGAGTTTCCTAAAATGGTCATAGCTGTATGCCTCATAAGGTTCCAGGTTGTGCTCCCGGTTTCTGGACTCTGAATCAGACATTTTTATCTTACTAAAGTTGGGACCTTTTTGGAATTTAGAACTCCCCTTTTTGGATAACCAACTAAAGCAAAGACTTTTAAGAACATTTTCGAAGTTGTAGGGACCCAACAATTACTTTTAAAAATGTGTAAAAAATGTTAGTCTATTAGAAAAATCAAAAACACTTACCTAAAAGACAATTTGGAGAGTTATTCGTGTGTTAACACAATTGTAAAAGTGGTATCAGCAAACACAAAGTCTTTATCCTACCGCTGATACACTAAATGCTGGTGGATGGCCCTCTATGCAGTGTACTAAATCAAGCACACTATGCAGAGGGTTCAGACAACCACCTGTTAGTTTCCAGAGGTAAAAATTAGACCACCTAATGCTCCAATTTTTAAGGTAGCTGGTCGAGCATTTAGGCTAGTCCAGGAGATGTGCTAAGTATTTGCTGTACTCACAAATCCAATCATGCACCACACACAATCAATGAATAACAAGACCAGAATTTATTTATTTTTAAAAATACTTCAGACTTTTTAATACAAATATTAACACCAAGATCTTTAGAATACATTAAGTACTTTTCAAGTCATGACTTTTTAAACTTTTGGCAAAGTTAGTCTATCTGTGCGTAATTACGCATCATTGGAATCAATAGGCAGTCACTTTCAAAAATGCATTAAAAATCGCACGGTTGAGTTACCAGTCTCTTCTTTTGCAGGGTGGCCGCAGCAGTCGGTGGGCACAGGGTGCCAGCTGGAGAGTCTCGGGCAGCTCCCAGTTCCGGCGGGAGCAGCGATGGAGAGGTTCTTGGCACATGGCCACCTGGAGGGGCCGCTTTGAAAAGGGGCTGGTTTGCAGATGTAAAGATGGTGCCTTGGGGGTCCCTTGGGCTGTTGAGGTCACAAGGGGGTGGGGACACGTGGCACACAGCAGATCCTGCGATGCAAGGCCCAGGGCGGCCAGGTGCAGGGCATTTTGGAGGTCTTGGATGCTGTGCGCAACGGAGTTCACCGGAGCTGGTGAGGAGTCTCTTTGCAGGCGGCTTAAAGGACAACGGGGACACTCTGGTCGGAGGTCTGGGGTGTTCCTGAAGTCTCTCGACTGGGGCTTCCTCTTAATTCTTTTTCAGCTCTGGTGAGCTGGTATTCTGCTGGTCCGATGTCAGCTGACCAGTACCCAGGGTATTGCTGTATGTTGGCCACTAGAGGGCGCAGTGCCACCAAACCTGGCACAGATGTGGGTCACTTCCAGGGGGTCGTCGTATCTGGCTGTGACTTCCGGTCATGGAGATATCGGCGATTCAGTGAAGTGACCTTCACAGGTTTCTTGGTCCTTTGCAGGTTTCTTGAGTGGTGTCTCCTATTAGGAGGGAGATTTAGGCTATTTGTGAAGCCTGGAGGTCCTCTGGGGCTTTTGAGGTCGGTCCAGTGGTCAGCTCCTCCTCAGTGGTGATTTTTGGGACTCTGGTGCAGCAAGCAGGGGTCTTAGAGCCTCTTCTGGTGCAGCAGGTCCTCGGTTCTTGCCCTGACCGGTTCTTTAGTACTGTCTTCTGTCTTCCAGTTCAATCTATTTTCCTGGTCTAGGGGAGCCCACTAAATACTGAATTTAGTGGGCATTTTAGGGGGAACCTGGTAGTGTCCAATAGGACACTTACCTTTGGATGGCTACAACCACTACAGTGACCACTTCCTGTGGGGAAGGGTCACTTCCCTAAATCTGATTGGCTATTTCCATTCTAAGATGGAGAAAAATGAGATAGAGGGTCCACTTTGCATACAAGCCCTTAGGGGTGGTGCATGCTCAGTGAGGCCACTTCTCTTACCCTATGTCTTGTTTCCCCCCTTTACTCCCACCCAGAGTGGGGGTTTGCAAAGAGGGAAGCCCTCTGCTGCTAGCAGCAGGCCAGGGAGCTTGAGTGTCTGAATCTCACCGCCAGGGTGTTGCACATTCCTGAGGGAGGGGGAGTTAGCTCCTCCACCCAGGAAAGGCATTGTCTTACAAACCAGAGAGCCATGTCTCTCCCTCAGGTTTGTATATTGGCCATCTAGAGTGGCAGGCTAGATGGAACCAGTCAGCAACTATGCCAGTTAGGGTTACCTTTTGCAGGGGGCACCTCTAAGGTGGCCACTGGGTACATTTAGGGCTAAATCCAACACTGTAACTAGTTTGGATTTATTATTCCGAGTTTTTTGATACCAAACAACCCAGGGTGCAGAGTAGCCATCATGTCACTGGAAAACTCGTGTTTGACCAGTGCCCAGTACATGTATGTAAAATGGCTGCTCTGTTCACTCACTGTGTCTTAGGTTTGTCAAGGACACCGTGGGGGCATATTGTTCATGCAGCTATGCCCTCACACATAGTATGGTGTACCCTGCCTTAGGGTTGGAAGGCCTTTCAGAGGGGTGACTTACCCATAATGTATGCAGTGTAGGGTGGAAAGGGCACACAGAGGGTGTGCCACGTCAAGTTTGTCTTTTTAGGTTTGCCCCAGTACACACAGCCTGCAAAGGCAGTGCTGGGTGCATCTGGGTTCAGGACCTTTTGGGGTGGCACAATCAGTGATGCTGCCCTCAGTGGTCTACTCTTATTATCTCTTGCCCTGGGTACTGAGGTACCCACTTACTAGGAACTTAGGGGGATAATCAAGAGTGTATCCAATTGTGCCAAGCATCACAAAAGATTTAGGGAAAGAGCTCTGGCCCAGAGAACCTGAATAGCAGGGGCCCAGGGCACTACCAACTTCTAGAACACCTCAATATCAGGCAAAAAGTGGGGGCTAACCATGCAAAATGAGGCCTCTTCTCACAGTAATGCACTGCCATTACAGACAACACCTTCTCAACTGAAATGACCATTACATTCGCACAGACAATGTTTTACTGCGCGCAAACAATAAGGTAGGGAAATGTCATCACCTTGTGTATTGAGGTATTGTGTTTAAGTGTTTACAGCACACTTCAGAATTACAACAAAAAAAAGCCTGCTTTATTTGTACTTCCCCAATTCGGATATATTCTGAATTATAAGCACAGTCCATTTACAGACATTTCAATTTTGTTGTGTGCTAGAAAAAAAGCCTTTTCTTGCAAAGCAAGATTGTCACATAAATTCTCTCTCTTTGAAGTTGGAGAAAGAAAAGTACACACCAAGCCCACTTGACAACAGAGCTTTACATTTGACCTCTGTCTTTGAATGCACAGCAAATTGACAACATAAGAACAGGATTTAAAGCCTTGTTTACAGAAAGTGAGTTTATGGAAGAATACAGTAAATGTGGTATGGGCCACCAGAGGGACGAATTCAAACTGTACAGTCTAAAGTAAATAAATCCAACAACTGTGAGTTACAAAGCTAATGGTAAGCAATGGGTGGAATGCATATCCAGGGAAGCTTCCAAAATGACCACACAAAGTCGTTAGCTGCGCTGCTTAGTAGGCTTCAACCTAAAAAAAAAAAAAGAAACTGGGCATGTTGGGGAAACCCACCAGACACAACATGACAAGCAATCACGTCCCCAACACACTGCAGATATTAAAAGTTACCAGAGATTGGTGAGTTGGATGTTACCATGTAAAAATGAAGGCTGTGTATAATACTGGGATTGTGAACGCTCAACACCAACTTTAGGCCAGGGGTCAAGGATAACCTATCTTTTAAATAAATTACTAAACATATGAACTCTGAACGTAAAGCAAAATAAAGTCCCTTCACAGGGGTCATTCGGCATGCACATAGCTGTTTTAATAGATGTTACATTTTACAGTGCATTTTAAGGAAACACACGTACTACAAACTACCTAAGCATGGCACGTGAACGGGATCACAGTTTCGAACGTTATCTACTGAACTGCAGAGTGGAATGTTTAAGGATAAACACGCACTTTCTTTAAATTGTGTAGAAAAATCTTTATTGAATGGATGAAGTACAAAAGAAGAACACACTTTGTTATGGTTTTCTTAAAAAGTATTTTCATAAATCCTGTTCGTTTTAAGCAGACTTGGCAAAGCAGCGAGTCATCAAAAATATGGGAGACACTCATAAAAATAGAAATAGTTACTAATTTAAATATGTTACACTATAAAGCGTTAAAAAGCTTAATCTGCAGGGCTGAGAACTCAAACAGTACTGACTGCACTACTGCTGCTGCATATCGAGGGACATAAAACAACTGTCATTTGACTGTAAAAAATACAATCCCAAAATGCGCACATTGTAACAATTTCACTTTTACATAGCATTCGCCGGAGATCTAACACTATATCGCTGAACGACATCGACAGCTCAAAAAGGTCACCCATTTTCCTTTTTCCTTTTTATTAAGGCAGTTAATCTAGGGCATGCATGATATATAACACGGTTTACCTAAAACTGCCACAAAGTTTCTATTAATCTGAACTGCAAGAAAATACGGAAAGCGAGCTTATTTGTCGCCCTGTCCTACTGGTGACAACTCATTTAAAAACATTTTTTAACTCACAATGAAGGCCATTAAAGAAATTAACATCTCCATTTACTGGAAAAGGGAAGCCATGTTCGTTTTGTTGGGGCAAAAAAAGGCACTTCTGTTATATATTTAAAAGTCGGGAAGAGCACAAGTCAATCGCGCATGCGATGACAAACAGGGCGGAGGAAAAAACACTAGAGCCTGAATGCAGGCTTCATAGCGCGATTTATGCAGGTCCTCAAAATGAAAAATGCAATTAAGATGCGTGAGAAGAAATGGGGTGTAGTATTTCATATTTACATACTCCTATGTAACTTACAATGGAAAGAAAGTCAAGCAAGTCACCGCGATACATTGCTACAATAAGATTGATAGGCCTATGAAGTCTAAGTTGATTCGCAGCGCCCTTAGTAACTGAGGGCGCCTCCCTAAAATGAATAAACCGGTCTGGGTTGACTTTCAAGTAAGTTCTTATCACTTTAAATTATTTAATTTAGCAGAAAGCCGGTGCAGTTCTTAGCGGTCTCCAAAGAACATAACTTGTATTTAGATAATTATTGTATTATTTGGGAAACAATACCAACATGAAACTAAATCACATAAACGAAATATTTAACTATAGCAATTATTTTTCTTTTCAAAATGAATACCTAAAATACTCGCATTTGGCCCGGGTGACACACTAATACATCAAGCTAGAGTGTGTTTGTATTGTGCTTTGTAAAAGCAGCACGGCCACGCCCCTGAACCCGCCAGCTGTGGGGGGCATCCTTCACCATCCATGATGCATGGCCCATCTCAATGCACCGTGCTGAGGCTCTGAAACAGCTTGCTGAGGTTCACCTCGGAGTAGCCACTGACAGCAAGACACCTGTCCACAGTGCTCTTCAACTTCCTGTACACGCTGGCTGACCCATCCTGGTCTATGTTAGCTTTCACGGGACCTGTGAGAAAAGTCAGAGGGATTAGAAGACTAATAGAAGAAGAGAAAGTACACATCCCGGACACAAACTTTTAACAAGTGTTCGGAGTTATTGATCAAAGTTCTTAAAACAGCTTAAAACACGTTTGCAGCGTAGGATTTTGGTAGCTAGAAGTTTTTTTTGTTTTTTTTAAAGGAATTAGCGTTTTGAACATATACCGATGCGCATCAGGTGACAAATGCGAATCATGTATGAGCTAGGGATACCAGATAACGAAATGTCTCCGTGACGCCTGGTCTCTTCAATCTTGGACTTTAGCTTAAAGCGCAAGTAAGATACTTACCTTCGGTAATGCCATTTCTGGTTGTAACTATTTAAACACAGATTCTTCACTTTGTGAATTTTTACAGTTGTAAGACTTGATCCAGAAATATTTGTAGCAAATTCCTTCGTGTATCAACAGGTGGCAAAGTGTGGCTCTGCTTCAAGTCTGTCTTGTACCAGACAGGACATTGGGGCCACTATTTGTGCACCATCTTCACACGCTGACACTAAGCCTTTACAATCAGTTTATGGCAGTGTTCAGACATTAGATTGGATTCTTATTATGGACTTTAGGAGGCATACCACAGAAAGGGGAGGATGGTGGGCAAGTGAGGAAACTATGGTTGTAAAGTCTCTACCAGGAAAGGCATTACAGAAGGTAAGCAAATGGTCCTATCCAGGCAGTAATGCTTCATGAACGTGTGGAGGGACGCCCACATAACAACCTAGCAACTGACCATGACACTGTGCACCAGCACAGTGGTAGCAACCTTTGTTCTGGTGGAATGAAAGCACACATGTTCTGGGGGCTGCTTCTTGCCTAGCCCAACGCAGATCTTCATGCAAGTAAATCAATCTCGAGACGGTCCTCTTTGGCACCAGTTTGCCTTTTTTAGCCCCTGAGTAGCTAATAAAAAGTTGGTCTGCCTCTCAGTAATCTCTGGTTCGGTCTACATAGAAGTTAGGTGATCCTTTAGGGTCAAGGCAATTAAGGTGTTCTTTCTCCTTGGAGGAGTGAGGTGGTGTATAGAAAGCCAGAAAGGTGCTGGATTGCCATATGTAGAAGGCAATGACTAACATGTCACTTTTGTCTGTATTACTAATTTGTAAGGGAACAAAGATGTAGATGTGGATCCACTAACAATGTGTGGGGTTTGCTTGCTCACCTGGGCACTGTTACGGAAATGAGGTATGCTGTCTTGATGGTAAGTAGACAAAGAGAGCAACTGTGTATGGTTTCGAAGGGAGTGCACATCAACTAGGTGAGTACCAAATTAAGGTCCCGCTGCAGCATGACAAATGTAGTTGGCGGGAACATATGGACCAACAACTTCAAAAAATACATATTACAACAAGTGACTTAAAGAGAGATGGCTTATCAGGTAAATATAAAAAAGAATATTCTATACTCCGATTGGGAGTAAAAGCCTGAAACCGCACTGTGTCCAGAACAGCGCCGATGGATGGGAGCATCTGCGAGGGAGTCAGGTATGACTTTGGCGCATTGATAGTGAACCCCAACTAGTGGAAGAGATCCACCGTGGTCTGAAGGTGGGAGAAGCCCACCTTTAACAGCCAATCATTGAGATAGGGAAAGACTGGCACCCCTGATCTTTGCAGATGAGGTATAACCACCGCCATCACCTTGGTGAACAGCCAAGGGGCGCTGCTAAGACCAAAAGGGAGCATGGCGAATTGAAAGTGCTCCTGACTCAGGGAACTGCAGTTAACACCTGTGGGCAGGCAAGATGGAAATGTGGTAGTATACGTCTTGCAAGTCCAACGCTACCAACCAGTTTCCCAGGTCGAGGGAAGACGGAACTTGAACGAGTGTGAGCATTATGAGGTTCTCCTTTTTCAGGAAGAAATTGGGAGTACACAGGTCTAGGATAGGAGGAAGGCCTCCATCATTTTTGGGCACCAGAAAATTGTGGGAATAACCACAACCACCTACGTCTGGCAGCGGCACCCTTTCTATGGCTCCCTTGCCCAAGAGAGCTGCCACTTTCTGGCAGACTGAGAAGAGATAGTCCTCCAGCAGCCTATTGCAAGTGGGTGGCATTGGTAGAGGGGAAGTCATGAAGGAGAAAGACTAGTCTCTTCAGATAATCTGAAGAACCTATCGGTCTGATTTTAACGACCTCCAGTGGTGTAGACGATAGCATATGCTGCCTCCCACTGGTTGCACACGATGGCTGGAGGGCAAACTAAAGAGGTTAGGAAGCTTCGGCTAACAGGGAGTGGTGGATGCGCCTGAACTCTGGCTGCCCGACCAACCTGTTCTGGGGGTACTATGTCCTCGGCCACGCAGAGGCTGGGGAGCTAGCATGCTGTGGTGGCTGAGAGGGTAAAGACGTGGCTGGAAGAGCCTTCGGTGACCACAGAAGGTGGATTGGGGTTGGTAGGGAGCCATAGAAAGGCCCAAAGACCGGGCTGTAGCCCAGCTATCATTGAAGCGCTCCAGCACTGAGTCCATTCAGTCTCCGAAGAGGCAGGAGCCATCAAAAGGCATATGCTTGGACATCCACTGAAAAGCCATTTGTAGTTTTATAAGGCCATCAATGACGAAACCACTCTGCCTACTTAATCCGTAGCGTCCAGCTCCCAACGGATTGTGACCTTCGCTGCATCGCTCCTGTATCGCTTAGCCTGGGAGAGTATGGCCAGGGCCTCTATCGGGACAATAGGCAGCATCTGAGCAACCGAATCCCAAAGTGCAAGGGAGCAACAGGCCAAAAGGCATGCACTGTTCACGGACCGCAGTGCTAGGCTGGTGGAAGAAAACATTTTCTTGCCTAAGGTGTCCAACCTCTTGGATTCCCTAGCCGGTGGGTGGTAGAGAATGCACCAGAATTTAAACAGGAAATGGAGGGTTCGACCAGCAAGCTCTCCAGGCTAGGGTTGAGAAAACTGGGGTCCCCATGAGCAAGGGAATGGCGGCAGGCAACTGTCCTGTTAAAAGGAGCCCCTGTGCAGGGCTTAAACCAGGCCCTTTTCAGGACAACTGTGAGGGTGTCACTAAATGTGATAAGCAGGGGAGCTGGGTGCTGGTTGCAGTAGCCCCCCACCCGCCTCACTTTTTGACTGGTGTTTAGATGCAACGTCAAATGAAGTGCACTGTGTGCCTGCTAACCAGGTCTGAAGTGCCAGTGTTCGTTCCCTGAAACAAGACACCTGGTCACTTGAACCTAAAGTGACCTGGCCGTCCAGCCCCCTATAAAACCCTAGTAAATTGCATCCCTGGTGTACAAGTTACTGATCTTCGGTAACAATATATCTGGTAGAGACATATTCTAGTTGCAGGTTCCTTACCTTAGAATTTCTCCCAGGCGTCAGACTGGATCCCAAGATTTTCCTTCGAGCAGTACCCTATGCATCATTAGGTAGTGTCAGACGACTCTGCGGGCATCGTGGTCATCTTGATGACGTAGCAGTCCCAGCGCACTGACGTCAGTTTATTTCACAACTTTCCACACTAGTAGCGGGGAGCCATGAAGAACACTGGGAATGATGTTCCAAAACAACGGCCCTTTGAAGGGAACTTCCTGTCCCTAGAAATCAGTTTGCAGTGCAGGCAGGATGGGCGGGTCAGTAAGGAATCTGCAACTAGAATATGTCTCTACCAGATTTATTGCTACCAAAGTTAAGTAACTTGTACATCTGATAGAGACTTCTAATTGCTGATTCCTTACCTTAGAATAGATACCTGACCAGTGGTGGGTTGCGAACTAAGATCACACCAAAAAGTCCTGCAGGACCGAACGGCCAAAGTAGACGTCTGTGCGGACCTGACTATCCAGGCAGTAATGCTTGGTGAACGTATGAAAAGATGCCCACATTGCCACCTGGCAGATATCCAGGACTGGAACTCAGCGTGCTAATGCTGTTGCAGCAGCAGTTGCTATGGAAGAATGAGCATGCAAACCCTCAAGAGATTGCTTTTTTGCCAAATCGTAGCACATTTTGATGCAGAGGACTACCCATCGAGAGATGGTCCTCTTCTGCACCGCCCTTCCTTTCTTCGCACCCACATAACACACAAAGAGGTGATCATCCACCCAGAAATCTGTGGTGCAATTGAGGTAGAAAGCCAACGCTCTTTTGGATCCAGGCGGTAGAGTCACTCCTCCTCATGAGAGGGATGTAGGGGTGCGCAAAAAAGTAAAAGAAATAGGCAAGGTGATTGATTGGCCTATGTGGAAAGGTGTTACTGCTTTGGGAAGGAAGAAAGCCCAGGTACGAAGCACCACCTTCTCAGGATATACTGCCAGGAATGGTGGCTTCGAAGAGAGAGCCTGGAGCTCACTGACTCTGCGAGCAGAGGTGATGGCAATCAAGAAGGCAATTTTAAGGGTCAAGAGACAGAGGATAGTTGTGAAGCGGCTCGAAAGGAGTACACATGAGGTATGTGGGGGCCAAGTTCAAATCCCACTGAGGGATTGTAGGAGGCTGGCCTGCTTTGTAGTGGGTATCTTGGGGACCTTACATCAGGACCAGTTATCCCTTATTAGTGAAATGTAGTAGTGTTCTAGCAGCTTAGGCTGATAAAGGTAGCTATATCACAGCAGCTTAGGCTGAACTGGGAGACATGCAAAGCTCACGCAATACCACTTATAGTTACACAGTACTTATACACAAGCAAAGACAATAATCAGTGTTACCAAAAATAAAGGTAGTTTATTTGGGTGACACAAGGCCAAAAAATATCTTAGAGGCAATACTCCTTCTGGATGTAAGTATTATACACAATATATACACTAGACACCAAAATAAGGTAAGTAATTAGACAAAGGATAGTGCAAACAATAGGAAATGCTAAAGAATGCTAAGGAATGCAATTGGAGAAAATAGGTCTAGGGGCAACACAAACCATATACTAAGAAAGTGGAATGTGAACCACAAATGGACCCCTAGGCTAGTGTAGTGTGTAGAGGATCGCTGGGAGTGCAAGAAAACACTAAGGGTGTCCAAGATACCCCACCCCAAGACCCTGGAAAGTAGGAGTAAAGTACTACTATTCCTCCCCTAGACAAGTGTATTGTGTGCAGAATCGCTGGAGAGTAAGAATACAGCAAAGGCAAAAAAATTAGCCCACCCCAGTGCAGAGAAAAGCAGAAGTAAAAGTACTGCAAGTTTCCTTAGGACACACTACAAGTCGTGATTAGTTATTGCAAGAACCATGCAAGACTGCAAACAACAAATGGTGGATTCCTGGACCTGAACACCTGCAAAGGAAGGAGGCCATGTCCAGAAGTCGAAAGAAGTTCCAGGAAGGACAGGAGCCCCTGCCAGCCCAGAGGAGGGTGCAAAAGAAGTGTTGGGTTGGACGAACACTGCAGAAATGCACCCAAGAAAGATGTTAGCGGGTTCCTGCATGATGCACTGGATGACCCACGGAGAGAAGTTGGATGCAGGCGAGTTTTGGCACTGGATTCCTCCAACAAGCATTGGATCTGGCAAAGTCGCCTTTTGCGTCAAGTTGGTGCTATCTGGACCCAGGAGGGACCTGGGGACCTCAACTCTGTGTGAGGAGGAAGAGGGGGCTCTCAGCACTTTAGAGCGTCCTCAGAACACCAGACAGCACCCACAGGAGTCCCAGGACACGGGGACAAAGGAGGTGCAAAATGTGGTTGGTGCAGCACTACAAAGGAAGGTCCCATGCCGCTGGAGAACAACTCAGAGTTGAGCGTCGCAGGATAGAGTGCTTGGGACCTGGGCCAGGCTGTGCACAAAGGAATTTTGCAAATAGTGCACAGAGGCCTCAGGAGGTGAAGACGACGCGGTGCACAGGGGTACTGTCATTCTCAGGGAAGGCAAGGTCTTACCTCTTCCAAATTGGGACAGCAGGACCTCAGGACAGTCTGTGTCGATGGGGTTCACCCTCTGTGTTCCAAGGAGCACACTTGTCACCAGGAGAGGGGTCCAAGAGAACCAGTCATCGATTTAGAAGGTGCCTGCTTCAGCAGGGGAGTGACTCTGTCACTCCACGGGAGATTTCTGCGGTTCTTCTGGTGCAGGGATGAAAACAGGGAGTCCTCAAAGCGTGCACACCGTAGAAACTGTTGCAGTTGCTGGTGGGAGCTGAAGTTGCAAAGGAAAAGTAGCCCTTCTGGATACTTTGTTGCTGTTACATTGGTTCCTGGAGCAGTCTGCGGTTGATCCGAGGTCAGAGGATGAAGTAGTAGTTGAAGAGGATTCCTGCTGGAAACTTGCAAATAGAATCTGTAGAGAACCCACAGGAGAGACCCAAATAGCCCTGAGAGGGGGAATGGCTACCTTATCAGGTACAGACCTATCAGGAGGGGTCTCTGACATCACCTGCTGGCACTGGCCACTCAGAGGCCTCCAGAGTGTCCCCACACCTTAGAAAGCAAGATGGCTGAAGTCTGGGACACACTGGAGGAGCTCTGGGTACCACCCCTAGGGTGGTGATGGACAGGGGAGTGGTCACTCCCCTTTCCTTTGTCCAGTTTCACACCAGAACAGAGACAAGGGGTCCCTGAACCGGTGTAGACTGGCTTATGCAAGGGGGGCACCATCTGTGTCCTTCAAAGCATTTCCAGAGGCTGGGGGAGGCTACCCCTCCCCAGCCTGTAACACCTATTTCCAAAGGGAGAGGGTGTAACACCCTGCTCCCAAAGGAAATGCTTTGTTCTGCCTTCCTGGGACTGAGCTGCTCAGACCCCAGGAGAGCAGAACCCTGTCTGTGAGGTGACAGCAGCTGTAGCTGCAAGCCTCAGAGAGCTGGTTTGGCAGTACTGGGGGTCCACGGTGGAGCCCTCATAATGCATGGAATTGGTTCCCCAATACCAGATTTGGAATGTAGGGACAATTCCATGATCTTAGACACCTTACATGGCCATATTCAGGGTTACCATTGTGAAGCTACATATAGGTATTAACCTATATGTAGTGCACGCAGGTAATGGCGTCCCCGCACTCACAAAGTTCTGGGAATTGGCCCTGAACTATGTGGGGGCACCTTTGCTAGTGCAAGGGTGCCCTCAAACTTCTTAACTTTGCACCTAGCCTTCATTAAATGAAGGTTAGACTTATAGGTGACTTATACGTTACTTAAGAGCAGTGAAAATGGCTGTGAAATAAGGTGTGCACTATTTCACGCAGGCTGCAGTGGCAGTCCTGTGAAAGGGGTTGTCTGAGCTCCTCATGGGTGGCAAAAGAAATGCTGCAGCCCATAAGGATCTCCTGGAACCCCAATGCCCTGGGTACCTAGGTACCATGTGTTAGGGACTTATAAGGGGGGGTCCAGTGTGCCAATTGAAATTGGTAAATGAAGTCACTAGCCTATAGTGACAAATTTAAAAGCAGAGGGAGCATAAGCACTGAGGTTCTGTTTAGCAGAGCCTCAGTGACACAGTTAAGCACTATACAGATACACACATGAGAACATAAACTGGGAGCAGGATCACAAGTGAGACAGGCAAAAACATACTGACATACAGGCAAAAATGGGGGTAACATGCCAAGAAAGATGGTACTTTCCTACAGGCATTAGAAGGGGATAGGAGGAAACGTGTGTGAGTCCCTTGAGAAACTTCCCAACAATGGGAGATTTGAACAGAGAAGGTTGGTCTGGTAGCCTTAAAAAGGCATAGATGGCAGACAAATAGCCCTTGAGGGTGCCCAGAACAGAGCCCTGCTGGGCAAGAGAGAAAAAAGAGGAGAACCTCTGAGAGAGGTGCAGAGAGGGGATCAACAGACTTGTTGATACACCATGCCACAAAATTCTTCCAACAACAGGCATATACCGTTTTGGTGGAGAGACGCCTGGCTTCCAAGATAACATCACAGACTTCGGGCAGAAGGTCAAAAGCCATCAACTGCCGCCGCTCAATCTCTACGCAAGGAGGCGGAGACTGGACAGGTTTGGGTGCATGGCCGTCCCACTGCTGCTGTGACAGAAGATCCTCCCGAAGGCACGGCAGTCTGATCGAAGGATTGATGGCCATGATGGCCATGCTCCATAGCTCGGGATACCAGACTCTTCTTGCCCAGTCTGGAGTCACCAGGATTACTTGGGCCCGGTCATGCCTGATCTTCTTCAGAACTCTGGATGGAAGTGGTTTTGGCGGGATGGCATACAAGAGACCTGAGCTCCACTCGTTTAGAAAAGCATTGCAAAGCGAGTTCCAACTTGGAAAATCCAAATCGCAAAACAGCTGACATTGAGTCTTCTCTGCAGAAGCAAACAGACCTAACCAAGGCTCTTCCCACTGCTGAAAGAGATCTTACATCACCTTTGGATGGAGATGGCATTCGCAATCTACTATGCATCGACGGCTGGGTTAATCTGCTCTGATGTTCAGAAAGCCCGCCAGATGTTGAACCACCAGTGAAATGCCCTGGCATTTCAGCCATATCCAGAGGCGAGGAGCCTCTTGACAAAGGATCCACAACCCCACTCCACCCTGCTTGTTGCTGTACCACATGGCAGTGGTGTTGTCGAGAAACAGCTGCACCACTTTCCCTCTGAGAAAGGGAAGGAATGCTTTCAATGCAAGTCTGATCACCTGGAGCTCCAAAAGGTTGATGTGGAGCCCGGACTCCGCCAGAGGCCTCTGATCTCCACCTCTCCCATATGGCCACCCCATCCCAGAAGTGACGCATCTGTCACTACTGTGAGATCTGGTTGGGGAAGGGAGAAGGATCTGCCGTTGACCCAATCTTGATCCGACAACCACCACTGCAGGTATTTCTCAGTTCCCTCTGAGATCTGGACCATGTATGAGAGATTCCCCTGATGCTGTGCGCCCACTGGAACTTCAGGTCCCACTCCAGAACCCACAAATGCCATCTGGCATGTTGGACCAGCAGGATGCAGGAGGCCATGAAGCCCAGCAGCCTCAGTCATTGTAACTGAAATGCAGGATAGAGGCTGAAAAATCAGGCTCATAACCTGAGCATCCTAGACTCAATTTTCGCGAGGATAAGCCAGAAACTGCACTGTGTCCAGAACAGCTCTGATGAAAGGAAGCGTCTTAGAGGGAGTCAGGTGTGACTTGGGCACATTTATAGTGAACTCTAGCGAATGCAGGAGGTTCTCTGTAGTCTAGAGGTGGGAGACAACTTTCTGGGGCGTGTCCACCTTCAAAAGCCAGTCGTGAAGGTAGGGGAAGACTGAAACCCCTAAACTGCGCAGATGAGCTGCAATCACTACCATTGCTTTCATGAATACTCGAAGGGAGCTGGTAAGGCAAAAAGGGAGCATGGTGAACTGAAAGTGCTTGGGAATTACCACAAATCGCAAGTAACATCTGTAGGCCAGCAAGACGGGAAAGTGAAAATAGGCTTCCTGCAAGTCCAACGCTACCATCCAGTCTCCAGGGTACAAGGCAGAAAGGACCTGAGCTAGGGTTAGCAATTTGAACTTCTCCTTCTTGAGGAAGAAATCGAGGGACTGGAGGTCTAGGATAGGGCAAAGGCCCTTGTCCTTTTTGGGCACCAGAAAGTAGTGGGAATAACAAACACAACCTATTTCTGATGCAGGGACCCTCTCTTTGGCTCCCTCAGACAAGAGATCCGTGACCTCCTCGCGGGGAAGTGCCAAATGATCCTTTGATAGATGATCGTATGATGGTGGCATGCCCAGAGGAGGCGTCTTGAAGCAGAGGGAGTAGCCCCTTTGGACAATTTGTAGCACCCACCTGTCCGTTTTAATGGATTCCCAGTGGGACAGGTGATGGCGGATCCTGCTGCCAACTGGTTCCGGATGTTCCGACAAACTAGGAAGGCTTGGAGGCAGAGGAAGGGGCAGGGGTGGACTAGGTGGACCGCTGGCTCCCTGATCCAGAGCTTGTGGGATCTTGCGTCCGCATAGAGGCTGTAGAGCATGCGGGGTCGGTAGCTGGGTGGAAAGGAACATGGTTGGGTGCCCCTTAGCCGTAGCAACGAAAGGAGCGAAAAGCGGACTGTGCGGGGCGAGCAGCAGCCACAAGGCCAAGGGACCGAGCCGTAGCCTAGAAATCCTGAGTCTGTTTTTTTTTTTTGAAGAGATGGGTGCCATCAAAGGGGATGTCCATCAAGGACTGCTGGAGATCCACTGAAAAGCCAGATGTCCTCCACCAGGCCTCAAGGCCACAGTCGATGCAACTGATCTGCCCAGGGAGTCAGTAGTATCCAGTCCACAATGAATCATGAACTTTGCTGCATCTCTCCCATCCGTAACGGCTTGGGAGAGAACAGTCCGGGCCTCCTCCGTAACTCAAGGCAGCACTTGCGCGACCATATCACAGACCGTATCGGCCCAAAAGGCATGCGGTATTCACAGACTCAGCGCTAGACTGGAGAAAGAAAACATTTTCTTCCCCAAGTTATCAAGACTTTTTGATTCCCTGTCCCGGGGAGTGGTAGGGAATGCGCCAAAGGATGACGAAGCCTGATGGCAAGGCTCTCAGGCGTAGGGTCAGGAATTTTGGGTCAGTTGGCGCAGGCCAATGGCGGCGGGCAAGCATCCTATTCACAAACACCCCTGTGCTGGGTTTGGACCCAGTACCTAGAAGGACGTCTGTAAGGGGTTCTTTGAAGGGAAGGAGGGGTTCTGAATTGGAGGCCCCAGGAGGAAGCACTTCAGGCAAGTGGTTAGTCCTGAGCTCCACAGAAGGAAGCTCAAGGTCCAAAACCTCAGCAGCCCTTCTCACCACCATAGAGTATGACGTTCCCTCCTCTGTAGCCACAGTATGGGGAGAAAGCATGTCAGCGTCAGGGGGAGGTGTCTAAGCCCGCTGGTGTCCTCCAAATCCTGAACCCAGTCCATGTCGGGGTCAAGTTGGTATTCTAAAGAGTCCAGCGACCCCTCTATACCATCTCCCTATCCATGGCAATAGGGGTCAGGATCCACCCTGGGCCCAGGAGAGCCCATGGAAAATGGAATATGCATAGAGTGACGCCTTTCAGGCTCGTCAAGGATCAGTAAAGGATCAACGTCTATTGTGGGCCCTAACTAATTTTGGGAGCGCTGACATCTGTCTCAATGCCGGGAAAGGTCGCGTTGGCATAACCAGCGCAGAGACGGATCCAGAGGTACACTCTGGAGTCGGGCTGAAGCAGACGACTTGAACCCCGAGGGGACCCTCACCGACTCATCTGGGCCCAAAGGCGCTGAGGGTTGGTAGGTCTGCCCAAAGATGAGGCGCTGACACTCTTCCCGCGTCACGTCATCTGAGCGACGGGACGAAGAATGTTTGGCCTTCTTCTCTTGTGACCCGAACGTCCTTGGATAAGGAGGAGTGGTGATGACTCAGCGACCGGTCTCCTGACCTTCCTCTCGAACGAGACCGGGAGCGACGTGGAGTCGAGTGTCGGGCCGCCATGAGCTTCAGGATCTGCTCCCTCAAAAACCTTCAGGTTCATGGCCGACATTCTGAGCACGACTTCGGGTTGTGGTTGCTTTCCAGACACCAGAGGCGAACGAGGTGCAAATCTGTCACCAACATCATTCGATGATCGCAGGCCTTGAATCCGGTCTTTTGTGACATCCCTCGATGCATTCAAAACTCATTAAAAAAAAAAAAAAAAAAATGTTGCATTTATTAACAAAATGACTAGAAGTAGTTCTTCTCCGGATCTGCACACGGTGACTGGTGCGGAAGGAAAAGAACTTACGTCAGCGTGCCAGCGTGGCATTTATATACGACCGTGATGTCATCACAGTGACTGCAATGCCCGTGGAGTCGACCAACGACATCTAATGGCACGCAGTGGTACTGCTCGCAGAAAAATCTCCAAATCCAGTCTGACTCCTGGGGGAAATTCTAAGGTAAGGAATTTGCAACTAGAAGTATCTATCAGATACCTCGGGCATGGGTACTGAAGAGGGTCCCTCAGAGCTGCAGCACAACTGTGGACCCAGCACCAACCTTATGCAGACTGCCATTGTAGGTTGCATGACAAGGTGCTTCCAAAATTTAAAACATGACATGGCACACAGCCTGTGAGCCATGACTGCTAAACACTGCATGCAATATATGCAAGTCACTCCTCTAGCAGGCATTACAGCCCTAAGGCACGGTGCATTATATTACATGTGAGGGCATATCTGCATGAGCAGGTATGCCCCTGCTATGTCTGTCGATTCTCAGACATAGCAAGTGTACAGGGAATCCATTTGAAATACATGAGCTGGACACTGGTCACTACGAGTTCCCCAGCTACATACCAGCTTCGCTGAACCCTGTGATGGTTGGTATCAAACCAGAATAATAAACCCTCACTGACCTCAGTGATGGCTTTATAAAATAATATAGACCTTAGAGGTGTCCCCTGAAAACCTACTCAGCTACTAGTGTGTTTATTGACTGGTCAAAACCAGTGCAACCACCCTAGACCGGCTTCAGGCCCACTGAGGTGAGAGCCAGTGCTCTCGAAAGCCTAGAACAAAGGTCTGCTCTGGGCAGAGGTGATAGCACCTCGTCCAGCGCAGGATGGACATTCCAGGGCAGGGAGCTTCAAAGGCCTTGCCGCCTTTGTAATGCGACCTAGGCCTCTCCAGATGGCAGAGATGATCATCTCCCCTGTCCTGACCCCACTTTTTACAGCAGGACATGTGGGAAACTTAGTTAAATTAGGAGGAGTGCCCACTTCATGCCAGTCCCATCCCTAAGGTGGACGAGCTGAAGTGGATACAACTTTTGAAATTCCTCCATCTTGTTTGGAAAGAATTAGGGCACCTGGGTTCCCAGCGTAAGTGGTCGTAAGTGGGTTGTGTAGGAGGCTGGCCTGGCTTATAGTGGGCACCTGAAGGTACTTTGACCTTGTGCCAGGTCCAGTTATCCCTTATTCGTAGATTAGTAGTGTTCTAGTAGCTTAGGCTGATAGAGGTAGCTATAGCAGAGCAGCTTAGGCTGAACTAGGAGACATGCAAAGCTCTTACTATACCACTTATATCATATATTTACTATATCATAAGAAACACAACACTCAGGGTTACTAAAAATAAAGGTACTTAATTTTAGTGACAATGTGCCCAAAAATATCTCAGAGGATATATTCCCTTAGGAGGTAATTAAAATACACAAAATATACACACAAACCAAAATCAGGTAAGTAAAACAGTCAGGAAGTAGTGAAAACACTGTAGAATACAATAGGATGCAATAGGCCTACGGGCAACAGAAACCATATACCCTGAAAGTGGAATGTGAACCATGAATGGACCCCTAGGCTAGGGTAGTGTGTAGAGGGCCGCTAGGAGTGTAAGAAAACACTAAGGGTTTCCAAGATACCCCACCCCAAGACCCTGAAAAGTAGGAGTAAAGTGATACCACTTCCCCAGAAACACACTAAACTCGTGATAGAGGATTCTAAAAATACCACAACAGACTGAAGAGCACTGAAGAGGGATTCCTGGACCTGACGACCTGCAAAGGAAGGGGACCAAGTCCAAGAGTCGTGAAAGTGTCCAGGGGGGGCAGGAGCCCACTAAACCCCGGATGAAGGTGCAAAATGGCTGCCTCCGGATGGAAGAAGCTGAAGATTCTGCAACAACGAAAGGTGCTAGGAACTTCTCCTTAGTGCAGAAAATGTCCCACGGAGTGCTAGAGGACCCAGCATTGTTTCCTTGGAGAAAGACTGCTAACAAGCCTTGCTAGCTACAAAGGTCGTGGTTGAAGAAAAAGGGTGCTGCCAGGATCCAGGAAGGACCAGGATGTCGCCACTTGGGAGAGGAGACAGAGTGGGCACTCAGCAACACAGAGAACCCACGCACAAGAATGCAGCACCGCAGAAGTACTTGAAAATGGATGCAAGAAAACTGAGCATGGTGGTCGCCTCAACACTACAAAAATGGGTCCCACGAATCCGGCGGTCAACTAAGCGAATTGAGCAATGCAACATGGAGTGCTGGGGACCTGGGCTAGGCTGTGCATGAAGGATTCCTTGCAAAAGTGCACAGAAGCCCTAGCAGCTGCAGTTCACGCGGAGCACAGGATTACTGTCTGGAGAGGGGAGGCAAGGAAAACCTCCTCCAAATTTGGACAGTTGGACCACTGGACAGTCTGGGTCAATTGGGTCCACCACCTGTGTTCCAGGGGCCACGCTCGTCAGGAGAGGGGTCCCAGAGTACCGGTGATGCTGAAGTTTGGTGCCTGCTGAAGCAGGGGGAAGATCCCAAAGACCCACAGGAGATTTCTTCGTGGCTTCCAGTGCAGGATGAAGGCAGGCAGCCCCCAAAGCATGCACCACCAGGAAACAGTCGAGAAAGCTGGCAGGATTAGGTGCTACAATGTCACTGGTAGTCTTCTTGCTACTTTGTTGCAGTTTTGCAGGCGTCCTGGAGCAGTCAGCGGTCAAACCTTGGCAGAAGTCGAAGAGAGAAGTGCAGAGGAACTCTGGTGAATTCTTGCAATTCGTTATCTGAGGAAAAGCCCATAGGAGAGACCCTAAATAGCCCTCAGAGGGGGATTGGCCACCTAGTCAGTTAAGCACCTATCAGGAGGGGTCTCTGACGTCTCCTGCTGGCACTGGCCATTCAGAGGCCTCCATTGTGCCCTCACACCTCTGGATTCAAGATGGCAGAGGTCTGGGACACACTGGCGGAGCTCTGGGCACCAGCCCTGGGGTGGTGATGGACAGGGGAGTGGTCAATGCCCTTTCCTTTGTCCAGTTTTGCGCCAGAGCAGGGACTGGGGGTTCCCTGAACCGGTGTAGACTGGCTTATGCAAGGAGGGCACCATCTGTGCCCTTCAAAGCATTTCCAGAGGCGGGGAGGCTAGACCAGACCCAAGGAGGGCAGAACCCTGTGGGTTGGCAGCAGGGGGAGCTGCAGAGAAAACCCCAGAGAACTGGTTTGGCAGTACCCGCGGTCCATAGTGGAGCGCCAGGGATGCATGGGATTGGCACCCCAATACCAGATTTGGCATGGGGGGGGGGGGGGGGCAATTCCATTATCTTAGACATGTTACATGGCCATATTCGGAGTTACCATTTTGAAGTTACATATAGGTATTGACCTATATGTAGTGCACGTGTGTAATGGTGTCCCCGCACTCACAAGGTCCGGGGAAATAGCCCTGAACTATGTGGGTGCACCTTGGCCAGGGTGCCCTCACACTAAGTAACTTTGCACCTAACCTTCACTGAGTGAAGGATGACATAGGTGACTTATAAGGTACTTAAGTGCAGTGTAAAATGGCTGTGAAATAACTTGTGTGTTATTTCACTCAGGCTGCGGTGGCAGTCCTGTTTAAGATTTGTCTGAGCTCCCTATGGGTGGCAAAAGAAATGCTGCAGCCCATAGGGATCGCCTGGAACCCCAATGCCCTGGGTACCTAGGTAACATATACTAGGGACTTATAAGGGTGTGTATGCTCTGTCTTCACTCTGCAACAGAAGGACCGAAAAAATCTCTCATGGGGTGACGGAGTCACTCCCCTGCTCCAGCAGGTACCTTCTAAGACGACGACCGATATCCTTGGACTCCTCTCACAGCGACAAGCGTGCTCCTAAGGACCCAGGGGTTGGACCCCGACGACAGACTGTCCTGAGGTCCTGCTGATGCAATTTGGAGGAGGTAAGACCTTGCCGTCCCTGAGAGCGACAGGACCTCTGTGCACCGCGTCGTCTTCACCTCCTGAGGCCTCTGTGCACTATTTGCAAAATTCCTTTGTGCACAGCCTGGCCCAGGTCCCAAGCACTCTATCCTGCGACGCTCAACTCTGAGTTGTTCTCCAGCGGCATGGGACCTTCCTTTGTAGTGCTGCACCAACCACATTTTGCACCTCCTTTGTCCCCGTGTCCTGGGACTCCTGTGGGTGCTGTCTGGTGTTCTGAGGACGCTCTAAAGTGCTGAGAGCCCCCTCTTCCTCCTCACACAGAGTTGAGGTCCCCAGGTCCCTCCTGGGTCCAGATAGCACCAACTTGACGCAAAAGGCGACTTTGCCAGATCCAATGCTTGTTGGAGGAATCCAGTGCCAAAACTCGCCTGCATCCAACTTCTCTCCGTGGGTCATCCAGTGCATCATGCAGGAACCCGCTAACATCTTTCTTGGGTGCATTTCTGCAGTGTTCGTCCAACCCAACACTTCTTTTGCACCCTCCTCTGGGCTGGCAGGGGCTCCTGTCCTTCCTGGAACTTCTTTCGACTTCTGGACATGGCCTCCTTCCTTTGCAGGTGTTCAGGTCCAGGAATCCACCATTTGTTGTTTGCAGTCTTGCATGGTTCTTGCAATAACTAATCACGACTTGTAGTGTGTCCTAAGGAAACTTGCAGTACTTTTACTTCTGCTTTTCTCTGCACTGGGGTGGGCTAATTTTTTTGCCTTTGCTGTATTCTTACTCTCCAGCGATTCTGCACACAATACACTTGTCTAGGGGAGGAATAGTAGTACTTTACTCCTACTTTCCAGGGTCTTGGGGTGGGGTATCTTGGACACCCTTAGTGTTTTCTTGCACTCCCAGCGATCCTCTACACACTACACTAGCCTAGGGGTCCATTTGTGGTTCACATTCCACTTTCTTAGTATATGGTTTGTGTTGCCCCTAGACCTATTTTCTCCAATTGCATTCCTTAGCATTCTTTAGCATTTCCTATTGTTTGCACTATCCTTTGTCTAATTACTTACCTTATTTTGGTGTCTAGTGTATATATTGTGTATAATACTTACATCCAGAAGGAGTATTGCCTCTAAGATATTTTTTGGCCTTGTGTCACCCAAATAAACTACCTTTATTTTTGGTAACACTGATTATTGTCTTTGCTTGTGTATAAGTACTGTGTAACTATAAGTGGTATTGCGTGAGCTTTGCATGTCTCCCAGTTCAGCCTAAGCTGCTGTGATATAGCTACCTTTATCAGCCTAAGCTGCTAGAACACTACTACATTTCACTAATAAGGGATAACTGGTCCTGATGTAAGGTCCCCAAGATACCCACTACAAAGCAGGCCAGCCTCCTACAATCCCTCAGTGGGATTTGAACTTGGCCCCCACATACCTCATGTGTACTCCTTTCGAGCCGCTTCACAACTATCCTCTGTCTCTTGACCCTTAAAATTGCCTTCTTGATTGCCATCACCTCTGCTCGCAGAGTCAGTGAGCTCCAGGCTCTCTCTTCGAAGCCACCATTCCTGGCAGTATATCCTGAGAAGGTGGTGCTTCGTACCTGGGCTTTCTTCCTTCCCAAAGCAGTAACACCTTTCCACATAGGCCAATCAATCACCTTGCCTATTTCTTTTACTTTTTTGCGCACCCCTACATCCCTCTCATGAGGAGGAGTGACTCTACCGCCTGCAACTCCTGCAAACGCATCTTCCACCACGCAACTACCACGACCACAAGCCCACGCGCCATCAACCACCTCAAGTGCATCCTGGTCAACGCTCGTTCTGTCCACAAGCACGACGTTGAACTCTGGGACCTCCTGGACTCCACCGGACGTCGCCTTCATCACGGAGACCTGGATGAACGCCTCCTCTGCTCCAGACATCGCCACCGCCATCCCCGAAGGCTACAAGATCTCCAGAAAAGACCGCACCAACCAAGTAGGAGGAGGTATCGCCATTGTCTTCAAAGACTCCATCAGCGTCACCACCTCCACCGAAGACACCCCTCTCGCCGCTGAACACCTGCATTTTCAGATTCGCACCGACCCAGGACCACCCTGAGAGGATCCCTCGTCTACCGTCCTCCCGGACCGCGCGCCCCTTTCAGCGACGCCATCGCCGACTTCATCTCCCCGCACGCCCTCGCCTCGCCGGACTACATCCTCCTAGGCGTCCTCAACTTCCATCTGGAACAAAACAACGACCCCAACACCACCACCCTGCTCGACAACCTCGCCAACCTCGGCCTCAAGCAACTGGTGAACATCGCCGGACACACGCTTGACCCCATCTTTTCCGCCAGCAAACACGTCTTCTTCAGCCACACCTCCACTCTACACTGGACCGACCACAGCTGTGTACATTTCACATTCCGACGCGAGACCTGCCACCTCCGCACTCAACCCATCCCTCGTCGACAGTGGAACAAAATCCCCGAAGAGCAACCCTTCTCCACACTCGCCGCCAACCAACCCACCCTCACCACCGACCCCAACGACGCAGCCCTCAGCCTCAAGAACTGGATCTCCAGCTGCGCAGACAACCTTGCTCCCCTCAAACGCACGCATCGACAGGCCAACACCAAAAAACCTCTCTGGTTCTCTGACACCCTCAAAGAATCGAAGAAAACTTGTCGCGCCCTCGAGAAGGCCTGGCGCAAGGACCACACCGCTGACAACATGACCGCCTTCAAGAACGCTACCCGCGAACACCACCACCTGATCCGCGCTGCCAAAAGGAACTTTTTTACCGACAGACTGGACAAAAACAGCCACAACAGCAGAGAACTTTTTAGCATCGTCAAGGAGTTCTCCAACCCCAACGCCAACGCCGTCACGCCCTCACAAGATCTGTGCAACTCCCTCGCCATCTTCTTCTTATCGCAAGATCAGCGACCTCCACAACAGCTTCGGACACCAGACCCAACCAAGCATCACCGAACCCACACCTCTGACCATCACCCTCAACGACTGGACCCACATCAACACCGAAGAAACCAAAACCACCATGAACTCTATCCACTCCGGCGCTCCATCGGACCCCTGCCCTCACTTCATCTTCAATAAAGCTGACGACATCATCGCCCCGCACCTCCAGGCCGTCATCAACTCCTCTTTTTCTTCTGCTACCTTCCCCGAATGCTGGAAACACGCCAAAGTCAACGCACTACTAAAGAAACCTACGGCTGACCCGAGCGACCTGAAAAACTTCCACCCCATCTCGCTCCTCCCCTTCCCCGCCAAGGTAATAGAGAAGGCCGTCAACAAACAGCTGACCACCTTCCTGGAAGACAACAACCTGCTCGACCCTTCACAAACCGGATTCCGAACCAACCACAGCACTGAAACCGCCCTCGTCACAGATGACATCAGAACCCTGATGGACAACAGTGAAACAGTCGCCCTCATCCTCCTCGACCTCTCGGCTGCCTTCGACACCGTCTGCCACCGCACCCTAATCACCCGCCTCCGCTCCACCGGGATCCAAGGCCAGGCCCTGGACTGGATCGCCTCCTTCCTGTCAAACCGATCCCAAAGAGTCT
Organism: Pleurodeles waltl; assembly: GCF_031143425.1. Classification (NCBI taxonomy): domain Eukaryota; kingdom Metazoa; phylum Chordata; class Amphibia; order Caudata; family Salamandridae; genus Pleurodeles; species Pleurodeles waltl. Next base: position 685,637,915 of record NC_090447.1, read on the forward strand.
ACCTCCCTCCGTTTCGCTCAGACCCCACCGAGATCATCTGCGGCGTACCTCAAGGCTCATCACTCAGCCCAACACTCTTCAATGTCTACATGAGCCCCCTCGCCGACATCGTACGCAAGCACGACATCATCATCACCTCCTTCGCCGACGACACCCAACTTATACTCTCCCTCACCAAGGACCCCGCCAGCGCCAAGACCAACCTACAAGAGGGCATGAAGGACGTCGCAGATTGGATGAGGCTCAGCCGTCTAAAGCTGAACTCTGACAAAACGGAAGTCCTCATCCTCGGCAACACCCCGTCCGCTTGGGACGACTCCTGGTGGCCCACGGCCCTCAGCACCGCACCGGCCCCCGCAAACCACGCCCGCAACCTCGGCTTCATCTTGGACCCTCTTCTCACCATGACCAAGCAAGTCAACGCTGTGTCCTCCGCCTGCTTCCTCACCCTCCGCATGCTCCGCAAGATCTTCCACTGGATCCCCGCCGACACTAGAAAAACCGTGACCCACGCCCTCGTCACGAGCCGCCTGGACTACGGCAACACCCTCTATGCTGGGACCACCGCCAAGCTCCAAAAACGCCTGCAACGTATTCAAAACGCCTCGGCCCGCCTCATCCTCGACGTACCCCGCAACAGCCACATCTCCGCACACCTGAGACACCTGCATTGGCTCCCAGTCAGCAAAAGGATCGCCTTCCGACTTCCCACCCACGCACACAAAGCCCTCCACAACAAGGGACCGGATTACCTCAACCGTCGCCTCAGCTTCTACGCCCCCACCTGTCTCCTCCGTTCCTCGGGCCTCGCGCTCGCTGCCGTCCCTCGCATCCGCCGCTCCACGGCGGGTGGGAGGTCCTTCTCCTTCCTGGCAGCCAAGACCTGGAACTCCCTCCCCACCAGCCTCAGGACCACCCAGGACCACTCCGCATTCCGGAGACTCCTAAAAACCTGGCTCTTTGAGCAGCAGTAACCTTTCCCCCCCCCTTTTTTCCCCTTTTTTCTGTGTCGATGGGGTTCACCCTCTGTGTTCCAAGGAGCACACTTGTCACCAGGAGAGGGGTCCAAGAGAACCAGTCATCGATTTAGAAGGTGCCTGCTTCAGCAGGGGAGTGACTCTGTCACTCCACGGGAGATTTCTGCGGTTCTTCTGGTGCAGGGATGAAAACAGGGAGTCCTCAAAGCGTGCACACCGTAGAAACTGTTGCAGTTGCTGGTGGGAGCTGAAGTTGCAAAGGAAAAGTAGCCCTTCTGGATACTTTGTTGCTGTTACATTGGTTCCTGGAGCAGTCTGCGGTTGATCCGAGGTCAGAGGATGAAGTAGTAGTTGAAGAGGATTCCTGTTGGAAACTTGCAAATAGAATCTGTAGAGAACCCACAGGAGAGACCCAAATAGCCCTGAGAGGGGGAATGGCTACCTTATCAGGTACAGACCTATCAGGAGGGGTCTCTGACATCACCTGCTGGCACTGGCCACTCAGAGGCCTCCAGAGTGTCCCCACACCTTAGAAAGCAAGATGGCTGAAGTCTGGGACACACTGGAGGAGCTCTGGGTACCACCCCTAGGGTGGTGATGGACAGGGGAGTGGTCACTCCCCTTTCCTTTGTCCAGTTTCACACCAGAACAGAGACAAGGGGTCCCTGAACCGGTGTAGACTGGCTTATGCAAGGGGGGCACCATCTGTGTCCTTCAAAGCATTTCCAGAGGCTGGGGGAGGCTACCCCTCCCCAGCCTGTAACACCTATTTCCAAAGGGAGAGGGTGTAACACCCTGCTCCCAAAGGAAATGCTTTGTTCTGCCTTCCTGGGACTGAGCTGCTCAGACCCCAGGAGAGCAGAACCCTGTCTGTGAGGTGACAGCAGCTGTAGCTGCAAGCCTCAGAGAGCTGGTTTGGCAGTACTGGGGGTCCACGGTGGAGCCCTCATAATGCATGGAATTGGTTCCCCAATACCAGATTTGGAATGTAGGGACAATTCCATGATCTTAGACACCTTACATGGCCATATTCAGGGTTACCATTGTGAAGCTACATATAGGTATTAACCTATATGTAGTGCACGCAGGTAATGGCGTCCCCGCACTCACAAAGTTCTGGGAATTGGCCCTGAACTATGTGGGGGCACCTTTGCTAGTGCAAGGGTGCCCTCAAACTTCTTAACTTTGCACCTAGCCTTCATTAAATGAAGGTTAGACTTATAGGTGACTTATACGTTACTTAAGAGCAGTGAAAATGGCTGTGAAATAAGGTGTGCACTATTTCACGCAGGCTGCAGTGGCAGTCCTGTGAAAGGGGTTGTCTGAGCTCCTCATGGGTGGCAAAAGAAATGCTGCAGCCCATAAGGATCTCCTGGAACCCCAATGCCCTGGGTACCTAGGTACCATGTGTTAGGGACTTATAAGGGGGGGTCCAGTGTGCCAATTGAAATTGGTAAATGAAGTCACTAGCCTATAGTGACAAATTTAAAAGCAGAGGGAGCATAAGCACTGAGGTTCTGTTTAGCAGAGCCTCAGTGACACAGTTAAGCACTATACAGATACACACATGAGAACATAAACTGGGAGCAGGATCACAAGTGAGACAGGCAAAAACATACTGACATACAGGCAAAAATGGGGGTAACATGCCAAGAAAGATGGTACTTTCCTACAGGCATTAGAAGGGGATAGGAGGAAACGTGTGTGAGTCCCTTGAGAAACTTCCCAACAATGGGAGATTTGAACAGAGAAGGTTGGTCTGGTAGCCTTAAAAAGGCATAGATGGCAGACAAATAGCCCTTGAGGGTGCCCAGAACAGAGCCCTGCTGGGCAAGAGAGAAAAAAGAGGAGAACCTCTGAGAGAGGTGCAGAGAGGGGATCAACAGACTTGTTGATACACCATGCCACAAAATTCTTCCAACAACAGGCATATACCGTTTTGGTGGAGAGACGCCTGGCTTCCAAGATAACATCACAGACTTCGGGCAGAAGGTCAAAAGCCATCAACTGCCGCCGCTCAATCTCTACGCAAGGAGGCGGAGACTGGACAGGTTTGGGTGCATGGCCGTCCCACTGCTGCTGTGACAGAAGATCCTCCCGAAGGCACGGCAGTCTGATCGAAGGATTGATGGCCATGATGGCCATGCTCCATAGCTCGGGATACCAGACTCTTCTTGCCCAGTCTGGAGTCACCAGGATTACTTGGGCCCGGTCATGCCTGATCTTCTTCAGAACTCTGGATGGAAGTGGTTTTGGCGGGATGGCATACAAGAGACCTGAGCTCCACTCGTTTAGAAAAGCATTGCAAAGCGAGTTCCAACTTGGAAAATCCAAATCGCAAAACAGCTGACATTGAGTCTTCTCTGCAGAAGCAAACAGACCTAACCAAGGCTCTTCCCACTGCTGAAAGAGATCTTACATCACCTTTGGATGGAGATGGCATTCGCAATCTACTATGCATCGACGGCTGGGTTAATCTGCTCTGATGTTCAGAAAGCCCGCCAGATGTTGAACCACCAGTGAAATGCCCTGGCATTTCAGCCATATCCAGAGGCGAGGAGCCTCTTGACAAAGGATCCACAACCCCACTCCACCCTGCTTGTTGCTGTACCACATGGCAGTGGTGTTGTCGAGAAACAGCTGCACCACTTTCCCTCTGAGAAAGGGAAGGAATGCTTTCAATGCAAGTCTGATCACCTGGAGCTCCAAAAGGTTGATGTGGAGCCCGGACTCCGCCAGAGGCCTCTGATCTCCACCTCTCCCATATGGCCACCCCATCCCAGAAGTGACGCATCTGTCACTACTGTGAGATCTGGTTGGGGAAGGGAGAAGGATCTGCCGTTGACCCAATCTTGATCCGACAACCACCACTGCAGGTATTTCTCAGTTCCCTCTGAGATCTGGACCATGTATGAGAGATTCCCCTGATGCTGTGCGCCCACTGGAACTTCAGGTCCCACTCCAGAACCCACAAATGCCATCTGGCATGTTGGACCAGCAGGATGCAGGAGGCCATGAAGCCCAGCAGCCTCAGTCATTGTAACTGAAATGCAGGATAGAGGCTGAAAAATCAGGCTCATAACCTGAGCATCCTAGACTCAATTTTCGCGAGGATAAGCCAGAAACTGCACTGTGTCCAGAACAGCTCTGATGAAAGGAAGCGTCTTAGAGGGAGTCAGGTGTGACTTGGGCACATTTATAGTGAACTCTAGCGAATGCAGGAGGTTCTCTGTAGTCTAGAGGTGGGAGACAACTTTCTGGGGCGTGTCCACCTTCAAAAGCCAGTCGTGAAGGTAGGGGAAGACTGAAACCCCTAAACTGCGCAGATGAGCTGCAATCACTACCATTGCTTTCATGAATACTCGAAGGGAGCTGGTAAGGCAAAAAGGGAGCATGGTGAACTGAAAGTGCTTGGGAATTACCACAAATCGCAAGTAACATCTGTAGGCCAGCAAGACGGGAAAGTGAAAATAGGCTTCCTGCAAGTCCAACGCTACCATCCAGTCTCCAGGGTACAAGGCAGAAAGGACCTGAGCTAGGGTTAGCAATTTGAACTTCTCCTTCTTGAGGAAGAAATCGAGGGACTGGAGGTCTAGGATAGGGCAAAGGCCCTTGTCCTTTTTGGGCACCAGAAAGTAGTGGGAATAACAAACACAACCTATTTCTGATGCAGGGACCCTCTCTTTGGCTCCCTCAGACAAGAGATCCGTGACCTCCTCGCGGGGAAGTGCCAAATGATCCTTTGATAGATGATCGTATGATGGTGGCATGCCCAGAGGAGGCGTCTTGAAGCAGAGGGAGTAGCCCCTTTGGACAATTTGTAGCACCCACCTGTCCGTTTTAATGGATTCCCAGTGGGACAGGTGATGGCGGATCCTGCTGCCAACTGGTTCCGGATGTTCCGACAAACTAGGAAGGCTTGGAGGCAGAGGAAGGGGCAGGGGTGGACTAGGTGGACCGCTGGCTCCCTGATCCAGAGCTTGTGGGATCTTGCGTCCGCATAGAGGCTGTAGAGCATGCGGGGTCGGTAGCTGGGTGGAAAGGAACATGGTTGGGTGCCCCTTAGCCGTAGCAACGAAAGGAGCGAAAAGCGGACTGTGCGGGGCGAGCAGCAGCCACAAGGCCAAGGGACCGAGCCGTAGCCTAGAAATCCTGAGTCTGTTTTTTTTTTTTGAAGAGATGGGTGCCATCAAAGGGGATGTCCATCAAGGACTGCTGGAGATCCACTGAAAAGCCAGATGTCCTCCACCAGGCCTCAAGGCCACAGTCGATGCAACTGATCTGCCCAGGGAGTCAGTAGTATCCAGTCCACAATGAATCATGAACTTTGCTGCATCTCTCCCATCCGTAACGGCTTGGGAGAGAACAGTCCGGGCCTCCTCCGTAACTCAAGGCAGCACTTGCGCGACCATATCACAGACCGTATCGGCCCAAAAGGCATGCGGTATTCACAGACTCAGCGCTAGACTGGAGAAAGAAAACATTTTCTTCCCCAAGTTATCAAGACTTTTTGATTCCCTGTCCCGGGGAGTGGTAGGGAATGCGCCAAAGGATGACGAAGCCTGATGGCAAGGCTCTCAGGCGTAGGGTCAGGAATTTTGGGTCAGTTGGCGCAGGCCAATGGCGGCGGGCAAGCATCCTATTCACAAACACCCCTGTGCTGGGTTTGGACCCAGTACCTAGAAGGACGTCTGTAAGGGGTTCTTTGAAGGGAAGGAGGGGTTCTGAATTGGAGGCCCCAGGAGGAAGCACTTCAGGCAAGTGGTTAGTCCTGAGCTCCACAGAAGGAAGCTCAAGGTCCAAAACCTCAGCAGCCCTTCTCACCACCATAGAGTATGACGTTCCCTCCTCTGTAGCCACAGTATGGGGAGAAAGCATGTCAGCGTCAGGGGGAGGTGTCTAAGCCCGCTGGTGTCCTCCAAATCCTGAACCCAGTCCATGTCGGGGTCAAGTTGGTATTCTAAAGAGTCCAGCGACCCCTCTATACCATCTCCCTATCCATGGCAATAGGGGTCAGGATCCACCCTGGGCCCAGGAGAGCCCATGGAAAATGGAATATGCATAGAGTGACGCCTTTCAGGCTCGTCAAGGATCAGTAAAGGATCAACGTCTATTGTGGGCCCTAACTAATTTTGGGAGCGCTGACATCTGTCTCAATGCCGGGAAAGGTCGCGTTGGCATAACCAGCGCAGAGACGGATCCAGAGGTACACTCTGGAGTCGGGCTGAAGCAGACGACTTGAACCCCGAGGGGACCCTCACCGACTCATCTGGGCCCAAAGGCGCTGAGGGTTGGTAGGTCTGCCCAAAGATGAGGCGCTGACACTCTTCCCGCGTCACGTCATCTGAGCGACGGGACGAAGAATGTTTGGCCTTCTTCTCTTGTGACCCGAACGTCCTTGGATAAGGAGGAGTGGTGATGACTCAGCGACCGGTCTCCTGACCTTCCTCTCGAACGAGACCGGGAGCGACGTGGAGTCGAGTGTCGGGCCGCCATGAGCTTCAGGATCTGCTCCCTCAAAAACCTTCAGGTTCATGGCCGACATTCTGAGCACGACTTCGGGTTGTGGTTGCTTTCCAGACACCAGAGGCGAACGAGGTGCAAATCTGTCACCAACATCATTCGATGATCGCAGGCCTTGAATCCGGTCTTTTGTGACATCCCTCGATGCATTCAAAACTCATTAAAAAAAAAAAAAAAAAAATGTTGCATTTATTAACAAAATGACTAGAAGTAGTTCTTCTCCGGATCTGCACACGGTGACTGGTGCGGAAGGAAAAGAACTTACGTCAGCGTGCCAGCGTGGCATTTATATACGACCGTGATGTCATCACAGTGACTGCAATGCCCGTGGAGTCGACCAACGACATCTAATGGCACGCAGTGGTACTGCTCGCAGAAAAATCTCCAAATCCAGTCTGACTCCTGGGGGAAATTCTAAGGTAAGGAATTTGCAACTAGAAGTATCTATCAGATACCTCGGGCATGGGTACTGAAGAGGGTCCCTCAGAGCTGCAGCACAACTGTGGACCCAGCACCAACCTTATGCAGACTGCCATTGTAGGTTGCATGACAAGGTGCTTCCAAAATTTAAAACATGACATGGCACACAGCCTGTGAGCCATGACTGCTAAACACTGCATGCAATATATGCAAGTCACTCCTCTAGCAGGCATTACAGCCCTAAGGCACGGTGCATTATATTACATGTGAGGGCATATCTGCATGAGCAGGTATGCCCCTGCTATGTCTGTCGATTCTCAGACATAGCAAGTGTACAGGGAATCCATTTGAAATACATGAGCTGGACACTGGTCACTACGAGTTCCCCAGCTACATACCAGCTTCGCTGAACCCTGTGATGGTTGGTATCAAACCAGAATAATAAACCCTCACTGACCTCAGTGATGGCTTTATAAAATAATATAGACCTTAGAGGTGTCCCCTGAAAACCTACTCAGCTACTAGTGTGTTTATTGACTGGTCAAAACCAGTGCAACCACCCTAGACCGGCTTCAGGCCCACTGAGGTGAGAGCCAGTGCTCTCGAAAGCCTAGAACAAAGGTCTGCTCTGGGCAGAGGTGATAGCACCTCGTCCAGCGCAGGATGGACATTCCAGGGCAGGGAGCTTCAAAGGCCTTGCCGCCTTTGTAATGCGACCTAGGCCTCTCCAGATGGCAGAGATGATCATCTCCCCTGTCCTGACCCCACTTTTTACAGCAGGACATGTGGGAAACTTAGTTAAATTAGGAGGAGTGCCCACTTCATGCCAGTCCCATCCCTAAGGTGGACGAGCTGAAGTGGATACAACTTTTGAAATTCCTCCATCTTGTTTGGAAAGAATTAGGGCACCTGGGTTCCCAGCGTAAGTGGTCGTAAGTGGGTTGTGTAGGAGGCTGGCCTGGCTTATAGTGGGCACCTGAAGGTACTTTGACCTTGTGCCAGGTCCAGTTATCCCTTATTCGTAGATTAGTAGTGTTCTAGTAGCTTAGGCTGATAGAGGTAGCTATAGCAGAGCAGCTTAGGCTGAACTAGGAGACATGCAAAGCTCTTACTATACCACTTATATCATATATTTACTATATCATAAGAAACACAACACTCAGGGTTACTAAAAATAAAGGTACTTAATTTTAGTGACAATGTGCCCAAAAATATCTCAGAGGATATATTCCCTTAGGAGGTAATTAAAATACACAAAATATACACACAAACCAAAATCAGGTAAGTAAAACAGTCAGGAAGTAGTGAAAACACTGTAGAATACAATAGGATGCAATAGGCCTACGGGCAACAGAAACCATATACCCTGAAAGTGGAATGTGAACCATGAATGGACCCCTAGGCTAGGGTAGTGTGTAGAGGGCCGCTAGGAGTGTAAGAAAACACTAAGGGTTTCCAAGATACCCCACCCCAAGACCCTGAAAAGTAGGAGTAAAGTGATACCACTTCCCCAGAAACACACTAAACTCGTGATAGAGGATTCTAAAAATACCACAACAGACTGAAGAGCACTGAAGAGGGATTCCTGGACCTGACGACCTGCAAAGGAAGGGGACCAAGTCCAAGAGTCGTGAAAGTGTCCAGGGGGGGCAGGAGCCCACTAAACCCCGGATGAAGGTGCAAAATGGCTGCCTCCGGATGGAAGAAGCTGAAGATTCTGCAACAACGAAAGGTGCTAGGAACTTCTCCTTAGTGCAGAAAATGTCCCACGGAGTGCTAGAGGACCCAGCATTGTTTCCTTGGAGAAAGACTGCTAACAAGCCTTGCTAGCTACAAAGGTCGTGGTTGAAGAAAAAGGGTGCTGCCAGGATCCAGGAAGGACCAGGATGTCGCCACTTGGGAGAGGAGACAGAGTGGGCACTCAGCAACACAGAGAACCCACGCACAAGAATGCAGCACCGCAGAAGTACTTGAAAATGGATGCAAGAAAACTGAGCATGGTGGTCGCCTCAACACTACAAAAATGGGTCCCACGAATCCGGCGGTCAACTAAGCGAATTGAGCAATGCAACATGGAGTGCTGGGGACCTGGGCTAGGCTGTGCATGAAGGATTCCTTGCAAAAGTGCACAGAAGCCCTAGCAGCTGCAGTTCACGCGGAGCACAGGATTACTGTCTGGAGAGGGGAGGCAAGGAAAACCTCCTCCAAATTTGGACAGTTGGACCACTGGACAGTCTGGGTCAATTGGGTCCACCACCTGTGTTCCAGGGGCCACGCTCGTCAGGAGAGGGGTCCCAGAGTACCGGTGATGCTGAAGTTTGGTGCCTGCTGAAGCAGGGGGAAGATCCCAAAGACCCACAGGAGATTTCTTCGTGGCTTCCAGTGCAGGATGAAGGCAGGCAGCCCCCAAAGCATGCACCACCAGGAAACAGTCGAGAAAGCTGGCAGGATTAGGTGCTACAATGTCACTGGTAGTCTTCTTGCTACTTTGTTGCAGTTTTGCAGGCGTCCTGGAGCAGTCAGCGGTCAAACCTTGGCAGAAGTCGAAGAGAGAAGTGCAGAGGAACTCTGGTGAATTCTTGCAATTCGTTATCTGAGGAAAAGCCCATAGGAGAGACCCTAAATAGCCCTCAGAGGGGGATTGGCCACCTAGTCAGTTAAGCACCTATCAGGAGGGGTCTCTGACGTCTCCTGCTGGCACTGGCCATTCAGAGGCCTCCATTGTGCCCTCACACCTCTGGATTCAAGATGGCAGAGGTCTGGGACACACTGGCGGAGCTCTGGGCACCAGCCCTGGGGTGGTGATGGACAGGGGAGTGGTCAATGCCCTTTCCTTTGTCCAGTTTTGCGCCAGAGCAGGGACTGGGGGTTCCCTGAACCGGTGTAGACTGGCTTATGCAAGGAGGGCACCATCTGTGCCCTTCAAAGCATTTCCAGAGGCGGGGAGGCTAGACCAGACCCAAGGAGGGCAGAACCCTGTGGGTTGGCAGCAGGGGGAGCTGCAGAGAAAACCCCAGAGAACTGGTTTGGCAGTACCCGCGGTCCATAGTGGAGCGCCAGGGATGCATGGGATTGGCACCCCAATACCAGATTTGGCATGGGGGGGGGGGGGGGGCAATTCCATTATCTTAGACATGTTACATGGCCATATTCGGAGTTACCATTTTGAAGTTACATATAGGTATTGACCTATATGTAGTGCACGTGTGTAATGGTGTCCCCGCACTCACAAGGTCCGGGGAAATAGCCCTGAACTATGTGGGTGCACCTTGGCCAGGGTGCCCTCACACTAAGTAACTTTGCACCTAACCTTCACTGAGTGAAGGATGACATAGGTGACTTATAAGGTACTTAAGTGCAGTGTAAAATGGCTGTGAAATAACTTGTGTGTTATTTCACTCAGGCTGCGGTGGCAGTCCTGTTTAAGATTTGTCTGAGCTCCCTATGGGTGGCAAAAGAAATGCTGCAGCCCATAGGGATCGCCTGGAACCCCAATGCCCTGGGTACCTAGGTAACATATACTAGGGACTTATAAGGGTGTGTATGCTCTGTCTTCACTCTGCAACAGAAGGACCGAAAAAATCTCTCATGGGGTGACGGAGTCACTCCCCTGCTCCAGCAGGTACCTTCTAAGACGACGACCGATATCCTTGGACTCCTCTCACAGCGACAAGCGTGCTCCTAAGGACCCAGGGGTTGGACCCCGACGACAGACTGTCCTGAGGTCCTGCTGATGCAATTTGGAGGAGGTAAGACCTTGCCGTCCCTGAGAGCGACAGGACCTCTGTGTACTGCGTGTTCTTCACCTCCTGAGGCCTCTGTGCACTATTTGAAATATTCCTTTGTGCACAGCCTGGCCCAGGTCCCCAGCACTCTATCCTGCGACGCTCAACTTGCTGAGTTGTTCTCCGGTGGTGTGGGACCTTCCTTTGTTGTGCTGCACCAACCGCGCTTTGAACCTCCTTTGTCCCCGTATCCTGGGACTCCCATGGGTGCTGTCTGGCATCCTGAGGGCTCTCTAAAGTGCTGAGAGCCCCCTCTTCCTCCTTACACAGAGTTGAGACCCCCAGGTCTCTCCTGGGTCCAGCCAGCGCCATTTTGACCCAAAACACACTTTTCTCATAACCAAGGCTTGTTGCCGACTTTCAAAACCAATCATGTCTGCATCCATCTTCATGACGTGGGACATCCTTTGCATCACGCAGGAACCCGCTGGCGTCTTCCTAGGGTGCATTCCTGCAGTCTTCAACTAACCGGGGACTAACCGGGGACTCTTCTTTTGCACCCTCTTCTGGGTTGGCAGGGGCTCCTGTCCTTCCTGGAACTTCTTTCGACTTCTGGACTTGGTCCCCTTCTTTTGCAGGTCTTCAGGTACAGGAATCCAGCAGTTGTTGTTTGCTGACTTGGTTGGTTACTGAAAAATCCCAATCACGAGGTGTGGTGTGTCCTAAGGAAACTTGCAGTACTTTACTCCTGTTTTTCTGGGCTCTGGGGTGGGGTAATTTACTTACCTTTACTGTTTTCTTACTCTCCCAGAGATTCTGCACACACTACACTTGTCTAGGGGGGAATTCGTGATTCACATTCCACTTTCAAATCAAATCATTAATATTTATAAAGCGCGCTACTCACCCGTGCGGGTCTCAAGGCGCTAGGGGAAAAAAGGGGGGGGGAAAGGTTACTGCTGCTCAAAGAGCCAGGTTTTTAGGAGTCTCCGGAATGCGGAGTGGTCCTGGGTGGTCCTGAGGCTGGTGGGGAGGGAGTTCCAGGTCTTGGCTGCCAGGAAGGAGAAGGACCTCCCACCCGCCGTGGAGCGGCGGATGCGAGGGACGGCAGCGAGCGCGAGGCCCGAGGAACGGAGGAGACAGGTGGGGGCGTAGAAGCTGAGGCGACGGTTGAGGTAATCCGGTCCCTTGTTGTGGAGGGCTTTGTGTGCGTGGGTGGGAAGTCGGAAGGCGATCCTTTTGCTGACTGGGAGCCAATGCAGGTGTCTCAGGTGTGCGGAGATGTGGCTGTTGCGGGGTACGTCGAGGATGAGGCGGGCCGAGGCGTTTTGAATACGTTGCAGGCGTTTTTGGAGCTTGGCGGTGGTCCCAGCATAGAGGGTGTTGCCGTAGTCCAGGCGGCTCGTGACGAGGGCGTGGGTCACGGTTTTTCTAGTGTCGGCGGGGATCCAGTGGAAGATCTTGCGGAGCATGCGGAGGGTGAGGAAGCAGGCGGAGGACACAGCGTTGACTTGCTTGGTCATGGTGAGAAGAGGGTCCAAGATGAAGCCGAGGTTGCGGGCGTGGTTTGCGGGGGCCGGTGCGGTGCTGAGGGCCGTGGGCCACCAGGAGTCGTCCCAAGCGGACGGGGTGTTGCCGAGGATGAGGACTTCCGTTTTGTCAGAGTTCAGCTTTAGACGGCTGAGCCTCATCCAATCTGCGACGTCCTTCATGCCCTCTTGTAGGTTGGTCTTGGCGCTGGCGGGGTCCTTGGTGAGGGAGAGTATAAGTTGGGTGTCGTCGGCGAAGGAGGTGATGATGATGTCGTGCTTGCGTACGATGTCGGCGAGGGGGCTCATGTAGACATTGAAGAGTGTTGGGCTGAGTGATGAGCCTTGAGGTACGCCGCAGATGATCTCGGTGGGGTCTGAGCGAAACGGAGGGAGGTAGACTCTTTGGGATCGGTTTGACAGGAAGGAGGCGATCCAGTCCAGGGCCTGGCCTTGGATCCCGGTGGAGCGGAGGCGGGTGATTAGGGTGCGGTGGCAGACGGTGTCGAAGGCAGCCGAGAGGTCGAGGAGGATGAGGGCGACTGTTTCACTGTTGTCCATCAGGGTTCTGATGTCATCTGTGACGAGGGCGGTTTCAGTGCTGTGGTTGGTTCGGAATCCGGTTTGTGAAGGGTCGAGCAGGTTGTTGTCTTCCAGGAAGGTGGTCAGCTGTTTGTTGACGGCCTTCTCTATTACCTTGGCGGGGAAGGGGAGGAGCGAGATGGGGTGGAAGTTTTTCAGGTCGCTCGGGTCAGCCGTAGGTTTCTTTAGTAGTGCGTTGACTTTGGCGTGTTTCCAGCATTCGGGGAAGGTAGCAGAAGAAAAAGAGGAGTTGATGACGGCCTGGAGGTGCGGGGCGATGATGTCGTCAGCTTTATTGAAGATGAAGTGAGGGCAGGGGTCCGATGGAGCGCCGGAGTGGATAGAGTTCATGGTGGTTTTGGTTTCTTCGGTGTTGATGTGGGTCCAGTCGTTGAGGGTGATGGTCAGAGGTGTGGGTTCGGTGATGCTTGGTTGGGTCTGGTGTCCGAAGCTGTTGTGGAGGTCGCTGATCTTGCGATAAGAAGAAGATGGCGAGGGAGTTGCACAGATCTTGTGAGGGCGTGACGGCGTTGGCGTTGGGGTTGGAGAACTCCTTGACGATGCTAAAAAGTTCTCTGCTGTTGTGGCTGTTTTTGTCCAGTCTGTCGGTAAAAAAGTTCCTTTTGGCAGCGCGGATCAGGTGGTGGTGTTCGCGGGTAGCGTTCTTGAAGGCGGTCATGTTGTCAGCGGTGTGGTCCTTGCGCCAGGCCTTCTCGAGGGCGCGACAAGTTTTCTTCGATTCTTTGAGGGTGTCAGAGAACCAGAGAGGTTTTTTGGTGTTGGCCTGTCGATGCGTGCGTTTGAGGGGAGCAAGGTTGTCTGCGCAGCTGGAGATCCAGTTCTTGAGGCTGAGGGCTGCGTCGTTGGGGTCGGTGGTGAGGGTGGGTTGGTTGGCGGCGAGTGTGGAGAAGGGTTGCTCTTCGGGGATTTTGTTCCACTGTCGACGAGGGATGGGTTGAGTGCGGAGGTGGCAGGTCTCGCGTCGGAATGTGAAATGTACACAGCTGTGGTCGGTCCAGTGTAGAGTGGAGGTGTGGCTGAAGAAGACGTGTTTGCTGGCGGAAAAGATGGGGTCAAGCGTGTGTCCGGCGATGTTCACCAGTTGCTTGAGGCCGAGGTTGGCGAGGTTGTCGAGCAGGGTGGTGGTGTTGGGGTCGTTGTTTTGTTCCAGATGGAAGTTGAGGACGCCTAGGAGGATGTAGTCCGGCGAGGCGAGGGCGTGCGGGGAGATGAAGTCGGCGATGGCGTCGCTGAAAGGGGCGCGCGGTCCGGGAGGACGGTAGACGAGGGATCCTCTCAGGGTGGTCCTGGGTCGGTGCGAATCTGAAAATGCAGGTGTTCAGCGGCGAGAGGGGTGTCTTCGGTGGAGGTGGTGACGCTGATGGAGTCTTTGAAGACAATGGCGATACCTCCTCCTACTTGGTTGGTGCGGTCTTTTCTGGAGATCTTGTAGCCTTCGGGGATGGCGGTGGCGATGTCTGGAGCAGAGGAGGCGTTCATCCAGGTCTCCGTGATGAAGGCGACGTCCGGTGGAGTCCAGGAGGTCCCAGAGTTCAACGTCGTGCTTGTGGACAGAACGAGCGTTGACCAGGATGCACTTGAGGTGGTTGATGGCGCGTGGGCTTGTGGTCGTGGTAGTTGCGTGGTGGAAGATGCGTTTGCAGGAGTTGCAGGCGAAGGGTCCATGGGTGCGTTTGGGGAGAGCTTGGAAGCAGGTGTTGGAGCGCCCTGGGTTGAGGGCGTGGAGGGTGGTGGGGTCGTAGCGGATCAGCGGGGCTTGGGAGAGCTGGGGACCAGGGGTCGTGGCGCTGGGCGCGGGCGCAGACGGGCTTGCCTCTGCCGCGCCAGCGGCGCGGTTGCGCAGCGGCCGCCATATGAGGTAGGAGGGGGGGGGAGGGGTCAGCTGGGGTCGAATGGGAGCTGGGGCGTGCAGGAGGTCGCGGCAGGAAAGTGCGAGGGAGGGGGGGGGACAGGTAGAGTGAGAAGAGCTGGGGGAGGAGGGTTTAAGCGTGGAGGGGGGTGAGTGTTAGGAGGTTTAGGAGATTAGGGAGAGAGATAGGAGTAGGGTTGTGAAGATAGGGGAGGGGGGGTTGTAGAGGTGGGTGAGCGGTAGAGTGAGAGGATAGGAAGATAGGTAATAGAGGGGGTGGCGGGAAGGGGGGGAGAGATAGAGAAATAGATAGATAGAGAGATAGGTAGATAGAGAGATAGGTAGATAGGAGGAGTGAGGGAGGTAGATAGCGAACGGGGTAGGTAGGGGTGATGGAGAGGGGGAGGCGAGTGAGGGAGGGGGATGAGGCAGGAGCAGGAGGGCAGGCGCGGGGAGAAGACGACGGAGGAGGCAGAGGAGCCAAAGACAGAAGATAGAAGACAGAAGAACAGAAGACCGGAAGAACAGGAGAACAGAAGACCGGAAGAACAGAAGAACAGGAGAACAGAAGAACAGGAGAACAGGAGAACAGGAGAACAGGAGAACAGGAGAACAGGAGAACAGGAGAACAGGAGAACAGGAGAACAGGAGAACAGGAGAACAGGAGAACAGGAGAACAGGAGACCGGAAGCACAGAAGAACAGGAGTCCAGAAGATCACAGATGAAGATACGAAGAACAGAAGGCAGAAGACCACAGAAGAAGATGAAGAAGAAGAGAGGCGAACAGGAGAGGCAGAGAAACACCCAGAAGAAGAGAGCAGACGGGGAAAAGAAGAGTACAGAAGAAGATTACAGAGGAGGAGCGAGGAGGAAGAACAGAGAAGAAAAGAAGAAATGAAGCAGGAGCAGGAGAGAGGGTGAGTAGCGCCGGGCAGGGCGAGGGGCAGGGAGGTGGGGGGTACTTACTGTGAGGTGGGTCTCAGGAACTCAGGAACCTGGAGGAGCTGCAGCGGCAGGGGGAGCAACCTACCCTTGGGTCAAGGGTCGCTACCACTGTCGCGCAGCGTCCGCCATATGAGGTAGGGGGGGGAGGGGTCAGCTGGGGTCGAATGGGAGCTGGGGGCGTGCAGGAGGTCGTGGCGGGAAAGCGCGAGGGAGGGGGGGGGACAGGTAGAGTGAGAAGAGCTTGGGGAGGGGGGTTTAAGGATGGAGGGGGGTGAGTGTTAGGAGGTTTAGGAGATTAGGGAGAGAGATAGGAGTAGGGTTGTGAAGATAGGGGAGGGGGGTTGTAGAGGTGGGTGAGAGGTAGAGTGAGAGGATAGGAAGATAGGTAATAGAGGGGGTGGCGGGAAGGGGGGAGAGATAGAGAAATAGATAGATAGAGAGATAGGTAGATAGGAGGAGTGAGGGCGGTAGATAGCAAACGGGGTAGGTAGGGGTGATGGAGAGGGGGAGGCGAGTGATGGAGAGGGGGAGGCGAGTGAGGGAGGGGGATGAGGCAGGAGCAGGAGGGCAGGCGCGGGGAGAAGAAGACGGAGGAGGCAGAGGAGCCGAAGACAGAAGATAGAAGACCGGAAGAACAGAAGAACAGGAGAACAGAAGACCGGAAGAACAGAAGAACAGAAGAACGGAAGACCGGAAGAACAGAAGACCGGAAGAACAGAAGAACAGGAGTCCAGAAGATCACAGATGAAGATACGAAGAACAGAAGGCAGAAGACAGGCAGAAGACCACAGAAGAAGATGAAGAAGAGAGGCGAACAGGAGAGACAGAGAAGCACCCAGAAGAAGAGAGCAGACGGGGAAAAGAAGAGTACAGAAGAAGATTACAGAGGAGGAGCGAGGAGGAAGAACAGAGAAGAAGAAAAGAAGAAATGAAGCAGGAGAGAGGGTGAGTAGCGCGGGGCAGGGCGAGGGGCAGGGAGGTGGGGGGTACTTACTGTGAGGTGGGTCTCAGGAACTCAGGAACCTGGAGGAGCTGCAGCGGCAGGGGGAGCAACCATATACTTTCTTAGTATATGGTTTGTGTTGCCCCTAGACCCATTTTCTCCCATTGCATTCTATAGCATTTCCTATTGTTTGCATTGTTTTATGACTACTTACTTGTCTAATTTTGGTGTCTAGTGTATATATTGTATATAATGCTTACCTCCAGGAGTATTGTCTCTAAGGTATTTCTGGCACTCCTTCCTACAAATCAGACAGAGCTTTTAGCCCCATTACTGCAAGGGAAGTTCCTGACGCAATTGACTAAATTACACCAGGTAAAGTGCTGGGGCTTGACAAGGTGCCCGGGGATTTGTTCAAAGCTGAAAAGGAGTCCTGGTGCTCTTACTTTGCCCTCCTCTTTAATAACATCTTGAACGGGGCAGTTATGAAGCAAACTTGGGCAGGGGTTGAAACCGTCCCAATCTATATGAAGGGCCCTAGGTCGGTCCCCTCAAACTATCAACCAATTAGCCTCATCAACCGCTCGCAATAGCTTTTTAGACATATCCTGCTAAGTAGACTACAAACCTGGATTGAGGATGTACGTGCACTGACCAGTCTTGAAACAGGATTCAGAATTGGGACTCGCACTACTGATCAAGTGCTCCAATTGCAACTTTTTTTATTGGAAGTATGTTAAGTTGGGGGGTAGGCGGCTGTACGTTATCTTAGTTGACCTTCGGTCAGCCTTTGATTTAGTTCCTAGGGAGGGGCTGTGGGCAGTTGTAGTGGGGGTGAGTATTTGCATTGTTCAGCACTCCATCCATCATCCTTTTGTTTTGCTAAAGTTGCCCTAAGTGGGAAGGGTATGCCCAGACGTAGGTCCCTTGCTCACTGTGCCACTGGATTCAAGCTAGCCTGGCTGATGAAGGATGAAACCCTGAAACCGGTCCCAGGATGCTTGTTTCCGGTCCAGGGAAGACCTGGCTTGGCAGTTCGGGCTGAACTGTTCCCATGAGGAAGAGGGTCAAGACTGATTTGCATATGACTGGGTCCAAACTGGGGTGGCATGGTGAGCAAAAGAACAATGGATTAAATCCAGATCTGTGACTGGCGGTGAGTGTTTGCATTGTTCAGCACTCCGTCCATCATCCTTTTGTTTTGCTAAAGTTGCCCTAGGCAGTTGTAGCGAATACAGGGGCCCTGAAATATTTGATTGACGTGTTAGGAGGCTTCATATAGGTAAAAACACGCAGGTCAGATATGGGCCTGCTGGGGAGTTGATTGACACCATTCCAGTGTCCCGGGGAGTGAGGCAGGGGTGTGTTATGGCCCCTACCCTGTTTTTGCTATAAATTAATGACCTGGAACCTACCCTACAGGTGTGTAACTGATTCCTCGCGGCAAGCTAAAAGGAAGATCTCAGGGCTCCTTTTCACAGACAACACCTTGCTGGTCTCAAAATCACCAACGGGCATTCAAAATCTCTTGGACCAGTTCGCAGGCAGGTGGGGTTAGAGATCAACCCGAGCAAAAACCAAATACATGGTGTTAAACCCCTGCCAAATGGCAAGATCCAACCCCTTGCTTAATGGCTTCCCTCTAGACAGAGTCCTGGGGCTTAACCTTAATGAGCATTTTGGAGATCCAGAAGTGTAAACTTCGATTGGAGCACTATATTGGTGGCATTTTGAGATCTCAGAAGGGATCTAGCTTCTGCCCAATAACTCATGCGTTGCAAATCTATAATCTCTAGGCTATTGGGGGGGGGGGGGGGGGGGGGTGGGAAGTATGGCAGGGAATTCTGGGGGCACGATAATATCAACAATTTAGAAGTGGCAGAAAATCATTTACTCAGATTTCTTATTAACCTTCCCTGTTAGTACCCCACTAGTGCCACTTAGATTAGATTTTGGCATCCAGAGTCAGACTTAGACCCTTATTATACTGGAAGAGGATTTGGACCTTGCATGAATTATTACCCTTTCAGGAGATCTTAAAACTTCATGGGGCCACCAAGATTCCGTGGTTGCAGTTCATTAGGCACTGACTTTAAGAAACTGGGTGCGGGGATCTGTGGGTACATATGGGAATGTTATGTAAGGTTTCTAAGTCCATGCTCAAGGAACTGTTTTGGAGGCATGTAGATAGTAAATTGCACAGGTCTGATGGGATTAGTACTTTATCCTTGAGCTTCCTGGAATATAAAAATACCTATTGCCTGGAAAAGTATATGGAAGCGATTGTGCCCCGGTCACCAGATCTCTTTATTTTAAGTTCTGTGTGGGGACCTTGCCACTCCAATCTTTTACTGTTGAGTGGCAACGTTCCATTGTTGAACATGATTCAAGCTGTCCTTTCTGCCCTGGAGCGAGGGAAACATGTACTGCATTTTTGCCCAAAATATAACGCATTCAGGAAGAAGTGGATTCTGCCCGTATGCAGCAATTTGGGTATTGGGAATTATAAAGTCACTACTAGGTTATTCTAAGCAGATACTGCCCAACCAACAGTATTTGCTGTCTCCCTTTTTCTCATAAACATGTGGCGACACAGAAACAAAGTGCTTGCCCAGGCTATACCTAGTGTATAGTAGCAAAGGTCCATTGGAGTTAATGTTGTATCCTGCTGTCTTAAACTTTTTATAAATGTTATGTTGTGTTTTAAC
This sequence comes from Pleurodeles waltl, assembly GCF_031143425.1. Taxonomy (NCBI): domain Eukaryota; kingdom Metazoa; phylum Chordata; class Amphibia; order Caudata; family Salamandridae; genus Pleurodeles; species Pleurodeles waltl. Next base: position 685,657,138 of record NC_090447.1, read on the forward strand.
AGGATTATCGGCTCTTGTCATTGTATGTAATTATGTCTTGGGGGTCTGCTGTTTTATTTGTGTGATACCTCTTCTAAATGCTGCTTCTATATGCTTTTGTGTTATCCTAATTCCTTGTCTACTATATTTTATGGATTTTATGTTTTAATGATTTACAGTTTTTTTATGTTGTTTTATTTGCTTTTATAGCAATAGCCGTAATAAAGTTTGTGAATTGAATTGGATCATGCAATCCGGTATCCTGAAGCAATGCCACTGAGGACTTCTTTCGTCCCTGCAGTAGCTAGGGCCCTCACTGGCATCTTTACCAGAGTGGGCTTTCCAAAGAAAGAGGTGTCAGACAGAGGTATTAACATGTCTGGCTACCTGAAACACATGTGGGCTGAATGAGGTGTGACTTATAAGTTCACTACCTCATATCACCCACAGAACAATGGCCTTGTTGAGTTTGAACAAGACACTGAAAGGCATAATTGATGGACTCCCTGAAAAATTAAGGAGATGGAATGTCTTACTTCCAAGCCTGCTTTTCGCTTACAGGGAAGAGCCACAGAAGAGAGTAGGATTTTTCCCCCTTTGAACTCCTGTTTGAGCAGCCTGTAAGGGGACTACTTTGTCTTGTAAAGGAGGGATGAGAGAGACCTCTCAGAGAGCCTAAACATGCTATTGTGGACTATGTACTTGGCCTTCGCTCCAGAATGGCTGAGTACAAGGAATAGATTTGGTTTGACCAAAAGGCTGCACTTGTGGAGTTCCAACCAGGACAGAAGGTGTGGGATTTGGAGCATGTGGCTCCTACGGCCCTCCAAGCCAAGTGGAGTGGACTATACCCTATCCTAGGAAGAAAATGGGAAGTCACCTACCTGATGGACCTTGGCTTTTGCAGGAACCCCAAAAGGGTTATCCATGTCAATCGCCTTAAACACAACAGAGCTGAGATGACCATGCTTATGCTCACTGATGAGGAACAGGAAGATGAAAGTGAACCTCTACCTGATCTCCTCTCCAGCAATCCAAAAGATGGCTCAGACACCCTCACTGACAAACAGCAGACTGACTGCAAGCAAGTCCTGCAGCAGTATGATGAGCTCTTCTCCTTGACCACTGGTCAGCCTTCCTTGTGGACACTGGAGACTGCTTACTTGTCAAAATTAACATTTACAGACAGTCTGATCATGTCAAAGAGAGCATCAAAGCTAAAGTCAGCAAGATGCTGGTATAGGGAGTCATTCAGAACTCAGAGCCCCTGGACCAGCCCATTTGTATTAGTCTCCCAGTCTCATTCCCAGAGAAGAAAGAAAGAAATGAGATTGGGTTTGGACTCTAGTGGCCTCACTGCTGTGACAAACAGATTTGCACCCAATTCCTAAGGCTGATGAACTGATTAGCCTGTTTGGGGCAGCCAAATATGTCAGTACTTCTGAGATCACACCAGGGTACTGGCAGATAGGTCTGAACCCTGGAGGAAAGGAGAAATCAACATTCTCCACTCCTGATAGGCATTATCAGTTTACTGTTATGCCGTTTGGATTAAAGAAATCCCCCCTGTCACCTTCCAGCGGTTCGTGAATAAAGTCCTTGCTGGGTTAGAAGACTTTAGTGCAGCATATCTAGATGATATTGTTGTTTTTAGCTCTGCCTGGCAGGATCACCTGATGCACCTTAGAAAGGAACTAGGGACTCTGAAGGGTGCAGGCCTCACTATCAAGGCAAGCAAGTGCCAGATAGGGCAGGGCCAGGTTGTATACTCGGGTCACCTTGGAGGTGGAGGCCAACTTCAACCACTAAAACCCAAGATCCAGACAATTCTGGACTGGGTAGCACCAACAACCCAGACCCACGTCAGGGCATTTCTTGGCTTGATTGGGTACTACATGAGGTTCTGGAAAGGATATGGCACCATTGCAGCATCTCTCACATAACCGATCTCCAAAAAGGTGCCCAAAATGGTAAACTGGACAGTGAGCTGTCAAAAGCAGGTGCCATAAAAGGGCATATCCATCAAAGAAGCCTGAACACCCCCTGAAAAGTGAGACTTCCTCAGCCAGGTGTGGCGCCTCAGGGCCACTGTTAAAGAAACTTCTCTACCCACGGAGCCAGTTGAGTCAATTCCGCAAAAATTGGGAACTTTCCTGTGCCTCTCCCATTGGCAAAATCCTGAGAAAGTGCAGCCTAGGCCTCCTCTGGGACCTGTGGCAGCACTTGCGCAACCTTATCCCACAGCATGTGGGAATAACGGCCCAAAAGACATGCAGTGTTCATGGACCACAATGCAAGGCTGGCGTAAAAAACACATCTTCCAAGTGAATCTAAACTTTTGGATTCCCTATCCAGGGGAGTGGAAGGGAATGCGCCATGGGAGGTAGAAACTTAGAACACAATACTCTCAGGGATGGGGTGTTGCGTCAAGAAACTTGGGTCCCCTGGTGCACATCGATGGGCAATCGTCGCGTTCACAGGAGCCCCTGTGCTGGGTTTGGACCAGGTACCCAGTAGTACCTCAGTGAGTGAATCACTGAACGGGAGCAGGAGTTCTGAGGTGGAAGCTCCTGGTTGGAAGACCTCTGACAAGAGATTAGACTTGACGGCCACAGAGGGTAGTTGAAGGCCCAGGACCTCAGCTGCCCTGCTCACCACCACAGCGCAAGAAGCTCCCTCCTCCACAGCCACAGTAGGGGGAGAAACCACACCAGTATCTGGAAAAGTGCCCAGTCCACTGGCTTCACCACAGTCTTCCTGCCAGTCCATTACTTCATGTGGCTGGTATTCCAAAATGTCCAGCAACCCCTCCCATTCATCCCCAAAGGATAGGCCATAGGAAAAGGGCTGAGGATCAGAACAAGGTGGCAAGGCTCCTGCCGACACAAGTGTTGTACGACACTCATCCGGTTCTGTGTCGGGAATTACAATGGGGATGGCACCGCTCATGGGCGTGGATGGTGCCGGGAGCGTCAGCATCGAGACCAGTTGTATGTGCAGCGCTGGTCCAGATCCAGGACTGGATTCCTGGGAGCTCCTTGGTGCTTGGGACGGAGTGGAACCCAAAGGGGCCCCCTCCAACCCTGCAGGGCCTGAAGGCACTCCAGCAGGGTTGGACCACCCAAAAATGTGGCGCACTGCCTCAAAAAACTCTCAGAGTTGGGCAGGAGTCGCTCTAGCTACTGGAAACTTGGGGAGGCGTGGAATAGGCCCAGGCTCCTCAGAACAAGGCCTACAGCGGCAATGTTCCCTCATCTTGACAACAAGTGGATGAGAAGTCTAAAAGCCCTTTGACTGCTTGGATTTCTTCTTATGCCTCAAATTACCCTATTGCCCTGTGGACTTGCCGTGGGATGAGGACTTCTTTGGACTCCACGACCAGTCCCGGAACCTTCCTCTAGACCAAAACCTCGACTTGTGCAGAGTCACATGCCGGGCTGCCATCATCTTTAAGAACCGATCCCTCAATGCCTTCGGATACATGAACTAGCACTCTGAGCACGACTTTGGGTTGTGCTCCAGATGCCAAAAACACACAAGCTGCAGATCCATCATGGACATCGCCCAATGACAGGATCTGCAGGGCTTGAATCCTGTCTTCCTAGAAGACATCTCCACTCACCAGGAGAGTAATCTCTCAAAAGACTCGACAAAAAGCAGAAACAGGCTAGTCAAAAACTGACAGAGCGGTAGCTCTTTTTGGATCAGCGGTGGCACAGAAAGAGAAGAACTGACGTTGACACGCCTGTGTGGCACCTATATGGGACCTGTGATGTCATCTGCAGTGCGGTTGACGATGACTGAGGTAGAGCCGATCAATGGCACCTACTGAAGCGAAGGGTACTGCTCACAAAAACCTTCTGGCTCCAGTCTGACGCCTGGAGAGATTTCAAAGGTAAGGAAACTGCAGCTAGAAGTCTACATCAGATGTGGAATATTGCGGTGCTTAATGATGTAGAGTTTCCATTCAGGTTATCGTATGGCCTTCACATGCTTTGTAGTGCAGTCAATGCAGACCTTAAAGAGTAACGGCTTAACTGGAATACCGGATCAGGACTGTTTTTCACAAATATTTGCTTGCAAAAGTGCTTGCAAGGTTTAAAATCGGGCCAATTTTAGGAGGTGACATTTTCCTTGTGCACTGTAAAATTTGAGATAAATGAGCCTCTAAGAGACCAGAGTGCAGAGAGGAACCCACGTTAGTACGCAGGAGTGGTGCATATATCTGGGCTCGACACGTCATTTCCAGAGCAGAACAGCCTCAGTGTGGAGATGCAGTGAGCCACATACCAGCGTGCACAGGATCTGGTCAAAAGATTCAGGATTCAGTCTGACGGCTGGAGATTATTCAAAAGGTGAGAAATCGGCAGTTAAACGTCTCTATTAGAAAGGGGATTACCAGCCTATGTCCCACGAATACAAAAGGCAATACAAGGACAGATCCACCATAATAAGATCTGCCTTAACATTGGACTACTTAAGGATGTAGCTCCCAAATTGTGTTCCATGATCAATGGCATGAAAAAGCTTCACCTAACGGCCGAAGTGTGAATTGGTCACTAAAAATATTAGGCGTGACATATTATTTAAAGATTTTAAATTAGAAAAAGGGCGAGCACTGTCACTAAGAACGAAGTGACCCGTTTGGCCTTTGCTTTCCAATTCAGCTGCATAAATTGCACAAATCAAATATCAACCAAAACTTGCATTGTACTTTCTCTGACATTATTTTAATGATTAATTATAAAGCAGCTCGTGTTCACATCACACATCCAACTATATTAAAATGACAAAAGGGCAATTAAAGATTTATGAAAAGGAAAACAGTAATTGAATTCCATTGTTTTTGTGTTTTAGTTTCTTTAAACTGTCAATGCAGTCTCGTTTAAGCGTATCGTATTCATCTCAATGTCAAAACTAATGTAGCAACAGTGCTTTTGTCAATGCTGGTAGAAAAAAATTCAGACGCCACTTCATCGGTTTTGAAATAGTAGCCTTGTCAGTTGAAAATATTGCATTGTTAATCATTTGCTTTAATTTAGAATGCAAAAAATAACTATGGATTGGCTATTCAGACGCACTTAATTTAAAATAACAAAGCTGTCACGCTATACATTTTAAACAATGACTAACTGACAAAATAATCACCATTTGCCACCCCCACTCTGAAACAGCAGCAAATGAAAGATACCGGTGTTTCTCTATAACACACTTACATCTGTTTGAGCAATATTTTCAGTAGGGTTTTTGATAACAGCGCAATGTTATGAGTTTTCCTTAAGAAGCCCCAAATAGTCAGCTGTTCCTTTGAGTGGACATTAATCATAACATAGAACATTCTAATCTTGAGGAGATGTGGTTTAGCAGCTAGGTTTTCGACTCTGAAATACAGATACCTACATTTTAATCCCATCTTCGACACTTGACTCAAAAACATATGTGTGACTCTGAAAAAGCAATGTGCCTTAGCTATGTTGAACAACAGTACACACCACTAAACACAGATCTCTCTCTGGCTGCTGTTGATTCTCAAAACTGCTAGAACCCTCCATTACAATGTAGAAGGTTGATGGGATCATAAATTGGGTGTCCATGTGGAAGACACCCCCTGGACCGGACGGCTTTACACAGGAGTGTTATACCAAATTCAGATCCCTACTGCCCCCACACCTACTAGCTGTGTTCCATGAGGCGGTGACAGTGGTGGCTCTAGCATCTGTATTGTGCCTTGCAACAATTGTTTGTTATGACCAACCCCGAAGGCCCAATGGAGCAAGGCTCCTTTTATCACTGTAAATTCCTGATAAATACTGAAATTAAGATATTCGCCAAACGTTTAGTTAGGAGACCATTAAATCCCTAATCCAACCAGATCAATGCTCTCTGCTCAACATTCTGTGATTCTGAGCAAACTGCTCAGCATTCTGTGATTCTGAGCAAATTACTTAATCTCACCGTGCCTGAGCAACACCTTGAGACCCTCATTGGTGATTTGCAGCGCTTTACAAATTCTGTATTTATCAATGCTGTTTTATCCCTAGGCGTGGGACCTGACGCTTCATTTACAGAGTGTATATTGTGCTGACATGGGCCTGTGCCTTCAGAAAGCTTTGTGGCATTATACAGACGTTAATAGATTTTTTTAAAAAGCATTTGATACACTTGATTTGTCATTTCTCTTTGTAATAATGAAGCATATGGGGTTTGGGCTGTGCATTATATCCTATGTAAGGGTCCTGTACACACAACCCCAAGTGCAAGTGAAGATCAATAATGTCTCATCAGTTTCATTCCTAATAACAAAAATAGACGGGGCTGCCCGCTACCCCCGCTTCTTTTCACCTTGGCGATGGAACTGTTGGCATCATAGATTAGAGAAGATATCAAGGTATGGGGACTGCCAACTGGAGGAGATGCTGAAGGTTGTATTGCACTAGATGCACACAACGTTCTCTTATTTGTTGACTGGCCTCAGGCCTTTGGGTGGTTCAAATGTTAGACTTATTTAGTAAGGTCTCTTGTCTGAAAGTTAGCTGGTCTGAGTTGGCTCTTGTTGCAGTAAAAGGGGACCAATCTCAATTCTGCATATGCAAACTTAGCTTTAAATACCTATTTATTCATGCTGCACTGCTCCCGGATCATACCTGGAGCCTCCACTTAAACCCATTGGTGCTTAAGATCCAACAGGATCTTAAGAGGTCGGCAAAACTCCCTTTGAATTTTTGGGAAAAAATTGTCCTCTTTAAAATGGTGGTTCTTCCAATATTATTAAATATCCTGCAAAACAATCCCCTGCAAATCCCCCAAATGGACAAGTTACTTACCTTTGGTAACACTTTATCTGGTAGAGACAATATCTAGTTGCAGATTCCTTACCTTAGAATTTCCCATAGGTACCAGTGTGCATTCAGAAATTATTCTGGAGCAGTACCCCTGCGTGCCGTTAGGTGGCGTCTATCGGCTCTGTGTCCGCCATCGTCCGCGCCAGATACGACGTTGCGAGTCCTATTTAGGTGCCACCCTGGTGTGCTGATGTCAGTTTCTTTTCATGATTTTCCACACCAGAAGCACAGTCATGAAGAACACGGACTACTGGTGCATTGTTGGTAACTGCTGTGACTGCTGCTCCTTCACAGGTTTACATTGGGAATGTCCTTATATATGACTAAGTGGTAGTTTCTGATCGGAGAGTAGTAGGATGGGCATGTTTGGTATATTTGGAATGGTAGTGAGAAATTCTGCTTACTTTTTGATTTTACATTACTATTTTAGAAATGCCACTTTTAGAAAGTGGGCATTTCTCTGTGCTAATAACTCCAGTGCTTTGTAGCCTGACTTCAAGCCACATCTGGGGCAGAGTGACAGCTACACTTGGTGCACAATTTCAAGACAACCATCACACAGGAGGAACTAGGTGTGGCAGAAGAGGCAACTGCATACTTCCAGTCTTCCTGGGCTGGGGAGAGGGAAGGTCGTTCACAACTTACATGTGAACAGGCTGTGTCCTGCCCTTACGCAATGGGCTGATTACCCCTTACTGATGTCTGGAAAAAAAGCTGGGTTGAAAGGGTGTTGTGCTTCACTTGAAAGGGTTCCTTTGAAGTTGTCCCCTGGCAAAGAAATCTTTGAGTATAAGGGCAGAGCTCTGACCATGATTTTTAGAGCAATATTGAACTGGGACTGAACCTCTGTCAGAAGGACTGCTGAGCTGCAATTGCTATTGTGCTTTTGCTGCCCCTGGCCCTGCCACTACAGTGTCTGGGAAGCATCATATATATACTTGTAACTGAAAGTAGCACCTGGAGATCGCTTCCTCTTACCTTATTACTGTACCTATGAAGCAGCTAGAGTGCCTGAAGAATGCTTTACCTGAAACCTTTATAGTGTCTAGTGAGTGCTGAAGGGGTGGGTGAAGGGGGATGGGGCATTGTCAATTGAGACATAATGAATCTCTATTAACCCTGGTGGGGAGGTCTGGGGGGAGACTAGGCCTCACCCAGTTGCCCCATGCTACCTTTGGCGGGTGGCGCTGTTTTCTGGTGTGGGCCCCTTTTGGTGGAGATTCCACATATATACTTTTCCTGACTTGCCTGTGGGGTATTTAATGCATTCTTACAGTTGGATTTCACTGTGCTTCACATGCCTACTGGGAAAAGCATTCACTGCATTCCTAGCCTTTTGGCCTCAAGGTGCTTGATGTGTATACTTGAAGAACAAGTTTCTTACCTTTGGTAATGCATTATCTGGAAGAGACCATCTAGCTTCAGATTCCATACCTTTAGAATTTCCTGGCATCATCTTAGAATGCAGAACTTTTGCAGAGCAATACCCTTGCACATGTTGTCAGTTGGCATTGTTCAGCTCCACGTGACATCGTCGTTGGAGCCGTCTGTGATGTCACAGTGACCTATAAATGCGCCACCCAGGCACGCGTCCGTCCGTTTTTTCTATGATGTTTGACGCCAGAAGCACACGGCCATGGAAAGAACTAACAGTTTGTACCAAAAAACTAGGGCCCTGAAGGGGACAAACCCTAACCCTAGCAGAAGTGTACGCAGAGCAGGGAGGCATGGCTGGGTGTAAGGAATCTGCAGCTAGAAAGAAAATCTACCAGATGATGTGTTACCTAAGGTAAGTAACTTGTTCATCTGATAGAGTTCTAGCTGCAGATCCCTTACTTTTATAACAGATACCCAAGCCATAACCTCCTGGCGGTGGGCTGCGGACAGATCTTCTCACACTATAAAAGTCCAGCAGGACCGAAGGGGCAAAGTATCCATCTGTAGAAAAGTGTCTGTTTTGGCATGGTTAGCACCCCTCCAACACTTTTTGCCTGATATTGATGCTGACTTGACAGAGTGTGCTGGGATCCTGCTAACCAGGCCCCAACACCAGTGTTCTTTTCCACAAACTGTACCATTGTGCCCACAACTGGCACACCCCTGGCACGCAGTTAAGTCTCTTGTAAAAGGTACCCATGGTTCCAAGGGCCCTGTGACCAGGGAAGGTGCCCAAAGGCTGAAGCATGTATTATGCCACTCTGGGAGGACCCATTACCAAGCCCATGCACACTGCCATTATAACTTGTGTGTGCTGGTGAGGAGGAAAAGACAATGTCGACATGGCACCCCCTCTCAGGATGCTATGCCCACAAACCACTGCCTGTGGCATAGGAAAGTCACCCCTTTAGCAGGAATAACAGCGCTAAGGCAGGCTTGCTATACCATAAGTGAGGGCATAGCTGCATGAGCAATATGCCCCTACACCTACAGTATCTAAGTCCATTCTTAGACATTGTAAGTGCAGTGTGGCCATATAAAGTGCATGGGGTGGGAGTTTATCATTACAAACTCTACAGCTCCATGATGGCTCAAGTGAAGTCTGGGAAGTTTGGTATCAAAACGTCTCAGCACAATAAACCCACATGGATGCCAGTGTTGGATGTATTGAAAAATTTACCCAGAGGGCATCTTAGAGATGCCCCTTGTATTTAGCCAAACTGCTAGTGCAGGACTGAACGGTCTGTGCCAGCCTCCCACGTTCAGATGAGTTTCTGACCACATGGGGTGAGGACCTTTGTGCTCTCTGTGGCCAGAAACAAAGCCCGCACTGGGTGGGGGTGCTTGACGCCTCCCCTCTGCAGGAGCTGTAACACCTTGCGGTGAGCCTCAAAGGCTCAGACTCCAGCTAGTGAGATGCCCGCCCCTGCACAAAGCCCCACTTTTGGTGGCAAGTCCGGCAGGAAAATTAGGGAAAACAAGGAGTGACTGCTTCAGCTGGGCCCACCCCTAAGATGTCCATAGCTGAAGAGACCCCTCCTTGCAAAATCCTCCATCTTGGTTTGGAGGACAGAGACCAACAGGGTTAGGTCTGTGTCCCCCTTCCCAAAGGGAGTGGACGCCGGAAGGGTGTAGTCACCCTCAGGACAGTAACCATTGGCTACTGCTCTCTGACCCCTGTAATGCCCCTAAATCCAGGATTTATGGGATCCCCTGAACCTAGCTCATCAGATTCCTGGCGACCTCAAGAAGAAAGAAGAAGGACTGCTAAGCTGATTCCCAGCAGTGAAGACAACTGACTTGGCCCCAGCCCTACAGGCCTGTCTCCAGCTTCTGAAGTCCTGCTACAAAAAAAAACAACGCATCCTGCACAGCCAGAGACCTCTTAAAAGCCTCCAGAGAACTGTCTGCACCCCAGAGGACCAAGATCTCCAGTGGAGGGCTGCCCTGTCCAGAAAGAAACTCCAACAAAGGACTCCAGAACTGCCCCGGATCCGCGAGTCCTGCCCACTCTGCACCAGATGCCCACGGCCCGTGTCCAGGTGGCTCAACTGACTGCAGCTGGTCCCCATGTGATTCTGACCTAGTGTCCACCCTGGGTTGACCCCTCCTGTCCAGCACAACAACGTCTGCAACCTAAATCCGGAGGTCTCCCCTGACTACAATAGAAACGTACAAAGCATCCCGACGCCAAAAGGTAACCCTGCACCTGCAGCCCCTTGCCTTGGGGGAATCCAACCTCAGCTCAGCAGGTGGCCCTCCTTCTTGTCCAGCCTGTGGTTTTCCTAAACCGATCTTCTGGACCCAGCCTGCAGCCTACTTGTGACCCCGGGGTCCCCCTAACAAAAGCATTGGGGGCCCGACAATGTGTTTGCACCTTCAACCCGGCCACCCCTGCGCCGCTGAGCGTGTGTGTTTGGTGCTGCCCTGTGGGCCCCCTGGTTCTCACCTAAACCCCCCAGGTCTGCCCTCTAAAGACAGGGGTACTTAACTGCAAGCTGGCCTGATTCTGAGTGCCCCCAGTCTCCAGAGGAGCCCATTTTAAATGCACATCAACTTTAACCTCTGCACCCAACCTGCCCCTTGTTGCCGGTGGTGGGTGTTTGGGGTTAACTTGAACCCCAACCTGTGGACAACTTAACCCCCGGACACTGGAACTGTAAGTCTTGTACTTACCTCAAAACTGTACTAATTTTTTTACCCCCCAGAACTGTTTCCGAAAATTGAACTGTGTCAACTTTTAAAACAGATTTTTGTTCTTTATTTGGAAAACATATAACTTGCCAAATTGAAACAAAGTGGTGTTGATACATGTTGGATACTTAGTTACAAATGTACCTACCTACAAACTGAATCTTGTGGTTCTAGAGATAAAGTAACAAAATACATATTTGCTATATAAAAACCATTAGCCTGGAGGTAGTCATTGAGTGTGTGCTTCCTTTATTGCTTGTGTGTGTACAACACATGCTCTGCACTACCCTCTGATAAGCCTAACTGCTCGACCAAACTACCATAAGAGAGAGCATTAGCATTATCTACTTTAGACTCTGGTAAGCCTCTGGGGAACCCCTGGACTCTCTGTACACTATACCTCATTTTGGTATAGTATATACAGAGCCAGCTTCCTACAGCCCTCACATGTAATACAATGCATCCTGCCTTAGGGCTGTAAGGCCTGCTAGAAGAGTGGCGTATACATATTACATGCGGTGTTAGGGAACAAGATACACAGGCTGTATGCCATGGGGTGTTTTAACCTTTGCCTGCACCAAGACACGCAGCCTGCAATGGCAGCCTGTCATGTGTTTGGCGAAGGGTCCCTTACGGTGGCACAATTTGTGCTGCAGCCCTTAGGGACTATCTTTAGTATCCCAGGCTCTAGGTACCAGGGGTACCATTTACTAGGGACTTACAGAGGGTGCTAAAGGTTTTGCCGATTGGGGATACAATTGTGCAGTTTTGGGGAAAGATCTGGCACTGGGGTCCTGGTTAGCAGGAATTCAGTGCATTTCCAGTCGAAATTATATCAGAAATCAGATAAAAAGTAGGGGCTTAGCATGCCAAAAAGGGTGCTTTCCTACACTCGCCGTACCCCAACCCATCAGAATAAGGGTCAGGATCTGACATAGGTGGCAAGGCCCCGGCCGAAGTCGAAGCTGGCGTCACGTGATGCCGACCTGGCTCTGTGTCGGAGTTTGCAATAAGGATGGGGTCGATGCCACTCAGGGGCATGGGTGGTCTCAGGAGAGTCTACATCGGAATCGGTGTCAGAGAAGTTTGAGGTGGTATGACCGACGTTGGTTCGGATCCAAGAATGGACCATTGCGTGCCCCCTGTAGTTGAGGCCGAAGATGCTCCAGCAGAGTCAGACTGCCCAAAGATGAGGGGCGCATGGCCTCATAAAACTCTCTTAGTTGGGCAGGGGTTGCTCTGGGAAACTCGGGGAGGCAGGGAGCCGACCCAGACGCAGGCTTCGAGGAACAGAGGCCTAGATGACACTCCTTTTCTCTCATCTCATTAAACAACGGATGGGGTGAAGTCGAAGAATGTTTGTTATTTTTCAACGTATTCTTGTGCCTCGACTTAACAGACAGTTCTGAGAAGTTGGATGATGATGATGAAGGGGGCTCCGCAACAGTTCTCGGGGCCTTACTCTCGACTGCGATCGGGAGTGATGCAGAGCCAACCTTTAGGGACCGCTCCCTCAAAGCTTTCTGATTCATGGCCCGACACTCCGAGCACAGACACCACAAGCATGCAAGGGGTGGATCCCACCACAGACATCGCGCTATGACAATCCGCAGGGCTTGAACCCAGTCTCACAGAAAGACATCCTCGACGCACCAGGAGTGTAGACACTGAAAGATCTTTGACAAAAAGTAGAAAAAAGACCAGTCAAAGGGTGACTGAGGGGTTGATCTTCGGATCAGTGCTGGCTGGCATGGAAAAAAAGAAGAACGGACATCAGCGCGCTGGGGTGGCACCAACATAGGACCCGCAACGTCATGTCCAGCGCACACGCCACCGCCAATGGATGCAGAGCCAACCAACGCCACCTGATGGCGCACAGGGGTACTGCTCGAGAAATATATCTGGAGCCAGACAAACGCCTGGGGGAAATTCTAAGGTAAGATATCTGCAACTAGAAATCTCTATCAGATTAAGGTCCCATTGGGGCATAATGAAAAGATATGGGGAAATCATAGGTTGCAAACCTTTCAGGAAGAATGTCTCAACGGGTGACTTGAACAGGGAGGGATGATCCAGCAACTGCAAGAATGCTTTAACACCTGAAAGATACCCTTTGACTGTGCCTAAAGCAAGGTCTTACTAAACAAAAGATCTTCAGATAAAGGTGCAGGCAGAGGATCTATGGATTTCTTAGCACGCCAAGCCACACATTTGTCCCATCAGCAGGCATGTAAAGTCCCTGTGGAGGGAGGTCTGGTTGCCAACATGATGTCATATACTTTGGGAGACAGGTAAAATACTCTCAGCTGTCGCAGCTAAATCTCCATACCTGCTAGTGGAGTGCGCGCAGATTTGGGTGCAGAACCCTGCCTTGTTGCTGTGAGAGGAGATCCTCCTGAAGAGGCAGCCTTACTGGAGAACAGAGACTCATGCTCAGGAGTTTGGGGGTACCATACTCTTCCTGCCCAATCCGGAGCCCCTAAGATGACTTGAGCCCAGTCAGTTCTGATCTTCTTCACAACTCGAGGTAGGAATGTAATCGACAGGAAGGTATACAGAATCTTGAGTTTCACTCAAGACGAAATGCGTCTCTAACCAAGAGCCGACTTGGAAATACCAGCTAAAAGAAGTACTGACACTGCACATTCTCAATAGTGGCAAATAGATCTAGCCACGTTTTTCCCCAATGTCTGAAGAGGCCTGGTCCACCTCCAGATGACACCATTCGACCTGCAAGGCATCACCAAATTAGTTTTGGCATTTAAGGTTCCCACAACATGCTGCAAGACCAAGAAGATGTCCTGATGTTCCAGTCATTTCCAATGGCGCAGAGCCTCCTGGCACAGGGTCCAGCACCCCGCTTCCCCAGTATCACACTGCACTGGTGTAGTCCATGAACGTCTGAACCAGCCTACCCTTGATGGGTGGCAGGGAGGGTTTCAACGCCAAGAGTATCACTCTCAATTCCAACACGATGTGGAGCTGAAATTCTGCAGGAGACCAGAGTCCTCTGATATTCCCCTCTCTCAGATGGCTGCCCCAACCCAGGAGTGATGTATTTGTGACCTGTAGGAGGATGGCTCAGTATATGGTGTATACCTGTAAGTGAGGCACCCTGTTCTGAGTCCAGGCAGCCCTTAGTGATAGTGTAAGTGGTTGCATATAACAAGAGCTCTCAAAGGGTAGCTGCGGAGAGCCGCTAAGGCTTATCCAAGAGAGTATAAAGCAATTGCAAATACCACATAGATCAGTCAGTGATGGAAAGAACCACACCAGTATTAAAAAAACAAATGTATTGTTTATTAAAAACAGACACTAAACTAACTTTGGTGTATCTCCTACCCTGAGATATCTACACACAAAAATATACTGCATTTGCCAACTGGTATGTTGTACCAGCAGAATGCAGGATGCCATGAGGACCAGCAGCCTCAGAACCAATCTCACTAAAACCCAGGATAGAGGCTGAAGCATCTGTCATAATTTGAATATCATGGACCTGCTGCTATGGAGGATAAGCACAAAACTGCACTATGTCCAGAATAGCTCCTATAAAAAGGGTTTGAGAGGGAGTCAGGTATGACTGTGGTTCGTTGACAGAGAACCCAGCAAATGCAGGAGGTTCACCACAGTCTTTTTTTTGGTGTACTCATTTGCCTTGTATACTTCTATACTGGTCACCCAGGATCTTCCCCTGCTGGTGTATGAGACGGCCATAGGAAGATCGAGGTTCCCAAAGTGAGAAGCCGAGGGGGGGGGGGGAAGACACGACTACTACCATGTCTTGATCCCATATGGCCCTAATCATTGGAAACCTTGCTACACAATAGCCAAATCAGAAAAAAGTCCTGCCTTCCTCTCCAACCACCTTAACCAAGGAGTACACATCCTCCTGCCCTTTTTTGCGTTAGTGCAGCTAGAGTCTAATTGAGAGATGTTTTCATTTGCGAATGCTTACCCCCATGTAGAGACGGAGGGGTCCTTATCCTGGTCCAAGGAGTCCAAAAGTGAACTATAGTAAACTGCCACTTCCTTTTTCCGGATAGGAGCTTTAACCAACTTCTCCTCCAACTTATTTGTGTTCATTCCCTCCTCCTGCAAAGATAGGGCCCAGCTCTGCAATTCATAATATTTACATTTTGACAAAGCTCCCTGGGTTTTATCCACAAGTTTCTCCCAAGAGGGAATTTTCCCATCTTGCAACAGTTGCCCCCATTCTGTAATGCCTGCATCCCTCCGATGGAGTACTAAGCTATCTTTGAGACATTCTGGTGTTCCTGGGGCATCCCACACTGGGGCATACTTGCTATAGTTTGTTAAATTTGTTGTTTTCCGTGTTTGGGCCCATAGCTGAGCGGCTGCCTGCAAGACGTTTAATCTCACTTTTTTGGTATAATCTGGGATGCCCAAATTTATACATTAGTTTCAGTCCGCCTCCTACCACATCCTTCAGCATAGTGTCCCTTAATCGGTTCCCGCCAACCACAGATAGTAAGTACTTTGTATTCTTTAACTGGAAGGCCCAGACATACAGCTGAATATCCAGAAGTGCTATTCCCCCCTTATCATTTTTCTTTCTCAACTTCCTACGCGCAATCCTAACTTTTTTGGATGCCCAGTTAAAAGAATCTATTTTCCCTTGCAACTTTTGTATCCAAAACTTCTTGAAGTGCAGGGGTATCATGTTGCAAAGAAAGGTGAACTTCGGTAGGATGGACATTTTTATTAAATTGGTTCTTCCGTACAAGGATAATGGAAGATGAGCCCAACGTAAGAGGGACCTGTTGACCTCTTTCATAACGCTGTTAAAACTTGCTTCAGCAATCTCTTCCATGCTATTACAAATGCTAATGCCTAGATATTTTAGTTCATTTTTAATTAAGCCATGCACCTTCTCAATATTCCAGGTCATGATTTCAGTTTTAGACATATTGACTGCATATCCAGAGATCTTCCCAAACTCCAATGTCAAACACTCTAAACTTTCCAAGGTGGAGCTCAGGTTACTTGTGTAGATCATTATATTGTCTGCATTTAATGATATTTTCTTTTCCCAACCAGCATATCGAAACGGTTTAATAGACGGGTCCCTCCTGATTTACTCTGCAAGCGGTTCAATATATAAATTAAATACCAATGGGGAAAGTGGGCAACCCTGTCTGTTCCCCCTAGTAATCGTAAAGGCCTCAGTTAAATTTTCGTTTAGCAATATTCTAGCCATGAGGGTTTTGTAATCCTGAAATTAAGGGCCCTGTGAAAATTTCCACCAAAGTTGTAATTGGTCAAGATAAAACTTAAATACACCCAATTGACCCAAACAAAGGCCTTGGTAGCGTCTAAGGTGATTATAGCAAGAGAGGTCTTATTGGCAAATACTCATATTTGATTTATCCAGAGAGTGGTTTACCATAGTCTTGATGTGTTTGGTAACTGACAGGGGTGTGCCCGCTTTCAACAGCCATTTATCCAGACTGGGTAGTCTGGAAACCCTATCCTCCGCAGGTGGTGTGCAACCACCACCTTCACATTTGTGAACCTCCGAGGGGCACTGGTAAGGCCGAAGGAGAGGACAACAAACTGGAAATGATCCTGCCTTCAATGAACCTCAGATAGCATCTGTGTGCTGGCAGGTCATGGATATGAAAATATGCCTCCTGTAAGTCAAGTGCTACCATCCATTCTCCAGGATCCAGGACAGACTGAACCCAAGCCAGAGGGAGCATTTAGTTTTTTTCATTTTTCAGGAAGTAGTCTAGAGTGCATAGGTCAATAATAGGATGGAGCCCTCCATCCTTCTTCAGCACCAGAAAGTAGCAAGAGCAGCAACCATGAACTTCTTCTGATGTCTGTAACCTCATGATGGCTCCTTTGGCCAAAAAAGCATGCACTTCCTGTCACAAGAGAGAATAGTGGTCCTCTTTCAGCCAATCTCAGAAGTTGGAAAGGGCAGCGGGATATCTTGAAAAGAAAGGGCATAACTCCACCGAACAATCTGGAGCACCCATATGTCTGAAGTAATTGTTTGCCATCAGATTGCACCAGATCCTGCCACCAACCTGCCATGCATGGTGTTTTAAGGACATATTAAAGGGACTTTGAAGCTGTGGCTGCCAGGCATGGCGGACTGGGTAGACCTCTGGCCTTCTGTTTCCAGGAGGTCTGTGGGATGTGTCCCCGCAGCCATGAAAGGACTAAGGAGTCTGTTGGCCAATGGTGGCTAAGTATGAAGGGATGCCGATAGCCCCTACTGTATCCACAGAAGGGGAGGAAGGTGGGATGCAGCTGCTGTTGGGCCATGAGGAGTCCCAATGACCTAGCAGTGGCCTTACTACCTTTGAAAACCTACACTGCTGAGTCCACCTTGTTGCCTAGGGTCTGAGTGCCACCGACAATGCAATTGCCCTGTCTAGTGAGTTGGTCGTATCTAGTCCGCAGTGTATGATGAACTTGGTTGTGTCTCGACTACCAGCTAATGCTTGGGAGAGTTTGACTCTGGTCTCCTCAGACAGGCAGCATTCGCACAACTGAATCCCATACAGTATGAGTGGATGGGCCCAAGAAGAACACCAACTGAAGTACAAGGCTGGTTGAAGAGAAAATCCTTTCCCCAGAGGTGTCCAGCCTCTTGGATTCCCTTATCCGGTTATGCAGTAGGGAATGCATCACAGTTAACTTTGAAAGTAGAGATGGTTCTGTGGTTGACAAGCTCACCACCCAGGTTGAACACTGGATCAAGCTACTGTTGTCTATATCTGGATGAACTGCTATCATTAAAATAGTTGTCCTCCCTCATTTTTTACATTTGTTTTTCAACATCCCAATCCCTTTGATTAACAGCTTTCTCTCTACTCTGCAGAGTCTTTTGCTTCAATTGATCTGGGCGGGTCAACGACCCAGGGTCCGATGGGAGACTCCTGATGCTCCCATATGAAAGGCATGCCAGCTTTGGTATGCCAGATGTACAATTATTTTATCTGGTGGTGCAATGTCACTTCTCCTATTATTGGTATCACCCTAATTACAGACTACCATGCTTGAAGCTGGAACAAGACCAAGCAGGGCACATTCATCTGCCCACCCCCCCCAGCCTGCCGTTGGGCCTTACAGAGGACCCCACAGACATTGAAACATTCTCCACTGCCAGCTGGGTGTGGACAAAACATCACCGATATCTAGGACGTGGGTTACTTTACTCCCCAGCTCTCCCACTAACCCATAACTCTTGGTTACTCGTGATCCAAAAACGACTGGCACAACACACACAGAGCACACCACCTACATATAATGGGATATCTGTTTCTGGATGGGCATGTTATTACACACAATGCATTCACACCCACCAGGATCTCCACCCACATGGATCATTCATACTCATACGCTTATATGGCGCGCTGCATGACAGAATACCATCTTACCCTGTGGAGCCTGACAACTTCCCTCCTTGATGTGAGTGATCGCGTCCCCCGATATGTCTCGACTAGTATCCCAGCTTTACCAGTCTTGCCCAGATTAGAAATGGGAACGTTGAGAGCGGCCCGAAAGGCATGGGAGTGCAATTTAGGGCACACCATACCAGACAAACTGTGGAATTTCTTTTGCACGCAAACAAAAATTGTCTCTCCAAATTACAGGCATAAACTGCTTCATTATAAGTTCCTACAAAGCACATACACCACCCCGCAAGGCCTGGCAAAAATTAACCCAGTGCACTCATAAATGTCTGAAATGTGGTACTGATCATGCAAACTTTGTACACCTTGCATGGAATTCAAACGTACCGGGTACAGATTTTCTCTTTGGTCTTAAATGACAGAGCTCACTGTTGACCCTGATCCCTTACTGGCCCTGCTGAGATATGTTAAGCCTTTTCCACATAGTAATAGACACTAATGCCATTGTGCTGCTGCTGGCCAAATGTCGGATAGCCCTCTGAAGGGGCAGTTGCAGAACCCCCAAGGATGAATGGTTAAAGGACATGATTTACTGTGACTCTACCAGCAAAATCTATGCCATGCCAGACACTCCAGCATCCAGATCTAAAGACGCTTAGAGACTCTCATGATTATTTGCTGACTCTTGATACGGATATGTCTGATGAGGACACTGGTTAAGGCCCACACTCATGACTCAAACTGTAACCCATGACTGATTGTTCATTATCATATGTGCATGCATGTGCTGCAGCACCCCCGCCCCAAATCCCTCTTTCTTGTTTATATCATTTTGACGGTGTACCCCATGGCAACTCATATATATGATATGTATCTTTTCTTTCTCTGTTTTATTTCACATGCTTGCATGTATTCTGTGATCGTGGGCACGCAATGTGTGTTTAAGTACTTTTGCTTCTTGTTCATATTCTTGATAAAAATGACAAATTAAGTTGAAGAAAGAAAAAAAAAAAATTTGGAAGTAGAGGCCTAAACCTCCAGGCTCTCTGGGGTGGGGTGCTGCATGAGGAAGGCTGAGTCCCTGGGAGTGAGGTATCTGCGACAGGTGACGGCCCTGTGTATAAGAGTGCCTGTGCAGTTCTTGGCCCAGGCCCTGAGCTGAACATCAGTGAGAGTCTCATTTAAGGGGAGTAGGAGTTCTGAGGGGAATACCCTGGGTTGAAAGATCTCTATCAACACATTGGTCTTGAATTCCACCGTGGGCAAAGCTAGGTATAAGATCTCAGCTGCTCTCTGGACGACCATGGCAAAGGAGGCCCCTTCCTCCATAGTCATTGTGGGAGGAGAGATGAGACCAGTATCTAGTGAGGTATCCAACCACTGGCATCCGCCAGCTCTTCATACCAGCCATCTTTGGCAATGGACTCTTCTAGGGAGTAAGAATAATTATAGGGATACTCAAATCCCATCCATTTGTGCTCCTCACAGGGTCTTTTTGGGGAAACAAGGCTGTTTCCAATTCAGACCGTTGGGTCTGGTCAGTGATGGCATTGTGCAACGCCGGTCTGGTTCCGTATCAGACAAAGGAATCACAATGGGTGATGCCAATGACAGGCTTCAGCAGCACCGTGAATGACAATGGGATGGAGCCCGGAGGAGGTCGCAAAGTTGTGATAAAGGGCCAATCCAGATTGACCAACAGATCAAGATGGGCGTCTGGCATCAAGAGCAAATCTGTCGGCAGAACTCCAGTCAGATTCCTTCTGGGACTTATGGGGCCCAAAGACCCTGCAGAGGGGTCCGACTGCCCAAAAGTGACTACATGGCCTCATACAATTCTCTGAGCTGGGCAGGGGTCACTTAGTCAAATCAGAGAAGCGCAAAGTGAACCAGGGCTTAGGTCCTATGGGGATGAAGTGGGAGTGAGGCCTAGATTTGGGACGTCATGCCCATCCCTCATTCTATGACTTGGACCCATGCAGGGAAGTCAAAGAAAGCTTTAACTTTTGGTGGGACTTACCTCAAGAAGTCTTGGGTCGCAATAATCACTGGCGCTAATGACTCCGAGAGTGGTCCCCGGAACCTTCCTCTGGACCTGGAGCAGTGCAGAGTCATGTGTTGAGCGGCCAATAGCTTCATGGTTCACGTGCAGGTTGACTTTTAATGCATGGTCTGGCAACCTGTACAGCACTTTAAGTCGTGGTCCTGCTCCAGGAATCAAAGGCATACCAAGGTGGGATCTGTCACAGACAGTTGCTAGTGACGGCCATAACAAAGTTTAAAATCAACTTTTTTGGGGCACATAGTCCAAACAAGATGGAAAAAGGGGCACACTTGTCACGAGGGTCGACAAAACGTCAGAAAAATCCACTCAAAAAATGACCGAGGGGTGCTTGATCTGGATCTGTGCTGATGTCTTGGAAAAAAACTAAAGTCAACATACTGGGATGGAGCCTGTATAGGAACCAACGCTTCCATTCCGGGGCTAATGATGCAATGTGGAGCTGAACCATGCCACCTACCAGTGCACATGGGGACTGCTCAGAAAACCTGGATCCAGTCTGACATCTTGGGAATATTTTAATGCAACAAATATGTGGCTCGAAGTCTCTATCAAGTGTGTTTTTTGGCACACTGTTACACACTCCTGATAAGCATTTAATATGTGGTGTTTCATTTCTGTATTATCTATTTTTGATTACTATCTGGGGTGCCCTTTGAGACAGCAGACTTTTTTTTTTTTTTTTAACATAGTAGAACTTCCAGGGCTCACATTTTCAGTATTTGCTACATGAAAATACAGCCCTGCTTGTTGATTCTCACATTGCTGGCTAACAATTTCCTGGGTCTCTTGCCCCCTTCTATTAGTTGGAGGTTTTGCTTAGTAGTCTAAAACAGTGGTTCAACCTGTGGTACGGGGACCCCTGGGGGTCCGCAAAGCCTCTTCAGGGGGTCCGCGACTGCTAAGAAAATGAAACAATATTACCAGATTGGGTCCCTAGCTGTCAGTAATGACTTAGCAGGGGTCCCCAGACTCCAATAATGAGTCAGTGGGGGTCCCCGAGTTCCAGTAATCATAAAGTGGGCGTCCACAGATGTCAAAAGGTTGGGAACCACTGTCTAAAATGCATAAGCTTCTATTCACTTGTATCTTTTCCGCGCCATTATTCCATTATGGTGGTATAGACTGGCTTCACCACCTTCAGCATTAAGCCAGGGGACTTTTCTAACATGGCAACACTTTTAGGGCATGTATAACAGTTTAGTAGTATTTACTTCTGAAATTGATTTCTGGATTATGTGAGAATATTGTAATGCTGATGTTAGGTTGAGAATAACGTTTGCTAATACTGTTGGTTCAAGAGCATTACACTATTTTATAGGATTCTTGCAGGAATAGCCATATTTTGTTTTTCAAATGTGTCATTTATGGCTTTTGTAGTTCTTTGGCACGAAGCCCATTCCAAGGTGGCAGATATTTTAGTGTGGCCTCTTGTATACATGTGCATGCTTGGGTGACTTTGATGGGATTATTCCTGTAGCAGTTATGGTGTCAGGTGTTTGCCCCCTGCTAAATAAACTTGATATTGATAGATTTATTTTCCTGTGTTGTCTCTACGTTCCTTGGCTCTGTGACATAGCTCACCACTTCCACGATAGCTTTGTTACATGTTTCGCTTCTTTCTGAAACTGATTTCTGAATTAGGTGAGAATTTTGTAGTGTTCATGTGTCGTTGAAAATATGGTTCATTTACACTCTTCGTTCAATCCACTATTTTAATTTTCTTTAGGATTCTTGCATGAATACGTAATTGATTTGATGGTCTTGGCTAGAGTCTTCCTATCATTATACAATTCTCAGTATCTTGTGGCAAAGTGGCAGGTTCTACATGTGTTCAGTGAAGGGCCACTGTAAGTAAATGCCTTTTTTTTTTTTTTGCATGTTCACCCCCACATTTTTGGACTCATGCTGCTGGTTTTTCAACTCAGAGAGCACTGAGGCCTGCTAACCAAATCGCAATGCCAGTGTTATATTCCTATAAAAATCACATAGACCTGACTTACTTATAAGTCCCTAGTATTTAGTACCCAAGGCATGTAAGACAGTGTCCACTCTGAGCTGCAGTACTGGTTGGGCCATCCTTCGTATGAAAAGGTACAGAAAGGCTCTCAGTATGCCAGGGTAAACGGGATAGCGTTTTCACTGAAAGTTCGACTTGCCATTTAAACTAATGTAAAAGCCACCCTATCCCCTAACATTATATATACACGTCTCCCCGAAGAAGCCCTATGGCGTCTTATGGCAGGAAGGTGTATTTTGTTAAGTAACACATACGTTTTGCAGTATGTCTTGACAGCAAAACTTCCAAATTGTCGTTTTACAGCAGGTAAAGTGAGTAGCTCTATTGGCTAAACAGAGTTGCTGGGTGACATCACAACCCAGCTAGTGTTTGAATGGGAAACCCGACAGACTCATGCAAGGGATCAAATTAATTGTCTAATTAAATGCAACCTGATGGCCCAGGTCAAAATTAATGTCACTATTAAAGGTAGACAACTTTTATAAAGTTACCACTCTGTGCACTGCTCGTTCAGTGCCTCAAAAAGGCACACACACAAACACAGCTTTCTGACTGCCTAAGGAGGGGTGTGAATGGCTCCCAAGCTCAGGAACAAAGGCAGTGCTGCAGAAGCGAGGTGTCCCCTCCCCTGACAGGATGGTCACTTTGGGGGGTGAGCAGGATGCCTTTTATTCATGTAGGCTGCATGGAGACAGGGCCAGAGAGGGGAACCACACCCCCAAATAGGCTTTACCGTGGGCATGCAGCCCTCAGGTAGCCACACCTCTAGGGTGGGCAACCAAGCTCCTGACAACCAAGGAAGGGTCGTGCCATCTTGTAAGGGGCAATAATGGGGCATTCTGGGATAGACAGATGCTACATGTCACAGGAACTTTGTCACTAGGCAGGAGGGGACCCAGCAGCCCATTAGCTAGTGACCGCATGGTCCCATCAGGGCACTTTCCAGGAACAAATATGGCACAAACCTGGCACCCTGAACCTCAGATCACACTAGAATCATACAGAGGACCCATGAAGGACTGCCCAGCTGTTTTTGGACCCGCACAAAGTGAGACTGCACACTCGTAAGGACTGCATCTGCTGCATTTTGGGGTAGCAAAGAATGGACTGTGCCTACGGCTCCTTGCTCTGGGAAAAGCTCAATCCCAACATCCAATAACAGCAGTGACTCCAAGGATCATTAGGCTGATCTTCTTAAAACAGTGACATTGTAGGAAAACACCTTTTTTGACATGGTTTTCCCCCACTTTTTGCCTGGTTTCTGATTTGGCTTTGACTGTCAGTGCACTGGATCCCTTCTAACCAGATCCCCAGTGGCAGGTCTCTTTGCACAAAACTGCACAGTTGTTTTGCATAAGTGGCAAACTCTTTGTCTACCAATGTAGGTCCCTAGTAAATTGTACCCCTGGTACTCAGGGTCTGGGGTGCTAAGGAAGATCTATGAGAGCTGCAGCACCAATTGTGCCACCCTCAAGGACACCTCACCAAACCCACACAAAACTGCCAATGCAGACTGTGTGTGTTGGTGCAGGCTAAGTTGAAAACACGAACTGTCACACACCCGTGTGAGGAGATATGTTGATTTTGAGACATAGTAAGTGCATAGGGAAGCCATTTTAAATGCTAGTGCTGGACACTGGTCATTACGAGTTCCTCAGCTACATGATGGCTTCCCTGAATCCTGGGATGTTTGGCAAACATCTCAGACTATTAAACCCTTATGGACCCCAGTGATGGATTTATTAAAAGATGCACACAGAGGGCACC
The DNA here is from genome assembly GCF_031143425.1 of Pleurodeles waltl. Taxonomy (NCBI): domain Eukaryota; kingdom Metazoa; phylum Chordata; class Amphibia; order Caudata; family Salamandridae; genus Pleurodeles; species Pleurodeles waltl. Next base: position 685,681,330 of record NC_090447.1, read on the forward strand.
TTAGCGGCGCCCCCCTGAAAACCTACCAGCGACTAGTGGGATAACTAACTGGTCCTGACCAGTTCAGCCACCACAGATGGGTTTCTGGCCCCCCAAGGTGAGAGCCAGCGCTCTAGTGAGCCTGAGACAAAGGCCTGTTCTGGGCAGAGGTGTGACTTCCTCTCCCAGGCAGGATGGACATTCCAGGGCGGGGAGCTTCAAAGGCCTTGTTGACACCCCTGTCTTGACCCCACTTTTGGTGGCAGCACAGGAGGGAAAAAATAGTTGAATTAGGGGGAGAGCCCACTTCATGCAAGTCCCACCCTTAAGGGTGACACTACTTTTTAAATTCCTCCATCTTGCTTGGAAGGAATTAGGTCACTAGGGTGAGGGTTAGAGTTATGCCCACTTCAGAGTGGAAATGGTCATAAGAAGGGTGTAGTCGCCCTCAAGGTGGTCAGCCCACTGGCTACCACCTGGCACTCCCTGTAACACCCTTAAATTGAGTATTTAGGTGGCACCCATGAACCCTAAAACTCAGATTTTGACAACATAAGAAGACTCGGACAAAGAAGAGTTACACCTGCAGGAGAGGAAAAGAAGAAGCAGCTGACCTGGACCCAGCCCCTTTGGCCTGCCTGCTGACCTTGAAGGATTCTGCACAAGAAGAGAACACATCCAGCCTTCAATAAAGACTCAAGTCTCCTGGGGGAAGCAGACCTGCCCTGCAAAAAGAAACTCCAAGGAAAAGCCTCTATAGCTGCGAGAACCACAGCAACCGGACACCTGAAGTGACCACTACGCTGGACGCCCACAACCTGAGGTGAAGCCAAACAACGGTGCCAACACAGTTCCCCAGCTGTCCAGAGACTGAGTCCAGTGTGGTCTCACCCATCCTGGACTCTACTGAGATACCTGCAGCCTCTGCATGTAAGCCCGTCTCCCACAAGCTTGTGGAGAGAGAAAATCAGACACCTCCAGCAACCACTGCACCTGTGACCCCTACCGCAGCTGAGTTGAATCATCAGTGCCATTGACATCCCCCAAATCCTTAGAGCTCAAGCCCACCCTGGGTCCATCCCTGCCAGACTCCCCGACAACACCTGCAGCCTCAATGTGCCGGACCCCCTGACCGCAAAAGCTCCCAGACGAGAAAACCCAATGCCTAAACACACCCCAGCATCTGTAGCCCCTGGGCACAGGAGAAGAGGACTAAAGGTGCACCCATGTCCCAGAACACCTCAAGTCTACTACTTACCTGCTACCTACTACTTACCTGCTGGTTGCCCCTGGCTAGCTTCCTAGCCAGAGCCTGCAGCCTGTTTGTCACACGGTCCAACTCCCATAGAGAACCGCTGGGCACCCGGCAGCTTACTGCACCTCTGCACCCGGCCACCTCGGTGCTGCGTACTTACCTTTGCTCCCTGTGCTCGACCTCGTAAGTCATTATTAACCCTATGTTTGCTGAACATTGTTTTCCCTCCATGGGATAAAATTGAGAGAACTCTGAAAATTGCTTGTTGATTTCTGGAACTGCAAAATGTACAAGTTACTTACCTTTGGTAACGATATATCTGGTAGAGACATATTCTAGTTGCAGATTCCTTACCTTAGAAAGTTTCCCCAGGTGTCAGACTAGATCCGGAGATTTGTTTCTTCAAGCAAAACCCTTGCGCGTCGGTAGGTAGCGTCAGTCGACTCTGCGGGTATCATAGTCTCCATGATGATGTCGGGAGTAGTACACAGACTACGCTTCAGTGCAGTATTCAAAATTATTTAAAGACTTTCCACGCCAAACCACAGAGCCGCTAAGAACACGGAGATTGGTGCGCCAGAGCTACGGACCTGAATGAGGAATCCCTGTCCCTATAAATCAGTTCGCAAGCGGGGAGGATGGGTGGGCCGGTAAGTAATCTGCAACTAGAATAGGTCTCTACAAGATATATCGTTACCAAAGGTAAGTAACTTGTACATCTGATAGAGACTTCTAGTTGCAGATACCTTACCTTAGAATAGATACCCAAGCAATGCCATCCTCGGAGGTGGGCTGTGAACCAAGGTCATACTAGAAAGTCCTGCAGGACCAAACAACAAAAGTAGCCGTTCGAACGGACCCGACTGTCCAGGCAGTAATGTTTAGCAAATGTGTGCAGGGATGCCCACATAGCAGCCTGGCAGATATCCAGGACAGGAACTCCCTGTGCTAATGCAGTGGAAGCAGCAGTTGCTCTGGTGGAATGAGCATGCAAGCCCTCAGGGGGTTGCTTCTTGGCCAAAGTGTAACTTCTTGATGCAAAGGAGTACCCATTGAGAGATGGTACGTTTTTGCACCACCTTCCCTTTAGTCACACCCACATATCCAAGAGTTGATCGCCCACCCGCAAATCTTTAGTGCGATTTAGATAGAACGCCAATGCTCTTTTTGGGTCCAGACAGTGGAGTCTCTCCTCCTCATGAGAAGGATTTGGGGGTGCGTAAAACGTAGGCAAGGCGATGGACTGGTCAACATGAAAAGGCGTAACAACCTTGAGAAGGAAGGAAGCCTTATTGCGCAACACCACTTTGTCAGGGTGGACAGACAAGTATCGGGGCTTGGAAGAAAGAGCTTGAAGCTCACTCACTCTGCGAGCAGAAGTGATGGCAAGAAGAAAGACAGACAGTCTTGAAAGTGAGGAGCCGTAAGGGTAACTGTGCATCGGCTCAAAGGGAGTACACATTAAGTAAGGAAGGACAAGATTGAGGTCCCACTGAGCCCTGATAAATAAATGGGTGAGACCTTTAAGGAATCAATTGAAAATAGGAGACTTAGTGAGGGCTGATCAGATAACCTAAGAAATAGCCGATAAATACCCTTTAAGGGTGTCCAAAGCAGAGCCCTGCTGGGCTAAAGAAAGAATGAACAAAAGATCCTCAGAAAGAGGAGCAGAGAAGGGGTCAACAGATTTGTTGGAACACCATGCCACAAATTTATGCCGACAGGTATATACCGTTTTGGTGGAGGGACACCTGGCTGCCAAGATAAAATCAAAGACTTTAGATGGAAGATCAAAAGCCGCCAACTGCCTCCGATCAATCTCCACGCATGAAGGCGGAGATTGGGCAGATTAAGTTGGAGAACCATCGCCTGCTGCTGCGACAGAAGATTCTCCTGAAGAGGCAGCCTGAGTGGAGGATCGGTGGCCATGCTCAATAGCTCTGGATACCGTACTCTCTGTGCCCAGTCCAGGGCCACCAAGATGACTTGGGCCCGGTCATTCCTGATCTTCTTGAGAACTCTGGGCACAAGTGGTATAGGCGGAAAGGAGGCCGAAGTTCCACTTGAGATGAAAAGCATCTCAGAGCGAGTGCTGCCCTGGAAACATCAACATGCATAACAGCTGACATTGCACGTTCTCTGCGGAGGCTAACAGATCTAACCAAGGCTCTCCCCACTGCTGAAAAACCTTGTGCCACCTGCGCATGGAGATGCCATTTGAGATCGGCTATGCATCGACAGATGAGTTTGTCTGCTCTGGCATTCATAGAGCCCACCAGATGTTGAATCACCAGAGTAATGTCCTGATGTTCCGGCCATGTCCAGAGGCGTAGTGTCTCCTGACAAAGGGTCAAGGACCCTACTCTGCCCTGTTTGTTGCAGTACCACATGGCGGTAGCCTCGTCTGTGAACACTTGCACTACTTTCCTTTTGAGAGAGGGAAGAAGTACTGTCAATGCAAGCCTGATTGCCCGGACCTTCAGAAGATTGATATGGAGCCCAGACTCTGCCGGTGACCAGAAGCCTCTGATCTCCACCTCTCCCATATGGCCCCTCAACCCAGAAGTGACGCATCTGTCACTATGGATAGATCTGGCTGGGGAAGAGAGGGATCTGTCGTGGACCCAATGCAAATTCGAAAGCCACCAATGCAGGTCTTTCGCAGTCCCCTCCAAGATCGGGACCATGTCAAAGAGATTTCTCTGATGCTGTGCCCACTGGAACTTCAAGTTCCACTGCAGAGCCCGCATATACCATCTAGCATGTGTCACTAGCAAGATGCAGGAGGCCATGAGGCCCAGCAGCCTCAGAGTCAGTCTCACCGAAACCCAAGACGGAGTCTGAAAGATAGGAATCATTGCCTGAATATCTTGGACTCGCTTTTCAGGAGGATAAGCCCAAAACTGCACTGTGTCCAACTCCAATGAAAGGGAGCCTCTGAGAGGGCGTCAGGTGTGACTTCGGCACGTTTATAGTTAACCCCAGCATGTGCAGGATGCACGCCATAGTCTGAAGGTGGGAGACGACCTTCTGGGGCGAGTCCGCCTTCAACAGCCAGTCATCGAGGCAGGGGAAGACTAAAACCTCTAACCTGCATAGATGAGCTGCAACCACCGCCACCACTTTTGTGAACACCTGGGGGGCATTGATAAGGCGGAAGGGGGGAACGTTAAACTGAAAGTGCTCGTGACCTACCATGAATCGCAGGTAATGTCTATGGGCAGGCAGGATGGGAATGTGGAAATAAGTGTCCTGCAAGTCCAACGCTACCATCCAGTTTCCTGGGTCCAAGGCACACAGGACCTCAGCCAGGGTGAGCATTTTGAATTTCTCCTTCTTGAGGAAATAATTGAGGTCCCGAAGGTCTGGGATAGGACGTAAGCCCTTGTCTTTTTTGGGTACCAGAAAGTAGTGGAAAAAACAACAGCGACCTACTTCTGGCGCAGGGACCTTCTCTATGGCTCCTTTGGCCAAGAGAGCTGCAACTTTGTGGCGGAGCAGTGCCAAATGATCCTCCGGAAGATGGCTGACTGATGGAGGCATGGCGGGTGCGTCAGATTCGAAGGCGGAGGGAGTAGCCCCTTGGAACAATCTGCAAAACCCACCTGTCCGTAGTGATGGATTCCCAGAGGGGCAGGTGATGGCGAATCCTGCCGCCAACTGGATCGGAGTGAGGGGACGGACAAGGAGGGTTTGGAGGCTGCAGCGAGGGCAGGGGTGGAACTGGGCAGACCTCTGGTTTCCTGTCCCATGCAGGATTCTGCGTCCCCGGCCACTCAGTGTCTGATCAGCATGGGTGGCACAGTGGCTGGGATGGGGACGTGACAGGGAGCCCCTTCCTTGGCCAAGAAAGGGGAGAAAGGTGGACTGTTGGGGGTGAGGGGCACTGGAAAGGCCACGGGACCGAGCCATAGCCCAGGAGTCCTTGAACCTCCCCAAAGCTGAGTCTGCCTTGTCTCCAAAGAGACAGGAGCCATCAAAGGGCATGTCCATAAAGGTCTGTTGGACATCCCCCGAAAAACCAAATGTACAAAATCAGGCACGGCGCCTCAAGGCCACTGTTGTTGCAACCAATCTGCCTAGAGAGCCGATCATGTCCAGCCCACATCTGAACTTTGCCGCATCCCTCCCATCGGTGACAGCTTCGGAGACGACAGCACAGGCCTCCTCTGGTATCTGTGGCAGAACTTGTGCGACCGTATCCCACGCAGAGAGTGTGGGTATTGCAGCCCAAAACGGACCGCAGCAAGGGACTGGAGGAAGAAAACAATCTTCCCAAATTGTACCAGCCTTTTTGATTCCCTATCCGGGGGTGTGGAAGGGAATGCGCCTGAGGAAGAGAATGCCTGGATGACAAGGCTCTCAGACGTGGGGTGCTGGGACAGGAATTTAGGGTTGTTCGGGGTAGGCCGATGGCAGCGAGCGACAGTCCTGTTCACAGGAGCCCCTGTGTTGGGTCTGGACCAAGTACCCAAGAGGACATCGGTGAGGGCTTCATTGAATGGCAGAGGGGCTCAGATGTGGAAACCCCTGGCTGAAGCACCTACGACATTAGATTTGACATGACCTGAACAGTAGGCAGCTCAAGGCCAAGGACCTCAGCCGCCTTACTGACCACCATAGAATACGTTGCTCCCTCCGCTGTAGTCTAGGTAGGAGGAGACAGAATGGCAGCATCTGGAGAAGTGTCCAGGCCACTGGCCTTGCTCAACTCCTGTGCCCAGTCCAAATTAGGGTCACAAAGGTATTCATAAGGGTCCAGCGACCCCCTGTAGGAAAGTACCATCTTGCCTGGCATGTTACCCCCATATTTCACTGTATATATGTTGTTTTAGTCTATGTGCCACTGGGACCCTGCAGGCAGGGCCCCAGTGCTCATATGTATGTGCCCTGTATGTGTTCCCTGTGTGATGCCTAACTGTCTCACTGAGGCTCTGCTAACCAGAACCTCAGTGGTTATGCTCTCTCTGCTTTCCAAATTTGTCACTAACAAGCTAGTGACCAATTCCACCAATTCACATTGGCATACTGGTACACCCATATAATTCCCTAGTATATGGTACTGAGGTACCCAGGGTATTGGGGTTCCAGGAGATCCCTATGGGCTGCAGCATTTCTTTTGCCACCCATAGGGAGCTCTGACAATTCTTACACAGGCCTGCCACTGCAGCCTGAGTGAAATAACGTCCACGTTATTTCACAGCCATTTACCACTGCACTTAAGTAACTTATAAGTCACCTATATGTCTAACCTTTACCTGGTGAAGGTTGGGTGAAAAGTTACGTAGTGTGTGGGCACCCTGGCAGTAGCCAAGGTGTCCCCACATCGTTCAGGGCAAATTCCCCGGACTTTGTGAGTGCGGGGACACCATTACACGCGTGCACTGTACATAGGTCACTACCTATGTACAGCGTCACAATGGTAACTCCGAACATGGCCATGTAACATGTCTAAGATCATGGCATTGCGGGGGCAATTCCATGATCCCCCGGGTCTCTAGCATAGTACCCGGGTACTGCCAAACTGCCTTTCCGGGGTCTCCACTGCAGCTGCTACCAACCCCTCAGACAGGTTTCTGCCCTCCTTGGGTCCAGGCAGCCCTGGCCCAGGAAGGCAGAACAAAGGATTTCCCCTGAGAGAGGGTGTAACACCATCTCCCTTTGGAAATAGGTGTCAGGGCTGCGGAGGAGTAGCCTCCCCCAGCCTATGGAAATGCTTTGATGGGCACAGATGGTGCCCATCTCAGCATAAGCCAGTCTACACTGGTTCAGGGATCCCCCAGCCCTGCTCTGGCGCGAAACTGGACAAAGGAAAGGGGAGTGACCACTCCCCTGACCTGCACCTCCCATGGGAGGTGCCCAGAGCTCCTCCAGTGTGTCCCAGACCTCTGCCATCTTGGAAAAAGAGGTGTTTGTGGCACACTGGACTGCTCTGAGTGGCCAGTGCCTGCAGGTGACGTCAGAGGCTCCTTCTGATAGGCTCTTACCTCTCTTGGTAGCCAATCCTCCTTCCTAGGTAGCCAAACCTCCTTTTCTGGCTATTTAGGGTCTCTGCTTTGGGGATCTCACCAGATAACCAATGCAAGAGCTCACCAGAGTTCCTCTGCATCTCCCTCTTCACCTTCTGCCAAAGGATCGACCGCTGACTGCTCAGGACACCAGCAAAACCGCAACAAAGTAGCAAGACGACTACTAGCAACCTTTTATTGCTTCATCCTGCTGGCTTTCTCGACTTTTTCCAGGTGGTGCATGCTCTGGGGGTAGCCTGCCTCCTTTCTGCACCAGGAGCTCTGAAGAAATCTCCTGTGGGTCGACGGAATCTTCTCCCTGCAACCGCAGGTAACAAAAGAACAAAAGACTGCATCACCGGTCCTCTGGGTCCCCTCTCAGCACGACGAGCGTGGTCCCTGGAACTCAGCAACTCTGTCCAAGTGACTCCCACAGTCCAGCGACTCTTCAGTCCAAGTTTGGTGGAGGTAAGTCCTTGCCTCCCCACGCTAGACTGCATTACTGGGTACCGCGTGATTTGCAGCTGCTCCGGCTCCTGTGCACTCTTCCAGGATTTCCTTTGTGCACAGCAGAGCCTGGGTCCCCGTCACTCTAACCTGTAGTGCACAACCTTCTGAGTTGTCCTCCGGCTTCGTGGGACTCCCTTTTGCGACTTCGGGTGGACTCGGTTCACTTTTCTTCTAAGTGCCTGTTCAGGTACTTCTGCGGGTGCTGCCTGCTTCTGTGAGGGCTCCCTGACCTGCTGGGCGCCCCCTCTGTCTCCTCATCCAAGTGGCAACATCTTTGTCCCTCCTGGGCCACAGCAGCATCCAAAAACCGTAACCGCGACCCTTGCAGCTAGCAAGGCTTGTTTGCGGTCTTTCTGCGTGGGAACACCTCTGCAAGCTTCTTCACGACGTGGGACATCCATCCTCCAAAGGGGAAGTTCCTAGTCCTCTTCGTTCTTGTAGAACACCAAGCTTCTTCCAACAGGTGGCAGCTTCCTTGCACCCTCAGCTGGCATTTCTTGGGCTCCTGCCAACTCTCGACACTGTCCTGACTCATGGACTTGGTCCTCTTGTCTTACAGGTACTCAGGTCCGGAAATCCACTGTTGTTGCATTGCTGGTGTTTGTTCTCCTTGCAGAATCCCCCTATCACGACTTCTGTGCTCTCTGGGGGTAGTAGGTGCACTTTACACCTACCTTTCAGGGTCTTGAGGTGGGCTATTTTTCTAACCCTCACTGTTTTCTTACAGACCCAGCAACCCTCTACAAGCTCACATAGGTTTGGGGTCCATTTGTGGTTCGCATTCCACTTTTGGAGTATATGGTTTGTGTTGCCCCTATACCTATGTGCTCCTATTGCAATCTATTGTAACTTTACACTGCTTACATTACTTTTCTTGCTATTACCTGCATAATTTTGGTTTATGTACATATATCTTGTGTATATTTCTCATCCTCATACTGAGGGTACTCACTGGGATACTTTTGGCATACTGTCATAAAAATAAAGTACCTTTATTTTTAGTATATCTGTGTATTGTGTTTTCTTATGATATTGTGCATATGACACCAGTGGTATAGTAGGAGCTTTACATGTCTCCTAGTTCAGCCTAAGCTGCTTTGCCATAGCTACCTTCTATCAGCCTAAGCTGCTAGAAACACCTCTTCTACACTAATAAGGGATAACTGGACCTGGCACAAGGTGTAAGTACCTTTGGTACCCACTACAAGCCAGGCCAGCCTCCTACACCCCTCCAATCCTTCCCCGAATGTGTACCCATAAGAAAAAGGGTCTGAATCCGACCTGCGGTGAGTAGGCCTCATCGAAGACAGATGACGTCGGCTGACACTGTTCCGACTACGAGTCATCAGGAATAAGGAACAGGTCGATGGTGGGCACCACCGATGTCGGGAGCGTCGACAATCAAACCGGTGCCGGGGAAGGTCTCAATGGTACGGCCGGCATTGGTGTGGATCTGGAGGGGATCTCGGTGGCTGGAGCCGAAGTCGCAGACACGGAACCTGAAAGCCTGCCAACCAAACCCCTTGGTCGCGAACGCACTGTATCGGGGTCAGCCTATCTAAAAATGAGGCGCATGGCCTCATAAAACTCCTCCCATTGGGCAGGGGTCGCTCCGGCTCCCAGAAACTTGGGGAAGCGCGGAGCAGACCCAGAAGCGGGCTTCAAAGACAGAGGCCTTGACGCTCCTCCTGCGTCGCATCAGGTGAGTGACGCTGATGAAGTCGAAGGGTGAAGGGACTGCTTTGACGACTTCTTACCTTGGCCCAATGACTTAGAGGAAGAAGAATGGTGGTGGCTCCGCGAGTGGTCTTGAGACCTTCCCCTTGAGCAAGACTGGGACCTACGTGGAGTCGAGCACTGGTCGTCACGAGCTTGAGGGACCGTGCCCTCAAGGCCTATGGGTGCATGGCCCGGCACTCTGAGCACGACTTCGGGTTGTGGTCGCGCTCCAGGCGCCAAAAACAGACCCAATGTGGATCCATCACTGACATCATGCAGTGACGCACCAAACACCATCCAAAAACTTGACAAAAGGGTTGAAATCGGTCAAAAGGAGATCAGGGTAGCTCTCTCAGGATCAGTGCATGGCACGGAAAGAAAGGAACGGACATCACTGTGCTGACGTGGTGTCTATGTACTACTCCAAACTTCATCACGGCAACTGTGACACCCACAGAGTCGACGTACGCACAAGGGTATTACTCGAAGAAAACATTTCCGGATCCAGCCTGACGCCTGGGGGGAAATTCTAAGGTAAGGAATCTGCAACTAGAAGTCTCTATCAGTTATTTATGTTTAAAAGACTACTTACCTGATTACGAAGTTCCTGGGTTTGAAACATATATAAAAAAGAAATGTTACTTTTCTAAATTGGTCTCGGATTTATTCTTTGTGTGTGCCTCATTTATTGCCTCAGTGAGTACAACAAATGATTAGCACTACCCTTCCATAAGCCTACCTGCTTGCCCACTCTACCACGAAATAGAGCAATAGTCCTATCTATTTTGCCTCTGCTAAATCATTTGGGGATCCACTGGATTCAGCACAGTGTACTTCATTTTAGTGCACTATATAGAGAGCCAGTTTCCTATAGCCATAAGATCAGAAAGAGCCCAAAATGACAAGCTGGTAGCCACTGCAGAAGTTTTGGCGCGACCAGCTGCAAGGCACCCAAGAGGACAATCAGAGATAGTCAAAACCTGCACCCGCATCTGCTGAACACAGGAGGAGAAGATGTCTATGACTGTCGTCCTGTAAGGTTTGAATCTTGCCTTAAAAAAACGTTCTGGTGGCTAGACAAGTGTCCAAAGTATCCTTTCTGGCGCTCAGACCTCTGTCCTGCCAGACTTAGGGGGTCATTATGTACTTGCGGTTCAGACCACCATGCCGGCGGCAAAGACCGCCACCAGCATGGTGGTCTGAACTGCCATATTAACAACACCGGGAGGGGTGCTTGTGGCAGCCCTCCGCCACCGCCAGGCTACTGCCGACAGGCAGCCTGACGATGGCGGATTACATTTTCCGACAGGGCAGCACTGCAAGATAATGTACCCTGTTTGCCCCAGCCTGATCTGCGCGACAGGTGCTGCTGCACCCGCTGCACTGAGGCAATGTCCTGGCTCGCAGAATCTTCTTTATGCGGTCGGCAGGGTATCAAAGAGCCTGGCGGTCTATGGAAAGACCGCCAGCATGAACACAGTGGTGTTTACCGCCATATTCATAATGAGGGCCTTAATCCCCAACTCGGGCCAGAGTTGCCAAACTAACTTTTACAAACTTTTTTAAGGTTTCCAAACTTTTTGTTGGACAATCCTTGTTTGCAGTTGATATAAAAAGTTATTTATTGCTTTTAAAATCTGTATCTCTGGAACCCAAGAGTGGGTTTTGATGCTTAAGGTCTCTAAAAATGCCTACAAATATAATCTATTTTTATAAATTGATGTATTGTTTCTTTTTGTAACTCTCTTATTTCCTTTTATGGTGCTGTTAAATGCTTTACACATTGTTCCTTTGCGAAGCCTAACTGCTCGCAGCCACAGCTACTCAGGGTTGAGCTTAAGGTTAAGTAAACATACGTGACTGGACTTAAGACACTACTTGTGAGCGTACTGCACAATAAGGCCTCCCAGCCATTTGCAGTTGATATAAAAAGTTATTTATTGCTTCTAAAATCTGTATCTCTGGAACCCTCGGGTGGGTTTAGATGCTTAAGGTCTCTAAAAATGCCTATAAATATAATCTATTTTTAAAAATTGATGTATTGTGTAGGAAGCTGGCTCTGTATATACTATCTCAAAGTGAGAGATAGTGTGCATAGAGTCCAGGGGTTCCCCAAGAGGCTTGACCGAGGCAATAATAGATAATACTAATGCTCTGTTTGTGGTAGTGTGGTCGAGCAGTTAGGCTTATCAGAAGGCAGTGTTAAGCATTTGTTGTACACACACATGCAATAAATGAGAACACACACCTAATGACTTAACACCAGGCCAATAGGTTTTTATATAGAAAAATATTTTGTCTTAATTTATTTTACAACCACAAGATTCAAATTGCATGTAAGTACACTAACTGTAAGGTACTTTGCATAGGTAAAGATAGGACTTTGAATTAAAACAGTAATGTACACAGTTTGGCATAAAATGGTAATAAGCTATTTTGAAAGTGGACACAGCAAAATTCAACAGCTCCTGGGGGAGGTAAGTACAGGTTAGTTTTTGAGGTAAGTAAAGCACTTACAAGTTCAATCTCCGGGGCATAGGCAACCCACCGTTGGGGGTTCAAGTCAACCCCAAAAACCCAGCAACATAGGGCCGGTCAGGTGAGGTCAAAGAGGTGCCCAAATAACATAGGTGCCTATGGAGACTAGGGATCCTTCGGTTCCAGTTGGGTACCAAGTAAGTACCTGCGTCATCTGGGAGCAGATCCGGGGGGTTTTGTAGAGCACGGGGGAGGTCCCAAACAGGCACACAAAATACACCCTCAGCGGCACAGGGGCGGCCAGGTGCACTGTGCAAACAAGGAGTCAGGTTTTGTATTGAAATCAATGGAGGGAACCGGTGTCGTAGTTTGGACTCTTGTTCTAAGCAAGACTGCTGGTTAAAGGATGACAGTACTTTTGTCTGTATGCGACTATGCCTATCCTACAACAAGTCGCAACTGTTGTCCCAACCGTACCGGCTCACTAGCAGCACCTCACCAGAAACACAATAGTAAAAGGTGATTTGTGGCAGCCTTTACGCATGGACTCAAGAATAAGACATCTCAGGGAATGTCGTGGTTAAACGGAGATTACTCTTTTCTCACAGATATATCATGTCTCATACAAACACAAGCAATGACAAAGATGCAGTAAAGTTTCAATAGTTTTTATTTAACATAACTACAATTTGCGATAAGTTGCATGGGCTGCAATGATTAGGATAATGAATAATGCAAGGAACAGAATTGTGAAGACGAGAGTCATTATTACAAAGACCCCCCACCATCTTGCAATGCATAGAAAAGACATACAAGATGTAATATGCCCTAATACCCTAATAAGGAGAGCTGGGTTTGCTAAACCTAATCTGCCAATGCCGTGTCCATGAGAGGAGCCCCCAACCCTTGTTACCTTGGAATGAGGTCTCTAGCTCAGATTCCGTAGGGACACGAAGACTGGGTCAGCGTCAAGACGACGTGCAGCATCAATATCAGTGATGGTAGCGATGCCCTCTGGTCGGAATCCCTCTGATTATCTGTCTAAAGTGCGATGTATTTATACAGATCTACCAGGACCCCTGATGTAGGTGTGTTCCCAAACAATAGATAAAAAGACATGCTTGGGACGGCAATTAATATAAACAATCCCTCGAAAGTATAGAGGGGGAAAATCCCTAAGTGTGAACACCTACTGTTTGTTTGTCTTTGTTATCTTGACGCCTTAGCGCGGTGGCACTGATAATGCAAAGCATAACATGTGGCCTAACTATAAACAAGGCAGCCATCTCAGAAGAATTAAATAATTAAATGGGCTAAGACAGAGCAAGCTAAGTAGGTTAAAAGTCACTAGGTGACGGGGCATGAGTCTGCAAGCCAGAGGCTAAGCTAACTCCTGTTATCCCATTAAAACGAACTAGGATTCACTACACCGGGGGTCACTCCGACGATGCAGGCAGGGCACAGGGGGGTTTCTCAGGCCAGCCACCGACTGGGCAAAGGTGAGGGCCGTCTGATGGTCACTGCTGCACCAGTAGTTGGTTCCTCTCGGGCCTGGGGGCTGCAGGTGCAGTGCTTCTCAAGGCATCAGGTTTCTTTGTTATCGGGCAGTCGCGGTCAGGGGGGTCCTCTGGATTCCCTCTGCAGGCGTTGTCGTGGGGGTGTAGGTAGGTCGGCTCAGGGTGGACACGTCGTTGGCGTCACCTGGAGGTCCTCTCTGCGGCATTGGTTTCTCTGCACACAGGCCGGGGCATCGGGTGCAAAGTAGTGGGGACTCACACTTCTGGAGTGAGGTGAGATTCACTTCAAAGATGGTTTCTTCTTGTTGCTTTGGACAGAGCCACTGTCCACGGGAGGTTCTTGGTCCTTTGGAGTTGCAGGTTCTTTGAATCAGGAGACAGGCCGGTAGGGCTGGGGCCAAAGCAGTTATATCTCCTTCTTCCCTGCAGGGTTTCCAGGTCAGCAGTCCTTCTTGTTAGGTCGTCAGTAATCTGATTTCCTGGGTTCAGGGCCGCCCCTAAATACTAGATTTAGGGGTGTGTTTAGGGCTGGAGGGCAGTAGCCAGTAGGAGGGGGCACATCCATAATTCTCCTGGCCTAAATCCTATTAAAGCATGATGGAGGATTTTCTAAGGAGGCAGTCCCATCAGCTCTGGTCACCTTGCGGGTGGACTGGGCTGAGGGGGTGACAACGCCTTGTTTTTCTCATTATCTCCTCCAGACTTGCCGCCAAAAGTGGGGGCTCCTCCGGGGGACGGGCATCTCCACTAGCTGGAGTGCCCTGGGGCGTTGTTACACCATGCTTGAGCCTTGTAGGCTCACAGCCAGGAGTTACAGTTCCTGCAGGCGGAGGTATGAAGCACCTCCACCCACGGCAGGCTTTGTTCCTGGCCACAGAGTGCACAAAGGCACTCACCCCATGTGGCCAGAAACTAGTCTGGACGTGGCAGGCTGGCAGAGTCCGGTCAGCCTAGCAATAGCAGTTGGGCTGGCATGCAGGGGGCATCTCTAACTTGCCCCCTGAGTGCATTTCTCCATAAATATCACACTGGCATCAGAGTGGATTTATTGTGCTGAGAAGTTTGATACCAGACCAAATACTCTTTATGGCTACCCTGCACTTACAATGTTCAAGAATTGGCTTAGACACTGTAGGGGCATGGTGCTCATGCAGCTATGCCCTCACCTGTGGTATAGTGCATCTTGCCTTAGGGCTGTAAGGCCTGCTAGAGGGGTGACTTACCTATGCCAAGGCAGTGAGTGAGGGCATGACACTGAGGGGAGTGCCATGTCGACTTGGTCTTTTTCTCCCCACCAGCACACTCAAGCTGTGAGGCAGTGTACATGTGCTAAGTGAGGGGTCCCCATAGTGGCTTAATACATGCTGCAGACCTTAAAGAGACCTTCCTTGGCCACAGGGCCATTGGTACCACTGGTACCCTTTAAAAGGGACTTAACTGTGTGCCAGGGTTGTGCCAAATGTGGAGACAAAGGTACAGTTTTAGGGAAAGAACTCTGGTGCTGGGGCCTGGTTAGCAGGGCCCCAGCACACTTTCTATCAAAGCTGGCATCAACAAAAGGCAAAAGGTTAGTGGGTAGGCATGCCAACAATGGCATTTTCCTACATATTGTTTCTTTTGTGCTGTCTAACTTTCTTATTTCCTTGTATGGTGCTGTTAAATGCTTTACACAATGTTTCTTTGCTAAGCCTAACTTCTCGCAGCCACAGCTACCCAGGGTTGAGCTTAAGGTTAAGTAAACATACCTGACTGGACTTAAGACAGTATTTGTGAGCGTACTGCACAATAAGGCCTCCCAGCCACAACATACGTTACACCGAAATCCTCACAGTCACTTGTTTTAAATACTCAGGAGTTGCCTGATCCACAATGGTTTGAAGTGTTTTTACACAATTTGACATGCTTCCGCTTACCTTTGGCTTACTTCTGTGCTCTATATCTGTACTTGTTGTTTCTTAGTTATAGCAACTATTTGTAGATAGTTTTTTTCATTCATCAAGATTTAAAGGGTTGGACATTGCTGCATCTGATATGAACAAGTATAGGGCAGTCAGTACAGTGATTAAATTAAAGAAAGGGTCATGGTTATTCCTTGGAGTAGTTATACTAAATGAAGTTCTTCTATTGAGTGTGTGATCTTTGTTTGTTCTTAGTAATGCAGTTCTTAGTTCAATCAACTCTGGAGTCATGTTACACATAGGTCAATAAACATGTGTTTCGCCTCTTACAGTGCACTGGCCTTTCTCAAGGCTATATCTAGTATTGGTTACAAACTACCAATAAAAAAAGAATGGAGGAGAGGAATAAATAAAAATAAAAAGCAGGGAAGAAATACAAGTGGTTAAGGACATTATGTATGCTAATATTCCAGATGTGATTGAAGCATATGGGCACTGCAAACTTGTGGCAAACAGTTTACAAAAACAAAAAGCATTGGCTCTATGGATTGATGAAAGCATAAAATTACGTGACCTACGTTAGTGTGAACTACTGAGTTCGCCAGTTTGTGTGAATTACTTTCCTAGTTCGGTGAGGTGCAGTGTGTATTGTTTAGATCACTTTATTTTGTAGATAGCAAGACTACAGACCCTTCTTTAACAGCGATCATCGACTTGTAAATACTGAGCACACTATGGCACCCATTAAAAGTTAAGCCCTGATGAAAAAGTTACTTGTGTTCAGTAACGCCTTAGCTGGTAGAGATTATATTTAGCCAAAGATTCCTTAATTTAGGATTATCCCCAGGCACCAGACTGGATCCTTAAACGTTTCGAGCACTACCTCTGCAAGCCGGTAGGTGGAGTCGCTGGGCTCCATGTGGCAGCATCATCACGCTGAAAGTGACGTGCATGGTACTACCCCAGCACTCTAATATCAGTTACTTTCTTGACTTTCCACGTTAGGAGCAGAGAGCTACAATGAGCACTGAGCACTGATGTAACTATGACCTCTGAAAGGGTGTTGCCTGCACTGTAATTGTTTCACAAAGAAGAGAGGATGGGAGGGTCCATAAGGAATCAGTAACTAGATAGTATCTACCAGATAAGACCAGATAAGGTGTTACCGAAGGTAAGTAACTTGATCATCTCATACAGACTTCTGGCTGCAGATTCCTTATCTAAGAATAGATACCCAAACAATACCTCCCCAGATGTGTGGCCGCAAAACACATTTATAGTAGAAAGTCCTGCAGGACCGAATGAGCTAAGTGCCTGTCACAACATACCGGACTGTCCAGGCAGTAGTGCTTGGTGAATGTGTGCAGTGAGGCCCACAATGCTACATGGCAGATGTCCAAGACCAGGACACTGCACACTAGCTCAGTAGTCGCAGCCTTGGCTCTGGTGGAGTGAGACTGCAAGCCCTCGGGCGGCTGCTTCTTGGCCAAAGTGTAGCAGATCTTAATGCACAGGGAAACTCAGCACAAAATGGTCCTCTTCTGTGTTGCCTTCTCATTTTTTTCTCTCCTACAGAGCTGACGAAGAATTGATCGCCCACTCGGAATTCTCTTGTGGCGCCAAGGTAGAACGACGACACTCTTTTTGGACCCAGATTGTTAAACCTCTCCTCCTCTTTAGAGGGATGGGGTGGGGCAAAGGAAGTGGGTAGGGTGATGCTTTGGCTCACAAAAATGTAGTCAACGTGGGGGTGGAGCCAAGATGGCATCGAGGACTGACGTGCCCTGAGAGAGTTCCGCCCCAGCCCTATAAAAGAAAGTCTAATGGGGGAGCAGCTGTTTCCCAGCTGGCCCCCGTGTGACGCTGGAGGTGCGGCGGCAACCCCTATGGGGCAGTAGCGTCCGGGTCGGTGGTGTAGCGGCCTCCTGACTCGCTTCCTGCGCAGCTGCCTGACGAGGCCTGCGCCGTTGCGAGGGCGGGCCCGGACCTGAGGTGCCAGACCCCGCCCTTCTCTCCATCTGCCCTGGTGTCCGCGGGGCCTCCGACGGGAGACGGAGATATGGCGGTGCCCCTGCTGAGGCTGTAGAAGCGGGGCAGATCTGAAGAGGCCCCTCTGAGCCATCTTGCCAGTGGCCGCCTGGCGAGGCTTGATCCACCCTGAGGGCGGGCCGGTCTGGGGGTGTCCTGCTTAGCATGGGAGTCGCTGGGTGGGCCTCCCAGACAGGGGGTGGTTCTGATCGGCCCTCGGCTAATGTTCTCTTCTGCCCCAAGCCCCCCCCCCACCCCCCCGGTTGAGGGGCTGGAACAGTGAGGCATAGACTGGCACCTTAACGGACTTGGCCCTCGGGACCCGAGAGTGGCACACCCGAGGAGGCAACAAGTAACCAGCGACGGCTCCCAGTAGTGCAAGTGTTTTGGTGGAGGATTGTGAAGTCTGCCCCCTAGCCTGGCCCCCGTCTGTTGCCTGGAAAGACTGACCTATTGGAGGGGAGGCCTCGAACCCTCTCCCCTGGGTTTTGTTGGGGGGAGCGTGCCGTGAAGGAACAGGCCGAGGTGCTGGCTGTCCTTCAGAGGAGGAGGTTGTAGGCCATAAACACTAGGGTGGCGAGAGATAAGGAACCCAAACCACTCAGACAGGGATGTATAGACCGTTATACAAAGGTGGTGACTCTCCCGCTCCAAGTTGCGGACCCCCGGGCGGTACCTGATAACGCTGCCAATCTGTCAGCTATTCAATCCCCGAGGGAGGCGCTGGAGAGAGGAATGGTCGAAGTATACTCAGAGGTGTCCCTGCGGTGTCAAGATTTCCGTAACGTGGCAGAAAGGGTCACCTCGGTGGAAACGCGGATACCAGAGTTGGAAGACACAGTCCAGAATCTCAGCAAGGAAATGGCCGAGACTAGGGTCCTCAACAAAGATATCATGTGGCCGCTGGAGGTTACAGAAAACCCGGGCCGCAGGAACAATCAGATTTGTGGGAATGCCGGAAGGAACGGAAAGGAAAAATTCAGGCTGGATCCTGGAAACGTGGCTGAAAAGTGTCTTGCTGACGGACAAGTTTTCGTCCTGGTTAGTGATTGAACGTGCCTACTGGCCACTAGTAGACACCCCTCCCACCCCCCACCCCCGGGGTGCTGCCAAGGCCCATGATCGCCTGCTTCCTAAATTATCAGGATAGAGACATGATCCTCACGGTGGTCCGTAAGATGGGTGAGGTGGGGCACGAAAACTCTAAAATCCTCATCTTTCCTGATTACACCAGGGAGGTTCAGAGGCAGCAGTGCACTTTTGATTCTGTGAAGGCTAAACTCTGCAGCTGTCAACTACAATACATGCTCCTCTTCCCAACGAAACTAAAAGTCATCTTCCAAGGGAAAACGCTTTTCTTTCGCTCCGCGGAGGATACATGGGAGTAGCTAGATGAACACCCTCAACTGTCTGGGAGAGGTGCCAATGAGCTGAATGGATGACCAGGGCCCTCTCGACCCAGAGCGTGGAGATATCAGTCACGAACCAGGAGAAGGGGACAGAGGCGGCGGAGGGGAGAGAGAGACAAGTCATGGTGACGGAGCGGCATCATTCAAATCGGAGGACAGTCTGGCCCCAGTGATCCGGAGGAGGGGACACAGTGCCAGATATGGGAGAGATGGCCCGAGTGCGACTGCAGGGTCAACAGCGGGGTCTCCACATCGTTGGTGGTGGCCATCAACTGACTAGAAACTGAGGTGGTGGTTCTCGGGGCAGAAGGGGGGGTCCAGATTGTGGAGACAACGCAATAATGTGGGGCCGAAGGAGTAGGAGATGAACGTGATAGCACCATCCTGTGCAAGGACGAAGTGGAGCAGTAGGTGGTGCTGGACTGCAATCCAGACATTACGCAAGTTCCCTTGTGTTGAGGGTTGTGGCAGGTACTCTTCCTGCGTGGAGGCGACCCATGAGTTGTAGTTTCGTGAAGGGGTAGAGTGGGGGAAGGGGGGGGAGGGGGTTACTGACCTCTCGACTCCTGGTGAGTGATAGCACAAAGTTTCTTACTCACGGGGGCCCCATGGGAGGTGGGGGAGGGGGAGAAGCAGGTCTTGTTGGGGGTTATTTTTTGCCTGTTTTTGTTGACAACAAATACACCACAGACATGTAGGCATACTAGGTCCTGCCTTCTGCACAGCTAGCAATTAGTTGTCCCGCCCACATGCTTGTGGCCTCCACCCCCAACATGAGATCTCTCCTAAAGTATAATGGTTCCCATAACTGATATAACCCCCCCCAACTGCCCACAGTTAATCTGCGAAATCTGGGATTTTATTGCCAGCGGATGCCTCGACCCACGTGGTGGGAGGTGACTTTAATGACGTAATGGAGATGGAGCTAGATCGCTCTAGTGTCTGTGGGAAGGGGCTCCCATACTCCATTGTACCAGCTTGCGGCGAAGTTGGGCCTGTCGGATTTTTGGAGGCGCGCCCACCCCACAGACAGGAAATACCCCTACTTTTCGGGAGCTCAAAGTATTTTATAGGTTGGATTACATTTTTGCCCCCGCCGGCGGGTGTGGCGGTGGTCCGCCAGGTGGACTATCTGGCCCGGGGCTTGTCAAACCATTTTCCCTTGATGCTACAGATTGGGAAGTCAGAAGGGAGACCCCAAAAATGGAAGCTCTGGGCTTGGGACCTGCAACACCATGAGGTGGCGCAATGGCCTTGTGTAGACACAGAACTATACTTCTGGGAACATCGGAGTCAGTTTAGCCCTCGGTGATAATCTGGGAGGCGTATAAGACTGTGATAAGGGACAGTGCGCAGAACTTAGTGGCACGGAAGATGAAAGAGGTGTCGGATAAGGTGGAAAAATATGAGCAGCAACTTCTAGAGATGGAAGGGGCCCTGGCACAGGTTCCGGCTCCTCTTGCCCTTCGCCGCCTAGAGCTAACTAGAGCAGAATATAGAGCAGTGGCAGAGTCAGAAAGCAGAGCTCGACTACGCAATGCCCAGTATAGGCTCTATGAAACGGAGACCAAAATGTTGGGGGGTGGGAGGCAAGGGACAGGTGGCGGGGAGCAGTTTTCCACAAATATAGAAATTGCGGGGGCCTTTGCAGACTACTATCTGTCTTTGTACCGGGCCCGCCAGCTGCAAGAGCCACATCACCTAAGGGAATACCTACACAGCATTGTGGTCCCCACCTTAGAATCCAAGGACCCGGAGGCCTCAGAAGGGGATATTACCTTAGAAGAGGTCAAATAGGCCACGGCAGGGCTCGCACAAGAAATGCTCCAGGCCCTATCAGGTTTCCAGTGGAGCATTTTAAAAAGCTGAGCAATCTAGTAGCATCTCATCTCCTGGCGATGTTCTTGAAAGCAAGAAGCTGGGGCACACTCCCCCCGGATTTAAGAATGGCGGAAATAGTGGTTATTCATAAAGAGGGCCGACCTAGAACGTCCTGTGCATCGTATAGGCCGATTTCCCTCTTTATTTTAGAGGTGAAAGTACTGGCCACGGTACTAGCCACACGCCTTCAGGGAGTTATTAACCCTTTAGTTCACAGATACCAATTCGGCTTCATGCCGGGACAGTACAGGCGATATAACCTAAGGCGTACACGTAACTGGATACATAACATCTTGCGCCACTCGGACCCCCACATATTTCTGGCCCTTGCTGCTGAAAAAGCATTCAATGCGGTTCACTGGCCCTTCCTGGAAGGCACATTGGAGAGGTTTGAGGTGGGTCCCAGATACTGAGAATGGGTGCGGCTGCTCTATGGTAACCTGGTGGCGACGGTCAGGGTGAATGGGACTCTCTCGTCTGAATTTCCTATTGCCCCAGGCACCAGACAGGGTTGTCCCTTGCCCCCCTTGCTATTCGCACTCACTATAGAATCCCTAAGCATGCAAGATCCGTACCCACCGCCAGATATATGGGTTCAAGCTTACAGAAGAGGGAAGGGAGGAAGAACGTGTCTCCTTATATGCAGACAATATCATCCTCTACGTAGCAAAACCCCTAGATTTTCTCCTGCGCCTCTTCCAGATTTTCACAGAGTACGGGAGTTATTCTGGGTAACAGATTAACTGGGATAAGTCAGTGTTATATGCACCACAGGAGGACACGGTTCTCCACTCCCTTCCAGGTCAACTCAAATATTCCAGTGACTGTTTCAAATACCTTGGCATCTTTATGACACAAGTGGCGGACCTATGTCATGCCCAAAATCTAGGGCGGGTGACTGAAATGTGCAAGGTGTTAGATCGTTGGGGGTGCTTCCCACTCACCTTGATGGGTAGGGTGGCCATGTTTAAAATGATCCCCCTACCAAAGTTATTATATAACCTACAAAACACGTATTACCGGAGCCCACAGGGGATTTTTCCCACCATGGAGCTGGATATGCAGGCCCTTTTATGGGAAAAGAAACACCCACGCCTTGTGCTCAAAACCCTGCAACATAATCATTAAAGCGGGGTCCTGTCCCTGCCGGACGTGGAAGCATATTATTGGGCTGCGCACCTGATCAACATTAATGACTGGACATTTGCCCCAGGTGACCACCCTACGTTTAGGCTGGAGAGATTGCAGTGGGAGGGGAGGTCTTGTTTCCATTATTTATATGGTGGTAGGGGAGTGCAATGGCTCCTGCCCACTTTGCAGGTGGCTCTTGGAGCCTTGGCTAGAGCAACCAAGGTGCTGGATTGGATGTGCATACCCGCCAGGATGACCCCCCGTGGTAGGGTGGCTGTAGGAAAATGCCACTGTTGGCATGTTTAACCCCTATTTTTTTCCTAGTGTTGATCCCAACTTTGATTGAAAGAGTGCTGGGACCCTACTAACCAGGCCCCATCACCAGTGTTCTTAACCAAAAACTGTACCTTTGTTTCCACAATTGGCACAGCCCTGGCGCACACAGTTAAGTCCCTTTTCCTGGTACCAAGGGCCCGTGGCCAGGGAAGGTCCCTAAGGGCTGCAGCATGTATTATGCCACCCTGGGGATCGCTCACTCAGCACATGCACACTACCTTGCAGCTTGTGTGTGCTAGTGGGGAGAATAGACAAAGTCGACATTGCACTCCTCTCAAGGTGCCCTGTCCCTAAACCACTGCCTGTGGCATAGGTAAGTCACCCCTCTAGCAGGCCTTACAACCCTAAGGCAGGGCGCACTATACCACAGGTGAGGGAATAGCTGCCTGAGCAATATGCCCCTACAGTGTCTGAGTCAATTCGTAGACATTTTAAGTGCAGGGTAGCCATACTGAGTGTATGGTCTGGGAGTTTGTCATTACGAACTCCACAGCATCATACTGGCTACACTGAGAACTGGGAAGTTTGGTATCAAACTTCTCAGCACAATAAACCCACACTGATGCCAGTGTGGGATTTATTGAAAAATGTACACAGAGGGCATCCTAGAGATGTCCCCTGTATGTTACCCCAACTGCTAGTTATAGGAAAATAGCTCATTGTTGCAGTTACCCCCCCCCCCCCACCTCCCACTTTTTGCCTGATATTGATGCTGACTTGACTAAGAAGTATGCTGGGATCCTGCAAACCAGGCCCCAGCACCAGTGTTCTTTCACTAAAAATGTACCATTGTTTCAACAATTGGCACACCCCTGGGACACAGATATGTCCCTTGTAAAAGGTACCAGTGGTACCAAGGGCCCTGTGATCAGGGAAGGTCCCTAAGGGCGGCAGCATGGGTTGTGCCACCCTAAGGGACCCCTCACCTAACACATGCACACTGCCATTGCAGATGTGTGTGTTGGTGGGGAAAAAAAGGCAAACTCGACATGGCATCCCCCTCAGGATGCCATGCACACAAAGTACTGCCTGTGGCATAGGTAAGTCATCCCCTCTAGCAGGCCTTTAATCCCTAAGGCAGGGTACACTAGACCAAAGGTGAGGGCATAGCTGCAAGAGCAATATGCCCCTACAGTGTCTAAGTCCATTCTTAGACCATGTAAGTATAGTGTGGCCATATTAAGTATATGGTCTGGGAGTATGTCAAAACGAACTCCACAGTTCCATAGAGGCTACACTGAACACTGGGAAGTTTGGTATCAAACCTTTGAGAATAATAAACCCACCCTAATGCCAGTGTTAGATTTATTAAAAAATGCACACAGAGGGCATCTCAGAGGTGCCCCCTGTACTTTACCCAATTCTTCAGTGCAGGACTGACTGATCTGTGCCAGCCTGCCGCTGAGAGATGAGTTTCTGACCCTCTGGGGTGAGAGCCTTTGTGCTCTCTGAGGCCAGAAACAAAGCCTGCACTGGGTGGAGGTGCTTCACACCTCCCCCTGCAGGAACTGTAACAGCTAGCAGTGAGCCTCAAAGGCTCAGGCTTCGTGTTACCATGCCCCAGGGCACTCCAGCTAGTGGAGAAGCCCGCCCCCTCCCGGACACGGCCACCACTTTTTGGTAGCAAGTCCGGGGGGATAATGAGAAAAACAAGGAGAAGTCACCCCCCTCAGCCAGGTGCACCCCTAAGGTGACCAGAGTTGAAGTGACCCCCTCCTTGGGAAATCCTCCATCTTGTTTTGGAGGATTTAGCCCAATAGGGATAGGTATGTGCTCCCCTCCCCAAAGGGAGGGAGCACAAGGAGGGTGCTCACGGACAACTGCCATTGGCAACTGCCCTCCAGCCCTCAACACCCCCCCTAAATCTAATATTTAGAGGCAACCCTGAACCCAGGAATTCAGATTCCTGACGACCTAACAAGAAGGAGGACTGCTGACCTGAAAAGCCGAAAGAGAAGACGACGACGACAACTGCTTTAGCCCCCAGCCCTACCGGCCTGTCTCCAGATTCAAAGAACCTGCAACATTAACACATCCTGCGGGCCCAGCAACCTCTGCCGACTCAGAGGACTGCCCTGCAATTTCAAAAGTCCAAGAAACTCCTGTGGACAGCAGCTCTGTCCAAAGCAACAAGAAGAAGCCATCTTTAAAGGGACTCTTCACCTTACTCCTGAAGCGTGAGTCCCCACCACTCTACACCTGACGCCCCGGCCCATGTGCAGAGAATCCAACACCGTAGAGAGGACCCCCAGGTGACTCCAATGATGTGTCCACCCTAAGCCGACTTCCCTGCACCCCCACGACGCTGCCTGCAGAGGTAATCCAGAGGACCTCACTGATCGCGACTGCCCGGTAACAAAGAACCCGACGCCTGGAATAGGCACTGCACCCGCATATGTTATTTGGTCCTCTCTTTGACCTCTGCACCTGACCGGCCCTGTGTTGCTGGGTGTTTGGGGTTAACTTGAACCCCCAACAGTGGGCTGCCTATGCCCTGGAGACTGAACTTGTAAGTGCTTTACTTACCTCAAAAACTAACCTGTACTTACCTCTCCCAGGAACTGATGAAATTTGTACTGTGCCCACTTTTAAAATAGCTTACCATTTTATGCCAAACTGTGTACACTGTTTTAATTCAAAGTCCTATCTTTACCTATGAAAAATACCTTACATTTAATGTACTTACCTGCAATTTCGATCTTGTGGTTCTAAAATAAATTGCGAAAATAATATTTTCTCCATAAAAACCTTTTGGCCTGGAGTTAAGTCATTGAGTGTGTGTTCTCATTTATTGCTTTACTACCCTCTATTAAGCCTAATTGCTCGACCACACTACCATAAATAGAGCATTAGTATTATCTATTGTATTGTATTGTATAGTAATAGTATTTATAAAGTGCTTACTACCCCTGATGAGGCGTCAAAGCGCTTTTTGGCGAGAAGCACGCTACTCCGGAACCCAATAGGAATTAGTGGTGGATTAGTATAGGGAAGTATGAGTAGAGTTTTAGTAATATTAGGAGTTAATTTGAGACACGGATATGTGAGTTTGTTAGTTGGAACGACTATATATTATTGCCACTATCAACCTCGAAGGGGAACCCAAGGACTCTGTGCACACTATCTCTCATTTTGATTTAGTATATACATAGCCAGCTTTCTACAGTGGCTGGTTGTCAGAAATCGGAAAACTGACAGGATTTGAGACGTGGGATCGCACTGGAATTTCTAATCTAGGAGATGTGTTGGAATGGGGGAATCTTATGCAATTTGCTGCACTGAGGGATGCTTGTGGGCCCAGCAAGACGCAGTTCCTCTACCACGCTCGACTGTGGCATGCTTGGAGGGCCTCCCTGGGATGTAAATACCAGAATATGCTCCGTTGGAAGGTAGACTGTTGGCTGAACAGTTAACGGTGAAAGTCGTCTCTATGGTGTATAGGACAATTAATAATAATATGCTGGGGGGGTGGCTGTAGGAAAGTACCATCTTGTCTGGCATGTTACTCCCATTTTTACTTATATATTTGTTTGATTTTGCCTGGGTCACTGGGATCCTGCTAGCCAGGACCCCAGTGCTAATACGTTGTGCCCTGTATGTGATCCCTGTGTGGTGCCTAACTGTATCACTGAGGCTCTGCTAACCAGAACCTCAGTGTTTATGCTCTCTCTGCTTTTAAAATTGTGACTGCAGCCTAGTGACAAATTTTTACCAATTCTGATTGGCACACTGGAACACCCTTATAATTCCCTAGTATATGGTACTGAGGTACCCAGGGTATTGGGGTTCCAGGAGATCCCTGTGGGCTGCAGCATTTCTTTTGCCACCCATAGGGAGCACAGACCATTCTTACACAGGACTGCCACTGCAGCCTGAGTGAAATAACGTCCACGTTATTTCACAGCCATTTTACACTGCACTTAAGTAACTTATAAGTCACCTATATGTCTAACCCTCACTTAGTGAAGGTTGGGTGCAAAGTTACTTAGAGTGAGGGCACCCTGGCGCTAGCTAGCCAAGGTACCCTCACATTGTTCAGGGCAAATTCCCCTGACTTTGTGAGTGCGAGGACACCATTACACGTGTGAACTACATATAGGTCAATACCTATGTGTAGCGTCACAATGGTAACTCTGAACATGGCATGTAACGTGTCTAGGATCATGGAATTGTCACCCCAATGCCATTCTGGTATTGGGGGGACAATTCCATGCATCCCTGGGGCTCCAGCATGGACCCCGGGGACTACCAAACTAGCTCTCTCGGGTTTTCTCTGCAGCTACCGCTGCTGCCAACCCTCAGACAGGTTTCTGCCCTCCTGGGGTCTGGGCAGCCCAGTCCCAGGAAGGCAGAACAAAGGATTTCCTCTGAGAGAGGGTGTTACACCCTCTCCCTTTGGAAATAGGTGTTAAGGGCTGGGGAGGAGTAGCCTCCCCCAGCCTCTGGAAATGCTTTGAAGGGCACAGATGGTGTCCTCCTTGCATAAGCCAGTCTACACCGGTTTAGGGAGCCCCCAGCCCCTGGTCTGGTGCGAAACTGGAAAAAGGAAAGGGGAGTGACCGCTCCCCTGTCCATCACCACCCCAGGGGTGGTGCCCAGAGCTCCTCCAGTGTGTTCCAGATCTGTGCCATCTTGAATGCACAGGTGTGAGGGCACAATGGAGACCTCTGCGTGGCCAGTGCCAGCAGGTGGCGTCAGAGACCCGTCCTGATAGGCTCTTACCCGGTTAGGTAGCCAATCCTCCTCTGAGGGCTATTTAGGGTCTCTCCTGTGGGTTTCTCTTCAGATAACGAATGCAAGAGCTCACCAGAGCTTCTCTGCACTTCTCTCTTCGACTTCTGCCAAGGAGCGACCACTGACTGCTCCAGGATGCCTGGATCCACGTGTCCCCGACAGTCCAGTGGCCCTTCTGTCTAAATTTGGTGGAGGTAAGTCCTTGCCTCCCCACGCCAGACAGTAATCCTGTGTACTGCGTGAACTGCAGCTGCTAGGGCTTCTGTGAACTTTTGCAAGACTTTCTTCGTGCACAGCACAGCCCAGGTCCCCAGCACCCCATCCTGCATTTCCCAACTCGCTGAGTTGTCCTCCGACTTCGTGGGACCCTCTTTTGTTGTGCTGAGACAACTGCCGTGCTCAGATCTTCTGAACGCCTATTCAGGTGCTTCTGCGGGTGTTCTCTGTGTTGCTGAGCGCCCCCTCAGTCTCCTCCTCCAAGGGGTGACCTCCTGGTCCTTCCGGGGCCCTGGTAGCAACCAAAACCTTCAACCATGACTCTTGCCGCTAGCAAGGCTTGTTTACGGTCATTCTGCGTGGAAACAACTCAGCATCCTCCAGCACGCCGTGGGACATCTTCTGACCAAAGGAGAAGTTGTTGGCACCTTCTGTTGGTGCAGAATCTTTGGCTTCTTCCACCCAGAGGCAGCCCCTTTGCACCTTCATCTGGGGTTTAGTGGGCTCCTGCCCCCCTGGACACTTGTGTGACTCTTGGACTTGGTCCCCTTCCTTTGCAGGTCCTCAGGTCCAGGAATCCATCTTCAGTGCTTTGCAGTCAGTTGTTGCCTTTGCAGAATGCCCTCTCTCAACTTTACTGTCTTTCTGGGGTAGTAGGGTAAATTTACTCCTACTTTTCAGGGTCTTGGGGTGGGGTATCTTGGACACCCTTAGTGTTTTCTTACACTCCAGCGACCCTCTACACACTACACTAAGCTAGGGTCCATTCGTGGTTCGCATTCCACTTTTGGAGTATATGGTTTGTGGTGCCCCTAGGCCTATTGTCTCCTATTGCATTCTATTGTGTTCTACAGTGTTTGCACTACTTTTCTAAGAGTTTTACTTAAATGATTTTGGTTTGTGTGTATATTTTGTGTATTTTACCTACCTCCTAAGGGAGTATATCCTTTGAGATAATTTTGGCATATTGTCACTGAAATAAAGTACCTTTATTTTTAGTAACTGAGTATTGTGTTTCTTATGATATAGTTTGCAGTGGTATATATAGTAGGAGCTTTGCATGTCTCCTAGTTCAGCCTAAGCTGCTCTGCTATAGCTACCTCTATAAGCCTAAGCTGCTAGAACACTTCTATTCTACTTATAAGGGATAACTGGACCTGGCACAAGGTGTAAGTACCACTAGGTACCCACTATAAGCCAGGCCAGCCTCCTACAGTGGCCAAGCGAGCAATGGAGTCTGAGGAGTAGTCTGGAGCTACTGCTGCCGTGTCCCGAATGGAGGGGCAAATATCCTGAATGGGGCACTGACTCAGCCCCACAGGTGAGATCCTCAGCCCCCAAGGACTGCGGGGAGCCAGAGGCTCGCGTTGATAGCCAGAAGGTAGCGGGGACAGAGGGGATCCTGAAGCTGGAGGGAGCCGCCATTTTACACCGCAAGGCCCACTCGGTAAAACAGGCATGCAGTGTACCCTGAGGTGCCAGAAAGAGGAGCGCCGTGATGAGCCACAGGCAAAGGTGAAAGGGATTTGAATTCAAGGAAACAGCCCATAGCTTACTACAGAAGTAGTGAAGAGACTTGTACCGGACAACGGGGGATAGCGGCGAGCTGGACAGCTAGAGATGTACAGGCAGCCACCAACTCAGAGATGACACTTGACACAGCCAAATACCCTACTGGATCACCGGGGGCACCAACGTACTAGTGACCAGGTGACAGTGGTGGCAGATATTGCAGAAGAGAGGCCTGCCGAGGAACTATTGGAGACCGCATACAGCTAGATTGTCCCGGTCAGAGAGCAAGAGAGCACACCTGAAACACTGCGGTTGAATTCCCCCCCCCAAGGGATGCTATTGAGGAGACGGCTGGAGGGGTTGAGGCGCTAACACAACACACCACGGTGATTCTGTCGGCTATACAGGAATTTAAGTTGCCTTGGAGAATCAAATCGCAATGCTTGCTGGGCAGGTCTCCTGCGTGACGACCACAAGTTAAAAGACTGAGTTATAGCAACAGAAGACACGTTAGGTGACATGGCTCGCAGGTATAAGAACTTATGCAGAAACTGGCACTAATGAACAACGAACTGAGAACATTGGCAGTTAAAGTGGAGGATGCCGAAAGTGGGTCTTGATGACCCAATATCTGTTTGGTGGGAGTCCCGGAGAAGACGGAAGGCCTATCACTAGAACTTTACATAGAGACATGGCTGAGCGATGTGCTGCTGGGGGGGGGGGGGGGGGGGGGAGAGAACACCCTCCAAATTCTTCTTGGTGGTGCGGGCACCACAGGATCCCGCCAACCCCTCCATCACCAAGGGCATACCCGAGACCGATAATAGTGCAATTAATGAACTTCAGAGACAGAGACGTGATCCTCCAAGAGACAAGGGAAAGGGGCCCCTGGAAAATTGAAGGAAAAGAGATAAACTTCTACCCAGACTACACAAACATGGCGCAGACACAAAGGGCAGCATTTACTGCATTCAAAAAGGTCTTCCGCCACAATGACATGAAATACGCACTGCGATATCCAGTGAAACTTCGGATCGAACACAAGAAAAAGACACATTTACTAACATTGCCTCAGGAGGCCTGGGAATGGATAGAGACGCAGGGTCTTCACCATGGAAATGGAATCAGAGAGGAGGGCACGAAGACATGGACTACGAGTAAAAAGAAATGCAGGGTGGCTTGGGTGGGGTGTGCCGCCTCCCCGACACAAGAACAAATCAAGGCTGCACAGATGAAGGCTCCAGGACCTCAGGGGGACAACCGGGATTTGGGGGTTCGGGCTAACACATACCATGAAATGGGGGAGGTGGATAGTTTTACAATCACAGCACAGTAAGGTGCGGGGGGAAGTTGGGGCGTATGTTTAACAGTTCAGTTCAATAAAAGGGGTGATGGTACATTGGACATCGGGGCAAAGGTCATTGGGGGCCCAAGGGGGTGGGACAATCCTGTAGACAAGGGCAGACTATTCTTGCTGAAACTATTACCATGGGCAACAAGAAACTGTCCCTCCTCACATGGAATGTGAATGGGTTAGGAATAAGCTCAAGTGGGGCCTGGAACCCAAAGCTCCCTCTAGATATAAGTCAGATATAATATTCCTGTAAGAAACGCACCTCATGGATGCACAACATAAAGCAATGTAAATGGGGAAATACAAGATAGTGGGACATACATAGTCTACATCTGGATCCAGGGGGGCCATGGGGCTTATTAAAAAAACATCTCCCATTTCACACCACCTGCACGTGGGTGGATCTATACTGCTGTTACATAGCAATACTAGGGAAGTACATAACCATACCTATATTGTTAGTCAATGTATACTTACCCCTGTGACTACAGGGCAAGGTGCTCCCAAAAATTGGCACCATACTTAGGACCTCGCCACCTGCATCAATAGTAATGGGAGGCAATTTCAATTTAGTAATGGAGACGAGAGTAGATAGGGCTAATAAGTCTGAGAAAGGGCGTCCAATCACGGAAAAACTGGAGGGGTTCACACATGCAATGGGCCTGAGTGATGTGTGGAGATTCCTCCACGGAAAGGAAAAAGGGTACTCATACTAGGCAGCCGCCCACGACACTCACTCCAAATTACATTAGATTCTTTCTCACTGCAGATTTGCTGCTGAGAATCAAAGAGGTGGAGTACTTGGCCAGGGGGATTAGTGATCATGCCCCATTGCAAGTGGCATTATCTCTGGGACCCCGACCACCAGGGAGTGGGTGGCGGATGCAAACATGGCAACTACAAAAAGCGTAAGTGGTTAAAGACCTAGGGCACGCAACACAGCAATATTTCACTGAAAACAAGGGGTTGGTGCAAAGTCAGGTGACCCTGTGACAAGTCTACAAAGCTACTATCAGAGGGTTGATCATAGCGGGAGAGGTAGGGGAAAGACAGTATACAGAAAAGATTACTAATGCTAGAAAGCGAACTTATAACATTGGAGCAGAGATACACAACAATACCGGTACAGGACATTAAAAAGGAGATGATATAAAAAAGGGAGGAATACAATATAGTGACCCGAGACGAAGTAAGGCAATAAAACGCAAAAAAGCAAACGTCTATATAAGGGTGGGAATAAAGCAGGCAAACTACTAGCATGGTTGGGCAAGAAGGAACAAAGTGATTCCCTTATTAGAGAAATTCAGACAGCTCAAGGGGAGTTAATAAGGGATCCCAAGGAGGTAAAGGGAGAACTGGCAGCCCAAATGGAGAATTTTTACAAATCCTGCATAACCATCCCAGAGGAAGAAATAGATAGCTTTATAGCCGACTGCCCGATGGCGCATTTATCCCCACAGCAAACTGCGGGATGAGAGGAGGAGGTAACAGAGGAAGAAATGATAGAAGTGATGGGGCAATTACAGAGAGGGAAATCCCCAGGGCCCAATGGGTTCCCCGTCAAGTTTTTTCAGAGGCTTGGTAAGGGGCCGATGCCACATTTGCAGGCGACCTTAAGACAAGCCTTCAAAATCAGAGAACTCCCTCAGATCATGAGAACAGTGATGATTATCCTTCTACCTAAGTCAAATAAGCCCAGAGACCTCGGAGATTCCTATTACCCGATCTCGTTGTTAAATGTTGATGCTAAAATAATAGCAAAGACATTGGCAATCAGACTTAGAAAAGTAATGACGACCCTGGTCCACGCGGCTCAAACAGGGTTTATACCCGGCCGATCTACTGCCTTGAATCTCTGAAGGCTTCATAATAATCTGGCTTTGATAACAAATTCGGCCAAAGGGAATGAGCCATTCTCTCCCTAGATGCCAATAAGGCATTTGTTTCAGTAGAATGGAGATACATGTTCGTCATACTGACTAAAATGGGATTCGGTCCGAAATTACAGAGATGGATTGAGCTACTATATAATAGGCCGACCGCGAAAATGAGAATAAACGGATACACCTCACCAGAATTTGGCCTCCATAGAGGTGCCAGACAGGGATGCCACTTGTCGCCGATGCTTTTCGCACTGGCGATTGAAGGCTTGGCCAATTGTATAAGAATGGACCTATTGATCAGAGGAGGGCCCACTAATAGTGGCGAGGAAGAGCGGATCTCGTATGAAGACGATATCTTTCTGTATTTGACTTGGACGCCCTCCTCACTAGGCCGCCTGGGAGATATTTTTCGGGTCTTTGGGGAGGTGTCAGGATTTGGAATAAACTGGGGTAAATCATTAATATTCCCGGTGGATACATGGGAGACCGACTGAACAATGACACTGCCACTTAGGGTAGAGCTAGAGAAGTTCAACTATCTAGGCATCTGGGTCTCTGGCCGTCCCCACCTCCACTACGATACCAATTTAAGCCCCTGCTGCAAAGGTTCACAAGATAAGTCAGACATTGGCAATCCCTCCCGATCTCTTGATGGGTAGGCCAGCACTTTTTAAGATGGTGGCTTTACCCCGCTTCCTTTACATTCTACACAATTTCCCCTACCCAATCCCAGACATTCTTTCACAAAGTGGATTCTCTGGTACGCACATTACTATTGTCAGGGGGTAGCCCAGAATTAAATTGCACACACTACAAAGGTCGAAATATGAGAGGGGTATAGCCCTGTCAAATATCCGGAAGTATTACAAGGCGGCACAACTAAGCGTAGTAAATCACTGGGCTTTTGCTCCACGAGACGAACCAGCGCTGCGAGGAGATAAGGAGCTGATGCACAAAAATGGTTACATGCATTGGCTATACGGAGGTAAATTTAACCCTGCTTTTAGCCCAGCAACAAAGACGGTTATACACATATGTCAGTCAGTCAGTCAAAAAAACTTTATTCGGCAATTGCCATAAAAGTACATACAAACACACATATTCAGATAAATAGTATAAAACACAAATAAAAACTGTGGAAACAATTTCTAAAAACACCATGTGAGCATCCGATCTAAAAACCCCTTGACATGTAACAAATAAATACTAAAATATAATTAAAAATCACAAAAACACAAAATTTACAGATATTATCTCAGAGTAGAAATCTCTCACAAACATATAGAGATTAAAATGGAGTGTACCTTTTCCTAATACTTAGAGAAGCTGTAACAAAATTTAATACGTGATGACAAGTTTGAATGTCTGGCAGTCTCTGAAAATATAATAAGGCTCCCTTATAATGGATAGGTCTGAGATGACATAAAATGGGTAAAATAAAAGCCTTTCTAGGGACAGCATATAGAGAGCAAAAGAGAAATAAATGTGAAGTACTCTGCTTTGATTTGGAATCACAGGGACAAGGTGGTAAATCCTGTTTCCAAAAACAAGGTTTGGGAAAGGCTACCTTAAAATGAATCAAGTTAAATCTAGATTATTTTAGAACTTGAAAACCAGATCAAATAAGGTTCAAGACATGGGACAGTTACAATCCGGATATAAGAATCGAAAGATTTCAGTTTCAGGGAGCTGTAAAGTCTCAACTCTGATATGTGCTCAAAATAAGTTGACTTCAAGACAGACCTAGAGTTTGTGTTTAGCAATTTGGGTTCTTCAAACATGTACCTAAGCCCTAGCTTCTCAAAAGAGTTTCGCAAAAACATAAGCCAGGGAATCCTATTTGAGTTGTCAAATTGCCAAAATTTGCCATAGCTTCGACCTATTAACCATATCAAAAGCACTAGTTAAATCAATAAATGTCATATGAATACACTCTTTTTTGCCTGTCACGTATTTACTAAGTATCAGATGCAGATTTAAAACTTGCTCTACTGTGCCTACACCGGGTCTAAAACCAAATTGAATTGGAGATAGAATCTGGGCCTCAGTCACCCAATCGTGTAAACGGGATAAGATCACACTTCTTAAAATCTTTGCCGTTGAATCAATAAGAGAAATTGGTCTATAGCAAGAGGGATCTTGTCTGTTTCCTTTTTTAAAGATGGGTACAATAATAGCTGATTTCAATGAAATGGGTACGTTACTATTTACCGCACTATTCAACACATTTGTAACTAAAGGAACCCAAAGATCAATTTCAGATTTTAAAAGATCAGCAGGGACCCCCCACGTCAGGACCAGGAGCCTTTCCCTGCCTTATTCGATTAATGGCACTTAGGACCTCATGGAGATCAAAGGTAATATCTAGGGGCTTGGTATTGGAATCTGAAGTGGAATTTGCAGTAAGGTTATCTTCTATTTACAGGTTCTCTTTATCATTGGTTCCTGGGCAAAATACTTTCCTAAAATGAGTCACCCATATGTCCTCTGCAATGAGACAATCATCGGCCTTAGTGTTGTTATCTGAAAAGTAAGGATGATTTATCACCTTCCAGAATTTAGAAGTATCCCTCAACTCCGAGGCAGCCAGAAGTTCATCCCACGCCTTAGACCTAATTTCTGTTTTCCTTTTTCAAGGGCAGTCTTATAGTCGGCTCTAGCTAGTTTAACTAGTTGGCGGGGGGCCTGCTTTAAGGGTGTCTTTAAGTTTTTTATGAGCGGAAGAGCACACAGAGTCAAACCATCTATGGACCACTGGCCCCTTCAAGGGCCTGTCCACCACCAAGGCTCGTGAGATATCAGTACTTAAAGATTCAAATTCATGGACTATACATCCAGGATCTAACTGCTGAGACAGACACATGTTAATAGAGTCAGACCTAGTTCTTACAATTTCCTGATTAAATAATTTAGGATTTATTTTGTCCCATTTTAAGCGTAAGCCAAATTTGGATTTTAAACAGTACTAGCTCTCTAACTTTTATTCTTAGGGACATGGTTAATATTTAAATCCAGATTAATGCTGAGGGGGTTATGGTCACTGGCGCAGTGAGGTGTGATCTTAAAATCTTGAATTAGATGATAATCAGAGGATCCAAGAAGTATATAATCAATGATGCTCCCCTTCGGCTTCCCTGTGAAGGTTGGTATATTACAGGCAACAGCAGCCAGTTTCTCCGTAACGTGTGCCAAATCAAACTTACATATAAAATAGTTTAGGGCATCTCCTTCAGCAGTGTGAGTGAAATGGATTGATGACTCTCTGCCCTCATTGGGGAAGGCACACAGTTCCGTGAGTTCCTTCCTACATAGAGGAGTGTTAAAATCGCCCACCCATAGTATAATTAGATAGCTATCCTGTAAAACATTTGATGAATCAATGAAGTCTGCTACCTCTTCCAGGCATCCCATAAGGAGACCCCAGGGGATATTATTATAAAAAATTTAAATCAGAATATCTTTTTGACCACTAATAGATACTAAAACAACCATAAAATAAGGGGAAGACCAGATTAAGGACGCGTTTATTAGAGGGAGATGTAAAGATACAAGAACTAAAAGGCCGCCGCGTGCTCTCCCCATGGGGGAAGTTATAGCTGGCTGACAGAAGGAAGTAAAACCATTCAGAAGGAACATATCCTTAGACCAAGTCTCCTGTAGACAAATTATGTCATAGGAAGAAATAAAGCTCCTCCAATCCGGGTTGTCAGTTTTAGACCACAAACCCGCTATGTTCCAACTAAGCAGAGTTAGTGGTCCGAACCCAGGACATGGGGGTTAAAACTCTAGCAATTATAGCGGTTGACAAATCCAATGCAGGCTTTCCTGGGTACATTTGCGGTAAACGTTCCCAACTACT
The DNA here is from genome assembly GCF_031143425.1 of Pleurodeles waltl. Classification (NCBI taxonomy): domain Eukaryota; kingdom Metazoa; phylum Chordata; class Amphibia; order Caudata; family Salamandridae; genus Pleurodeles; species Pleurodeles waltl. Next base: position 685,717,037 of record NC_090447.1, read on the forward strand.
GGTCTCGCCAGATGAGTAGAGCAGGGATAAACCATGGCTGTCAGTCAATCGTTCTCATCAAGATAATTGAGAACCAAAAAACTATTGCTAGTGGGTATGTTTACCTGCGATTGGGACCTGACTGGGTCAGGTATATGGGTTCTTAGGTTAGTAGCAGAGTGGTGTAGTAGGAGCGCAGGGTCATAAAATTGGCACAGGGGATGAATTTGAATCCTATTACATGACTTATTGCATTGTTTGGGTTGGTCAAAAAATAGTCCACTGAACAAGAATTAGCAAAATTTAGAACAACATAATCTCCCTCCTCCATTATCTTTGAATGTCCAACCCTCCTCACTCTGCGGGCCATAAGAATCTTATCATTATGATGAAAATTGGGTTTAATATTAGATTTCAACCAGTGACCAGCTTTCCTAATTAGGGATTGGGTATCTTCTGTTTTGGAACTCACCAAAGGGGGAACATTTGATAGAACCAATACATACGGATTGCAATCTGGAGGTAGATGTAAAGAATCTGCATGATTTGTATTATTATTTTGACCCGTAACAAGCAACCTAGAGGAACAAACTTCCCTGGTCATCCCCTGTGCGGAATCATCAACTATGTTTCCTTGGCCAGAAACGGCCTGTGGATTGGGCGAGGGATTACTTGCTCCTTGAGGTAACAAAGTAGATAGGGGGTTGGTTTGATAAACTGGATCTTGGCTGTGAGATATTTCCGTATGTGCTAGTCCTGGCTTAAGTAAATGAGATAAAGTACTAGTCACATCATTACAAAAGCAATCAAGCTTCCTGGTAATCATCTTGATAAGTTTCGCCTCTAAGGTTGCACAAAAAGGTTTGAGTATAGAATCTATAACACTTGTGAAATCTTCAGGGGCATCCTTTCTCAGAAAACATTCAGGAGTGGACACCAGGGAAACTGGATCTTTAGCACCTAAAAACGGAAGGGTAGATGATCTCTTCTTAGGGGCCACGGCCTTTTTTCTATTTCTAGTCTTTTTCCCGGCTCTCCTCTTCTTCAGGGGAGGAGAATCAACCTGAGAACAAGAGCTTTCCAGAGGTGGATTAACAAATGGGGTAGAAGAATTGTTTAAAACTATAGGATGAAGTATGTCCTGTCCCAACTGTGTAATACTCGAAGGCAGGGCTGGTAATAAGGGCCCAGTTCTTGAATTAGTGTTTAAATGGACAATAGGTTCCAAAGGGGGCTGCTGAACAGTACTTTGACAGCCCCAATCCTTTCTTCTACTTGCTCTATTTCAGATTCAAAGGCCCCCATCACAGAGGTTAGATAGCTAGTAATGGAGGACTGGAGAGAGCTGGGCCCACCTTCCCCCTTATGCAAGGTAATCTTTCTCTTCCCCATTATAGATGACAATCTCCCCACAGCACCTTTAGCAGCTCCCTGAAGAAATTACAACAAAAACTGGAAACCGGAGGAAGAAACGTTAGAGGGGAGGCCCAGCCTTTGCCCGGGCGCCGTCAGCGAGCGCTGTGTTGGTATTTAAAGGTGTCCTGCCCTTCTTGTTTGCCGCCTCCGCCTCCTCCCGATGATACACATATGGAAAAGACTCACTAGAGAAATGGGATAGGCCACACGTTTGATCCCAAGGACACCTCTGTGGGAAGGGTCTAAATTACCTAAGATAAATACCTTAACGGGATACAGAGGCTGGGACAACATTGGGATAACATATCTAGCTGATATATGGGAAGCAAATGAGGTGGCACTCTTTTCACACCTCAAATCAGAATATCAAATGTCGGACACAATGATTACATTATGCCCGCCTACAGGCAGCCCTGAAACTTAGTATTGCCGCAGAAGAGGAAACACAAGAAGCTGCCCATTGGAAGTGAGACTTCTGGAGGGCGAGATACAAAGGAAACTAATATCACAGACCTATGGCACGATTATGAGAAACACACAACCCTCTCTATCCAATCCATGGGAGAGATGGGAAAAGAGACTGTAAGGAGCTGGAGGAGGCAGACTGTGCAGAGGTGCTTATGTTCCCGGCCGAAGAAGCCATTCCAGCATCGCTCAAACTAATACAAATTAAAATACTAGACTGGGTATACTATAAGAGAGAGCCTTGCTTCATAGGATAGGGAGGGCGACAAATGCTGAGTGTCTGCGGGGATATGGGGACATGGCACATTCTACCATACATTATGGAGTTGCCCCTGGATCGCTAGGTTCTGAAAAAAGAAGTGAAAACGCTGGAACAAGCAAAGGGGACTAATATAGAAATGACACCGAAGACAGTGATTCTGGGGTTTTGAGGCCAAACCGACCACACGAGGCATCAAAAACTACTGATCAATCTAGGCTGTATGATCGCAAACAGGGACACAGCCAGAGGTGGGGTTCAGGGATGGCCCCAGGTCATAACAAGTGGTGGGAGGGCATGGATAGATGTTGAATACTTGAAAGGGAAATATACAGGGAGTGCAGAATTATTAGGCAAGTTGTATTTTTGAGGATTAATTTTATTATTGAACAACAACCATGTTCTCAATGAACCCAAAAAACTCATTAATATCAAAGCTGAATATTTTTGGAAGTAGTTTTTAGTTTGTTTTTAGTTTTAGCTATGTTAGGGGGATATCTGTGTGTGCAGGTGACTATCACTGTGCATAATTATTAGGCAACTTAACAAAAAAAAATATATACCCATTTCAATTATTTATTATTACCAGTGAAACCAATATAACATCTCAACATTCACAAATATACATTTCTGACATTCAAAAACAAAACAAAAACAAATCAGTGACCAATATAGCCACCTTTCTTTGCAAGGACACTCAAAAGCCTGCCATCCATGGATTCTGTCAGTGTTTTGATCTGTTCACCATCAACATTGCGTGCAGCAGCAACCACAGCCTCCCAGACACTGTTCAGAGAGGTGTACTGTTTTCCCTCCTTGTAAATCTCACATTTGATGATGGACCACAGGTTCTCAATGGGGTTCAGATCAGGTGAACAAGGAGGCCATGTCATTAGATTTCCTTCTTTTATACCCTTTCTTGCCAGCCACGCTGTGGAGTACTTGGACGCGTGTGATGGAGCATTGTCCTGCATGAAAATCATGTTTTTCTTGAAGGATGCAGACTTCTTCCTGTACCACTGCTTGAAGAAGGTGTCTTCCAGGAACTGGCAGTAGGACTGGGAGTTGAGCTTGACTCCATCCTCAACCCGAAAAGGCCCCACAAGCTCATCTTTGATGATACCAGCCCAAACCAGTACTCCACCTCCACCTTGCTGGCGTCTGAGTCGGACTGGAGCTCTCTGCCCTTTACCAATCCAGCCACGGGCCCATCCATCTGGCCCATCAAGACTCACTCTCATTTCATCAGTCCATAAAACCTTAGAAAAATCAGTCTTGAGATATTTCTTGGCCCAGTCTTGACGTTTCAGCTTGTGTGTCTTGTTCAGTGGTGGTCGTCTTTCAGCCTTTCTTACCTTGGCCATGTCTCTGAGTATTGCACACCTTGTGCTTTTGGGCACTCCAGTGATGTTGCAGCTCTGAAATATGGCCAAACTGGTGGCAAGTGGCATCGTGGCAGCTGCACGCTTGACTTTTCTCAGTTCATGGGCAGTTATTTTGCGCCTTGGTTTTTCCACACGCTTCTTGCGACCCTGTTGACTATTTTGAATGAAACGCTTGATTGTTCGATGATCACGCTTCAGAAGCTTTGCAATTTTAAGAGTGCTGCATCCCTCTGCAAGATATCTCACTATTTTTGGCTTTTCTGAGCCTGTCAAGTCCTTCTTTTGACCCATTTTGCCAAAGGAAAGGAAGTTGCCTAATAATTATGCACACCTGATATAGGGTGTTGATGTAATTAGACCACATCCCTTCTCATTACAGAGATGCACATCACCTAATATGCTTAATTGGTAGTAGGCTTTCGAGCCTATACAGCTTGGAGTAAGACAACATGCATAAAGAGGATGATGTGGTCAAAATACTCATTTGCCTAATAATTCTGCACTCCCTGTAAAGAGATAGAGGCAAAGACAAGAAATATGAAAAGGTATAGGGGAGGTGGGAGACGGGGTAGGCAAACTCATAAATTGAGGGACAACCCTGGTCCAGGAAGATACTGTGAAAGGAGAGATGAGAGCCAGGACAGATATACCGGGGGTTCATGGAAAGAGGAAGGTGAAGGACTGGAACGCCATGTATTATCAGACCACTACAGGACAGAGGGGGGTAAACCTTATGATGAGAAGTGTATATTATATAAGTCTATATGACTATTGTGTTATTTGAGGTGTAAGCAAAGTACTGTTACAGCCTGATGTATCGCACACGAAAATAACAATAAAATGTGTTAACAAAAAAATAAAAATAAAATAATAATATGCCATGCACCCTTAGTAAACAACACCGCCGATGGGTGGCTGACTTAGGGGACATAGAGGATATCAACTGGGAAACCGCACTGATGTTTCCCCAAGAAGCTGCCATCAGGTCAATGCTGCAACTTATTCAGTTTAAGATCCTTCATAGGATCTATTATGATAGGCAGCAGCTACATACTATGGGGTGGGCGCAGCACCCGAACTGTGTACGATGTCAGGGGCAGATAGGCACATTTTCCCATACCATATGGGATTGCCCAGTACTGCAGGAATACCGGGGGAGAATGTGGGGGAACTACAGGGGGTGGTTGCGGAGCGGCTACCGCTTGACCCCAAATATATCCTCCTGGGCATTCCCAATGATGTAGATGTGCCCAGGGCAAAACTTTTATTCTGCAATCTTGGGTAGATGGTGGCTAAGAGAGACATGGCCCGTTTGTGGGGCGCAGCACCTGTCAGGGGTTCCATGGGGGCTCATGGAGGTCTGTAATTTATGGCAGGAGGGGAGGGGGTGGGATTGGGATTCATGCGCAGGAGAAAGGGACCTACATAAAGAACTGTTTAAGACCATGCCACAATGTCTGTGGGGGTTTGGTTAGGAGGGAGAGATTCACGGTTGTTACACTTTTGCTACTTTTGGTGCCAAAGTACAGTGCTGTTCTGTATGTATTTTTTGACTCTGGTATGCATTGGTTGAGAACATTTTATAAAAAGAGTTAAAAAAAAAAAAAAAAGAATGTAGTCAACATTTGAAAGGAAAGAGGCACCTGCCCAGAGAACCAGTTTGTCCAGACAGAAAGAGATGTAAGGTGGCTGCGCCGATAGTGCCTGTAATTCGATGACCCTCCTAGCCGATGTATGGCCACTAAGAGGCAGTTTAAAAAAAAAAACACGAGCAGGAGAGGGCAAATGTGGAGAGGCTAAAATGGGGCATTCAGGAAAGTTGGATCTTTCTGATATGGTTGCCCTCACTTTTTGCCTGGTGTCAGTGTGTTTTGGCTGTAGTACACTGGGATCCTGCTAACCAGGACCCCAGTGTCACTGTTCGCTTCCTTAAATTTGATTAGTAAGTACTTTGCTCACCCCACAGTTGGCATACTGGTGTACTCCGGTAAGTCCCTAGTATATGGTACTTAGGGACCCTGGGCATTGGTACACGGGGTCCCCCATAGGCTGCAGCATGTATTATGCCACCCATGGAAGCCAATGCAAACTGTGTCTACTCGCCTGCCCTTACAGCTTGTGTAAAATGGTGCATGCACCTTTCACCCCAGATACAAGTTGTACCTTATAGCCACATCACGGTTCTCTGACCCTGTAAGTCACCCCTAAGAAAGGCCCTTCAGCCCAAGGGCAGGGTACATGGTTCCTAGTGTGAGGGCACCCCTGCAGGAGCAGAGGGAGCCCTACAAACCCCAAACCCTTATCTAGGCTTTGTAAATGCAGGAAAGCCATTCTAAGGTATTTAGTGGACACTGGTCATCATGAGATGTCCAACTACATAATGGCTGCACCGAACCTAGTCATGTTTGGTATCAAACATGTTGGAATCATGCAACTTCACTGATGATTCCAGTGGCAGTGGCATGATACCATGTACTGTGAGAATCCCCCCCAATTCCAGTGGTAGTGGTGTACCATGTACTTAGAGGATCCCCCCATGTCTGACTGTACAGCCTTGCAGGGTCTGCATACAAGTCAGTGATGCCGCCGTCCCCAGACACTGTTCTGCTCTCCTGCTGCTGAGCCTAACTTGGGCAGGGGAAGGCAGGACAAAGGATTTCCTGTAGGGAAGAGGTGTTACCACCTCCCCTTTAGAAATAGGAGTACCGCCACCCTAGCCCAGAGATGCCTGAGGCCACCAGACTGCTTTGAAGGGCACATTTGTGGCCCTCCTTGGATAAATCGGTTTACTCCAATGCAGGAGCCCTCAGCACCCATTCAAGCGCGAAACCACACAAAGGACAGGAGGGGGTGACAACCCCCCTCCCACTCCGTCCAGCTCTTCCCCTAGGGAGGTGCCCAGAGCTCTGTCAGGTGGCCACTTGATTCAGTCATCCTGGAAAAAAGAAATGAGCAGAAGCCCCTGGGAGCATCTGACTGGCCAGTCCAGCAGAGTACCATCCCTGAACTCCCTATGCCCCTGATAGGTGGGTCACTGCAGAGGCAGTTCAACCCCCTTCCTTGGTTACTTAGGGGTTCCCTTTTCCTTTGAGGGTGGGATCCTAGATTTGTCTGCAAGATTCTTTAAAACACTTCTGCTGCAGGACTTCACCGGGACCCAAGACAAGAATGCATCTGGTAGGAAGGCTCATACTGCAACTTTGTCCACAGGTATTGCAAGGACTCTGCAACTTCCCTAGCCATGCATCTTCCAGAGTCACAAGGACTCTGACTGTATTAAGGACAGCAAGAAGGAATCTCCTTTGAGTGGAGAAGTCACTCCCCTGCATCCGCAGGCACCTCAACCTTGACAACCGGTTTGTGGATCCTGCTGTACCACAAACTCTTCAAGGCTCTGCAACACAGATGGTGGTTCTGTGACTCTCCAGAGGTCTGACATGTCTTCTATGCAGCTGGAAAGACTGTTTCCTCGCTGGAGCTGCGTGAACTGAACCTCTGTGCACCGTATCTGTCACCGCCAAGGCTTGTTGACTCTTCAGTCCAAAGACCTTCTAGCTCTAAGAAGTCCAATCCTCAAACATCACACAGCTCCGAGACCGTCATCCTCCCTTCATGTCCTGCAACATGGGCATCCATCTTCTTTGTGCTGCTGAGGCCTCCTCGCGACTCCCTGTGCTTGCTGCCAGAGGGTCCCCCTGAGGTATTCATCGATTCCTGCTGGCTCTCCTTCTTGCTGAAGGCTGGCCCTGACTTACCTGTAAAGGTTGAGTCCCTTGGACCTTGCTGGCCCCCACTCCTGCAACTCTTCTTGCACCATATCTCTTGCATTTGCCAAGGCTTGTTTGGTTGTCAAGCCGGCCACTAACCCTCCCGCAATTCGACAACCAGCTTGTGGGCAACTCCTGGGATCCCCCAGCATCACCTGGACTCTACAGCTGCAACTTCACGTCCTCCATCCTACAGTGAAGTATTCACAAGAAGGGTGGACATTGCCCTCCTGCATTCCGTGGGTGACTCCAGGTGGCTTGGACTCTGTCCCCTCTCCCCACAGGTATTTGTCTTCCGGAATCCACACATGGGTTCCACCCACCTGGTGTACAGGTCACTGTAGCAGCTGGACAGCCGAAGTCACCACCGACTTTAACGGGAGGTTCCGGCACAACTTCACCCATATGCACCTGGGCTCCCTGGTGTAGGTAACTCCAGTTCTCTGGGTATTCACGAGTGGAAGCACTTTTGAACCTTCCTTGTCCCAACAGTTTTCTTCGAGGTCCTCTGGGAAGGGTTCTGAAACACAAACTCTAACCGCAACTTCCTCATGGTATCCTATGGACACTGACCCAGGGTAACATCTCTGTACACAGGCGCCTGGGGTAACCTATTTACTTACCTTTGGTATTTTAGTACTTCCCCAGTCCTGAAAATTCTTGGGTGTCAGTCTTAGTGATCTATCACTTTCTCATCCCATTTTTGTTAGTATATGGACCTATGGACCCTGTGTTATTTTATGCTTTTACTTACCGTTTTCTAAGTATATTTTTGTGTTTCTATATATCTGGTTAGGAGATATACCAAAGTTAGTTTAGGTACTGTGTTTTAATAAATAATACATTATTTTCTAACACTGGTGTGGTTCTTTCCTATGGTACTTACACCTTATACCAGGTCCAGGTATCCCTTATTAGTGTAGTGTAGGCAGTGTCTAGAAGCCAGGTTCTCTAGAGGTAACTGTGGATGAGCAGCCAAGGCTTATCTAGGAGACATGCAAAGCTCATGCAATACCACTGTAGTCACACTTAGTACTTCTACACATGAAAGAAAACACTAAATGTTACAAAAATAAAATACCATAGAGGCTATACTCCCTTAGGAGATAAGTAATACACAAATGATATACACTAGTATGCAGAAATAGGCATACAACAGTGCAAATAGTGAAAATCACAATAGAGAGAAATAGCCCTAGGGGGAGCATAAACCATATAATAAAGTGGAATGCGAAAGTCAGTCCCCCACCTAGGTAAGGTGAGTGTGTAGATGGGAGCTGGGAGTACTAGGAAACCCCAAAGGTAAGTACCAATACACACCCCAGCAACCAGGAAAGCAGGAGTAAATCACTGTAAATTCCCCAGAACACCAAGAAGAATGCAAAACCAGAAGAGACTGCAAGACACCAACAGTGGATTCCTGGACAAGAGGACCTGTGGAACAAGAAGACCAGGTCTAAGAAGCACAGATGAGTCCAGGAAGGGCAGGAGGACCTACCCACCAGACTGAAGGTGCAAGAGGTGCATCGATGGTTAAGAAGGAGAATCAGCACTGCACCCAAGAAGACGAAGTTGAGTTCCTGGAGGATGCAGGTGATGTCCCACGCCGGAAGGAGGATTGCAGTTGTGTTTGCATCTTCGGATTCCGCCAACAAGCCTTGGTACAAGCAAAGCTCGCGGTTAGCGGAAAGTGGCGCTGCCGAGGATCAGGAAGGACCAGGTGGTATCTACCCAGGAGGGTGAGAGCCCACAAAAAGACCAGGCAGCGCTCACAGGAGTCCCACAGGATGGGGACGCGAAAGTCGAGGAAGAGGGCCACTCAGAACTACGAAAAGGCCCCCACAGTGCCAGAGAACCACTCAGGAAGCTGTGCGTCGCAGGATGGAGTGCTGGGGGGCAGGAGCTTCAGGATGCCTTAAGGTCTTGTGGAAAAGATGCCAACAAGCCTTGGCAGCTGCAAATGACATAGTGCACGGGTGTACTGTCCTGCATGGGCAGGCAAGGCCTTACCTACACCCAAGTTGGACAGTTGGAAGAGAGGTCCGGCGGGACCACTTCAGTCCACCACCTGTGATGCAGGATCTACACAGCTCGGCAGGAGAGGGGATCCATGCAGCCGGCCGTCGTTGCAATTGGTGCCTGCAGAAGCAGGGGAGTGACTCCTTCACCCCAAGGGAGAGTCCTTCTTCCTTCTGATGCAGGCTGGAGACGGACTATCCTCAGAGGTTGCACAACCGGGGAAATGTTGCAGTTGTTGGAAGGAGCTCTGGATACAATGTTGCAGGAGGCGTTGTGCTTCTTTGCTGCAACTTGTTGGGTCCTGGAGCGTCCAGATGCAGTTTCTTCTGTCAGAAGTCGAAGTGGAGGTTGCAGAGGATTCCTGCTGGAATCTTACAATCCGAATCTGAGGAACCACGCCAGAACGAGACCCTAAATAGCCCTGAAAGGGGGGGGACTAGTCACCTAGCTGGGTGACTACCTATCAGGAGGGGGCTCTGACATCACCTGCTGGCATTGGCCACTCAGATGCTCACAGAGTTCCCTGCCAACTTTGAATCCAAGATGGAAAAACCCATGGACCCTCTGGAGGAGCTCTGGGCACCAACCCTGGGGTGGTGATGGACAGGGGAGTGGTCACCGGTGTAGACTGGTTTATGCACGGAGGGCCAGTAGCTTGGGCAGGCTACCCCTCCCAAGCCTGTAACACCTATTTCCAAAGGGAGTGGGTGTAACACCCCTTTCCCAAAGGAAATCCTTTCTTCTGCCTTCCTGGGCTTCAGCTTCTCAAGCAGCAGGAGAGCAGGAACCCGTCTGGGAGGTGGCAGCAGCTTGGGCTGTCTGGAAACCCTAAGAAGGCTGAAATGGCAATACTGGGGGTCCTCCCAGGAGCCCCCAGAGTGCATGGAATCATAAAACCAATGCTTGCAATGGGGTATGATTCCAACATGTTTGATACCAAACACGCCTATGTTCGGAGTTACCATTATGTAGCTGGACATAGGTATTGACCTATGTCCAGCACACGCGTAAAATGGTGTCCCCGCACTCACCAAGTCTGGAAAAATGGGCCTGAGTTCGCGGGGACACCTCTGCTAGTGCAGGGGTGCCCTCACACACAGGTACTTTGCACCCTGCCCTCTAGGCTGGAAGGCCTAGGGGTGACTTATCAGCGACCTGGTGCAGTGAATAGTGGCAGTAAAAGGGTTCTTGCACCTTTTTCAAGCAGGCTGCAATGGCAGTCCTGCAGAACCCTTTGCTTGGCTCCCTATGGGTGGCGAAATATATGCAGCAGCCCATGGGGATTCCCTGGAACGCCAATGTCCTGAGTACTAAGTACCATATACTATGGACTTACAATGGGACACCAGTGTGACAATTGTGGGAGTAAATACATAGTTTTGGAGGAGAGAGCATAATCACTGGGGTCCTGGTTAGCAGGATCCCAGTGAACACAGTCAAACATACTGACATCAGGCAGAAAAAGGGGGTAGCCATGCCAAGAAAGAGGGTACTTTCCTACAGCCTCCTACAACAAACACATTAGAAAAGTGAGATCCAGGATGGGGTCTCATTGAGGCATTACAATTGGCATAGGTGGAACCATGTATTGCAGGCCTTGAAGGAATCTAGCAACTATGGGCATCTTAAAAAGAGTGGGTTTGTCTGGCAACCATAAAAATGCTGAGATGGCAGAAAGGTAACCCCTAACTGTGCCCAGAGCAGAGCTTTCCTGGGCCAAGGATAATGCAAAAAAAAAAAGAACTTGAGATAGGACTGCAGAAACGGGGTGAATTTTGTAAGAAGCATACCATGACACCACATGTCCCAAATACAGGCAGTAACCAACTTGGTGGAGGGACACCTGGCTGCCGTGATAAAATTGCACACTTCAGGAGGAAAGCAAAAAAGTCAAAAGATGTCAACTGTGGCCGCTCAATCGCCACGCATCATGGTGGAAAGTGTGCAGGTTCGGGTAAGGAACTCTCTTCTGCTGCAGTGTCACCAGATCCTCTCAAAGAGGCAGCCTGACTGGAGGACCAATGGTCATGCTAAACATCACAGAATACCAGACTCTACATGCCCAATCTGGAGCCACAAGGATGACTTAGACTCGGTTGTTCCTGACCTTCTTGAGAACTCTGGGCACAAGAGGAATTGGCGCAAAAGGTGTACAGGAGGCTGGAGCTCCACTCGAAAAGAAAAGTGCAAAATTACTGACATTGCACATTCTTGGCAGTGGCAAAAAGATCTCACCAAGGCTCTCCCCACTGCTGAAAAAAATCTTGCACCACCTCCAGAAGAAGTTGGCATTCTTGATTTGCTAGGCATCTGCAGCTGTGTTTGTCCATTCTGGCGCTCGGATAGCCCACCAGGAGTTGAACACCAGGGTAAGATCCTGACATTCCTCACATCTGTATGTCCAGAGATGCAGGGCCTCTTGAGAAAGGATCCACAACCCCACCCCACCCTGTCTGTTGCAGTACCACCTGGCGGCTTTAGTCTGTAGATACATGCACCAGTCTTCTCTTGATCTAAGGAAGAAAGGTTTTCATTGCCAAGTGATTCACCTGGAGCTCCAACAGGTTGATGTGGAAGTTCGCACTCTGCTGGAGACCAGAGGCCTCTGATCTCCACCTCCCCGAGGTGGCAGTCCCAGCCCAGGACTGATGAATCTGTCACCTCAGGCAGCTCTGGTTGGGGAATGGAGAGTGGTCTGACACTCACCCAATTGCATATCCTGAGCCACCACTGCAGATCGTTTGCGGGTCCCTCTGAGATCTGAACTATGTCAGAGAGACTTCCCTGATGTTACGCCTACTGGGACTTCAAGCCCACAGCAGAGACAGCATATGCCAACCGGCATGAGTAACAAGCAGAACGCAGGAGTCCATGAAGACTAGCAGCTTCACAGTCAGTTTCACCAGAATCCAGGGTAGAGGCTGAAAAATCAGTATTGTAGTGTGCATATCCTGACTCACCGCTCCAGATAGGCCTGCATCTGCACTGTGTCCAGAACGGCTCTGATGAAAAGGAGCATCAGAGAGAGTCTGGTGTGTCTTTGGCATGTTGATAGCAAACCTCAGCGAATGCAGGAGGTTCGCCACAGTCTAAAGGTGAGAGACAACTGGCTGGGGTGAGCCTGTCTTCCAACAGCCAATCGTCGAGGTAGGGAAAGACTGGAATCCCTGAGCTCTATAGGTGAACTGCAATCACCCCCATCACTTTCGGGAACACCAGAGGGAAGCAGGTGAGGCCACAATGGAGCACAGCAAACAAAGTCCTCTTAGCCCAACATGAACCAGAAGTAATTTCTGTGTGCAGGTAGGATGAGAATGTGCAAATATGCATCCTAAAAGCCCAACACTACCATCCAGTCTACCGGGTTGAGGGCAGACAGGGCTTGAGTGAGCATGAGCATTTTGAATTTCTCCTTCCTCAAGAAGTGTAGGAAAGTACCATCTTGCCTGGCATGTTACCCCCACATTTTTACTCAATATATGTTTGTTTTGGTCTGTGTCACTGGGATCCTGCTAGCCATAGGGAGCTCAGACAATTCTTACACAGGACTGCCACTGCAGCCTGAGTGAAATAACGTCCATGTTATTTCACATCCATTTGACACTGCACTTAAGTAACTTATAGGTCACCTCTATATGTCTAACCTTCACTTAGTGATGGTTGGGTGCAAAGTTACTTCGTGTGAGGGCACCCTGGCACTAGCCAAGGCGCCCCCACATTGTTCAGGGCAATTTCCCCTGTCTTTGTGTGTGCGGGGACACCATTACACGCATGCACTACATATAGGTCAGTACCTATATATAGCGTCACCATGGTAACTCCGAATATGGCTATGTAACATGTCTAGGATCATGGAATTGGCTCCCCAATACCACCCCAATACCATTCTGGTATTGGGGAGCCAATTCCATACATCCTGGGGGCTTTACCCCTGTACTGCCAAACCAGCTCCCTGAGGCTTGCACTGCAGCTACAGCTGCTGCCATCTCACAGACAGGGTTCTGCCCTCCTGGGGTCTGGGCAGCCCAGTCCCAGGAAGGCAGAACAAAGCATTTCCTCTGAGAGCAGGGTGTTACACCCTCTCCCTTTGGAAATAGATGTTACAGGCTGGGGAGGGGTAGCCTCCCCCAGCCTCTGGGAATGCTTTGAAGGGCACAGATGGTGCCCTCCTTGCATAAACCAGTCTACACAGGTTCAGGGACCCCGTGTCTTCTGCTCTGGTGGGAAACTGGACAAAGGAAAGGGGAGTGGCCACTCCCCTGTCCATCACCACCCCATGGGTGGTGCCTAGAGCTCCTCGTGTGTCCCAGACTTTAGACATCTTGCTTTGCAAGGTGTGGGGACACTCTGGAGGGCTCTGAGTGGCCAGTGCCAGCAGGTGACATCAGAGACCCCTCCTGGTAAGTCCATACCTGATAAGATAGCCAATCCCCCTCTCAGGGCTACTTAGGGTCTCTCCTGTGGGTTCTCTTTAGATTCTGCTTGCAAGTTTCCTTCAGGAATCCTCTGCAACAACTTTAGACTCTTCTGACCTCGAATCAACTGCAGCCTGCTCCAAGAAATGCTGTTACTGCAACTACAAGAGGCACTTTTCTTCAGTAACCTCAGCTCCAAGTCAGCAACTGCAACAGTTTCCATGGTGTGCACTCTCTGGGGACTCCCTGTCTTCATCCTGCACCAGAAGGACTGAAGAAATCTCCCACGGAGTGATGGAGTCACTCCCCTGCTCCAAGCAGGCACCTTCCAAGACGACAACTGGTACCCTGGGATTCCTCTCACATCGACGAGCGCGCTCCTAAGGACACAGAGGGTGGACATCATCGACATAGACTGTCCTGAGGTCCTGCTGACGCAATTTGGAGGAGTTAAGACCTTGCCTTTCCCGAGAGCGAGGGTGCCCCTGTGTACTGTGTCTTCTTCACCTCCTGAGGCCGCTGTGCACTCTTTGCAAAATTCCTTCGTGCACAGCCTGGTCCAGGTCACCCGCACTCCACCCTGCATTCAACTCGCTGAGTTGTTCTCCGATGGCGTGGGACCTTCTTTTGTTGTGCTGCATCACCCGCGTTTTGCACCTCCTTTAACCCGGGCCCTGCGGCTCCTGGGGGTGCTGGCTAGCATCCTGAGAGCTCTCTAAAGTGCTGAGAGCCCCCTTCTTCCTCCTCACACAGATTTGAGGCCCCACGGTCCCTCCTGGGTCCATCCAATGCCATTTTGACGAAAAACGCACTTTTGTCGTAGCCAAGGCTTGTTGGCGCCTTCCAACACGAAATCTCATCTGCATCTATCTTCACACCGTGGGACATCTTTTGCATCATGCAGGAACCTGCTGGCATCTTCCTATGGTGAATTTCTGCAGTCTTCAACTAACCGGGGACTCTTCTTTTGCACCCTCTTCTGGGTTGGCAGGGGCTCCTGTCCTTCCTGGAACTTCTTTCGACTTCTGGATTTGGTCCCCTTCCTTTACAGGTCTTCAGGTCCAATAATCCAGCAGTTGTTCTCTGCAGACTTGGTTGGCTGCTGCAAAATCCCAAAAAAGAGGTGTAGGGTGTCCTAACGAAACTTGCAGTACTTTACTCCTGCTTTTCTGGGCTCTGGGGTAGGGTGATTTGCTGACCTTTACTGTATTCTAGCGATTCTGCACACACTACACTTGGCTAGGGGGGGGAATTCCTGATTCACATTCCACTTTCTTAGTATATGGTTTGTGTTGCCCCTAGACCTATTTCCCTCCATTGCATTCTATAGGATTTCCTACTGTTTGCATTGTTCTATGAGTATTTACTAATTTTGGTGTCTAGTGTATATATTGTGTATAATACTTACCTCGAGAAGGAGTATTGTTTCTAAGATATTTTTGGTACTTTGTCACCCAAATACATACCTTTATTTTTGGTAACACTGAGTACTGTATTTACTGGTGTATAAGTACTGTGTAACTATAAGTGGTATTGCATGAGCTTTGCATGTCTCCTAGCTCAGCCGAAGCTGCTCTGTTACCGCTACCTCTATCAGCCTAAGCTGCCAGAACACTACTACATGTCAATAATAAGGGATAACTGGACCTGGTTACCCACTACAAACCAGGCCAGCCTCCTACACTGGGGCAGTGTCCAGGCCACTAGCTTCACTCAGTTCCTTACACTAGTCCATAGCTTGTTTATAAGGCTGGACCTCCTCAGGGTCCAGTGACTCCTTCCATAGGAATAGGGCTCAGGTTCTGATCTGGGAGGTAAGCCTCCTGGTAGCGCCGTATATGTCATTGAGTGTTGCGCCTCCAGCTCAGTATCAGAGTTGGGGGGTTAAAATGAGGGTGGTGCTGCTGGTGGGAGCCGGTGGCGCGAGGAGCGTTGGCACTGGAATTGGTGCCAGGGAAGTCTGAGGTGGTACGACCGACATCGGTGCAGACTGAGGACTGGATCCTTGGGGCCCCCCACAGATGCCAGAGCCACCACTGCAAAATCACAAGGGGCTCTTGCTCAACCTGTGGGGACCAGAAGGCACTCCAATGGGGTGAGCCCGCCAAAATATGAAGCACATGACGACAAAAAGTTCTTTGAGTTGGGAGGGGGTTGCTCCAGCTCCTGGAAACCCAGGCTCAACTGCCGAGCAATGCCTAGAATGTTGATGCTCCTGGGTCTTGTCGACTAACAGACACGGAGAAGTCAAAGCACGCCTCAACTTCTTCCTCTTGTGCAAGGACTTACACAAATGTCCGGAAGATTTGGAATGAGACTACGATCTCAGACTCCGCAACCAGTCCTGGGACCTTCCTCTCGACCGGGACCTCAAACGGTGAGGCGTCGCATGACAAGCCGCAATAAGCTTGAGGGAGTGCTCACTCGAGGCCTTGCGATTCATGGCACGGCAGTCGGAGCACGACTTTGGGTCATGGTTGTGCTCGAGGCAACAAAGGCAAACAAGGGGCAAGTCTGTCACCAACATCGGTCAGTGACAGGTGCCGCATGGCTTGAAGCTGGCCTTCTTTAATGACATCCTGCCACACCAAGAGGAAAACATCAAAAAAGTCTGTGCTGACTGGCTCGGAAAGGAAAGAACTAACTTCAGGGCACCTGGGCAGCAACTGTGTGGGTGCCATGGCATCACTTCTGGCATGGACGACAGGTGGACCCGTATAAAGCTACCTACCAGCAGGGGTACTGATCATGAAAAATCTTCTGGATCCAGTCTGACGCCTGGGATAATTCTAAGGTAAAGAATCTGCAACTAAAAGTCTATCAGATATGGAAATGCAGGCATAGATTATGCAAGCTATCTGGCCAAGAGTATATCCATTTTTTAATATAGGAAACGTCATTTGAAGTTAAGCTATGATTCCAATGCAGTGCATTTGTGGGGAAATGCAATGCTAAAACAATCCATAAACAACAGTGCAATAAATCATCATCAAGGTTTATTGTGCATGGGCGCAAATTTGTACTTAAGTTAAAAAAAAATAGCAATGTATTTTTTTAATTTATTTTACAGCTTGGAATTCATAACTTCAGTGGCACTATCCAGAGCCACAGAGAAAGGTCAGTACAAGCAATCTAATGCTGACTTATTTAACCAGTGGGCTAAATCAAGACACATACACCTCACCAGAAGGCCCTTCTTTACCAAAGAAGACCACAATATTGGCAGCATTCGGCAGGATGGAAAAATCAATTACCCGATGAGAAGACAAGTATGATAAATAAATAAAACTATCCAGTTGGACAGCAGAGCGAGCGCCCTAGAAGGCACAGAAAATAGTATGACGCAGCAAAAACTGCAGGTGGGCCCAAAGCAAACAGCTGTCCAACAAGGTAAAAGTGAGCAAAGCTCTGGTGTCCAGGACAGAGGTGCAAAATGCTGTCCAAGATAACCAAATTCGAGCCATGGGAACACCTGAAAAAGTCGAAGGGACAGATTCTGATCTCTTGATAGCAAATTAGATCATTGTGGCACACGACTTGGACAGGGAAGAGTATCCTATTTTAGTAGACAAGTGCCACTCCATCTGATGTATGTGAAAAAAAGACTATGTAAGCATACCCAATTCTGACCTTCAGAGTTAAAGACTTGAGAGATCAGGACAGAATTCTGGAAGCAGCAAATAAAAAGAATTAAAGTATGAGGGTCATAGTTTGTTTTGTTTCTTGACCTGGTTCCTAAGACAACACTAAAGATGAAAAGGTGGGGAAAAAAAAGGTTGTGATTAGTGGTCTATAGGCGGCTCTGCTTTATTTCACAAATCTGCGGGTACCGCATAGGAAAAAAGGAAGATCTCTTCACAGCACTAAAGTTTTCTAAAGTCCTTTATTAAATACAAAGTGGGAGAGGCAGTGAGATGTAACTGAATACAGAGGAAACTCCACATTACAATCCTGATATCTTGGATGCCTGTGTAAAGAGAGGATCATCAACAGTCCTGGAGCAGAAATTGAGGGCTCTGTTCACAAAGAAAAATGTACATGTGTATATTTACTCATGGGTAAATTTAAGCATACACTTAGGTGTAAATCTACACTTTAGTGCTATTCACCATTTTCAAGTGCAATTTTGCATCCAAATGTACACTTACATGTCAGCACTCTCATAATCAGGGGGCGGAGACACTGAAGAGTAGATTTACAGTTGTAAAGTTAACTACGAGTACCTTTTTACAACTAAGTGGAGATCTCCACTACTGTGGTGGAGACCTCAGTGAGGTGAAGCATGGGGAAAAATGTTCAAGTGTATTATTCTTTAACACAGTGGTTCCCAAACATTTTCGACCCACGTCTCCCTTGACCTATCGGCTGTTGGCTGCGGCTCCCCATTATGTTACTTTTTTTGGGCTGGTGGGGCGATGTAAGCCTGGCCTAGGGAGTACTTCCATTTTTCTCCCTGAAAATGACCGTGCCCAGGGTAGGTAGGTTGAACAAGGATGTCTAGAGACTGGCGAGTGAGCAGAAGGCTTGAAAAGCCAAGACAATATATGCTTACATACCTGCCAGGATTCTGTGACAAAAAGAGGCAGGGTTTCCTAGCTGAAAAAAATTACCACCAAGAATAATGACGATAAAAGCATATGTTGCTGAGGAAAGTTAATCCACTTGAAATCCTGGCCCATGCTCCAGCACACAATGGGTGTAACATGCTTTTTCTGGTAAGAGTTGAAGGTGCACAGACCTCTCCTGAACTTCCAGAGTCATTGCTCACACACCTGCCCAGGATCACACCTAATCCAGGAGCTTGCCTGCAAATGAATGTTAATCTCTGACCTCACATGCAGCTTTCCCACAGTACAATACTATAGACTTGCAATACAGGTAACAGTACAAGCAGGTGTGTAGCTTGGTCAGTAAGGGGGTGGAGAGACTAGCTTCAGATTTTCCAACTATCATACTGCCATATAATCTCAAAATATCCTGATGAAGAGCATGAGCAATATCTTCGCTTTTCCGCATGACGTGGCATTACCTGTACAGATGATCTATCCCGGGCTTATGTGAGACCACAGCTGGACTACCCACAAGGGATGAGCTTGAGTGGGTCACAAGAAGGCAATAACAATACAGCAAGCTAGGTGAAAGGGCCGTAGAAGTCTCCCTGAACAGGGCAAGACTTATGACCCCCAGCAGCACAGCAATCACACTTTAACAACAAACACACATGGAGGTTGGAATAAAATTGATAAAATGTATGAGAGCATAAATGGATAGCTGGCGAAAATAAACGGGCTCTTAAAATCTGGTTCGAACACAAAATTTCTATTGCTCTGTTTTCTGTTTTCATGTTAATGATGCAGCCTTCAGACGTTTGTTGGTGCCCTCAGGATATGTAGAGAAGCACATATTGCCGTATTAGGCTTTGCTCTAATTGTGCAAGGTCTATAATGATGCACTGCCAGACGTTCCTAACTGAGCTCGGTTTGTGCTTGGGTGTTACAGGTCTGTGCACCTGCCGGGTGAGATAACTAAGATGTACAGTTTTATCATCCATGCATTTCACAGGAATGTGGCTTCTGCTTTGGGACAAAGAAGGAGGACTGCAAATAAAGTCTCAGGCTTCCCAAAGAAATAGCTGGCAATTATATTGTTCAAGTTCACAGTCTCTGGTAAACTAAAGTACTTATGTACGAGCTCGCTCATTTACAAGGGAAATGCAGAGCAACTTGAAGTGATTTCGCTTTTTCAGCAGGGGTTAATCAGAATAAAAATAATAAAGCAAAATGGAACAGGACACCATCTATGTCACTTATCAATACATTCATGTTAGGCTTACACACAGGCGAAGAGTCTAAGAAGCTGTTCCTGTGCTCTGTTTAAGTTCTATCGAAAGTGTCACCGAAAGCTAGTTCTCGGCACAGCCCCCCATGGTGCTGTCATCTTACACAACACTCCCACCCACCCACATGCCTGGAAGCATGCGTGATTCCGTGCTGCAAAGACAGTGAGCGTGAGCCATCCGCTGCGCACCATGCAAGAATCACTTTTCACTAGTCAGCATTTAACAGGTGCAATTAAGAGGTGTGAGTCGGAAAGAAAGAAAGCTTTCTTAGTCATCTTGGAAAAGGCCATGTGGACGGCTCAACTATTTTAAACCCAATCACCCACAATGAGGAATCTAAGAGAAATGCCATTTGATTATCATTCATTGTAAGGAAAGGCCTTTTTTTTTAAACGGATTCTTTCTTTTTGACAATGGATGTACAAAACTCTTAGCGGTCATGCCACATAAAGGGATACATGTAGGCTGCTAATACATGACAAAAATGTGACACTCAAAAGGCAGTGATGAGCAGTCACATAGCACCCTTTGGAAATAAACAACAAACTAACTGCTCAACTTGAATTATATTAGTACATTAGTTCTCAAACTGTGTGAGGCGCCCCTGGCTAGTTTGTACGACGCACCAGGGAGCCACGGCGCACAGATTGGGAACCACTGCTTTAACAAATCATCTAAAAAAAAGATTTTGATATAAAATATCAATGTGCAATCATTTAATTTTTAACAGAAACAATACAATGTTACATAATAACTGATTAAATTATATGTGGGTTTATTCATTTAAATATATTTATTTAGAAATAAAAGTTTATGAAAATAATTAGTAAAACGTATCCACAATAACAATGTATTTAATATGTTAAAAGCTACGAATTTGTCCATTTTTAACAAACAATTGTGTGTATGTGTGTGTATATATATATATATATATATATATATATATATATATATATATATATATAATATATATATATATATATATATATATATATATATATATATATATGCAAATGGATTTTATTTAACTTTTCCTAAGGGGTGATTTTAAAACTTTACTTCCTTTATATTCTATGGGAGTCTGCTGCATGCAGTACTGTGAGTGGTTTATGTGGTGCTTAATTTACTCCAAGGTTTGGCTAGAGAACACTTACACCTGTTGTGTGACCTTTCGAAGTGTGGTTTGTGAATAACTATGTGCTTGCTCTTTTGTGAGTGAACGTCTGTAGTAGACTGCTCCTCCTTGAACCCCTTCTGCCACCCAACCATCCTTCAAAGGGATTACGTTGAATTAAATTAAACTACTCTGGGGATGAAAACATGAGGCAAGGTAGAGGAAGGATTACAAAAAAGTGCTGGTGATTAAAGATGTCGTAGAAAGTGATCAGAACATTTTAAGCTCATGTGCTCAACCATCTGGGTTTTAACCTTAAGGCTGTCATTTTCTATAATCTATAACTTATCAGCAGATCTAAGAAATGCAGTACTCGCAACTACTTGTTGATCGCTCAACGTGTAATTTCTGCATGTCCAATAAATCTAATTGATCTGTTAATTTACATTTTATTCTAGCATATTGTGTTTCTGTTTCGCATCCTAAATAAAAAGAGCTCTGTCATTCATTCATCTGATCTTTTTTTCTTGCCATAGGCATCTCTTGGAAAATGAAATGTGTTGAAATACAGCACTATGTAATGTTTTATGTCAAAATAATTACATAATTATATTCAGAGCTAAATTATTTAAGACGGGAAAATAGTTCGATGCATGCTTGACAGTGAGAACCAAGGAATAAGAAAATCCTTTTCCTGTACTTGAAATTCTGCGGCTGTGTACACAAATGAGCATGCAGACTATAAATATGTTTATTGTGACGTACCGCTCATTCTCACACACAGTGCTTACATTTGGCTGTGAAATACACATTCATCTGTGGTTTTAAATCCCAGAATTAAAAAGTACAATACCACACTTAGAAATTATTTTCTGTAATTTACTAAAAATAGGTACGTCTCTGGAATCAACATTTTTATCAATTAAAGACCTTAAAGAATAAGTTACCTAACTTTTGTAATGTTATTTCTGCTGGGTTCCCTAGCTAACCAATGACTTCTCATCTTGAGAATATATTTAGGAGCAAAAGTGGATCTAGAGACTTTTCTTAGCATTGTGCACGTCGCCAGGGGGACGAGGCTTGAGCCCAGCAAGATGGCTGCGTAATGGAGTAGCTCGGTCAAGCCATGGGGAGAACTACTGATTTTAGGCACGACTTAGCAGCTATTACACAAAAACTGAAACCCCAATGCACAAGGAGTGGCCACAGCTTGCTGCAAGTGCTGTTCCAGCGCTTATAGCCATCAGAACCCTGGAATTCACGAGTCTGACTCGCCGGACTCACAGGCTCAAAATGGCACCATCCACCATGTGAGAGCGTAGCTCCTATAATGAAAATTAACATGAAATATTTATGGACTAATGCCTAATAATGCTGCAAAGAAAATGTATTAATGTGTTTTACTAAACGTGTGTTTGAAATGTGCCCACGGGGAGTGGCCACCAATGTATACGATGATTAATGAAATTGAATAAAATGAAGAATTAATGTATGATTTTGAACTAGTATTATGAGTTATATCTGTTAAGGTTTTGCTAATTAATCATTAGGCCCTAGTTAGCATGAGTCGAGGCCTAGCTGCCCGGTTTCATATAAAATGTGTGTTTCTAACGCGCAGTGTGCTGACTTGCTGAAGGAACTTACTCGTATTTTTTCCAAAAGCTAGAGGATTTATGTAACCGTAGAGGATCCATTCTCATGAAATTCGACTTGCTCAAGGAAACATTTTTGCTGAATGCAACAGTGTAGACTTGTTCTTTTTGGACTTGTAACAGGTACAAGGTCGCCTAAACCGGTATAGACAATGGGACTACTGACTAGGGATGCGAGAGGACCACATGAACATGAAATCATACCGGACATTCTGCCCGTTAAAGACATCAATCACAAGAACCCAAAAACTACGTGAGAACTGTTATGAGGTGACAATTTTGATGGTCTGACTAGTAAACCATTGGATGGAGAGAACAGTGCGCCAAACTCACCCAATTGGGAATTAGGGGACTGTACAACAAGAAAGGGATAAATACCTTTGACACAAGGAGAAGGGAGTTCCGGAGAAGCCATTCTTGCCGTTACCTAGACACCTTGTCACTCTGCCTAAAGACTTTGCTGTATGATTCTTCAAATCATTCTTATCCGACTTACCTTGCCCGTTTATACTTTACCTCCTTATGAGGGAAGTACCCCTTTTACCCTGCCTTACCGAACTTTGCTGTGTTTCTTGGCTGATGGCGAATCAACTGATGTCCTGAGGACGAAGACTGACTCTGAATACTGCTGACCCATTACGGAGGGTAACTATATAATGACGCAAATGTTTTTGTCTGTTTGCCTTTCCTTTCTACCAACTGCTCCTTTTGACAGGGACCTTAGTTAGATGTTTTTCTAAATTGATGTTACTAAATTGTTTTGCATGAAGCCCAACATGCTGATGCTAATTCGTGGGTAGTTAAGGAATTCACTGAATGACGCAAATAGACAAATGACTGGATCTATGCTTTGTTGAATAACGCACAAATGATACTCTGCTAAGATTAATCCATGTTGACGTCGTGCTATTTGTTAATGTTTATGATCTTTGCTTTGATGAAGTCTTATTCGAGTTGCCATATTATGACAATGTTGATGTGTTTCCTGGTTTTGAGACTAATAAACTTGTTCTTAGAATTGTAATCAATAGGGAATAAATATCATAAATCATACTAAATTCTGTGGTTATTCATGGCTGAAAGGTCATGGCTGTTTCCGAGTCTTATTGATGCCACTGTTTACTTTGATTGACTTCCTACTGTGATTATTAAGACGTTATTGATCTATTGATTGACATGTTGAGTAGCTATCTCATTCTAAGGAGACTTCCGACAGGGTCAAAAGTTCCATCGGCCTAAAGCGAGTCCCACAGTGATGAAATTATTGAGATCGGGACGCGCTAGCAGTTCTTGGTAGCAGAGGTCGGTTTCGGCCCTTTGGGGGCCCTAGGACGAGGGAGCATTGTTTAGATTTGTTTTTCGAGATAATGCAAATTGGAGATATGATGTGTCCCTAAATTCCCCATGACTTTCCCGGAATCTCGGAGCATGCCTAAGCGAGTTGGGTATGTTCTCGCGTTCTAGTGATAGTATGTGTGACATAGAAATTGCGCTTGCTCAGCTTGTGCACATCGCAGGTGAATTGTGAGGTTTGTGAGAATTAGGCCAGGTAATGTATTGGTAGGAGTGTTTGTACTCCGCAGTATGAGAGTAGGGAGGTCATCGAACTTCATGTGAATGTGGCACTTTGTGCTAAAAAAATTGTCCACCTGGTTGTTGTTGATGTACGGACCTGTTGTGGTCTGAGACTCCGGAGTATATTGCTAAGTGTATGAGACACTTGGTTTATGTTGTAATTTGTGCAGTTTAATAGGTCAATCGGGTGCGGTTGGCGAGTTGAGTTTGAGGCAAATGTGTGAGTGAAACCTTCGATGGAGATTTGGCAAGTTCTAAAGTGCACTAGAACGAACCATTAACAAGTCGAGAGTAGGATTTGCAGGTCGAATTCTGCTTGCAAGTGCGGGATCTGAGAAGGAGAGAGTAGCGGCCGAGGCTTCAAGTGAAATCTCTGTAAATTTCTGAAATCATTGTGTTACCCTTCCTGTAGTAAACCAGCAAATTTGAGTTTTGTTGTTAAAGGTGCTCGCAATATATTGCATTAGTTTGTGTGAATCTAAAGTAAGGAGGACAAGCCGCAAGACTTTGTCAGCTGCAGTGTGTGTGAGTGAGGTCATTGGAGCCGCGCTGGGATAGGTCAGTTGCCGAGAGGGACAAGCAATACAATTCCGATACAAAATGGTGTCAGTGTATCTACTGCACCAGGCACATAGATACAGTTGTAGCCACCACCGATTCAGAGGCTCTATCCTGATGTCCCAGTACTAGAGACAACTACGAACTTGATGGTGCCGCCTGATCCAATATATACTAGATCGAATTTAGTACAGATTGAGCCAATTCCACAATTACTGCCCCAGCCGCAGCAACAAATGGTTCCGAATTATATTTCGGTCGCAGGATCACAATCAGTGGCTACAGCACCCATGATGAATTAAGATATGGGAGTTAATACTCCACAGGGTTTGGGAACCAGGCAGACACCAGCCGCTATATCATTGCCAATTACTGTTGGTCCGGCAGTACCGCTGTATGCGCAAGCAAAGCCTAGTGTATGCGATCAGGGAATAATGACTCAAGAAGCGATAAGAGGAGGTTTCATCGGAAATTCCCAAGGGATAATGCAGGGAGAACAGTCAGTCAAAAGGACCAGATCCTTGTTAGACTTCAGTCCGATTGGGGCTCCTTTAGAGATAATGAGGCAAGCAGGGTTAGGTACATTAACCCCACAGGTAATGAGCGTAAATACGACACAGACATCAATGATTGCGACTGGAAATATCTTGTTGCAAGATTTAACCGTGCAACAATTGAATGAGTGGTTAGACAAACTCAACACTCTACAGAATACTTCAGTGACTACAGAGCGATCAGAGAGAGAGGAGTACCTGAATTTCGTGAGACTGGGGGTGGAAGCTACAGAATTGGTAGAGGGAACTATGGGAGTGAACAGATTGGAGTCATACACTGAAGCGGAATTGAGGTTTCTGTGCCCCAAAATAACCAAAAAAGTGAGCAGGGTGCACCAAAGGTTGGCGAATGCAGCAGATAAATACGGCATAGACTTAGACAATACTAAGCACTTGAAGAGGAGCTATAGGTTAGACTTTGAACCTAAAGATTTCAATCACATGAGATCCACTGGAATGAAGGCACACCTCAAAGAGATATTGCAGAGTGCTCAAATTTGGGGAGCATTTAAGAAGTGGGAAGGCAGATGGGCAAAGAAGAGAGATAAAGAGAAAGGTGACTGCTCAGAACCGAAGCAGGCGAAAGCCGCACCAGACACAGGGACAATAAAGATGTTGCCAATGAGAGAAACAGCTGGAGGAGTTTTAGCATGTACCGTGGTCCAGAGGTGACATTCTGTCATTCACGAATGATTATCCCAGGTTGAGGGAAAAGCCAATAGAGTGGTATCAACAGAGAGACAGGTTTGTCAAGCTTGCGAAATGTCTCTGGGAAGACTTGAATACACTGTTCGAGATCATAGTCCCAGCTGACTTATGGCTTGAGTGTAAGAGAGGTGTGGATTGGCCGACAGAGGAGCCGACAAGGCTACTGGAGCCCCGTCTCCTGATGTGATGAGGTATTACCATAAGGTGATTGAGTTTTTGAAACAGAAGGTATCGCCGAAAGTCACTGATTGGCAGAAGATTGATCGAACTGCACAGGAAGGCAAAGAGTCGATACATGCTTACTATGAGAGGCTGTTGAAAGCTTTCAAACACTATAGTGGCACTGAGGTCATAGAACCGAATGACATGAATCATCTTGTGTTCAGATTTGTGGAAGGGTTAAGACCAGAGATTAGCCAGATGATTAAGAATCATTTTAACTGTTGGCCAGCAAAGCGGATTGATGAGGTGCTGCAGTATGCGAAATACTGTATTGATGAGATTGAGCTGAAACAGAAAAAGCTGAAAGAGAAGGTGATGGTGATGCAAATTAGAGCAGCTCAGGCGGGATGCAGGGAAATTGAGTACAGCAGCAACAGCAAGGGAACGGGATGTTTCAGGTGCAACCGAGAGGCCGAGGTTGAGGAGGTTTTGGGAACCGCGGTCCAGATCTGAATACAGTTGCGATTCAAAATGATGTGCAAGGGATGAAAAAGGTGTTACCATGTCACACGTGCGGGGGCACGGGACAATGGAAGCGGGAATGCCCTATGATGGCACAGGATGGTGTTGTTCAACAAAGCACTGATGTTGGTACATTTCAGAATGTAAGGGGTCCAAGAATGAGGGGTCAAAATCAGAACTTCCAGAATAACATGGTTCAGATGCAGGGTCTCCAGCCCATGCAACAGATGCAAATGCCGCGTATGCAACCAGCACAAGTGCAGCAAGTACAACAGCAGGTTCCCATGGTACCTAGACAGCAAATGCAGTTGCCATTAGCTCCGTTGGGACAGCAACAGTTGATGCTTCCTCAACAGGTCACAGGTCAAATAATGAGTCAAAACGATACAGTACAACAGTTCCCATTGCGTGGTGAGGATGGAATAAACGATGAATGGTCAGATGATTGTTCAGATAGTGAGGAGTTCAGGCTTGCGGAGTCCCTAGAAGTAGATCAAAGGGGACCCTATGTACAGGGAAAGGTGATGGGCCATAAAGTTTTGTTCTTAGTTGATACCGGAGCTACACGCTCTACAGTCAGAAGTGCAGTGGTTCCGAAGTTGCCACTTTCGGGACGTACTATAAAGGTGGTGGGTGTAGCAAATCAGCTCCTGACTAATCCGATCACAGATCCAGTCCAAGTTGAGATTGGTACCTTCCAGGGATTACATAGGTTTGTTGTCTGTGACTGAAGTCCTGTGTCCCTACTAGGAAGAGACTTGCTGTGTAAGACGAGGAGTTCGATTACCTGTTCCAATGAGGGAATAGAGGTGCAGACAAACAGTGATGACAAGGGGGATGATGGTCAGATCTCAGAACCAGAAACGGAGACCGTAGATGAGGAGTACCCTTTAATAACCTTCTTCCCGATGTTCACAATGACTGATTTGCCGACCGAATTACAGGGAACAGTGACAGAGAAAGTGTGGGACTTGACAAGAAAGGAAGTGGGATTGATAAAAGGGGTAGAAGCAGTCAAAGTAGAGGTGAAGCCAAATGCAGTGTTTCCTCAGGTTCCCCAGTACCACATAGCACAAGATGTCCTCATACAAGTGACGCAGATAATTGTGGACTTTGTGAAGCAAGGGATTCTGAAAGAAGTGATGAGCAGCCCGTGTAATTCACCGATAATGGGTCTGAAAAAGCCTTGTGGGAAAGTACGAATTGTCCAAGACCTGAGAAAAGTTAATGAGATTGTGGAAAAATGTTGCCCCATAGTACCAAATCT
Organism: Pleurodeles waltl; assembly: GCF_031143425.1. NCBI lineage: Eukaryota > Metazoa > Chordata > Amphibia > Caudata > Salamandridae > Pleurodeles > Pleurodeles waltl. The sequence goes on from NC_090447.1 coordinate 685,744,693, forward strand.
AGTCGTGATTATGTTTCAGGTTCCGTGTGATGCAGAGTGGTTCACAGTCGTGGACCTATCTCAAGCATTCTTTTCTGTTCCTCTTCATGAGGACACCCAATTTCTCTTCAGTTTCAAATTCCTGGACAAGGTTTACAGTTGGTGTCTAATTCCTCAAGGGTTTTCAGAATCGCCATCCATCTTCAATCAGATATTGAAGAAGGATTAGAATTGCCTTTTAGTTCAACTCTAGTACAGTACATTGATGATTTGTTGATTGCGTGCAAAACAAAAGATGACTGCAGGTATGATACTATTGCCTTGCTGAACTATTTGGGAAAGAACGGACATAAAGTGTCCCCAAAGAAGCTATAGTACTGTCAGAAAGAGGTGAAGTACTTAGGCCACCTGATTGAAAAGGGGTCGAGGGAAATATCCAAAGAGAGAGTGACAGCCATACTGCAGATGAATCCCCTGACAACCAAGAGGGACGTTAGAATGTTTTTGGGAATGGTGGGCTACTGTTGCCAGTGGATTCCTAACTTCTCGATCATCTCTAAACCTTTGGTGAGGTTGACTGTTAAGGAGATTAAGGATGGTCCGGGTGCCATAACCCTGTCCGACAAAGAGATGAGGGCATTCACTGAACTGAGGGAGAGTATGTGCAGGGCACCAGCTTTAGGTATGCCTGATTACACAAAGCCTTTTGTACTGTTTTGTCATGAACGTGATGCTTGTTCTTTGTCTGTCCTTACACAGGTCAATGGAGGTGCAACTCGTCCAGTAGCATATTTTTCAGCTACTTTGGACCCAGTTGCAGCAGCTTTACCGGGTTGTTTGCGTGCAGTTGCAGCAGTTGGTCAAAGCCTCACTCAGTGTGAAGGTATAGTGATGGGTCATCCCTTAACAGTAAAGGTACCCCATTCAGTCGAAATACTACTTACCCGAACAAAGACTCAGCATATGACGAATGCTCGCTTAACTAAATATGAAACAATTATACTGGGGTCACCAAATGTATCTCTGAAGAGATGTACTGTGTTAAACCCGCCAACTTTGCTTCCTAATGAAAATGCAGATATTGATGATGCTGAGGAAGTAGAACATGATTGTTGTGGGGTAACAGATCTGTGCACCAAACCAAGACCTGACATTAAAGATACTCAATTGGAAGAGAATGATTACATCATTTTTGTCGATGGCTCATGCCTGAGAGACTCGGTAGGAGTACTGAGAGAACGATATGCCGTGTATACAATCTCTGGTATCCTAGAAGCGTCCTGGCTCGAAAGAGTATACTCTGCTCAAGTGGCTAAATTGGTTGCTCTTACCAAGGCATGCCATGCTGCTGATCATTTGAAAGTCACTATCTATACTGACAGCAGATACGGTTTTGGAATTGTCCATGATTTTGGCCCCAGAGGGGTTTCCTGACCTCTTCTGGTTCGCCAGTGAAAAATGGCGAAAGAATGAAGGAGTTGTTGCACGCGATTCAGTTACCTCTTGAAATTGCCGTGGTGAAATGCAATGCTCATGTTAAGTCACAAGACTTTGTGTCAATGGGAAATGGATATGCAGATCAAGTCGCAAGGTTTTGTGCATTGAATTGTATATCGTTCCAAGATCAGTGGGAATTGCTACCTGAAACTGAAAATGAAACATGTTCAAACTATGCATTAAGGGTGGTTGACACACTGGATGAGTTAAAATCATTGCAGGGACGTGCCAGCACGGAGGAGAAACGCTCTTGGCTCAAGATGCAATGTGTACAAAGACCTGATGATTTATGGGTTTCAGATGAGGGGAAAATGGTTTTGCCAAACAGTCTTATCACAATTTGCGAGGTTTTACCATGGTCAAGCACATGTTGGGAGAGACGCAATGATCAGGTTGTTCAAAATTGATTGGTTCAATCCAAAATTCAGAAAAGCTGAATAAGTTATCTGTCACAGGTGCATCATCTCAACAGATGAATGCGGGGAAAGGGACCTTGTTGAATTTGAGCCACAATGGGAGAGCAGGAGGTCCATTTAGCAGAATGCAGATGGATTTTATTGAGATGCCTGTGTGTGGAGGTCTGAGGTATGTGCTGGTGATTGTGTGCATTTTCAGTCACTGGATTGAAGCTTACCCTACGTGTAGAAATGACAGTCTCACTGTAGCGAAGCTGCTGCTTAGGGAATTGATACGACGTTTCAGGTTTCCGATCTCTTTAGAATCAGATAGGGGAAGTCACTTCAACAATGAGGTGATCAAGCTCTTGTGTGCTGCACTGAACATGGAACAGAAGTTGCACTGTAGCTATCGCCCTGAAGCATCAGGACTAGTGGAGCAGATGAATGGTACCTTGAAGTCGGGAATGGCAAAAATGTGCGTAGCCGCAAATTTGAAATGGCCAGATGCATCGCCCTTAGTGCTGATGTCAATGAGAAATACACCCGACAAGAAAACAGGACTGTCTCCTCATGAAATTCTTATGGGCTGAGCTATGAGATTGCCCGCAGTACCTGCAAATGCTCTTGTGAATATCACGGATGATATGGTGTTAGACTACTGCAAGGGTCTGGCTGACGTGGTCCGCTCTTTCTCTCACCAGGTGGAAGCCACCACACTGCCACCGATAAATGATCCAGGTCACACCTTGAAAGCCGGTGATTGGGTTGTTGTCAAGAAACATGTGAGGAAGTCGTGTTTGGAGCCACGTTGGAAGGGGCCGTATCAAGTGATACTGACAACTTCTACTGCTGTGAAATGTGCAGGACTTCCAAATTGGATCCATGCCAGTCACACAAAGAAGGTGACGTGTCCAACTGATGAGGAACTTGAATTGTCGAGAATAACAGCATCAGGAAAGGAAGTCTCAGGGCCGGAGAGTAATAAAAGGGGAACTGAGACTGAAGGAGAGCCCGTTGAGGATGGCGTGGTCACTCAACCAGCAAATGAAAAACAGCAGGGTGACAGAGAGCCTATCTCAACTGAGGCACCTGGAGAACTGACCCGAAGAGAGGTTCTCCCAGAAGCAGACGGATACAGGTTTGAAGTTGAGCCCTTGACAGACCCAGAGAGCGAAGGAGGTGAGACGGAAGGAAGTCAGAGTGTTCTGACTCCTCCTGAGCCACTTGCAGAGCCATCAAGAGAAAAAACATAGCACAAGAGGAGGGCAGTGAACAGCAACCTGAAGGATCAAAAAGTAAAAAGACGCTGAAAGGAGATAAATGGCCAGAGTCACAAGTTGCAAAAGAGAAAGTGGTAAAAGAAGAAACAATACAGGAAGAAGTTGATACCACAAGGAGGGAGGACCTGAGTGAAGGAGAATTGCAGGGTGATCGCAAATTGAAAAGAAAGAGTTGCAAACAGGAGGTACGCAGGTCCGGAATGGGCATATGCAACATCAGCTGAGTGGAAACAAGAATTCTTGGCATTTTGTTTTGATCGAGAGATTCCAGGTCAATAATATGGTACGTGAAGTTGCTCACAAGTAAGAGACTGTGTTCAGTTGAAATTGAATAAAGCTGAAAAAAAAGAGAGTGATAAATTACCGGATGTGCCACTGTTAACCTGAACTGACTTTGAAAATTGATTACGACAAGCTGCTAACCTGATTTGACAAAGGGTCCTGGGAGTGAGTGAAAAGCTGTAAATACTTGCTAAAGAAATACTTTGCTCAAGAAAACAAGAAAAATGAAAAGAGTTTTAGATCTTCCTTGGTTGATTATTTGCTTTATATTATTCTGCTCTCTGATTCATGAGTAACATTAGGGATAATAGTAACAGGCGTAGGACTCGTGCATGTTTGAGTGTTGGTTTGGGAGTTGTGTGTGCAATAGTGATTATAGCTGTGATTGTGGGAATGCCATTGGTGGATAAGAGTGCGATTAACAATGCTTCAATTCCTGAAACTGTTACACTAACACCATGGGAGAAGTTTGAGCAGGATACGAAATATTTGCATGAGGGAACTAATACGAAAAGGGAATTATCTACTAATGTCTTTTATCGCTTGTTGAAGGATTATGTTGAGACAATGGATGCGAAGAACTGTTGTATGTGCACGAAAATTCCTTCATCAGTACAAGAAGGGGTTACTTATCATAGTTTGCCGCTTACCTACGGAATAAGCTGTAGTTTGCTATTAACAAGATTCTATAATCAAGAGCATGTTCAGTACTTCTATTCTAATCTAGATGTAGTGTTTTTTTTTGTGCCTATAATTGATTTTTTAAATAAAATAGCTAAAGAACATAACATAAAAATAGTTATCGGGTTCTTCGAGCCAACACTGACATTTGGGACAGCTTATGCGCACCGCAATAATCTAACCTGCTTACTAACGCCTGTAGAGAAGAGCTTCCTAGATCACACTGATGATAGAAGAAAAGCATTAAAAGAGAAACTAGAAAAGGGACTAGAAAAATGAACGTTTGCAAATGATTATGCTTATAGTGCAATAAAGACACAGGGAAAATTAGCTATAGATGCACTGCATGTAGGAAAGCTTTGTATATATAGGTCGAAATCTGATCATGACACTATTTGTGGGAACGAGTGAATGCAGACATGTGTTTTTGTTTCAGAGTAAGTGGACATTCATGTTAAATGGACAGGATCCAGCGATTCCTGGGACCTATTACATATGTGGACTTAATGCTTATTACCGTCTTCCTAAAGGATGATATGGGACATGTTATTTGGGAATAGTTTTCCCAAAGATCTACCAATTTAATGACTTAAAGAAACTTCCTAAAGTGTTTGAATTACATCATACTAGACAAAAGAGAGGGACAGCGGCTGCTGTCGTAGGTGACATATTTGGAGCCATAATTCCTTCAGGGGGAGTTATCTTTAACTCCATAAAGATTTGAAAGTTGTCTACTATTGTGGATAACATGTTGACAAACTTCACAAGGGCTATACTCCTGATGGATACTGAACTTGCTGAGGAGAGGGCTGTGACTCTTCAAAACCAGCTTGCTTTAGACATTCTTTTAGCGAAAAGTGGCGGAGTCTGTAGAATGCTTAATGAGCGCCACTGTTGTGCATTTATTCCTGATAATAGTGATAAGATTAGAGGTATACTTACTAACCTAACAAAAGATAGTACGGATTTGAAGGAACCAGGAGTTTGGGAAAAAGTTGGAAAGGGATTTGCTAAAGTGGGAAACTGATTTAAAGACATTTGGAATGGGATATTGGGAAAAATAATACAGGGGATATTGATTGTCCTAGTTTGTTTATTCGGACTACGGTTATTATATAAAATTAGTAAAAGAATTAAGGGAAAATTGGCAAAACATAAGAGGAAAGAAGAAAAGAAGAAGGAGAAAATATTAAAAGAAATTTATTAAAAATGTAAAAGGGGGGAAGAAATTGAAATGCGTGAATTAAGAAAGTGAAAGGTTGTGAAGGGAAAGGTTTTGTGTGATGACAAGTGTCATCAGATGAGGGATTGTGAGAGCGTAGCTCTTATAATGACAATTAACATGAAATGTTTATGGACTAATGCCTAATAATGCCGCACAGAAAATGTATTAATGTGTTTTACTAAACGTGTGTTCGAAATGTGCCCACTGGGAGTGCTCACCAATGTGTACGATGATTAATGAAATTGACTAATAATGAAGAATTAAAGTATGATTTTGAACTAGTATTATGAGTTATATCTGTTAAGGTTTTGCTAATTAATCATTAGGCCCTAGTTAGCATGAGTCGAGGCCTAGCTGCCCGGTTTCATATTAAATGTGTTTTTCTAACACGCAGTGTGCTGACTTGCTGAAGGACACTTACTCGTACTTTTCCAAAAGCTAGAGGATGTATGTAACTGTAGTGGATCCGTTCTCATGAAATTCGACTTGCTCAAGGAAACATTTTTGCCGAACGCAACAGTGTAGACTTATAACAGGTACAAGGTCGCCTAAACCGTTACAGACAATGGGACTACTGACTAGGGATGCGAGAGGACCACATGAACATGAAATCACACCGGACATTCTGCCCGTTGAAGACGTCAATCACAAGAACCAATAAACTACGTGAGAACTGTTATGAGGTGACACTTTTGATGGTCTGACTGGTAAACTATTGGATGGAGATAATAGTGCACCAAACCCACCCAATTAGGAATTAGGGGACTGTACAACAAGTAAGGGATAAAAACCTTTGTCACAAGGAGAAGGGAGTTCCGGAGAAGCCATTCTTGCCGTTACCTAGACACCATGTCACTCTGCCTAAAGACTTTGCTGTATGATTCTTTGAATCATTCTTATCCTACTTACCTTGCCTGTTTATACTTTACCTCCTTATGAGGGAAGTACCCCTTTTACCCTGCCTTACCGAACTTTGCTGTGTTTCTTGGCTGATGGCGAATCAACTGATGTCCTGAGAACGAAGACTGACTCTGTATGCTGACCCATTACGGAGGGTAACTATATAATGACTCAAATGTAATTGTCTGTTTGCCTTTCCTTTCTAGGTACCAACTGCTTCTTTTGACAGGGACCTTAGTTCGATGTTTTTCTAAATTGATGTTACTAAATTGTTTTGCATGAAGCCCGACATGCTGATGCTAATTCGAGGGTAGTTAAGGAATTCACTGAATGACGCAAATAGACAAATGACTGGATCTATGCTTTGTTGAATAATGTGCAAATGATACTCTGCTAAGATTAATCCATGTTGAAGGCGTGCTATATGCTAATGTTTATGATCTTTGCTTTGATGAAGTCTTATTTGAGTTGCCATATTATGACAATGTTGATATGTTTCCTGGTTTTGAGACTAATAAACTTGCTATTAGAATTGTAATCAATAGGGAATAAATATCATAAATCATACTAAATTCTGTGTGGTTATTCATGGCTGAAAGGTCATGGTGGCTTCCGAGCCTTATTAATGCTATTGTTTACTTTGATTGACTTGCTATTGTGATTATTAACGACGTTATTGATCTATTGATTGACATGTTGAGTAGCTATCTTGTTCTAAGGAGACTTCGAACAGGGTCAAAAGATCCATCGGCCTAAAGCGAGTCCCAGAGTGAGTAAATTATTGAGATCGGGACGCGCTAGCAACCACACGTCAACTATATCATATTCTGGTATTACTTTCATACCCCCATACATTGGCACTGTACAAACAATATCGAGGAGATCTCCTGAAGTAACCTTTGACAATCAAATCTGAGAAATATGAAGATATGTTGACGCGGTAAGCCAAGTTCAATAGAGCCCATTTATGACCCCAACGCGCACATTTTTACTACTGTTTTAACGCGCGATACAACATGTACATACAATATACGACTGGTCTTTCCTGCAGCCTTAACCTGCAAGAGGCTCTTCCGTCATAAAACTTTGTGCGCTGACGAAGAGCCTGTTCTTACCGTAACCACACGCCAATTTCTGCTTGAGTCAGATAGCTGTTGAGCCTGTTGAAGATTGCCACCCTAGGTTCCCCTGCAGGTTTCTGAGGGCCTCCGTGCGGGGCATCATGTGGAGTTGTTAACGCATTGGGCAATGTTCCGATCGCTTCATCGCTCTCTTCAATGCATCCTCTGGCTCCTCTCTGATTTAGTGATCCATCAGGCTGGTCTGCACAAGACCTTACAATAAAGGATTAAATTGACCTGGGACCACCCACCCAAACTCGAAACTACTATGCCTTAAACAACTAGACTGCTGACCTAATCTAGCTGCAGAAATAACAAGTGATTGAGCCCCATCCTTTCTCTGCTGGCCTGACCTCCTCTCTATGTGGTGTGAAATGAGCTGTTGGTTAATAACACTTAAAAGAAATTTAGGCAAATTCTGGGTCAATCTCATGACAAACCTTCGAAACAGATTAAAATATTGGATAATAATTTTCTACTAAAGAGAGTGAACTACTATAAAATAAAGTACTCTGCACCATAATGCAGCCCCGTGTGCTGCTCAACTCAGGCTTTCATCGCAACACCATCTCAATTTCAAATTTTCAACCTTATACCTCAAAATTTGTATTTAATCACAAGCCAGTTCAAACACTACAGGTGCATCTACACATATGGCAAACATCAATGGCAAAGACAGAGTTCAGAGAAAATAGAAAACAAAGGGAGAAAGAGGTCTAAATCTGATACACCAAACAGAGTCTCCAATTAAAAAGGAAATCTGACACCCAATCAAATATGGAAATTATCCTGTAGAAACTAAACACCCTACATGAGCTTGTAACCTCAACCAAGACCAAAGCAGATAACTTACAAACTTATACTCACAAACGCAGGAAACAACGTTGAAGTATAACATTAAGGATGAACGAGGGTGAGGGTAGGTTGAAGAGCAGTCAAATACCTTACAGAAAAAGCTACATGCCAATGAAAAAAGATAGCCCTCCTCAAAAGAGAAATCACAAACTTTGAAGACAGAAATAGGAGAGGGAATCCTATAATCCTTTGTTTACCAGAAGAAACAAATAATTTGAATCCAGAGAGACATTTTTAGCATCTTGCCTACCACAAGTATTAAAAATGTATTTCAAAAGAGAATTTGAAATTGAAAGGGCCCAGTGTCCCAAGGAGGTCTTCTACACAAATCAAAATGCCTCGCCCTATGATCTTCAGACCATTAAAATACGAGCACTAACATGGAAAGGTCTGAAAACCAAACTATCTCAAGATGATGCAAAATAGAGTGTATTCGAAAGAAAAGGATTCTTGGCTCAAACAGACAGACTGAATCTATGAACATCACCTTTTCTCTGTTATAGGGCCAGCAAAACTGAGAATCTTGAAAAATGGAAAGACTTACTTCTTTGATGAACCGTAAGAACATGAAACATTCTTGGATGACAAGACCCAACACAAAATGGACACATAAGGATTTTATTGTATTTCAGTTTGAACCTCAGCGATACTCTCTAAGCTAACATACCAACCTACCCCTTCTGCATAACATCAGCATTACTCAACACATATGCGTTGCTGTAGAAAGTTCTCTAAGTATGCAGAACAGTTCTTCTCTGTTCTGTGTAACTGGTAACTGGTTTGGTTTGTAACTGATGCAACTGTAAGTTCTCTTCTGTACACTTAACAGAGTACTAGAACACATTAATCGCTTCAACTCACCAGCCATTATTTCCAACTCTCTATAACACATCTAAATTCAAATTTGCTACAAACTGTAATCACGCTAGACTAGACTCACTACCGCTGGCAACTGTTAACACCTAACTAAGTTAGTTGTGACCTACACTTTATCTCCAACACTACCGGCCTCCACAAATGAGCAGGTAATTTTATTACCAATAGGCCCTTCTGGCAAACTTTACTTGAACTTTTTAGGACTATCTTAATATAAAAGCATCACTGTTTTGATGCATATTATTCTGTACACATATCACAGCAAGTAACATTTCATTTTAACTTGGGGACATTATAAAAAAGAAGTCCCTTGAATATTATTAAGACAAGAATGAGTTACTGATGCTTATGTCAGAAATATTATTGTCATATCACATCTTTAGCTATTCTTACATATCTAGACAACAATATGGGTAAAGTTGCATATTTGCGAAACACTTTACTGTTGCTATTGTTCTTTCCACAGACCATTGGCTTCTCCCCCGATCATCCACCCCCTCACATCTTCCGGAAGGTTTGAAAGGATGGGTACTGGATGAAACCACTCTCTCTCTCTGTAGGAATCTGGCTCTCTATATGGTGTACTAAAAAGAAGTACACCGTGCAGAGTCCAGTGGATACCCAATTGGTTTGCACAGGCAAAAGTAGATACGACTAATGCTATATTATGTGGTAGTGTGGACGAGCAGTTAGGCTTATCAGAGGATACGCATTTGTTGTACTCACAGAGGCAATAAATGAGAGACACACTCAAAGAATAAATCAGAGACCAATTTAGAAAAATAACACTTCTTTTTACATATACTTTGAAACCCAGAACTTCGTTACCAGGTAAACATGTTTTTAAGCATCAATACTTTTCATTTGCAAAAGTGGATAGATTTCCATTTTTGAGTTCTTCAATGTTAACCTATGGAAGGAAAACACATACAGGAAACAAGCACTTTGACGACTCACAAGACCAATCTTGTAGACCTAAGGTGAATACTGGGCAAGGGTCAGGACCACAACAACAGGTCACTCCAGGGAGCACTAGGGCGGCCTGGTGCAGAGGTGTAGTACGGTGTTGTGTGTGCAATGAATATCAATGGAGATTGGTCTCTGTAGATTTTGTCTGCAGGCTCTGGCTGTGGGGGTAGTTGGGGACAACCAAAGGGTAGGCCATAAATGTGAAGTGCTCAGGGACATTGGTGCACCTTTGGTCCTCTTCACCAGGACTGACGGATGCAGGCGTGTTCTTTGGCATCGGTTTTCCTTGTCCAGGAGCACTCGCGGTTGAGGGGTCCTTCGGTCTGAGGCTGCCAGGCATCGTCGGGGAATCCAGGAGTGGTGAAGCCACAGTAGACTCGAGCTCAGGAGAGCCTGGGGCCATTTTGACACTAGCGGTCTACTTCAACTTGGGCCGGCGGTAATAGGTGTAGTGGTTGCTTGAGGTGTTGGATTTCTCTCACCACAGAAGCTGCTGGAGATGAGGCCTGCATGCAGAAGCTGCAGGCAACTTCAGGGAGTCCAGGAGGGGTGAAACCACGATGGACTCGGACTCTGGGGAGCTGAGGAATCTTGTTGGCACTGGAGGTCCACTCCCACTTGGGTCAGCGATGTCTTCAGGTGTTGGGTGTTTGGAGTTCCAGAGGCTGCAGAGTCCTTTCTGTAAAGTTGGTTGGGGAGCAGGTCCAGTGCTCACCGGACACTTGAGTCTTTTTCAAAGGTAGGCAGTCCTCCTGTGTTTCTGGAGGTTCCACTGCAGGACAAACAGTCTTTTGGTGCACAGTCCATTGAGGATTAAAGACAGCCCAGTGGGGTTGGTACCAGGTCAGCTGTTTCTCTTCTGCTAGTGTGACTTTTCTTTGCCCTTGGTCGTCTTAGGTTTTCAGGATCTGAGTTCTTGGGTTCAGGGGTGCCTTACTTTTAGAGGGACTACACCCTTTTTATGACCACTTCTGTAGGGAAATTGGCATAACCCTGACCTTAGAGGACTAATTCCATCCAAAACAAGATGGAGGAATTCAAAAAGTGATGCCCACTTCAGCTTGTCCACCTTAGGGGTGGATCTGGCATGAAGAGGGAACACCCTGTTATCCAACTAATGTTCCCACTCGTCTTGCCACCAATAGTGGGGTTAGGACAGTGGGGTTGGTCATCGCCGCCATTTGGAGACACCTGGGTTGCATTACAAAGGTGACTAGGCCTTTGAAACTTCCAACCCTGGAATGTCCATCCTACTGGGAGGAGGTGTCAGCACGCTTTTGTCTTTGGACCCCAAGAGAGCTAGATCTCTCCTAAGGGGGTCGGAAACGTGACTAAGGTGGCTGAACTAGTCAGGACCAGTCAGTTAACACACTAGTAATTGGCAGTTTTTCAGGGGGCACCTCTAAGGTGCCCTCTGCGTACATTATTGGTAAATCCAACACTGGCATCAGTGTGTGTTCATCAACACAAGATGTCTGATGCCAAACATCCCTATCTTCAGTAAAGCCATCATGTAGCTGGGGAACTCGTCGTGACCAGTAATCAGTACATGTATTTAAAATGGCTTCCCTCGTCACTTACTATGTCTGCTAATCAACAAAGACATAGCAGGGGCATATCTGCTCGTGCAGATATGCCCTCACTTGTAATATAATGCACCCTACCTTAGGGATGTAAGGTCTGCTAGAAGGGTGACTTCCATATACTACATGCAGTGTTATGGGACAGGGCACACAGGCTGTGTGTCACATCATGTTCTCACTTTAGTCTGCACCAAGACACGTAGCCTTCTATGGAAGCTTGTCATGTGCTTGGTGAGGGGTCCCTTAGGGTGGCATAATTCGTGCTGCAGCCCTTAGGGACCCTCGTAGTACCCCAGGCACTAGGAGTACCATCTACTAGGGATTTAGAGAATGCTAAAGGTTTTGCCTATTGGGGAAACAACTGTGTAGTTTTGGGAAAAGAGATCTGGCACTGGGGACCTAGTTAGCAGGAACCCAAAGCACTTTCACTTGAAATTACATCAGATACCAGTCAAAATATTGGAGGGCTAACCATACCAAAAAATGTGCTTTTATACATTCTTTTCACTATATCCCTTTATCTTTCTTTTTGGGGTTTCTGTAAATTTGCAGCCTCCCTCTGCTCCACCTCACCCCTTCTCACTTATGGGGTAAATATTTTCCACCTCTTATCAGATATACATGACTATGTTCTACAAACGTTTGCATTCCCTAAAATTGCTGGATATACTCATACATCATTATATGTTCAATAACCCTTTCCTGCTACCTCCTTCCTTGCATATTTTGTACCTTAGAACAAAATAATAAAATTAAAACTTAGCATTGTGCACTTTGCCACCTGCTAGCACTGCACCAACCGGCCTCGAAATTATATCAGAACTGCATCTAAACAATATCCCTCTGAACAGATGACAGTTCCTTTCTTTCTACAAATTCAGATGTGGGTGAGGAGCATGTTTTTAAACTTTTATCTCTTTTCTGGTGTGTGCTGATCTCTAGAATATGACCTTTCTATAGACAGAAAAAGGGACCAAAATGGGGAAGTGGGGGGCAGTGAGGAATCTGCCGTTCGAGTATCTACCAGAAAGAGTGTTAAACTTAAGTAATTCTGACTGCAGATTCCTCACCCTGTGAGCAGACATCAAAGCAGTACCTCCCAAGATGGTGGGTCTGTGGAATGGCTCACACTAAAACAGTCTGTAAGACAGAAGGGTCAAAATGCCCCTTCTGCTGGACTTGGCTAATAAGTTAGTAGTATTTCGGGAATTTGTGGATTGACGCCCATGTTAAGGCCCGACATATGTCAGGAAGCGAGACTTTGTGTACCAACTCAGTGGCAGCTGCCTTGGCTCTCGTTTAAAGAGGCCTCAGACCCTCAGGGAGCTGCTTTTCACCAATGCATAGCACATCTGAATACAATACTACACACCTTGATATGGTATTTCTGCACTGCCTCACCCATTTTGTTAGAAATTGAATCCTTGGTGTGGTTTACCTTAATCTTTTTCCCGCAGACCTCCTATTTTTTTTACTTCCTTTTTTCTGGTTTTAGGATTCTGGGCACTTTACCACTTCTAACTAGTGCTAAAGTGCAGGCGCTCTGCTTTCTAAAATACGGCGACATTGGCCTATCCACAATTAGCATGTTTAATTTACTTACAAGTCCCTAGTTATGTTATGTTATAAGATTTGTAAAGCGCATGGCTACCCTAAGGCTTCCCAGTGCTAACCGACCAAACCTACACTAAGCATAGAGGACAGTCAATTCTAAAACAGCCCAGTTTTGAGTTCCTTACGAAAGCTGTATTCCTGGCTTATGAGTCGAAGTCTGAGGGGGAGGGAATTCCGCAACTTGGCTCCCAGATAAGCCATTGTGGCGCCACCCCATCTAGCTTTTTTAAATCTGGGTAGGGAGGCCAAAGCTGTTGAGGCTGATCTAAGATCTCTGTTCGGCTTGTAGAAAGAGGCAAGGGTTTTTAGAAGCAGAGGGTCTCTATTGTGAAGAGACCTATGGATACAATACAAAGCTTTAAATTTGATCCGCTGTTCTACCGGCAACCAATGTAATAAAACCAATGCTGATTTCACAGAGGTGCGTCTAGGAATGTCTAGAAGAAGGCGGGCCGCTACATTTTGTACCAGCTGCAGCTTCTTTTTCACATATAAGGGAGAACCGAGAAATATACCATTGCCATAATCAAGTCTCGAGAGAATAATAGCTTGAATAATAAGCCTTTTTGCCAGAGATGGAAGAATTGTGAAAAACTTCCTCAGGAGTCTCAGTAAGCCAAAGCAGGTAGCCAATATATGCTTGGCATGCTGATCCAACGTTAACCCAGGATCTAGCCATATCCCTAGGCTCTTAATGTATTTCTGAGGAGGTGGAAAATCAGCCAGAGCGCTTGGAATTATGAGCGCCTTACATAGGCCTGGATTGTACCCCAAAATCATAAGCTCTGTTTTGTCACCGTTAAGTTGAAGTCTACTGTCCGTCATCCATCCTGTAACGGCATGTAAGCAGGAGCCATCCAGGTTAGCGTTATCTGAAAAGGATACCACCAGTTGGGTGTCATCTGCGTAAGATACCATGGATAGACCAAAGGATTCCACTAAGTCCGCTAGAGGTGCCATATATATATATTAAAAAGCGTAGGGCTAAGCGAAGAACCCTGAGGCACACCACAACTGGAATAAAGTTTGTCCGAGAAATAAGATTGATCAAGGACCTGAAATGATCTGCCCTCTAAAAAGGATGTAAGCCATGCAACAGCGAGCCCCTCAATTCCCATGTTCCTCATCCTTATACTCAGCACTTGATGGTCTACGGTGTCGAAGGCAGCACTGAAATCCAAAAGTATAACTGCTGTTGTATGATCCTGATCCATGGCCTTCCTTGCCTCTTCCAAAACTGCAATCAATGCTGTTTCTGTGCTGTGACGAGGTCTAAAACCCGTTTGTGTAGAATGGAGACAGTTATGTGTTTCTAAAAAGGTGGAAAGTTGAGTGTTAATATGTTTATCTAGAATTTTGGCCGGCGTCTGTACTATAGATATGGGTCTATAGTTCTTGAGATCTGCCATGTCCACGGAAGCCTTCTTTAGCAATGGGGGGGAGCTTGGTCAAGGGGGGATCCTGACTTGAGTGACTTGAGCAACAAGGCAACTTGCTCCTGAGGAAGGGGGGTAAACTGGGAAATAGTAGCAATACCCCTCTTCGTGGGATTGTTCTGCTCTTCAGGGTTTACATTAGGGGTGACTTGTATGCAATGAAAAGAAAGGGTTGGGCTTGGCAAGTGGGTGCACTTGCCAGGTCAAAATGGCAGTTTAAAGCTGTACACACAGGCTCTGCAGTAGCAGGCCTGAGACAAGTTGGAAAGGCTACTGTAGTGGGTGGCACAATCAGTGCTGACAGCCCACTAGTAGCATTTAATTTACAGGCCCTGGGCACATATAGTGCACTGTACTAAACAGAAGATCTGCTGTGGTACCAGGAGGGACTTCCACTGTGCTAACTGCACTGCTGTAATGGCCTGTTGCACTTTTAAAACAAACTTTGAAAAGACTATAGAGTTTTCAAATATATTGTGAACTATCTTAACCATATTAACATTAAGCATGGACTGAAAGTAGCCTGTGTGCCAATGTTTGCAGGTATGTGTTCATGTATCTGACAGTATTTGAAAACTCCTTCAGAAAAGGCAAGCCTATGAATACAGCAGCTAGGTTCATAAACATGTTAATGAGAACATGTTACGCTTAGGTGGCCATCTGATTGGTTGAGAGGGCCTTAATATTTTTAGCTCGAAAGTCATGATGAGTTTGAGGGACAGGGACCCGGCTCAAAAACCTAGCTGAGCCAAAAATACACTGCAGTTGTAAGGTGGTATCACTTTGTACCCAGGGATGACCTGGTCACCACAGAGAAAAATACACCCTTATGTGTGCAACTGTAAATTCATCTACCCTTTAAAACCTATGTTTGCCCCACTGCAAACAGAAAATGGGCATAAAATTGAAGGAGAACAGGAGACTTCACTGACACCATATTACTAGAGAGAGTTGTCTCTAGCTCTCCTTTTTGTCATCTGCTTTCAACATTCCTCTGAGGGACTGGTAGTTCAACTGTTCCTTACATTGGTGTTCAAAGATACAGCTAGATGTATGTCCTGGAAAGAGCCTTCCAGCTGGGGAACTTGCATAAGAAGCCCTAGTGCTGTGAACCTCGGAACATCATTCCTGCAGAAAGATGCTGGTCATACTGAGAGAAATGTACCTTGAAGAGTCTGTGTGCTGATAAGCCAGTGTCAAGAGAAGGTTTCTCAGAGATACTAAGGAGGGCTTTGTTCAGCAAAACTAGCCCTGCAACCTACCACTGCACTGGGATTTTTTTCAGGGCATTTCTCTGCAATGTGAAAGATCGAGCCACCAAGACCCTCCATCTAGAGTAAGCATTTGAACCAAGTTAGTCTAGTCAAACGAGCATTCATCAGTGGCTACAAGTACCACCTTCCTCCAGAGACTTCTTCATAGAACTACCCAGAGGTCCAACCAACCCCACCAAAACAAACCATTATTGTACGATGAGAATAATTTAGTCAATGACAGTTGAAACACCACCTGAACTGACTGGGCAAGACTTTTGCTATATTCTCAAACTATGACTTGCTAGCCATGTTGGAGGAACTTAAATACTATATTCTGGTCTGGGAATTGTCACTCTGCCTCACAGATTTTTGTTATGCCACCCCAATAGCAAGTCATTTATGGCATTTTGTGCTGTCCTTGTTATACAAACTTCCTGAAATTACACTATGTTGTATAATTTCAAGTGCGTTTTCGTTAAAACCCTATCAGGAGAACACAAGAACAAGGTACAGAAACAGAATGCAAGTAACTAATGTTTGCAACAATTGTGTTTTTTGGCTCCATTTTGTTTACCATGTAAGAAGTCCTTGTGTCTAAAAATGGACATGAGGCCTTACTTCGTGGTAAAACATGAAAGCCAGATTTGCATTTCATGCGTTTTTTTTTCAAAGTTTTGTGTAATTACAGAAAACTAACTTACACCAGCTTTGCACAACCCGAATTGCTTTCTGAGCTCAGAGTGTCTGCTCTTCTCATTTACTCTAAACGTGAAATGTAAGGTTCACCTTGTGGTATTTTGTGCTCCTCTCTATTGTGAAAAAATATCGTTATTGACAAGATTTCGAGAAATTAACATTCGTAATTTACCTGACCTGCTAGTAGGCATTATGAAATGCAATGATGCCCGTTTATGTTATGCAACAGGTAGATTTTTAGATATTTTCAGGAGTAAGTAGGCGCGGGAATTATGTTAACAATATAACGACTGGGCACGTCTCTTGACAGCTAAACTCACTGCACTTTTCTATAATTTTTCTTCAAATCATTGTCATCCTCAAACTGGAAATTCTGATTATACGTTTTTATGTCTTGCTGCTTCTGCTCCCATGTACTTTTATTCCCAGTATTCTATATGGTCACTGGCCAGCCGGTCAGACACATGCTTAAATCGTGAGTATTTTTATGAATAATTTTGGACCCTTGGATACATTATTTTATCATAAAGGGATATACAATTAATGTTGTGTAATAAGACTGAGGTTCAGCAGTCTTCAATAACTGCAAGATTATTTTAGACATATTGCTCGAAGATTTTTAATTCTACTGTTCATACTTATAATTTTTCATTGAATTGCTTGCATTATTTAGAAAGGGCGACGCTTAGCACGCTGCTCTGTTGACTTGGATTCGTATATCAAATAGACTTTTTCTACTACAGATAGAAGTATTAATTTAATATACCACTTTATAAATTTTAAAATGTGTTTATTAAGAAAAAGGTTAGGGGCTCAATGTTATATGTTTTCTACTGATTAATTTTGCTATAGCGTAAAAGTGATGGTAACTGCTTTAATAAAATGTATGTTTGTGTTGCATATTGGTACATCATCAAACAAATATAATTGAACTTGAGTCGTATCCATGATATCTGAATTCTGCTCGCAAAAAGGTGGACTTTGGGAAAACGCTTGGCTCGCTATAGATTTCAAACGACCAAACGCTCATTACATATTTCCGAAAACAGCACGCTGGGCCAAATACGAGTGACTTTATATCCATTGCAGAGAGGAAAAAAAACTGGCACAGTTACCAATCAGAGCTGTATTATTTTACCTGGGCCTCAGTGGGGACAGCTTTCTATCCGCGGTGCCTTAATGAGCAGTGACACAATATCAAGGGTTTCCTGCACTATAATACCTATCCCGTCGCAGACTTACCCGGTACTAGAAGCACATTTTCAGTTTGCCGCCTGTAGACAGGGAGGGATGTAACACTTAAAAACTATTTTCATAGCAGGAACCATCAATCTTTCAAATGCATTTCAGTGAGGAAAAAAAGCTCATGCAAATTAAGGAGCTAACTGCTGGAAAAGCAATCCATCAATTAACGTCTCAGATTCCAGTTTAAAGGGAAACTCTGAATTACTGCCAACAGGCTCATCTGCAGGCTTTAAAAAACACGAGTTCAGGAGACATCGGCTAAACAAGCAAAATGAACACAAGGATGGCGTGGAGTGTTGAGGAAGCTACGAGCAATATATGAGTTGTGTAAAAAAAATGGTTAAAGACGTAACAAACATCCAATGCAAAGACATCAGTTTACGTTGAAAAGTACCAATTGCCCGCTATATTTTGCTGATGAACACCACGTAGTTCTTTGGGTTTTTAGATCCACTGAATGTGTTTTAATTTCTAGCGCGTGTGCTTTTGTTAACATCGACAAACATTGCTTCCTTTGCCTACGGAATCCGAGAGCTGACAGGCTTTTTATGCCCTGAAAAGACAGTTTATGTTCTATCAAATGTTGGTTTCCTGCTCAACAAATATCGACATAAAAAGTGGGAGTTTTCAGGAATAGGAACAATACCGAAAGATAAGACAGGTAAATAATGCCAGTGTCTGGGCATACACAAAAGAACAAAAACAAATATAGCGACTGTGTATAGGTTTTTTTTTTAATTTTTATAAATAATATCACAGCTCTGTTTATATATCTCCGAGGTGGTCTCATGGTTCAAGTGACAAGATGGCCTTGGTGGTAGGCAGAGGGGGACAGAATACTAGTCAGCATTAACAAGGAAAGCCTTAAAGTCTTTAAGGAATGGCTGCAGTCTTTCAATTTAACTGTGGCAACCCGGATTCCAGTTTTCAGCTTTATTTGGGCAGAAAACACCAAATACGTGCATCCAAGATGAACAAAGCAGTGTCGATTGCCATATATCGCCGAATATGTTATAATAAGCACTGTTGATGGGGAATGGAGTAAGTAAAACATTCCTGCACGAGTAAAGTAAAAAACCTGGTGAGTAATCTACTCGTCTAACAATCAGTGGAGGACAGTCGAGTAAGGGAAACCTTATAAACGTGGTGTCAAAGCAGATAACAGTGAGTGCCACACCTCAGTCCCTTTTAGGTCGAGCATGCAAGCGCTTTGACCTATTCTAAAGATTGTGGGCTTTTGACCACACCCACCCCCTGCCCATCATTTTCACTCGTTCGTGGGTTTGCCTTTCAAAAATCCTTTATCATCATTGGTTGATGCTTTATGTTTGTCCAGCCCTGTGGCAGTTTTGTTACGCCTTGGACACAGACAATGTTACATGGATAATTGCACAACTGCTGATATGTTGGACTGTGAGCGAACTTCTCTGACATTTTGTCTTGATCCCTCTCCCGCTCATGGCGCTTTGAATTGTCTCGCTTATGTCAACTGTTTTACTTTTCATTTTCAGTTTATGTGGCAAGAAAAGTCCATTTAGGAATTTACAACGCCAATAGCTGTAACTCGAGCAATTGCGAGACCTATGCATTGCAAATACTTGTTTTTTTAGTGCTCAACTACAAGAAAGCTTTTTGCTGTTGGAGGCAAAAGCGTTGTGTGGACCATACCAAAAATCTTGCAGGGGCTTAGAGCTCGTCTACCGTTTACCATTGGTTTGCTTTATTGGCACTTACTTGCCTCCTTCTAGTTCAATGATTTGCATTTCTCTACTTTGTGTTTGTCCCTTCCACAGAACATGATCTCTTTAGCATCCTTCTGTTGGTGCCTGAATTCACTGTTCACGTTCAGGGGGCTATATTATTCTTTTTCTTTCAAAGAGAATGCAAAGGTTTCCTAACTCTCGCGATCGTGTGGAGCTTCCTCCCGTTAAACTCCCACAAACCATGAGCCCTCCATGTTGCTCTCATCTCCTGCCTGCCCCCACAGGGTTGCCCACTGTTTTCACTATATTTTCTATTTCTTATTTTTTGTTCCTGCCCTAACCATAGCTTTCAATTGCCTCTGTTGTTCCCTCACCCGCTCCCTGTTGCTTCCTCATCGCTTACTCCGCCTGCCTTTCAATTGCCAACCCTCTCACTCGCAGTCCTTTCATTTTTAAGTTTTTTTGGGAGGGCCCTGCACCTGTCAATTGCTGCCAAACCGCTGCTCCTTAAAACACACAATTGCATAAGCCAAATCTAATTTTATTTACTGACCCAAATGGCATCCACCATATTGGATAAGTAAATAATAATAAAAAACAAAATGGTGAGCACGTCATTTTGTAGTCGAGAGCATGCGTGGTGACACACCCATAAACATACAAAATGACGTCCCAGTCGTTATGTTTTTTAAAAATATATTTTGGATGAATCCGATTCAAAGCATCAGAAAACAGCCTTGACAAAGCCAGCTGGTCTAAAAGCTGAGACCTAATGGTTTGGCCAATGCTTGTTTTATTAAGACAGCAGCCCTCTGTACAGTGAGACTTCTATACCAAGACTTACACAAAACCACAAGTAACAGAATCCAAAACGCTGTTGGAAAGATTGGTTTAATGCACCCAACATGGCATTAAACAAAATCGTAGCCCTGCCTATAAACCTAATTGGTAGCTTTATATCTTGGTGCAATATGATATTGTAATATGATATTATAATATTGCTTTTGGTCTTTCCAATGCATTTTCAGTAAACCATACTTATAACTCTCGTGGCTCTCGTTTTTCACTGCCATAGGTCAGGCGAAATCAGTGAGAATTTGTTTATATTTGCGAAATGTTTAATAATGCATTTACTGTCTGCCAGAAAACCCTTCTTTTACACTTTTTGCTTTCATTTTCTGGAAGTAAAAGTCACACTGGGAAGGTCCCATCTGTTTTTCATGTTTACCACAAAGGGTAAAAACATAACATATGCATTTGAAATAAGAAATAACTGGCTTAGCAGGGAGAAAGAATTAGAAACCTTATTGAACACACAGGCATGTGGGCCCCTTCATTACAGTTAAGATTCACGCACTACTCATTACCTTTCAACACTCAACAATGGCTAATCTCAGAGCAGTAGATATGAGCAGACACGCCCTCTAGAGCACCACGATTACAAGCTTATTCTCCACGTTCCCAAAAGCAACATTTCACCCTTTTGGAACAAAGCACAAAAGTGTACTAGAAGACGCCTGGTACCTCTGTCATAAACCTCTGGTTGAAGCAGTGTGGTGGGTATGAAACAACTGATTTCCTTCTGTAGAGGTTTTGGCAGGACCCGTTAAAATTGTATATTTGTTTTGTTTTACATAAGAGAAATGGCACAACATTTTGCTAGGGCGCAAGAACATCACCCCCACATAATCATCAGTTCTTGCAACAACCTTAGAACTATCGGACTTCCTCAAGTACAGCAAGTTTACCAAGTACACAATTGAACAGTACTTAATTAATTGGCTGGGTTACTCTAAGCAGAAATGCATTCACAAACAGGTAGAATGGACTTGAAGGAAACACTGCAACAACAGACAAAAAGAGTGACACCTTGGATTGAAGTGCATACACATTAATTTACTTGCATTTTTTTTTTTAACTAGATATGCTGGCATTAATTCTCGTCAAAGAAAAGTCTTAGAGGGTGATTGGAGAAACTGCTAGGGGTGCACTATGGAGAAACATGCGCCACATTCTGAGGAAAGACTGGAAAAAGAAAGGGTTGGATGGATCATACATTATCAATCAATCGGTAAATGCCTCACCTATATCAAATTAAGGAATACTGTACACCTACGTTTGGCAGTACTTGAATGTTTAGGCAGGGCAAATTAGCATTTTAAATTCGTACAGTGCATTGTGTAGTGGTAGCAGTATAGGTGGTTTGTGTCAGGTGGACACTTCACAGCAGAGCTAGCATCTTCATCATACAATATTTTTTAGAATAACGTTCAGGATTACAGCCAGCATGTGTTTCACTCCTCTAAGACCCTGTTGGGAGGGGGCATTCTCAAGGCTGGAAACCAAAGACCCACTTTTCGATTATTTGGATCTACCATAGAGTATTTCTCACCTCACGTGAAACGTGGTCCTAAATTAAAAAAAAAGTGCTGATTGGTCTGGGCTTTACGGTCGTGTACATGACCAAATATTGGTGCTCTTCTAACCCTTGAGTAAACATGATTATTATTTAACATTTAGATTAGTGAAATATTAGGGTTTTAATTTGTCATGCTTGAAACTAAAGTAATCAAATTAAAATAAAGTCAGATAGCATTCACACTAATGTTTATAATCTTTGGGATATAAATTCTACGGTTGTATTTCTAAATATGTCTTATTTTTGATTCTGGAAGACAATGGAAGGAAATTAAATTATTTAGTGGGGCATGTGTATGATAATTTCAGTAACTATCAAATGTGGCTAAAGATCATCAATCAGATAATCAAGGTATGGTGGCAAACCCCATGCCTAATAATCCAGACAAAGGATAGCCAGTGTGGGGAAAGCAAAGTTGTGATTACAAGAAATTGAGTGTTAAACAATGATTATGGAGCTGTGTACAGGTAATCAGTATTTTTATTAAATTAGAAAGTTTCACCAGTGAATTTTTTTTAGAGACGTATGAGCAGAAAGGAAGGTTACACAACAGGCAACTCAATCAGTGGCCCAGTGCATAATAGAATCAACAAACAGTGGTGAAAACAGTCGTATAAAGGTCTAAGGGACAATCCCCTGTAGTTTGGAATAGTAACTAGCACCTAGATTAAGGAGTCAGCTGGTCTGATCACGTTCTGTATCAGTTACAGTGAACAGCAGGAGTGTCAAACCTAGAAAAACAACTGCAGATCGAACTAGAAGGTCCCAGTGTCTACTGTATCGGGTCCAGATTCTAAATAAGGCATCTCTGCGGTTCTTCTGATGTCCACTTAGCCCCGGAAGATCAGCAGTGGCATTGTCGTCTTCATTGGCTGTCAGATTCCTTCTGACAGCAATATGTTTTGGATACCGAGGCGGTATCCTCATCACTCCATATTCATTTTGAATATTTTTAAGGTACTTTTTTGTTTACTTATTGATCTGTGACACTTTGTCAAAGGTGACCAGGCAGTGGCATTCATCCTGAGTGCCATTTGTGGGTAGTTTGGGAATCATTAGTCCTATCTTGATTTTGTCAGTGTCTCAAAACGTGAAATTTCTTCAAGCATGTCAGCGCCATCTTGGAGAAGGTTGTTACATTAAGAAACCTCCTGTATTGCATTAGTACTTTGGAGGTGTATGAAGTATTTGAACTTTAAGGTAATTGTTATGTGTTTAAATCTATAGTGTTTTTAGTGGTTTAAAATGGTTAGACCTACCGTGATTTTTAGCAGCATATCAGGACATAGCCCTTCTCCAAAAGCTTCAGCGTCATCTTGGAGAAGGTTTTTACTTTGAGTATCACCTTCTAATGTATATCAATATCCCTACCATATGTTCTAAGCAATATATGATATATAGCGAGTGGTAACTTTATGAACAAGTTGAGAATGTGCTTACCATTTTAGTATAGTGAGAAAAATGATTGTGGTGACCATGTTTAGATTTGATATAGTGTGAGGATGGGGCTTCCTAGTTATATCTCCCATTTCAGCATAAACAAGAAAGTTACAGTGTCAAGGTCCGATAAATTATTTGACGGTGTGTTCTTAGCCCACGCTGCAATCCATTTAGCATTCTGCATTTCAAAGCATAGTGAAATACAAAATTAAGTATTAGAAATGTATTTAACAAAATTCACTCTACAATATTAACCAGCGAAGCTGAGCAATTACTTCAAACGTGTTTTTAACACACATTCCCATTAAAGATGATTTATACACATAAAAATAGTGATACACGGAAAAGAAACATTCTACATTTCATTGACTCCCTGAAATGTCATTATAAAATAACATCCTAGGAATGTACACATTGTTTCTTTCAAGCAAGGTCTTGTCAGCCTCAGATTTGGTTGCAAGATAGACATTGAATATTATTGGTGTCATTGATTTATAGTTCTTGAAATTAATACAAATGTACAATTGTGGGAGGAAGCATCCAAGTAATCTTCAGTTATAGTTCAGAATTCCCAATAAGGCAGTTCATCCAGTTTATTTTGTTCTTCTATGTTTCTCCCCTTTTCCATTTGGTGTTTTCTTCTTTGTGTGTTTTTTTAATCTTCTCTCTCATACTTTATGGGTGAGTGTGCTGATACTGTTAAGTGTCATAACCAGTCATGCAGGTCAGCTTCTTTGTTAAGACCATATTTGACTGGTTTAAACCAGAGGATCAAAATGCTTTCACGTTTACGTAAGGAAATTTCCATGTTTCCTCCTCTCGGGTTTCTGTTGACTTTTACTGTCTCAAAGAAGGTGATGGCTCTGTGATGAGGGTGATATTTCTCAATGTTCAACTAGCGGTAGCTTAAGGTCTGATTTTTGTATATTCTGATAATGTTCTTGAATCTGATGTTTTAATGGTTGGATGGGGCTACCAATGTAGTTTTTTCCAGAAGCACAAGTTATATTATAGACCACATACGTGCCGTCAAATTAATCCATTTCCTAATGTGATGTTTCGGATTGTTTATCATGCAGTAGGTAGTTTTGTTTTGTCCAAATTTGCCCACTGGTTATCCAAAAAGGTATCCATCTTTCGTCTTTTCTCCTGGTAGTGTGAATGACAGAGTTTATGTTTAAGATTAAGTGCTCTTTTAAAGCAGATTCTGGAAAAAGGTTTGATACTCTCTTTTAGTTGGGTATGGTTTTTAAGCAGCGACCAGTGTTTTCACAATGGCTTTCTGATACATTGATGACCCTTGTGGTATTCTGTAATGAATATTATTTCTGGTTTCTTAGTTTCTGTCTCATATGCATCCTGAAGTGAATTTCTATCTAATCGTTCAATAGCTTTCATAGTAGTATGTAAATACTTTTCGTCATACCCCAATTCTTTCAGGTGATATGCTAATTAAGTTGCTTTTTATCAGTAATCTGTTTCTTTACCGCTTTTTCATCTAATTCTTTACTATTCCCCTTTGGGTATGTTGTCAATAGTAGACTCTGGATGTTAACTTGACGCATTTTAGATAGTTTGCTCCTGTTACTTTTCTGTGTATTTTGCTGTGCAATTTGATGTTCTCAATGTAAAGTGTTAGGTCTAGTTTTTTTATTTTCTTTGGTATGTGATGTGTCAATATCCAGTTCAGCAGGAATTTCTCTCAAATCTATAGTGGTATTCTTCCTAGAAAGGAACCAGATGATTCTGGAGATGCTTCACTTTAGCTTGCGCAATAACTTTTATGGCTCCATTTACCTACAAGGTATTGTGATGGGGGCCAAATTTGTTCCCCCGTACACCTGTATTGCCTATGTGAGACCAAAACATATTGGCTCTGGAGTGACAAATATGAGCGGTTCAACACTAACAATGTTCTGGGCTAGATATATCAATGATATACTTATGATATGGCAATAGCCACAGAATACTCTGGACCAATACATTTCGGAAATCTAGGATAATAACTGGGGAATAACAGCAACATCCTCGACTTCCAAAGAAGAAATAGACTTTTCAGACCTAACACTTTACATTGAGAACAACAAACTGCACAGTAAGATATACAGAAAAGTAACAGCTAGACTATGTAACATGCGTCAAGTTACCATCCAAAGTCTACGAGTGACAGGGCATACCCAAAGGGTAATAAAAAAAGAATCAGACAAGATTTCAGTAAAGAAAAAGATTAAAAATAAAAGGCAAGTGACCTAACATATCGCCTGAAAGAACAGGGGTATGACAATAAGTACTTATATTATACTATGAAAGCTATTGAACGATTGGACAGAAATTCACTTCTTTAGGATGCATAGGAGACAGAAAACAACATTAAGATTAATTAAAGAATACTACACTAATCCACCACTATTCCTTTTGGGTTCCGGAGTAGCGTGCTACTCACAGAAAAGCACTACGACACTTCATCAAGGGAAGTAAGTGCTATATAAATACAATTGCAATTGTCACAAATATATCAGAAAGATTTTGAGAAAACATTGGTCACTGCTTACACACCATACACAACTACAGAAGAGCATCAAATCTTTTCCCCAAATCAGCTTTGAAAGAGCACCAAATCTTAAACAAATACTCTGTCATTCATATTATCAGGATAAAAGACACAAGATAGATAGCTTTTTGGATAAGCCATTTGGTTTCTATACATACACAAAATGCTCCATCTGCAAAAATTGGGACAAAACTACAGACTGCATGATAAAAAAATCAAAAAAATCAACAAAAAAAAATCAAAAAAAAATAAAAATCAGAAACATCACATCGGAGAATAGATTATTTTTCACAGCACTTATGTGGTCTATAACAACCTGTCCTTCTGTAAAAATCTACATTTGTAGCAGTATCCAACCATTAAATCATCGGATTCAAGAACATTACTGGAATATACAAAAATCTGACCTAAAGCTACTGCTAGTTGAACACTAAGAAATATCAACATCATCACAGATCCTTCACCTTCTTTGGGATAGTAAAACTCAACAGAACTCTGAGAGAAGAAAACATGGAAACCTCCTTATGTAAATGTGAAAACACTCTTGAGCCTCAGGTTTAATACAGTAAAATACTGTCTTAATAAAGAGCTGAACTGCATCACTGGTTATGACACTTATAAAAATATCAGCACAATAACCCACAAAGTATGAGAGATAAGGTACAAAATTTTTTTTTTTTAAAAAAAGGAAACGAGGAGAAACAGAGGAGCACAAATAATATGTAAAGTCTATCTTGCAACCAAATCTAGGTCTGACGAGACTTTGAAAGAAACTGAATGTATAATTCCTAGGAAGTTCTTTTGTAATGATACTTCAGGGACTCACTGGAATATGGAATGTTTCTCTTACAACCGTTTTTCATTATTATTTTTATATGTATAAATTACCCTTAATGGGAATGTGTGTCCAATATTATAATAATTTGTTTAATATTGTGGAACAATTTTTGTGAAATACATTTCTAGTACTTCATTTTGTAATTCATTATGTTTTGGAATGCAATCTGCTAATTGCATTGCAGTGTGGGCTGAGTACATGTTTTCGAATGACTTATCGGGCCTTGGCAGAGCAACTTTGTTTATGCTTAAATGAGATAACTAGGGCAGCCCCATCCTCGCACTGTACCAAATCTTAAAATGGTCAGCACAAACCTTTTTCTCACTACACTAAATTCTATAATCGTCGGCACATACTCAACTTGTTAAAAAAATTACAGCTAATTGAACATATACTGGTTAAAACATAGAGTAGGGATATCGATATACATTTTACGGTGATACTCCAAGTAAAAACCTTCTTCAAGATGGCGCTAAATCTTTTGGAGAATGGCTACTCCTGATATGGTGCTAAAAATCAAGTTATGACTAACCATTTGAAACCAACAAAAACACCATAAATTTAAACACACAATAACAAGTACATTACAACTCAAGTGTTCTGTAGATCCGCAGACCACTAATAAATTACATAAAGTTTCTTGATGTAAGAACCTTCTCCGAGATGGCACCTACACGCTTGGAAAAAGAACACAATGTGACACTGCCAAAATCATAATAGGACCAACGATTCCAAAACGATACAAAAATGGCACTTAGGATGAACACCACTGCTAATTTTCCGAGGACTAGTGAACATCGGGAGAAACACAGAGATGTCTCAGTCCAAATCTGGACCTGATACAGCAGGTACCCGGACTTTCTAGTTATACCCGCGGTAGATTTTCTGAGTTTGACAAGCCACTGCATCACTGTAACTATGATACAGAATAAAGTCGGACCAGCCGACTCCTTAAACTAGGTGTGCTTTACTATTCCGGGATACAATTGTTTACACCTAACACTCTTATGCAACTGTTTTCCCTGTTTGTTGATTTTATATTGCACTGGGCTGCCTGATTGAAATGCCTGTCTCTTAACCTTCTTTTCTGCATATACGTCTCTAAAACAATCACTTGTGAACTTTCTTATTTATAAAAAAAAATACTGATAACCTGTACACAGCTCCATAATAATGGTACAACACTCAACGTCTTGTAATCGCGAATTGACTTGCCCCGCACTGGCCATCCTTTGTCTGCATTATTAAGCACAGGGTTTGTCACCATATCTTGATTATCTGATTAATAATCTTCAGCAACACTTGATAGTTACTGATATTATCATACACATTCCCCTCCAAATAATTTAAGTTCCTTCATTATGTCTTACAGAATCAAAAAGTGGACGTATTTAGAAACACGACTGTGGAGTTTATATCAAAAAAGTAATAAAGATTAGCATGAATGCTAGCTTAATATTTTAATTTGATTACTTAAGTTTCAAGCATAACATTTTAAAAACCTAATATTTCACTAATCTAAATGTATAATAATAATCATGTTTATTCAAGGGTTATGAGGGTGCTGTTTACTGATCACTTACACAACCTTAAGGCCCAGGCCAATGAGCACTTTTTTTAAAATTTAAGACCAGATTTCACATGAGGTGAGAAACACAACGGTAGATGTAAGTATATGAATAGAGATTCTTTGGTTCCCACCCTTGAGAAAGCCTCCGCCCAACAGGCTCTTAGTGGGGCGAAGCACATGCTGGCTTTAATCCTGAAATATATCCTAACAAATATTGTATTGTGAAACTCCAGGATGCTTTACAAACACTACATCTGAAATAAGGCTTGAACATTTATCATAGTGCGTTAAATGTGATTATTATATTCTATAAGTGGATGTAAATATATTAATCACAGGATACTCCAAGCAATACAGGATTAAATTCTCGTGTCTGCATCCTCTTATTACCTGTGCAGTATTCTATTACACTGTGTGATTAAAGTGCTTTCTTTTAACACAAAAAAATGAGCACTGAGATGGACAGTGAGTTATTGTGTCTGTTGGTTGATTGCTGAGTTTTTGCCCTCCACCCTACCTCTCTTAGAAGCCTGTTTGCTCTTGCTACTCTGAGTCACGTGCTGAGAGGATGTAAATGGCCAAGTCTGCAGAGCCACAGGACAGACACCAGTGTCAATTGACCTCAACAACCACAGTTGTGCTCTAGTAGCCTTGTTTGTCCTGTGGGCCCACAAGCGGGGTCTGGTAGAAACTCTTTCAAACACTCTGCCACTCATTGGGGTAACTTACTATATTTATCTAACAAATAAACAAGGCTTCCTTCTCCAACTTGCCACTTTTCAACTTTAGTTGATAAACCAGGGTCATTCACTATAATGAGGACTTTTTTCGTAAAGTTTTAAAAGGAAACATTTGTATTCCATTAGTTTTTAGGGAAACCACATGTCCGTTGATACCATCTGTGCCTAGACATTCATAAGGGCTTAATGCAAACACCATTTTAGATTCTAAAGCCGGAAACTAGTCACAGACTACTTTACAATATTTTCTACCATATAGGAAGGGAGGTGATTATGAGATTAACCATACAGTAGAATTTTTAGACGGTAAAGGCTGATTAGAGGCTGCTCCATACCTTTAGGTAATAAAATCTCAGTAAACGCATCAACCCCTTTTAACTCATGTTAAATAAATAAAAAAGAATCAAAGAACTATTCATTGTCTCAGGAATAAAGAATGTGCGTAGTAAAACAACGAATGGTGCTGATCTGTTGTTAATTTTTAAAATGTAAAATGGCAGTTAAACCAATACACAAATCAAAAGCAAATCAATGAGAACAGACTAACTTTGAACAAGATGGAATTTACTAATAGAGCAGACTTACAATTTGTTATTCCGACAAATCTCGCAGGTTGAGTTTTTTTTTTTTTTTTAATTCGGAGCATACTGATGCGCTGGCATCTAGTGAGTATGACTGTAACCTACAAGTATTAACTTAATCATTTAAGAACAAGGAAACGTATTTATTATTGGAAAGCCTGATGTTGAATCAGGCCAAACTAATACAGAACGGTCCTTAAGTTCGGTAAAACCAATAGTGTGGGATAGAAATTCTCTTACAATGCTTTCCACCTCCTCCAACAGGCCCTCATTTTGGTCCCAGACTGTCGGTGCCATTCCTATATCACAAATTGTTAAAAAAAAGGATAATCGAATGAGTTTGATTACCTTTCCTGAAATTTCACAACTCAAACGTCACAGGGTTTGTTGCAGGATACCTCAACTGTTTAGGGCCCCGTCTAAAATTTGTTTGGCTCTCGAGTACACAGTTAAAGAGAAGCATAATATCCTTAACAGAGATTATTACATTGGCATTAGGAATTAAAACAGATGGTGTCTTACGGACATCGTTAACATCGAATTCTAAAATATATGTGTTTACTCCTTTTAGAAGTTACTGGAATGATCTGGGGTTATAAAGAAACGGTTACTAAGGTGTGGTCAACAGGGCCGCTATTTGATTGTTGGGGTTTCATAATGATTTTAGGGTTCATTTTCCTAGACATCTGACAATTTAGCTTACTATTTGAAGTATGAGAGACGTAAATAGGCCTCACAATTTATAGTCTTAAAAAGGAGCAGTGAGTGCCCCAGCAAAAAAAAATATGAAAGGGACAACATGATGCATATGAGCTGTAACAAAGATGCAGGAAGGAGTATTCATCTTGTAAAATTCAAAATGTTTGCAATAAAAAGGAGAAAGACTGGCCTTGGTTTGCAGCAGCTTTTGCTGGCAGAGTCCGTTGTTATAATAAGTTGTAAAGTTTGGCAAACCCAGGTAGCACATCAAAGAGGCCCAAAAATATTGCTGTTTTAAGAGGGTTAACAAATAATTTTATGCTATGATTTCAAGAAACCTGTTGAATACAAAGCCTACTAATAATGGGACACAGAGACTTCAACGTTATTGTGTAACTTGTGTTTGCCCTATGGTTTTCTCAAGTAGCCCTGGCAACAATTTGCTTTAATCTCAAATTCATAAAATTGTTCACAACCCTAAATTTTTACTCTACTTGTCTTCTTGTAGATTAATTAAAAGTAGAAGGATCTGTTTGGTACTTCTAACACAGACTCTCACTAACGTCTGTTTACATATAAAGGTGAAACAAAAAAAATGAAAATGTTAATGTCCATTTGAACATATCTTCTGGTCAGCACCCCATTTCTCATATGACCTGTGATTTTGAACAAACCTTGCTTTCAATCTTTTTGATGTTGAATCCACTTTATCTGGATATATTTGACTCATTTGGAGTCAGTAAAAAGTGGAAACCCTACGTTTTCTAGCACTCCGCATCTGAAAGCTTTAACCCCTTCGCTGCCAAGCCTTTTCCCCCTCCTGTGCCAGGCCTTTTTTTGCCTATTTGGGGCAGTTCACGCTTAGGCCCTCATAACTTTATGTCCACATAAGCTAACCAAACCTGATTTGCGTCCTTTTTTCCCAACATCCTAGGGATTCTAGAGGTACCCAGACTTTGTGGGTTCCCCTGAAGGAGGCCAAGAAATGAGCCAAAATACATTGAAAATTTCGTTTTTAAAAAAAAAAAAAAATGGGAAAAAGTGGCTGCAGAAGAAGGCTTGTGGTTTTTCCCCTGAAAATGGCATCAACAAAGGGTTTGCGGTGCTAAACTCAGCAGCTTCTCAGCTTTCAGGAACAGGCAGACTTGAATCAGAAAACCCAATTTTTCAACACAATTTTGGCATTTTACTGGGACATACCCCATTTTTGCAATTTTTTTGTGCTTTCAGCCTCCTTCCAGTCAGTGACAGAAATGGGCATGAAACCAATGCTGGATCCCAGAAACCTAAACATTTCTGAAAAGTAGACAAAATTAGGAATTCAGCAAGGGGTCATTTGTGTAGATCCTACAAGGGTTTCCTACAGAAAATAACAACTGAAAAAGAAAAATATTGAAATTGAGGTGAAAAAAATATCAATTTTTCTATACGTTTTACTCTGTAACTTTTCCCTGCAATGTCAGATTATCGAAAGCAATATACCGTTACGTCTGCTGGACTCCTCTGGTTGCGGGGATATATAGGGCTTGTAGGTTCATCAAGAACCCTAGGTACCCAGAGCCAATAAATGAGCTGCACCCTGCAGTGCGTTTTCATTCTATACCGGGTATACAGCAATTAATTTGCTGAAATATAAAGAGTAAAAAAATAGCTATCAAGAAAACCTTTGTATTTCCAAAAAGGGCACAAGATAAGGCGTTGAGGAGCAGTGATTATTTGCACATCTCTGAATGCCGGGGTGACCATACTAGCATGTGAATTACAGGGCATTTCTCAAATAGATGTCTTTTTTACACACACTCCTATATTTGGAAGGAAAAAATGTAGAGAAAGACAAGGGGCAATAACACTTGTTTTGCTAATCTATGTTCCCCCAAGTCTTCTGATAAAAATGATACCTCACTTGTGTGGGAAGGCCTAGTGCCCGTGACAGGAAACGCCCCAAAACGCAACGTGGACACATCCATTTAAAAAAAAAAAAGAAAACAGAGGTGTTGTTTGCAAAGTGCCTACCTGTAGATTTTGGCCTCCAGCTCAGCCGGCACCTAGGGAAACCTACCAAACCTGTGCATTTTTGAAAACTAGAGACCTAGGGGAATCCAAGATCGGGTGACTTGTGGGGCTCTGATCAGGTTCTGTTACCCAGAATCCTTTGCAAACCTCAAAATTTGGCTAAAAAAAATCACATGTTCCTCACATTTCTGTGGCAGAAAGTTCTGGAATCTGAGAGGAGCCACAAATTTCCTTCCACCCAGCGTTCCCCCAAGTCTCCCAATAAAAAGGATACCTCACTTGTGTGGGTAGGCCTAGCGCCCGCGACAGGAAATGCCCCAAAGCACAACGTGGGCACATCCCATTTTTTGAAAGAAAACAGAGGTGTTTTTTGCAAAGTGCCTACCTGTAGATTTTGGCCTCTAGCTCAGCCGGCACCTAGGGAAACCTACCAAACCTGTGCATTTTTGAAAACTAGAGACCTAGGAGAATCCAAGATGGGGTGACTTGTGGGGCTCTGACCAGGTTCTGTTACCCAGAATTCTTTGCAAACCTCAAAATTTGGCTAAAAAAAAACACGTTCCTCCCATTTTTGTGGCAGAAAGTTCTGGAATCTGAGAGGAGCCACAAATTTCCTTCCACGCAGTGTTCCCCCAAGTCTCCCGATAAAAAGGATACTTCACTTGTGTGGGTATGCCTAGCGCCCGCGACAGGAAATGCCCCAAAGCACAACGTGGGCACATCACATTTTTTCATAGAAAACAGTGCCTACCTGTGGATTTTGGCCTGTAGCTCAGCCGGCACCTGGGGAAACCTAGCAAACCAGCGCATTTTTGAAAACCAGAGACCTAGGGGAATCCAAGATAGGGTGACTTGTGGGGCTCTGACCAGGTTTTGTTACCCAGAATCCTTTGCAAACCTCAAAATTTGGCTAAAAAAAAAACACATTTTCCTCACATTTTGGTGACAGAAAGTTCTGGAATCTGAGAGGAGCCACAAATTTCCTTCCACCCAGCGTTCCCCTAAGTCTCTCAATAAAAATGGTACCTCACTTCTGTGGGTAGGCCTAGCGCCCACGAAAGGAAATGGCCCAAAACACAACGTGGACACATCACATTTTTTCACAGAAAACAGAGGTGTTTTTTGCAAAGTGCCTACCTGTGGATTTTGGCCTCTAGCTCAGCCGGCCCCGGGGGGGTTCAATAAATTTGACCCCCCCCACCCCCTAAACCCCACCTGCCCGGGAGCGACCCTTGCCTACGGGGTCGCTCCCCCTGCGTGACATTGGTGCCAAAAAACAAATCCCCGGTGACTAGTGGTTTCTGCCCCCTTGGGGCAGATTGACCTAAAATCGGCCAATCTGCCCCCAAGGAGGGCAGAAATGGTCTAAATACAATTTGCCCCCCAGGGCAGCGACCCTTGCCTGATGGGTCGCTCCCATCTGCTAAAAAACAACAAACCAAAAAAAAACACACCCAGAAAAAATTTGTCCTGGCGCCTAGATGTTTCTGCCCTCCCGGGGGCAGAAATGGTCTAAATACAATTTGCCCCCCCAACCCCCCTCCCCCGGGAGCGACCCTTGCCTACGGGGTCCTCCCCCTGCGTGACATTGGCGCCAAAATACAAATCCCCGGTGCCTAGTGGTTTCTGCCCCCTTGGTGGCAGATTGACCTAAAATCGGCCAAAATGGTCTAAATCCAATTTGCCCCCCCCAGGCAGCGACCCTTGCCTGATGGGTCGCTCCCCATCTCTAAAGAAAAAATAAAATAAAAAAATTTGCCCTGGCGCCTAGAGGTTTCTGCCCTGGGGGGGGGGGGGAGGGGGGGGTGCAGAAATGGCCTAAATAAATCCCCCCCACCCCAAGAGCGACCCTTGCCTACGGGGTCGCTCCCCCGGCGTGACATTGGCGCCAAAAAACAAATCCCCGGTGCCTAGTGGTTTCTGCCCCCTTGGGGGCAGATTGACCTAAAATCGGCCAATCTGCCCCAAGGGGGGCAGAAATGGTCTAAATACAATTTGCCCCCCAGGGCAGCTACCCTTGCCTGATGGGTCGCTCCCATCTCTAAAAAAACAAAAAAACAAAAAAAAAACACACACAAAAAAAAATTGCCCTGGTGCCTAGAGGCTTCTGCCCCCCGTGGCAGAAATGGCCTAAAATAAATTTGCCCACCCAACCCCCCCCCCCCCCCGGAGCGACCCTTGCCTACGGGGTCGCTCCCCCGCGTGACATTGGCGCCAAAAAACAAATCCCCCGGTGCCTAGTGGTTTCTGCCCCCTTGGGGGTAGATTTACCTAAAATCGGCCAATCTGCCCCCAAGGGGGGCAGAAATGGTCTAAATACAATTTGCCCCCCCAACCCCCCCTCCCCCGGGAGCGACCCTTGCCTACGGGGTCCTCCCCCTGCGTGACATTGGTGCCAAAAACAAATCCCCGGTGACTAGTGGTTTCTGCCCCCTTGGGGGCAGATTGACCTAAAATCGGCCAATCTGCCCCCAAGGAGGGCAGAAATGGTCTAAATACAATTTGCCCCCCCAGGGCAGCGACCCTTGCCTGATGGGTCGCTCCCCATCTCTAAAAAAACAAACAAACCAAAAAAAAACACACCCAAAAAAATTTGTCCTGGCGCCTAGATGTTTCTGCCCTCCGGGGGCAGAAATGGTCTAAATACAATTTGCCCCCCCCAACCCCCCTCCCCCGGGAGCGACCCTTGCCTACGGGGTCCTCCCCCTGCGTGACATTGGCGCCAAAATACAAATCCCCGGTGCCTAGTGGTTTCTGCCCCTTGGTGGCAGATTGACCTAAAATCGGCCAAAATGGTCTAAATCCAATTTGCCCCCCCCAGGGCAGCGACCCTTGCCTGATGGGTCGCTCCCCATCTCTAAAGAAAAAATAAAATAAAAAATTTGCCCTGGCGCCTAGAGGTTTCTGCCCTGGGGGGGGGGGGGGGGAGGGGGGGGGGTGCAGAAATGGCCTAAAATAAATCCCCCCACCCCAAGAGCGACCCTTGCCTACGGGGTCGCTCCCCCGGCGTGACATTGGCGCCAAAAAACAAATCCCCGGTGCCTAGTGGTTTCTGCCCCCTTGGGGGCAGATTGACCTAAAATCGGCCAATCTGCCCCCAAGGGGGGCAGAAATGGTCTAAATACAATTTGCCCCCCAGGGCAGCTACCCTTGCCTGATGGGTCGCTCCCCATCTCTAAAAAAACAAAAAAAACAAAAAAAAAACACACACAAAAAAAAATTGCCCTGGTGCCTAGAGGCTTCTGCCCCCGTGGCAGAAATGGCCTAAAATAAATTTGCCCACCCAACCCCCCCCCCCCCCGGAGCGACCCTTGCCTACGGGGTCGCTCCCCCCGCGTGACATTGGCGCCAAAAAACAAATCCCCGGTGCCTAGTGGTTTCTGCCCCTTGGGGGTAGATTTACCTAAAATCGGCCAATCTGCCCCCAAGGGGGGCAGAAATGGTCTAAATACAATTTGCCCCCCCAACCCCCCTCCCCCGGGAGCGACCCTTGCCTACGGGGTCCTCCCCCTGCGTGACATTGGCGCCAAAAATACAAATCCCCGGTGCCTAGTGGTTTCTGCCCCCTTGGTGGCAGATTGACCTAAAATCGGCCAAAATGGTCTAAATCCAATTTGCCCCCCCCAGGGCAGCGACCCTTGCCTGATGGGTCGCTCCCCATCTCTAAAGAAAAAATAAAATAAAAAAATTTGCCCTGGCGCCTAGAGGTTTCTGCCCTGGGGGGGGGGGGGGGGGGGGGGGTGGCAGAAATGGCCTAAAATAAACCCCCCCCCCCCCAAGAGCGACCCTTGCCTACGGGGTCGCTCCCCCGGCGTGACATTGGCGCCAAAAAACAAATCCCCGGTGCCTAGTGGTTTCTGCCCCCTTGGGGGCAGATTGACCTAAAATCGGCCCAATCTGCCCCCAAGGGGGGCAGAAATGGTCTAAATACAATTTGCCCCCAGGGCAGCTACCCTTGCCTGATGGTCGCTCCCCATCTCTAAAAAAAACAAAAAAACAAAAAAAAACACACACAAAAAAAAATTGCCCTGGTGCCTAGAGGCTTCTGCCCCCCGTGGCAGAAATGGCCTAAAATAAAT